>NC_137086.1:59382743-60582743 GCF_951640355.1 Cnephaeus nilssonii | reverse complement strand
ATCAACTTAAAAACTAGCTGCTATATTTGGTCGAACATTTAATAATCACATGCCTAATACCTTAAGAGGACCAGGCCAAATGATTTTGGGGGCCTTTAGGGCAGGACATTCCCACCCCCGCTCTAAGCCCTGGCCTGTGTGGTTTTAGTTGGTTGGATATCATCCAGTGCACCAAAAGGTTGCTGGTTTCATTCCTGGTTAGGGCATATGCCTGGGTTTCCGGCTCTATCTCAAGGTGGGGAGTGGGGGGAATTAGCGGGAGGGGGTGTGCAGGAGGCAGCCAATGCATCTCTCTCACATCGATTTGTCTTTCTCTCCTTTCCTCTCTAAAATATTTTTTAAATGAACTGCTCTTCTTCCTTCTAAAAACCAAACAAACTGGCCACTAAGATGTTTAGCATCATTTAGATTTAAACAAAGAAAACTTGAGCCTCTGGAAGGAAACTGGTTGAGTAAGTTGGTGGCCTTTGTACAAAAGGGATGCCTTATGTTGTCTGGGTTTGCTTTGCACACTCCAGCCAAACACTGATGCTGAGGAACAGCAGGAGGAGGGCAGCGGGACAGATGTGCAGGATGTGGGCTGCATGAAGCTGGGGGTGCGTCTGGGGCTTGTCTATTTGCAATGCTGCACGATGAACAGGTGGAGTTGTGTGCGCCTCATCTTAGCGCCCACTCAGCACTTCCTGAGGAGACGCCTCTCTGCCATTGGGCTTGCTTCCTGCACACACTATCAAGAGATGCTGATGTTGACGTTCATGGATTATCATGGGAAGATATTGATGACATACTTGAGTGTGAAAGGACCACAAATACTATGTACAGAATTCCCATCTGGCTTAAACAATATGCAAGCCCATATGTAGAAAACAGACTTGCGGGGAGGGCACCCAAGTTGAAATGATTTTTTTTAGCTTTCCTGATTTTCCCCCCAAGAGCAGAGTGGTGTATCACTGGTGAGATTTTATGTGGAGATGAGTCTACTTAAATAGGTTCCTCTTTTCATTTAGCAAAGGGTATGGAGGAAATGAAGAAGATGCTGGTGCTGGTGCTGGGCTGTGCTGTCCAGGTAGGGATTGGGCAAGGGTGGAGGGGGCCTGCCCTTGCCATCTTGTGTGTGGGTTTGTGGGGATAAACTCCCCCTTAGTGAGTGAGGTAGGAGGGAAGCTGCCTTCAGTCCAACATGACATGTTCCAGCTTCTGAGAGAAGGTACCACTCATTAGGTGGCAGCTGATTCTAATCCCAGGGCACCTTTGGCAAGAAGCAAGTGGGGAGTCCTCAGCCCAGGGTGCCCTTAGCAAATTGTCCCCAGTATAGGGACACCTAGACCAAACATCAGAAACTCCATCCTGCCTGGGGGCCCCATCTGACTCACCCCCTGATTTTGGAAAAAACTTTCATGGGCACAGGGCCCCACTGGATTCTTCATGTATTATCTCTGGCTGCTGGCACAGCACAATGGCAGAGCAGAGACTAAATGGCCCGCAGACTCTGAGATGTTCCTACCATCTGGCCCTTTGAAGAGCAAGGTTGTCACCCTGGAGCTCTTGACCTTATCTGGTTTAAGAGTCACTGGAGTTTGTTTAACGTGCAGATTTCTGTGCTTCAGCCCCAGCGTTTTCAACCTGATGGGCTTTTTGAAAACAAGTACCCCTGGTGATTCCTCTGTGGTGGTCAGAGCAACTTCTAGAGAAACTTCTGTCTAAGGGGCAAGAGGGAGGACACATTCTTGGTTATAAAGGAGGAAGCCAGAGGCTGGTGGATAGTTCATTTGGAGACTATTTCTGTGGCTGTGGTGGGCCCAGGTTGCCTCCCTTGCAGAATGCTTCCATTAACATGTGTTACCTCCACAGTGCGACAGGAAAGGGGAGTTTATTGACAAAATCCAACAGCTGGACTTTGAGACCCAGGCCGGGATTATGGCCCATATCCGGGAGGTAGGTGTGTGGCTGGCTTTGTGGGGCTTAGCCATGGATTCCCACTCCCGTGGCAACCAGGAGGCAGACTCTCACCACCAAGGGAAAGTTTAAAGACTACATCACCCATTAGTGATTGTCCTAATTTTAGGTTTCATACACTAGACATATTGAAACTGTTTGGAAAGGTAGTCATCAGCAAGCTAAAACAAAATGAGGGTAAAAAAGTAAAAATGAATAAATAAATAAATAAAAATTAAAACACCTCAATCAGGTCTCCGTTTGCCTCCTGTTCTTGCCTACTATGGAGCCAGGCTGGTTTTAAGTACTCTCAGGGGGTTTGGCCTCAGAATTTGATTTGTTCTGAAAATGTGCTCTGGCCCATGTGGCTCTGCTTCCCATGGCTGATCGTCCCCGGGAAAGGGTCTCCGTTTCTGTCAGTGACGTGGCAGAGACACAGGCTGCCAAGCCCCAGAAGGGCAGTCGCTGTTGGCTGGGCCCTGGGGTGGGTGCGGGAGGGCTCTGCACTGAGCCCTCATGGACCTTGGCAGAGGGGGTCACATCAGAGAAGTGGTTTCTCTGGAAACCGGGCCTGTGGGGCAGCCACCAACCTGAAAGTGTATTTCCCTGACATTCGCCCTCCCCCCTCCAGAAGAAGCCTTGTATGATTTGGTTACCTTAGGAGATGTGGTTCAGCCTTCAGTCCGATTGGACAGGTGAGATAAAGGCATGAGAAAGACATGAGCAGGAGCACCTAGGAGCAGGTGTGGGGCTGGCAAGGGCCGCTGAACACAGCACCCCAAGAAGGCGTTAGGGACAGGCTGGGCTGATGGGCACCCAGACCCAGGCACCATGGGTGGTGGGTGCTGAGTCAGCACTGGAGCAGGAGAGGGAAGTGATTGGTCGAAGTGGAGGGGAAGTCAGCATTGTCCTAAATAGGCTCAGCCATTCCTGATGGTGAGTGGCCAGCTTTTAGCCTGAGGACCATTCTGTTTTTGTTAAATCCTTACCCGAGAGTATTTTTCCATTGATTTTTAGAGAGAGTGAAAAGGAAGCAGGAAGAGGGGAGAGAGAGGGGAGAGAAAGACATAGATGTCAGAAAGCAACATCCACTGGCTGCCTCCCGCAGGGAGACAGGCTCAAAGCACTAACTGAGGTATGTGCCCTTGACTGGGAATTAAGCCCGAGACCCTTCGATTCCAAGGCTGGTGCTCTAACCACTGAGTGAAACCAACCGAGCAGGGTTTTTGAGGTGCTCTCCCCCTCCATTTGCCCCTCTGGGAAATGGAAGAACTTTTGTTGGTGCACCTCACTCAGTGGATTGCCATTTGTTTCCCCTCTTGAGGCCTGAGTGCACTAACACTCACCTTCCCACACTGAGAAGACACGGACTGGAAACAGACCTTCTGCCTCCTCGGGCTGGTCTGGGAGCTCAGGTTGAGAAGGTGAGGTCAGGCCCTAGATGGTTTGGCTCAGTGGTTAGAGTGTTGGACTGCCGACCAAAGGGTCGCAAGTTCGATTCCCCGTCAAGGGCCTGTCCCTGGGTTGAAGAAGGTGATGTGGGCAGTTGGAGGAGAGGCTGCCCAGTGCGGATGAGGCTGGGGTCTGTGCTCACACCCAGCAGAAAGGGGAAACCAGGTGAGCCTGTGTGGCCTGTGGGGAGGAGATACAGGCTCACCTGAAAAGTGTTTCAGGCTATGAAATGTTTCCTCAAAAAGTAATAGAAGATTGTCATGGACCCAACGTTCTGACAGAAGCGTTCTAATATTTTGCCATCTTCGCATTAGATTCTATTTTGAGAATAAGATGCTATCCCTCCTCACCCTCCACTCCCAAGGCTCACCTTCTTTGTGTGATACATGGATAGTGCGGGACTGAAATCCCTGGGGACAGTTAGGGAGCTCCCACACTGTGAGGAGTGCTGTCTGGTGTGAAGTCAGTGTCCTCCTTGAACTAGTGTGTCAGCAGTGGTGTGTGAGTAAAGAGCTCAGCTGCAGAGTGTGGCTGGGCTGTCTGAGGGGCCTGCCCGCCCCCCACCGACATGTGGTGGCTGAGGGTTAATAATGTCAGTGAGGTGGGTCAGCTGTGGGAGGGTTGGCCTAGGTCCCAGGGGGCGTGTCCTTGGGAGGTGGGTACTCTAGGGGACCCCACAGCTGCTCCCTGCCCAGCCTCCGCAGCACTGTCCCCCTGTGTCCCTCCAGGTGACCCACCACCAGGAGAGCCTGTTTGACCTGCAGAGGTTGGAGGTCCCAGACATGGCCCTGGAGGAGCTGCAGTCCCTCTCGAGGAACATGGCGTTTCAGCTCAGGAGGCTGGTGGATGAGCGAGACAGTGGCAGGGAGGTGTGTTTGCGGGTGGCCCTGCAGCTGGGGGACAGGTGGGGAGGGGTTTGGGCCTGGGGACCTAGTTATGGGCCTGGCTCCTCATGCTGACTTCCTCTCCAGCGCGCACACTGTTTGTCCTCCTGGTCCATTTTCCTTGGGGGCAGGGCGACAGCACTTTCCCTGCAGGGCCCAGTCCCCTCCCAGACACCTGCGTGAGGACAGATGTTGAGCTTGGGGTCCCTGCTCCATTCACTCGGCCCTGCAGTCTCACTAAATGTATCCTTGCATTTTAAAAACTCCCCCAACTTTCTCCTGCGCCCCTCCAGGCATTGCAGTCTCGGCTGCCATCTTCTCTTTTACTTTCTTCCGTCTTTTGGTCATCCTTCAGCAAATTGTAGTGCGGGCACTGTGCCAAGCACAGGAGCAAGCCGGTGAGACCCCTCTGTGTGCCCTCTGTAGCTGATCGTGACCCTGACCCTGGAGCGGGACACCAGCAGCCGCCCCAGCGAGGACACACAGCACCTGGCTGTGGAGCTGGCAAACACCAAGGCCAGGCTGCGCAGCATCAGGCAGGAGCTGTGAGTCCCCCAGTGACCCCGTTCTTTCTGCCCTTGTGCCCTGTCACCACACCTGCTAGCACCTGTGGTTCACTGCCATGCGGGGCAGCAAACGGGGGCGCTCTCCCACGTGCCCTGGAGGGTCTGGGCTCTGCTCTGATCCTGGTTCCTGTTGGGCCCTGGGTAGCCCGCTCCCTTCCCGCCTCTCCCCTCCCATCCCCGGGCCTGCACAGCAGGGTTGTGCTGGGCCTTTAGGGCTCCTGCCAGTCCAGACATGGCAGGCTCAGAGCAGCAGCCTGCTGCTCACCCTCAGGCCCAGTGTGGGTGCTCTTGGCTGGAGGGAGGATGTGACTCTCCTGTCCCGTCCGGTGGGCCTGCTCCCCCTTTCCTGCAGCTGGTGATGGCACCATGCCTGGTATCTCGGGAGCTGCCCGCCTTCACCTCCCCGCCAGTGGGCCCCGCTGCCTGCCTGGCTGTGGCCTCCTTCCCTGTCCCGCACCCTCAGAGGAAAGCTCAGGTCTGTGGTGTGGTCTGAGAGCAGGCATTGAAAACTTAAAGCTCACCTTGGAGTCAGGAGTGTTTTTGCAGCCCCGGGTGCAGACGCCTTCCTCACGCCCAGAAGCCAGGTCCCCTCTCCTTCCCCGCTGGGGTCTCCCAGGTGGTGGGCTTTCCGGGTGCTTCTGAGGAAGCCCTCACCACATCCTCCCATCGCCCCCAGGGAGGAGAAGACGGAGCAGCTGGCAGACACCCGGCATGAGGTGGACCATCTGCTGCTGGAGCTGCAGGAGTCCGATCGCTATGTGAGCGGGAGGCCTGTTCTGTGGGGGTGGCTGGGGGGCTAGGGCGCCCCAGTCACCGTGGCCCCAGGTCCAGGAATGTGATCTGGGACCTCTCCTTCCCGCTCAAAGCAGCGCTCCCTGAGAGTCAGTTGTCCTGGGAGCTGCTGTGGGGTGACATGCTTCAGTGACAGCATATGGGGCTCCCCCTTGGGGGTCTGCACATGGACCAGCTTGGCCGCCCCTGGCTTATCCTGGGGCTGCAGGGACTGGGCCTTCCCCAGCCCCGAGGGTGCCCTGAGCCAGGTCCCCTGCCTTTGCCCACCTCCCAGAACATGGAGCTGGCGGCCAGTGCCCAGTCTGCTCGTCATGCCCTCTCTGAGCTGGACTCCCTGAGGGAGAAAGCGAGCCGCGTGGAGAGGCTGGAGTTGGAGGTGAAGGGCCTCAGACAAAATCAGAAAGACGCAGACTTCTATGCAGCCCGCATGAAGGTGAGCCCAGCCAGGGCAGGCAGCCAGCGGCACTTGTGTCCTGGAAGAGGGGAGAGGGGCCGTGATGCCTCCCCAGCTGGCCCTCTCCCTGCACCCCAGCCAATCTGCAGGACCCCTGGGCTCCCTCTGTTAGTGGAAGGAACAGGGTTGGGAATGTGGTTGAAGGGCCTCTTTCTTTTAGGGCTTTTCCTTCTCCTCCTTCATGCCACAGTGATGACTTTCTAGTCACTAATCTTTTTTTAAGAGTCCTTGTAATTTCTGTGGCTAAATCTTACCAGGACTATTTTCTCATCTGTAAAACAGAGGTAACTTTACTAGTCCGTGAGGTTTTTACAATGAAAGAGGTAAGATACCTGGTATTTGGGCAAGTCCCATATTAAGCTCTCTGTGGTGTAGCCTACTCGGATCCTTAGGTTATGGGTCTGTTCAGGGGATGGTGTTAGGGTTAAGGGGGGACAGAACCAAGAACCAGGCAGGGTTACTGGCGCTCTGAGCATGCAGCCGACTGCTTCACGTCAACAGCGGGTTACAGACCCTCTCCTTGAGGATTTGGGAATGTTGCCTCTTCAGCTGAGCCCGGAGTTTAGAGGCAGTCTGAGGGAGCTGGGTGAAATCAGGATGGCAGCACACAGTGCCGGGCTTGCTGGATGTAAGAAATCATCCCCGCTGCCAGCAGGAAGCTTGTGAGGGGAACACAGGTCTGTAGCACAGGCTGACCCTCTCCTGGCCACGCTGCTGGTAGGCAGGTGCGCAGGGGCAGGCGGTTTGGCCGGAGACCTCAACATGCTCTCCTGCTGCAGACGGGCCAGGTTGGGGATGGCTGTGGTCCAGGTTTGGTGGTTCCTCAGACCTACTCAGAGCGTGGCTGTTCCCAGGAATGTAGATGGTGTGCTCTCCTACCCCCTGTGGGGAAGGCGCCCTGGGTGCTGTGCCAAAGCAGCCTGGCACAGGCAGGGGTGGGGTGGGAGGCCAGCTCTCAGCCTTGTCCTGGAAATGATCCCCGGGCCCTGCTGGTGATGAAGGGCATCCATCTGCAGCACAGACCGGTGTGGTGCACGGGCACCCTCACTCACTGGAAATGCCACAGGTGGGAAGGTTGCAGAAGGTCATGTGCAAGCTTCCCCAGACTGCTGCCTCCGCAGCCTCCTGCACACTGGGGACCTAAGGCAGCCCCCACATCTCAGCCGACAGTCTGCCCCAGGGATGGGGGTGGGTTTCAGGGCTCAGCCTCTGTCTCCGTGTCTTTTCCGGGCCTGTCCAGGCAGCCTCGCTCAGTCATGCATACGCGGTGACTGAAGGTCTGTGTGGCACCGAGCCCTGAGCCAGGAGCAGGGGATGGAGCACAAAGCAAGACTGGCTCCCTGCACTCGGGAGCTTCTGGGCTTTTGCAGGGTTTCACATGGAAACCCCTTTTCCATGTTCTCAAGGTGCGTGCCTCTGGATAAGAGCAGCAACATTTTTCATATTGATTAATAATTTTGCTGTGAAACTAGTAATGCCTTAAACTTGGTGTTAGTAAATGAATAACAAGAGAAACAGCGTGGTCCGTGGAGGCCAGGCCACATAGAGGATGAGTCACACTGTTCTCTGAGGCCTGTGTGCCGGGACCCAGGGAGCAGCGAGGACAGTGCTCGCGCCCGCAGGCTTACATCGCAGTGGTTCCAACAGCCCTGCAGGCTGTGCGCAGGCCTCCCTCAGCCCTGCTTGGCCAAGTTTCCTGCGTGCAGCTCGTGCCCCTGAGGGCAGTGGCAGGGTCCTGTCCCACTGCATGCCTGGGGCTGGCACACACAAGGCACTTGGTAGTGACCTCACAAGTCACGTAAAACCATCTCAGCATGAAAAGACTTGCAGCCTGGGGAGAAGGACGGGAGAATCAGAGATTTTGTCTCATTTGGAAAGGTGACAGTGTCGGGTGTGATGGGCAGCGGAGCAGAGAGCCCAGCACGACTGTCACGTGGACACCCACCAGGCAGGGTCTCTCCTATGGGTACAGGGGGAGCCACAGACAGCCCGGGTGCCCTCCCTGAGAGCCCGTCCAGGGTCAGCACTGACAAGCACATAAAAGGGGAGGGTGTCAGTGCCACAACCTGAGGAGAGAGCCCTGGGCGCCCCTAGGCACAGTGAGAAGTGGGGGTGCACTAGGTGGTCCTTGACTTCCCTCTGCCAACAGTCCCACCTCTGCTACCCGGGTCCGGGGTGGAGAGAGAGTGCCTGGAAGTCCCTCTGGTTGTTCTTGACTGAAATTCCCAACACCGGAGGGCAGACTTGTGGGTGCGCTGAGCGGCCAGCTGGGCCTGTGAGGGCCAGCTGGGCCTGTCTCTGCCCCTCCAAGAGGGAAGGCACTTAGCTTCCTGGGCAGGGCTTGCTCCAAGAGGCGGAGGCTCAGCAGGCACAGTCCCAGCTCTCACTCCACTTGCTGGGTGTGGGGCAAGCCTTGTCCCCGTCCATCACAGGAGTGGTGGTCCAGGCGCCTCTAAGCCCCTCGTTCCCTGGCACCATGTGGCATTGATAGGAAAATGTTTCTAGTGAGCTTATCCTGGGGAGTTCTGTCCACAGATGGGGCCCCTGAATCGGATCATGCAGGGAGGGGCAAGACAGGTAGGAGCTGGGTTTAAGATCGGCCTTGGGACTGGTGGTCTCACACTCTCTGCCTCTTCCAGGCCCAGCCTTTGCCACTTTAGGACTCGGGCACAGCTTCTTGCCATCTGTTCTCTCACTTCTGCAGTGGTGGGCTGTGCAAAGCAAGTTTAGATATTTCTGCTGCCTGATATATGGGGCACATGGGAACAGTAGCTATAAATCATCCAGTTCCACACTGTACTCTGCTTCTGGACACTTGTCCATCCCTGTTGTCTCCAGGTCCTTCAGGGCCCAACTCACATGGCACCTCTGATCCCCCTCATGGCGTGATTCAGCTGACAAGTGTCTTTGAATATATCTTATTGATTTTTTACAGAGAGGAAGAGAGAGGGATAGAGAGTTAGAAACATCGATGAGAGAGAAACATCGATCAGCTGCCTCTTGCACACCCCCCACTGGGGATGTGCCCGCAACCAAGGTACATGCCCTTGACCGGAATCGAACCTGGGACCCTTGAGTCCGCAAGCCGACGCTCTATCCACTGAGCCAAACCTGTTTCGGTTGACAAGTGTCTTTGAACACTTCTGGGAGCCACAGGAGAACAGAAGTGCATAGTCCTGCCCTGCAGAACTAGCCTTGGGTCGGGGACAGGCCAGCTTTGTGTTTTGCTCATAGTAGGCACTCTGGGTGCCCCAGCACCTGACTCAGTGGGTGGGACAGAGTGGAGCTGAAGTCCTTCTTAGAGGGGCTATTCTGGCTGGGATTTGAAGGCTGTGCAGGAGTGGGTTGTAAAGGTGACGGGCCAGGCTGTGCTATGGGAGCTCAGGGCCTGGGGGGATGGTGATACTGCGAGGACTGGTGGGTAGACCTGCTGGAACACTAGATCAGAATGCTGGCGGCAGTGGCCAAAGGGGGAGAGCTTAGCCTTCTTCCTGCTTGAAGCCCCTCCACGAGCTCCAGCTCACATAGCTGGTAGTGTCGGGGCCCCTTAGCCACGCGGGCTCCTCAAGGATGGGGTGGAGGCCACTGAGGGCAGTAGACAGACAGGTCTGGAGCTCTTCAGCCTGAGATCAAGCCCAGCTTCACCCCTGGCTGGCTTTGTGACTTGGGGCTCATTTGTTAATTGACCCAAGGCAGCCTCTTCGTGTGTAGGAAGGGATTGTCCCTGCCTCCCTCTGGGGGCTGTTGTGAAGAGTGAATGTGCAGAGAGCTCCGAGGGCAGGGCCGGAGCCAGGAGAAGCCAGAGTCAGTGACCATGCCCTTCCCGCTGCCAGGCTTTGTCCAGAACCGTGTCCACTGGCGGTAGGTGCATGGTTTCCTATGCGGGGAAATGAACATGTGATAGATAAGCAGGAGCTACTGGCCCATGCCCAGTTGTTAGAACCATGAGTGGGGCAAGCATTGGAAAACTGCTCCCTTCGCAAAACAGACACGTCCCTATGTATGGGGGCTCACAAACTGTGAGGGCATTCAGGGGAGACTCAGCCCCCTAAAACACTGTGTGCTGCTGGGAGGGCTCCGGAGGGCAGGACCAGGGATGAAGGGAATGAGCTGAACGGCTCCCCTGTGTGTGCTGGGCACTGGGACAGGAGTAAGTGCAGTGGACCTGCGAGGGTCCAGCCATTGTGCTCCACACTCAGAATGTGCCTGACACTCAGAGGCCATAGTACTTGTTTGTTGTGTTTTACAGACCCCTCATTTCCAGGAAACTGCTGAGAGCAGGTGTGTGAAATGATCAAATAGGAACTGCATATCGAACCAAAGCTCATCTGAATTTTGTTTTAGACCCAGATCAGTGGAGTGACTGTTGAGTTGAGAGGCTTAGATTCAGACTTCAAACCCAGGACAGACTCTCACCCCACCCCTTCCTTGTTAAGGAAAGGGGCTCAGCCAAGTCCCACACCTGTCAGCAGGTGCACTCGTCCAACCACCCGAGGCTGTACGTGTGAGACACTCCCGAATTTAAATAGTGTCTTGCTTTGGGGATTTTTCCATCTGGCCTGGCCTCATGGAGAAGGGCAGGGGCTCAATAGCGGAGACAGAACTTCCTGCGGCTGCAGAGTCATCCCTAGGTTGTTCGTTTGGGTCCAGGGGCCTGGAAGCGCTGTCTTCATGACCAGGGACCTTAACCTGATGGCTCTCATGTGTGTTCTTGCTGACCAGGAGCTGATTGAAGACAATTATACTTTAATGGACACCAAGGGCCTTCTCCAGGAGCAGCTGACTGTCGCTCGGTCCCAGGTCGATAAGCTGTATGAGCTTGAGGAGGAGAATGTGCAGCTGAAATCAAAGCTGCGCCACCTACAGTTGGTAGGACAGGCTGTTGTTGCCACGTGTAACACAGATAGGGGCAGTTTTAGGTTCATGTTGTGCCCTTCTCTGATGTTCGGCTACTGGGTTGGTGCTGCTGCCGACACAGTGACCCGCTGACGGCAGAGAGTCGCTTGGTAAGCTCAGAGGCTTGAGTGGGCACCACTTAAGGGTCCCAACGCAGAGAGGGCCTGATGCTGTGTTGCTTTCCCGTGAGGGTGGATGGATGTGGGCATCTGTTGCAAAACGGGTCTCTGCTGGTGTTTATGGTGTGGGATGAGCTGTGCTGTGTGAGTCCCTATGGCCTTTCCAAGGCGTTAGGCCTGCTAAGGGGCCACAGAGTTGCCATCATCATAGCGCTTTCTTTAAAGCCCTGTGCTGTATGTCACTTTGTTCAGACACCGCTCAGAGACCTTGGGTGTCTTCATCCTCTAGGTCACTGTGTCAACATACCTTTTAGTGGTTGTAACTGTCACAGCTGGGCTGTGTGTTGGGGTCATTTCTGTGCAGCTGTGTTTTTGGAAGTGAGCAGGTGCATGGAGGCCCTTCATCCTGGGGGAACGAGGGCAGATGCATGGGGGTTGGAGCCTGTCCACAGAGTGTGCCGCAGGCTGCATCCTCACCACCACCACCCCCCTTTCTGCACTAGGCCCAGTACACAGACCAGAAACGCCTTGAGGAGCTGCAGGAGGAGAACTTGGCCCTCAAGGCTGCACAGGGGCAGAGTGTGAAGGAGTCCGCCCACCTGCGCTGGGAGCTGGAGCAGCTGTCAGAGGGTAGGCAGCAGCCCCTGGTGCCTGGGAGCCAGCCTGATTGAAGACAATTACACTTTAATGGATACCAAGGGCCTTCTCCAAGAACAGCTGACTGTTTGGCTTCTCCCTCACCCAGGGAACTGAGCCCTTGGCTCTGAATCATATGTGTCAGCCCATCCTCAGCCCAAGTCAATAGGGTTTTATTCAAGGGCCATTTGGAACTGTTTCACTGCAATTCTCCCAAGAACATGAAGGGCCTGGCAGCCTTGAAGTCAGCACATGAAATGCAAAGGAAGTGTTGCCAGATTTATCAGTTGCCATTCGGCCAGGCCCTGGAGCTTCCAGGTGACAGCACGCTTACACCCAGAGGGTGTTTCAGATCTCTCCCTGGAGCACTGGGAGCTCTGGATGCAGGAGAAATCCCCAGTGGTCACTGACTTCCATTATAGTTGCCCCCGGGGCCTGGTTTCCTTAGATGCTCTCATAATCAGGCAGATGGGTGTAGTCTGCTCTCCTTCTTCCTGGGCAGGGGCTGCTCAGTGGCTGCTGTTCAGGGGACCCAGGCCTCTTCCTCTCCCTCTGGCATTTGCCCCCTCCCAGCCCCCGGAGGAGGTGTGGGGTTGGCCAGGGAAGGTGGGTGGGGCAGCCAACTGTGCAGCAGGAGCCTCAGCACCCTGCAAGCAACAGGCCAGTTCCCGTGTCCAACAATCACACGCGTGCACCTGAGAGTGCAGGTGAAGGCTCTCTTAGAGCTCTGCAGAGCCAGGAGGGCCTGTGGCTGGTTTGGGGAGGAGCTGCTTTTTCAATTCTGAGCAACATTCCTAAGCGTCATGGAAAGGCTGTTGAAAGCAGCTGGGTATTCCTTCTCTTCAAGGCCTCCCATCTGCTCCAAGCCTAAAATCAGTTCATTGAACCAGGAGTCAGTGTGGGAGTTAGTTCTTTCTGTGGTTTGGTGTCTCCCCACTCCTGGGAACCCAGGCTCTGGGAGTTCAGGTTCCTGGGGAGCACCACTGCCCCCTGGTGGGACACACAAGCGGTGCCGCTGGCAGGGACTGGCTCAGACCAAATGTGCTTCAGTTAGACACCATCAGGGTGGCTGATGGGGTTGCAAAGCCTCCCTGAGTCAGATGCTCAGTGTAGCTAGTGAGCCCTTTCAGGTCGGTGACTGACTTCTTGGTGTTCCCAACTCCTACTGCTTAGCTGTCAGCTCACGAACACAGCGTGAATGTACTTTGGTGTGGTTGGTGTGGTGGCTTCTTGAGTCAGAAAGGCCTGGTTTAAAGTCCTGGCTCTCTACTTGTTAGCCTAGTGACCTCTCCTAAACCTCAATTTTCTTATCTGCAAAATGGGGCAATGAAGCTGCCTCACCGGATTACTATGGGTATCTTGTGAGGAGACAGTGAAGAGTTAGGCTGTGCCTGGCCCACGGGCGCCAACAAAGGATGGCTGTTCTTATCGCCCTTGTCTTACCCAAAGATGCCCACTGCTCTGCTTCTTGGGGTGCTCATGAGCAGCCCTGTTAGCAGTACAGTGCGATAAGGCTCCCAGGGCTGAGTGTGTGGCCCTGGAGGGACAGCTGAGGGAACAGCCCTGACCCCTCATGCATTCATGTTTTCCTCCTGAACAAGCCCCGGGACTTACCCAAAGTCACGCACCTGCTCGTGGCAGGGAGGGGCCGAGAACTCCCATTCTCCTCAGGTCTGTGCTCTCTTTTCTGTTCCTCATTCAAGCTGTTTCAAAGCACAGGAGGAAATCTGCCTTTTTCTGGCTTTACCTTATGTTTTGATCTCGCTTAGAATTTTTAAAGCAGCTTAAATATACTATCTCATTCTTTTTCAATGCAATTGTGAACTTACAAAATGAAATCTCTGTCTGAAGGACCTTACCCAGAGATGGAGAGTACTGCGCATATGCGCCCCATTGCCTCTACCACTCACAGACATGCGGGTTAATGATCGTGTCCCCCCTACACCCTCGGCTGAGCCACTTGGACTCCCATCACTCTGAGGCTGGCACAGAGAATGCACTCTCTTTGCCATCTCTGTTAGTTTGTGAAATCCTTGACTTGATGGTCAGGTTATAACTTTGTAAAAAGTGGATCCAGCAGTTCCATCATCTTGTACTTTTGCATTGGCTTCTCCACCGTCACCTGCTTCCTTCTAAAGCTCTGGTTGCTTCCCTGACAAACCCAGCTGAGCCAGCAGAGGGGCCATAACCGCCCAAGGAGCCCTCAGATGCGGACAGAAACAGCACCCTGGGAAAAAGGGAGGGCATCCAGCTGAGCATCCCGGCCCCCCAAATCTAGGGCTCGGGGTGATGGCTGGCTCGGGGCCGGGGGCAGAGAGCAGAAGCTGAGGCCCCTGGACTCTGGGCCCTGACTCCACTTTGCTCTTCAGCCTCCAGCTGCTTCCTGAAGCTGGACAAAGAGAAGCAGAGCCTCCAGGGCACCATCCAGGGGCTGCGGGATGCCTCCCTGGCCCTGCAGGAGAGCAGCCTCCAGCGCGGGGAGCTGGAGAAGGAGAACCAGCAGCTCAGCAAGCAGGTACCGTGGGTGGTGGCCGGAACCTAGGGGCATGGACGAGGCCAGGTGGAGCACTCAGGGGTCGGTGGGCATGCGCAGCTGGGGGAAAGGCAGAGTCCAGTGCAGCCACCATTATGGGAGGGGACAGGAGTCCTCCTGGAGAGGCGTCACGAGGCAGCATGAGGTGTCCCTGCAGCAGTGAGACCGCACCCGATGGAGCTCTGTGTGCCTCGCTGCCTTCATCTGTGAAATGGGTTAGCGATGTACCCCCCTAGTAGGTGTGGTGAGGATGGTGTGAGTCAGTGCAGGCAAAGGGTCCAGCTTGTGGTAAGTGCCTAAGGAAAGGAGAGCAGCGCCCTGTTGGGAAGCACCGGGCAGGGCCGAAATGCAGCCCAGGGTCACACAGCAGTAGGGTCACCCTCACAGCATCCCGCACCTAGAGCTCTGCAGCAGGTGCAGTTCCATGGGGATCCGGTAGAGGGAGAATCTCGCCTGTGGCCTTGGCACTGCCCATTCTGGTCCTTTCCCTTCACTGAGCAAGGTGGGCTCCAGCTGCTGCCAGTTGCCCAGGGCTCTGGTCTGGAAGCCGAGCTGTGTCTTCTGTGGAGGAGGAGGTCCCCGGTGGGTCACCTTGGGCCTGGCCAGGAGGGCGCTGTCTCCAGAGACCTTCGCCAGTGCTGAAGCCAGCGGGCTGTGGCCATTGAGGGGAGCGCGATGGGCCACCGCATTCCCTGGGTCCCCAGTGCACAGGGACACGTGGTTCAGGGCCATCTTCAAACGCGGCCGCTGTACCTGCCTCACATCCCTGGGCCCAGGGAGGCCTCCGCGCTCCCAGGTCAGTCCAGACCATGACCAGCATGGAGACAGCCTGCCCCGCGAGCCTTCCTGGGAGCCATGGCCTTCAACCAGCGCTCTCCTCGGATCTTGCACACTCCGTCAGTACACTTGACACCAGGCGGGAGCGAGCGTGACTGACACTTATGTGGGCAACAGCTGGGAGCAGGAGGACATGAGCTTTGGAGAATGCGCAGTGGTCGCTTCAGTGAGGACCCCTGGGCCTCTCCTGGGAGGGGCGATGCCAAGATGAGGGCTATGGCTGTGGAAGCGGATCCTACTCTCTTAGTGGGCTACCTAGACACTAAAGTGACCCAGGAGCTCCTTTCCCAGCCTTTGCACCAGGCTGGGCCAGTGATGCAGGTGAAAATCCCAGCAGATAAGGATGGTAAACCAAAGCAGTTTGCATTTGTGAATTTCAAACAGGGAGTGTCTGTTCCTTAGGCCATGAATCTCCTTAATGGAATAAAGCTTTTTGGAAGGCCCATCAACTTTCAGTTTAGATCAGGAAGCAGCCATGCCTCGCAGGAGGTTGTTTTGTCATATTCCCAGTATCATGTTGGAAATTCAAGCCCTGCCTCTCCATCTCCTAACAGACATGAAAGGACTGTGGATAACATGACTCCATCACCACAGGTCATTCAGAGATCTTTCTCTTCTCCAGAAAAATTTCAGAATCAACCAGGGATGAACAACGTTTTGAGACAGAGGTCATATGGCAGGAAATTGGGTTCTCCACATCTTGATCGATCAGGATTTTCCCCATCAGTTCAGTCACATAATCATAGTTATAAGGAGTCTCCAAGCTCCCAAATGGTGTCAAGATACACCATCATCACTGCGTAAAGCCAGGCAGAGCCCTCATCCCTCCCTAGTAGACAGACACTACAGCCGTGAGCAGCATTACAGAGGACACGGAGGTGATGACTTCTATGCAGACAGGAATCGCGATGGCTGGAGCCATGGCCATGATAGCAGAAGAGACAGCAGTAGAGCTGGGAAGTGGCATTCATCTCGGAGCTAACAAGTGTCCAAAGGACATTGTTTTCATAGAGTCATCCTAGGTCCTTTGGACTAAGTTGGTCTGGGAATGTGTTGTTCAAACTGTAGAGAGCAGTTTTATAAGTTGCCACATTTCTTTATAAAATATTTGAACATATAGCTATAGTCTAATACAGAAATGAGAAGACTTGTTCTTACAATTTTACTTTGATAGACTTTCACCTCAGGATTTCATGAAGAGGAAAGTGTTTTATGCAAAAGAAAGTTCCACGATTCCTAATCGTTTTAGAAATTGAGGAAGGCACATGTTATATGTATTGGTTGTATCATAAAGCAAATATTTTAATGAGCTATTATCTATTGTATTGCAAGAACCTGCTTATTAGTGAATCACATTTTGTGTCTATAATAGAAAACATTCAAGTTGATAGTCTAAAATATACTAGTATTTTGTTAACAAATGAGAAAATGGAATTTCAATGATTGGTTTTACTAACATTGGTGAAGTTTGGGATTAATCATATTGTTTAACTTCATGGAGAACCTAAGTTCATTGACTTGCTCTTTGGGTTTTGCCCTAATTGGATATCCAGTGTAAATCTTCACTTCCTATTTCATTCTAAAATTTTAGAACTTTCTCATTAAATAACTGAAGTTATTTAAATATCTCTAAATGTACTTTTTTAAATTAAAAATTCAGTGTTAGTAAAGTCTCCTTTTTAGGAAGAACAAAAATGCAAATGCAGAGTCAGATAACATGACTTGCCAGAAGTATGCTTGTTTGGGAAAAGGTTCACACAGCCTTTAAGTGCTGCCCCTATTACTCAAACTTTAAAAATTTACAATTTTTAAAGTGCCCCGGGTATGTGTACATTTTATTATAGGGATTGTACATGTTGTCTTTTTGTTTGAACATTTGAAAGAGTTAAGTCTTACACACTTACTGATTTAAAAAATTTTAAATCCTGTTAAAACTTTTTTGTATCAAGATGTTTCCTTTTAATTATAGAACTAGTTTGTACAAATTCACTCCTTCCTATAATTGGACCCATTTCAATAACTATAGCATTTTTGTATTGTTACTTTTTAATATATTGAAAAAACAAAACAAATCAAAACAAAACAGAAAACACCAGGTGGGCCCGGGAGAGAAGCAGCGAGGGAAGACACGCTGGTGTGTAGACGACATGGGTGGCCATCTCAGGGCATGGCTGCTGGTGACAGGAGCGCAGTGCTCACTCTCCTTTCGGTCGAGCGGGGAGGAAGGAGAGATGGCTGGACTGCACTGCCTTTCTGGACAACCCAGGTCTTCCCAGTAGCGCAGTAGAACAGACATCTAGGAGGACAGACAGGCTCACCAGCCAGTTCATCCTACAGTTACCAGGACCCCATTCACATTGACACGGGAAGAAGGGCCCTGAGAGGCTAGTGACAGCCTTCCTGTGCAGGTCATTCTGGGTCAGAGCCCTCAGTACACGTAGCCACTGCGGGTGACACAGCTGCGTCGTGGGCTCTGAGCACACCTTGACCGGTGGCCGGATTCCGCATGAGGGAGGTGCAAGAATGATCTTGCTTGTTGACTGCCTGGCAGGACTGGTGCTTTCAGGTGTCTGGGTGTCTGTCCCGACCTGCGCGGGGGTCCTGCGAGCGCATTTGCTGAGGCTGCCCCGGCAATGGGAGGGACATGGGCTGCAGACCTGAGACCTGGGTCCCATGGTCACAGCTCTGCTGGAACTTAATCTCTGGGGAGGCTTGGGACCGCCCCTCCTCCTGTGAAGTGGTTTCTCCAGGCTTCTTGTGGGATGTATGAGTTTCGGTGACTCACGCTTCTCGTCCTTTGAGGCACTGTGTGTCCTGTCTGTGGTTCAGGAGGAAACCCTCCTCACGCCATGTCTCTCCGCACAGCACAGCACAGGGAAGCCACCTGACAGTCTGGGTGTTAGATTCACTTGGGCCAGGCACAAGGAATGTCTCTAAATGGCAGCCGACCTTGGCCGAGATAGAAAGGCTTGACCTTTAGAAAGACGAGAACCTCCAACGGGGCGGGTCCTCACGGGTGAGCCGCAGAGGCCTGTGCTGTAGCCTCTGGCCCAGCTCCTGGCAGGCCTGACCGATGACCACTGACGCTTCTCATGCCTCCAGGCCCACTCGGGTCCCTCCTCCGCACACAGGACTGGCGGGGGGAGCCGCCTCCCCACATGACTCCTTAGCCCTGTCTCTCGGGTCCCATCCCCTGTCTCCTCTCTGGATCAGGTCCCTGTAGGACACCTTGACAATGCTGCCACAGCCCTTGGAGGCCAGTTTGGGCTCTGAGCCCCTGGTGGGAGGGAGGGGCCGCAGTTCCCAGACCAGTGCCTTCCTTTATCTGCTGCCAGGAGGCCCTTCTGCTGCTCCTCCCTGTCCTGCTCCACCTGCTCGGACTTGACTGCATCTGTCCTGGCCCAGTGGGGCTGGTTGGGCTTTCTCCCCCGAGCCTGGCTGCATCATGGGTCCTCCCTCATGTTGGATCGATGGTGCATCTGGGCTATCAGATGAGCATCACAGGGGACATGGCCTGACATTGACCTCACCTGGAGCCAGGGCAGGCCCAGCCTCGAACACGTCCAGAAAACATGACCCTCTGGGAGGTGTCTGAGGAGGTACAAGCGTCAGCCAGGACAGGCGGGCTGGAGTCCCAGGCCCCCTGGTGCCAGCTCAGCTCTCCCACCGCCCAGTGTCGCCCAGGCTGTAGGCTCGCTTTGGTCTGTGTAAACCGTAATTGCCGAAGTTCACGTCCTTCCCTGTAACTCACGACCCTTCTCTAAGGGAGGACCTGAGAGAAGGTACCTGCCCCACCCTCACTTTGCATTGACAGCCTAAGAGTTCATTCCTTCAGCCCGGAATCCTGGTTTAGAGAGGAAGAGGGCAGCCCTTTGGGGCCTATTGTGGGAACACAAGCGCAGCACAGGGGCTGATAGGCAGGCCCCTGGCACCCACCCATGTGCTCTGGGGACCTGGAGCCTCCCCACTGGAGCCCTCGGCCCAAGGACGCAAACCCATCTCAGCCCAGTGAGCGCTCCCTAGGGGAATGGAGGGCCTTCAGGGAAGGACAGGAATGAGGGTTCCAGTTCCAGGGCAAAAAGAAGCAGACAGAGAAAGATGGGGGTGTCCATCAGGGGAGGGTGGGACATGGGGCTGTCACATCTTCAGAGCAGAAGCAGCCACGCCAGATATACAAAGGTTGGACATAACATTCCTTTCACTGGGAGAGAAGAGGCGGCAGGGGAGAAGGATTAACAGTAAGACTGGGAGGGGGTGAACAAGGTAGGAGGTTGGAGGTCCATACACCCCAGGCCCTGACTGAGAGAGCAGACCTGGGTCGGCCCACTACCCTGTGTTCGGTTCTATGGCATCCTCGCCGTGGGGCTCTGGGCAGATCACTGGACTCCCTGGCCTGGTGCCCTTCTCTGAATGAGGGTGGGTGACTGCTGTGCAGGGCCTTCCTCCTCAGGGCCGGCTCTTGAGCAGGGGCTGCCAGCAGGGCAGATGCCTGCTTCCCTGCTGAGCCCAGACCTGGTGCTAGGAAGTGGGGCAGCAATGAGGAAGGAGAAGAAGGATGTTCTTACTTGTGAGAAAGACTCAGACACGTGGCACATTACAGCGCCTTTTGCTATTGGTTCTGGCTGTGTGGGGCTGCCCCGTCCTTGTGTCCCCATGTTGGGGCAGGGGGCTGGATATGCCCACAGGGTGATGTGAGGGCACGAATATGAGCCCCACTGTGCCTGACCCTCCCCCTCATGGGGAAGAAGCTGGCTGCCTGCTGCTTCCGGAGGAGTCTGGAGACTGTGCCCAGACTTGTGGGATAAGGCAGGGCGGCCCTCGGCCCAGGAGAAGTAGGCAGAGCTGGCATTAGAGCAGCGGTCCTTCCGGGAGTTTGTGAACCTACCTGTGCCAGGCCGCCCCCACCCAGGGGAAGGAGCAGGCTCTTGGTCCTGCTGCTCACGTGATCGATGGGCATTTGAAGGTCCTGCCCCCAGATGTTCTAGTCAGTGGCCTGAGGTCTGGGGTGTTTGAAAGCTCTAAGAACCACCTGATCTCCGATGGTGGGGATCCTCTGTTTTAGTTTTAGAGCCGTCATCCCAAACCAGCAGCATCAGGGTCACAAGTCCAAATGCAGGTTCTTGAACCCCAGCCCAGATGGACTGTGTCAGAAGCTCTGAGGGTGGGAGGGGCCGGCGCTCTCAGGAGGGTCAGCTCTTGTTGGACCTGCCACCTGCCAGGTGTGTGCTGAGCACTTCGCCCTGACAGAAGCGGGTGCCCATGCCTGCTGCTTGCTGGCCCTGTCAGTTACGGAAACCGCTCGTGGTCACATTGTTAGCAGGGAGCAACCCTTTCACCTCCCGGGTGATCATGAGTTTGTGTCAGTGGGAAGGGACAGCAGCACGGGCCTCGCCTGGGAGTCCCACCTCAGGTCCCACCCTGAGTCTGAAGCTGCGTCCATCACGGTGGTCAGGTGTCAGGCACAGAGTGGGAGACGTGCGGGTCCAGGCAGTTCATGGTCAGGGAGTGGGCACTGGTGGGTCCCGCAGAAGAGCTCTGTGTCGGGCCACTGATTGGGCAGTCGTGCAGGCAGGACGGAGGTGGTCTGGCCTGGGTGGCAGTGGGGTGTGGAAGCAGTGAGAGTGAGCAGTGGAAAGATGGAAAGGAAGCTGACCGATTGGTGTCCATGTCTTTTTCGCTACCATGAGCTGAACGTGCACACCGTGGGCTGAGAGGTGATGGTCAAGGGTGTGGGGAGCTCACTGCACAAGTAGGCCTGACCTGGGCAGCGGCTTAGGGACACCTCACAGGCCCCAGGCTTCTCCCTTCCTGCTCTGCAGTCTTGGCAGTGGCTATTGTACCTCCCCAAGAAGTGGGCAGGAAGGGTTTCTCTTTAGAAAAGACCTGATAAAGTGTTCCAAGTGGCTGACAGGTTCCAGGTTTGCTTTAAAAGATAGTTCACTTTGTGAAACTGACTTTTGCATGGGCTGGGTCTTTGACTCTGCAGATTGAAGACTTGCGGGTCCAGATGGAAAGAGAAAAGCAGACCAGTCAGGATCTGGAGACCCTCAGTGAGGAGCTGGTGGAGGAGAGAGAACAGCTGCTCCGTGACATAGAGACCCTGAAGGCTGAGAAAGCCCAGGAGGTAGGCCCTCCAGCGCCATGCCTCCCCTGGCACCCCAGCCTGCAAGAGGCCGAGTCCAGGATCACAGCCATGTCCGGGGAATCCAGCAGTGATTCCTGGGCTACCAGTTTCCTCCCTCAGCTGCAGCTCAGACCAGCAATTCCAGTCACAACAGGGGGTGGGGACAGTAATTGACCCCAGGGACACTGGCAATCTTGTTTTTGATGGGGATGACTTGGGGGAGGAGAGGGGAGGTGCTCCTGGCTTTTGTGGGGAGCGGCCAGTATTCTGCTAAATGTCCTGCTGCACATGGGACAGCCTGCAGGACAAAGAATGATCCTGCTCCAAATGCCCAACATCATTAGGAACCCTGGCAAACCGCCAGGGTTGATCCACCTCACAGTCTAAGAAGGCCCAGGGTAGGCAGCCCAGTGCTGGGGTTGGGGCCCAGGCACACCATCCAGGCCCCAGTCTTCCCCTTTCTTGCTCTGCAGTCTTGGCAGTGGCTGTTGTACCTCCCTAAGAAGTGGGCAGGAAGATTTCCCCCTCAGAAAAGACCTGATAAAGTGTTCTCTGGGGCTGACAGGTTGTGGGTTTGCTTTAAAACAAAGTTCACTTCCTGAAACTGACTTTTGCATGGGCTGGGTCTTTGGCTCTGCAGATTGAAGACTTGCGGGTCCAGATGGAAAGAGAAAAGCAGACCAGTCAGGATCTGGAGACCCTCAGTGAGGAGCTGGTGGAGGAGAGAGAACAGCTGCTCCGTGACATAGAGATCCTGAAGTCTGAGAAAGCCCAGGAGGTAGGCCCTCCAGCGCCATGCCTCCCCTGGTACCCCAGCCTGCAAGAGGCCGAGTCTAGGATCACAGCCACGTCCTGGGAATCCAGCAGTGATTCCTGGGCTACCAGTTTCCTCCCTCAGCTGCAGCTCAGACCAGCAAGTCCAGCCACAGCAGGGGGTGGGGAAAGATTTTGCCCCCCAGGAACACTGGCAATCCTTTTGGTTTTTATTTTAATCTATTTTATTTATTTCAGAGAGAAAGGAAGAGGGAGAGGGAGAATGAGAGGAGAGGGAGAGGGGGAGAGGGAGAGGGAGAGAGAGACGGAGAGAGAGAGAGAGAAACATCAAGATGAGAGAGAATCATTGATTGGCTGCCTCCTGCACACTGCCTAGTGGGGTCTAACCAGCTCCTGAGAATGTGCCCTGACAGATAATTGAACTGTGACCTCCTGGTTCATAGTTTGATGCTCAACCATTGACCCACACTGGCTGGGCAACACTGTCCATCTTGTTTATGATTGTTATGACTTGGGGGAGGAGAGGGGAGGATGCTCATGGCTGTGTTCCTGGCTGTGCTGCTGGCTGTGGTGGGAGAGGCTAGGATGCTGCTTAATGTCCTGCAGCTCATGGGACAACCTGCAGGACAAAGATCCGCCTTCAAATGTCCAGCTTCACGCTCTGAGCCCAGGCAAACCTCCAGGGCTGGTCCACCTCACACTACAGGAAGTCCAAACTAGGCAGCCCAGTGTTGGGGCAGCGGCTCAGGGACGCCACCCTGGAGCCAGGCTTCTCTCTTCCTGCTCTGCCAGTTTTGGCAGTGGCTGTTGTACCTCCCCAAGAAGTGGGCAGGAAGAATGTGGAGGGTGAAGAGACAGAGGGAACGCCTCCCAGTACCCTCTGTGGACATCTCATTGTCCTCACCTGACACCTGACTAACCCTAGCTGCAAGGGAGGCTGGGTATCAGGTACTTAGGTTCTTCAGCTTCTCTAGTAGACAAAAAAGGGGGCTTGGAATGGTGCTGTGTAGACTTAAGAGACATGCGTCCACCCTCCCCCGATATGGCTTGCAGTCTAGCAGGCTGAATGACAGGTGACAAGCCAGGTGACTTCAGATGTGCTATTGAGGGAATATTCATGGGTACAGGGAAAGTCTTGTTAGGTGCAGGACATTTAGATCCTGGTGCAGGGCTTCCCTGAGGAGCTGTCAATCAATCACACTGAGCTGGGAGGGTGAGAAGGAGCTAGTGATGCTAGAGGCTGGGTGTGGAGGCAGGTGAGCATTCACAGCACAGATAAGATCATGTGCAATGTCTGTGAGAAGCTGCATTAGGGGTGGGCGGCCAGCTCGTTGGGTCCTTGTGGACCAGGATAAAAAGCACCAAGGAAGTCACTGTCATTGTCTTAAGTAAGAGGAGCTGTGGTTTCTGTTTCTAAATCATCAGCTGCTGTGAATGTGTTTAGATTTGAACTTTCTAGGTGGGGATCTCGTGCCCTTCACCTTGTGTCCATATCAGGCGTCTGGGAAAGGTTAGGACGTTCTTTGGGTCCATGATGAGATTTTCGTTCCAAGCCCACACGTTAGGCCCCCAGTTTGGACTGACATCACACCTGTGTCATTTCCATTGTGTTTTCCTGCAGATCAAGGATCTTGAACAAGTGGTGCGTTCGCTGCAGGCGAGTTCACAGGCCAGCAGTGAGGCCCGTGTGGAGGACATGGAGAATGAAAACAAAGTCCTCCAGCAGACGGTGATCGAGACAAGCAGCCAAGTCAGCAAGCTGGAGTGGGAGCGGCAGCAGTTGGGCCTAGAGCTGGATCAGGTGAAGGAGCAGGCGGCGCGGGCACAGGAGCTGGAGCAGGAGCTGCACCGGCTGCAGGAGGAGAACGAGAAGCTGGCCACGGAGGTCAGCGCCGTGATGACGGCCCCCGAGAGGGTCTGTGCCCTGGAGCGGGAGAGCCAGGGCCTGTTGCTGGAGAACCAGAGGCTGCAGAAGTCTCTGGACCCCCTGCAGCCCGAGGGTCTGGAGCGGGACACGCAGCTGGACACCAGGGTAATTCTGGCCTCAGAATGAGTGAGGACGGATTCATCTCCGGTCATCTTTCTGAGAGTTTGAATGCTGTGGGATGGGTGTTCTGTAAATATCGGTTACATGGGTTGATAGTGCTGTTCAGGTACTCTATATCCTTACTGATTTTCTTTGTACTTTTCAAAGTAGTTAAAGAAGGAACCCAAGGAGCTTATCCAGAGAAAGGGCATAAATTGCCCAAGAAAGTCACATGTGCAGAGAGGGGCCCAGGACTAAGCTTAGGTCCATGTGACAGTCCTTTTATGCCATGGACCCTCCCAGAGCAGTTCCTTAAGTGCTGAAGAACTGTCCTCAGCACGGCTGGGTTTTGCCCGCCTGAGGGTCCTGCTATTTTGGTATCTGCACTTGACCCCATCTTGGCCCCTCACTGCGTGTGCGGATGTGGGGATCCAGAGCCTGTGGTTCCCCTGGGCCTGTTCCATGATGAGGCATCATCCCTCATCCCTCCTGGCAGGTGGAACATTCCACTCTGAGCTCCCAGAGTGCCTCGCTCACTGTGCTCAGGGAACAGAACATGCAGCTCCAGCACCAGCAGGCGGCCACAAAGAGGGAGCTTGAGACCCTGCAGGAGCAGCACCAGCAGCTGGAGGCAGCCCACGAGGCTCTGCAGCGGGACCATGCCTGCCTGGGGGCGCTCCACGAGCACCTGTCTGGGGAGCACGAGGCCCTCAGGGACGAGTACAGCCGGAAGAAGACACTGCTGCATCGGACCCTGGAACTGCAGAGCAAGGCGCTAAGTGACAGGTGCGTGCCTGCGGCTGGTGTGTGACTGGCAGGCTCCCCGGGGCTCCTGTCCCCCCTTCACTCTGGCCCTTCGGGTTTCCTCTGGTCCCACTGATTCACCGTGAAGAGATGTAAATCCACCATCACCCTCAGTGATGTGGAGTTGGTGTGGCTGAAGACTGATGGGGAGGAGGGTCCCCGGGGAGAAGGGTGTGTCCAGCTAATCCCAGCTCAGGGAATCCAGACATCCACATTGGGTCCCAGCGCCCCTGGGGATTCCTACCCCCTCTTCCCTCTTCCTTTTCTTTCCAAACCAAGAACAAGGAGAGGATAGAGGGGAGAGATCAACTAAAGGACTTGTGTGCATCCATATGAGCCTAACCAGTGGTCAAAGACAACAGGGGGTTGGGGGCATGTGTAGGGATGGGTTTGGGATGGGAATGGGGGGATGAGGACAAATATGTGACACCTTAATCAATAAAGAAATTTAAACAAAACAAACAAACAAACAAACAAACAAAAAGCTGTGTGGGCCAAACTTCACACACCTGTTTCAAATTGAGTCCATGAGCCTCTGGACTTAGGAGCTTTTTAGTCTAAATCTTCCATCAGGAATCCCAGTTGGGTAATGATGATGATGCTGGTGATAATTTCAGTGAACTTATATAACACTGTAGAACCTCCTATTTTGTTTATTTCAGGTGTTGAAAATAGAAAGGAGCTTGGAATTGGGGGGAAGAGCTAGGCATAGACATAGCGTCTTAGAGCAAAGATGTTCTGATTCCATGTTTAAGTGTTTGAATCAAAGAACCCTTTTTCCAAGTAGGCAGCTGTGCCAAAGCCTCCCATAGAAAGGACTTCTACAGGGATGCTCTGTGGAAGTGGTGGCCGAGCCTGCCTGTCCTGTCTCCCCAGCCCACAGTGGGGCAACTGTGGTAGCCTCCTAGAACCCCAATGAACACAGTTTGAAAACTGCTGATTGTGTTCAACCCTTCATTTACACATGGGAAAAACGGAGGCCCAGAGAGGTTGTAGTTTTGATTAAGGTTGCACAACTGGGGCAGAGTCTGGGAGTGCTCCTCAGCCCTTGTCCCTGTGTCTCTCCACCCCCAGGGCCAATTTCCTGCAGCAGCAGCTGAAGGGGGAGCAGGAAGAGCTGCAGACCCACACCAAGGAGCTGCAAGCCTCCCTGGAGAGCACACAGCAGGAGGTGAACCACTGGCAGGCCCAGTGCGAAGGACTGAAACGGGAGCAGGAGGAGCTGCAGACCCACACCAAGGAGCTGCAAACCTCCCTGGGGAACACACAGCTGGACGTGAACCACTGGCAGGCTCTGTACGAGGGGCTAAAAGAGGAGAAGGAAGAGCTGCATGTCCACACCAAGGAGCTGCAAAGCTCCCTGGAGAACACACAGCTGGAGGTGAACCACTGGCAGGCTCTGTACGAGGGGCTAAAAGAGGAGAAGGAAGAGCTGCATGCCCACACCAAGGAGCTGCAAAGCTCCCTGGAGAACACACAGCTGGAGGTGAACCACTGGCAGGCTCTGTACGAGGGGCTAAAAGAGGAGAAGGAAGAGCTGCATGCCCACACCAAGGAGCTGCAAAGCTCCCTGGAGAACACACAGCTGGAGGTGAACCACTGGCAGGCTCTGTACGAGGGGCTAAAAGAGGAGCAGGAAGAGCTGCACGCCAACACCAAAGAGCTGCAAACCTCCCTGGAGAACACACAGCTGGAGGTGAACCGTTGGCAGGTCCTGTATGAGGGGTTGAAGGGGGAGCATGAGGAGCTTCAGTCCCACACCAAGGAGCTCCAAACCTCCCAGAATGACACACAGCTGGAGGTGAACCGCTGGCAGGCCCTGTATGAGGGGCTGAAGGGGGAGCAGGAGGAGCTGCAGACCCACACCAAGGAGCTCCAAACCTCCCTGGAGAGCACACAGCTGGAGGTGAACCACCTGCAGGCCCAGTGCGAAGGACTGAAGCGGGAGCAGGAGGAGCTGCAGACCCACACCAAGCAGCTGCAAAGCTTCCTGAATGACAGGCAGCTTGAAGTTAACAGCTGGCAGGCGCAGTGCGACTGGCAGAGGGAGGAGCTCCAGAGCATGAACATCTCGCTGACAGAGCTGGACAACCACTGCCAGGTGAGGCCTGGGGCTGGAGGGCACAGCACCCTGGATGGGCCTTTTCCCTGGGCTGACGCCTTGGGCTCAGCCTGGTCTGAATGAGTCCTCATTGGCATCTCTGCTCAAAGAGTGTGTGTGAATGTCACACAGAGGCGGAGGGGAAGCCAGAGGCATGTGGCTGGGATGAACACCATGACTGGCAGCGGTGTGCTACAGAACACCTTTCATCAGATCTTTGCTTTTTGCAGGGTCAGGGCAGTGCATGGAAACAGCCAAATACTGTTTTATTTCCGTCCTCTCGGCTAAGCACTCTGCTCTCTGTGTCATCTCATTTAATTCTCGCAATGATCTTGTGAGCTGGGTTCCCTTCCTTGTCCCTCTGAAGTAGCGGGTTGGAACCCCGTTTGTCTGAAGCCAAAACTTGGGACTTTCCTGCTCACCAACCGCGATGATATTCTAGAGCAGGAGCTGGCCAGGCTCAGCCCCAAATTCAGGTCCAGCCCCACACCTGCTTGTGTCAGGCTGTGAACCAAGGATAGCTTCCACAGTGTTTAATGGTTGGGGAAAATCAAAAGTAGGATGATATTTGGTGGCAAGTGAAAGTGATATGAAATTTAAAAGTCCGTGTCCACGAGGAAATATTTTTGGTTTGTTATTTAAACACAGCCACACCCAGGCCTGTACATTTTATCTCTGGCCCTTTCCTGCTGTAATAACAGAGTTGAACAGTTGCAGCAGAGACCACTGTCAGCCTGGAAAGCCTAACATATTTAGTACCTCGCTCTTTTTTGTTTTTAAATTTAATAAATCTTTATTGTTCAGATTATTACAGTTGTTCCTCTTTTTCCCCCCCATAGCTCCCGTCCACCTGGTTCCCATCCCACCCTCTTCCCTTACCTTCCCCCGACTGTCCTCATCCATAGGTGTACGATTTTTGTCCAGTCTCTTCCCGCACCCCCCACACCCCTTTACTCCTGAGAGTTGTCAGTCCACTCCCTTTCTATGCCCCTGATTGTATTATACTCACCAGTTTATTCTGTACATCAGATTTTTAATTCACTTGATTTTTAGATTCACTTGTTGATAGATATGTATTTGTTGTTCATAATTTTTATCTTTACCTTTTTCTTCTTCTTCCTCTTCTTAGAGAATACCTTTGAGCATTTCATATAATACTGGTTTGGTGTTGATGAACTCCTTTAGCTTTTTCTTATCTGTGAAGCTCTTTATCTGACCTTCCATTCTGAATGATAACTTTGCTGGGTAGAGTACTCTTGGTTGTAGGTTCTTGCTACTCATCACTTTGACTATTTCTTGCCACTCCCGTCTGGCCTGCATAGTTTCTGTTGAGAAATCAGCGGACAATCATATGGGTGCTCCCTTGTAGGTAATTAACTGTTTTTCTCTTGCTGCTTTTAATATTCTCTCTTTGTCTTTTGCTCTTGGCATTTTAATTATGATGTGTCTTGGTGTGGTCCTCTTTGGATTCCTTTTGTTTGAGGTTCTGTGTGCTTCCTGGACTTGTAAGTCTATTTCTTTCACCAGGTGGGGGAAGATTTTGGTCATTATTTCTTCAAATAGGTTTTCAGTATCTTGCTCTCTCTCTTCTTCTGGCACCCCCATAATTCTGATGTTGGTACGCTTGCAGTTGTCCCAGAGGCTTCTTACACTATCTTCAAATTTTTGGATTCTTTTTTCTTTTAGCTTTTCCAATTGAGTGATTTTTGCTTCTTTGTATTTCAAAGCTTTGACTTGATTCTTCCATTCCTCTAGTTTGCTGTTGGGTGTCTGTATAATATTTTTTATTTCAGTCAGTGTATGTTTAATTTCTAGTTGGTCCTTTTCCATATCCTCGAGGGTCTCTCTCATATCCTCGAGGGTCTCGCTAAATTTATCGGCCTTTTCTAGGAAATTCTTGAAAAACCTTATAACCATGGTTTTGAACTCTATCTCCAGTCGTTTGTTTTCCTCCATTTCTTTGGTTTTTTATCTGTTTCTTTGTCTCCGCATTTTTGCTGCTTCCCTGAGTTGGTAGGGTAGCTTTGTGTGCTAGTTGTCCTATATGGGCCAGTGGCTCGGCCTCCCCAGTTACCTGAGGTGGACACTTTTGGTGCAGCCCTTTGTGGACTGTGTGTACAGCCTTATTGTAGTTAAGCCTTGATTGTTGTTGGTATCAGTGGGAGGAGTTGACCTCCAGGCCAATTGGCTGTGAGGATCAGCTGTGTCTACGCTGGGAGACAGCCTTATTCGACTAGACTTGCAAAATTGTAAAAGCCTCTGTGCTCAGCTTGGATGGGGCGGAGTTTCAGGGTGGAACCTACAGCCTTGGCTTCCCGTCAGCCCCTCCCTATGAGGTTCCTGGGTCTCAGTGTCCCTAGTTACTTGCTGCAAGCACCTCTGAGAGAAAGGCGCCCTGGAGTTTCGCCCGCTGCCAAATAATCTAGTCTCTCCCCCAGTGAATCTGGATTCCCAGATTCTCGCTCGGAATTGGGGTTCAGTGCAGTCGGAACTGGGGTTCAGCGCAGTCCGGAGCTTTTGTCTCCTTCCCACTAGGGCAATTCAGCGGCATAGTCTACTGTCCGTCCTCTGCGCGCATTCACGTGCGCTCCTCCAGAGCTCTGCCTTTCGCAGCTCCCCTGAGTTTCAGCCTTACAGCCCAGATTCCCCCAGTATGAGCCTGGGTCCCCAGGGTCTCACCTGGAACTGGGGTTCAGTGCAGTCGGAGCTGGGGTTCAGTGCAGTCTGGAGCTTTTATCTCCTTCCCACTAGAGAACGCCAGCCAGGCACTCAGCCACCCCGTCCTCTCCGGCTCCGTCCTCTCCACATGTACGCAACCTTGTCTCCGTACCTCAGGCTTTTACAGCTCCTCTGATTTTCCTTGTGGTTTTCTCTTTCCTTCTAGTTGTAGGATTTCCAGTCAGCCAGCTTTCCTGTGGTTCTGGATGATGTCCGTTTTGTCTTTTAGTTGTATTTTTGAAATTGTTGTGCAAGGCTGCAGTTTAGGTGTTTAACTATGCCGCCATTTTGGTTTCTCCCCTAGTACCTCGCTCTTGACAGGAAAAGCGTGCCAACCCTGCCTAGAGCAGAGATGTCCAACAGGAATATAATGCAGGCCACCACATGTGATACTCAACTTTCTAGTAGCCATATTCAAAAAGTAAGAGGAGACAGGTGGGACTAATATAATGGTCTATTTTATTTAACCATTATATTTAAAATGTCACGTGTAACCCCAAAAGCTTATTAATGAGAGTTTTAAATATGTTTTTATTGGATTTTTGAGAGAAACATCAATCAGCTGCCTCCTTAATGCCCTCTACTGGGGAATGGAGCCTGCAACCCAGGCATATACCTTGATCAGGAATTATATCGGTGATTTCTTGGTGCATGGGAAAACACTCAACTAACTGAGACACAGTGTCCAGCAGCTTTTTAATGAGAAATTTTACATTAATTTTTAAATTGTTATGAAGTCCTCAGAACCTATTATATATTTTGCACTTATGGCCCGTCTCAGCTCAGACTGGCTGCATTTTCAGTGCTCAACGGCCACACGTGGCCAACGGCTGCCTGATTGGAAGGTGCAGTGGCAGAAGGCTTGGCCATGCCCATGGCATTGGCTGCATTGGTCATTCCAGCTGACACAGACAATACCAAAGTGGCCCTGTTTGTGCATGTGGCCTTTTTCTTCTTTGGAAGTAGATTCCCAGCAGTGGAATCACGGGAGCCTGTGGTGTTTGAGACATTGTCCATCTGTGTTTTAGCGGCTCTCCAGTCTCAGGAGGAATGTGGAGGAAGAAAACCGTCACCTGCAGAGCCAAGTCCACAGGTTGAATGAGCAGAACCAGAGGCTTCTCCAGAAGGACATGGAGAACAAGGACCAGCACCACCAGGAGCAGCAGCAGTACGTGGGATGGGTGTGGGCTGATGTTCACCCTTCAAGAGAGGGGGCGTGGCTTCCAGCTCCAGGACTAGACAGCACCATTCTGGGCAGCAGAGAACCCTCTGGGTGCAGTGGTGTCCCCAGGGCAAGGGGACAGACCATCTTACCAGCGCATCCTTCTCTCCTTTACCCTGGAATGGTTCTAGATTTCTGCAAGTAGGGGTGGTTGGCTTTGTTGGCTTTTCAGAGACACTGCCCCCTGACAGATGCTTCTTAATCTGCTTTTGGGATGAAGTTCACTTTGAAAAATACCACAGTGATACAGAGAGGTCCGAGGGAAGGACTTCAGCTCGCAGGCTGAGCCCTTTCTATGTGGGCTTTTCCCATAATGGGCTGGAGAGTGGGTTGTTGGGGCACAGTGGCTGTCCTCCCTTTGACCACATTCACTTTGCGGACAGTCCTGGCTTTGGTGTGGGCCCTACGAGGTGCACAGAACCAGTTACCTGGTCTCCAGGAACCAGTAGGGGTGATGGGACGTGAGCAGAGCTGTGTGCACAGCAGACAGATGTTGAGGAGCTCCATGGAGGTGTAGAAAGAAGCGTGGTGGTAGGAGTTGGGCTTCTGCTGCTGCCTCGGATGGGGAGAAGGCTAGCCAGTGTGTGTGTGTGGAGGGGAGAGGGTGGGGGATGTGAAGGTGGAGCTTGGCGTGGTCTGGGTGCAGGGAAGGGGCAGGGAGTGGCAGGAGGGAAGGCTGGAGGGGGCAGCGCTCAGCCATGGAAGGCTTCCATGCCCGCTAAGGAGTCGGATTCACTGGGAAGTGAGTGTTTAAGGGATGCTGGTGTACAGGGCCTAGGAAGCTGCCAGAAATGAGGGCAGGAGGAAGAGCCTTGGTGCTGGAAACCTTGTGGTCTGGAAGTCAAGTAATCTGAGATGCATCTTGTGGGTCCAGGGTGGTCTTCACCCCTCGGTGCTGTGCTGCTGGGACTGTCCTTCTTTGTGATCAGCAATGGCTGGCCAGTGTGGGACAGAGGGCCATGGTCACAGTGACCAAGGGGCGCTGTCCCAGCTCCCTGGGCTGATGATGCCACTCACTGTTCTCCCGGAGTCATCTGCTCATCTACAGGGGGCTCGCCACCTACCAAGGATGGTTGACATGGAAAACCGCTCTGCAGTTTGGGGTAGAAGTGAGAGTTTGTAGCCTGAAGTTGGCTCTCTATAACGCAGCTGCTAAAAATTATGAGCAGAGGTTGGGCAGGTGGAAAGTAGAAGAATTGGGACCTGGAACCCTGGGGGATGATCTGATGACGGTTTTGCCTTAGAAAGTGTCCGCAGGAGGCCAGGGAATTGGGCAGGCTTTCTGAGCCTGCTCTGAGCCAAGTCTTCCCCAGCCCTAAGATAGTTGGGCCATGAGTTTGTGGGGCTGGGGTACGGCCGTGGGAACAGAATAACACAGACTAGAAGAACAGAGGCTAAGACAAGGGCACTGGGAGCAGAGCAGGTCAGGGACCACGGGCCCAGTGGTTAGCAAGAGATCACTTTTCACGGGGGCTCACTTTGCGGTGAACTCGCTGGAAAGCCCTCATATTAGGTGGGGGGTGGCCTGGGCACCTTATGACCGAAGGATCCTGAGCAGCTGCCTCGATGCCGAGGACTCACTTTCAAACAAGGAAAGCAGGGGTGTGAGCTGTCATGGCCACATGGGTGAGGAGAGGCAGGAAGAGGACCGAAGCCGGCGTCCCAGTAGGGGACGCTGTACAGAGAGCACTGTGTGTACGGCTCCTAGACACACAGCACGAAAGCATGCCTTGCTGTCTGCTTCAGGAAGTCCAGGCTCCCTCTCCCAGGAGCAGGGGTGTCCTCTGGCAGCCCAAGGTTTAAGAGGTGTCTCTCTGGTCCTTTCTGTGTTTTTGAAAATGTGAACGGATTTCCCACATTTAGAAATTAAGAGATTTTGCTTCAGAGCCGGGGCTTCTGGAGCCTTCGGGAAAAGCCATCAGAAGCTCTGCCACATGGACAGCAGGGCTCCGATTGCAGGCCCTGCATTAGGTCCCACGTGGCACCATGCACTGAGCCTCGCCGCAGGCCCCGCCCCCCCTCCAGTCCTCCCAGGCCACTTTGCTCCTTATCTTCTCTGTCTGGCCCCCAAAAGGCTTTGAGTTGCTTCCATGGAAGTGTGAGCAGAAGCCCAACATTGGAGTGGGTCCAGGTCAGAGGTCTGACTTTGCTAAACTGAACTTTTTCACCTGATGCCCATCTAACTCACAGAGGGAAGACCCCGCCCCCCACCCACACCACTAAAGGCATCGTTGGTCTGCACCCACAGGAGCTAGCCTAGCCCTGTGTCTGACCTTAGAACCCAAGGTCCTGAGTTGACCTGGCCGGAATCCTCGGGGTTCCCCAGCTTGAGTTTCAGATGGTTTGGGGTCTGCTCTCCTGAGGTGACGTACAGCCTGATCCAAGGTGTTCAGCCGGTCTCCTCAATGTGCTAGGGGTCCTGGACCCACATCACCTGCTTCCACCCCCATAGTCCCAACTCGGTGTTCATGGTGGCCATGAGCACTGTGATGTCTGAGTTCCAGAAACATGCCAGCTTCTCCTGGGCCAGGTCCCAGGCAGGGCTGATGAGTCAATTTATGTGTTTTATTTTAAAAAACAGATTGTTTTTCTCTCTCCTCTGTTAGAGACAAATTACATGCCTCACAGAAAACTAAGGAAAACCTGGAAGAAAAAAGCATGGCTCAACAGAAGTTCCATGATCCAGCGCCAAAGAAGTGAGTTGATCTAAGCGTCAGTAACTTACATACAGTAGAGAAGCTTGCTCTTTCACGAGTAGGGAAAGCTGTAGCATCTAGAGCAGTGTCCAGTGTGTTGGGCCCGTACCTTCCGCTGTATGACAGCTGCCCTGTGTGCAAGTCCCTCCCAGCAGGAAAAGAATTTAGAGGTTTTTTTGTTCCCACCCTCTGTAGTGAGGGTTATCCTATGCTGGACGGTGAATGCTAGCTGGCCAGGAGCCTGTTTAAGGGGCAGAGAGTCTGGGCTTTTAGAGTCACTAAAGCAGGCATATCAGGTTTGGTCTCAAGATTGTGGGATCTAGGAAAGCATGTTTCTGTTTTGGGAAGGAAGCTTGGGTCAGACGCCTGGACCCGCATCCCCGTCTTCAAGCACAGGAACCTTTTGTTCAGACCTCCATTCCTCTGGGTTCACTGGACCACCCAGGGCAGGTTCACAAACAAGTTCCCTTCTGCAGAGAGTAGCAGCCCCGGTGGTGGGCCAGCTGGGTCCCCGAGACTGCCGGCCTCTCTCCAGCAGGGCTTCCCCTGGGCCCGGGCCTGAGCCCAGGAGCTGGACTTCCCATTGTCCTGTCCCAGCCCAGCCTTGAGGTCAAATCACCATGAATCCGACAGGGCCTCTCTGTAGCAATCACAGAATCACAGAATTCTGCCTGACCCTGCTGTTGACAGGGAAATTGAGACACCGATGAGGAAATGGAGTGGCTTGTGTAAGCACAGTGCTATTTCATGGCAGAGCCAGTATCAGAACCCAGCTGTGGTCCTTGTGACATTAGAATGCCTCATTTCCTGTTAGCTGTAGCATATTACCTTTACATTCACTGTTTTCATTTATTTATTTATTTTTTTAATCCTCACCCAAGGATATTTGTCCCATTGATTTTTAGAGAGAGGAGAAGGGAGGTAGGGAGGTGAGAGGGGTGGAGGGAGAGAGAGAGAGAGAGATAGAAATATCAATTGGTTTCCATCTGCACACATCTCGACTGGGGCCGGGGATCGAATCTGCACCCCAGATATGTGCCCTTGATAAGGGATGGAACCCACCACCCTTCAGTGCTCAAGCCGATTCTCCAACCACCAGGCTCCGGGCCAGGGCTCATCATTTCTACTTGAAGCAGCACACTCTCCTGCCCTCTTCCCCTCACCCAGATTCCTCAATGCCGGGAACGGGCAGAGGATGCCAGCCTATTTCATGTATTACTAAAGCTAGTAGAAAATGAGGATGTCCCTGACCCTTTCTGAAAATGGCATTTAGTGGAATTTTGCCAACCAGCATGATTAGGTCAGCACAGCACCGCTTCCTGCACTTGGCACAGGAATCAAGAGCTGAGAGCTGGGTTGGAAGTTCTGTTTTCCCGAGGGGCTAGAGTGGGTTCCTGTCATGAGAAAGGCTTCTACCATCCCTTGGTCTGTGCGAATTAACTGCATAGTGTGTGCCCCCTCCTGAGCCCCAGGTGGGATGAGAGTGGTGATGGCGAAGAGCACCCTCATTCTGTACCAGATTAAAGGTCACCTTCCGAGGCTGGTGATGGAAATCCCAGCTCGTGTAGGGCACCCAGGAACCTGCTAGAGGGGCAGTGAGGGTTGGCTGTGTCCTACAAACCTACCTCTTACAGGAAGAAGCGCTGGATTAGAACAAAAAACATTGTCAAGTTCATCAAAGGAAAGAAAGGGAGTTCCAGAGAACAACCAAAGTCAACCCCAGAGAGGCCTCCCTGGCTGCTGGGGTCCTCAGACCAGGCTTCGCCCAGTACTTCTCAGCCTCTTCAATCGCAGCTGGAGCCCCTGGAGGCCAACCCATGCTGCTCAAAGTGGACAGAAGAGCAAGACGCCCGCAGGGGTCGCAAGGGAAAAGGTAGGAGGGGTGGACCTGGCTGCAGGCAGGATGTGAAGGGGAGGATCTCAGGTCGCCCTCAGGGACAGGGGAGAACCAAGGACACTGCATGCTGGTGCAGGAGTGTGTGTGTGTGTGTGTGTGTGTGTGTGTGTGTGTGTGTGTAGGAGCCTGAAGGGGGAATGCTCCACACATGCACATCTGCCTCCTGAGGTATGTGAACAGTCAAGTAGAAAATGTAAACCCCGTCAGTGTGGCTGCACTTTCGTCCCAGAACAATTCAGGTCCTTTAGCATGAGGAGCCTCACGCATCATGGACACTGTGGGAGGGACTCGCATATCCAGAGGTGATGTCCACACAGTTGCCGCAGAGACAAGCTCCACTGCGGATGTGTTTGGGGTTCCCGGTTTCCTCCAGGCCTACAATAGGCCGTTTCTGGAGGGGGCTCCGCGGTGCATTGAGCGCGTCATGGACAGCGGCATTGTCTCCAGCCAGGCCTCCTGTGGCTCTGATTGTTCTGTCACTTTGAAAAGCGGTTCCGGTTTCTTCTACAGCCTGATGTGGCCTTGAGTCCTGCCACCACGGGTAGCACTGTACTCGTCATTCAGGGTTGTCGTGTGGAGTCGCCTTAGATTCTGAAGTGGATTTCTAGTTGCACGTGCTGTATGTATTTCATGGACTCTAAGAGGCTGTCAGGACAAGGGTGCTCACTCAAAAAGAAGATAAATGGGTTGTGGCAGTGACGATTTTGTCAGAATTGCTACCTGACCAACAGTGACTGTGAGACAGGCTCGAAGCTGCATCCTAATTTCAGGAATGTTAAGGATTGGGAGAGGGGGAAAGTGCATCTTACTTGCCTTAAACATGGTTTAGTTTTCAAGTTTACTTTTAAATATCATGTCCTACATGACTTACCTATAAGCCTGCCAGACGTGCACCCTGAGAATTTAAATTTTATGAAAGACACCAGGACTTCCTGAGACCAGCCCATGCCTGGGATTCGGGCCCTCTCAGGGGCGGCTGTGACAGCACTGAGGGCCTGTGACCAGCGCCTTCTGAGTGTGACCTGCGCACATGCCTGTCTGGGTGACAGTCACCACTGCTGGTCCTGGTGTGTCCCTTGAAACGCAAAAAACAAAGTGTGCACACGCATCCATACCAGTGTTTGGGACTATAATGCTTGCATTCCCAGACTTTACAGGATTTGATTAGGTAAAATGCTCACATGCAGGTAAATGATATCCAAGCTTATTAACATTGATCTAGAGGCGTCTGTTGTCTCCGGTTTTCATTCAGGCTATATAATGGTTTTTATATTCACCACCTCCACTTGTGTGATTGTCTAAGTTGACTTAATTAATGATAATCAGCCTAACTGAGCTAGCAAAACTTTCAGAGAAAAGATGCTTGACTGCCCTGGCCAGTTTGTCTCAGTGGTTAGAGGGTCGGCCCTCAGACTAAAGAGTCCAGGGTTTGATTCTGGTTAAGGGCACGTACCTCAGTTGCAGGCTCAATGCCCCGCCCGGTCGAGGTGTGTGGGTGGCACCCAATGCATGTGTCTCTCACATAGATGTTTCTCTCTCTGACTGTCCCTCCCTTCCACTCTCTCTGAAAAAAATATCCCCGGGTGAGGATTAACAAAACAAACAACTGTTTGGATCTGTGAGTGAGCTGTCAGTGGTAGATATTAGTAACGGCAGCCATGTAATAGGTGCTCTTTCTGGGCTCAGCACCCTTTAGCTAGTTTCACACTTTATGTCTCTCCTTTAGTTCCAACTGCCATGTGAGGCAGCCAAGATTCCTATCCCCTTTGCAGGGCTGGGCAAGTGAGGCTTGACAAGGTTAAGCACTTGCCCAGAGGATACAGGGTGGAGCTGGGATCCGAACTCGGGTCTGACAGATTATGGCGCCTGAACTCATAACCACTGTGAGCACTGCCTGCAGTTAAAGCTGCTTTGGTCCCTGAAGGTGCTGACCAAACCTGGGGCACCAGCATTGCATAGTGGGTCCTTTTTCCTGTGGTGTGAGCTGTGGCCACCAGGTGGTGCTGTGGAAAGAGAAATAACAGGGGTCCTGCTATGGACTTGAATCCTAAATCAGAAATCGGATAAACCAGTTATGCTCATGTACCTGACATGTTCAGGAAGTTAGGCTAATTGTCTGCTCTGATAAGACTCCATAATTCAAAGGTCATGAAGTGTAGGTTTGCAGGAGAGGATGCGTAGGGATCTAAATGGGAATAATTATCGATGTGTTCACAGTGTTTTGGTATGAAACAGAGGTATTTCAAACTCATCCTTCCATAAGAGGCTGTTTTAGATGTACAAGGATTATCAGTGAGCAGCTCAGGTAGGCTATCCTGTCGCAGCAGCCAGAAGCATCCCAGGAAGTGTCCCAAGATCTTTGAACAGGAGCAGGAGTTAGTTGTGTGTGAGCCAAGTTGTCAGGGAGCTTGTCATTAGGCCGGAGGAGTAAGAAAAACTGGCTCCTAAACTAATAAAAATTCTTATTTAATAATTTTACACATTGACATTGAAAAATAGTTAAGGCATCAGCTCCTAGTGCACTATACTAGGTGTACCGTTTAATAACGCAGATATTGTAATAAAAAACACAAAATCATTTCAAGAGGAATATCCAAAGTGCTTTATTCAAAGTAATGACCATCGCTAGCTACACATTTCCCCATCTTTCAGGTAATGTGTGGATACTGTCCCAACAGAACTTTTCTTGTTTTGAGGCAAACCATTCAGAGACCCAATTTCCACTTCTTCGTTTGTTTTGAATTGCTGCTCAGAAAGTGCGTGTGCCATTGATCAGAACAAGTGCTAATCTGAAGGAGCAAGGTTTGGTGAATACAGTTGCTTGGTTAATACTTCCCAGGCAAGATCTTTAAATGTGTCTTTAACTGGTTTTGAACTGTGTGATGGAGTGTTATCATGAAGCAAAATTACTTTGCCATGTCTTCGGGCACATTGTGTTCGTTCCACGATCAAAGAGTGGTTCAAATTGATTAGTAGTTGTAAGTAACGATCAGTATTAATGGTTTCACCTGGTTTTAGAAGCTCGTAATACACCACACCTTCCTATTCCCATCAAACGCAGAGCATTGTCTTTTTGTCCGAAGCGACTTGGCCTTGCACTCCATGTTGATGGTTGACCTTGATGAACCCACAATTTTGTGCATTTGGGATTCTCAAAATAAATGTACTTTTCATCGCCAGTCACAGCTCGATGCAAAAAAGACTTTCTTTCGTGCCATTGAAGCAACATTTTAGTAATGATTTTCGGTTTTCCATTTGTCTTTCGTTCAGTTGATGTGGCACCCATTTCCTTCCTTTAAGATCTTTGGCATTGCTTGTAAACAATCAGAAATTGTTTGCTGAGCAATCTTTAATCTTTCTGCAAGTTGTTTTTGAGTTTGACACGCATCTTCATCCAATAATGCTTCTAATTGGTCTTCAAACTTTTTCAATTGACCTGGACATTCTTTGTCTTTGACATTGAAATCATCACTTGTAAAGCCATTAAACCAACATTCACAAGTATCTTGAGATGGAGCATGTTCATCATAAGCTTCCGGAAGTGTTCAGCAGCACTTATCTTCGAAATAAAGTAATGAATTAAAACTTCACACAAATGCTTTTTTTTTTTGGCATGAAATTAAACATTTTTAAGGGTAAAATATCTGTGCTATGTGAACACCTTCAGCAAATTTGACATATGAAGTTTTGAAGCTTGCTGTCCATACAACAAAATAGCATACATACCAAATCGCATATATATGAACATACGTTTAACTCTATTTATTGAAAAAAATCCGCATAATTAACTGGTGCACCTAGTACAATCCTCCTCACGTGCTCAGTAAAGTGTTGGCACAAGCATGCCACTAAATGAATTAAGCGGAGTCAGAGCATAATGGTTCACCGAGTCCTAATTCTGGTTGTGCCATGTGTATTGTTTCCAACTCTCCTGGGCAGGACAGGACTCTGATCTCCCAAGAACATTTAGCTAACCTAGTCCTTTGTTGTTACTCATTTCATTTATTTGCTGTTTTGTTTTGTTTTTCCTTCCTCTCTTGGGTTATCCAGGGGAAAACAATTTATCAACTCAGCACAAAAAGAATCGCTTTTGGAGACGGGGAAAGGAGGACAAGGCCTAGTCTCCATCGGCCCACCGGCTTTCTTTAAAGGCATGCAGTTCTGGTCATCCTCCTACATCGCACCTGCTTCTGACTATCCCCTCCTTTTCTCAGACACTGGGATTCCTAATCCTTTCCCTTCACCAGTGTCTTCACAATGTACCCCCCCCTTCATGCCTGATATTCAAACAGAAAAACAGTAGCTAAAGGTCAGATGACCCAAAGTGGACCCTTCCTCCTGACCCAAATTCCAAGCCAAGCTTAAAGTACCAACGTGGATTCGGACTTCAAAAGAGACGAGTTGTTGGAACCTCTGGACAGTACTCCAGCGCAGCCAGTGTTAGGGGAGCCTCGGGGCATCCAAGCCCAGGTCCCTGGGCCAGGGTGTCCATGCTAAGTGAGTCTGGGGCCCAGTGCCGCCCCCTCTCTCGCACCTGCAAGCTTGGAGACCATGCTCCTGCGCAACGCAGAACGAATCAGCGGTCACTAGGCTTCCGAAACTCTGTGGTCCCTGTCAAGTGAGATTTTTTAAAGACTCATTTGTGGGCAGCTAACTTTAAATCTGCTGCCCATTTCTCCACTTCCTGTGTCAGAGCACAGCATCTTGGCTTTTTTGGAGCAGTCCCTTTTTAGATGCGTTCTGTGTTTTGAAGAATTTACTGCTCCACTCTGCATCTCAAGTAATTGGATCGATTGTCCCGAACCAGGATTCAGGCCAGTGTGACGTTGTAGGACCGTGCTGGGGTCCTCTGATGTCTTGGATGCTGCTGAGAGGGCAGCAGTGGACAGACGGGACATCAGCTCACAGTCACCACCAGCCGGGAGCGCTAGTCCACAGAGGCCTTTAGCTACTGAATTGTTTCTGTCTTCAGCCATCCTCGTACTATCTCCATGATTTTGAAAAGTCTATATCACATGTGTGCTTATTACATATTTTCCCTTGAGTCGACTTGCTGTTTCCACTTTATGTTAAAAGGACAGATTTGTATCGGTATTGGGAGTGGAAAACCACTGTCACTATAAACACAATGTCAACGTAAAAGTAAATGGGTGATGATCGCAATGTTCCTCAGTTGATGTGGCACTGACTTCTCAGCATTCACCGCTCTGATTCCTGGGCTGCCACATGCTGGTCCCCTGCCTGCCTGCCCAGCATGCTGTTGGAAACACAGTCTCTCTGCCCTGGCTGCTGTCTGGCTCCTCCGTCTCTCCGCCCCTCCTCACGCTGACTTCCCCCTCACGCTGACTTCATGCAGTGGACGCCTGCCAGATTCATCCCACCAGACTTGAATCCTGCTCCTTGTCAGGTTATCCTTCAGAATCCAAATTTTCCCTTGATTTAAATTTCAAGGCTTGGGTGCTTACAACTTCCCCGTGAGTCCAGGCACTGGGTGGCTGAGGGCCAGGGGTCAGGTCCTGGGAGAGTGTGGAGGGGCCCAAATACCCACAGTGGGCGTGGCTCCGGGTCCATAGGCCTCCAGCTGCCTGGAGCGGGACGCTGTGCAAAACAGCCTTGTCCTGATGCTCCCAGGAATTCCAACTGCATTCTTTTTTCACTTGTATTTGCAGAGCCCATCCCCTCTCCTACTAGGAGGTAGTTGAAGGTCTTTTAGGTGTGTTTTTACCCCCAGTATTGTTATTGTTTTCATTCAGATTTTATTTACCTTTCTCAAGAGTATATGTTCACTGTAAAAAATTCAGACATTGCAAAAAATGGAAGGTAAAAATCATTATCATTCTTGAGTCAAAATCACCATGTAGAGATGAAGACCTCTTAAACAAATGACTCTTAGGGTGACAATGAACTTGTTTCTGAAATCATAAGGGAAGCCTGTTGGCAGGGTGCACATCCTGGAACCTGAGGGCCTGGACCACAGGTCGGGAGTGGTCCTGAGCAGCCACAGACCTGGTCTTCTTACATCAGGGATTGAGTGACACGGCAGGTGGGCCCAGTAGTTAATGCGTTGGACTTTTATCAACATTTTGTTGAGCCTCCTGAGCTCATTCTTTATTTTCTCCCAGCTGCTGGGGGCTTGCACTGTGAGCCATGGGTAGAGCCAGGGCCAGCCGCCCGGGGCCTCCATCTCAGGGGCCGCCCCTTAGACCCCAGCCCATGGGGCACACAGCCCACCTCTTGTCCCTGGGCTCCCTGGGCCCTGCTGCCTCTGCTTCTAGGCCTCATTGTGATCGCCCCATTTTGGCATGGGATTTTGCAGCCCCATTTCTCACTGTCCTTCTCTGCCCCAGGCCCTGGGACCTCATACCAAAGGGAGCGGCCCCACCCAGAGGCAGCCTTGAGCGAATGGATGCCTCTGCTGACCCAGCCACCAAGTCCTGGTGATCAGAGCTGAGCTCCGGGCCTGTTCATCCTCAGCCATCACTACAGCTCCTTCCAGCTCCACCTCCGCATCCATGTCCAAGCACCGAGGCCGCACCCACGGTGAGTCATGGGTCCCTCTAGAACCAAGAGGGTAAGCATCTCGGCCCGAGGTCCTTCCCAAAGACAGGGGTAAGAGGCGCCTCTCAGACTGAGAGGTGGTCAGCAGGTGGGTGAAGCTGTGGACAGGTTTGGTGTCCCACAGACAAAGGTTCAGAGCTCGGCTCTGCCTACAGCTGTGCGACTTTGGGAGGGTAACACCGCCATCTGGAGACCGGGGCCTGAGCCCTGGAACCCACACCACTGCTCAGGAATTGGTGGCACCAAGTGGCTCCAGAACAGAGATGAACGAACCAGAGTTTGGGCTAAAATCAGGCAACTTTGGAGGTTTATTCTCCAGGGAGGAGACTTGACAGGGTCCCTGCAATGGAGGCCGGTCCATGGAGTGGAGGGCAGGTGTCCTAGACTGAAAAACAAGGGGATTCAGAAGGGGTGGACAGGTTGGATGTCTCCCAGATGCCAGTAGCCATGCGTGCTCGCACCTTAGATGGGATGTTACATCCTCATCAAGGCATCTGATTAGCAGGAGATATTCCCAAAAGAGCAGTCGGGTCACATCTTGCCAGGGGAAGCCCATGAGAGGTCAGGCTCCGTGGACACCTGAGGAGCGCCTGCAACACCAGAGACAAACCAATGTGAGAGCAACAGAGTTAGCGGGCATTAGATACAGAGACAGAAGCTTTAAAATGCCCGTCATGACCTCAGAGTAAGCCACTCTGCACAGTGAAACCAGAGCAGGATGCTATGAAAAGGAGCATCTGGGGAAGAGCAATCGGAAATTTAAAATATGCAACAGAAAGGGAGAAATAAAGCTGAAAACTTAAAAAGACATTCTGCTTCTAACCCAGAGATGAAATATCTGAGGACAGCAGAAAGAGCTGAAAATGTCTGTCCCGGGCTGTTAGAACCTGACGAGAAGACACAGGGTTATGATTTTTCATAATCTTACCTCCCACAGGTCCTGGAAGCTATGACATGCATAACCCTGGTTTGACAAGCCCAGCCAAGACAGACAGGGTCCCTGCCCTCAAGGCTGCCTGGGGCAGCTTCAGGACCTGGACCCTTGTTTACAAATCAGAAGCACCCCTGGGAGAAGATGAGGTGAGTGAGCACAGGGCAGGAGGCAGTCCCTCTGTGCGCCTGGCCAGACACTGAAAAGGCAGCCACTCACTGCTGGGTGTCAGGGACACGGTGCCATGTGTGGCTGGGGTGGGCTTACTCCGTGTCCCTTGTGGGCACTCAGCAGTCGGTCAGGTCTCCCAGTCTCGGCAGAGCAGAAGCCCTGCCTGGGCTCCAGCAGGAGCCAGAAGCAAAACCTCCCCAGGGCCTGCCAGCGGCCTGTGTGGCACCAGTCCCGGCCCTCCAGGCTAACCCTCGGGCTGTCTCAGCCTGGATCCCATCCTGAGCCAGAGCCCAGGCCTGTTCAGACACCTGCGGAGCCTGCCCAAGGGCCCCTCACACTGCACACCCAGCACTGCTCACGGCGATTTTCTGGCTGCCCAGTGCTCACGCTCAGGTGGACCTCGAACTGTCTGCAAAATGGAGACCCAAGTGTCTGTTTGGAGCGTGTCCAGGACTGCTGTCAGAGAGCATCTGGCAGGCCTGAGGCACAAGGCATCTTAGTCCTTCTCAGGGAAGAGCAGTGACTGGTGGCCCATGGATACTGGACGTTGTTGGGAGGAGCTGCTGGTGCCTGCATCCTCCCTCAGGTGGGGGTTCTCTCCTTTTCCTTCCTCCAGCCCCTGGAGAGCCCAGGCCCCTGGGAGAGAATTGCTCTCAGGGCCCTGCTTTTGCTGCAGCTGGCTCTGGAGGTGGGAGGGGCTCCCGGGATACTAAGTATCAGCTGTCTGTGCTGCATGGCCCTTAGGCCAGGCAGGACACTGCTGTCCTTTGGAGTCCCAGTCATTGCACAGGTGGAAGTGTGACTTAAAGTTAAGTCAGATAGAGTTCCGAGTGTGAGGCTGTCCCGGCAGGAGAAACAGGGGAGAGATAGGACAGGCAGGCACATGCTCCCTAAGGGCACGGTCCAGCTGTCCCTCTCTCCTCCAGGACCTGGACACGACCAGGACTCAGGGGCTGGGCCAGAGTCAGAGGTGGCTGTCTTGCAAAAGGCCCAGGATTCCCATGGATGTTCCAAGTCGGCCGACTCTCCAGCCTTATGTTCTCTGCCGGCTAGACTTCAGATGACAGCCCCTGTGAGCGGTCCCTGGAGCTCGAGTTCCCAACTGCAGGCAGCCTGGGGAGTGCGCTGTGTGTGGTGCCCTTCAGCCTGGGTTCTCACAGCTGTTTGCATCAACAGTGCTTTTCCTTCAAGTAAGGTCTGTGTGCAAGTCCCACACACTGGAGGTGAAAGTGGAGGTGTTAATGCTGAAGCAGGAATGGGGACCCACAGTTCCTCAACCCCCCTTCCCTGCATCCCCTAGGGGCCTAAGCATGCAGCTCCTGCTTACATCCCTCCAGTGAAGGGGAGTCTTTCCTCCTGAGGCGCCAGCACCCGCCCCCTCAGACCACCAAGGTGAAGCTGCCCCCAGAGCATGCACCAGCTCTGTTGTGCACACGTGGGTGCTCACACTCTGCCCTGTCCTGGCTCCCGCCCTCACCAGGTGCCACTGTCCTGGTCTAGGCAGCGTGTTTCCACATGTTCTAGAAGCTCCATGTGTCCTAAGGGTGGGCTCCCCAACCCTCCAACCCTTCCTTTCCCAGAGCCGCCCTGTTTGGTCTATACCGGAGTTCTGGGTGAAATTGCCTTTGTTAACAACATTGTTTGAGCCCCAGCCCCAGACCTCACAGACACAGAAGCACAGGCTGTCATCCCGCACAGCCCATGCCCACTGTGCACGGAGCCTGGTGCTCAGGAAAGACGGGACCCCTCCTGGGGCATCTCCAGAACCTGGGTCTGTCCTTCTGTGCGCTCCCTGAGCTGTAGCAGAATTGCTCTGTTCTGTCCTCATTTGCAGACTAGAAGGTGTAGTCTGGCCTCGACTGGGTCCGCCGCCCTTTCGGTTCAGGGTGGTCCTTTCCTCCCAGGGTCCTGACCAGGCAGCTTAGAGAGCCGCAGGGATGCTTCCAGTGACCTCTCACCTCGCGGCCTGAAGGGTAAGTTGGCCTTCCTTCTGGGCACTTTCCAGTGCCCTTGGTTCTCCGCTCTGGGCTTGGTGTTATCCATATGATTTAAAGAAGACAATTAGCAAGTTCTTCAAAGCTTGATGGGTTCAGGCCTGGGAGTTTTCACGGATTTGGGTTAAGATCCCTTCTCCTCACTGACCAGCTCTGAGCACCTAGGCGAGCTACCCATCCTTCAAGTCTGAATTCCTGAAGCTTCCAGATGGGGACAGGGCTGAGAGTTCCGTTCCATCATGGTCAGAGGACACGGGGTGAGTGTGATTCCTTTACAGTGTCTAAGTTTGTTAATGGTGCAGATGATGATCTGTCTGCGCTGTCCCAAGGGCTAAGGAGTGTGGTGCCTCACAGCTGTTGCTAATTTCAGATTTAGCAGAAGCTCTGCACTTTGCTCCCACCTTATTTTGTTTTTAAACCCCACTGTGAACTTCTAGAGAATTCCAGCATGTCCTTGACATCCCCAATGCCAGCCTGGGAGAAGTGTGCTCTGGGTTCCCCAGCAGGGCTCCCTCTGTTCTGTGAGCAGGAGGCAGCGCAGAGCCCACTGGAGGCAGGTGAGTGAGAGTGAGAGACTGACGTGTGTCCCTCTGTGTCCCCTCTCCCTGATATCAGGTTCCTCCAATGTGGCCAGCTCCACCTCAGGCCCAAGAGCTTCCGCAGTGAGGACCTGATGCCCAGCAGGGACACAGCACTCTGCCCTGCCCCGCGATGCCAGCACCTCAGGCCACACCACCCTCAGACGCAAGGAGTACCCGCCACCCAGAATGGGCCTCTCCACCAGGAGGCATCCAGAAGAGGGGTGTGGCCCAGCCCCGGGCCTGTGGGGCCCTGTGCCCCAGAGCAGAGGATGGTCACCCTAGATTAGTTCCTGGAGGAGTGTGACCAGGCTCCCCCTACTCTGATTGTAGCCCAGGATCACTCTTTCCTCACTATCCCCTGAGATGGACATGGACCAGACAGGAGACCTGGACAGCAAAGTCACAGAGAGGGATGGGGTGGGGCTGGCAACCTGGCTGCAGGGCTGGCTGGATGGGGGCATAACCACTAGTCAGAAAGTGACTGTACAGGGGGCCCGCCCAGATCTGGGAGTGTGTTCTCTCCATCTGTGCAGGGAGCGGCAGAAATGCCAACATGGACGGTTAAGCGATGCAGTCTCTGTTGCAGTGACTCTATGCTGCCGCTGGGCAGGAGGTGGTCCTAGGCCATCTGTCAATAAACAGGCAAGGCTGTGCTCCAATGGCCCTTTACTCATGGACATTGTCCTTTGAATTCTATAGAGTTGTTTTAATGTCATTCTTTTAAAAAATTGTTTTAATCATTTAAAATGTAAAGACTTACTAGCTCCCAGGCCATACAAAGCGAGTGGCACATCCTAGCCGGCTTAGCTCAGTGGTTAGAGCATCAGCCCGTGGACTGAAGGGTCTCAAGTTGGAATCCAGTCTAGGGCATGTACCTCAGTTGCAGGCTCGATCCCCCAGTCTTGGTCAGGGTATGTGCATGAGGCATCCAATGATTGTTTCTCTCTCACATTGATGTTTCTCTCCCCCGCCCCCCCTTAAACCCTTCCATTCTCTCTAAAAATCAGTGAAAAAAATATCCTCAGATCAGGATTAACAACAACAAAAAAAGGGTGGCGAGCTGAAGTGGACCTGCAGAGCGAGTTTGCTGAGCGCTGCTCTGCAGCTCTGAGCCCTGGATGTCAGCTGCCTTAGGAAACCCTCATGTCTCCGTGGAGCTTTCCTGAAGCTGCACGTGCACCTGTTACTGAGCTGGTGCCTCTGTGCACCGGTGATGGTCCCCACCTGACAGTGAGACCCTTGGAGGTTTTAGTGCTCTGGTGATTGTCTTGTTCCCCTTAGCACATATGGTTGCGCTTTCTCTGGCCACATAGCAAATTCTCTGGCTTGCAATAGTAGAGCCTGGTGACACAGAATACAAACTATTTGCTCAGTAGAGACGTATTGAGCATGTCCTTGTGTTAGGCAGCATGCATGATGCCTGCTCCCCACACCCCAAAAACAAAGGAAACCCGTTCAACAGCAAGTTTTGTCACATAGTTGCTAGGCGCCTAGTCTTGTGGTTGGTCCTGAAGGCAATGCAGTAGATCCTCGGGTTACATTGGAGATCCGCTCCTACAGCGCCAGGTAACGTGATTTTCACTGAGAGTCAGAACCCACCTGCAGAAGCACCTATGTCACTCAAATGGAGCACATACACAGCAGTGGTGAAGTGAAACAGTAAAAAGAATTTAAAAGAGAGATAACAATTCCTGACCTTTACTTGTGGTAAATACAGTAAATAATGAAAACATCCAGCACATACATATGTACATACATCAAATTGATGGAATTTTCTTTTTTTATATAAATAAACTAGAGGCTCGGTGTACAAAATTCGTGCAGGGGGGTTCACTCAGGCCCGCCTGCACACACTCCAATCGGAGACCCCTCAGGGGATGTCCAAATGCTGGTTTAGGCCTGATCCCCTGGCAGGCAGTTGGACATCCCCCTCACAAACTGGGACCACTGGTTCCTAACTGCTCACCTGCCTGCCTGCCAGATCACTCCTAACTTCCCCCTCTAATGGCCTAGTCATCTCTTGCCATCCTGGTTGCCCCTCACTGCCCCCCACCCCAACCTGGTTGCCCCTCACTGCCCCCCACACCCCGCCACCCTGCTTGCCGCCAACTGCCCCTCCTACGGGCCTGGTCACCCCACACAAGCTGCTGCTTAGTTGTTTGTTCAGCCCACACTAATCCCTCTGCCGGCCTGGTCATCCAATGCAGCCTGCTGCTCAGTCGTTTGGTTACCCCTCGCTAACCCCCCTGAGGGTCTGGTTACCCCATGCAGTCTGTTCAGTTGGGATGGTTGGTCAGGCTTTTATTATTATATATGGGTGATGGCGATGTAACCACGAAACGACCTACGTCGAGTCCGATGTAACCCGAGGACTGCCTGTATGTGCATGGTCTCCGCCTCCTGTCATTTCTGTTTCTGTCTACAGAGCACTGTGTGTCGGGGCTGGAGAGAAACCAAAGCCCTGCCCTGGAGATCATGGTCTGATGCAGTGCTTCTCAGACTGCGGCCTGCCACACGCTCACCTGGGCTGCCTGGACACATGCTGGCCTTCAGGGTTTCTGACTCAGGGGCTCTGGGGTGGGGCCCCCTGAGAATTGGTCCCACTGCCAAGAGACCAGAGGACACCTGGCCCTTTCCAGCCTCAATGAGACCAAAGCAGCCTCGCTGTAGGAGTTGGTTGGGAAATCTGATGCTCCCTCCTGAGAGCCCCCTCCCTCCCTCTGCCCAGCGTGCTCCCCCACTAACCTGACACCTCTGAGCAGGCCTGAGGAAGTGAGATTCACAACCATGCCCCTGCCCATGCCTCCACTCCCTGAATGTTGATGCTGGGAGAGGGTGTCACAAGATGGGCCCTCTGGGTGGCCAGGGCAGGTGCGCTCATGAAGATGGGTGTCAAAGATTTAAAACTGTGCAGAGAGGGGCCAGGTGGTGAGAAGGACGGCTGCAGAGCCAGACAGCGGTGGGTTCAACTGCCACCTGCCACTCTCTGGATGTGGGACCTGCTGAACTGTGACCTCACTTGCCTTACCTGTTGAAGGTTGTTTTAATACAGCCTTGCGAGGTTGCTTTGAGAATTGAATGAGTTGGGGGTGGTTTTTGTTTGTTCTTTTGCAATTGCACCTATGGTTTGTAGCATCGTGCCTGGCACACGGGAAGCAGGTGATAAATGGTACCTGTTGTGTTAGTGACTGCAGGTCTTCCTGGACAAACACCCAGGACATGTGACTCCTAACTAGCAGGTGAAACAGCAGGCTGTGTCTCTGGCAAGTTGAGCGTCCAGATGTCTTCACGGGCCAGGAATTGGCAGATCGAGGTGTCTCCTGGGCTGCTGAGCCATCCCGCAGACTGACGCTGCCTGACACAGGTCTGGGGCCTGGGTCTAAGCTCTGACTCATCTTCCCCATGCCCTCCTTCCCTTCCTCTTCTACTGGTGGCCCTTCATCTAGGAGACGCCTGCAGTAGGCTGTTCCAGGCTGGGAGGTGCTGGCAGAAGGCAGCAGTCACCAGAGCAGGTGTAGACTTCATGGGCTCTGCTGAGTTCCTGCAGCTTCCAGATGGGGACAGGGCTGGGAGTTCCGGTCCATCATGGTCAGAGGACACGGGGTGAGTGTGATTCCTTTACAGTGTCTAAGCTTGTTAATGGTGCAGATGATGATCTGTCTGCGCTGTCCCAAGGGCTAAGGAGTGTGGTGCCTCACAGCTGTTGCTAATTTCAGCTTTAGTAGAAGCTCTGCACTTTGCTCCCACCTTATTTTGTTTTTGAACCCCACTGTGAACTTCTAGAGAATTACAGCATGTCCTTGACATCCCCAATGCCAGCCCGGGAGAAGTGTGCTCCAGGTTCCCCAGCAGGGCTCCCTCTGCTCTGTGAGCAGGAGGCAGCACAGCCCACTGGAGGCAGGTGAGCGAGAGTGAGAGACTGACGTGTTTCCCTCTGTGTCCCCTCACCTTGACACCAGGTTCCTCTGACCCAGCCCGCTCACCGAGGCCCGAGAGCTTCCGCAGTGAGGACCTGATGCCCAGCAAGGACACAGCTCTCTTCCCTGCCCCACAATGCCAGCACCCCAGGACACAGTAGCCTTAGGCTCCAGGAGTACTCTCCACCCAGAATGGGCCTCTCCACCAGGAGACATCCAGAAGAGGGGTGTGGCCCAGCCCCGGCCTGGAGGGGCCTGTGCCCCCAGAGCAGAGGATGGTCACTCTGGAGTAGTTCCTGGGGGAGACTGACTGGGCTCTCCCTACTCTGTGTGTGGCCTGGCAGTGCTTTTTCCTCACTCTCCCCTCAGATGGACCTGGACCAGAGGGGAGACCTGGACAGCAAAGTCACAGAGAGGGATGGGGTGGGGCTGGTACAACCTGGCTGCAGACCTGGCTGGATCGAGACATAGATACTAGCCAGAAAGTGACTGTGCTGGTGTCCCGCCCAGACCTGGGAGTCTGTTCTCTCCATCTGTGCAGGGAGTGGCAGAAATGCCAACATGGAAGGTTAAGCCATGCAGTCTCTGTTGCAGTGACTCTACGCTGCCGCTGGGCAGGAGGTGGTCCTAGGCCATCTGTCAATAAACGGGCAAGTCTGTGCTCCAATAATACTTTACTTATGAACATTGTCCTTTGAATTCTATAGAGTTGTTTTTAATGTCATTCTTTTTAAAAATTGTTTTAATCATTTAAAAATGTAAAGACTTATTAGCTCCCAGGCCATGCAAAAATGAGTGGCAAGTCCTGGCCGTCTTGCACAGTGGTTAGAGCCCGTGGGCTGAAGGGCCTCGCGTTCAGTTACCAAGCACTGTTTCACATCTTGAAGTGGTTTCATTACAAGTAAAAATTACTTAATGAGCTACATTCCACTTTCCTCAGTGTGTAGCTTGATTTGCTATTTGAGCAGCAACAACCACCAGATTAGCTGTGTACAAAATTTAAAATCACGTGGGATAGAAAGAGCATTGCTTTGGTTGCAACAGGAATGATTCAAAACAACTCTGTCCACTAAACACTTCCTTAATCATTTTCCTTCCTCCATGAGCCCAGAATTTAACTCGCAGTCAAATTCATCTTAGGAAGAGCAATGGTCCCACTGACACAGGACGGTAGGGAAACAAGGTACACACCCTGGTTCTACCGGAAGGGCCATAGTTCACTGACACAACAGGAACAATCGATCATTAAAATTAAAACCATCATCAAAATTTTTTTAGAAAAAAAGACAAAGAATGCCATATGTAGGTGAGTATTTCAGGAGGAGGCGTGCTGTACCAGAGAGACCCATGCAAAGATGTGGCTGAATCAGCCAAAGGTGCTCATTCTCATGTGAATACTCTTGCTCTGAGGGAGACACATTTCCTTTCGTTTCTATTTCCTGTGAATGGAAACCAGCCGGTTTATACATCAAGTCAGCACTCTCCAGGTATCCAAAAAGGGAAACCTCAATGTATAAGTGACCTTTACATTTTACTTCATTTTAATCAATATAAATTTAATTTTATAAAGTTATATATGGCTTCAGGGCTGGTGTGGCTCAGTGGTTGAGCATCCACGCATGATCCAGGAGGTCATAGTTTGATTCACCGTCAGGGAACATGCCTGGGTTGCAGGCTTAATACCTCATAGGAGCTGTGCAGGGGGTAGCTAATCAATGATTCTCTCTCATCATTGAGGTTTCTATCTCTCTCCCTCTCTCTGAAATCAATAAAAACATATTTTTAAAACTTGTGTATGGCTAATATTGTCCGTATTGGACAGAGTAGTTTAAGATACTATAAAATTGATTTGAAACAGTCATCCCTGAATCTTGGGTCACCTTTCCTTCACAAATCCAAGAAGAAAATGTACGGGGCCATTAGTGTTCACAGCAGAAACAGGAAGCTCACCCTCAGACACTTTCCAACTGCCCTTCCCCTCACCACCTTCTCCTCCTTCTCCAGGGCTGAGGCACCTCCTTCAGGAGCAGTTTGACAGTAAACTGCCCCATGTCCCTTGCAGTTGGGACTGTTCTGGCCAAGGGCTCATGCAAGAGAGTCTCATAGTTGATTTCTGAGACGCTGTTTTCCTCCCTGATGAAAAGCACAATAGTGAAGAGAGGACTGTTTTCCTCTCTTTGATGCTGGGAGCTGTGGCCACCTTCTAGTCCGGGCAGCCATTATGTGGCCATGAGGGAACAGTGGGAAGAGAGACGCTTACCATGACCTCACTGACTAGCTGAATTCAATCCTGGATCCACCTGCCTGTGGATTCGTTATTTTGTGAGAAAAACAAATTTCTATTGTTCAAGTCACATTTCATCAGTATTCTGTTGCTTACCATCCTCAGCTTCCACACTGAAGGAGACCTTTAAAACTCCTGAGGGTGGACAAGGTTGTATCATTTCATGGTATTGCAAAATATGTGTAAGTGTGGGAGGAGAGAGGAGGACAGAGGAAAGATGGGAGATGCTCGAAATTTCAAAAGTCTTCCAACTATTCCAGAGGAAATGTTGGGACACGAAGGCATGTGCACCTATATAATAAAAGGCTAATATGCAATTCGACCCATCAGCAGAATGACTGGTCGCTATGATGCGCACTGACCAACAGGGGGCAGACGCTCAACAAAGTAGCTGCCCCCTGGTGGTCAGGGCGCTCCCACAGGGGTGTGCCGCTCAGGCAGAACCTGGGCTGAAGGCTGGCAAGTGCAGCGGCAGTGGCAGGAGCCTCTCTTGACTCCATGGCAGGCAGACATCCCCCGAGGGGTCCTGGAATGCGAGAAGGTGCATGCTGGGCTGAGGGACCCCTCCCCCAAAGTGCACAAATCTCATGCACTGAGCCCCTAGTTAAATGCACAAAACAAAAACTAACATCTGGAAGAGGATATAGCATAACAATCTCATAATAATGTAAGAATAATTCAAATCCCAAAACAACTGATAAATATCACCAAATTAAAATGGACATTTTCTCACCCAGCCAGCATATCTCAGTGGTTGAGCATCAATCTATGAACCAGGAGGTTACAGTTCCATTCCTGATCAGGGCACATGTCTGGGTTGCAGGTTTGATCCCCAGTGTGGGGCATGCAGGAGGCAGCACATCAATGATTCACTCTCATCATTGATGTTTCTCTCGCTCTCTCCCTCTACCTTCCTCTCTGAAATTAATACAAATATATTTTAAAATGAATAAATAAAATGGAAATCTCTTTTGAAAGGACATGATGAAGAGCATCGTCATGTACACTGAAAGGTTGAGGATTTGATTCACGGTCAGGTAAACTTTCTGGGGCACATGCCCAGCATTTAAAACTAAAATCCATCAGGAAAGAAGCAGGAATCCACTAGAGAAATGGGGAGGACCTAGCCACCAGCACATCACAGAAAAAGATCCATCAGTGGCTGAAAAACATTCAAAAAGATGCTCAACATGACTAGTAATCAGGAAATGCAAACTAAAACCAAAATGACACCCCGTTTGACTCCTGCCAAGATTGGCAAGGATATTGAGCAATGAAGCGCAGCCCCTGTGCTGATGCCTAAAGTAGAGCAATAACTCGTAAAGCCACTTTTCTCCTAGTTACAGCCAAAGCAACCCCTGCCCAGGTGCCAAAGATTTCATGTACGGGAATGTTCACAGCAGAGCTCCTCACAACATCAAAAAGCTTCAAATAACCCAAGTGCCCCTGCACAGGAGAACAAATGTGGTGCAGCCATAAAATGCAATTCTGCGTGGAAGAGTTTACTTCAGTGACAGTAAGTCAGCTACAGCCATGGGCGCTGTAGATGAACAGAGCTGAGCAAAACTGAGAGAAACTCACAGCATGACATCATTGAGATAGAGTTAGACTACATAATTTAACCCTTTGCACTCGCTTGCTTTTTTCTCGATTCCTTTACTCTACTTGGGATTTAATTTTTTAAATACCCCAGATTTTACAAAGCGTGGCAGTAGAATAAAAAACTGGAGTTTCTTTTCATACAAACTTATTTATTTGGATTTTTTTATATTTCAAATTATTGATACATTCAAAGAGTAATTGCCATACGAGCTGCTACCGATGCTAACCGTGTTGAGTCACACTCGACATCCGAGTGCAAAAGGTTAATGTTATATTATTGTTTATCGATGCACAAATCTGAGACATATTGCTAAGGGAAGTGAAAGTTATGACAGACAATATTTAAAACAGTCACTTGCCACTGGTGAGAAGAGGGGGCTATGGTGTGTGTGTGGGGGGCATCCAATGTTTTAGAAGGACCACATTCTATTTCTCATACTGTATGGTGAATAAGTATGTGGGTGTTTGTTTTCAGTTTTAACACTTTATATACTCCATAGAGATATTTAAGTAAATGTGTCATTCTAAAACAAAATTCAGAGGTAAAAGCCTCCGTGTGTGTGTGTGTGTGTGTGTGTGTGTGTATAATTTTTTTTGGGGGGTGGGAGTTTAGTTGGTGGTGTCAACACTGTGATAATAGCATTTGACCACCCAACCAAATATATGCTTTTGCCTAAGGACAAATCTTTAGTCACTGGAGTAGCCATGGATTGACTGGCTATAAACCCAAAACCTTGTTTCTTTGGGTCAGACATACTGTCACTCCACATTTATCGTAGTCACTGCATTTTCTAGGACAGTGATGTTTAGGGGCATGTACTCTGAGGAGTGTTGCCTCCTATACATACCCAACTGGGAATTGAACCCACAACTTAGGTTTGTGCCCTGACCGTGAATCAAATCCTCAGTCTTTCAGTGTATAGGTCAATGCTCCAACCAACTGCACACCCGGCCAGGGCCAAGCCACTCTTCGTCATTCCCTCATTGTCTGCTTACTGCCTCTTCACGCTGTGGCTCTGTGGCCCCCTCTCTGTGGTGGGCGATTCCCTTTGACATTGCCTCTTTCACCATTTCTCCTCTAGCCAGCTACCCTTGCCATATGCAAATGTGTTTTTCCCCCTAAAAATGCTGTCTCACATGGAGATGTGTCCTTTTACATGGTAGCTAAAATTGGTGATGAAGAGGTTGGGAGATGGGTTATGATGCCAGTCATGTACCCTGGAAATGACACACTGCAGCATCCTGGATTGCCAGAGGGATGTCAGACTGCTGGTTTAGGCCCGACATCCCCCAAGGGGTCCGAGATTTTGAGAGGGCATAGGCGAGGCTGAGGGACCCCCCCCCCCACACACACACACACACACACACCTTCATGCACAAATTTCATGCACTGCGCATCTGGTACTAATATATAAAGCAATCCCCTCTTATAGCCACTTTTGGTTGTATTTATAGTTCTCACTTGGATGTCTAAAACTGAAGCTAAATGCTATGAGCTGTCTGTGGAATACCTAAACCCTAGGTGAATGGACAGGTCAAGTTCAAAGGGGACATGCTTTGTGATGGGAAGAGGCTATTGTGGGGTCTTCTGCTCTGCCTCCGCGTGGTTACTCTCCCATTGACGGGCTGTGCTCACCTTTTAGAACCTCACTTTCTCCATCTGGAGGGAAGGTGGTTCTGAGGGTCGAATGAGGCGATGCCTATGAACTGCCTAGCATCCCATTTGGTGCACACTACCTGTGAGCCTTATCTTCATTCTTTGTATCCTCCTGGCTGGGGCCTAGACTTGTGGACTTTAGAGTGGGTGGAGAAGCATTTTCAAGTCCGGTGCTGTCCTTATTGTAGAGGCAGGATCTTGAATCCAGAGTCACTTAGCTTTCTGAGCTTTGGTTTTCATATCTGTGTGCCTCAGAGCTGGGCTGTGAGGATGCCAGGCTAATGGGCGAGAAAGCATTTACATGTGCACTTTTAAACATAAGCCTTACAATTATTACCTGACTTGCCTGCTTAAAGACTTCTGTATGATATTTAAAAAATATATATTTTTATTGATTTCAGAGAGAAGATAGGAGAGGGAGAGAGAGATAGAAACATCAATGTTGGGAGACAATCCAGGCATGTGCCCTGACTGGGAATGGAACCATGACCTCCTAGTTCATAAGTTGATGCTCAACCACTGAGCAATACAGACCAGACCAGAATGTTATTTTGTAAATATCCACCCAGCCATTGTGGCACAGTGATTGAGTGTCAACCTATGAAGGGTTCCATTATATCTCCTTGGTCAGAATTTAGTTTCCAACCTCTAGAGCTTGGAAACTCTAGGCTCTCTGCCAGCTCCTTACTGAAGGGAGGGATTCTGTTAGAAAGGAGGTGGCAGTTCAGTGGCAGACCCCCCGCAGCCTCTGTGAAGCTCAGTCTGTCAGGTGGGTTTGTAGACTCCCTGCTTGTTCCCTGGTGGAGCCCCAGGTGCTCAGTGGTGGTTCAAAGGGCTTGACCTTTACATTTGACTGAATTTGCTGTTTTGCCTTTCAGAAAGTTAGGCCTACTTGTTCTCCACCCCAGGGTCAAGAGAACATGCTTCCCCACACATTTGCGGTCAGGGCCATCACCAGTCTTCCTGCTGGTGTGATGGCAAAAAGGCTCCTGTTTGTTTTTGTGTGCATCATTGTTCTTCTGGGGGGGGGGGGGGGGGTTGAGCATCATGTCATGTACTTTATGACTGTTTCTGTTTCTTTGTAAATCGCCTTTTCAGTTATTTTGACCATTTTTTATAAGAGATTTTTAGAACACCTTATTGATTTATATTCTTGTGATATTTTAATAATAAGATTATAAACACTTGGAAATTTGTGACAGATGTTCCTTCGTTGACTTTCAACCATGTTTAGTTTTTATGTAGCTAAGTCTGTCAGCATTTTCATATATGAACTCTGATTATGGCATCATAATTAGAAAGGGCTTTCCCATCTCAGGATTATTTTCTTCTAATCCTTTTAGAGTTCTTTTGTTTATACCATTATTTTTCTTTAATTTGAGTAAATGTCAACGGAATTTATTTTGATTAAACTTGTTTTCTATCACTAGCCTTGTAATCTTTCAAACAGTGAAGTAATAAACCATGTTTTGAAATCTTCCCACTTATTTTTTATATGCCCATCATGTAAATTCCTATCTACACTTGAGTCTCTCTGAAAGTCTTTTGGTTTGTTTATTTGTTTATAGCAGTTTTAATCATAATTGCCAAAATTGGGAAGCAACCAAAATGGTCTTCAATATGTGAATGGATAAACAAATTATGCTACATCCAGACAATGGAATATTTAGTGCCAAAATGAAGTGGGCTATGAAGCCATGAAAAGACATGGAGGAACCTTAAATGCATATCGCTGTGACAGAAGTATATGATTCCAACTGTATGACATTTTGGAAAAGGAAAAACTATGGATACAATAAAAACATCACTGAGTTGGGTTGAGAGCAGGGAGTGTTGAATAGGAGTACAGCATTTTGGGGCAGTGAATCTATTTTATATGACTCTATAATGGTGGATTGCGTAAAGCCACCACTTTTCCAATACTGTCATAAGAGTGCACCAAGGAACACAGAAGGCTGATGGACCTTGGACAAATCAGGACTGTGTTGAGATAGCGGTGGCTTGAAGCAATTTCCTGACCTGATAGCCTCAAAGTAAATGTTAATTGGATCTTTACTGATCGTTATTGACCTTGTTGTGGAGCGAATGCAAGTGAACGACCACTGGAGTCCAGACCAAATTAAAATGTAGGGAGCCTTTATTAGCTGGCCGACCGGCCAGCCAGCCAGCCGGCGACTGCTCTGCCTTTCTCCACGCAGGGAGGCCAGAGAGCATCCCTGACTCTTTGTGCAGGACTGCTTTAAAACCCATTTACCACATCTTTTATTTTTGCAGAGTGAGTAATTTACGATAAAACAGTTTTTTCCAAGCAACGTCAGGGTCATGCTATTGACGACCATGTTATTTACAGGTCTTCAGAAAGCTGACAGTGTTCTGTGTTCTATGTGCAAGGCTATTTTGTGAGTCAGCTGGGATTCACACATGCTCAAAAATTTCCACTCTCTAACATTCTCCAGTGGTTTTATGTACATGAGTCAAATCATTGACTCTTGGGTCATTATTTTCAAAGGAGTTATATTGACCCATGAGGTCTGTAAGCTTGATAGAATTAATTCTCTCTGAATAAAGCCAGTGGGCCTGTTTATAAGATAAGGGCCTGGAATGAGGGCCAGGACTAATCTTTAGAGGGTCCGAAGAGTCCTGTACTCTCTATTTTGCCTGGACTGTCTTAAGCCAGGTGTGATGAAGCCACGTCGGGATCCCGTCGACCTTGACTGCTGTGGGGGTGGTACTTTCCAGGTAGGAGTCAGTGCTTGTGTGGCAAATTTCTTTACCCAAACAGAGTCACCAGGGTGGAAGGATGGACTGGATCAGACATGCTTCTGGACTGCTTTCTGGGTAGACTGTAAAGCCTGTAAGAACTTGAGTAAAGATTGGTTATGGGTTTCAGTTTTTCTAGATTGGGTTTCCATGTGAGCTGGTGAGGTGGGTAGGTCAGGTTTTGGAAGAGTCACTAGAATCTGTAGAGGCTCCACTGGTTTAGGGCAGCCTCCCAGGCTGCTGCATCTGCAGCCTTGTTCCCTCTTGCTTCTGGGGAGTCCCCTTGTCTCACAAAGTTAGAGATGAAAAGACTTAATTATATCTGGTGGTGCTAGTTGGCCCATCGTCCTTGCTCTGCTCATATCTGTCTAACTGCCTGATATATTACCTCAAGGATCCTGGCTCTGAATTCTTTTAGGGAAAATGGACGTCGGTGGGCTCTCCTAGCTACTTCCTGCTGAGGCGGTTCAGAGGTTTCTCTCAGAGCCAAGAGATCCTTGTAGTCTGTCAGAGGGACAATGAGACCTGGGCACAGAAGGAGGTGGGCTTGTGACCTGGCGGAGACAAACTGTAACAGATGGTCTGTTGGAAGGGAAAACAAAAACAAAAACTTTCAGTTTTAGTAACTTGTATTGAAATAGAATTTTTCTTCTCAAAATTACCCCCATGTTTATCAAAAGAGCCAAATTAAGACTAATTTATCTATTGTATTTAATTTGGCCTGATTGTTTGCATAAACATAACAAGAATGGTAACTGACTACCTTTACCAGAATTTCAGGATTGAATGTTAATGTGCCCTGTAGGGCCAGGAGGCCAAGCCATCCAGCTGCCATCAGACCTGCCTGTAGTATCTGCTGAGTTAGGTGAAGTCCTCCCCTATAGTGGCTCTACCCGGGCACACGCCCTAGGTTTTAAGGCCCATCTCAGCCCTCCTACTTGTTGCAGCTCAGAGTGTGTGGGGGTCCTGCAGGGACTCAGAGGCGCCCTTGTTGCTCCCCTTGTACTCTGACCAACCGCCAGCGATGGTAGTGTATGAGCCTGATGCTCCAGCACCAGCTATTTTCAGTGCTACCAAGCAGGATACCAGACTTTCTCCGTGGCACTCTTAGTGGCTTCAAGTCTTCAGAGTTCAGGCAGGGTTCTTTAAAACATGATACTCCAGTCAAAGTTTCTGGTTAATAAAACGACTACTGGAAACTGGTCTTATTGAATTTATGCAAAGAAATGTATTGCCATGATTTATTTAATAAGTGTTGCCAAATTTTGGAGGAATTGTATAAGGAGAAAAATATACTGCCCTGCTTTAAGATAGAATTTTCCTTGCCAGTCCTTTTTATGGACTTTCCAAAGTAATATTTTCTGAATGTATTATAACAAACAGTAACTGTTAGATTTCTTTTATCAGTCCCTCCCTAAGTACTTTGGCCTAACTATTTACCCTCTGTTTAGGGAGGCAAAATGCAAATTATTTACTCTTCCTGGCTTACTGGCCTGTATTATTTGGTTTCCTTTCAGCATTCCTCTTCTCCTTCTTATTACATACTCAACCTTTATAAATTTTACACTTCCAAATTAGCCTTCAAACCTTCTTTCTATGTCTTTTAAATATGCATAACCATGCCTCAGACCTTCTACTCAGTATTCCTTATTCTTTGAAACCTCAATCCTTTAATGATTCCTTAAAACTCAACAGCCAGAATTTCTTTTTGAGAGACAGAGATTTTTAAAACTTAAACTAGTTGTAACATTAAAGATATTATATCTTAAAGTTCCTTTACTGAATATTCCACCACTGCACAAGAAGCATCCAGTAACCCCACCGTGCCAGGCTCAGACAAAGAGATTTTCTTAAAACGGGGCAGAGGAAGATCCACTGTGTTTTGCAAAAAACCTTGAGTCTAGCATAGTTCAGACAAGCAAAAATCAACAGAAATCTATCTCTCCCTGCTCTCCGCGCTGATGCCCGCCCCCCCCCCCCCCTTTTCTGCATTAACCATTTACTCTGTCCTTAGCAGGGGAAATAAGGCAAGCGGTCTGAGATCCTGTATAACCAGGCTTTTTACACTTAAGGAACAGCTGCTCTCCCTCCCAGATTTTCCTTCTTTACTCCAAGATCTCAACCTTCACCACTTCTGATATCTCCAATCATCCCCCTGTCCCACAGCCTAGGGCTCCTCTATCTCAGCAGGCTGAGAGTGAATTCCACCACCTCTACCCTTTCTCACACCTGCTCCGGTGCAGTTTTCGGCTCTCTTCCTCCCCCAGAGAGAGACCCACTGTCAATCTATCAGGAAGGGCAGGCAGGTCGCAGTTTTCGGGACCACATGATTCTCTGTTTGCTAGCAGGACTGAAAAAGGCAGCCTACAAAGCAGTTAATTATGACTAATCTTAACCCAACAAGCCTTTGTTTAAACTTCTCTGGATTGGCAACCTTCACAAATTTTATACCCTTAAATTAACCCTAGAATTCCAAAATTTTAAACTAACACAGCAAAATTATATATCAAGGAAAAGTAATTAGAAGTTCTCTACTGTCTTCCCCCTCAGGCAGGGTTTGTACTGTCTTTCACACAGATTGTCTCACTTACATTTATACACCAGAAAGTCTGAGTATTTTACTTCTGGGGAGGTGATCAAGCTGCCCCTTCAGCTCACTGGGATATGGGAAAGTCAGCCATGCCCGCTCACAAAAATTCTGTAAATCAATAGCATTAATGGAGGCTCCGTAGTCACCCGCTCGTTGCTTGAATGCCTGAAAGTTTATAAAAAAAAAAAAAAAAAAAAAAAAAAAAAACATTGCAGGGGAGTACAGACAGAACATAAAGCAGACTGACCCATTCTAATGATAGAGACAATTAGACCACAATAACACAGAATAACAAAAGACAATGGCAACCAACTGCGGATCGCCCAGCACCGTCGTGCGCCGGGATCTGGTCTCAGAAGTAGCGCTGTGTCCAGCCGTCCAGAGACCCTAAATGGGCGCCCACAGAACCAGAAATAAGTTTCTTACCAGTAAGAACCAGATCCATGTGGCTCCGATCAGACTCAATCAGGAAATTTAGCAGGCGGGGTCTCCGACCTCTACCAGTCCCGGGGCTGAGGAACGTCTCTCAGAGATCTCCGCTTGGGTTGGAGAGTCCGGGGATCCTGGTGGACTCCTTTCACAGGACCAGTCAAAGGCTGGTTATCTCGCTGAGGAATCTCCAAATGTTGTGGAGCGAACGCGACTGAATGACCACTGGAATCCAGACTAAATTAAAATTTAGGGAGCCTTTAATAGCTGGCCGGCCAGCCAGACGGTGACTGTTCTGCCTTTAGCCATGCAGGGAGTCCAGAGAGCACCCCCAACCCTTGTGCAGGACTGCTTTTAAACCCATTTACCACATCTTGTTTTTGCAGAGTGAGTAATTTAAGATAAAACAGTTTTTTCCAAGCAACGTCAGGGTCATGCTATTGACGATCATGTTATTTACAGGGTCATCCTGTTCTTCAGAAAGCTGACAGTGTTCTGTGTTCTATCTTGCAAGGCTATTTTGTGAGTAAGCTGGGATTCATGCATGCTCAAAAATTCCCACTCTCTAACAACCTTAGAGATGGTCTGTCTGCTACCTGTTTGCTGTGCTTTACTGAGGGCAAGATGTGTGTCTGAAACTGAGTAAAAAGTGGACCATCCAGAGTTTTGGTTTGCTCTTCATGAAAGAGACACCCCTGGCCCCCAATGCCTTCTAAAGTCCTATTTCTTGTATAGCATTTTCATTTGTGTGCCTGCTCCTTCTTCAGATCCTGACCCCTAGCCCTGCAGATTGGGGCAGTGGATACATATCATTCATTGTACATATGTCAAAACCCATAGAATGTAAAACACAAAGAGTGAACCCTAATGTCAACTATGGGCTTTCAGCAATAGTGACTGGTCAATGTAAATTCAACAAATGTACCATTCGGCTGCAGGGTGTTGATAGTTGGGGTAATGGGAGTGAGAAAGTAGCAGAATTTGGGAACTTGTACTTTCTGCTCAATTTTTCTGAAAGCCTAAAACTGCTAAAATAAGTCTATTAATTAAAACAAAACCATATTATATTCTACATAGCTAAATACTTGAAGCAGCAGTGGCAATCACTTTTGGGCAAACCTCCAGTACAGAATCCAGACATTCACACCGGTACTGCAAGAGGCAGTCGGACATCCCTCTCACAATCTAGGACTGCTGGATCCTAACCGCTCACCTGCCTGCCTGCCACCCTGATAGCCTCCTAACCGCTCCCCTGCTGGCATAAATGACACCTAACTGCTTCCCTGCCTGTCTGATTGCCCCCAACTGCCCTCCCCTGCTGGCCTGCCCCTCCAGCTGCCCTCCCTTGCCGGCTATCTTGTGACAATGTGGTGGTGGCCATCTTGTGATGACATGGGGGTGGCCATCTTGTGATGCAAGGGCATGTGGGCCAATTTGCATATTACCTCTTTATTATATAGGAGGATTTATTCTCTTGTCTATTTTACTTTTAAATAATGTCTTCCACTCAACCATAAATGCATGAGGGCAGGGCCACATTTCTCTGTTCCCATTTGGATTTCCAGGTCCCAGTGTAGCACCTGGCACAGAACAGAACCCAAAGATGATTTCTCGAATAAATACATGATTTTGCAATAAGTGTTCTTCATGACTAAAGTTTGGGAGAATGGTATGAAAATGATATTTTGTTAAGAAGTAAAAGTAATGATTATATATTTTTCTAAATATCTAAAACGCTTTTACAGATTTCATGCACTTTACAAAAATATATGAATGGATCATCTTCATCTCAGACCATGTTAGTGGCCTAAAATCCTTCTTAAAGCTGACTGGCAACCAGCTCTCCTGTGTTTCTTTCTTTGTGTTTCCTCTGATGTTTTTGTCTGTAAATCACTGCCGGTGCCTCTGTGTTAAGAAGCCTGTTCCCAGGAAGCTGTCTGCTTTTTGACATAACATCATGGATTCTTTGGTTTTGACTTTTATTTTTTCTTTATAAGAAAATAAAGGAAAAGTGTCTTTTTCCACTTGACTCCTCCATGATTCATAGGACAATATTTTTTACCCAATACCAAACAAAGGATTTGTTTTTCATTTTTTTTTAAATTTAAATTCTTTATTGTTGAAAGTATTACATATGTCTCCTTTTTCCTCCATTGACCTCTCCCTGACTGCTCCTTCTCCCCTCCGCCCAGCACATGCCCTCACCCTCCTACTGTCTGTGTCCATTGGTTATTCTTACATGCATGAATACAAGTTCTTCGGTTGCTCTCTTACCCCCCTGCCTCCCCCACCGTCCCCTGCTTTCCCTCTGAGGTTTGACAATCTGTTCGATGGTTTTATGTCTCTGGAACTATTTTGCTTCATCAGTTCATGTTGTTCATAATATTCCACAAATGAGTGAGATCATGGGATATTTATCTTTCTTCGACTGGCTTGTTTTGCTTAGCATAATGCTCTCCAGGCCCATCTATGCTCCAAACAAAGAATTTGGGTGAATCCTTAAAAATTAATTTTTGGTGATACAATACCTTAAGTATTGCTTAGATGGAAATATATAGCTGTAATTGCATACACTACTAGACAAGATGAAAGATTTGAAATCAGTGATGTAAACTACCAACTCAAGAGGCTAGAAAAGTAAGAATGAGTTAAACTGGAAGAAAACAGAATGGGGGAAATACTAAATCTAAAAGTAGAAGTTAATGAAATAGATGAACAAATGAGATACTTTAAAAATGCCATAATTTCTTTTTGAGAAGATTGATGAAATTGAGAGATGCCTAGCAAGACTGATGAATCTCTACTAATAAAAGCCTAGGTGGTCCTTGAGCCCTCACACATGCTGTCACCATAAGATGGCCACCACAAGATGGCCACACACACACAGCAGAGGCAGGGCCCAGCGGCCACTCCTGGTGGTGAGGCCTGGGGATCCCGTGGCTCCACGAGGCATGGAGGAGGCCAGTCCTGGCATCTGTACCACCTTGTAGGGAGGAGACAGGTCCCAACGGAGGAGGATGGTCATGGCAGGGGAGGGCAGTTGGGGCTGATCAGGCTGGCGGGCAGAAGCGGTTAGGGGCAATCAGGCAGGCAGGCAGGTGAGCAGTTAGGAGCTAGCATCCTGGATTGTGAGATGCATGTCCCCCGATGGGTCCCAGATTAGAGAGGGTGCAGGCTGGGCTGAGAGACCCCCTCCTGGTGCAGGAATTTCATGCACTGAACCTCTAGTATATTTTGAAAAGGGAGAGAGAAAGAAAATAAATGATCAATATCTGACATCAGAGTGAAGACCTCACCACAGAATCCACAGACATTGAATGGACAATAAGGGGGTATTATAACTGTCTTTATGCCATAAACTGGACAACATAGATAAGTTCCTTGAAAGCCATAAGTTACTGAAAATGACAAGAAAATCTAGAACATATAAATAACCTCTGTTAAAGAAATTGAAACTATAATTTAAAATCTTTCAACAAAGAAAACTGGGCCCAGATGCTTCACTGGTGAATTCCTCCAAACAGGGTCACTTCAATAGGTATAAAAAAGTACTTGACAAATTTTGAAATCCATCCATGGTTTTTTAAAATAGATTTTTATTGTTTTCAGAGAGGAAGGGAGATGGAGACAGAGATAAAAACACCAATGATGAGAGAGAATCATTGATCGGCTGCCTCCTGCACTCCCCACACTGAGGATCATGCCCATAACCCAGGCATGTGCCCTTGACTAGAATCAAACCCAGTACCCTTCAGTCCATAGGCCCATGCTCTATCCACTGAGCCAAACCAACTAGGGCAAAACCCATGCATGATTTTTAAAAATTCTCAAAAACTAGGAACAGAAGGGAATGTCCTCAAATTGGTAAAGGGCAACAAAAGAAAACTAAAGCTAGCATCATTATCCTTAATGGTGGAATATTGAACACTTGTCCCTTAAGGTCATGAACAAGTCAAAGATGACCAAGAAATAAAAAGATAAATCAGTTTTCTAAATGGAGAAAAGCATATGAAAAAGAAAATATATTAAAAACCAGAGGCATATGCAGAGATACTCAACATATAACATGTCATAAGGAAAATGCAAATTAAAACCACAGTGAGCCCTGGCTGGCATCACTTCTTCTGTCAGTCATCTATGCAACAGGCAGACAGAAAATCAGTAAAGGTATGACAGAACCAAATATTGCCCTCAATAAACTGGATCTAACTAACATTTGCACAAACCTCCACTCGCATAGTAAAATACACATTCTCTTAAGTGCACATGGAACATTAAGCAAGGTAGATGCTTCTGAACAATTAATAAATTCAAAATATCGGATGTGTGGTCTTTGATCCCATGGAATTGAATTAGAAAACAGTAACAGGAATATAACTGGAAAATTATTAAATTAGTGGAAATGAAACAAGAGGTTTCTAAGTAATCGAAAGGTTAAAAGGAAATTTCAAGGGAAATTAAAACATATTTTGAACTGAACAAAACATGGAAATGTAGTGAAGAATGTGTGGCATGCTGGCTAAAGCTGTGCTTACAGGGTAGCTGATAGCACTGCATTTTACATTAGAGAATTCCCAAATGGGTGGTCTGAGGATGCGATGCTTGAGCTGAGATCTGAGGTGTGAATTGGCCTTAAGAAGGTGCAGAGAAAGGGAACTGTGTACATGGCCACAGGAGCGGTGCAGGCAAAGTTCATGGTGGGAAAGGACTTGGGAAGTGGGAGGCAAGTGTTGCTGAGAGGGGAGAATAAGGAGAAGTACTGATTGGGTTGAAATAGGAGACGGCAGGAAGTAGAACCTAGGACATTGTAGGCCATGGTGTAGGAGTTTTGTCTTTATGCTAAAAACAAGAGAATTACTGGGGGGGAAATGGCACAATTTTGGCACATGTTTTGGGAAGATGTCAGGCTCCTCTCTGGAGATGCATTAGAGAGGACAGAAGGGACATGAGTAGACCATTTGGGGGCTATGGCACCATGTGGTGGTGAACGGGCAGCAAGTGTCACCTTCAGCAAAACAAACCTGGAGGCAGCCTGCTAGGATCAACCCTGGCTCCACCAGCTGCTGAGTGTGGAATGCTGACCAAAGTACTTGACCTTGCTCTCCCTCTCATCTGTTCACACCTATTAGGGTCAGTGTGAGGGTTATTTAATGAGGTAGCATAAACACATGGGACATAGTAGGCGTGTGAGAGACGATGGTGATGACTTAGATGAGGGAGGTGGAGGTAGGGATGAGAGAGGTAAAACCAACAGGACTTGGTGATGGCTTGGATGTGGCTGGTGAGGGAGAATGGGTTCTTTCCATGGTGCTGATGCACAGTTTGGGCTGGACACTGAAAGAGATCAGCTCTGAAGGGGTTGGTGGGTTTTGCTTTGCTTATCCTGGTAGACTTCTAACTCATGCCTCAAGAAAATTGTCCTTTCATCTGATCTGGGAGTAAAATAGTTGCGTCTGGGCATGGATTTCTTGGGTTAATCCTACTTGGGGTTTGTGCAGCTTATTCAATCTGTAGCTTATGTCTTTTGCCAGATTTTGGGATTTTTCAGCCATTATTTTCTCTATTACCTTCTGGCTCCAAAGTCTCCTCTCCTCTGGGACCTTAGAATAAATAAAATGAAGTCTCACCTTAAACACCAGGTAATAGTCAGAAGGCGTTTGTACTCCAATAGTCTAGGTTGAGAATATATATTATTTTAGGGAGAGGTTAAAGAAATTCATGTATATTAGGTATTGAAGAAAAGGGAACTTTCGTATGTGAGAAACCACTGAGCTGCCTGTGAGATACTGCTAACTGCCTACCAGTATGGGCTAGGAGGGCAGTGGATTGAATTTGACCTAATGACATTTTTGTGGTGATTTCTAATTATTTTTAAAGCTTCGTTTTAGAAGTGCTATCCTAAAATACATTTGTTGAAAATCAAAATTGATACCTATTGCTTTGAAAGATGTCAATTTTGACCATAACTTGACAGAATTTGATCCCATCTTTACAGTTTTGGCCCCTTTTGTGTTTCATTGTTTTATATATATATTTTGTGGGGCTAAGTTCTGCAGTGGCATTTTAAAAGAGATAAGTTGCAGTAAGAAAATAATGCACTAGAGGCCTGGTGCAAGAAATTTGTGCACTCAAGGGGCGGGCTGTCCCCTCAGCCCAGTCTTCATCCTCTCGCAGTCCAGGAGCCCTTGGGCGATGTCTGACTGCCTCTGAGTGGGAGAGGCTCCTGCCACCACCCCTGCACTCACCAGCCATGAGGCTGGCTTCTGGCTGAGCGGTGCTCCCCCTGTTGGTGCACACTGACCATCAGGGGGCAGCTCCTGCCTTGAGCATCTGAGCTCTGGTGGTCAACACACATCATAGTGACTGGTCAAATGTTCGTTCTGATTGTTCCGCTGTTTGGTTGCTAAGCTTTTATTATATAGGACAGTATGTAGATCAAGCATCTCAAACTTGCAGACCACTGGCCACATGCAGCGCACAATGAATATTTTTGTAGACCAGCCAACATAACGGTATGTAAGAAACATTTTAATAAAAATTTTATAACTTAATTTTTACAATATCCTGTTATACATAATTATTCGCTAATGACTGATTATTATAATCGTGTTGCATTCATTTCCCTTACACACCTTAAACACAGGTGCACCATTTCTCTCCACTAATACTAGCAGCAAATATATTAGCAGCTGATTGCCACGTCATTAGTCTTGGACTGACTTGTTTGGTGTGCACAACTGGAAATATTTCACTTTTGGAGAACAAGAAAAAATGGGTTTGTTTGTGTTATCCTTATTAATTTGTGCAGTTACTCAGTGTCTGGTAAATTAATGTTCAAGAAAAAATATTATTTTTTTATTAAAATGTTCTATTACTTTATGTTAACAACTAGAGGCCTGATGCACAAAAACTCGTGCAAGAGTTGGCCTTTCTTCCCCCAACTGTTGGCACCAGCTTCCCTCTGGCACCTGGGACCCGGGCTACTTTGTTCCAGCCACCGCCTCTACCCACCTGGTTCACCATGTTTCTCCATTCGCCATGCTGAGATCAGAGCCTGCAGGCCGAGGAGTAGGGACCGAGAGGTGGTCAATTCACCTCATAGCAACCAGTTGAGTGGTTATTCTGGTCGTGACGCTTATGGCCTCTGGCCTTTTATTATATAGGAATTACTCATTTACTTCAGGCCTTTGTATTCAGCATGTCTCTATCGAAATAAAGCTACATTTCTATGAAAATTGAAGCTTTTAACCTTCAATTTAACATGAACTTTAACCTTATTTATTTGGCCAGTGTTAGCCTTTGAGTTTGATAAGTTTGATGTAGATGTAGAGCCTTTATATTTCCTTATCTTTTAAATGCCAGTTAGATCTTAATTTCATAGAGATTGTGTCATAATTTTTGTGTATTCCAAAGCACTTAGCATTGGCCAGGAGCTGCCACACCCCCAACCCAGCTGTGTTCCCTGCCAGAGCCCTTTGAAATATGGGGCCTAGAGCCATTAGGAATAGCGGCTCAAGAGCCGTTTAGAATGTGGGGTGAGGAGCATTTTTTGAATGTGGAGCAAATAGCCGTTTAGAATGTGGGGCAAAGAGCCGTTTAGAATGTGGGGTGAGGAGCCGTTCGGAATGTGGGGCGAATAGCCGTTGGCAATGCGTGGCGCAGAGCTGGTGGGCACAGAGCTGGTGGGCCCAGAGCCTGTGTGCACAGTGATGGACGGTGAACACAGCCTCAGGATGGACGATACTGTCCGGGAGCTCATGGAGCTCTTTCTACAGAGCCCGCTGGTGACTTGGGTGAGTGCACCTGCCTCCCTGTCCCATTACTGGGGCCCTGGCTCCTCTTCCACTTTGCCCTGGGGTCTCCATTGACCCTACCCCCCTGGGCCCTGGCAGTCCTGGGACTCGGGGGTCTTCGCAGGTTTCCAATCTGGGGGCAGGGGTTCTGGCCTGGGGCATGAGGGGTTTCCCACTCTGGAGCCCATGCACCAGGTGCAGGACCCGGTGGCGCTCCCAGCCCTGGACTGAGATGGGTTCACCTGCTCCTGCCTGGGCGCTAGGCTGCCGGTCCTGGAGTGGACAGGGTCTGAGGGGTCACCTGGCCCATGTGGCTGGACCACTGAGGAAAAGCACTCACTCCCCCAAATATCCTGGTGTAGTGTTTGATCTCGAGACCAGTCAGTGGATGGCGGTGATGGGTGAGGATTGGGGTGTGTCTGAGTGGGATTGTGTATCAGCTGGGACGGGCACAGTGGCTCCAATAGATCAGAGACGTGAGAAATGCGTTGAAAAGTCCCTTTTATTTTTCATGTTTCCATGACCTGTGATGCTGGAGAAAAGTGGCGAGAAAGTTTGCCTCCTGCTGTCTCGCATCTGTAGCTGGGATCCGGGCAGGGAGACAGGCCCTGGGGAAAGGTGGGCTTGGTGCCAACTGAAGCGAGGGTGGGCACTGGGTGACCCTTCAGCCCACAGGGGCCCTGCTCGCCGTTGCCATGGAGAGCTTCAGAATGTGCACGTGGGGTGACATTTCCTGATTTCTGCCTGCACTCTCTCCTCGCAGGTGAAAACTTTGAGCCCAGTTGCCCGCGGCAAGGAAGACAACCTATACATGCACTTGGTGGATGGCAACTTGCTAAACCAAGTCATGCTGGAAATGTAAGTTGTCCTCACAGGCAAAGGACAAAAACTGATGCTCAGAAGGTTTGATTTAAGGGTGTAGAAATGGAGGAACCCGAGTTGCTGTGGGAGGGTTTCTTGTGGGCCAGTGGTACCTCAGGGTACGGGCCCTTTTGCTGCAATTCATTGGGGATGAAGAACTCCAGGACAGTGGGTGGCAGTTTGTTTGATGAAGGATATTTGAAACTGAAGGACTGTCAAGCACTTGGTGTAGATGGTTCAATTAACTTCAAACTCAGGTATTTAATGTGGGTTAAACAATGAAATTTAAAAATAAAACTTGTGGGGGTCATGGAACTGTAACGGACAGTGTCTGGCTACAGGAAGTGTCGGGTGGGTCGGGAGCAGTGAGAGTGACTGAGGGTTCATTCCTGGTTAGGACCCTGATTCTGAGCTCTTTTACTTCATCTTCCACTTTCAGTTGCCCCATAGTGAGTGCAGTTGGTTAAGTGGCTTCTCAGGTCCTGGATTGAAAGCCACTGTGTTAGGAGAGTCTCAGGGAGTCAGAATGCTGAGGGACCGATTTGGAGCATCTCAAACAGGGTCTGGAGGAAGTGGCACTTGTTAGTGTGCATGCGTGACCAAATCCTCTCCTGCTGCTGAATTCTGCAGAGCCTGTCTGACTGACAGCCTGCCTCATGGAGGTGGTGGCTCTTACCTCTGACTCTGTTTTTAACTCAGAAATGGCAGGGGAGGTGTTGGAACTTAGTGTCATTGTGGTTCTTAGGAACTTGAAGGAAAAGGGAACATCCTAATGTTCTCCATGGACCAAACCCTTATGCTCACCAACTCACCTACATTTAAGCTGTCCGACTTGGGCATAAACACTTTAGCTTAATGAGAATCAGCTTTATTTGTGGCCCACGCAGGAGGAGGAGTTAGCTTTGGCATATTCAGAAAGTGGTTTAGTCCTAACCTGTTTGGCTCAGTGGATAGAGTGTCGGCCTGCAGACTGAAGGGTCCCAGGTTCGATTCCGGTCAAGGGCATGTACCTTGGTTGCAGGCACATCCCCAGTAAGGGGTATGCAGGAGGCAGCTGATTTATGTTTCTCTCCCATCAATGTTTCTAACTCTCTATCCCTCTCCCTTCCTCTCTATAAAAAATCAATAAAATATATGTTTTTAAAAAAGTTTTAAAAAGAAAGTGGTTTAAGTAGACTTACCTAAAAAGATCTATTTAAGAAATTTCCCAAGAACATAGCTCCTTTTGTTTTAATACATCATGTGCTATCATGCTGTGGGAGAGGTAGAAGTTTCATTTCTAATGTGTTTTTTTCAAAAGCCCTACCAATCTTACCAATCTTACCAACCCTGTGTTTGCTTAGATTAAAAACGACAAATCTGTTAGCTTTGACAACACTTCTCTGAGAACACTGACGAAAACGAGTTTTCCTGGGGTTGTCCCGTGGCATAGTCAGGTTCTGGCAAGTGGTGGGGATTGACTGGAAAAGGGGTGCAGGAGAAATGGGAGGGGTAGAGGTTTTCTATCTCATGACTGGAGTGTGTTTCATTTTTAAAAACTCATCAAGCTGTAGCTTAAGATTATGCATTTCACTCTCTGTAATCTCCTCAAATAAATAAAAAAAAAAGAACCTCAGCCCTTGTGTCCACACGTAGGGAACCAGGGGGGACTGAAGTCCAGGTATCTCTCTTCCTAGCTGCCTGACGCTGGGCATGGCACTCATCACCTCAGTTTGCTCATCTATGAAATGGGAAGTGCAGTGCCCCCCTAAGAGATGGTTGTGAGGATTAGATGCGATGATGTGTGAGCATGTAGCACAGCGCCTGCCACGTGAAAGGTGTTTGTGTCAGTTACTTATGTGTATACCCTCCTGATCCAGGAAGGAGTTGAGGCACCCCGTAAAAATTGTTTTGTGTTTCTTCAGTCTTTCTCCTATATTCTTAGTCCCCTAGATTATGATAATCCATAGCCTGAGCCCCTCCCAGTGAGTTCTAGGACAGAACTGGACTCTGGGACCCACGTCCTATCCTCACATCCGACACTGTACTGAAACTAAGCCTGTGTTTTCACTCCTGCCAAGTGGAGAAATGTAACTCACCAGCAGGTAAGGCTGTTCTGCTTTACCGTCCATGCTGGGAGCGCCAACTGCGTGCTGTTCACCTGTTTGGATGAACTGTCCCCAGGTTGACAGGACCTGAGGAAAGAGAGCAGCAATATGCTAATGGCTTGCTGGAGCTCAGATAAAGGGCCTGTTACCTAACACTTCAGAGCCACCAGGAGGTTGGCAGGGGCTCAGGTGCCTGCACCTGGGAAACTGAGGAAGGCTGCGGTGGTCTCTGAGCCCTGGCCTCCCAGTGACATGTGTGCCTGGGAGCAGGAAAGCCCTGTGAGCTCAGCTTTCTGGGGAGGCCCTGGTCTAGGAGAATCGCTGAATGAAAGCGAGGCTTTGAGGGCCGTGGACGAAGATGCATGGGAAACTTGCCGAATGGCTCCTCTGTAAATGCAGAATCTCCGGTTACCCACTGGTACCCCAGGGAAAAGAAGGTGTCTGATTCATGTTGCACACATTTTTCACTGTCTAGTGGGAAAGTCATCTAAGAGCTTTGACTCTAGCATCAGAAGGTGTTTGATTCACGTTGCACACATTTTTCACTGTCTAGTGGGAAAGTCATCTAAGAGCTTTGACTCTAGCATCTAATCCCCCCTCTACCAGTTACTAGTTTATTACTTTGGGCAAATTCCTTAAACTCTCTACCCGTCCATTTCCTGATCTGTAATAAGGGATGGAATTTCATAGAGCTGGAGAGGATTAAAAAAGATCATGTATATAGAAAATGCCCAACAAATGCCCATCATCGTCATTAGAGTAAGGCCCAGAACTGGTATGTGTGTGCGCGTGTGCCCGTGTGCCCGCATGTCTGGGCTGATGTGCATGTACTTGTGAGAGTGGACACCATTTTGATTTGGCCCAGGTTGGAATCAGCCACGCTTGCTCTGTTTTCCCGAAGCAGGAGAGGAGGGCAGAGTGGGATAGACTTCCCTTAGCAATATTTGGCTTGTTTGGATTTGATTCCTAATACCTTTTCTCTGCCCTGAGAGCCTTAAAGGAAGGAGTCTAGATGAATGATCATGATAATTAGTCTGATTGTTCAGGTAGTAAATGCCAGGGCTCTTTTGGAGTGTGATTCCAGTTAGTACTGCCCTTCAGAGCTGGTGGGAGAAGCAGAGGGTCAGAGCCCAGGCCCCCACCCTGGTGCATGGAGTGTCTTTTAGGTGCAAAGAGCGTCCCTGAGTGCTGAGGCCCTTTGGCTGCTGGCACTCCTGGGGAGGTCCAGTCTGACTTTTAATTGGGCCTTCATTTGCCAGGGAAAGATTTCAATTCAGTCTTGGCAGACACCTTATCTCATTCGCAGACATTCTAAGGATGACTGTTCACTGCTGTTCCCAAATGGGCAGTCGGGGCTGCCACAGCCCCAGCCCCAGTGTCCTCTCTGAGTCAGCTGCTGGTGTCCTGGTTGAATTTCAAACACCTTGTGGTGGTGGTGGTTTTTAAATTGTTCTTCCATTGACATTTGAAATGTTTACTTGTAGATTTTTTCCTATTTGTCAATTTTGTATTAATTATTGGCTTCAAATGAGCCTAATGGCATTGAGAACGATTTCTGTATTTCTCCAATCTCTCCTTTGTTACTGAGGGGGGCAGGTTACTGTGGAAAGAGGAAGAGGCCTGTTTCTCTTCCATCAGACCAGCTCCCAGGAGGCTCAGTGCCCTCCTGAACCCATGAAGACAGCCCTCATTTGAATTATCAGCCTCCCTGTCTCCTGGGACAGTAACTGTGGGGAAGGGCTTTGTTATGAAAAGCAGGACAGGCAGCAGCTAAGGCCTCCTGTTGAGTCTGTCCTCTTGAGAAAGGAAACCTTTTTGGAGCCTGAGAATTTTGAGAAATATCCTGAACACATATCAATGAGTGAAGTTATAAGTCACTTGATTGAGAATTCTGGTTTCATCACAACCAGACTGGACTTTTGCTGGAGAGTGGAAAGTCAATGAGGCTTTGGGGGTTCCCACATGAATTGCTTGTGTCTCTACTGTTAGCCTGTCTCCTGGGCAGTGGCGTACACCATATAGTGCCACAGACAGATGATGTCGATTTTTGTCCAAGTGGAATTGTGTCCCTAGAATGTAAAATCACAGGACCAGCCTGAGACCCAGGCTGGTGACAGAGGAGGGGAACCCATGTGAAGTAGAACATTAATGATTTTTATTGATTTAAGTCAGAAAATGTACCATGTTTCGCCTTTCTTTCTTTCTTTTTTTTAAATATTTATTATTATTATTATTATTATTATTATTATTATTATTATTATTTTACAGAGAGGAAGGGAGAGGCCTAGAGAGTTAGAAACATCGATGAGAGAGAAACATTGATCAGCTGCCTCCTGCACACCCCCTACTGGGGATGTGCCCGCAACCAAGGTACATGCCCTTGACCGGAATCGAACCTGGGACCTTTCAGTCCGCATGCCAATGCTCTATCCACTGAGCCAAACCGGTTTCAGCTCCCCTTTCTTTCTTGATGGTTCATATATTTTGGTGTGTTCAGTTTCTAACTCTCTTAATCTTTAAATATATTTTGGGGTGGATTATCGATTTTCACACAGTGTAAACTTTTGGGTCTGCATTGCATTTGGTGGTGGTTTGTGGGTGCTGCTAGGAGTGGGAATGGAAATGACATTGACTAAGAGCCTGGGGAGGGCTTGTCGTGGGGTTGGGAGGGATGTGTATTGTCTAAGGTCCACGGCTCGGCGGGGGCAGAATTTGGGTTTGACTGGAGCCACACTGGTCAGCCTCACACTGACCCGGGCTTGGAGAGGGCTGCCCAGCGCTGGGAAGGGAGTTGAGGCAAATGCTGGGAGATGCCGTTTCTAGTCTCCTGTTTCCTCCCCTAGAAACCCCAGGCCTAATCAGCGCTTCCACCAGCACGTGAACAACGATGAGAACCTCCGCATTGAGAACTTGACCATCTTGGTCAGACACATTAAGACCTTCTACCAGGTAAGGGCAGTCATCACTCAATAGGTTTCCCCACAGAAAGCCCAGAGGAGATGGTGTTCATGGTGAGGCAGCTGCTTGCTGACATTTGGGGTTTATCACTTGCATCTATTATCCACCCACCCACCCCAAGCATTGTGAGAAGGGCCAGATGTTGCATTGCTTTACTTTATCCATCAAATGTCCTTTGAGCCATGTGCATGGCATTGGGTCTGGTGCTGTGAGGGCCCCAGAGATGAGTCTCCACTGAGTACCCAAAGCACCAGTTGGAAGTAGCTGGAATGGGCTCTGGGGGGTGGGCACGCTGACCTGGTTATTATCCACAGCTCAGTGAGACTTTGTATAGCAGCAATTCAAGGAGTTGAAGGAGATCTGGGGCCACAGAGGGTTATGTTGGGTCAGGAATGTAATGGACGAGCCCCCAGGGTGCCAGCAGCAGCACTGGATTTCAGCCTATAGAGTGTCCACTTGTCATGCTCACAATATCTCATTCACAGATAGTCCGTGGCAGGAGGACCTGATGGCAAAGGGCTGTTAAAATCCCCACCCCAGCCTTGGGAAGGTGGGGTGAAATCTCTGATCTTTATGGTCTTTATATGACCAGCACGGACGCCATAGGACTGAACCTGCCACCTGGGTTCTGGTTTTCACACTTCTTCTGAGCACTGAAATTTGTGTCCCCATATGAGTTTTCTTAAGATCTCAGGTGAAGCCCCATGACTCTGATTGATGGGGGTTGGGGGACCCTAGTGCCCTCTGCTCAGCCCCCACCTTTCCCTCCAGGGCATCTCTGTGAGTTCCAGGGACCTCAGGGAACATGGTTTAAGAACCACTCCCTGGCCGGGCCTGTGTGGCTCCAGCTTGTAGGTTCAGTTTCCAGTTGGGGCAAGCAGAAGGCAGCGGATCAATGATTTTCTCTCATCTTTGATGTTTCTATCTCTTCCTCTCTGAAATAAATAAAATATATATTTTTTGAAGAAACACTCACTGCCCAGCAGGTCCCAGGATTATTCTGTGGTTTCACTGAGATCTTGGGCAGACTCCGCCTCTGGCCCTGTTCCCAGCTCACAGCTGTGCTCATTCCATGGCCTGTTGGCAGCACAGCACCCTGACTCTGAGCAGCCTCTGGGCGGGGCCTGGGAGAGCTCAGATGATGGGGCCGAAGTGGCCTCATTTCTTTGTCTGAGGGGAGCCACACTCAGGGCCGGGCATGCTATAGGCTGGTGGGTTTCAGCTAGTACTGCCCTTGTGACAGCCATGGACAGGGGGAGGGGTGGTGCTGCCATTGAACTTGGGTCTGGGCGTGGAGGGACCTTGATTCCTGGCTGCAGGCACCATTCGTGGTAAGCAGGTTATTTTGATGCTGTGTGCTAAGTGCTAGGGAGGCGGATGGTGCCAACAGTTCAAGAGACAAGACTCCTAACTCAGGCTGCGTGGGGGCAGCTGGGAAGGCTTCTTGGAGGAAATGACACCTGAGTGGAGTGGTGGTGCACAGCTGAGTTTCCAGTTTGGAGGGTTATGGGCAGGAGACTGGGGAAAGGGTGTCGAGGTGGAGGCAGTCCTGTCAGCGTCTGTCACTTGCCGCAGTTGCTGGGATGAAGGCCTGTTGTCCTGGTTTCACAGGAATCAAAACCAGGGAGATGCCAACGTGGGACCGTTGGCAGGCAGGCCTGCCGCCTCAGGTGTAGCTGGGAGGGCATCACCTCTCCCTGTGGCAGCCATGAAGGCCTCAGGGGAGGGAGGTTCCTGAGGCTCTCCGTGAGCAGCAGGGAGCAGGCAGGCTCCGGGGCGAGCTGTGTGGCCATGCGCCTGTCGTCCTCTGGTCTCGCTGGTCGAGGAGGGTGCAGGTGATGATGATGGTCAGCTGCCCTGCTGCTCAGCTCTGGGCTGGCCAAGGGGGCTGGACCATGTGGAATCGCAGGCAGTTTGCTGCTCTTGCGCACTGGGTAGCGCTCCAGAACACAGAACCGTCCCAGGAAGGAAAAGACGGCCAGTCCACCCTCAGGGCCCAGAGAGAATCGCAGGGAGAAGGAAGGGCCTGCCTCCTGGCCCGGCTTCCGCACTGGCAGCTCTCTGAGGGCAGGGCAGGGGTGCGTGGCAGCCTCAGCCCCAAGGCCCAGAGTAAATGTTTGCTGCAGCACTGGCTAAGGGCCACAGGGCGCCCCTGCCTCAGTCCTGCTCAGGTGGAGAAAGCCGCAGGCACTTGCCTCTGGGCTGACACAGGTAGGTGCGGGCAGGGTTGTGCTGTGTATTTCCTTCTTATTTATTGGAAAATAAAGTTAAGTTCTGGTCATATAAGTAATATGTGCTTTTTACAAACAGCTAGGAAAACACACAAGTAGTAAGAATAAGAACCACCCAGAATCTCACCACTGAAAGACAGTCACTATGAGCAGTTCTAATATTTCCTCCCAGTGTTTGCATGGGGACTTGTGTTTCACGCCCTGCCTTTCATGTTCTGCCTTTGTTCTCTCCCTCCTGACATGCTAGTGTAAGCATAACCAGTCATTATTGTGGAGCGACAGTCAGGAAAGTTTTCCAACAGAAGTACCGCCCAGCTTCCCCTTGTTGTGAGGGCTTAGATGAATGAAGTGAGACAGACATTCCTTACTCTGATCAGGGAGGGTGAGAGGTCACCGCTATGTAGAGTGGGATTCCTCTGCCCGTGGCTTTTCAGCGAGACATGTCAAAGTCACAGAACGCAGCCCTGGTCTTGTTTGCCAGGCAACGCTTCTGCCACTCTGGCTGTCCTCTTCTGAGGCATCAGGGCAGGGCACTTGGGAATACCAGAGGCCCCTCTTGAATAGCACCAGCTATTTAAGAAGCTCAAGTTTTGCCTCTGAAAACCTGGGGAGACTTTGTCCTTGACCTTTTTTAGAGGGCGGGACGGGATGAGAAGCAGCATGGCCAGGCGCAGTCTGAGCGCTGGTGTTCAACCAGGGTCTCCGGCCTTTTTCTGGCCCGCTGCTTGGTCGCCTCTGGGGTTGGGGCCAGGATTCTGTATTTTCAGTAGTTCCCTGGATGTTGAGTCTTACGTCCTTCCTGTCGCACTGGGAATCAGTTGGCTTGAGCGGTGGTTCTCAAAGGGGGTGCCCAGCCCAGTAGCAGCAGCAGCAGCAGCAGCAGCAGCACCTGGGAACTTGTCAGCAACCATCTGGGTCTGCGTCTCTAAGCAGCACCCCCAAGACCTGCTGTGGAGGTCCTGCCTCCTTCTTAGCAAGCCTGTGGGGATGCTGACGCACCCTCCCATGGGAACCCCAGGCTACAGAGCACACAGAGTGATGTATGGAAGGGGCACCTTCCCCCAGTTCTCCTGGGGCCGAGAGCTCCGTTCTCCCCAGTGACTCCTCTCATCACAGACAGTGGACACGTCTCACCTGCTCTGGGGCAGGAAGGCGGTCCTGGCAGCCCTGTGAGGAGGGGCCCAGTGATGCCCAGGTGACCAGAGGGCTCACTGAGGGAGTTGCCGGGAAGGGGCCGAGGAAGCCACAGTTGGGCAGAAGGCCTCATTCAGTCTCTGCTTTTAAAGAAGAAAGGCTGGTGGGGGTCAGGGGGCACCAGCTCCAGGACAGACACCCCAAGGGGTGAGAAGCCTGGAGGAAAGCTGACTCTGGAGCAGAGCCGCAGACTGCCTCCAGCTGTCTGCGGGTCAGCTTTGTGTCAGTGCCACACAGCCCTTGCTGTACTTGCTAACAGCCAACCTCTTTTTCACCTGAGTCTTTTTAAACTGAATTTTGGGGCGCAGTGGTTCATTTTTTACATCAGAGCCTGGAGTCCTTACATGAAGCACAGGTTCACTCCATAATGGAGTCAGTAGGAAAATAAGGCCAGTGGAGCGGGAATTCCCCCGTGCAACAAATATCGGACGCATGTTTATTCTTTGGGCTGTGCATTGTGTCCCACCACCGTTCCCTGCCCTGGACGCCTGCGATCTGGCCCTTCCTCTGGGCAGTCAGGGCCTCGTTGTCATGTGAAGCTGCTGAGGCTTCTCTGGCTGCATGGTGGTGGGGGGCCCTCGGTCAGCGGCTGGATACATCCCGTGTCTGTTGACGGACATGTACATGTTTGTTTCGAGTCCAGGTAGGGACATCGATCCTGACACCTGGACCCTTAGATGGATATAGGGACCCACCTGCAGGAAGGACTCTGAAATGGGAGGTTTGCTGAGGTTCTCCGAGCTCCTCCCCTCAGGTGCGTTCCTTCTCTGGGCCTCTGAGTTCTCATCTGTCAAGCAGAGGATGGGCCTGGGCCCGATATTCCACATCCCATGATGGCCAGCGACCACCAAGATTTCCAGTTAAGAGCACCTCGAGGAAGTGTGGTTTATGATTCCTTGAACTTGGCTTCTTCCTTCTGAACTCTCACCTTGGTTAGAAGGCTTGGCAGACCCCAATATTGTTTTATGTCTCCGAGGAAACAGCAGAAGAAATAGTCTGGGGTTACCTGATCTTCTGTAATCCCTTCTTTCCTTCATTGCTTTGAAAAATTAAAAATCTAACAGTACCAGTGTTTATAATGAACACCTGAGTATCCTTTTTTCGAATGAATATGAACATACTAGAGGCCCGATGCACAACAATTCATGGAAGAGTAGGCCTTCCTTCTGCCTGCTGCCGGCACCTGCCTTCCCTCTGGCACCCGGGACCCGGATGGCTTCCCTCCAGCCCCAGCTTTGTCCGGAAGGATGTATGGTCTAATTAGCATATTACCCTTTTATTATTATAGATGTGATTTTTTAAAAATGTTTCTTTTAGATTTTTTTTAAGAAATAAATTTTTTGCCTGGTAGGTGTGGCCCAATAGTTGAGAGTCAACCTATGAACCAGAAGGTCACTGTTTGATTCTCAGTCAAGGTACATGCCTGAGTTGAGGGCTTAATCCCTTGTAGGGGGCATCTCATCATTGATGTTTGTAGCTCTCTCTTCCTCTGCCTTCCTCTCTGAAATCAATTAAAACATATTTTTTAATAAAAAGATTTTTTTTTCTGATAGAAGTCTCCAGGATGCCTCTACTGAGTCCAATTATCTCCCTCCCCGGAGATAACTGCTATCACCAGTTTGCTGGCTAACAGTTCAAATTTTTATACTCTTGCCGTGTGTGCATATATGTGTGCATGTATGTGTGCATGTGTGTGTATACATGAGTGTGTATGTGCAGCTGTGTGTGTCACTATATATACACATGCACACACACTAGCATTACTTTGTGTGATGTCTTTAGATTAAACTTCCATACACTGCTTGCACCTTTTCCCCATTCCGCCTTCTTTTTGAGACCTGTCAGCTCTGTGTGGCAGTTGTATTGGATGAGCATGGGGCTGACGACTAAACATTGGAATTATCTTTAGAAATGTGCATGCTCCATTTGAAAAATGGAAACTTTAGTTCCAAGAATAGAAGGAAATGTACATCTGACATTGTTGGAGGAACATAGACATGATTAAGAAAATGTTAGTCACCTCTGATGCAGTGACAATGGACCCCAGATAGCCAAGAAACACTCTCGAACACTGAGTGGAGAGGGGCTTGGTGTGTTGGGAGTGGGTACGCCACATGGGGTAGCATCCCTTCCCCCCAAGTTCTGGTGTGGACAGGAGCCACAGAAAGATGACAAGAAGGGAGGATAAAGTCAGTGCATAAATGTTTGACAGTCCTGTAAACTCGGTGGCTGTGCCTAGGCCACCATTCTAATCTGATGATTCAGAGAGAGTTCTGGGGTGTTCCGCTGGGCCCATGGTGCTATGGTCCCCCTTTTCTTTATCAGTGCTAGCTGTCAGGACACTGAATGCAGACATTCAGTGAATTATTCAATAGAGCGACTCCTGAAAAAGTTGGGAACATGTTTTAAAAGGGATAAGAAGAGCTTTGTTGGTGAGGAATTTCTCTAGCGACCACTGTCTAAGGCCAAGAATACCTGTGAAACCTACCCCCTTACTTGTCTTCTGAAAAATTGGATTTCTATCTTCTGATTTGTAAATAGCAAGGCCCTTCTGGACAGGGAAGACCACCTGCCCTGGAGGCGCTCTGGGAACACAGTGGAGGGTCAGAGTGAGCCGCACACTCCGAGGAGGGCTGGTTGAGACCCCCAGACCCGGGGCTGGTGCCTGGGCCTGCTTTCAAAGACCCTTCTGTGAAGGCAGCTCCATTCCCACGCCACCTCTCTGAGGGGTGCAGTGTGACTGTGGTCTATCCCTCTCCCAGGGAGGGCGCTGCTGTAAAGGAGAGAAGTCTCCAGAGACCTGCTGACACAGCATCCTGAATCATCCCATATAGACCCTGCAGCATCTCTTTAATTTTCATTCTTTAGTTGCACCAGCAAATCATACCACGAAAATAAGGACATATTTTTAAAAGACACTCCCAGCCCAGCCATTGTGTCTCAGTGGTTGAGCATCAACCTATGAACCAGGAGGTCACGGTTGGCTTCCCAGTCAGGGCACATGCAGGGGTTGGGGGCTCAATCCCCCAGTAAGGGGCGTGAAGGAGGCAGCCTATAGATGGTTCTCTCTCATCATTGATATTTCTCTCCACTCCCTCCCTCTCCCTCTGTGAAATCAATAAAAATACTTTAAAAAAATTTAAGAAGACACTCACACCTGATACTGCTGTCCTGGCATGTAACATATCCTCTTCCCAAGGTCTCTGAACATATGCAGACATAATGTTTATTTGGTTATAATGATTGCAGAAGTACAGGTAACTCTGGTTTTTCACATTTATTTATGTCCTAACTATTCCTTTCTTACACAGCATGTTCCCAGTTACCGTGCAGTGGCTGCGCTCCCCCAGTGACTTGATAAGCTGTCATGTTGTTAGTCATTCTTTATTTTCCTTTTCTGTTCTCAGTGGTATCTTTCCTCTTTGTTTCTATAGGAAGTTCTCAAGCAGCTGATTGTAATGAGCTTGCCGGACGTTTTGATAATTGGCAAAGACCCGCTGTCTGGTGAGTGAAAGCCTCCCTCCCCGCCATGGGCTTGGCCAGTGCCAGTGGCTCTGGGCAGCTGTTGGACACAGAGCTCTGGCTGCCAGCTTGGAGCCAGCACAGTGAAATCACGGGATCATCCCGGTGAGATTTTAAAGGATGGGTTTGTTCCTCTGGGCATGCAGCCATGGCCCCTGCTTTGGTGGGCTTAGGGCCCGAGTCATATTTGGCCTCTCAGGGGATCTCTCCTCCTCAGTAAATGTGGAGTCAGGGCCACCTTCACAGGGTGGGGACCTTTTGGAAAGAAAGGAAGAGTCTGTGGAGGAACTCGCATCTCTCTTCCACGGGGACCCTGTGATGCCCTTTTCAGTCCGTGGTGGGTCTCACCAGGAAGTCCTGGCAGGTCTGCCACTGCACCCTGAGGCCCGAGAGGGCAAGGGTTCCACGTCCTAACCTCGGACACTCGCTGTGACCTTGAAAGACCGAATGAAATGTGCTCCTGGACATCTTCCAGAAAGTCAGAGTTAGTTCATGCTTGTCAGGTGGCTCCTGGGGAGTTAAACAGGAGGACAGAGCTCCTCCGCCACATCCTGTTCGTCTGCCTGCACCATGGCTCCCGGAACAGCACCATGTTCTCTTACCTCTGGGCCTTTGCATGTGCTGTCCTGTGCCTGCAACGCCCTCACTCACTGTGTCTAATGCTCCCCCCTCACCCTGTGGGTCTCAGCTCAGAGGTCACGTCCTTTAAGAAGCCTTGCCTGATCTCACTGCAGACTAGAGTTCCTTCTTCCAGGTTCCCTGGGCGCTTTCCAGCTCTTGTGCATTGTCAATGTTCTTGGTCTGAGGCAGAGGAAGGTGTTGACTATGACAAAGCTCCCAGCAGCCGGAACACATGGGTGCCTGGAAGGGAGCTGTCTGTAGGTTTGTTTCTAATTTGCCTGCTTAACTGTCACTGAGCCAATCTCGCTGGTGGGGACCCACTAGAGAGTCTTCTGTGTGTTTGAAACTATTCAAAACCCACAGTCTGATAGATTTATGAAAATACCAGTTTTTCTTACTTCTGAAATCCTGAGAGAAATTGGGTATAACCTCCCATAAAAAGTGAGAGAACTTCTGCTTCTCTCCTCTCTCTCTCTCTCTCTCTCTCTCTCGCTCTCGCTCTCGCTCTCTCGCTCTCTTAAGTTTCATCAGAATCTGTTTAGGGAAAACAGTCACAGGATGCCTTTGTATGCAACACATGTTTTTATCTACTCACCCTGGTGAGAACAAACACAGCACTGCTCCACCTGAATCTCCTAGTGCCCTGTTTATCGCCCCAAAGCTTATTTTAAATCATCTTTCCATGAAGATTTTTCTAAATTCTCTACCTTTAAACCTTCTCCCCCCTCCCCACCTCCGTTGACAAAACTTAGGAAACAGGAGTTCCATACCATACTTTTCTAACAGTGCTCTGGATCAGATTTAGTTTTTTCTTGATTCCTGATGGGTGGGAATGAATGAATGAGTGAATGAATGAATGGCTCATGATTGTCATGTGTGTAATTGCCAGTGCTGATGGAGTGGAACTCTTTGCTCTTTCATTGAGCCTGCTCAGACTGTAGATTGAGTTCATGTGTGTGTGTGTGTGTCTGTGTGTGTGTGTGTGTGTGTGTACAGGGTTTCTAGTCTCCTCCTTGCTTATGCTCTTGCTACTAGTAGTGGAGCAGTGGGCCTATCCTACACGTGTTTCCACTTTTAATGCTGTTTTCCTCTGTGGTGGCTGGGAAAATGGACCCTCAGAGCTGTTGGAGTTATTCCAAAGTATGGTACAGTTAGACCGTCTGCCTTGAACATCAAGATGTTCTGTATGAACTCTGCCTTGTGTTTCTGCTGCTCCACGCCCTCCAAACACTTTCTCTCTGAGTGTCAGCTCTCTGCTGGCTACAGCACCACATACAAGCCTGGGGGAGGCGAATCACTGTAGGAAGAGGAGCTACGATGGCTGGGAGGGTCTGTGCCTGTAATATCCACCAAAGGGCTTACAAGAGGCACTTGCCTGTCATCTGGGGAGTGATTGGGGGGTGGGTGGAGGGAAGGTCACATGGGCACATGGGCTGGTGGGTGAGAGCACTGTGGCCATGGAAAGGTTTTGGTGGGACTGCTTGGAGGCTTTTAACACTCCTATGCTCATTCCCTTTCTTTTTTATCAAAACTGAAATGTGGCTGATCATCAGCTCAGCATGAATAGAGAAGTGAGTCAGGATGGTGATTATATTTATGAATGACTATAGATTGGAGCCTTGGGGCCAAGTGAATTGCCTCAAGTGAAATAATAATCATAAGTCTTTGAAATTATTCCATTTTAAACACTGAGGAAGTTCTACACTTATCAGCAAAGGCAAGTCTTTGCGGGTAATGGATGGATCTGCAGCACCCATTCTTACTGAGCATATTGTTAAGAGTGGGATCTGGATGGTCCATGGGGACCCTGGGGTCCAGCCCTCACCCCTCCCGTCCTCCTTCAGGCTGGGAAATGACAAGGAGGGTGCAGTTTAGGTCAGTGAATGTCCAGCCCCCAGTACTGAGACTCAACCATAGTGTCTTCATTGCAAGAAAGGTTGTTTTTAGCTATTTCTCATTTGAGAGCTATTAGGACGAGGTCACCTATTACTCCATACACACCTCACAGCCCAGGATCTGAAATAAAGCACAGCAGTCATTCTTGGGACGCGAGTTTGTTTTCTTCATCCCAGGGGTCATTGGTAGTACCTTGGGCCATTTAGCACAGTACAAGGGGGTGTGGGTCAGTCTTCCAAGAAAACAACGCTTTTTCTGGCACATTTCTTCTCCCCAAGTAGAACAGGATATGATAAGAAAGCTGGAAAAGTAGAGAAATTTTTTACCCCAAAACCACTCTGCACATCACGCAGGCCAGCTGTCTCCATTTCAGAGATGTGAACTGAGGCTGGGGGACAGGGTACAGCTTGGAGGGGTCACACTGCTCCTGGTAACCAGGCAGGTCTAGAGCCCAGTATTCTGAGGCTGTTGATGTAAGTGCCTGGCACTCGTAAGCACATGAAGATGCATAATCTAGGAGACAGTGTAAAGAGATGAAATGTGATTCTTTGGGTCCTGTCTGATTGGCAGAGCTGAAAAGGAGCAGCTTGATAGAGTTGGTCTGGGTCTGGGGAAATCGGGCTTATCATATGTTGGTTGTGAGAGAGTGAAATGGGAAAAGCCTTTCTGCCTGGTAATTTGGCAGTAGGAAAAGCTGAAAGGACGAGTTTTCCCTAAAGAGGTAAATAAGAAGCTGCTTTACAAACCAGCAGCCAGGGGCGGGGAACCTTTTCTCTGCCAAGGGCCATTTGGGTATGTATGATATCATTCGTAGGCCATACTAAATTATCAACTTAAAAACTAGCTGCTATATTTGGTCGAACATTTAATAATCACACGCCTAATACCTGAAGAGGACCAGGCCAAATGACTTTGGAGGCCTTTAGGGCAGGACACTCCCACCCCCGCTCTAAGCCCTAGACTGTGTGGTTTTAGTTGGTTGGATATCATCCAGTGCACCGAAAAGGTTGCTGGTTTTATTCCTGGTTAGGGCATATGCCTGGGTTGCCGGCTCTATCTCAAGGTGGGGAGTGGGGAGAATTAGCGGGAGGGGGTGTGCAGGAGGCAGCCAATGCATCTCTCTCACATCGATTTGTCTTTCTCTCCTTTCCTCTCTAAAATATTTTTTAAATGAACTGCTCTTCTTCCTTCTAAAAAGCAAACAAACTGGACACTAAGATGTTTAGCATCATTTAGATTTAAACAAAGAAAACTTGAGCCTCTGGAAGGAAACTGGTTGAGTAAGTTGGTGGCCTTTGTACAAAAGTGACGCCTTATGTTGTCTGGGTTTGCTTTGCAACACTCCAGCCAAACACTGATGCTGAGGAACAGCAGGAGGAGGGCAGCGGGACAGATGTGCAGGATGTGGGCTGCATGAAGCTGGGGGTGCGTCTGGGGCTTGTCTGTTTGCAATGCTGCACGATGAACAGGTGGAGTTGTGTGCGCCTCATCTTAGCGCCCACTCAGCACTTCCTGAGGAGACTCCTCTCTGCCATGGGCTTGCTTCCTGCACACACTATCAAGAGATGCTGATGTTAACGTTCATGGATTATCATGGGAAGATATTGATGACATACTTGGGAAAGGACCACAAATACTATGTACAGAATTCCCATCTGGCTTAAAAAATATACAAGCCCATACGTAGAAAACAGATTGGGGAGGGGGCACCAAAGTTGAAATGATTTTTTTAGCTTTTCGGATTTCCCCCCCAAGAGCAGAGTGGTGTATCACTGGTGAGATTTTATGAGGAGATGAGTCTACTTAAATATGTTGCTCTTTTCATTTAGCAAAGGGTATGGAGGAAATGAAGAAGATGCTGGTGCTGGTGCTGGGCTGTGCTGTCCAGGTAGGGATTGGGCAAGGGTGGAGGGGGCCTGCCCTTGCCATCTTGTGTGTGGGTTTGTGGGGATAAACTCCCCCTTAGTGAGTGAGGTAGGAGGGAAGCTGCCTTCAGTCCAACATGAAATGTTCCGGCTTCTGAGAGAAGGTACCACTCATTAGGTGGCAGCTGATTGTAATCCCAGGGCACCTTTGGCAAGAAGCAAGTGGGGAGTCCTCAGCCCAGGGTGCCCTTAGCAAATTGTCCCCAGTATAGGGACACCTAGACCAAAGATCAGAAACTCCATCCTGCCTGGGGGCCCCATCTGACCCTCCCTGATTTTGGAAAAAACTTTCATGGGCACAGGGCCCCACTGGATTCTTCATGTATTATCTCTGGCTGCTGGCACAGCACAATGGCAGAGCAGACACTAAATGGCCCGCAGACTCTGAGATGTTCCTACCATCCGGGCCTTTGAAGAGGAAGGTTGTCACCCTGGAGCTCTTGACCTTATCTGGTTTAAGAGTCACTGGAGTTTGTTTAACGTGCAGATTTCTGTGCTTCACCCCCAGCGTTTTCAACCTGATGGGCTTTTTGGAAACAAGTACCCCTGGTGATTCCTCTGTGGTGGTCAGAGCAACTTCTAGAGAAACTTCTGTCTAAGGGGCAGGAGGGAGGACACATTCTTGGTTATAAAGGAGGAAGGCAGGGGCTGGTGGACAGTTCATTAGGAAACTATTTCTGTAACCATGGTGGGCCCAGGTTGCCTCCCTTGCAGAATGCTTCCATTAACATGTGTTACCTCCACAGTGCGACAGGAAAGGGGAGTTTTTTGACAAAATCCAACAGCTGGACATTGAGACCCAGGCCGGGATCATGGCCCATATCCGGGAGGTAGGTGTGTGGCTGGCTTTGTGGGGCTTAGCCGTGGACCCCCACTCCCGTGGCAACCAGGAGGCAGGCTCTCACCACCAAGGGAAAGTTTAAAGACTACATCACCCATTAGTGATTGTCGTAATTTTAGGTTTCATACACTAGACATATTGAACCTGCTTGGAAAGGTAGTCATCAGCAAGCTAAAACAAAATGAGGGTAAAAAAGTAAAAAAAAAAAAAAAAATTTAAAACACCTCAGTCAAGTCTCCGTTTGCCTCCTCTTCTTGCCTACTATGGAGCCAGGCTGGTTTTAAGTACTCTCAGGGGGTTTGGTCTCAGAATTTGATTTGCTCTGAAAATGTGCTCTGGCCCATGTGGCTCTGCTTCCCATGGCTGATCTTCCCCGGGAAAGGGTCTCCGTTTCTGTCAGTGACGTGGCAGAGACACAGGCTGCCAAGCCCCAGAAGGGCAGTCGCTGTAGACTGGGCCCTGGGGTGGGGGCGGGAGGGCTCTGCACTGAGGGCAGCCCCTCTGCCATGGACCTTGGCAGAGGTGGTCACATCAGAGAAGTGGTTTCCCTGGACCCGGGCCTGTGGGGCAGCCACCGACCTGAAAGTGTATTTCCCTGACATCCCCCCTCCCTCCAGAAGAAGCCTTGTATGATTTAGTTACCTTAGGAGATGTGGTTCAGCCTTCAGTCCCATTGGACAGATGAGATAAAGGCATGAGAAAGACATGAGAAGGAGCACCTAGGAGCAGGTGTGGGGCTGGCAGGGGCCGCTGAACACAGCACCCCAAGAAGGCACTAGGGACAGGCTGGGCTGATGGACACCTAGCCCCAGACACCATGAGTGGTGGATGCTGAGTCCACACTGGAGTAGGAGAGGGATGTGACTGGTCGAAGTGGAGGGGAAGTCAGCATTGTCCTAAATATGCTCAGCCATTTCTGATGGTGAGTGGCCAGCTTTTAGCCTGAGGACCATTCTGCTTTTATTAAATCCTCACCCGAGAGTATTTTTCCATTGATTTTTAGAGAGAGTGAAAAAGAAGCAGGAAGAGGGGAGAGAGAGGGGAGAGAAAGACATAGATGTCAGAAAGCAACATCCACTGGCTGCCTCCCGCAGGGAGACAGGCTCAAAGCACTAACTGAGGTATGTGCCCTGGACCAGGAATTAAGCCCAAGACCCTTCGATCCCAAGGCTGGTGCTCTAACCACTGAGTGAAACCAACCGAGCAGGGTTTTTGAGGTGCTCTCCCCCTCCAATTGCCCCTCTGGGCAATGGAAGAACCTTGTTGGTGCACCTCACTCAGTGGATTGCTATTTGTTTCCCCTCTTGAAGCCTGAGTGCACTAACACTCACCTTCCCACACTGAGAAGACACGGACTGAAAACAGACCTTCTGCCTCCTCGGGCTGGTCTGGGGCTCAGGTTGAGAAGGTGAGGTCAGGCCCTAGATGGTTTGGCTCAGTGGTTAGAGTGTTGGACTGCCGACCAAAGGGTCGCAAGCTTGATTCCCCGTCAAGGGCCTGTCCCTGGGTTGAAGAAGGTGATGTGGGCAGTTGGAGGAGAGGCTGCCCAGTGCGGATGAGGCTGGGGCCTGTGCTCACACCCAGCAGAAAGGGGAAACCAGGTGGGCCTGTGTGGCCTGTGGGGAGGAGATACAGGCTCAACTGAAAAGTGTTTCAGGCTATGAAATGTTTCCTCAAAAAGTAACAGAAGATTGTCATGGACCCAACGTTCTGACAGAAGTGTTCTAATATGTTGCCATCTTCGCATTAGATTTTATTTTGAGAATAAGATGCTATCCCTCCTCACCCTCCACTCCCAAAGCTCACCTTCTTCGTGTGATACATGGATGGTGCGGGACTGAAATCCCTGGGGACAGTTAGGGAGCTCCCACACTGTGAGGAGCGCTGTCTGGTGTGAAGTCAGTGTCCTCCTTGAACTAGTGTGTCAGCAGCAATGGTGTGTGAGTAAAGAGCTCGCTGCAGGGTGTGGCTGGGCTGGCTGAGGGGCCTGCCCACCCCCCACCGTCACGTGGTGGCTGAGGGTTAATAATGTCAGTGAGGTGGGTCAGCTGTGGGAGAGTTGGCCTAGGTCCCAGGGGGCGTGGCCTTGGGAGGTGGGTGCTCTCAGGGTCCCCACAGCTGCTCCCTCCCTGTCCTCCGCAGCACCATCTCCTTGTGTCCCCCCAGGTGACCCACCACCAGGAGAGCCTGTTTGACCTGCAGAGGCTGGAGGTCCCAGACATGGCCCTGGAGGAGCTGCAGTCCCTCTGGAGGAACATGGCGCTTCAGCTCAGGAGGCTGGTGGATGAGCGAGACAGTTGCAGGGAGGTGTGTTTGCGGGTGGCCCTGCAGCTGGGGGACAGGTGGGGAGGGGTTTGGGCCTGGGACTTTAATTATGGGCCTGGCTCCTCATGCTGACTTCCTCTCCAGCGCACACACTGTCTGTCCTCCTGGTCCATTTTCCTTGGGGGCAAGGCGACAGCACTTTCCCTGCAGGGCCCAGTCCCCTCCCAGACACCTGCGTGAGGACAGAAGTTGAGCTTGGGGTCCCTGCTCCATTCACTCGGCCCTGCTGTCTCAGTAAATATATCCTCGCATTTTAAAAACTCCCCCAACTTTCACCTGCGCCCCTCCAGGCATTGCAGTCTCGGCTGCCATCTTCTCTTTTACTTTCTTCCGTCTTTTGGTCATTCTTCAGCAAGTTGTAGTGTGGGCACTGTGCCAGGCACAGGAGCAAGCAGGTGACACCCCTCTGTGTGCCCTCTGTAGCTGATCGTGACCCTGACCCTGGAGCGGGACACCAGCAGCCGCCCCAGCGAGGACACGCAGCACCTGGCCATGGAGCTGGCAGACACCAAGGCCAGGCTGCGCAGCACCAGGCAGGAACTGTGAGTCCCCCAGTGACCCCGTTTTTTTTGCCCTTGTGCCCTGTGTCACCACACCTGCTAGCACCTGTGGTTCACTGCCATGCGGGGCAGTAAACGGGGGGCGCTCTCCCACTTGCCTGGGAGTGACTAAGCTCTGCTTTGATCCTGGTCCCTGTTGGGCCCTGGGTAGTCCGCTCCCTTCCCCCCTCTCCCCTCCCATCCCCGGGCCTGCACAGCAGGGTTCTGCTGGGCCTTTAGGGCTCCTGCCAGTCCAGACATGGCAGGCTCAGAGCTGCAGCCTGCTGCTCACCCTCAGGCCCAGTGTGGGTGGTCTTGGCTGAAGGGAGGATGTGACTCTCCTGTCCCGTCCGGTGGGCCTGCTCCCCCTTTCCTGCAGCTGGTGATGGCACCATGCCTGGTATCTCGGGAGCTGCCCGCCCTCACCTACCCGCCAGTGGGCCTCGCTGCCTGCCTGGCTGTGGGCTCCTTCCCTGTCCCGCACCCTCAGAGGAAAGCTCAGGTCTGTGGTGTGGTAAGAGCAGGCATTGAAAAGGTAAAGCTCACCTTGGAGTCGGGAGTGTTTTTGCAGCCTCGCGTGCAGACGCCCTCCTCACACCCAGAAGCCAGGTCCCCTCTCCTTCCCCGCTGGGGTCTCCCAGGTGGTGGGCTTTCGGGGTGCTTTAGAGGAAGCCCTCACCACGTCCTCCCATCGCCCTCAGGGAGGAGAAGACGGAGCAGCTGGCAGACACCCGGCATGAGGTGGACCAGCTGCTGCTGGAGCTGCAGGAGGCCCATCGCCATGTGAGCGGGAGGCCTGTCCTGTGGGGGTGGTTGGGTGGCTTTTCCCCAGGAATGTAGATGGCGTGCTCCCCTTCCCCCTGTGGAGAAGGCGCCCTGGGTGCTGTGCCAAAGTAGCCTGGCCCAGGCAGGGGTGGGGTGGGAGGCCAGCTCTCAGCCTTGTCCTGGAAATGGTCCCCGGGCCCTGCTGGTGATGAAGGGCATCCATCTGCAGCACAGGCCGGTGTGGGGCACGGGCACCCTCACTCACTGGAAATGCCACAGGTGGGAGCGTTACAGAAGGTCATGTGCAAGCTTCCCCAGACTGCTGCCTCCGCAGCCTCCTGCACACTGGGGACCTAAGGCAGCCCCCACATCTCAGCCGACAGTCTGCCCCAGGGATGGGGGTGGGTTTCAGGGCTCAGCCTCTGTCTCCGTGTCTTTTCCGGGCCTGTCCAGGCAGCCTCGCTCAGTCATGCATACGCAGTGACTGAAGGTCTGTGTGGCACCGAGCCCTGCGCCAGGAGCAGGGGATGGAGCACAAAGCAAGACTGGCTCCCTGCACTCGGGAGCTTCTGGGCTTTTGCAGGGTTTCGCATGGAAACCCCTTTTCCGTGTTCTCAAGTTGCAGTCCTCTAGATAATAGCAGGAACATTTTTTGTATAAAAATTTTTGCTGTAAAACTAGTAATGCCTTAAATTTGGCATTAGTAAATGAATAACAAGAGAAACAGCATGGTCCGTGGAGGCCAGGCCACATAGAGGATGAGTCACACTGTTCTCCGAGGCCCGTGTGCCGGGGCCCAGGGAGCAGTGAGGACAGTGCTTGCGACCTCATGCTTGCATCACAGTGGTTCCAACTACCCTGCAGGCTGTGCGCAGGCCTCATTCAGCCTTGCTTGGCCAGGTTTCCTGCGTGCAGCTCGTGCCCCTGAGGGCAGGGGCAGGGTCCTGTCCCACTGCATGACTGGGGTTGGCATACACAAGGCACTTGGTAGTGACCTCACAAGTCATGTAAAAACCATCTCATCATGAAAGACTTGCAGCCTGGGGAGAAGGACGGGGGAATCAGAGGTTTTGTCTCCTTTGGAAAGGTGACAGTGTCGGGTGTGATGGGCAGCGGAGCAGAGAGCCCAGCACGACTGTCACGTGGACACCCACCAGGCAGGGTCTCTCCTATGGGTACAGGGGGAGCCATAGACAGCCCGGGTGCCCTCCCTGAGAGCCCGTCCAGGGTCAGCACTGACAAGCACATAAAAGGGGAGGGTATCAGTGCCACAACTTGAGGAGAGAGGCCTGATCGCCTCTAGGCATAGTGGGAAGTGAGGGTGCACCAGTTGGTCCTTGACTTCCCTCTGAAACAGTACCCCCTCTGCTGCCCGGGCCCGGGTGGAGAGAGAGTGCCTGGAAGTCCCTCTGGTCCCATGCTTTGTTCTTGGCTGAAATTCGCAACACCAGAGGGCAGACTTGTGGGTGCGCTGAGCGTCCCGAACAGGTGAGGGCCAGCTGGGCCTGTCTCTGTCCCTCCGAGAGGGAAGGCACTTAGCTTCCTGGGCAGGGCTTGCTCCGAGAGGTGTGGGCTCGGCAGGCACAGTCCCAGCTCTCACTCCCCTTGCTGGGTGTGGGGCAAGCCTTGTCCCGTCCATCACAGAAGTGGTGGTCCAGGCACCTCTGAGCCCCTCGTGCCTTGGCACCCTGTGGCATCCATAGGAACACGTTTCTAGTGAGCTAATCCCGCGGAGTTCTGTCCACAGATGGGGCCCCTGTGTGTCAGATTGTGCAGGGAGGGGCAAAATGGGTGTTGGCAAGACAGGTAGGAGCTGTGTTCAAGATCGGCCTTGGGACTGGTGGTCTCACACTCTCTGCCTCTTCCAGGCCCAGCCTTTGCCACTTTAGGACTCGGGCACAGCTTCTTGCCATCTGTTCTCTCAATTCTGCAGTGCTGGGCTGTGTAAAGCAGGTTTAGATATTTCTGCTGCCTAATACATGGGGCACATGGGAACAGTAGCTATAAACCATCTAGGTCCACGCTATACTCTGCTTCTGGACACTTGTCCATCCCTGTTGTCTCCAGGTCCTTCAGGGCCCAACTCACATGGCACCTCTGATTCCCCCTCATGGCGTGATTCAGCTGACAAGTGTCTTTGAACACTTTTGGGAGCCCCAGGAGAACAGAAGTGCATAGTCCCGCCCTGCAGAACAAGCCTTGGGTGGGGGACAGGCCAGCTCTGTGTTTTGCTCATAGTAGGCACTCTGGGTGCCCCAGCGCCTGACTCAGTGGGTGGGACAGAGTGGAGCTGAAGTCCTTCTTAGAGGGGCTATTCCGGCTGGGATTTGAAGGCTGTGTAGGAGTGGGTTGTAAAGGTGAAGGGGCAGGCTGTGCTATGGGAGCTCAGGGCCTGGGGGGATGGTGATACTGGCGAGGACTGGTGGGTAGACCTGCTGGAACACTAGATCAGAATGCTGGCGGCAGTGGCCAAAGGGGGAGAGCTTAGCCTTCTTCCTGCTTGAAGCCCCTCCACGAGCTCCAGCTCACATCGCTGGTAGTAGTCGGGGCCCCTTATCCACGCAGACTTCTTAAGGATGGGGTGGAGGCCACTGAGGGAAGTAGACAGACAGGTCTGGAGCTCTCCAGCCTGAGATTGAGACCAACTTCACCCCTGGGTGGATTTGTGACTCGGGGCTCATTTGTTAATTGACCCAAGGCAGCCTCTTCGTGTGTAGGAAGGGATTGTCCCTGCCTCCCTCTGGGGGCTGTCGTGAAGAGTGAATGTGCAGAGAGCCCCGAGTGCAGGGCCGGGGACAGGCAGAGAGGGGGCAGCCAGGAGAAGCCAGAGTCAGTGACCATGCCCTTCCCGCTGCCAGGCTTTGACCAGAACCGTGTCCACTGGCGGTAGGTGCATGGTTTCCCGTGCGGGGAAATGAACACGTGATAGATAAGCAGGAGCTACTGGCCCATGCCCAGTTGTTAGAACCATTTCAGGGCATGGCTGCTGGTGACAGGAGCTCAGTGCTTACTCTCCTTTCCGTCGAGCTGGAAGGAAGAAGAGATGTCTGGACTGCACTGCCTTTCTGGACAACCCAGGTCTTCCCAGTAGCGCAGTAGAACAGACATCTAGGAGGACAGACAGGCTCACCAGCCAGTTCATCCTGCAGTTACCAGGACCCCATTCACATTGACACGGGAAGAAGGGCCCTGAGAGGCTAGTGACAGCCTTCCTGTGCAGGTCATTCTGGGTCAGAGGCCTCAGTACACGTAGCCACTGCGGGTGACACAGCTGCGTTGTGGGCTCTGAGCACACTTTGACCGGTGGCCGGATTTTGGATGAGAGAGGCCCAAGGACGATCTTGCTTGCTGACCGCCTGGCAGGAATGGTGCTTTCAGGTGTCTGGGTGTCTTTCCCGACCTGCGCAGGGGTTCTGCGAGCGCATTTGCTGAGGCTGCCCCGGCAATGGGAGGGACATGGGCTGCAGACCTGAGACCTGGGTCCCATGGTCACAGCTCTGCTGGAACTTAATCTCTGGGGAGGCTTGGGACCGCCCCTCCTCCTGTGAAGTGGTTTCTCCAGGCCTCTTGTGGGACGTCCGAGGTTCGGTGACTCACGCTTCTCATCCTTTGAGGCACCGTGTGTCCTGTCTCTGGGCCAGGAGGAAGCACTCCTCACGCTGTCTCTCCACACAGCGCAGCTCAGGGAAGCCACCTGACAGTCTGGGTGTTAGATTCACGTGGGCCAGGCACAAGGAATGTCTCTAAATGGCAGCCGACCTTGGCCGAGATAGAAAGGCTTGACCTTTAGAAAGACGAGAACCTCCAACGGGGCGGGTCCTCACGGGTGAGCCGCAGAGGCCTGTGCTGTAGCCTCTGGCCCAGCTCCTGGCAGGCCTGACCGAGGACTGCTGACGCTTCTCCTGCCCTCAGGGTCCACTCATGTTTCTCCTCTGCACACACAGGACTAGCGGGGGTTTCCGCCTCCCCGCATGACTCCTTAGCCCTGTCTCTCGGGTCCCATTCCCACTTCCTCTCTGGATCAGTTCCCTGTAGGACACCTTGACAATCCTGCCACAGCCCTTGGAGGCCAGTCTTGGCTCTGAGCCCCTGGTGGGAGGGAGGGGACGCAGTTCCCAGACCAGTGCTGTCCCTTGTCTGCTGCCAGGAGGCCCTTCTGCTGCTGCTCCCTGTCCTGCTCCACCTGCTCCGACCTGGCTGCATCTGTCCTGGCCCAGTGGGGCTGGTTGGGCTTTCTCCCCCGAGCCTGGCTGCATCATGGGTCCTCCCTCATGTTGAATCGATGGTGCATCTGGGCTATCAGATGAGCATCACAGGGGACATGGCCCGACATTGACCTCCCTGGAGCCAGGGCAGGCCCAGCCTCGGACACGTCCAGAAAACATGACCCTCTGGGAGGTGTCTGAGGAGGTACAAGCGTCAGCCAGGACAGGCGGGCTGGAGTCCCAGGCCCCCTGGTGCCAGCTCAGCTCTCCCACCGCCCAGTGTCGCCCAGGCTGTAGGCTCGCTTTGGTCTGTGTAAACCGTAATTGCCGAAGTTCACGTCCTTCCCTGTAACTCACGACCCTTCTCTAAGGGAGGACCTGAGAGAAGGTACCTCCCCCACCCTCACTTTGCATTGACAGCCTAAGAGTTCATTCCTTCAGCCCGGAATCCTGGTTTAGAGAGGAAGAGGGCAGCCCTTTGAGGCCTATTGTGGGAACACAAGCGCAGCACAGGGGCTGATAGGCAGGCCCCTGGCACCCGCGTGCTCTGGGGACCTGGAGCCTCCCCACTGGAGCCCTCGGCCCAAGGACGCAAACCCATCTCAGCCCAGTGAGCTCTCCCTAGGGGAATGGAGGGCCTTCAGGGAAGGACAGGAATGAGGGTTCCAGTTCCAGGGCAAAAAGAAGCAGACAGAGAAAGATGGGGGTGTCCATCAGGGGAGGGTGGGACATGGGGCTGTCACATCTTCAGAGCAGAAGCAGCCACGCCAGATATACAAAGGTTGGGCATAACATTCCTTTCACTGGGAGAGAAGGGGCGGCAGGGGAGAAGGATTAACAGTAAGACGGGGAGGGGTGAACAAGGTAGTAGGTTGGAGGTCCATACACCCCAGGCCCTGACTGAGAGAGCAGACCTGGGTTGGCCCACTGCCGTGTGTTCGGCTCTGTGGCATCCTCGCCGTGGGGATCTGGGCAGATCACTGGACTCCCTGGGACGGTGCCCTTCTCTGAATGAGGGTGGGTGACGGCTGTGCAGGGCCTTCCTCCTCAGGGCCGGCTCCGGAGGAGGGGCTGCCAGCACGGCAGATGCCTGCTTCCCTGCTGAGCCCAGACCTGGTGCTAGGAAATGGGACAGCGATAAGGAAGGAGAAGAAGGATGTTCTCACTTGTGAGAAAGACTCAGACACGTGGCACGTTACAGCGCCTTTTGCTATTGGTCCTGGCTGTGTGGGGCTGCCCCGTCCTCGTGTCCCCATGTTGGGGCAGGGTGCTGGATATGCCCACAGGGTGATGTGAGGGCACGAATATGAGCCCCACTGTGCCTGACCCTCTCCCTCATGGGGAAGAAGCTGGCTGCCTGCTGCTTCCGGAGGAGTCTGGAGACTGTGCCCAGACCTGTGGGATAAGGCAGGGCGGCCCTCGGCCCAGGAGAAGTAGGCAGAACTGGCATTAGAGCAGCGGTCCTTCCGGGAGTTTGTGAACCTACCTGTGCCAGGCCGCCCCCACCCAGGTGAAGGAGCAGGCTCATGGTCCTGCTGCTCACTGGTTCGATGGGCATTTGAAGGTCCTGCCCCCAGATGTTCTAGTCAGTGGCCTGAGGTCTGGGGTGTTCGAAAGCTCTGAGAACCACCTGATCTCCGATGGTGGGGATCCTCTGTTTTAGTTTTAGAGCCGTCATCCCAAACCAGCAGCATCAGGGTCACAAGTCTAAATGCAGGTTCTTGAACCCCAGCCCAGATGGACTGTGTCAGAAGCTCTGAGGGTGGGAGGGGCCGGCGCTCTCAGGAGGGTCAGATCTTGTTGGACCTGCCACCTGCCAGGTGTGTGCTGAGCACTTCGCCCTGACAGAAGCGGGTGCCCATGCCTGCTGCTTGCTGGCCCTGTCAGTTACGGAAACCGCTCGTGGTCACATTGTTAGCAGGGAGTAACCCTTTCACCTCCCGGGTGATCATGAGTTTGGTGTCAGCGGGAAGGGACAGCAGCATGGGCCTCGCCTGGGAGTCCCACCTCAGGTCCCACCCTGAGTCTGAAGCTGCGTCCATCACGGTGGTCAGGTGTCAGGCACAGAGTGGGAGACGTGCGGGTCCAGGCAGTTCATGGTCAGGGAGTGGGCACTGGTGGGTCCCGCAGAAGAGCTCTGTGTTGGGCCACTGATTGGGCAGTCGTGCAGGCAGGACAGAGGTGGTCTGGCCTGGGCAGCAGTGGCGTGTGGAGGGGGAGCTGCATGGGGAACGAGGACAGGCCTTGGCGGTCCATTTACTTGGAGGAGGGAGGAGGGAGAGAGATGGCAGAAGACGCCTCTGAGCAGCTGGATGAATAGGAATGTTACCAACCGTGTGAAGTCCCTGTAGGACATCCAGTGGTGGCTGCTGGCCCCAGGGTATGTGGCCTGACCCTCAGGACAGTAGTGGACAAGGCCTAAGATGGAAGCAGTGAGAGTGAGCAGTGGAAAGCTGGGAGGGAAGCTGACCGATTGGTGTCCATGGCTTTTTCTCTACCATGAGCTGGAAGTGCATGCCGTGGGCTGAGAGGTGATGGTCAAGGGTGTGGGAGCTCACTGCACAACTAGGCCTGACCTGGGCAGCCGCTTAGGGATACCACCGAGGCCCCAGGATTCTCCCTTCCTGCTCTGCAGTCTTGGCAGTGGCTGTTGTACCTCCCCAAGAAGTGGGCAGGAAGGGTTTCCTTTGAGAAAAGGCCTGATAAAGTTTTCCGTGGGTCCGACAAGTTTTGGGTTTGCTTTAAAAAAAGAGTTCACTTGGTGAAACTGACTTTTGCATGGGCTGGGTCTTTGGCTCTGCAGATTGAAGACTTGCGGGTCCAGATGCAAAGTCAGGATCTGGAGAACAGTCAGGATCTGGAGAACCTCAGTGAGGAGCTGATGGAGGAGAGAGAACAGCGGCATCATGACAGAGAGACCCTGAAGGCTGAGAAAGCCCAGGAGGTAGGCCCTCCAGCGCCATACCTCCCCTGGCGCCCCTGCCTGCAAGAGGGAAAGTCCAGGATCACAGCCATGTCCTGGGAATCCAGCAGTGATTGTAGCTCAGACCAGCAATTCTAAGCCACAGCAGAGGGGCGGGGACAGATTTTGCCTCTGGACTCTGGCAATCTTTTTGTTTTTTCCAATCTATTCTTTATTTATTTCAGAGAGGAAAGGAGAGAGAGAGAGAGAGGGAGAGAGAGAGAGAAAGAAACACCAGTGATGAGAGAGAATCACTGGTCGGATGCCTCTTGCACACCGCCTACTGGGATTGAACCAGCACCTCAGCATGTGCCCTGACTGGCAATCGAACTGAACTGTGACCTCCTGTTTCACAGGTTGATGCTCAACCATTGACCCACACTGGCTGGGCAACACTGGCAATCTTGTTTATGATTGTCATGACTTGGGGGAGGAGAAGGGAGGTGCTCCTGGCTATGTTCCTGGCTGTGGTGGGAGAGGCCAGGATGCTGCTAAATGTCCTGCAGCTCATGGGATAGCCCGCAGCCCCCTTCATATGTCCAGCTTCATGCTGTGAGCGTCAGCAAACCTGCAGGGTTTGTCCGCCTCACACTACAGGAAGTCCCAGGGTAGAAAGCCCTGTGCTGGGGCAGTGGCTCAGGGATGCCACCCTGGAGCCAGGCTTCTCTCTTCCTGCTCTGCCAGTCTTGGCAGTGACTGTTGGACCTCCCCAAGAAGTGGGCAGGAAGAATGTGGAGGGTGAAGAGACAGAGGGAAGGCCTCCCCAGTACCCTCTCTGGACATCTCATTGGCCACACCTGACACTTGACTAACCCTAGCTGCAAGGGAGGCTGGATATCAGGTACTTGAGTTCTTTAGCCTCTAGTAGAGCAAAAAAGCGGGCTCGGCATGGTTCTGTGTAGACTTAAGAGACCTGCACCCACCCTCCCCCGATATGGCTTGCAGTCTAGCAGGCTGAATGACAGGTGACAACCCGGTGACTTCAGACGTGTGCTATTGAGGGAATATACGTGGGTCCAGGGAGAGTCTTGCTAGGTGCAGGGCATTTAACTGAGTTCTATGAACATGAATTCTTAAGTGTTCCAGGGGTGGAGGCAGGTGAGCATGCATAGCAGAGAGAAGATCATGTGCAATGTCTGCAGGGGAGAGTGGCATGAGGAGAAGCCACAGGGGTGGGCGGCCACCTTCTTGGGCTCCTGTGGACCAGGGTAAAAAGCACCAAGGAAGTCACTGTCATTGTCTGAGGTAAGAGGAGCTGTGGTTTCAGTTTCTAAACCATCAGCAGCTGTGAATGTGTTTAGACTTGATCTGTCTGGGTGGGGATCTCCGTGCCCTTCACCTTGTGTCCATATCAGGCCTCTGGGAAACGTTAGGATGTCCTTTGGGTCCATGAGGAGATGGTCATTCCAGGCCTACACGTTAGGCCCCCAGTTTGGACTGACATCACGCCTGTGTGGTTTCCATTGTGTTTTTCTGCAGATCAAGGATCTTGAACAAGTGGTGCGTTCGCTGCAGGCGAGTTCCCAGGCCAGCAGCGAGGCCCGTGTGCAGGACATGGAGAATGAAAACAAAGTCCTCCAGCAGACGGTGATGGAGACAAGCAGCCAAGTCAGCAAGCTGGAGTGGGAGCGGCTGCAGCTGCACCAGGATCTAGAGCAGGTGAAGAAGCAGGGGGCGCGGGCACAGGAGCTGGAGCAAGAGCTGCACCGGCTGCAGGAGGAGAACGAGAAGCTGGCCACGGAGGTCAGTGCGCTGACGACGGTCCCAGAGAGGGTCAGGGCCCTGGAGCCTGTTGCTGGAGAACCAGAGGCTGCAGTCATCTCTGGACCCCCTGCAGCTTGAGGGTTTGGAGCAGGACATGCAGGGGGACAGCAGGGTAATTCTGGCCTCAGAATGCGTGAGGACAGATTCCTCCCAGGTCAGCTTTCTGAGAGTTTGAATGCTGTGGGATGGGTGTTCTGTAAATATCGGTTACATGGGTTGGTAGTGCTATTCAGGTACTCTATATCCTTACCGATTTTCTTTGTAGTTTTCAAAGTAGTCAAAGAAGGAACCCAAGGAGCTTACCCAGAGAAAGGGCATACTTTGCCAAGAAAGTTCACATGTGCAGAGAGGGACTAAGCTTAGGTCCATGTGACAGTACTTTTATGCCGTGGACCCTCCCAGAGCAGTTCCTTAAGTGCTGGTAGAACTGTCCTCAGCACGGCTGGGTTTTGCCTGCCTGAGGGTCCTGCTATTTTGGTGTCTGCACTTGACCGGCTCTTGGCCCCTCACTGCGTGTGGGGATGTGGGGATCCGGAGCCTGTGACTCCCCTGGGTCTGTACTTGGTGAGGCATCATCCCTTCTCCCTCCTGGCAGGCGGAACATTCCACTCTGAGTTCCCAGAGTGCCTCGCTCAGTGCGCTCAGGGAGCAGAGCATGCAGCTCCAGCACCAGCCGGCAGCCAGGGAAAGGGAGCTTGAGACCCTGCAGGAGCAGCCCCAGCAGCTGGCGGCAGCCCAAGAGGCTCTGCAGGGGGACCGTGCCTGCCTGGGGGTGCTGCAGGAGCACCTGCCTGGGGAGCACAAGGCCCTCAGGGAACAGTACAGCCACAGGAAGACGCTGCTGCATCTGACCCTCGAGCTCAGTGACAGGTGCGGGCCTGCGGCTAGTGGGTGACTGGCGGACTCCCCCGGGCTCCTGTCCCCCATTCACTCTGGCCCTTCGTGTTCCCTCTGGTCCCGCTGATTCACAGAGAAGAGAAGTAAATCCACCATCACCCTCAGCGATGTGGAGTTAGTGCGGCTGGAGACTGAGCAGGACGAGAGTCCTCCAAGGAGGGTGCCCAGTTAATCCCAGCTCAGGGAATCCAGGCATCCGCATTGGGGCCCCAGCTCCCCTGGGGATTCCTACCCCCTCTTCCTTTGCTCTCCAAACCAAGAACAAGGAGGGGAACTTCACCACAGCTGCCGATTTTCAGGGGCGTGCCTTACCTAGCTCCTCAGGCCTTTCCCTGTCAATGTCTCAAAGTCTGGGCTTCTGATTTTCTTCTGTTTATTTGTAATTTTGGAAACTGTTGAATATATGGAAGTGTACGGAATAGTATAGTGAAAGCCCCATGTTCCTGTCTCCTGCATCAGTACTTATCAATACTCTGCCATTCTCATGTCACCTTTACCTCTGACTCTTCATACTCCTTTTTTTGTTTGGTACAAGTGATGCACCTTAAATACATAAATCTTAACTTTGCACTTTTGCCAAATCAGGGCTGTGTGTGCATGTAATCAGCCAAAGTGGGCTGAGCGCCTGCCCAGGCAGGTCCGTGATTGCAATGGCCAGGCAGGTACAGCGGGACCCAGAGCCTGGGGGAGGTGTGATGTGCACAGGACTCCAAGGCGGGGGAGAGAGAGGGAGAGATGCCTAAAGAGAGGCTCTCCCACACTTGGAGCAGCACAGGAGGGAACTGTCCACTTCCTGTGCGTGTGAGGCGGCCCTGCTGAGTACTACCCTTGCCTCTGCCTCAGCAAGACGCTAGGCAAACGCTGGGGCTTCCCTGGGAGCAGCTGAGGTGCAGGGAGTTGGCATCACAGGGACCAGGGAGGGCTTTGAGTCTGCGGAGCCTGCTGAGGGCGCCTGCTGATGCTGTGAGCGTGGGGGCGGTGATGTTCATTTACTCGCTCACCCAGTGCTTCCTGTGGACTCTCTCCGGAGCTTTCCACCTGCTTTCTCCACCCAGATCCCCATTCTTCGGGAGGGGGGGGGGCTGAGACGTCTCCTCCTATCAGGCCCTCATTCCTTCCAGCCAGAATGAGCATCTTCTGCCTCTTGGCATCTCCATCTCTGTCTCCTCCTCACCCATCCTGTGTTCAGAAGACGCTTTGTGAGCACCCAGTGGGCGCGTGGTGCTGTCTGATGTGGTGGGAATGCACCCAGCTGACTAATGATGGGAGCCTCCTGTGGTGGCCCCCTCCTCCCCAGGCGCTGCGGGCCTTACCCTCAATGCCCTATGGTAACCGTGTGGATATATTCTTATGTTTGTTCACATGGGAAGGTTTGTGCAGGTGGCATTTGACTGGTCTGAAGGAGGAGTTTATTGTTCTGCCTGTAGCTCCTTGCTTGATCGACCTACTGTGTGACTTAGTAGATTTTGCTGGTTGGATAGAGAACTGGAGATGCTTGGTCTGTCTGCAGAAGGGCTGCAGGTTGGAGGTGGAGGTGCCTGGAACACAGGCCGGTGGCTCTGTATTCATTTCACCTGACACTTGACTGGGACACTCACTCCTTCGTTCCCCTGGCACACCTGTACTGGGTGGCAAGCCTCGTAGCCGGATTCGTGGGGAGTAGGACTCGCAGTTTCTGCCCTGCAGCAGGGTGCTTACTAATAGTTTCGATATGCTTGATCCGTGTGCTTTCCCAAGACACAACAGGGAAGCAGGAGGTGGGGACCCTAATGGTCCATGACCCTGTTAGTCAAACTTTGATAAGAAAGATTGCGGCCCTGAAAGCCAGGCAGAGCCCCCACCCCGGCCTTCCATTTCCCACGTCCGTGGCTAAAGGCCACACGAAGGAACGTTTGTCTTCCAACAGCTGCCCCAGCAGGTGTCTGAGTCTGAGTCCCCACAAGTCTTGGCTCCAGGCAGATGGTACAATTACGGCTGATATGGGGCAGGCAGGTGGGGATGGTGGGCTGCAGACAGAGGCTGAAACCCTGGAACCTGGGTGGTCTCTGTCAGCCTGTCTCTGGGTGTGGGCAACTCAGGAAGGGGGTCTGGACAGGGATTTGCCTGCACAGGGAAGATTGAGAGGATGGCTCCGTCTCCACCTTGGACCTGGGGAGGCTCCCGAGTCTCCCTGAACAGGGAAGGTTCCTGCAGGAGGAGGAACAGCCTGGGGCTGGTCAGGGGCTCCCTCTTGTGCTCTGCTGCCCTCCAGAGAGGACTGTGCGGGACCCTCTACATACTGAGACAGGAAGGAAATAAAATCCCAAGCTGAGGGGAGGCTGTGGGAGAGACAGGCAAGGGCTGGACTGGGGGTGCCTTGAGGAGCAGGGTGTGTGCATGTGTATTTGCAATTGGTCCTGGTGGCTGCTTGGGCCCCATCAGGCAAGCTTCTGGCCCCATGCTGCCTGGCTCAGAGCAGAGAGAGTCCTGTTCTCGAGCTGAGGCAGAGGGCTCACTTGGTGAGCAGGATCAGCTGTGATGGGCGGTAGAATTCTGCTGTATGTGCGGTGGTTTCTTTGAGAAGGGTGTGGTGTTCAGAAACAGTGGTTTTGTTCCCAGTGGGATAAGGAAGGGAGAGGGACTGGAAGGGACCATGGAGACACGTCGGGTGGAGGAGGGGGACTTGGCTCCTGGGCTGGAGGAGACCCCCAGAGCTGGCCCACTGTCTGTCCCTTCTCTCTGTCCAGCCCCGCCCCCTACCTATCCAGCTCTCCCTCAGCGCTGCAGAAAGTAGCTGCTCACCCATGCTTTGCAGTCTCCCGGTGTGTCCATTGCTAGCGGGTGTGTTTCCCTTCAACAGCTCCAAGGACCAGCTCCAACATGAGGCGGCGCTGGAGCAGCTGAGGAGGCTCTTGAACACTGAGCGGGAGGCTCTGCATCAGGAGCAGAGGACAAGCGCCATGGCCGCCGAGGAGAACCTGAGGCTGCAGCGAGAGCTGGACAGGTAACCATCAGGCCCCTGCAGTGCCTCTGCTAGGATGTCATTCACACCCACTCACTCAGCACCTGCTGAGCTGAGCTCAAGGGAGACCCCTGGTGATGGTGCATCTTTACCAACCCTGCCATGGTAACAGCTGGTGGCAACAAGGTAAAGGGGACTTGAGCTGGTGGCTGGAAGGAAGGACTCGGGCAGCTGGCATGGGGCATTGTCTAGGTCTGGATTACCTCCCCTCCCACATTTATGGTGCCGATGACTGTTGGGCATGGGCACCTGCATCCTCTAACCCTAGTGCTCCCTCGAGGGAGAGAGGCTCGGTCCTCAGCATTCACCCATTCCCATTTGTGAATTCCCCTCCTTACTGAAATATACTGCTTACCCCCAAATCGGTGCCCCTGGCCATTAATGGACGTTCCCAGAGTGGGAGATGCTGGAGTTGCCTGATGTGCACATTTGCAGCTGAGGTTGAACAAGGCCTTTGACCCTGGCCTTCTTCCAGCTCTCACAAACCAGCGTCCTCTTTGTGGTCCATTGAGTGCCATGGTGTTCTATTTGTGCTTTGTGGGGGCGATTTCCCTGTATGAAATGCCTCCCAAATCGAGTGCTGACGTGCTGTGTAGTGTTCCCAGGTGCAAGGCTGCACTGGGCCTCATGAGGAATATATGAGTGGCACACAGGGTCATTCAGGCCCAGGTCTGGTGCTGTTGGCTGTTAGTGTATTACAGGAGGCGTCTTTATGTCTTGATCAGTAGACACAATGTGAACAGAGACTCCCAGGAACCGATGCAAACAGTGTCAGTATACACTAAGTCAGTGTCCGGGTGGCTGGGTAGAACACTATGCTGGGAATCATGAGAATTGGCAGAGCTATTGTTATCCTTAAAAAAAACAACCCACAGCAACAGAGGAGGAAACAGGCTCAGGGAGATGACACAACTTGTCCAAGGTCAATGCTCTTAGTTAGTGGCACAGGCAGGATTCAAATCCAGGTCTTGCCTCAACCCAGAGGCAGGACCATATGAAGCCTTCCTTTGCACAGCCCTGATTTAACATGTGTTGTGGGGCTGTAAACTCAGCTGCCTGCAGTGGCCTGGTAGGTCCAGCAGGCGGGGAAGGAGAGTCAGCGATAGAGCAGGCCCTGGTGGAGAACACACCCAGGCTAAAGGCTGTCAGCTGGGAGGTAGGCCAGGCTGCCAGGTCATCATTCTTTATGCATTTTTTTTTTTAATATGTGAATGTGGATGTGGAAACTTAAACTTTTTGGATGCTGGTAAACTAATTAATTTTTTGTTTTGTTTTTTGAAAAGCTGCTGTTTGGGGCTGGAGAGAGGACTGGGAGGTCCTAGAAACATGTTTTTAGGCCTGGGACTGTTAAACCTAAACCTGGGAGTATTCACAGGATAACAACAGAGGAATCTTTTCATATTTTTCTGTTTTCTTTCTTTATGTGATTTTATTTTTTTTTGGAATTGACTTTATTGGGGAGAAATCAGTTAATAAAGCCATACACACTTTAAAATGAAATACATTAGAAAAATAAGTAAATGTTAAAAATTAAAAAAAAAAAAAAAGGTGTATGGGCCAAACTTCACAGACCTGTTTCAAATTGAGTCCATGAGCTTCTGGTCTTAGGAGCTTTTTGGTCTAAATCTTCTCCCAGGAATCCCAGTCGGGTTCTGATGATGATGATGCTGGTGATAATTTCAGTGAATTTACGTAAGACTCCAGAATCTCCTATTTTCTTTATTTCAGGTGTTGAAAATAGAAAGGAGCTTGGAATTGGGGAGAAGAGCTGGGCATAGACATAGAGTCTTAGAGCAAAGATGTTCTGATTCCGTGTTTAAGTGTTTGAATCAAAGAACCCTTTTTCCAAGTAGGCAGCTGTGACAAAGCCTCCCATAGAAAGGCCTTCTACAGGGATGCTCTGTGGAAGTGGTGTCCGAGCCTGCCTGTCCTGTCTCCCCAGCCCACAGTGGGACACCTGTGGTAGCCTCCTCAAACCCCAATGAACACAGTTTGAAAACTGCTGATTGTGTTCAACCCTTCATTTACACATGGGAAAAACGGAGGCCCAGAGAGGTTGTCGTTTTGATTAAGGTTGCACAACTGGGGCAGAGTCTGGGAGTGCTCCTCAGCCCTTGGGTCTGTGTCTCTCCACCCCCAGGGCCAATTTCCTGCAGCAGCAGCTGAAGGGGAAGCAGGAGGAGCTGCAGACCCACACCAAGGAGCTGCAAGCCTCCCTAAAGGACAAGCAGCTGGAGGTGAACGACTGGCAGGCGCAGTGCGAAGGACTGAAGCAGGAGCAGGAGGAGCTGCAGATCCACACCAAGGAGCTGCAAACCTCCCTAGAGGCCACACAGCTGGAGGTGAACCGCCTGCAGGCCCAGTGCGAAGGACTGAAGCGGGAGCAGGAGGAGCTGCAGACCCACACCAAGAAGCTGCAAAGCTCCCTCAATGACAGGCAGCTGGAGATGAACTGCTGGCAGGACCAGTGCAACTGGCTGAGGAAGGAGCAGGAGCAGCTGCAGACCTACAACGAGGAGCTGCAAACCTCCCTGAATGACAGGCAGCTGGAGGTGAACCGCTGGCAGGCCCAGTGCAAGGGTCTGAAGGGGGAGCAGGAGCTACAAGCCCACACCAAGGAGCTTCAAACCTCCCTAGAGGCCACACAGCGGGAGGTGAACCGCCTGCAGGCCCAGTGCGAAGGACTGAAGCGGGAGAGGGAGGATCTGCAGATCTATACCAAGTGGCTGCAGACCTCCCTGAATGACAGGCAGCTGGAGGTAAACCGCTGGCAGGCACTGTATGAGGGGCTGAAGAGGAAGCAGGAGGAGCTGCAGATCCACACCAAAAAGGTGCAAAGCTCCCTGAATGACAGGCAGCTGGAGGTGAACCGCTGGCAGGCCCTGTACAACACGCTGAAGGGGGAGCAGGAGCTGCAGACCCACACCAAGGAGCTGCAAACCTCCCTAGAGGACACACAGCTGGAGGTGAACCACCTGCAGGCCCAGTGCGAAGGACTGAAGCGGGAGCAGGTGGAGCTGCAGACCCACACCAAGCAGCAACAAACCTCCCTGAATGACAGGCAGCTGGAAGTTAACAGCTGGCAGGCTCAGTGCGAATGGCAGAGGGAGGAGCTCCAGAGCATGAACATCTCGCTGACAGAGCTGGGCAACCACTGCCAGGTGAGGCCTGGGGCTGGAGGGCACAGCACCCTGGATGGGCCTTTTCCCTGGGCTGACGCCTTGGGCTCAGCCGGGTCTGAATGAGTCCTCATTGGCATCTCTGCTCAAAGGGTGTGTGTGAATGTCACACAGAGGCGGATGGGAAGCCAGAGGCTTGTGGCTGGGATGAACACCATGACTGGCAGCGGTGTGCTACAGAACACCTTTGACCGGATCTTTGCTTTTTGCAGGGTCGGGGCGGTGCATGGAAACAGCCGAGTACCGTTTTATTTCCATCCTCTCGGCTAAGCACTCTGCTCTCTGTGTCATCTCATTTAATTCTCGCAATGATCTTGTGAGCTGGGTTCCCTTCCTTGTCCTCCTTAAGTAGTGGTTTGAAACTCCGTTTGTCTGAAGCCAAAACTGGGGACTTTCCTGCTTATCAACCGCGATGATATTCTAGAGCAGGAGCTGGCCAGGCTCAGCCCCAAATTCAGGTTCAGCCCCACGCCTGCTTGTGTCAGGCTGTGAACCAAGAAAAGCTTTCACAGTGTTTAATGGTTGGGAAAATCAAAAGTAGGATAATATTTGGGGGCAAGGAAAAGTGATATGAAATTTAATAGTCCGTGTCCACGAGTAAATATTTTTGGTTTGTTATTTAAACACAGCCACATCCAGGCCTGTACATTGTATCTCCGGCCCTTTCCTGCTATAATAACAGAGTTGAACAGTTGCATCAGAGACCATTGTCGGCCTGGAAAGCCTCACATATTTAGTGCCTCGGTCTTGACAGGAAAAGTGTGCCAACCCTGCCTAGAGCAGAGATGTCCAACAGGAATATAATGCAGGCCAGCACATGTGATGCTCAGCTTTCTAGTAGCCATATTCAAAAAGTAAAAGGAGACAGGTGGGATTAATGGAATGGTCTATCTTATTTAACCATTACATTTAAAATGTCACATGTAACCACAAAAGCTTATTAATGAGATTTGAAAAAAAATATATTGGTTTTTTTGAGAGAAACATCAATCAGCTGCCTCCTGCATGCCCTCTACTGGGGAATGGAGCCTGCAACCCAGGCATATGCCTTGATCAGGAATTACATCGGTGACTTCTTGGTGCATGGGAAGACACTCAACCAACTGAGCCACGGTGTGGGGCAGCTTTTTAATGAGATATTTTACATTAATTTTTAAATTGTTATGAAGTCCTCAGAACCTATTATATATTTTGCACTTATGGCCCGTCTCAGCTCAGACTGGCTGCGTTTTCAGTGCTCAGCGGCCACACGTGGCCAACGGCTGACTGATTGGAAGGTGCAGTGGCAGAAGGCTTGGCCATCCCCATGGCATTGCTGCATTGGTCATTCCAGCTGACACAGACAATAACAAAGTGGCCATCTTTGTGCACGTGGCCTTTTTCTTCTTTTGGAAGTAGATTCCCAGCAGTGGAATCACGGGAGCCTGTGGTGTTTGAGACATTGTCCATCTGTGTTTTAGCGGCTCTCCTGTCTCAGGAGGAACGTGGAGGAAGAAAACTGTCACCTCCAGTGTCAAGTCCACAGGTTGAATGAGCAGAACCAGAGGCTTCTCCAGGAGGACGTGGAGAACAAGGACCAGCACCACGAGGAGCAGCAGCAGTACGTGGGAGGGGTGTGGGCTGACGGATGCCCTTCAACAGAGGGGGCGTGGCTTCCAGCTCCAGGACTAGACAGCACCATTCTGGACAGCAGAGAACGCCCTGGGTGCAGTGGTGTTCCCAGGGCTAGGGGACAGACCATGTTACCAGTGCATCCTTCACTCGCTTCCCCTGGAATGGTTCTAGATTTCTTCAAGTAGGGGTGGTTGGCTTTGTTGGGTTTTGAGAGACACTGCCCCCTACCAGAGGATTCTTAATCTGCTTTTGGGATTAAGCTCACTTTGAAAAATACCACAGTGATACAGAGAGGTACTAGGGAAGGACTTTAGCTCTCAGGCTGAGCCCTTTCTATGTGGGCTTTTCCCATAATGGGCTGGAGAGTGGGTTGTTGGGGCACAGTGGCTGTCCTCCCTTTGCCCACATTGACATTGCGGACAGTCCTGGCTTTGGCGTGGGCCCTGTGAGGTGCACAGATCCAGTTACCTGGTCTCCAGGAACCAGTAGGGGTGATGGGACGTGAGTAGAGCTGTGTGCACAGCAGACAGATGTTGAGGATCTCCATGGAGGTGTAGAAGGAAGCGTGGTGGTGGGAGTTGGGCTTCTGCTGCTGCCTTGGATGGGGAGAAGGCTAGCCAGTGTGTGTGTGTGGAGGGGAGAGGGTGGGGGATGTGAAGGTGGAGCTTGGCGTGGTCTGGGTGCAGGGAAGGGGCAGGGAGTGGCAGGAGGGAAGGCTGGAGGGGGCAGCGCTCAGCCATGGAAGGCTTCCATGCCGGCTAAGGAGTCGGATTCACTGGGAAGTGAGTGTTTAAGGGATGCTGGTGTACAGGGCCTAGGAAGCTGCCAGAAATGAGGGCAGGAGGAAGAGCCTTGGTGCTGGAAACCTTGTGGTCTGGAAGTCAAGTAATCTGAGATGCATCTTGTGGGTCCAGGTTGGTCTTCACCCCTCGGTGCTGTGCTGCTGGGACTGTCCTTCTTTGTGATCAGCAATTGCTGGCCAGTGTGGGACAGAGGGCCATGGTCACAGTGACCAAGGGGTGCTGTCCCAGCTCCCTGGGGTGACGATGCCGCTCAGTGTTCTCCCAGAATCATCTGTGCATCTACAGGGGGCTCGCCACCTACCAAGGATGGTTGACATGGGAAACCGCACTGCAGTTTTGGGATAGAAGTGAGAGTTTTTGCCTGAAGGTGGCTCTCTATAACGCAATGCTAAAAATTACCCGCAGAGGTTGGGCAGGTAGAAAGTAGAAGAATTGGGACCTGGTACCCTGGGGGATGATCTGATGACGGTTTTGCCTTAGAAAGTGTCTGCAGGAGGCCAGGGAGTGGGCAGGCATCCTGAGCCTGCTCTGAGCAGAGTCTTCCCCAGCCCTAGGATAGCTGGGCCATGAGTTTGTGGGGTTGGGGGCGGCCATGGGAAGAGAATAACACTGACTAGAAGAACAGAGGCCGAGCCAAGGGCGCTGGGAGCAGAGCAGGTCAGGGGCCATGGGCCCAGTGATTTTTAAGTGATCACTTTACATGGGTGCTCACTTTGCGGTGAACTCGCTGGAAAGCCCTCGTATTAGGGGTTGCCTGGGCACCTTATGACCAAAGGAGCCTGAGCAGCTGCCTCGATGCCGAAGACTCACTTTCAAGCAAGGAAAGCAGAGGTGATGTACAGCCTGATCCTAGGTGTGCAGCTGGTCCCCTCAATGTGGTCTGAGGTGTCATGGCCACATGGGGGAGGGGAGTCAGGAAGAGGACCGAAGCTGTTGGCCTAGTAGGGGACGCTGTACAGAGGGCACTGAGCGCACGGCTAGACACACAGCAGGAAAGCATGCCACGCCGTCTGCTTCAGGAAGGCCAGGCTCCCTCTCCCAGGAGCAGGGGTGTCCTCTGGCAGCCCAATGTTTAAGAGGTGTCTCTCTGGTCCTTTCTGTGTTTTTGAAAATGTGAACTGACTTCCCACACTTAGAAATTAAGAGATTTTGCTTCAGAGCCGGTGCTTCTGGAGCCTTCGGGAAAGTCAATCAGAAGCTCTTCCACATGGAGAGTGGGGCTCTGATTGCAGGCCCTGCATTAGGTCCCACGTGGCACCATGCACTGAGCCTCGCCGCAGGCCCCACCCCCCTCCGATCCTCCCAGGTCGCTTGCTTTGCTCCTTATCTTCTCTGTCTGCCCCCTGAAATGCCCTGGAAGTGTGAGCAGAAGCCCAACATTGGAGTGGGTCCAGGTCGGAGGTCTGACTTTACTAAACTGACCTTTTTCACTTGATGCCCTTCTAACTCATGGAGGGAAGACACCCCCCCCCCCCCCACTCCACACCACTAAAGGCATTGTTGGTCTGCACCCCCAGGAGCTAGCCTAGCCCTGTGTCCGACCCGTTGCCCAACACCCTGAGCTGACCTGGCCGGAATCCTCGGGGTTCCCCAGCTTGAGTTTCAGATGGTTTGGGGTCTGCTCTCCTGAGGTGACGTACAGCCTGATCCTAGGTGTTCAGATGGTCCCCTCGATGTGCTAGGGATCCTGGACCCACCTCACCTGCTTCCACCGCCATACTCCCAACTCGGTGGTCATGGTGGCCATGAGCACTGTGATGTCTGAGTCCCAGAAACACACCAGTTCCTTCCGGGCCAGGTCCCAGGCGGGGCTGAAGAGTCAATTTATGTGTTTTATTTTAAAAACTAGATTGTTTTTCTCTCTCCTCTGTTAGAGACAAATTACATGCCTCACAGAAACCTAATAAAAACATGGGAGAAAAAAGCATGGCTCAGCACAAGTTCCATGATCCAGCGCCAAAGAAGTGAGTTGATCTAAGTGTCAATAACTTACACACAGAAGAGAAGCTTGATTTTTCACGAGTAGGGAACGCTGTAGCATCTAGAGCAGTGACCAGTTTGTTGGGCCCGTACCTTCCGCTGTATGGCAGCTGCCCTGTGTGCAGGTCCCTCCCAGCACGGAAAGAATTTAGAGTTTCTTTTGGTCCCGCCCTCTGTACTCAGGGTTATCCTATGTGGGATGGTGAAGGCCAGCTGGCCAGGAGCCCGTTTAAGGAGCAGAGAGTCTGGGCTTTTAGAGCCACTAAAGCAGGCATATCAGGTTTGGTCTCAAGATTGTGGGACCTAGAAAACCATGTTTCTGTTTTGGGAAGGAAGCTTGGGTCAGACGTCTGAACCAGCACCTCTGTCTTCAAGCACAAGAACCTTTTGTCCAGACCTTCATTTCTCTGGGTTCACTGGACCCCCCAGGCACGTTCACAAACAAGTTCCCTTCTGCAGAGAGTAGCAGCCCCGGTGGTGGGCCGGCTGGGTCCCCGAGACTGCTGGCCTCGCAAAGTATGCCAGCCAATTTCATGTATTAATAACTCTAGTAGAAAATGAGGAGGTCCCTGACTCTTTCTGAAAATGGCATTTAGTGGAATTTTGCCAACCAGCATGATTAGGTTAGCACAGCACCGCTTCCTGCACTTGGCACAGTAATTGAGAGCTGAGAGTTGGTTGGAGGTTCTGTTTTCCCGAGGGGCTAGAGTGGGTTCCTGCCACGAGGAAGGCTTCTACCTTTCCTGGGTCTGTGCGAATTAACTGCACAGCGTGTGCCCCCTCCTGAGCCCCAGGTGGGATGAGCGTAGTGATGGAAATCCCAGCTCATGTAGGGCACCCAGGGACCTGCTGGAGGGGCAGTAAGGGTTGGCTGTGTCCTAAAAACCTACCTCTTACAGGAAGAAGCGCTGGATTAGTACCATTGTCAAATACATCAAAAGAAAGAAAGGGGGTTCCAGAGAACAACCAGACCAGACCTTGCCCAGTACTTCTCAGCCTCTTCAATCACAGCTGGAGCCCCTGGAGGCCACCCCATGCTGCTCAAAGTGGACAGAAGAGCAAGATTCGTGCAGGGGGCTCAAGGGCAAAGGTAGGAGGGGCGGACCTGGCTGCAGGCAGGATGTGAAGGGGAGGATCTCAGGTCACCCTCAGGGACATGGGAGAACCAAGGACACTGCCAGTGCATGCTGGGTGCGCACATGTGTGTGTGTGTGTGTGTGTGTGTGTGTGTGTGTGTGTAGGAGCCTGAAGGGGACATGCTCCACACATGCACATCTGCCTCCTGAGGTATGTGAACACCCAAGTAGAAAATGTAAACCCAGTCAGTGTTGCTGCACTTTCATCCCAGAACAATCAGGTCCTTTAGCATGAGGAGCCTCATGCATCATGGACACTGTGGGAGGGACTTGCATATCCAGAGGTGATGTCCACACAGTTGCCACAGAGACAAGCTCCACCTCAGATGTGTTTGGGTTCCCGGTTTCCTCCGGCCTACAATAGGCCGTTTCTGTAGGGAGCTCCGCGGTGCATTGAGCGCGTCATGGACAGCGGCAAGGTCTCCAGCAAGGCGTCCTATGGCTCTGATCGTTCTGTCACTTTGAAATGCGGGTCCGGTGTCTTCTCCAGCCTGATGTGGCCTTGAGTCCTGCCACCACGGGGTACACTGTACTCGTCATTCAGGGTTGTCGTGTGGAGTCGCCTTAGATTCTGAAGTGGATTTCTAGTTGCATGTGCTGTATGTGTTTCATGGACTCTAAGAGGCTGTCAGGACAAGGGTGCTCACATAAAAGGAAGATAAATGGGTTGTGGCAGTGACGATTTTGTCAGAATTGTCACCTGGCCAACAATGACTGTGAGACAGGCTCGATTTCAGGGATGTTAAGGTTTGGGAGAGGGGGAAAGTGCATCTTACTTGCCTTAAACATGGTTTAGTTTTCAAGTTTACTTTTAAATATCATGTCCTACATGACTTACCTATAAGCCTGCCAGACGTGCACCCTGAGAATTTAAATTTTATGAAAGACACCAGGACTTCCTGAGACCAGCCCATGCCTGGGACTCAGGCCCTCTCAGGGGCGGCTGTGACAGCACTGAGGGGCCGTGACCAGCGCCTTCTGAGTGTGACCTGCGCACATGCCTTTCTGGGTGACAGTCACCATTGCTGGTCCTGGTGTGTCCCTCGAAACGCAAAAAACAAAGTGTGCACACGCATCCATACCAGTGTTTGGGACTAATGCTTGCATTCCCAGTCTTTACAGGAGTTGATTAGGTAAAAAGCTCACGTGCAGGTAAATGATATCCAAGCTTATTAACATTGATCTAGAGGCGTCTGTTGTCTCCGGTTTTCATTCAGGCTATATAATTGTTTTTATATTCACCACCTCCACTTGTGTGATTGTCTAAGTTGACTTAATTAATGATAATCAGCCTAACTGAGCTAGCAAAACTTTCAGAGAAAAGATGCTTGACTGCCCTGGCCAGTTTGTCTCAGTGGTTAGAGGGTCGGCCCTCAGACTAAAGAGTCCAGGGTTTGATTCTGGTCAAGGGCACGTACCTCAGTTGCAGGCTCAATGCCCCGCCCAGTCGAGGTGTGTGGGTGGCACCCAATCCATGTGTCTCTCACATAGATGTTTCTCTCTCTGACTGCCCCTCCCTTCCACTCTCTCTGAAAAAAAATATCCTCGGGTGAGGATTAACAAAACAAACAAACATCTGTTTGGATCCCTGAATGAGCAGGTCAGTGGTAGATATTAGTAACGGCAGCCATGTAATAGGTGCTCTTTCTGGGCTCAGCACCCTTTAGCTAGTTTCCCACATTATGTCTGTCCTTTAGTTCCAACTGCCATGTGAGGCAGCCACGATTCCTATCCCCTTTGCAGGGCTGGGCAAGTGAGGCTTGACAAGGTTAAGCACTTGCCCAGAGGATAAGGAGTGAAGCTGGGATCCAAACCCAGGCCTGAAAGATTACGGAGCCTGAACTCATAACCACTGTGAGCACTGCCTGCAGTTAAAGCTGCTTTGGTCCCTGAAGGTGCTGACCAAGCCTGGAACATTGCATAGTGGGTCCTTCCTCCTGTGGTGTGAGCTTTGGCCACCAGGTGGTGCTGTGGAAAGAGAAATAACAGGGGTCCTGCTATGGACTTGAATCCTAAATCAGAAATCGGATAAACCAGTTATGCTCAAGTATACGTTCAGGAAGTTAGGCCAATTGTCTGCTCTGATAAGACTCCATAATTGAAAGGTCATGAAGTGTAGGTTTGCAGGAGAGGATGCGTAGGGATCTAAATGGGAATAAATCTCGATGTGTTCACAGTGTTATGGTATGAAACAGAGGTATTTCAAACTCATCCTTCCATAAGAGGCTGTTTTAGGTGTACAAGGATTATCAGTGAGCAGTTCAGGTAGACTATCCTGTTGGAGCAGCCAGAAACATACCAGGAAGTGTCCCAAGATCTTTGAACAGGAGCAGGAGCCAAGTTGTCAGGGAGCTTGTCATTAGGCCGGAGGAGTAAGAAAAACCGGCTCCTAAACTAATAAAAATTCTTATTTAATAATTTTACACATTGACATTGAAAAATAGTCTAAGGCATCAGCTCCTAGTACAATATACTAGGTATACCGGTTAATAACACAGATTTTGTAATAAAAAATACAAAATCATTTCAAGAGGAATATCCAAAGTGCTTTATTCAAAGTAATGACCATCGCTAGCTACACATTTCCCCATCTTTCAGGTAATTTGTGGATACCGTCCCAACAGAACTTTTCTTGTTTTGAGGCAAACCATTCAGAGACCCAATTTCCACTTCTTTGTATGTTTTGAAGTGCTGCTCAGAAAGTGCGTGTGCCATTTATCAGAACAAGTGCTAATCTGAAGGAGCAAGGTCTGGTGAATACGGTGGGTGGGTTAATACTTCCCAGGCAAGATCTTTTAACGTGTCTTTAACAGGTTTTGAAGTGTGTGATGGTGTGTTATCATGAAGCAAAATTGCATTGCCCTGTCTTCTGGCACATTCCTGTTGTTTCACTATCAAGGAGTGGTTCAAATTGATTATTTGTTGTTGGTAGCGATCAGCATTAATGGTTTCACCTGGTTTAGGAGCTCATAATACACCACACCTTCCTGATCCCACCAAACCAAAGCATTGTCTTCTTTCCGAAGCTATTTGGCCTTTCAGTAGATGTTGATGGTTGGCCTGGATGAACCCAGGATTATGTGCATTTGGGATTCTCAAAATAAATCTACATTTTATTGCCAGTCACAGCTCGAGGGAAAAAAGACTTTCTTTTGTGCCATTGAAGCAACATTTTACTGATGACTTTTCGGTTTTCCATTTGTCTTTCATTCAGTTGATGTGTCATCCATTTTCCTTCCTTTAAGATCTTTCCCATTGCTTGTAAACAATCGGAAATTGTTTGCTGAGCAATTTTTAATCTTTCTGCAAGTTGTTTTTGAGTTTGACACGCATCCTCATCCAATAATGCTTGTAATTGGCCTTCAAACTTTTTCAATTGACCTGGACATTCTTTGTCTTTGTCATCGAAATCATCACTTGTAAAGCCTTTCAACCAGCGTTCACAAGTATCTTGACATGGAACATGTTCACTATAAGCTTCCGGAAGTGTTCAGCAGCACTTATCTTCGAAATAAAGTAATGAATTAAAACTTCCCACAAATGCTCTTTTTTTTGGCACAAAATCAAACATTTTTAAGGGTAAAATATCTATGTTATGTTAACACCTTCAGCAAATTTGTCCTATGAAGGTTTTTTTTGTGTTTTTTTAAAATATATTTTTTATTGATTTTTTTACAGAGAGGAAGGGAGAGGGATAGAAAGCTAGAAACATCAATGAGAGAGAAACATCGACCAGCTGCCTCCTGCACACCCCCTACTGGGGATGTGCCCGCAACCAAGGTACATGCCCCTTGACCGGAATCGAACCTGGGACCTTTCAGTCCGCAGGCCGACGCTCTATCCACTGAGCCAAACCGGTTTTGGCAGTCCTATGAAGTTTTGAAGCTTGCTGTCCATACAACAAAATAGCATACATATCAAATCGCATATATATCAAATCGCATATAGGTAACTCTATCTATTGAAAAAAATCCGCATAATTAACTGGTGCACCTAGTAGAATCCTCCTCACATGCTCGGTAAAGCGTTGGCACAAGCATGCCACTAAATGAATTAAGCGGAGTCAGAGCATAATGGTTCACCGAGTCCTGATTCTGGTTGTGCCGTGGGTATTGTTTCCAACTCTCCTGGGCAGGACAGGACTCTGATCTCCCAAGAACATTTAGCTAACGTAGTCCTTTGTTGTTATTCATTTCATTTATTTGCTGTTTTGTTTTGTTTTTCCTTCCTCTCTTGGGTTATCCGGGGGATAACAATTTAGCAACTCAGCACAAAAAGCATCGCTTTTGGAGAAGGAGAAAGGAGGACAAGGCCTAGTCTCCACTGGCCCACCGGCTTTCTTTAAAGGCATGCAGTTCTGGTCCTCCTCCGACATCGCACCTGCTTCTGACTAGCCCCTCCCTTTCTCAGACACTGGGATTCCTAATCCTTTCCCTTCACCAGTGTCTTCACAATGTACCCTCCTTCATGCCTGAAATTCAATCAAACAAACAGAAAAACAGTATCTAAAGGCCAGATGATCCAAAGTGGACCCTTCCTCCTGAGCCAAATTCCAAGCCAAGCTTAAAGTACCAACGAGGATTCTGACTTCAAAAGAGATGAGTTGTCCAAGCCTCTAGACAGTACTCCAGCGCAGCCAGTGTTATGGGAGCCTTGGGGCATCCACGCCCAGGTCCCTGGGCCAGGGTGTCCATGCTAAGTGAGTCTGGGGTCCATTGCCGCCCCCTCTCTCGCACCTGAAAGCTTGGAGACCATGCCCTTGTGCAGCACAGAACGCATCAGCGGCTGCTTGGCTTCCGAAACTCTGTGGTCCCTGTCAAGTGCGATTTTTTTAAGACTCATTTTTGGGCAGCTAACTTTAAACCTGCTGCCCTTTTCTCCGCTTCCTGTGTCAGAGCACAGCATCTTAGCTTTTGTGGAGCAGTCCCTTTTTAGATGTGTTCTGTTCTGAAGAATTTACTGCTCCACTCAGCATCTCAAGTAACTGGATCCATTTTGCTGAACCAGGGTTCAGCCCAGAGTGACGTTGTAGGACCGAGCTGAGGTCCTCTGATGTCTTGGATGCTGCTGTGAGGCCAGCAGTGGACAGACAGGACATCAGCTCACAGTCACCGTCAGCCGAGAGTGCTGGTCCACAGAGGCCTTTAGCTACTGCATTGTTTTCAGTCTTCAGCCTTCCTCATACCATCTCTATGATTTTGCAAAATCTATATCACGTGTGTGCTTATTACATACTTTCCCTTGAATCGACTTGCCGTTTCCACTTTATTTTAAAAGGGAAGATGTTTATCGGTATTGTGAGTGGAAAACCACTGTCACTATAAACACAGGTCACTGTACAAGTAAACAGGTGACTCTCAAAACGTTCCTGTCAGTTAATGTGGCACTGACTTCATGGCATGCACTGCTCTGACTCCTGGGCTGCCACGTGCTGGTCCCCCGCCTGCCTGCCCAGCATGCTGTTGGAAACGCGGTCTCTCTGCCCTCGCTGCTGTCTGCCGCTCCTCACGCTGACGTTACGCAGTGGACGCCTGCCAGATTCAGCCCACCAGACTTGAATCTTGCTCCTCATCAAGGTTATCCTTCAGAATCCAAATTTTCCCTTGATTTAAATTTGCAAGGCTTGGGTGCTTACAACTTCCCCATGAGTCCAGGCACTGGGTGGCTGAGGGCCAGGGGGTCAGGTCCTGGGAGAGTGTGGAGGGGCCCAAATACCCACAGTGGGCATGGCTCCGGGTCCATAGGCCTCCAGCTGCCTGGAGCAGGACGCTGTGCAAAACAGCCTTGTCCTGATGCTCCCAGGAACTCCAACCGCATTCATTTTTCACTTGTATTTGCAGAGCCCATCCCCTCTCCTACTAGGAGGTAGTTGAAGGTCTTTTAGGTATGTTTCCCCCCCTCCCCCAATGTTGTTGTTGTTTTCATTCGGATTTTCGTTAACTTTGCCAAGAGTATATGTTCACAGTAGAAAATTCAGACATTGCAAAAAATGGAAGGTAAAAATCATTCTTGAGTCAAAATCACCATGTAGAGATGAAGACCTCTTAAACAAATGACTCTTAGGGTGACAATGAACTTGTTTCTGAAATCATAAGGGAAGCCTGTTGGCAGGGTGCACATTCTGGAGCATGAGGGCCTGGACCACAGGTCGGGAGTGGTCCTGAGCAGCCAGAGGCCTGGTCTTCTTACATCAGCGATTGAGTGACACGGCAGGTGGGCCCAGTAGTTAATGTGTTGGACTTTTACCAAAATTTTGTTGAGCCTCCTGAGCTCATTCTTTATTTTCTCCCAGCTGCTGGGGGCTTGCACTGTGAGCCATGGGTAGAGCCAGGGCCAGCCGCCCGGGGCCTCCAGCTCAGGGTGCCACCAGGGCCTCCCCTTAGACCCCAGCCCATGGGGCACACAGCCCACCTCTTGTCCCTGGGCTCCCTGGGCCCTGCTGCCTCTGCTTCTACGCCTCATTGTGATCGCCCCATTTTGGCATGAGATTTTGCAGCCCCATTTCTCACTGTCCTTCTCTGCCCCAGGCCCTGGGGACCTCATACCGAAGGGAGTGGCCGCTCGCAGAGGCAGCCTTGAACACACGGATGCCTCCGCTAACCTAGCCACCAAGCCCCGGTAATCAGAGCTGGGCTCCGGGGCCTGTTCATCCTCAGCCATCACTACAGCTCCTTCCAGCTCCACCTCCTCGTCTATGTCCAGGCACCCAGGCCGCACCCACGGTGAGTCACAGGTCCCCCTAGAACCAGGAGGGATGAGCATCTCGGCCCAAGGTCCTTCCCAAAGACAGGGGTAAGAGGCACCGCTTAGACTGAGAGGTGGTCAGCAGGTGGGTGAAGCTGTGCGCAGGTTTGGTGTTCCACAGACACAGGTTCAGAGCTCAGCTCCGCCTGCAGCTGTGCAACTTTGGGAGGGTAACTCCGCCATCTGGAGACCGGGGCCTGAGCCCTGGAACCCACACCACTGGTCATGAATTGGTGGCACCAAGTGACTCCTGAACAAAGATGAACGAACCATAGTTTGGGCTAAAATCAGGCAACTTTGGAGGTTTATTCTCCAGGGAGGAGACTTGACAGGGTTCCTGCACTGGAGGCCGGTCCATGGAGTGGAGGGAAGGTGTCCTAGACTGAAAAACAAGGGGATTCAGAAGGGGTGGACAGGTTGGATGTCTCCCAGATGCCAGTAGCCATGCGTGCTCGTACCTTGGATGGGACGTTACATCCTCATCAAGGCATCTGATTAGCAGGAGACATCCCCAGCAGAGCAGTCTGGTCACATCTTGCCAGGGGGGAGCCCATGAGAGGTCAGGCTCCCTGGACACCTGAGGAGCGCCTGCAACACCAGAGACAAACCAATGTGAGAGCAACAGAGCCAGCGGGCATTAGGCACAGAGACAGAAGCTTTAAAATGTCCGTCATGACCTCAGAGTAAGCCACTCTGCACAGTGAAACCAGAGCAAGATGCTATGAAAAGGAGCATCTAGGGAAGAGCAATCGGAAATTTAAAATATGCAACAGAAAGGGAGAAATAAAGCTCAAAACTTAAAAAGACTTTCTGCTTCTAACCCAGAGATGAAATATCTGAGGACAGCAGAAAGAGCTAAAAATGACTCTCCCGGGCTGTTAGAACCTGACGAGAAGACACGGGGTTATGATTTTTCATAATCTTACCTCCCACAGGACCTGGAAGCTATGACATGCATAACCGTGGTTTGACAAGCCCAGCCAAGACAGACAGGGTCCCTGCCCTCAAGGCTGCCTGGGGCAGCTTCAGGACCTGGCCCCTTGTTTACAAATCAGAAGCACCCCTGGGAGAAGATGAGGTGAGTGAGCACAGGGCAGGAGGCAGTCCCTCTGTGCTCCTGGCCAGACACTGAAATAGCAGCCACTCACCGTTGGGTGTCAGGGGCACAGTGCTGTGTGTGGCTGGGGAGGGCTTACTCCGTGTCCCTTGTGGGCACTCAGCAGTCGGTCAGGTCTCCCAGGCTTGGCAGAGCAGAAGCCCTGCCTGGGCTCCAGCAGGAACCAGTAGCACCATCTCCCCTGGGCCTGCCAGCAGCCGATGTGACTCCAGACCCAACCCTCCAAGCTAACCCTTGGGCTGTCTCAGCCTGGATCCCATCCTGAGCCACAGCCCAGGCCTGTTCAGATGCCTGCGGAGCCTGCCCGAGGGCCCCTCACACTGCACACCCAGCACTGCTCACGGCGATTCCCTGGCAGCCCAGTGCTCACGCTCAGGTGGACCAAGAACTGTCTGCAAAATGCAGACCATGGTGTCAGTTTGGAGAGGGTCCAAGGCTGCTCTCAGAGAGCAGCTGGCAGGCCTGAGGCACGGGGCATCTTAGTCCTCCTCAGGGAAGAGCAGTGACTGGTGGCCCATGGATACTGGACGTTGCTGTGGGGAGCTGCTGGTGCAGGCTCAGTTTCTAGGGAGCCTGCATCCTCCCTCAGGTAGTGGTTCTTTCCTTTTTCTTCCTCCAGGCCCTGGAGAGCCCAGGCCCCTGGAAGAGAATTGCTCTCAGGGCCCTGCTTTTGGTGCAGCTGGCCCTGGAGATGGGAGGGGCTCCCGGGATACTAAGTATCAGCTGCCTGTGCTGCATGGCCCTTAGGCCAGGACACTGCTGTCCTTTGGAGTCCCAGTCATTGCGCAGGCGGAAGTGTGACTTAAAGTTAAGTCAGATAGAGTCCCGAGTGTGAGACTGTCCCGGCAGGAGAAACAGGGGGGAGATAGGACAGGCAGGCACATGCTCCCTAAGGGCACAGTCCACCTGTCCCTCCCTCCTCTAGGACCTGGACACGACCAGGACTCAGGGGCTGGGCCAGAGTCAGAGGTGGCTGTCTTGCAAAAGGCCCAGGATTGCCATGGATGTTCCAGGTCTGCTGACTCTCCAGCCTTATGTTCTCCGCCGGCTAGACTTCAGATGACAGCCCCTGTGAGCGGTCCCTGGAGCTCGAGTTCCCAACCGCAGGCAGCACGGGGAGTGAGCTGTGCATGGTGCCCTTCAGCCTGGGTTCTCACAGCTGTTTGCATCAACAGTGCTTTTCCTTCAAGTAAGGCCTGTGTGCAAGTTCCACATGCAAAGGAGATGAAAGTGGAGGTGTTAATGCTGAAGCGGGAATGGGGACCCCAGTTCCCCAACACTCCTTCCCTGCCTCCCCTAGGGGCCTAAGCATGCAGCTCCTGCTTACTTCCCTCCAGTGAAGGAGAGTCTTTCCTCCTGAGGCCCCAGCAACCGCCCCCTCAGACCACCGAGGTGAAGCCGCCCCCAGAGCGGGCACTGGCTCTATTGTGCACATGTGGGCGCTCACAATCTGCCCTGTCCTGGCTCCCGCCCTCACCACGTGCCACTGTCCTGGTGTAGGCACCATGTTTCCACATATTCTAGAAGTTCCATGTGTCCTAAGGGTCGGCTCCCCAACCCTCCAACCCTTCCTTTCCCAGAGCCGCCCCGTTTGGTCTATACCGGAGTTCTGGCTGAAATTTCCTCTGTTAACAACACTGTTTGAGCCCCAGCCCCAGACCTCCCAGACACAGAAGCACAGGCTGTCATCCCGCACAGCCCATGCCCACTGTGCACAGGGCCTGGCGCTTAGAGCAGGCGGGACCCCTCCTGGGGCATCTCCAGAACTTGGGTCTGTCCTTCTGAGGGCGCTCCCTGAGCCGTGGCAGAATCGCTCTGTTCTGTCCTCTTTGCAGACTGGATGGCATAGTCTGGGCTAGACTGGGTCAGCGGCCCTTTCAGTTCAGGGTGGTCCTTTCCTCCCAGGGTCCCGGCCAGGCAGCTTAGAGAGCCGCAGGGATGCTTCCAGTGACCGCTCACCTCGCGGCCTGAAGGGTAAGTCGGCCTTCCTTCTGGGCACTTTCCAGTGCCCTTGGATCTCCGCTCTGGGCTTGGTGTTATTTGTATGATTTAAAGAAGACAATTAGCAAGTTCTTCAAAGCTTGATGGGTTTGCCTCCATAGGGCACATCATGCTGTTTCATACTCAGGCCTGGGAGTTTTCACGGATTTGGGTTCAGATCCCTTCTCCTCACTGACCAGCTCTGAGCACCTGGGCGAGCTACCCATCCTCTGAGTCTGAATTCCTGCAGCTTCTGGATGGGGACAGGGCTGGGAGTTCTGTTCCATCATGGTGAGAAGACAAGAGGTGAGTGAGATTCCTTTACAGTGTCTGAGCTTGTTAATGGTGCAGAAGATGGTCTGTCTGCGCTGTCCCAAGGGCTAAGGAGTGTGGTGCCTCACAGCTGTTGCTAATTTAAGTGTAAGCAGCAGCTTTGCATTTCCTCCTACCTTATTTTGTTTTTAAACCCCAGCATGAACTTCTAGTGAATTACAGCATGTCCTGGACATCCCCAATGCCAGCCTTTGAGAAGTGTGCTCTGGGTTCCCCAGCAGGGCTCCCTCTGCTCCGTGAGCCCGAGGCAGCACAGAGCCCACTGGAGGCAGGTGAGTGAGAGAGAGAGACTGACGTGTGTCCCTCTGTGTCCCCTCACCCTGACACCAGGTTCCTCCAATGTGGCCCACTCCTCCGCAGGCCTGAGAGCTTCCGCAGTGAGGACCTGATGCCCAGCAGGGACACAGCACTCTGTCCCACCTCACGATGCCAGCACCTCAGAACACAGTAGCCTCAGCCGCCAGGAGTACCCGCCACCCAGAATGGGCCTCTCCACCAGGAGGCATCCAGAAGAGGGGTGTGGCCCAGCCCCGGGCCTGGGGGGTCCCTGTGTCTCCGGAGCAGAGGATGGTCACCCTGGAGTAGTTCCTGGAGGAGTGTGACCAGGCTCCCCCTACTCTGTGTGTGGCCTGGGAGAGCTCTTTCCTCACTCTCCCCTCAGATCGACCTGGACCAGAGGGGAGACTTGGACAGCAAAGTCACAGAGAGGGATGGGGTGGGGCTGGCAACCTGGCTGCAGAGCTGGTTGGATGGGGACATAACCACTAGCCAGAAAGTGACTGTGCTGGGGGCCCGCCCAGTCTGGGAGTGTGTTCTCTCCATCTGTGCAGGGAGCGGCAGAAATGCCAACATGGATGGTTAAGCCATGCAGTCTCTGTTGTAGTGACTCTATGCTGCCGCTGGGCAGGAGGTGGTCCTAGGCTATCTGTCAATAAACAGGCAAGGCTGTGCTCCAATGACCCTTTACTCATGGACATTGTCCTTTGAATTCTATAGAGTTGTTTTAATGTCATTCTTTTAAAAAATTGTTTTAATCATTTAAAATGTAAAGACTTATCAGCTCCCAGGCCATCCAAAGCGAGTGGCACATCCTAGCCAGCTTGGCTCAGTGGTTAGAGCATCAGCCCGTGGACTGAAGGGTCTCAAGTGGGAATCCAGTCTAGGGCACGTACCTCAGTTGCAGGCTCAATCCACCAGTCTTGGTCAGGGCTTGTGCATGAGGCATCCAATGATTGTGTCTCTCTCACATTGATGTTTCTCTCCCCTGCTCCCCTTTAAACCCTTTCATTCTCTCTAAAAATCAGTGAAAAAAATATCCTTGGATCAGGATTAACAAAAAAAAAAAAAAGGTGGCGAGCTGAAGGTGGCCTGGAGCACGAGTTTGCTGAGCAGCTGCCTTAGGAAACCCTCATGTCTCCGTGTAGCTTTCCTGAAGCTGCACGTGCGCCTGTTACTGAGCTCGGGCCTCCGTGCACTGGTGATGGTCCCCGCCTGACAGTGAGACCCTTGGAGGGTTTTAGTGCTCTGGTGATTGTCTTGTTCCCCTTAGCACACATGGTTGAGCTTTCTCTGGCCACATAGCAAATTCTCTGGCCTGCAATAGTAGAGCCTGGTGACACAGAATACAAACTGTTTGTTCAGTAGAGACGTATTGAGCATGTCCTATGTGTTAGGCAGCACGCATGATGCCTGCTCCCACCCCCCAAAAACAAAGGAAACCCATTCCACAGAAAGTTTTGTCACATACATGCACCTAGTCTTGTGGTTGGTCCTGAAGGCAATGCAGTAGGTCCTCCGGTTACATTGGAGATCTGCTCCTACATTGCCAGATAACGCGATTTTTGCTGTGAGTCGGAACCCTCCTGCATAAGCACCTACGTCACTCAAATGGAACACATACAAAGCAGTGATGAAGTGAAACAGTAAAAAGAATTTAAAAGAGAGATAACAATTCCTGAGTTTTACTTATGGTAAATAGAGTAAATAATAAAAAAAATCAAGCACATACATGTGTACATATATCGAAATGACAGAACTTTTTTTTATATAAATAAACTAGAGGCTCGGTGCATGAAATTAGTGCAGGGGGTCCCATCAGGCCAGCCTGTACCCTCTTCAATCTAGGATCCCTGAGGGGATGTCCAAATGCTGGTTTCGGCCTGATCCCTTGGCAGGCAGTTGGGCATCCCCCTCACAATCTGGGACCACTGGTTCCTAACTGCTCACCTGCCTGCCTGCCAGATCAGCCCTAACTGCCCCCTCTAATGGCCTAGTCATCTATTGCCAACCCGATCGTCCCTAATTGCCCCCCCTCGCCATCCTGGTCGCCCCTCACTGCCCACCCCCAACCCCCGCCAGCCTGCTCACTGCCAACTGCCCCTCCTACAGGCCTGGGAACCCCCACACAAGCTGCTGCTTAGTTGTTTGTTCAGCCCACACTAATCCCTCTGCCGGCCTGGTCATCCAATGCAGCCTGCTGCTCAGTCGTTTGGTTACCCCTCGCTAACCCCCCTGAGGGTCTGGTTACCCCATGCAGTCTGTTCGGTTGGGATGGTTGCTCAGGCTTTTATTATTATAGATGGGTGATGGCGATGTAACCACGAAACGACCTACGTCAAGTCCGATGTAACCCGAGGACTGCCTGTATGTGCATGGTCTCTGCCTCCTGTCATTTCTGTTTCTGTCTACAGAGCACTGTGTGTCGGGGCTGGAGAGAAACCAAAGCCCTGCCCTGGAGATCATGGTCTGATGCTGTGCTTCTCAGACTGCGGCCTGCCACACGCTCACCTGGGCTGCCTGGACACATGCTGGACTTCAGGGTTTCTGCCTCAGGGGCTCTGAGGTGGGGCCCCCTGAGAATTGGTCCCACTGCCAAGAGCACAGAGGACACCTGGCCCTTTCCAGCCTCAATGAGACCAAATCAGCCTCACTGTAGGAGTTGGTTGTGAAATCTGATGCTCCCTCCTGAGAGCCCCCTCCCTCCCTCTGCCCATCTTGCTCCCCCACTAACCTGACACCTCTGAGCAGGCCTGAGGAAGTGAGATTCACAACCATGCCCCTGCCCATGCCTCCACTCCCTGAATGTTGATGCTGGGAGAGGGTGTCAAAAGATGGGCCCTCTGGGTGGCCAGGGCAGGTGCGCTCATGAAGATGGGTGTCAAAGATTTAAAACTGTGCAGAGAGGGGCCAGGTGGTGTGAAGGATGGCTGCAGAGCCAGACAGCGGTGGGTTCAACTGCCACCTGCCACTCTCTGGATGTGGGACCGGCTGAACTGTGCCCTCACTTGCCTTACCTGTTGAAGGTTGTTTTAATACAGCCTTGCGAGGTTGCATTGAGAATTGAATGAGTTGGGGGTGGGTTTTGTTTGTTCTTTTGCAATTGCACCTATGGTTTCTAGCATCGTGCCTGGCACACGGGAAACAGGTGATAAATGGTACCTGTTGTGTTAGTGACTGCAGGTCTTCCTGGACAAACACCCAGGACATGTGACTCCTAACTAGCAGGTGAAACAGCAGGCTGTGTCTCTGGCAAGTTGAGTGTCCAGATGTCTTCACGGGCCAGGAATTGGCAGATCGAGGTGTCTCCTGGGCTGCTGAGCCATCCCGCAGACTGACGCTGCCTGACACAGGTCTGGGGCCTGGGTCTAAGCTCTGACTCATCTTCCCCATGCCCTCCTTCCCTTCCTCTTCTACTGGTGGCCCTTCATCTAGGAGATGCCTGCAGTAGGCTGCTCCAGGCTGGGAGGTGCTGGCAGAAGGCGGCAGTCACCAGAGCAGGGGTAGACCTTCAGGGGCTCTGCTGAGTTCTTGCAGCTTCCAGATGGGGACAGGGCTGGGAGTTCCAGTCCATCATGGTCAGAGGACACGGGGTGAGTGTGATTCCTTTACAGTGTCTAAGCTTGTTAATGGTGCAGATGATGATCTGTCTGCGCTGTCCCAAGGGCTAAGGAGTGTGGTGCCTCACAGCTGTTGCGAATTTCAGCTTTAGTAGAAGCTCTGCACTTTGCTCCCACCTTATTTTGTTTTTGAACCCCACTGTGAACTTCTAGAGAATTACAGCATGTCCTTGACATCCCCAATGCCAGCCTCGGAGAAGTGTGCTCCAGGTTCCCCAGCAGGGCTCCCTCTGCTCTGTGAGCAGGAGGCAGCACAGAGCCCACTGGAGGCAGGTGAGCGAGAGTGAGAGACTGACGTGTGTCCCTCTGTGTCCCCTCACCTTGACACCAGGTTCCTCTGACCCAGCCTGCTCACCGAGGCCCGAGAGCTTCCGCAGTGAGGACCTGATGCCCAGCAGGGACACAGCACTCTGCCCAGCCCCTCAATGCCAGCACCCCAGGACACAGTAGCCTCAGCCGCCAGGAGTACCCGCCACCCAGAATGGGCCTCTCCACCAGGAGGCATCCAGAAGAGGGATGTGTCCCAGCCCCAGGCCTGGGGGGCCCTGTGTCCCCAGAGCAGAGGATGGTCACTCTGGAGTAGTTCCTGGGGGAGACTGACTGGGCTCTCCCTACTCAGTGTGTGGCCTGGCAGTGCTCTTTCCTCACTCTCCCCTCAGATGGACCTGGACCAGAGTGGAGACCTGGACAGCAAAGTCACAGAGAGGAATGGGGTGGGGCTGGCAACCTGGCTGCAGAGCTGGATGGATGGGGACATAACCACTATCCAGAAAGTGACTGTACTGGCAGCCTGCCCAGACTGGGAGTCTGTTCTCTCCATCTGTGCAGGGAGCGGGCAGAAATGCCAACATGGACGGTTAAGCCATGCAGTCTCTGTTGCAGTGACTCTATGCGGCCGCTGGGCAGGAGGTGATCCTAGGCCATCTGTCAATAAACGGGCCAGACTGTGCTCCAATAATACTTTACTTATGGACATTGTCCTTTGAATTCTATACAGTTGTTTTTAATGCCATTCTTTTAAAAAATTGTTTTAATCATTTAAAAATGTAAAGACTTATTAGCTCCCAGGCCATACAAAAATGAGTGGCAAATACTGGCCGTCTTGCACTGTGGTTTGAGCCCGTGGACTGAAGGGTCTCAGGTTCAGTTCCCAAGCACTGTTTCACATCTTAAAGTGGTTTCATTACAAGTAAAAATTACATAATGAGCTACATTCCACTTCCCTCAGCGTGTAACTTGATTTGCTATTTGAGCAGCAACAACCACCAGAGTAGCTGTTTATAAAATTTAAAATCACTTGGGATAGAAAGAACATTGCTTTGGTTGCAACAGAAATGATTCAAAACAACTCCCTCCATTAAACATTTCCTTAATCATTTTCCTTCCTCCATGAGCCCAGAATTTAACTCGCAGTCAAATTCATCTTAGGAAGAGCAATGGTCCCACTGACACAGGACGGTAGGGAAACATGGTACACACCCTGGTTCTACCGGAAGGGCCATAGTTCACTGACACAACAGGAACAATCTATCATTAAAATTAAAACCATCATCAAAACTTTTTTAGAAAAAAAGATAAAGAATGCCATCTGTAGGTAAGTATTTCAGAAGGAGGCGTGCTGTACCAGAGAGACCCATGCAAAGATGTGGCTGAATCAGCCAAAGGTGCTCATTCTCATGTGAATACTCTTGCTCTGAGGGAGACACATTTCCTTTCGTTTCTATTTCCTGTGAATGGAAACCAGCCGGTCTATACACCAAGTCAGCACTCTCCAGGTATCCAAAAAGGGAAACTTAAATGTATAAGTGACCTTTACATTTTACTTCATTTTAATCAATATAAATTTAATTTTATAAAGTTATATGTGGCTTCAGGGCTGGCGTGGCTCAGTGGTTGAGCATCCACGCATGATCCAGGAGGTCACAGTTTGATTCACAGTCAGGGAACATGCCTGGGTTGCAGGTTTAATACCTCATAGGAGCTGTGCAGGGGGTAGCCAATCAATGATTCTCTCTCATCATTGAGATTTCTATCTCTCTCTCTCTCCCTCTCTCTGAAATCAATGAAAACATATTTTTAAAACTTGTATGTGGCTAATATTGACCGTATTGGACAGAGTAGTTTAAGATACTATAAAATTGATGTGAAACAGTCATCCCTGAATCTCGGGACACCTTTCCTCCACAAATCCAAGAAGAAATGTACGGGGCCATTAGTGTTCACAGCAGAAACAGGAAGCTCACCCTCAGACACTTCCCAACTGCCCTTCCCCTCACCACCTTCTCCTCCTTCTCCGGGGCTGAGGCACCTCCTTCAGGAGCAGTTTGACAGTAAACTGCCCCATGTCCCTTGCAGTTGGGACAGTTCTGGCCAAGGGCTCATGTAAGAGAGTTTCATAGTTGATTTCTGAGATGCTGTTTTCCTCCCTGATGAAAAGCACAATAGTGAAGAGAGGACTGTTTTCCTCTGTTTGATGATGGGAGCTGTGGCCACCCTCTAGTCCGGGCAGCCATCATGTGGCCATGAGGGAACAGTGGGAAGAGAGACACTTACCATGACCTCTCTGAGCAGCTGAATTCAATCCTGGATCCACCTGCCTGTGGATTCGTTATTTTGTGAGAAAAACAAATTTCTATTGTTTAAGTCACATTTCATCAGTATTCTGTTGCTTACCATCCTCAGCTTCCACACTGAAGGAGACCTTTAAAACTCCTGAGGGTGGGCAAGGTTGTATCATTTCGTGGTATTGCAAAAAATGTGTAGAGTGTGGGAGCAGAGAGGAGGACAGAGGAAAGATGGGAGATGCTTGAAAGCTCAAAAGTCTTCCAACTATTCTAGAGGAAATGTTGGGACACGAAGGCATGTACACCAAGGATCCTATATAATAAAAGGCTAATATGCAATTCGACCAAACAACAGAATGACTGGTCACTATGATGTGCACTGACCAACAGGGGGCAGACACTCAACAAAGTATCTGCCCCCTGGTGGTCAGGGCGCTCCCACAGGGGGAGTGCTGCTCAACCAGAAGCTGGGCTCACAGCTGGAGAGTGCAGTGGCAGTGGCAGGAGCCTCTCCTGCCTCCATGGCAGGCAGACATCCCCCGAGGGGTCCTGGAATGCGAGAGGGTGCATGGTGGGCTGAGCCCCCCCCCCCTCCAAGTGCACAAATCTCATGCACTGGGCCCCTAGTTAAATGCACAAAACAAAAACTTCTAACATCTCGAAGAGGATATAGCATAATGATCTCACAATAATGTAAGAATTATTTAAACAAAACCCAAAACAACTGATAAATCTCACCAAATTAAAATGGAAATTTTCTCACCCAGCCGGCGTGGCACAGTGGTTGAGCATCAATCTATGAACCAGGAGGTCACAGTTTGATTCCTGATCAGGGCACGTGCCTGGGTTGCAGGCTTGATCCCCAGTGTGGGGCATGCAGGAGGCAGCCCATCAATGATTCTCTCTTTCTCTTTCTTCCTCTCTGAAATTAATAAAAATATATTTTAAAATGAATAAATGGATAAATAAAATGTAAATCTCTGTTGAAAGGACATGATGAAGAGGTGAAAGGTAAGCATTCTGGCGCACAGAGCTAGAGCATGGCTAATGCCCAGCATTTAAAACTAAAATCCATCAGGAAAGAAGCAGGAATCTACTAGAGAAATGGGGAGGACCTAGCCACCAGCACATCACAGAAAAACACCCATCAGTGGCTGAAAAACACTCAAAAAGATGCTCAACATGACTAGTAATCAGGAAATGCAAACTAAAAACAAAATGACACCCCGTTTGACTCCTGCCAAGATTGGCAAGGATATTGAGCAATGAAGCGCAGCCCCTGTGCTGATGCCTAAAGTAGAGCAATAACTCATAAAGCCACTTTTCTCCTAGTTACAGCCAAAGCAACCCCTGCCCAGGTGCCAAAGATTTCACGTACAGGAATGTTCACAGCAGAGTTCCTCACAACAGCAAAAAGATTCAAATAACCCAAATGCCCCTGCACAGGAGAACGAATGTGGTGCAGCCATAAAATGCAATTCTGCGTGGAAGAGTTTACTTCAGTGACAGTAAGTCAGCTATAGCCATGGGCACTGTAGATGAACAAAGCTGAGCAAAACTGCAAGATGCAGAAAGAAACTCACAGCATGACATCATTGAGATAGAGTTGGACTACATTCATAATTTAATGTAATATTATTGTTTATTGATGCACAAATCAGAGGCAAAATGCTAAGGGAAAAGAAAGTTATGACAGATAATATTTAAAACAGTCATTTGCCACTGGTGAGAAAAGGGGCTGTGATGGGTGGGGTGGGGGCATCCAATGATTTAGAAGGACCGAATTCTATGTCTCACACTATATGGTAAGTAAGTATGTGGATGTTTGTTTTCCATTTTAACACTTTATATACTCCATAGAGATATTTAAGTAAATGTGTCCTTCAAAAACAAAATCAAGAGGTAAAGGCCTACATGTGTGTGTGTGTGTGTGTGTGTGTGTGTGTGTGTGTGTGTGTGTGTGTTTTGAGGGTCTAGTTGGTGTCAACACTGTGATAATAGCATTTGACCACCCAATCAAATATGTGCTTTTGTCTAAGGACAAATCTTTAGTCACTGGAATAGCCATGAATTGACTGGCTATAAACCCAAAACCTTGTTTCTTTGTGATAGACTTACTGTCACTCCACATTTATCATAGTCACTGCATTTTCTAGGACTGTGACGTTTAGGGGCATGTACTCTGAAGAGTGTTGCCTCCTATACATGCCCGACTGGGAATCGAACCCACAACCTAGGTTTGTGCCCTGACCGTGAATCAAATCCTCAGTCTTTCAGTGTATAGGTCAATGCTCCAACCAACTGCACACCCGGCCAGGGCCAAGCCACTCTTCGTCGTTCCCTCATTATCTGCTTACTGCCTCTTCACGCTGTGGCTCTGTGGCCCCCTCTCTGTGGTGGATGATTCCCTTTGACTTTGCCTCTTTCATCATTTCTCCTTTAGCCAGCTACCCTTGCCATATGCAAATGTGTTTTCCCCCCTAAAAATGCTGTCTCACATGGAGGTGTGACTTTTTACATGGTAGCTAAAATTGGCGATAAAGAGGTCGGGAGATGGGTTATGATGCCAGTCATGTACCCTGGAAATGACACACTGCAGCATGCTGGATTTCCAGAGGGATTTCAGACTGCTGGTTTAGGCCCGACATCCCCCAAGGGGTCCGAGATTGTGAGAAGGTGTCGGCGAGGCTGAGGGAACACCCCCCCCCACTCTTATGCACAAATTTCATGCACTGGGCCTCTGGTACTAATATATAAAGCAAGCCCCACCTATAACCACTTTTGGTTGTATTTATAGTTCTCACTTGGGTGTCTAAAACTGAAGCTAAATGCTATGAGCTGTCTGTGGAATACCTAAACCCTAGGTGAATGGACAGGTCAAGTTCAAAGGGGACGTGCACTGTGATGGGAAGAGGCTACTGTGGGGTCCTCTGCTCTGCCTCCGCGTGGTTACTCTCCCATTGACGGGCTGTGCTCACCTTTTAGAACCTCACTTTCTCCATCTGAAGGGAGGGTGGTTCTGAGGGTTGAATGAGGCGATGCCTATGAACTGCCTGGCATCCCATTTGGTGCACACTACCTGTGAGCCTTATCCTCATTCTTAGTGTCCTCTTGGCTGGTGCCCAGGCTTGTGAACTTTAGAGTGGGTGGAGAAGCATTTTCAAGTCTGATGCTGTCCTTATTTTAGAGGCAGGACCCTGAAGCCAGAGTCACTTAGCTTTCTGAGCTTTGGTTTTCATATTTGTGTGCCTCAGAGCTGGGCTGTGAGGATGCCAGGCTAATGGGCAAGAAAGCATTTACATGTGCACTTTTAAACAGAAGCCTTACAATTATTACCTGCCTTCCCTGCTTAAAGACTTCTGTATGATTTTTAAAAAAATATTTTTATTGATTTCAGAGAGAAGATGAGAGAGGGAGAAAGAGATAGAAACATCAATGATGGGAGACAACCCGGGCATGTGCCCTGACTGGGAATGGAACCGTGACCTTCTGGTTCATAAGTTGATGCTCAACCACTGAGCAACACAGACCAGGCCAGAATGTTATCTAATCTAATAATAGACAAATATGCAAATTGACCGCACCTTCGCTACGCCCAAGCCACGCCCACCAACCAATCAGGACGAGTATGCAAATTACCCCAACAAAGATGGCGGCTAATTTGCATATCAAGACAGCGTCAAAGAACCCAAGAGCTGCAGAAGGGAGTAAAGCTTTGGAGAAGCAAGCAAGCCGGGGGGTGGAGAAGGGAGGAGTGGAGGCGGGGCCGGGGGCGAAGGGAAAAGCAGGCGGGCTGGCGAAGAAGGCGGGGCGGGCGACAAGGGAGGAGTGGAGGCGGGGCCGGGGGCGAAGGGAAAAGCAGGCGGGCTGGCGAAGAAGGCGGGGCAGGCGACAAGGGAGGAGCGGAGGCGGGGCCGGGAGCGAAGGGAAAAGCAGGCAGGGTGGCCGAGAAGGCGGGGCGGGTGACAAGGGAGGAGCGGAGGCGGGGTAGAGTGCAGCAGGAAATCCTATTACAGGATTTTTCCTGCAATGGGAACACTAGTTTTGTATATATCAGCCCAGCCAGTGTGGCTCAGTGATTGAGTGTCAACCTATGAAGGGTTCCATTATATCTCCTTGGTCAGAATTTAGTTTTCAACCTCTAGGGCTTGGAAACTGTAGTCTCTCTGTCGGCTCCTTGCTGAAGGGAGGGATTCTGTTAGAAAGGAGGAGGTGGAGGTTCAGCGGCAGACCCCCCGCAGCCTCTGTGAAGCTCCGTCTGTCAGGTGGGTTTGTAGACTCCCTGCTTGTTCCCTGGTGGAGCCCCAGATACTCAGTGCTGGTTCAAAGGGCTTGACCTTTACATTTGACTGAATTTTATGTTTTGCCTTTCAGAAAGTTAGGCCTATTTGTTCCCCACCCCAGGGTCAAGAGAACATGCTTCCCACACATTTTCGGTCAGGGCCATCACCAGTCTTCCTGCTGGTGTGATGGCAAAAAGCCTCCTGCTTGTTTTTGTTTGCATCATTGTTCTTCTAGGGGGGTTGAGTATCATGTCATATGCTTTATGACCATTTCTGTTTCTGTTTCTTTGTAAATCACCTTTTCAGTTATTTTGACCATTTTATAAGGGATTTTTAAAACTCTTATTGATTTATATTCTTGTGATATTTTAATAATAAGGTTATCAATGCTTGGAAATTTGTGACATATTATCCCTTTGTTGACTTTCAACCATGTTTAGTTTTTATGTACGTAAGTCTCTCAGCATTTTCTTTTTCTTTTTTTTTTAATTTCTTTATTGATTAAGGTGTCACATATTTGTCCTCATCCCCCCATTCCCATCCCCCACCCCTCCCCACGGATGCCCACACCCCCCTGTTGTCCTTAACCATTGGTTAGGCTCGTATGCATAAACACAAGTCCCTTGGTTGATCTCTCCCCCCTACCCCCACCCTCTCCTACCCTCCCTCTGAGGCCCGACAGTCCGATCGATGCCTCCTTGTTTCTGGGTCTGTTCTTGTTCATCAGTCTATGTTGTTCATCATTTCCCCCAGATGAGTGAGATCATGTGTTACTAGAAATATACTTATAAGAACCGAATGTGAGACGAGCAATAGTAGTTATGCTGACAGGCAAATGAATCAGTCTGTAGTAAGTTTATTTCTGGACCAACAGTTCTTTTGAGACCCAATTTCAATGTCTACCAGTTCCTTATGTGTACATGTCGGCACTGACTTTTCAGCTCTGGATGGTGGACAAATGGTGGTAATGCAGGTCCGACTCCCTCTGGTTTGGTCTCGCCCGGATGCAGGGGCGCGGCTTCTCCCGGACTTAGGTGCGCGCAGCCTCACCCAGACCTGGGACCCAGCATCACCCAGGCCCTGGGGTGCGTGGCCTCACCCGGACCCAGGATCCAGCCTCACCCGGACCCAGGGGCGCGTGGCCTCTCCCGGACCCAGGGGCATGGCCTCACCCAGACCCGTGACCCAGCCTCACCCAGATCCAGGGGCGCACGGCCTCACCTGGACCCGGGATCCAGCTTCACCCGGACCCAGGGGCGCGTGGCCTCACCCGGACCCAGGGACGCGCCCTGGAGTTTCGCCCGCTGCCAAAGTTTCGCCCAGGGGCACGGCCTCACCCGGACCCGGGACCCAGCCTCACCTGGATCCAGGGGCGCACGGCCTCACCCGGACCCGGGACCCAGCCTCACCCGGATCCAGGGGTGCACGGCCTCACCCGGACCCGGGATCCAGCTTCACCCGGACCCAGGGGCGTGTGGCCTCACCTGGACCCAGGTGTGTGCGGCCTCACCCGGTCCCGGGATCCAGCCTCTCCTGGACCCAGGGGCACGTGGCCTCTCCCGGACCCAGGGCCGTGGCCTCACCCAGACCCGGGACCCGGCCTCACCCGGATCCAGGGGCGCACGGCCTCACCCGGACCTGGGATCCAGCTATACCCGGACCCAGGGGCTCACGGCCTCACCCGGACCCGGGACCCAGCCTCACCCGGACCCAGGGGTGCGTGGCCTCTCCCGGACCCAGGATCCAGCTTCACCCAGACCCAGGGGCGCGTGGCCTCACCCAGACCCAGGTGTGTGCGGCCTCACCCGGTCCCGGGATCCAGCTTCACCTGGACCCAGGGGCGTGTGGCCTCTCCCGGACCCAGGGGCGCGGCCTCACCCGGACCCGGGACCCAGCCTCACCCGGATCCAGGGGCACACAGCCTCACCCGGACCCGGGGGTACGTGGCCTCACCCGGACCCGGGACCCAACCTCACCCGGATCCAGGGGTGCACGGCCTCACCCGGACCCGGGATCCAGCCACACCCTGACACAGGGGCACGTGGCCTCACCCAGACCCAGGGGCGCGGCCTCACCCAGACCCGGGACCCAGCGGGTCTTGATCCCAATTCCTGTCGGTCAATTCCCTCTCAGCAATTCCTTCGGCCATTTTCTCAAAGCTCCGGGGCGGCTGCAGCGGAACTTGCTGGGTGGCGGGCTCGGTGAAGCTCCAGTGTGCCCGGTGCGCGGCGGCAGGCTGGTACGAGGTCACTGCGGCGGCACTCGGGTCTGCAGCCGCGACCAGTCACCGGGCGAGTGCACCTGGATCCGGGACCCAGCGGGGCCTCGTCTTCCCGATCCCAACTCCCATCGGTCAATTCCTTCACAGCAATTCCTCCAGCCATTGTTCTGGATGGTATCTGCTCTGTTTTCCAGTTGTAGTTTCAAACTTGTTGTGGTAGGCAACAATCAGGTGTCTGCCCTATGCCGCCATCTTGGTCCTCTAGAAGATTCTTAAGTAACCTTATAAATGTGGTTCTGAACACTGTGTCGTCCATTAGTTTACTTTCCTTCATCCCTTCTATTCGTGACCTGCTTCGGTGTCTTCACCTTTTGGCTGCCTTCCTATCGCTCAGCTTCCCCAATCTCCCTAGGTGGTCGCTCTTGATACCCCCCTTTGTGGGCTGAGTGCAAAGTCTTGGTGTTGTTAAGCCTTGATTGCTGTTGGTACACTGGGAGGATTTGACCTCCAGTCCAATTGGCTGTGAGGATCAGCTGTGTCTATGCCGGGAGACAGCCTTATTCAACTAGACTTGCAAAATTGTAAAAGCCTCTGTGCTCAGCTTGGATGGGGCGGAGTTACAGGGTGGAGCCTACAGCCTTGGCTTCCCGTCAGCCCCGCCCTATGAGGTTCCTGTGTCTCAGTGTCCCTCTGTACTCCCTGCAAACACCTCTGAGAGAAAAGCGCCCTGGAGTTTCGCCCGCTGCCAAACAGTCTAGTCTCTCTCCCAATGAATCTGGATTCCCAGATTCTCGCCCGGAACTGGGTTTCAGTGTAGTCGGCACTGGGGCTCAGCGCAGTCTGGCGCTTTTGTCTCCTTCCCACCAGGGCAAGCCAGCGGCACAGTCAACAGACCATCCTCTGCGCACATTCCCGCGCGCGCCTCTGGTGCTCTGCCTTTCGCCGCTTCTCTGCATTTCCGCCTTACAGCCCAGATTCCCCCAGTATGAGCCTTGCTTCCCAGGGTCTTTCCCGGAACTGGGGTTCAGTGCAGTCGGAACTGGAGTTCAGCACAGTCCGGAGATTTTGTCTCCTTCCCGCCAGGGCAATTCAGCGGCACAGGCAACAGTTTGTCCTCTGCGCGCATTCACATGCGCGCCTCCGGAGCTCTGCCTTTCGCCGCTCCTCTGTGCCTCCGCCCCACAGCCCAGATTCCCCCAGCATGAGCCTGGCTTCCCAGGGTTTCACCCGGAACTGGGATTCAGTGCAGTCGGAGCTGGGGTTCAGCATGGTCCGGAGCTTTTGTCTCCTTCCCGCCAGGGCAATTCAGCGGCACAGGCAACAGTTTGTCCTCTGCGCGCATTCACATGCACGCCTCCGGAGCTCTGCCTTTCGCCACTCCTCTGTGCCTCCGCCCCACAGCCCAGATTCCCCCAGCATGAGCCTGCCTTCCCAGGGTTTCGCCCGGAACTGGGGTTCAGTGCAGTCGGAGCTGGGGTTCAGCACGGTCCGGAGCTTTTGTCTCCTTCCCGCCAGGGCAATTCAGCAGCACAGGCAACAGTCCCTCCTCTGCGCACATTCCCGTGCACGCCTCTGGAGCTCTGCCTTTCACCACTCCTCTGTGCCTCCGCCCCACAGCCCAGATTCCCCCAGCATGAGCCTGGCTTCCCAGGGTTTCGCCTGGAACTGGGGTTCAGTGCAGTCGGAGCTGGGGTTCAGCGCAATCTGGAGCTTTTATCTCCTTCCTGCTAGAGAACGCCGGCCAGCCGCCCCTTCCTCTCCGGCTCCATCTTCCCCGCACACACGCGCGCCCATGTCTCCGCCCGTGTCTCCATACCTCAGGCTTTTATGGCTCCTCTGATTTTCCTTGTGGTTTTCTCCTTCTAGTTGTGGGCATTTCAGTCAGCCAGCTTTCCTGTGGTTCTGGATGATGTCCGTTTTGACTTTTAGTTGTATTTTTGAAATTGTTGTGCCAGGCTGTAGGTTAGGTGTTTAACCTATGCCGCCATCTTGGTTCTCCAGCATTTTCATATATGAACTCTGATTAGGGCATCATAATTAGAAAGCGCTTTCCCATCTCAGGATTATTTTCTTCTAATCCTTTTAGAGTTCTTTTGTTTCTACCATTATTTTTTTCTTTTGAATAAATGTCACCTGAATTTATTTTGATTAAACTTGTTTCCTATCACTAGCCTTATAATCTTTCAAACAGTGAAGTAATAAACCATGTATTGAAATCTTCTTCCCACTGATCTTTTTATATGCCTATCATGTAAATTCCCATCTACACTTGAGTCTCTCTGAAAGTCTTTTTGTTTGTTTATTTGTTTATAGCATCTTAATCAGAATTGCCAAAATCTGGAAGCAACCAAGATGGTCTTCAATATGTGAATGGATAAACAAATTATGCTACATCCACACAATGGAATATTTAGCACCAAAATGAAGTGGGCTATGAAGCCATGAAAAGACATGGAGGAACCTTAAATGCATATGGCTGTGACAGAAGTATATGATTCCAACTGTATGACATTTTGGAAAAGGAAAAGCTATGGATACAATAAAAACATCACTGGGTTGGGTTGAGAGCAGGGAGTGTTGAATAGGAGTACAGCATTTTGGGGCAGTGAATCTATTTTATATGACTCTATAATGGTGGTTTGCATGAAGCCACTGCTTTCCCAATACTGTCATAAGAGTGCACAAAGGAACGCAGAAGGCTGATGGACCTTGGACTAAGCAGGGCTGTGTTGAGATAGTGGTGGCTCGAAGCAATTTCCTGACATACTGGCCTCAAAGTAAATGTTTACTGGATCTTTACTGATCTTTATTGACCATAGAGATGGTCTGTCTGCTACCTGTTTACTGTGCTTTACTGAGGGCAAGATGTGTATCTAAAACTGAATAAAAAGTGAACCGTAGAGTTTTGGTGTACTCTTCACGAAAGAGACACCCCTGGCCCCCAATGCCTTCTAAATTCCTATTTCTTGTATAGCATTTTCATTTGTGCATCGGCCCCTTCTTCAGATCTGAACCCTAACCCTGCAGGTTGTGGCAGTGGATACGTCTCATTAACATTTGTCAAAACTCATAGAATGTAAAACACAAAGAGTTAACCCTAATGTCAACTATGGGCTTTCAGCAATAGTGATGGGTCAATGTAAGTTCAACAAATGTACCATTCTGGTGCAGGGTGTTGATAGTCAGGGCAATGAGAGTGAGAAGGGAGCAGAATTTGGGAACTCTTACTTTCTGCTCAATTTTTCTGAAAGCCTAAAACTGCTAAAATAAATCTATTAATTAAAACAAAAGCAATTATATTCTACATAGCTAAATACCTGAGGCAGCAGTGGCAATCACTTTTGGGCAAATCTCCAGTACAGAATCCCGACATTCACATCGGTACTCAAGGCATCAGGTAACACTGAGGATATTCAGGACAGAACACAATAGTCATTGGGATTCAAGTAAATCTAGCTGTGAGCTCTCCAGCATTCATTCTTTATTGAGAGTGTTCAAACCAGGTTGCTTATTCTTCTTCATTTTAGGTAATTTTTCCAGTATCCCCATTCCTCTTAACACATTCAGGGCTTTATCTTCTAGGTCTGGGGTGGGAAAATGCAGGCTGGTAAAAGTAAGAGAGATATCAACTTCGTGGGATTGTTAAGCACCCAGGCCTGACCTGCAGGCAAACCCAACACCTTTTTTTTCTTTTCTTTTCTTTTCTTTTTTTTTTTTATTAATCCTCACCTGAGGATATTTTTTTCCATTGATTTTTAGAGAGAGTGGAAGGGAGGGGGAGAGATACAGAGAGAGAAACATCAATGAGAGAGAGACACATTGAATGATTGCCTCCCACACCCTGACCAGGACCAGGAATTAAGCCTGCAACTGAGCTATGTGCCCTTGACTGGAATGGAACCTGGGACCTTTCAGTCCATAGGCCATTGCTCTGTTCACTGAGCCAAATTGGCTAGAAGCAGGAACATGGCTCTTAATTGTCAGCCCTCCCTGTATCCTCAGCTGGGCCCACCACTTCTTCCTTCCTCAGTGACACTGGCAAGCCTAGTGCCTCCCGCCTCTGTGAACCAGCCTCTCCAGTCTTCCCTTTCCAGGCCAAGCCTCCCTTTCTCTGCTTTTCTTCACAGCAAGACTTTTCCAAAGAGTTTCCTCCATTCGCCTTTTCTGCTGTCTTATTCGTTCTTGGAGTTCCCTGTACTTGGCAACATTTGTCCATAAGTCCATTTTAAAGAGGAATGATGATGGGAGTGGCTGCATTGAGTTGTGGCGTTACCTGTGGAAGGGCTACTTTGAGGTTCCTCTGCTGGGAAGGCTCCTCTGAGCCCCTGTGAACACCCTTCCCCACTTCTCTTTCTTTGGGTCTTGGTAAATACCACCTTCCCACAGAAGCCTTCCTTCAGTCATGTAGGTTCCGTCTACTCCTGTCCCCTGAGCAACCTTTATGGGCCAGGGTCAGCTTATATTATCTTACTAGAGGCCCAGTGCATGAAATTCATCACTGGGGGGTGGGGATTGTCCCTCAGCCCCGCCTGCACTCTCTGTAATCTGGAACGCCTCAGGGGATGTCTGACTGCTGGTTTAGTCCCAATTCCACAATCGGCAATAGGACATCCCTCTCACAATCCAAGACCGCTGGCTCCTAACCACTCGCCTGCCTGCCTGATTGCCCCTAATCGCTTCTGCCTGCCAGCCTGATAGCCCCTTAACCTCTCCCCTGACAGCCTGATTGACACCTAACTGCCCCCTGCCAGCCTGATCCCCTTCAGGCCTGGTCCCCTCCAACTGCCCTCCCCTACAGGCCTGGTCCCTGCCCAGCTACCCTCCCCTGCCAACCACCTTGTGACAATGTTGGGGTGGCCATCTTGTGATGACTTGGGGGTGGCCTACTTGTGACATGAGGACGTGAGGGTCAATTTGCATATTATCTCTTTATTATATAGGATTTATTCTCTAGTCTACTTAACTTTTAAATAGTTTTTTCCACTCAACTGTAAATGCATGAGGGCAGGGCCACATTTCTCTGTTCCCATTTGGATTTCCAGGTCCTAGTGTAGCACCTGGCACAGAGTAGAACCCAAAGATGATTTCTCAAATAAATGCATTATTTTGTAATAAGTGTTCTTGATGACTAAAGTTTGGGAGAATAGTATAAAAATGATATTTTGTTAAGAAGTAAAAGTAATGAGTATATGTTTTTCTAAATGTCTAAAACATGTTTACAGATTTCCTGCACTTTACAAAAATATATGAATGGATCATCTTCATCTCAGACCATGTTAGTGGCCTAAAATCTTTCTTAAAGCTGACTGGCAACCAGCTCTCCTGTGTTTCCTCTGTTGTTTTTGTCTGTAAATCACTGTTGGTGCCTCTGTGTTAGGAAGCCTGTTCCCAGGAAGCAGCCTCGCCTTTGGGTGTCTGCTTTTTGACATAACATCATGGATTTTTTGGTTTTGACTTTTATTCCTTTCTTTGTAAGAAAATAAAGGAAAAGTGTCCTTTTCTACTTGACTCTTCTTTGATTCACAGGAGAATATTTGTTACCCAATACCAAACAAAAGATTTTTTCATTCTTTTTTTTTAATTTAAATTCTTTATTGTTGAAAGTATTACATATGTCTCTTTTTTCCCCCATTGACCTCTCCCTGGCTGCTCTCGTTCCCCCCCCCCCCCCCAGCACATACCCACACCTCCCTACTGTCTGTGTCCATTGGTTATGCTTACATGCATGCATACAAGTCTTTGGTTGATCTCTTACCTCCCCCCACTTTCCCCTGCCTTCCCTCTGAGGTTTGATAGTGTTTTCGGTGCTTTTATGTCTCTGGATCTATTTTTGTTCATCAGTTTATATTGTTCATTATATTCCACAAATGAGTGAGATCATGTGATATTTATCTTTCTCCCACTGGCTTATTTTGCTTAGCAAAATGCTCTCCAGGCACATCTATGCTCCAAACAAAGAATTTGAGTGAATCCTTAAAAATTAATTAATTTGTTGGTAATACAATACCTTAAGTAGTGCTTAGATGGAAAAGTATAGCTGTAATTGCATATGCTACTAGACAAGAAGAAAGATTTAAAATCAGTGATGTAAATTACCAACTCAAGAGGCTAGAAAAGGAAGAATGAGTTAAACTGGAAGACAACACAATGGGGGAAATAATAAAGGTAAGAGTAGAAATTAATGAAATAGATGAACAAATGAGAAACTTTAAAAATGCATAACTTTCTTCTTTGAGAAGATTGGTGAAACTGAGAGATGCCTAGTAAGACTGATGAATCTATACTAATAAAAGCCTAGGTGGTTTTTGCACCCTCTCACATGACATCACCACAGGATGGCCACCACAAGATGGCCACATGCACAGCATATGCGGGGCCCTGAGGCCGCTCCACTCGGTGAGACCTGGGCATTCCGCGGCTCCACGCGACGCAAAGGAGGCAGGTCCCAGCAGAGGAAATGGGTCACAGCAGGGGAGGGCAGTTGGAGGCAATCGGGCCTGGAGGGGAGGGCAGTTGTGGGTGATCGGGCTGGCAGAGGAGGGCAGTTGCGGGTGATCAGACTGGCAGGGGAACAGTTAGGCATCAATCAGGCCAGCAGGGAGCAGTTAGGGGATGATCAGGTTGGAAGGCAGGCAAGCAGTTAGGAGCCAGCAGTCCCGGATTGTGAAAGGCATGTCCCCCAAGGGGTCCCAGATTACAGAGGTGTAGGCTGGGCTGAGGGACTCCCTCCCAATGCACGAAATTCATGCACCAGGCCTCTAGTATATTTTGAAAAGAGAAAGAGAAAGAAAATAAATGATCAATATCTGACATGAGAGTGGAGACCTCACCACAGAACCCACAGACATTAAATGGACAATAAGGGGATAGTATAACTGTCTTTATGCCATAAACTGGACAACATAGATAAGTTCCTTGAAAGCCATAAGTTACTGAAGATGACAAGAAAATCTAGAACATATAAATAACCTCTGTTAAAGAAATTGAAACTATAATTTAAAATCTTTCAACAAAGAAAACTCTGGGCCCAGATGCTTCACTGGTGAATTCCTCCAAACAAGGTCATTGAAATAGATATAGAAAAAGTATTTGACAAATTTCAAAATCCATCCATAATTTTTTAAAATATATTTTTATTGCTTTCAGAGAGGAAGGGAGAGAGAGAGAGAGAGAGATAGAAACGTCAATGATGAGAGAAAATCATTGATCGGCTGTCTCCTGCACACCCCTGACTGGGGATCAAACCTGCAACCCAGGCATGTGCCCTTGACTGGAATCAAACCCAGTACCCTTCAGTCCATAGGCCAATGTTCTATCCACTGAGCCAAACCAACTAGGGTTAAACCCTTGCATTATTTTTAAAAATTTTCAAAAACTAGCAACAGAAGGAAAGTCCTCAAATTGGTAAAGGGCAACAAAAGAAAACTAAAGCTCACATCATAATCCTTAATGGTGGAATATTGAACACTTGTCCCTTAAGATCATGAATAAGTCAAGAATGTGCAAGAAATAAAAAGATAACTTAGTTTTCTAAATGGACAAAAACATATAAAAAAATAAAATATATTAAAAACCAAGAGGCATATTATTAAAAGATACTCAATATATAACATGTCATCAGGAAAATGCAAATTAAAACCACAGTGAGCCCTGGCTGGCGTCACTTCTTCTGTCAGTAATCAATGCAACAGGAAATCAGTCAGGATATGAAAGAACCAAATACTGCCCTCAATAAACTGGATCTAACTAACATTTGCACAAACCTCCAACCCCAAATAGTAAAATACACATTCTCTTAAGTGCACATGCAACATTAAGCAAGGTAGAGGCTTCTGAACAATTAATAAATTCAAATCATAGGATGTGTGGTCTTTGATTCCATGGAATTGAATTAGAAATTAGTATCAGAAAGATAACTGGAAAAATTCTTAAATACTTGGAAATGAAATGAGATTTCTAAGTAATCAAAAGGTTAAAAGGAAATTTTAAGGGAAATTAAAACATATTTTGAACCAAACAAAACATGGAAATGTAGTGAAGAATGTGTGGCATGCTGGCTAAAGCTGTGCTTAGAGGGTAGTTGATAGCACTGCATGTTTACATTAGAGAATTCCCAAATGGGTGGTCTGAATCTCTCCTGAGGATGTGACGCTTGAGTTGAGATCTGAGGGGTGACTAAGCCTTAAGAAGGTGCAGAGAAAGAGAACTGTGTACATGGCCAAAAGGGCAGTGCGGTCAAAGGTCATGGTGGGAAAGGACTTGGGAAGGGGAGGCCAGTGTTGCTGAGAGGGGAGAATAAGGAGAAGTACTGATTGGGTTGAAATGGAAGACGGCAGGAAGTAGAACCTAGGACATTGTAGGCCATGGTGTAGGAGTTTTGTCTTTATGGTAAAAACAAGAGAATTACTGGGGGAAGTGACACAATTTTGACACATGTTTTGGGAAGATGTCAGGCTCCTCTCTGGAGATGGATTAGAGAGGACAGAAGGGACATGAGCAGGCCATTTGGAGGCTATGGCACCTTGTGGTAGTGAACGGGCAGCAAGTGTCACCTTCAGCAAACAAACCTGGAGGCAGCCTGCCAGGATCAACCCTGGCTTCATCAGCTGCTGAGTGTGGAATGCTGACCAAAGTACTTGACCTTGCTCTCCCTCTCATCTGTTCACACCTATTAGGGTAAGTGTGAGGGTTATTTAATGAGTTACCATAAACACATGGGACAAAATAGGCATGTGAGAGACGATGGTGATGACATAGATGAGGGAGGTGGAGGTAGTGATGAGAGAGGTAAAACCAACAGGACTTGGTGATGGATTGGATGTGGCTGTTGAGGGAGAACGGGTTCTGCCTGTGGTGCTGATGTATAGTTTGGTCTCTGAAGGGGTTGGTGGGTTTTGCTTTGCTTATCCTGGTAGACATCCAAATCATGACTCAAGAAAAGTGTCCTTTCATCTGAACTGGGAGTAAAATAGTTGTATCTTGGCATGGATTTCTTTCATGTCCTTTTTAAATTGCTTCCAGACATTCAAAGAATTAGTTTGTAAGTTTGCTTGGGATAATTGTATATTATGCTGTTGTAATTCTAAAATATCAAGAGATGTGTTACCTTTGTCTCCAAGCACCAAGAAGATGATTTTTTATTGATCCCCAAGGGTGCGAGGTACTATTATAAGTAATGGGGGTAACACAAATCTGGGAAAAATTTTAATGACATTGTAGAATAATATCATGTAAGGATATTCTTTGCTCTAGGCCATGGCAATTCCATTTCAAACTGTCTGCCAGTTTCTTTTTGTATAGACAAGGTCTTAGTTACATTTTCTGCACCTCTCCCAGGGGCAAGTAGTGATAGCAGTGACACCCTTTCTTTGGTGTCCACACAAGCCAGAAACCTCTCTCTAATTTTACACACAAAGGGGCAGTGTTTTGATTTGGTGTCATACAAAAGGGAAGCTGGGTGGAGACCCCTGTGTAATTATACTTTCTTGCTCCACCCATGGTCCTCCTGGATAACCAAGGTGTTTGGTATTATTGGTGACTATATTAGGTGGGGGATCAGCCCACGTAAGGGGTCTTACCCATGAAGGGTCAGGAGCATGAGTCCAAAATACTTCTCCATTTGCCCCAGGTAATCTTACTGTACATCTGATGATTGCTAGCATGGCTAGAAAGGCATTCTCAGACATTCTTGGGTTTCTGGTTACCTCACAATTTCTTCCCTGAGGTTTGACATTCTGATTGATGTTTCTCTGTCTCTGGATCTATTTTTTTTTTCCCATCAGTTTATGTTGTTCATTATATTCCACAAATGAGTGAGATCATGTGATATTTATCTTTTTCTACCTGGCTTATTTCACTAAGCATAATGTTCTCCATCTTCATCCATGTTGTTGCAAATGGTAAGAGCTCCTTCTTTTTTACCGTAGCGTAGTATTCCATTGTGTAGATTTAATACAGTTTTTTAATCCACTCATCTGCTGATGGGCACTTAGGCTGTTTCCAAATCTTAGCTATGGTGAATTGTGCTGCTATGAACATAGGAGTGCATATATCCTTTCTGATGGATGTTTCTAGTTTCTTGGGATATATTCCTAGAAGTGGGATCACTGGGTCAAATGGGAGTTCCATTTTTAGTTTTTTGAGGAAACTCCATACTGTTCTCCACACTGGCTGCACCAGTCTGCATTCCCACCAGAAGTGCACGAGGGTTCCTTTTTCTCCACATCCTCTCCAGCACTTGTCATTTGTTGACTTGTTGATAATAGCCATTCTGACAGGTATGAGATGGTACCGCATTGTTGTTTTGATTTGCATCTCTCTGATGATTAGTGACTTTGAGCAGGTTCCCATATGTCTCTTGGCCTTCCTTCTGTCTTCTTTCGAAAAGTGTCTATTTAGATCAGTTGCCCTATTTTTTATTGGGTTGTTTATCTTCTTTTTGTTAAGCTGCATGAGTTCCCTGTAAATGTTGGAGATTAAACCCTTATCATTGATATCATTGCCAAATATGTTCTCCCATACAGTGGGCTTTCTTGTTGTTTTATTGATGGTTTCCTTTGCTGTACAAAAGCTTTTTATTTTGATGTAGTCCCATTTGTTTATTTTCTCTTTAGCTTCCAGTGCCATACAAGCAGTATCAGTGAAGAAGTTCTTTCGGCATATGTCAGAGATTTTTCTGCCTATAGATTCCTCTAGTATTTTTATGGTTTCCCATCTTATGTTTAAGTCCTTGATCCATTTTGAGTTTATTTTTGTGTATGGTGTAAGTTGGTGGTCTAGTTTCATTTTTTTGCATGTATCTGTCCAATTTTCCCAACACCATTTATTGAAGAGACTATCTTGACTCCATTGTATGTTCATGCCTCCTTTGTCAAATATTAATTGAGCATAGTGATTTGGATCGATTTCTGGGTTCTCTATTCTACTCCATTGATCTACATGTCTGTTCTTGTGCCAATACCAGGCAGTTTTGAGAACAGTGGCTTTGTAATATAGTTTGATATCTGGTATTGAGATCCCTCCTACTTTGTTCTTCTTTCTCAGGATTGCTGTAGCTATTCGGGGCCTTTTTTTTATTCCAGATGAATTTTTGGAAAGTTTGTTCTAGGTCTGTGAAATATGCTGTTGGTATTTTAATGGGAAGTGCATTGAATTTATAGATTGCTTTAGGTAGTATGGACATTTTAATGATGTTGATTCTACCAATCCATGAACATGGTCTGTTATTCCATCTGTTTATGTCTTCCTCTATCTCTTTTTTCAGTGTTGTGTAGTTTTCCGTGTATAGGTCTTTTACCTCCTTAGTTAAGTTTATTCCTAGGTATCTTAATTTTTTTGGTGTGATGGTAAATGGAATTGCTTTTATAGTCTCTCTTTCTGTAAGTTCATTATTGGTGTATAGAAATGCCATAAATTTATTGGCATTAATTTTGTATCCTGCTACTCTGCCGAATTCATTTATTAAGTCTAATAATTTTTTGATGGAGTCTTTAGGGTTTTCTATGTACAGTATCATGTCATCTGCAAATAAGGACAGTTTTACTTCTTCTTTTCCAATTTGGATGCCTTTTATTTCTTCTTGTTGTCTGATTGCAATGGCTAGTATTTCCAGTACTATGTCGAACAGGAGTGGTGAGAGTGGGCATCCCTGTCTTGTTCCTGTTCTTAGGGGAAATAGTTTTAGTTTTTGCCCATTGTGTATGATGTTGGCTGTGGGTTTGTCATATATGGCTTTTATTATGTTGAGGTATGATCCTTCTATTCCCACCTTGCTGAGAGTTTTTATCAAGATATGGTATTAGATTTTGTCAAATGCTTTTTCTGCATCAATTGATATGACTATGTGATTTTTATCTCTCAATTTGTTTATGTGATGTATCATGTTTAATGATTTGCGAATATTGTACCATCCTTGCATCCCCAGGATAAATCCTACTTGGTCATGGTGTATGATCTTTCTGATATACTGCTGGATCTGATTTGCTAGAATTTTGTTGAGGATTTTTGCATCTATGTTCATGAGGGATATTGGCCTGTAATTATCTTTCATTGTGTTATCTCTATCTGGTTTTGGTATTAGGGTGATGCTGGCTTCACAGAAGGAGCTTGGAAGTGTTCCTTCCTCTTGAATTTTCTGGAATAGTCTGAGGAGGATAGGTTTTAGTTCTTCCTTGAATGTTTGGTAAAACTCCCCTGTGAAGCCGTCTGGCCCTGGGCTTTTGTTTGCTGGAAGCTTTTTGATGACTGCTTCAATTTCTTCCATAGTTATCAGCCTATTGAGATTTTTAGTATCTTTCTGAGTAAGTTTTGGAAGGTTGCATTTTTCTAGGAATGTGTCCATTTCCTCCAGGTTGTCTAGTTTGTTAGAATAGAGTTGTTCATAGTATTTTTTAATAATCTTTTTTATTTCTGTGCAGTCTGTTGTTATTTCTCCTCTTTCTTTTCTGATTTTGTTTATTTAGGTCCTCTCTCTTTGCTTTTTGGTGAGCCGCCTGGCTAGAGGTTCATCAATCTTGTTTATCCTTTCAAAGAACCAGCTCTTGGTTTTATTGATCTTTTGTATTGTTTTTTGTTTGTTTTTTTGCTTTTTTGGTCTCTGTGTCATTCATTTCTGCTCTGATCTTTATTATTTCCTTCCTTCTGCTCACTGTGGGCTTTTCTTATTGCTCTCTGTCTAATTCTTTGAGTTGTTGAATTAGATAATTTATTACCATTTTTTCTTGTTTTTTGAGGTAGGCCTGTAGAGCTATAAATTTTCCTCTCAGGACTGCTTTCATTGTGTCCCATAGTATTTGCATTGTTGTGTTTTTATTGTCATTAGTCTCCAGGATGTTTTTAATTTCTTCTTTGATCTCATTATTAACCCAATCATTGTTTAATAGCATGTTATTCAGCTTCCAAGTGTTTGAATTTTTGGAATGTTTTTATTGTAGTTTATTTCTAATAATATGCCATTGTGGTCTGAGAAAATGCTTGATATGATTTCAATCTTTTTGAATTTAGGGAGACTTTGTTTGTGACCCAATATGTGGATATTTTTTAAAATGTCCCATGTGCACTTGAGAAAAATGTATATTCCATGGCTTTGGGGTGAAATGCTCTGAAGATGCCAATTAGGTCCATCTGATCTAGTGAGTCATTTAGAATTGCTGTTTCTTTGCTGATTTTTTGTCTAGATGATTTATCCAGTGCTGTCAGTGGTGTATTAAAGTCTCCTACTATGATTGTATTGTTGTCAATCTCTCCCTTAATACCTTCTAGGAGTTTTTTATGTATTTGGGTGCTCCTGCATTGGGTGCATATATGTTTATCAGGGTTATATCCTCTTGTTGTATCGATCCCTTTATTATTATGAAGTGGCCTTCCTTATCTTTTGTTATGGCCTTTACTTTGAGGTCTATTTTGTCAGAAATAAGTACTGCTACCCCAGCTTTCTTTTCATTTCCATTTGCCCAAATGATGTTTTTCCATCCTTTCACTTTCAATCTGTATGAGTCCTTTTTTCTGAGGTGGCTCTCTTGTAGACAGCATATATATGGGTTGTGTTTTTTTACCCATTCAGCCACTCGATGTCTTTTGATTGGAGCATTTAGTCCATTTACATTTAAAGTTATTATTGAAAGGTACTTGTTTGTAGCCCTTTTTATTTTTTGAGACTGTGTTCCTTCTTACCTTTTTATCTCTTCTTTTCACACCAGTCCCTTTAGCATTTCTTGCATTGCTGGCTTAGTAGTGATAAACTCCCTTAGCATTTTTTTGTCTGTGAAGTTCCTTATTTTCCCTTCAATTTTGAATGATAACCTTGCTGGATAGAGTATTCTTTGATTCAGTCCCTTGGTTTGCATCACTTTGTAGACTTCCTTTCATTATTTTTTGGCCTGATGTGTTTCTGTTGAAAAATCATTTGATAATCTAATGGGAGTTCCCTTGTATGTAACTTTCTGATTATCTCTTGCAGCCTTTAAGATTCTCTCTTTGTCCTGAATATTTGCCATCGTAATTATGATGTGTCTTGGTGTGGGTCTTTTCGGGTTCATCCTGTTTGGGACTCTCTGAGCTTGTGTGACTTTTTTCTTTGCCACATCAGGAAAGTTTTCTGACATTATTTCTTCAAATAGTTCTTCTAAGCCTTGTTCTTCTTCCTGTAGTTCTGGCACCCCTATTATTCATATGTTGCTTCGTTTCATGTTGTCCCATAGCTCCCTTAGGCTCTCCTCCTGTCTTTTAATTTTTTTCTCCAATTGCAATTCAGTTTGGCTGTGTTTTGCTTCCCTGTCTTCTAGTTCACTAATTCGGTCCTCTGCTTCTCCTAGTCTACTGTTGAAACTTTCCATGGTGTTTTTTATTGCAGCTATATCACTCTTCATTTCTTCTTGATTCTTACATAAGTTGTTGATTTTTTCATCCATCTCTTCTTGACTCTTGCATTAGGTGTTAATTTTTTCTTCCATCCGATTTATGAACTCTATGACAATTATTCTGAATTCTTTTTCTGACATATTGCATGCCTCTGTTTCACTTAGCTGTTTTTCTGGTGTTTCCTCCTTTTCTTTCCTTTGGGGGTATCTTTGTTTACCCATTTTTGGTCTCACCGACTGATCTAGATGTCTAGATGTGCAGGGGCTACTCCTTGGGCGGCAGTAGCTTCTCTGGCTGCAATTGCTCCTTGGGCAGTTACAGTAGCAGCTGCTTCTCAGTTGGCAGTGGTTCCTCTGGTGGGTGCTGTTTGCAGCAGTCGTGCCTCCTCTGGCTGGTGGGGGAGGCTGCTTGTATAGCTGCTGTTCCTTGGATGGGGGTGGGCTGATTATGAGGTTGCTGTGGAGCTGGCTGCTCCCACAGCTGCTGCTCCTTGGACAGGGGCAGGCCACGTGAAGCTGCTGTTCTTAGGCCTGTGGCGGGTTGCTCGCGGGTCTGCTGCTCCTTGGACAGGAGCAGGCTGCTCACGTGTCTTCTGTTCACATGGTTGCAGTGCCCTAGGCTAAAGCGTTGGGCCAGTCAGAGAGGAACCTGCTTCCGAACTCACAGGAGCCTGCACCCTGGGCAGCTGGAGCCTCGTTGACCGTGGGATCACAGCCTAGGTAGTGTGTCCCTGGCAGGGGTGGCTGTAGAGTCCCAGGTGTTATCTGAGAGCACTCTGGTTGGAGTTGAGATTGGGAACCCAGTTACAGCAGTTCTCCTTTTCAAAAAGGCTAGGCCCCTTAGTACAAGCTGGCCTTCTAGTACTGTTTGCAATGGTAGCAGAAGCTGCCTAGTTAGGAGAGCCTGATTAGCCTGCCCCTGAAGGTCCTGTGGGATCTAACTGTGCATCACTCACTCACTTACACATACATACCCCACCTGACCACATGCTCCTCTTTTACTCCCTCACTCACTCATGCTGTTTCCCTCACTGCTGCATTCTTCCTGCCTCTGTAGTTGGGTCTGGGGTGTTGTTGACCCTTTCGTAGATGGAGTTTCCTCTCCAGGTGTCTGGTTATGTGGCTTGCTTTCAAGCCCCTTGGCCTGACTGGATAAAATTCACCTCAACAAGACACAACACGGAGGGAACTAAGCACAAATGTTCTCACGACACCAATAACCCCAATATAAGTGACCACCTGAGAAAAGAGAGATAGGGCAGAGAAAAGAGAGCACAAATGCTATGGAAGAGAGAGAAAAAGATAGTGGATAAAAGACAAAGGAATAAGAGGATTGGGACAGAATCTGTAGAGGCTGAGCTTAAATAGTGAAAATAAGATTAAGAATTAGATGAATATGAGGAGGACCTCAATTTAGTATTGAGGAAGTAGAAAGGGAATAAGTGGATGAGATGAAAGAGAATGAGAAGAAATAATAATAAATTTACCAAAATAATTGATTTCAAAAATGGTATAAAAATTAAAAATAGCAAATAAAAAATAGTGATGAAAAATAATGTGAACAGAAATAAAAAATAATAATAAAAAGCAACAAACCAAAACAGGAAAATAAAGAAGAAAAGAAGAAATAAAGGAAGAGAAAAAAAAGAAAGAAAAGAGGGATAATAACAATAAAAGTGAAAAAAAAAGTGGAGTGTCTTCCTTTGGCTGGCTTATGATTCCATTTGTATGTACTGTTCTGTTTATCAGTTTCACGTTGCTGGGGCTAAAGATTACTCTTTAGGCCCGTCCTATGTCCTCAGGGAGTATTCAGATTCCTTGTATTACTCAAGGTGTGGTCTGGGTGTGGCTATATTGTTTGCCTGGAGACTGGAGGGAGGGGCTATCTCTTAGGAGAAAATGGTGACTGGGGTTAGATGACTCAGCGCTAGACCTGCCACCACCTCCCCTGGATTGCTGCCTACTCTCCCCAGATTCCACAAGCCCACACGTTCTCCTGCACCTCAACAACGGGTAAGTGTCTGTATTCGAAAGGTCCCACGAACCAGGTTCAGTGGGGAAAGGCACAGGCGAGGAGGGACCGCATCCTCAGGAGCTCCTCTCTTGCCAGCACTGCGTGGTCTGGGAAGCCTTTCAGAGCTGCCTCTTAGCTCAGATCCAAAATCCAGACTCCAAGGTCCAAAATCCCCTACCTCCTGCAGTCCCGTGGTCCCTCTTTTTCTTTCTTTTTTTTTTTTTTTCCACAGACTGATGCTTTGCCTGTCCTCAGGGACACGGCCCGGCACCCTGTAGATTCCCCCTGCACCTCTGGCCAGAGTCTCAGCCGATTCTCCTGCCTAGAACCTTGATTTTACCTTTTTTCAGGGGCTTCTGCCCTTCCCAGATGCAAACTATCTCACCAGCTGCATCTCCTCGCCAAATTCGGGCTGAATTCCACTCGTTTCAGCTGCTCCCTCTACCCGCTCCAGGACAAGGCTAAGGACACATCCGTCTATTCCGCCACCATCTTTCCTCTCTAAACCTGTAGCTTATGTCTTTTGCCAGATTTTGGCATTTTTCAGCCATTGTTTTCTCTATTACGTTCTGGCTCTGAACTCTCCTTTCCTCTGGGACCTTGGAATAAATAAAATGCAGTCTCACCTTAAACACCAGGTAATATTCAGAAGGAGTTTGTACTCCAAGAGTCCAGATTGAGAATATATATTATTTTAGGGAGAGTTTAAATAAATTCATTTATATTAGGTATTGAAGGAAAGGGAACTTTCGTATGTGGGGAAACCACTGGGCTGCCCGTGAGATACTGCTAACTGCCTACCAGTAGGGTCTTGGAGGGCAGTGGGTTGAATTTGACCTAAGCTGACATGTTTGGGGTAATTTCTAATTACTTTTAGAGCTTATTTTTAGAAGTGCTATACTAAAATACATTTGTTGAAATTAAAAATTGATACTTGTTCCTTTGAAAGATGTCACTTTTATCATAACTTTACAGAATTTAAACTCATCTTTACAGTTTTGGCCCCTTTTGTGTTTCATTGTTTTATATATATTGTGGTGCTAAGTTCTGCAGTGGCATTTTAAAAGAGATAAGTTGCAGGAAGAATATAATGTACTAGAGGCATGGTGCAAGAAATTTGTGCACTAGGGGAGGGTGTCCCCTCAGCCCAGCCTGCACCCTCTCGCAGTCCAGGAGCCCTTGGGTGATGTCTGACTGCTGTGGAGCTCCCGCCACCACCTCTGCACTCACCAGCTGTGAGGCTGGCTTCTGGCTGAGTGGTGCTCCCCCTGTGGGAGCACACTGACCACCAGGGGGCAGCTCCTGCATTGAGCTTCTGCCCCATGATGGTCAGTGCACTTCATAGGAACCAGTCGTTCCACATTTTGGTCAATTTGCATATTAGCCTTTTATTATGTAGGATGAGCCTTGAGATCTTGAAGAAGATGGAAGGGTGTATCTGAGCTGTTGCCTTGTCTGTCTGAGGGGCAGGTGATGGACTACGCATGAAATGCTCTGACAGGTCATGTGTCTTAAAAGGTCATTTGTACCCAAAATTTCACTAACTTTTCTGATAAACCTAGCTCAGTTCAGATGTATCTCACTTCATGTAATTTATTACTAGTGCAAAGATCTGAGTCTGGGTTCATTTTATTAGTTCCTTTTCTGTTTTATAAATAAGTCCTGTAAAATTTGCTTTTGTTAATCATTTTTAAAGTGTTGTATGTACTTGATATTAAATGAAAAGAAATCACAGGGTTGCACAAAGAAAGAAGTGAAAGGCCCTTCTCTCCCTGCCCCAGACAGCATAGTCCCTGTTAACTGTTTGGAGCATGATAGTTTACTGGTGTTTCAGAGAGTTTCCTACATGTCTCAAATGGGAAAATCTCATTTCTGGTTCTGAGCATCATTCATGCAGTCAGAGCCACATAGCAGCCTGGAAAGCCCAAAACATGGACCTCTCTCCCCAAGTGAGTCATCTGCTGATTGAATGCAATGAAAGGTGAACTTCTCTTACCTGTCAAGTGATAGGCAATTAATTTCTAAGGAGAGAATGTAAAGTGTATTTCTGAAGTGACATGGTTATGTTTAGAAAATATGGGGTCAGATTTGAATCTTTAGATTATTTAATGTTCTTTGAAGATGTAGATTAAAATTATTCATGTTACTGACTCAGCAAAGTTATAATTCCTATGAATCATCTCATTCAACGCATTTTGGGGCTCAAGTCTAAGAAATCCTCTCTGATGAAAACAGAAAAATGACATGTAGGAGGTGGTTTTCAAAAGTGAAAGCTGTGCTTTCTTCAGATAAAATCAAGGTTGACGCCTAGGAGCCTGGGATATCACACCCAGGGTCTGCTAATACAGGAATGCAGGGACTGGAGTGAGACCGGGTGGTTTCAAACCCGAGTCATTACCACATGGCAGCAATGAAGACGAAGATGTCAGTGCTCTTTTGATAAGATTCGTTGTCTGTGGGTTATTTCACTTTATTTTTTCTTCCCTCACATTTTCTTTGCTTTAGTACTTACTTCCCTGCCACACTAGTTCCCATGTGTCCCTGCACCCTAAGAACCTTCATTAACTTCCTCTTCTGGCATCAGAAGACCTGAAAGAGAGGTTCAGTGAGAGGGCACTGGTGTGGCAGAGGCACCCACATGCTGTGTGCTGTGTGTGCACACGTGTCTGGAGTACAACTCCTGAAAGGCCTTGTGATGCTCTAAGCTCCCTCCTGCTGGTATTTTGGCACAACACTTCATAGTCCTGTTGGGGCGTGTCTGTGTATGTGAAGTGTTTGGAGTAGAGTTTTCTAATGTTTTCTCAGATATAGAAGTGAACTGGAAGGATAAGTATGTTGAATGAAATTAAGCATCTGTTAGGTACAAGGCACTTTTCCTAGGGATTGTGGGAACTTACATGATGTTAGGGAAGAAACCTATGCACTTATAATAACAATATCTCTATTTGTGGAGCTCTAACCATGTGCATTATCTCGTGGAATCCTAGAGCACCCTACAGGGTGGGTACTGTTAAAACTGTCTCAATGGCAGATGTAGCGGTTATGGGCCTCCTTTGCTGTGGAAGCACAGAGGAAGGAGAAATTAACTACAGGCTCAGGAAGGTTTTGTGAAAGGGGAACTAGACCTTGAAGGATGGGTGGATTTTATTGGTAGGAAAGAGGGATGTGGTTGTTCCAGGAGAGGGAGTAGAATGAGCAAAGGGAAATTCACAAGGCTCACATACCAATGTGTGTATGAAGTCTTTAATTTTAGCTCTGTTCACAAGGAGCTATGGCTAGTATAAAGAACTTATAAATGCAAATGACGTCCATCACACCTCTGGGCGCGTAGGTGTAGTACTTGTTTTACTTAGCCTCTCTAAGGAAAGGATAAGTGAACATAAAGTTATTTCCCCTTAACACAAAGTTTACATTTCATATCATTGATTCAGATGAGTCCAGTTCATCTGCTCTTTGTTTCCTTTAAGAGACCTTACTCTGATGCAAGGTCATGAAGTGTTTACAGGTGAGTGGAGCTGAAAACTCCCCTCGGTTTTAACTTTTATTGGTGACTTTAGATTCCTTATTGCTTCAGGTTACTGGCATCTTGCTGTGCTTGCTTGATGGTGATTGTTTCACTAGGTCCAATCCTTCATCTCCGGTTCTTGGAATACTATTTGACCTTAGAATGTCTTATATTCCCAATGTATGCCAGTTGAAAGATAAAGCTTTCTAATGTATCAGTTAAAAGAGAAGGTTTAAAAAAAAAGGCTTGTATTTACAAGTAAAATAATTGATATTTTTAGTATAATAGAATTTTAATCCTTGAGGAATAGGAATGGCAGTGGTTTCACTTTTACATATAGTGTGGCTTACTCAGTAGCATTTAAAATCAAATTATAGAAGATACTCAAGGTCACTAATCAAAGGGAAAATGCAAATAAGAACCACACAATATCACCTCCCATTGCCAGAATGGCTGTTATCAAAAAGACAAGAAGGGATAAGTGTTGTGAGGCAGTGGAGAAAAGGGAACCCTTGTGCACTGTTGGTAGAATTGTGAATTGGTGCAGCCACTATGGAAAACAGTATGGAAGATCCTCAAAAATTAAAAATAGAAATACGATATGACTGAGCAATTTCACTTATGGTTATATGAAGAAATCCAAAACACTAATTCAAAAGGATACATGTACCTCTGTTTATTGCAAGATCAGTTTCAATAGCACAGATGTGGAAGCAACCTAAGTGTCCACTGATAGAAAATTGGATGAAGAAGATGTGGTGCATATATTCAGTAGAGTATTATTCAGTCATAAGAAAGAATGAAGTCTTGACATTTGCAACAACATAGATGGTCTTCAGGGCATGCTGCTAAGTGAGCTAAGTTGGACAGAGAAAGACAAATACCATATTATCTCACTTATATGTGGAATTAAAAACAAAACAACCTCATAGATACAGAGGACAGATTAGTGGCTGCCACAGGTGATGGACGGCAAAAATGTATAAAAGTGTTGAAAAGATAAAAAGGAAAAACAACATGGTCATTACTGAGCAACACCAGAAAACCTTACTATTGGCTAGTGATTGGTGACAACAAGCAAGCAAAACAACAACAAAAACACCTTTTTTAAAAAAAAGAGAAACAAGCTCAAATCAGGATCAGCTACATGTATTCTGAAACTAAACAAAGACAGACCTTAGGTTCTAAAGGTTTTGGGCCAGGTAATGGACAATTTATACCCAGGGGTTTCCCTTTGTCCTAGAGGCAGAGGGCACTTACCCTTGTGAATGTGGGTTCTAATTAAAGAGACCTGGCCAAGCGGTGATTTTTTAAAGGGAATACCAGAAACTTGGATTAGCTTGACATCATGTGAATTATTGAGCCAGTGGGTGTGGGTCTGTGATAGTAGTTATATGTATCCATAGTCTAATAGCTGGAAAAGTGTGGTATGTATTGTGGGCCTCATGGCAACCCAGAGAGCCCACAGTTCTTACATGGATGGTTGTACACCGTCCTTTCATTTCTCTAAGGCAGATTCATCCGTCTGTGTAGTGTGGGCAGGACAGGAGGAGAGCAGGTCCCCTGAGTGGGTCCCAGTGGCCTCTGTCAGTTGACAGTTGGACAAAGTTCTGAGCAGGAAAGACCCTTGAAAAGTTGAACTTGCTCCTTTCTCTGTTTCTCTGTCAGGGACACAGGCTTCCTGAGCTCAGGTGCTGTGGGTGGGATTTGAGCTCATCCCATCACCTGTGTCACTCAGGAGACTCAAGCACCAGCTGCCACCTCATCAGTCAGGTGCAGGGATTTTCAGGAGCAATTTAACTGGGTGGGGTTTGTGCATCATTGTGAGCTCTGCAAGTACACAGGGACTCTGCTGTGCTTCCGTTTATGTCTTCTGAGGAGTGCTGTAGTCTACAGTGAGCACAAACACTGTTCCTTTAAGAGGACCTGGTCTGTGCTTATAAATTGGGCTGCTTCGGACTGTCTCATCTAGGTTTTTATTTCCTACTCAGCTCGTGAAAGAGGAGAATTAAGCTGTGGCTGTTTCTGAAACATTTTGATTCCGATGGGATTCCTAATCCCGCAAAGTAAGTTGGCGATATATTCCTTCCAAGTGGGTAACTTTATAGAAATTAAGTCTTTAGGATCTAGATACCTCAGGTTTTCAAAATGTATGTTCTGTTGGCATTTCAATAACTTGTGGGGAGAGGGCTTTGGTTGTTGATTTTCTGCTCCTTTAAGGAGTATATGAAAGCAGCATGTACAGTCTCATGCTAGGGAGGGAAGTGACACATAGAAAAGGGATTTTGAGAGATGTTTGCACCACTGTCCACTGAGAATGTTCTTCAGTGATGTCCTGTGGGATTAGCATTTGTCACGATGCTGAACCAGCCCAGTTCCCTCCAATGAGAGGGAAAGGTGAGTCCTGGTCCCGGGTCCTCTGTGACCCTGCCCTTCCTCTATAGGTGGGACAGGGTCATAGGCGTGGCAGCCACTGTAAGCACATTTAAAACCTAAGACTGAAAGGCACACTAGTACCAAGTATTTACAATATGTACCTAACAGAAAGTTACTATCTTTGATATAAAAAGAGCCCTTAAAATTTAAAAGACAATCTAAATTCTAAAATGGGCACACACACAGAAATCATACTTTAAAATGGGAACACACACAGAAATCTAAGTCTAGGATATAAACTTGAAATCCACAGAGAGATACAGTTGGGCTATCAGGAAGAGGATGATGAAGATCCCTGGTTTACAAAAAATTCAGGACTGTAGTCCCCCTGTGTCTGTGTAACTCAATCTCCAAGTCGCAGAATCCCCCAATTTTAAAATGGGGGATTATCATATGTTCTAACCCCAAAGGTTTAACTCAGGTCATGCCCCCCTCCCTCCAACATCTGTGCTGACACCAACAGTTGACAGGACCTCCAACTACATAAACCAACCCACGCATGCGCACAATCACAGCTCTGGGTGGACCAAATTGGAATCACAGTATACATACTACCCTGCTACCAGCTCTTTTCTTACAATAATGCACATTGGAAAAGTTCTGACTGCACTAGTCCTCTAACGTCATGGGCAGAAGGGTGGGGCACTTGGTATGTCCATCTCCCCTGCCCCCAATACATATCCAGGCCAAGGCTTCTTAGGATTTGGTGGTTTTAATAATAATGTTCAGGGGTTTTGTTGTTCTTAGTAGGAGGGAAAGATGTATATTCAATCTTTCGTAAAGCGAAGTCACAGCTTCTTTTTAAAAAATGAGTCTTAGAGAGAGGAAGGGAGAGAAAAACATTGATGTGAGAGAGAAACAATAATGGTTTCCTCCCGCACGCATCTGACCAGGAATAAACTTGCAACCTAGATATGTGCCCTGATCAGGAAAAAAACACACAGGCTAGCTGTATGCCGAGACTGGGAAGCAAATCCACAGCCCAGCTGTATGCCCTGACTGGGAAGGGAACCCACAGCCCAGCTGTATGCCCTGACTGGGAAGGGAACCCACAGCCCAGCTGTATGCCCTGGCTGGGAAGGGAACCCACAGCCCAGCTGTATGCCCTGACTGGGAAGGGAACCCACAGCCCAGCTGTATGCCCTGACTGGGAAGGGAACCCACAGCCCAGCTGTATGCCCTGACTGGGAAGGGAACCCACAGCCCAGCTGTATGCCCTGGCTGGGAAGGGAACCCACAGCCCAGCTGTATGCCCTGACTGGGAAGGGAACCCACAGCCCAGCTGTATGCCCTGACTGGGAAGGGAACCCACAGCCCAGCTGTATGCCCTGACTGGGAAGGGAACCCACAGCCCAGCTGTATGCCCTGACTGGGAAGGGAACCCACAGCCCAGCTGTATGCCCTGGCTGGGAAGGGAACACACAGCCCAGCTGTATGCCCTGGCTGGGAAGGGAACCCACAGCCCAGCTGTATGCCCTGACTGGGAAGGGAACCCACAGCCCAGCTGTATGCCCTGACTGGGAAGGGAACCCACAGCCCAGCTGTATGCCCTGGCTGGGAAGGGAACACACAGCCCAGCTGTATGCCCTGACTGGGAAGGGAACACACAGCCCAGCTGTATGCCCTGGCTGGGAAGGGAACCCACAGCCCAGCTGTATGCCCTGACTGGGAAGGGAACCCACAGCCCAGCTGTATGCCCTGACTGGGAAGGGAACCCACAGCCCAGCTGTATGCCCTGGCTGGGAAGGGAACACACAGCCCAGCTGTATGCCCTGACTGGGAAGGGAACCCACAGCCCAGCTGTATGCCCTGGCTGGGAAGGGAACCCACAGCCCAGCTGTATGCCCTGGCTGGGAAGGGAACCCACAGCCCAGCTGTATGCCCTGGCTGGGAAGGGAACCCACAGCCCAGCTGTATGCCCTGGCTGGGAAGCTAACTCAAAATCTTTTGGTGTATGGGAAGATGCTTCAATTAACTTAGCAACTGGGCCAGGGTAGTCATAGCTATTTTGTTTTAGTGAGGTGAAGACCTGTGTATTGATACAGAAACACTTGCAATGTATCCTATCTAATAAAGAGGGAATATGCAAATTAACCCTCAGGAGTTGGCTGCCTTAGACCAGGCCAGTAGGGGGGGGTTAGTGAGGAATAACCAAAAGACTGAACAAGCAGGTTGCGTGGGGCAACCAGGCTGGCGGGAGGCCATGAGGGGTGACCAGGCCGGCAGGAAGGGGAAGTTAGGTGTGACCAGGCAGGCAGGCAGGTGAGTGATTAGGAGCCTGTGGTCCAGGATTGCAAGAGGGATGTCCGACTGGCAGTCGGATATCCCCCAAGGGGTTCCGGATTGGAGAGAGGGTGCAGGCTAGGCTGAGGGGGAACCCCCCCCCCGCCCCCGTGCATGAATTTTGTGCACCGAGCCTCTAGTATTATTATTTGAAAAAGGGAAGTAGAGGATAGGATGCATACTGTGACTCCACTTTGATCCATGAAGAGCTGTGTTTGTGCACCTTCATGGGTGGGTTTATGTGAACTGTTTCCAAGGCTGCCCCTAGAGCAGGAGTGGGGAGTGGTGCAGCAAGAGTAAAGAGGCCTTTTACCTCCTGCTTCTACGTTTGGCAGTCTGCAACTTTAAAAGAAAAGTCTTCAGTTTGGGATTCACTGTGGAATGTATTTGTTTGCATTTGCATAGAATAAGAGGGCAAGGGACTACCAAACTAGAGGGAAGGCGGTGGCTGTCACTTTTTCCTTATTATTTCTAGGCCATTGACACTTTTTACTACAATCTGCATGTTACTTTTATATTTTAAAAATAATAAAGTCATAATGGCTTTATTTCAAATGATGACTTGAAACAATTTAAAAAATAATTTTCAAATAAGTCACTAGAGGCAAAATACTTTAATGACATCAGTAATCTTTCTCACATTATTGTGGGAAAATGTGTTTCTGCAGTTCATAGGTAAGAAAGAAAGAGACTTATTTCCTGACCTGATGCCCCGCAGAAGGGTCAGCTTCCATTCTCACTCATCAATGACACAAAGATATCTGTGCTGAAAAGGGATTGACTCAGGATGCCCACCACAGGTCTCAGTCACAGCATACCCTTCTTTTGTAGGACTTACAAGCTCCTCCTGAGCGGTGGCACCCCTTATGAAAAAGGTGTGGAAGTGGGCCCTTCGGCATCCAGAAGAGGTACAGCTCTCACGGGGCACCTTCCTTCCCTGCCTTAGAGATCAAGCAAACGGGAGGCATCTGAGAAGATAGCTACGCTCTAACACAAATAGGAAATTCATGTTTTAAAAATGTATTGTCCCATGCTAACATCTTGGTCACTTCATCTGAGTGCTTCTTTCCTTGCTAACACACCTGAAACTCTACTGTGGGAAATGAGGAAGTGGGAGGAGCCTGCATTTGCTCCTTCTCATTGAACACTCGGCTAAACTCATAAACAGGCTAAGCCAGAGAGTGTCTATCCCTCGTCCAAGGGTGTAGACATGTGCAGTTGTGTTGTATATGCCAGATTGCCCTCCAGCAATATCGAGCACCTTCCACCATGTTCCCTGGCCAGGCACTGTGCTAGGCAATGAGCATGGAGAGTCAGACACGGCTGGTCCTTGCCTCGTGCAGCTCACAGCCTGACAGCATTGGAACTCCCCCTTCGCTCCTGAGGCCTCCCCCACTGCTGCCGCCATGGCTGTGCCAGTCCCTCTTCTTGGGACAGAGAGGAGTTTGGGGTCTGGCATGCAGGTGGTTGGACCTAAGGTCAGAAATGCTTTTTTGAAAATTCTTTAGGGTACTTATTTATTTTTAAATATGTTTTTTAATGTGTTTTTATTGATTTGAGAGAGAGAGGAAGGGAGAAACATTGATGAGAGAGAAACATCCATCGACTGCTGCCTGCACGCCTCCTGCTGGGGATGTAGCCTGAAACTCCATCATGAGCCCTGTTGGTGCAAGGGTCCATGCTTTATCCACTAAGCCAAAAAAAAAAAAAAAAACCCACACAATATTTTTTTCATTGATTTCAGAGAAAGGAGGGAAGAGGAGGGAGAGAGAGAGAGATCAGTGATGAGAGAGAAACATCACCCTGCACACCCCCTACTGGGGATCAAGCCCGCAACCCAGGCATGTGCCCTGACTGGGAATGGAACCATGACCTCCTGGTTCATGGGTTGGCCCTCAAACCCTGAGCCACACTGGCCAGGCTAGATATGCTTTTTAAACTTCCCCAGCTCTCGCTCTTTTTTTTTTTTTTTTTTTTTGTAATCTGGCAACAATGATGCAGCTGCCAGGGACAGCATTGGTGCTGAAAAGACTTTGTTATGCTATAGCAAAATACCTTGTTTCTTAATTAAAATGAAAATACTTGGTTGTGTAAGCTCACTGTCTGAGCACTTAAAGTTGTGACATTTATTAACTTTTTTAAGCACATGGCAGATGATGATGAGGAGGAGGCAGCCGCAGCTTCTAGTAACACTGAGGTTAGCATTACAAATGAAAGTTAATTTTCTAAAGTAAAACTTTTCTAGATGTAATTTATTTACAGGATATTTTTCCTTACATGATATTCTTCTACCATCCCCCCTTTTTTGGTTTAAATATTAGGAGGCTTTTGGAACTTTTATGTTGTAATCTTGATAGCTTTTAAATTTTACTTTTTTGCACTAAAAACTGACTGCTTTAGGTTCATTATATGTTATGCAATTTTACCATTAGATGAACTACCAATAAAAATTTTAGTTAACACTTTAGGAATAGCTTTTTTGTTCAGTACAATTGATTTTTCTAGAATATTTGCTTATTTTGATTGGCCAATTTAAATTAGTCTGAAAACTTGACTACTATTTTACTGTCAAATTTAATACTCTAACAACCATCTTATTTTACCCTGTAAATATTAGTGGAGAGGATTGTTTGCCTTTTTGAGTAGGCCCTGAGCATTCCTGGTGCTAGGCTGGATTTAGATATCAAAGACCCCAGTTCCCCGCATCATGGGTGCAAGACATCTCCATCAAGTCTTGTTGCAGTGACAGGGCATCTGCTGTTGGCCAAGTCTCTGTTACCTGGGTCCCAATTTGAGCTGGGCATGGGAAGCTAAGCAGCCATGGGGGCAGGAGACCTCCCTCAGCAGGGGTGAGGGTTCAGGCCCCTGCAAACTTGGGGGGGGTTGAAGGTCTGTGCCCCACCTCTGTTGATCCCCAAGTTCTCTCCTGATGGCCCCTTTGCCACTGTGCCTGTCTTAGGTTGTTCCTTCCCTGAGGAATCTTACTCGTTTCTGGCTAACCAGCCATCCTCTGGGGCCAAGCAGGGTGATGTGAGGTTCAGTTCTGTCTCCTTGGTCGCGTATGCCCCCATGGCCTCCATGCCCAGCACCTGCCTTGGGATCCCCTCGCCTGCTGGCAGGGTCCCAGCACTGATCACATATCTTATGGAACCCAGGTTTCTTCTCCAAGGAGGCCCAGCTCACCCCACTGGGTGAGAGACAGATCCATGGTACCAGCCATCACGAGGCTTCAACCTTGGCATGAACAGAAGCTCAGGCAGCAGCTGTGGACAATTGGATTGTGAGGAGAGGGTCCCTCTTGGCCAAAAGGGCAAGCTGTATGGTAAGATTACCTGGGGCAAATGGGGAAGTATTTTGGACTTATGTTCCTGACTCTTCATGGGTAAGAGATCCCCCTCCTAATGTAGTCACCAATAATACCAAATACCTGGGTCATCCAGGAGGACCATGGGTGGGGCAAGGAAGTACAATTACAGAGGGGACTCCACCCAGCTTCCATTTTGTATGACACCAAATCAAACCATTGCTCCTTTGTATGTAAAATAAAAGAGAGGTTTTTGGCTTGTGTGGATACCAAAGAAAAGGACTACCACCACTTGCTCCTGGGAGAGGTATAGAAAATGTAGCTAAGACCTTGTCTATACAAAAAGAAACTGGCAGACAGTTTGAAATGGAATTGCCATGGCCTAGAGCAAAGAATATCCTTACATGATATTGTTCTACAATGCCATTATACTTTTTCCCAGATTTGTGTTACCCCCATTACCTATAATAGTACCTCGCACCCTTGGGGATCAATAAAAAATCATCTTCTTGGTGCTTGGAGACAAAGGTAACACATCTCTAGATATTTTAGAATTACAACAGCATAATATACAATTATCCCAAACAAACTTACAAACTAATTCTTTGAATGTCTGGCAGCAATTTAAAAAGGACATGAAAGGGTTTAATCCCTTCCACTGTGTAGAGGGCCCCATGGGAAGGCACCTGAGCATTCTAAACACTGAGGTTTTTGAACAGAGGGTTAAGAGACATGTGACACTTGTGCGGCTCCTGCCTATCTGGGAGCTCCGGTCACTCTGCTCCCTGCTTCCCCTGCTTGGTCACCTTTTGTCGTTTATTTTTTCTCATTAACTCATCTACCAAAGATCAGTAGGGAAATGAATAGTAATAAAGTTCAGATTAGCTTACTCTTCTACTTACTAGTTCGCACAAAAGATAGATTTGGTCAGAAATAGTGTAGAGAACATCTAAGTGGGCTTACCAATCCATGAGCCTATCTTCAGAGAACTTTTTTTTCTTTTATAATTCTTATTGAGGATAGTTTTCTCATTGATTTTTAGAAAGCGTGGAATGGAGGGAAGGAAGGAGGGGGAGAGAGAGACAAAGAGAAACATTGATTTGAGAGAGACACATTGATTGGTTGCCTCCCATACATGCCCCAACCAGGGCCTGGATTGAACCTGCAATCCAGGTATGTGCCCATGACCTTGGGTGAGTAGGCCGACACTGAGCACACGGGCCAGGGCAGATAACTTTTATATACAGTTTATTCATATATATATATATATATATCATCCATTTCAGACAGAAAGGGAGATGGAAAGAGAGATAGATAGAAACATAAATGATGAGAGAGAATCGCTGATCAGCTGCCTTCTGCATGCCCCCTACTGGGGATCAAACCTGCTATCCAGGCATGTGCCCTTGACCAGAATCAAATCCGGGACCCTTCAGTCTATGGCCGACGCTCTTCCCACTAAGCCAAACTGGCTAGGGCCAGATAACTTTTTAATGTTAAGTTTGTTGAGGTATAATTTAGTCTACTCATTTTAATGTACAATTCTTTGAGTTTTGACAAATGTTTACAGTCATGTAACTATCAGCACAGTCAAGATAGAGAATGTGTCCATCACCCTGAACAGCACCTCTGCCTCTTTGTCTTTGTCATCAATGCCCCAGCCCAGCCTCAGCCCCAGGCAATCACTCCTGTTTTCTTTCCCAACAGTTTTGCCTTTTCCATAATGTCTTATAATCAGATCATGCAGTGTGTGGCCTTGTGAGTCAAGCCTTCACTTAGCCTAATGCTTCCAAGATTCATCCATGCCCATACACGCATTAGAAGTTTGTTCTTTTTCATTCTGAACAGTACAGGCACACCCTGGGGATACTGTGGGCTCGGTTTTTCTGTGTAGAAAATAATGTGTATACCTTAATTTAAAGTAGGCACCTGGCTGGTGTGGCTCAGTTGGTTGGGTGTCATCCCAGGCACCAAAAGGTTGCTGGTTCAATTCCCATTCAGAGCACTTGCCTGGGTTTTAGGCTTGATCCTCGGCAGGAGGCGTGATGTTCTGTTCTCAAACCAATGTTTCTCTCTCCCTTTCCCTTCCTTGCTCTCTAAAATTCAATAAAAATATTAATTTAAAAATGCTTACCATTATATGAGCCTATTGGAAAAGTGGCCAATATACTTTCTCAGTGCAGGGTTTCCACAAATCTTCAATTTGTTAAAAATTCAGTATCTGCAATGCGCAATGAAGTGAGGTGGGCCCGTATTCCATTGGCTGGATGTACCTTAGAGTGTTTACCCATACATTAGTTGATGGACATCTGGGTTATTTCTAAGTTTGGGCAATTATGGATAAAACTGTGCTGAATATTTGCGGATGAGTTTTTTTAATGTGGACATATATTTGTATTTCTCATGGGTATAGGCAACTGGGAGTGGGATTGTTGGGGCATTGGGGCATCTGGTGTTTGTTTTTACGAAGTTACCAAGCTGTTTTCCAAAATGACTGCATCATTTTACACTCTCACCAGTAGATATGAGTGTTCCAGTTATTCTTGACAACACTTGGTATTCTCCGGGGTTTTGGTTTTTGATTTGCATTTTCTGCAGGGAGCCTTTACCCTAGGAGAATCCAGGTCTATCCATTTCTAACTCAGGAACCTCTTGGACAAGTGATAGAACTGTCTCTCTTGGGGTCTCAATGTCTATATCTTTAAAACGGGCACAGCAGAAATATAACCCCATCAGCTGTAATGAAATTTACTGAGAAAAAACACATAAGACACTTAGCTACTATTTATAGTGCATGGCACACATTAACACACCGAAAGTGTAAGCTCTAAGAATTGACTGCTGTTATAATTATATCCTATATAATAAAGAGATACTATGCTAATTAGACCGAACAGCAGAACAACCATCCAGACGACCTTCCGGACGAAGCTGAGGCTGCAAGGGCCGGCCGAGGCTGTGAGGAGCTGTGAGGGCCGGCAGGGGCTGTGAGGGCCAAGCCCCTTGCACAAATTTCGTGCATCGTGTCTCTAGATAAATGCAAATGTAATGCCAGGTAGATGGTGCAGCGTGTCATAGCATTCATCTAAGTGAAGATGTGTGAGGTAGCTGGTAAGACCAGGGGGCGTTTGAAATGGGGTTTGAAGGATTGGAGATGTGCCCTGTGAAGATGTCAGGAAAAGGGCCTTTCCACAGAGGCGCACGGTGGACGGGTGGAGGGGGCACACAGCACGGGGACATGACTGGGACACCCCCTGACTGTCCCAGCAGGACCTGCTCGCTGTTGCAGATTGTCCAGAGTAGGGTGCCCTGGCTGGCATGGCTCAGTTGGTTGAGCATGATCCTGTGTACCAAAACGGCACCAGTTCAAATTTGGTCAGGGCACATGCCCGGGTTGCAGACTCCATCCCCAGTAAGGGGAGGGCTTGTAGATCCATTGATGTTTCTCTATCTCTCTTTCTCTCCCTTCCTCTTTCTCTAAAATCAATAAAAAACATATTTTTTTAAAAAATTACAATTAGAAAAAGAAGAAGCAGGGTAATAATGAATGACAACTTGGCCTACCTCTCTGAGTGGTTGCTTTTCTCATTCTAGACCATGCTCTGAGTTGAACTTGACCTTGTTCTTAATCTCCAATACTGAAATGTGTCTTATAATTATAGTATTAACAGTTAAATCTTTCAATTGTCCTTAATAATGTGTTCATGGGTATTATTCATTCTCTTGGCTTTTTCCACGTTGGATGTTTATAGAGCCTGTACATTCCCTTTTTTGGCCAATCTTTCCTTGAAAAATTGTTCTTTTTCAAAATTAGAAAAAGAAAAAAAAAAGCACAGTATCAGTCTTTGTACCAGAAAAGCCAAGGTCCTGTTTGGCTTCATTCCTCCTCCTTCTCCCCCTCTTCTTCCTCTCACTATCCTCTGATGCACCTCCCGGAGCCCAGAGCTCTCCTGAGCGTCTTTCAGCACAGCTCTCAATAGCGTTTCTTTGGCCCGGGGACTGGTTTGCAGATACTTCTAACTAGAGATCCAAGTTGGCTGGGTGTGCAGAGGTCAGGTAGGCAGGCCTTCTTCCAAAGCAGGGACGTTTCTGTGTGCTGGGCTTGTAAAGCAGGCTCCTGAGTCCTTGCCCCCAGACCTCAGAAATCCAGGCACCTGCTTGAATACTACACACAGTAGGCACCTAAAAATGGTTGTTAAAGAATTTCGAGGTAGAGATCTCGTGCTGGTGTAGAAGTGTCATCCAGGAGCTGTGCTCTGCCTCCTGCTGTCCTTCACGCTGCCCCTCCCCCCCACACACACACACACACACCTCCCACCTTGTCTTGTCCTGGTGTCCACACTTCTCTCCTCCTAGAACCCACACAGAGACTTGAGTGCTGCCTTGAAATTGCCACTCCACTTTGCATGGTCCAGAAACATACACTCCTGATAGTATTGAATGTGGGTCAGGGCACGCAGCTGGTGCAGGCTGGCTCTCACAGAAACCAGGCCTGGGGCGCAGTGGACCCAGAGGACCTGGGGTGGCTGCCCGGCTGCGGGCTGTGCTGTGAGGGCTGTGCTGTGGGCTCCAGGTGGAAGGCTGGGCACCAGCATGAGTGCTTTTGGACATCAGTGCTCTGAGCCCATGTGACTTGGAGGTGGAGACTAAGGCAGGACTGATCATCTGTCTCAATCCCCTCTCCCCTGACCCACCACCTCCAGTGACTAGAGAAGAAAGCAAATAAGGATCATATAAATCAGGCCTCCTTCTCCTCTCCTTCTTAGGTGCCTCCACCTCTGTCCCCACCTCCCTTGCTTATAAATTTCATCTTGCTTTAGCCAGACTTCACTCTTAATGGAGAAAGGACAGGCAACAGTGGTGTCAGATCCATGGGTGGGTAGCTCAGTTGAGTCTGCATTAGTGCCCATTTTCACCTGGCATTCCTGCTAATTGTCTTCCCACTGCCCTCTCTCCAATCTGCAGGAATACTCTGAGTACCTTGAATGTGTGAGTACCTTGGATGAGTGAGTATCTTGGATATGTATCTTTGAATGTGTGAGTAACTTGGATGTGTGAGTACCCTGAGTGTGTGAGTACCATGGGTGTGTGAGTACCTTTTATATGTGAATACGCTTGGATGTGTGAATACCTTGGATGTGAGTACCTTGGATGAGTGAGTACCTTGGATGAGTGAGTACCTTAGATGTGTGAGTACTTTGGATGTGTGAATACCCTTGGATGTGTGAGTACCTTGGATGTAAGTACCTTGGATGAGTGAGTACCTTGGATGAGTGAGAACCTTGGATGAGTGAGTACCTTGGATGTGAGAGTACCTTGGAAGTGTGAATACCCTTGAATGTGTGAGTACCTTGGATGTGAGTTACTTGGATGAGTGAGTACCTTGGATGAGTGAGTACCTTAGATGTGTGAGTACCTTGGATGTGTGAGTACCTTGGGTGTCAGGAGACTTGTGAAGATGCAGTGAATCAGTGTAGATTCGCCTCCTTTACCAAATATACAGCAGCAGAATTCTGCCCATGGGTCTCGATTTGTGGAGGCAGTGTGGTCATTGTGACCCTGTCAGCATGAGATGAAGGAGGGAGCAAATGGAATCTTCAGTTTCATCAAGACTTGCCTCTAATTTTGGAGCTGTTCCAAAAGGATTAAAATTGATAGAATTTGTCCAGCAGCCCCCGATGAGGGAAAGCCCAGAATTTAGACTCACTCTGCCAGTGCCTGAGTTCAGAAGCAGAAACTCTGATCTGTACAAGTAGGCACATGGGTGTGTCTATATTTGCTGTAAATTTATTTTCCTTTACCTTTTTATGCATGTCACCTTTTTCTTTTTTGCTTCCATTGTATTGTTGCTAAAAATAAGTGAGGCAGTAGTGTTGCTTCCCTGGGGCCTATTATCGTGCTCGTGTACTTCTGCCACCAGGTTTGTGAGCCTATTTTTACTTCTTCAGCTCAGACATCCTTTCTGACACAGCTCAGAGATTCCTAGTCATCTTGGGTTTGGGAAAATCAGACTTCCCTAAAGAAAACAAGAGCAAGCAGCATTGCTTCATGTTGTGGGGAGGTAGCATAGGAAAGGAGTGCCCGCACTGTGGGAGGAGTGAAGGCCTCTAATGCAGGCTGGAGGGTGCGTCTGTGAGAGAAGGAAGGGGTACAATGGAAGGAAGGAAGGTTCCACCCCTTTCCCTAGCAACAGCAATGGCTGTTCTTTAGCCCAAGACATGAGTTCGGGCTTGCAGCTAAAACACCGCCCACATGGTCCTGGACCAGAGGTCAGGATGCAGAAAAGCCCCTGGGAATCAGCATGGACACTGAGAATGTTTGTGGAGGCATCAGGGCCACTTAAACAGCCCCCTGCAACCAGTTGTTGAAATCTGGGTCAGATACACACACGATCAGAATTTTAGCAGGGTTGGAAAAGAGATGATGTCTAACTTTGTATGCCAAATGCTATATATGAATGAAGTTTGGTGAGAGAACCTGTCTTGCATTTTTGGATGTTTCTAGAAATGCAGGGGTTATACAGTGGTCAAGAATAATTATTTGCATGCCATTAAACTGATTACTAATGAGATCCGTTGCTTCTGCCTCATCATACGGGTTGTTTTCTATCTGTTCTCTGTCAACAGGCTAGAAGCCTGTTATCTGTCATTCATTTTTTCTTCTAAAATTCTCATTCTTGAAATTAAAGTGCAGGATTAATTTACAAAAGTTAGAGTGCCTTCCCGCATGGATCTGTAGAAGGCCTACCTCCAAGTCACCCAATGCTGCAGGCTAATAGCATCACCTGAGCTAGTGCTCCTGTGTTACCAGCTGCCCCTCAAGAAGAGAGACTGGGAACTGGCCCTTGGGCTTCCCTCTGCTGTGCCCCGTGGTGAGCAGAACCAGTCAGTGAACTTGAATGGGAGGTGGTCTCCTGTTTGCTCCGGGGGAGGGGGAAGCTATCTTGGTGCCCAGCCTTGACCGCCCCTCTTACATGTTTTCTCTGTTCCCTGCTAAGTTACAGAGGGTGAAACACCCAACTGCTTGCTGGTAGGTAACTCGGTGAAAATTGAGGCGGGACCTTGACACTTAACTAATGAACAAAAGGAAATGTCACCAGCCTGAGTCTAGAGTTGCTGAGTGCTGTTGAGGTTAAGTCAGATTCCTTACAGAGTTTGTGACGTGTGAGCCTCTTACTGTTAACTTAGCAAAGTTCAGCTTGTTGTTGGCACGTTGATGATGATAATGGCTCCTGGACTGGTTAGTGAAGCGCTCTGGCCTCTAAGAGTCCTTTTCAAACTCTCAGGCCCCAGGTGCAGCCGCCAGCGGGGGAGGAGCACAGCCCCTAAGGTGGTTCTTCCCAGGGGAACTGTGAGCATCTGGGGCCAGGCTCCTGCCAGGCGGCTCCTGCAGGGGGGGAGGGAAGAGGGACGCTCTGTGTCTTGGTGGGGAACTTCTTTGTTTCGTGGAGACTCTTCGTCTTGGTGCCACATGTCATATTCACCCCAGGGCCTCCCCACTAAGGAAGGTCGATGCACCCACGGAAACCATGAACTCGGGTGCCAGAGGAAGGATACCGGCCAACAGGCACTACGTGAGGCCCAGGAGCGAGCAGCTAGAGCCTGGGCACCCCCTCGGGTACAGTGTGCAGAGCTGGCACCGGAGGCTTCAATCCCGACTTCTGTGGGGCTACCTGAACTCGGGGTTCTTATTTCTGTAAAAGAGCATTGGTGAAGCCTCATGGGCAGGTAGAATATTTACTTGCAAAGCTGAACAGCATTTATGTCCCGTGACCATTGTCATCATCCAGCAGACAGAACTGGAGACAGGTGTGGTACTCGGCAGTTTTCCACGTCTCTACTGGCTTGCCTGAAAAGCTCGCTAGTGTTTCATTGTTCAGGTGTGTGTTTGTGCAGTTTGAATGTGTGTGTTCGCGTTCACTGATTCTGATCTTAAATTGGTTTAACGTGTAAGAAGCATGGGCTTCTGGGGCGTCCCTCCCCGCCTGGCCGGTCTGGCTCCGTGGTTAGAAGCAGGCGCCCTCAGACCGTTCTTACGGTGGCGGTTCTGACAGGGTTCTAAACCCCGGGCACCAGCTTAATGACAGTAAACTTGCAGGCGTGTGGCAAAGACTTATGAACCCTCAGATTAATATAGCATTTGTTTCCTTTTCAGAGTTCGTGGGCTGGGAAAGAAAGTACATTAAAAAGATCGGAGAAGGTAACCTGCTTTTCCACATGCACTTAACACATTGTGGACCAGTAGTTTTATTGCTAGCTTGACCCAGTGGCCAGATAAGTTTCTACTGAACGAGTATAAAAACGTTTTACATAAATGTTAAAGGCACGCCTTAAAATTAAATACCCATTGCATTTTGAAGTTATTTATTACATGCTCTTACAAGCTAATATCTTTTTAAAGTATGATACTGTTGCAGAAGACCAAGAAGACCAAGGACGCTTCTGAGGAAGTAGGAGGGACACTGTTTAATAACGCCAGCGGACTCAGGGAACAGCCTTCCAAATCTGAGTGAAGTAACACGCATGGGGCCCTCCCTTATATCTCCCTCCCTGTGATCTTTGTCCCACAAGCATGGATTATGCTTCCGGTCCTTTTCTCGGGCCTTGCAAGAAGGCCCCCAGGTGTTGGGGGTCTCCAGGCCATATCTGGTGGTCTGGCCTGGCGTCAGAGTTAGGAGCCCTCCCTCTGGGCAGTGTACTGTTCACAGTCCAATGGCCTCTGTAACTGGTTCTGCAAGACCAGTGTCTGGGAAAGAGGTAGTGACTTAATTATAGGTTATCAGGAATGTACACTGAGCTTACTGGCCTGGATTCAGATCACTATCCCCAAATATCAGGGCTACATTGGAATTAGCCCTTTTTGCCTCCTCAATACTTTGTAAAACACTGTGTAATATGAAAACATGAGAATTCTCGTGATCCGTCCGCATTAACATCTGCAGCATCACTGCTCACACATTCTAACACAGGCTCCTTTTAGGCTAAAGTGGCCATAGTCATATTCCCGCTAGTCCTTTAAACGGTGTCATTACGGTTATAAAGACACGTCCCAGGAGTGTCTGGGTGCCAATTCCTAAAGTGAACCGACACTGGATCAGGAGTCATTTCAGGTCACTAAGTGTCATTTAGTTGAGGGAAGATTCTAAACCAAAGCTCTCAGTTGACTATCAAATTTCTCCAATTTAAAAAAAAAAATTTTTCTCCAATTTTTTAAAAATTCCTCTAGCTCTTGTCCTGGCTGGTGGTTCAGTTGGTTAAAGCATTGTCCCATGCACCAAAAGGTTTCAGGTCCCATCCCTGGTCAGGGTGGATATGGAAGGGCAACTGATCAATGTTTCTCTCTCACATCGATGTTTCTCTCTCTCCCTTCCTTTCTCTCTAAAATCAATAAACATAGCCTCGGGTGAGGATTTTTAAAAATTCCTCTAGGTCTCAAAGTGTGTACAGTAGAACCTCGAATCTCAAACTTAATTCGTTCTGGAAGGCTATTTGAAAAGCAATTTGTACAGAAACCAAATCATTTTCCCCCCATTAGAAATAATGTAAATTGAATTAATCCATCCAGACCCCAAATTATTCAGTTTTAACCTTTGTTTAATGTACTGTTTATCCTATAAATAAACACTTTAAAAACCAAAAGGACATGAAAATTTGACAAAAAGGAAATGAAATGTAAAGTCAGAAATGAAAATTTACATATACGCTAGAACTTACCTTTAATGTTGAGCTCTATTGCTGACTCATGTGGAAAAGAGTGATGAAGGGATGTCATTGTTTGCAAGGGGAGTCCTTTCCATAGAAACATCAGGTAGCTGTTGTTCTGGGGTCTTCTCTTTCGTCTCTTTGCTCCACTAGAACTTGCTTCAGACTCCCTGGGCTCCTGAATCACCAAAAACCTATCCAATGATGCTTGTTTTTTACTGTGTTTTACACTTGCCTGAAGTGAAACACTGCACTGTCATTGAACAAGATAATCACTCAATTTGCTGTTTCTTTGTCAGAGCAATATCCTATATAATAAAGAGATAATATGCAAACTGACCATCACTCCAACACAGAAGATGGCCACCCTCATGTGGACACAAGATGGTCGCCACAAGATGACCAGCAGGGGAGGGCAGTTGGGAGGGACCAGGCCTGAAAGGAGGGCAGTTGGGGGGACCAGGGCTGCAGGGGAGGGCAGTTAGGGGTGACGAGGCTGGCAAGGGAGAGAAGTTAGGGGTGACCAGGCCTGCAGGGGAGGACAGTTAGGGGTTACAAGGCCTGCAGGGGAAGACAGTTAGGGGTGACCAGGCCAGCAAATGAGGGCAGTTAGGGGTGACCAGGCCTGTAGGGGAGGGTAGTTAGGGGTGACCAGGCCAGCAGGGGAGGGCAATTAGGGGCAATAGGGCTGGCAGGGGAGCAGTTAAATGTCGATCAGACTGGCAGGGGAATGGTTAGGGGGTGATCAGGCTGGCAGGCAGAAGCAGTTAGGGGCAATTAGGCAGGCAGGCAGGCAAGCGGTTGGAAACCAGCAGTCCTGGATTGTGAGAGGGATGTCCAACTGCCCATTTAGGCCCAATCCCACTGGGTTTAGGCCTAAACAGGCAGTCGGACATCCCTCAAGGAGTTCCAGATTGGAGAGGGTGCAGGCTCGACTGAGGGACATACATCCCCGTGCACAATTTCATGCACCAGGCCTCTAGTTTCTCAATAAAACTTTGCATTTCTCCCTATTTCCCAAGCATTTGCAAGATTAGTGAAGTGGGAATATGCTCCCTGCCCTCCGCCTCTGAAGAGAGCTCCTCAGTGGCTGTCTCTTGCTGCTCCCTCTGAAGGTCCTGGAGTTCCTCAGTGGTCAGCTCAGTGGTAAGGTCCTCCAACATCTCCTTCCCATCATCATCATCCACCTCCAAGCCCATGGACTTGCTCAGAGACACAATGGCCTCCACAACAGACACCGGCTCATCCTCAAAGCCCTCAAAGTCTCTTAAAGCAACAAACTCAGGCCACAGTTTCTTCCAGGCTGATTGCATGCTCCTGGAAGACACTTCCCCCCATGCTTTTTCTATGAGCCTCAAGCCAGTGAGGATATTAAAATGTTCCTTCCAACCCTAGCCAGTTTTGCTCAGTGGATAGAGCATCAGCCTGGGGAATGAAGGGTCCTGGGTTCAATTCCTGGTCAGGTCACATGCACAAGTTTCAGGCTCAATCCCCAGTAGGGGGTATGCAGGAGGTGGCCGATCAATGATTCTCTCTCATCATTGATGGTTTTATCTCTCTCTCCCTCTCCTTTCCTCTCTGAAATCAAAATATATTTAAAATAAGTAAATAAAATGTTCCTTCCAGAACTCTCTGAGGGTTAAATTATGTTCAGAGGTCACCTCAAAACACCTGTTAAATAGTATCTCTGTGTCAAGTTTCTTAAAGTTAGAAATGACCTGCTGGCCCATGGGCTGGAAGAGAGGAGTGCTGTTAGGTGGCAAGAACCTGACAGTGATAAAGCTGTACTCCTCCACCAACTCACTCTCCAAGCCCGGGGGGTGGGCAGGATCCTTGTCCATCCCAAGTGTCCTGAGTGGCAACTGTTCTTCCCAGAGGTATTTCTTCACACTTGGGCAAACACTTCATGAATCCACTCAATAAAAAATTGCCTGATTACCCAGGCTTTGCTAAAATGAGCCTTCCACATCACATGTACCTTGTTTCTCATGACATTATCTTTCTTGAAAACCCCTGGGTTTCCAGAATGGTAGACGAGTAGAGGCTTCATTCTGAAGTCCCCACTCGCATTCCATGCAACAATAACATCAGCCTGTCCTTCACTGGCTTGTGTCCTAGCAATGACTCCTCCTCCTGGGTGACGTAGGTCCTCGTTGGCATTTTCTTCCAGAAGAGGCTTGTCTCGTCACAAGTGAACACTTGTTGGGGAACAAATCCTTCAACCTCTATATGTTCTTGAAATTCTGTCATAAAATTATCAGCAGCTACTTTGTTAGGACTGGCAGCCTCCCCATGCCTCGCTACACTATGAATGCCACCTCTTTTCTTACATTTATCGAACCACCTCCTACTAGGCTTAAATGAATCTCTTTCAGCGTTCATCCCAGGGTGTCTTTCAGGAGGTCAGTATGCAGCAACTTCGACTTTTCACATATCATTGCACCCAAAATGCTATCACCTGCTAACTGCTTTTTGTTTATCCAAATCAACAACAATTTTTCTACCTCTTTACTTGCCGGTGATGAGCATTTTCACACCCTTAGCAACATCAGCACTCTTGATGGCCTCTTTATGTTTTAAAATTGTGTTAATGGTTGATTTCTGCCATACTGGGTAGCCAGATCAGACATGCAAACACTTGTATTATACTTTGCAATCACTTGGTTTTTAAGCTTTATTGTTCTCACAACTTTCCTTTTCACTTTGCTGCTGTCACTAACTTTCTGACTTACTGTATGTGTTTAACAATAATAAGCAGCAATAAAAGCAAAAACACAAAAATATTCACAGCACAATTTCCTGTGATGTTAGATCTAGGTTTAGTAGTAAACTGACTCATACTCACACACTCTCTCCTTTGTCGCCTGACAGACTGATCATACAGGTGTCAGCATGAAAGGGTTGTTGGGTCCAGAGGCAAAGTTTTGTTTGGCAACCAAGACATTTTTCCAGGAACAGTTGGTTGAAAACTGAATTGTTCAAGATAGGAGATATTTGAGAACCGAGGTTTAATTTATCCTTCATATCAGGTAAGAAGAAGGAAAAAGAAAACTGGCCTGAGCCCTGTCATACATTGAAAATGGCACATCACATACTCCCATTGCCATGGAAACATAGTCATCACAAACCAGCAGCACTGTCCCCTTCAGTGAAGCACCTTGACTCCCCTCTAGGGTTCAACAGACTGTTCAGGAAAGGGCCACATAGTTGGTATTTTTGGCTTTGCGGGCCCTATGGTCTCTGTCACAGTGACTCAACTTTGCCATTGAGTATGTAAATATCTGAGCGTGGCTGTTTCTATAAAACTTGGTTTATAAAAAGAGGCAGTGGCCACATGAACCCATGGGCTGTGGTTTCTTGGCTTCTAAAGTATTAATTATCTACAAACTAAAAAACCTAAATTTTTTTAAGTGTCCATATTGTAACCTTATTTGAGCTTCCCTTTGACCTTTGCTAGAATTGGCAGGCTCCATGCTATTCTGGTGCAGCCATGGACAGTCCGTGTGGGGGCTGAGTGACAGTCTACACTGCAGTCCTTTCTCTGGATTTCACACAGAGCACGTGCGGCCCTTCCCTTGTACACTTCATCGTCTGATGTGCTGTGATGGAAGTAAGGGGCACAGCTGGTTTCACGTTGTGTTTAAGTTGCATTTACTTGGACCCACACCCTTGTCACCAGAATTAGACTTCAGTGTCCATTCTCCTTGGGGGGATGTGTGAGACACCCTCCGTGCCTTACCAGAGCCCTGGTCTCGAGGAGTCACCCGCAGCCCCGCCCCATCCCACCCCATCCCACCCCACCCCGGGGAGAACAGCTCCTCGCTGCTCCACGCTGCTCCACAGTGACTCTGCGGTTGACCAGTTGACTGGTTTCCACTGAGAGGGGCTGCTTCCTGCTTCGTCCTCACCATGCACTGTGGCACCTCCACCCCACCCTTAATGGCTTTTAGCTAACAGAGTTCATGGACTTTAACACTTGAATAATGATGCAGGTCCATTCACAGTGACTTGTGGTGTTTCCCAGAGATAGTTCCTGGAGGCTGTGTTTCCCCAGGTTTACCAGGACAACGTGGTCCCCCTTTCCTTGGGCCCATGCCCTCCCCAGCTCTGCTCCTGCTGGGCAGGAGAGGGGGGGATGGTGCAGGAGACTTTAACCCTCTCTTAGGGCCCTGCAGTCTTGTCTGAAGGAACATGAAACCATATCATTCCCCACTGTGAAGTCATTTTTCTGTAGAATCTTTAATTCCTAAGCTCCATCTTTTATAAAAAAATATATTTTTTTTCACTTATTCTTAGCATTAAGCCAGAGTTGAGCATTTTGAATGAAAGAAACTATTGCTGGTGAATTCCCTTCAGAGACTTAAGGCAAAGAAGATTCTTGGGCTGTCTTTCTGGTTCATTTGAAGGCTTCATGATTGACAAGTGTGGGCAACTTCTAGTTTCTGACACATGAGAAAACCGTGGGACACGGGGAGCCAGTTTCAGAAATGCTTAGTCTAAATAAAGGGGCAGTTCACAGAGTGCCTCTGCCAGCAAGACTCCGGTCCTCTCCCCAGTCAGTGGAATCTTTCTTTTTAAAAATGAAATCTCTCTGCAGTTTAAATGCCATGTTTTAGCTTCCAAAACAGGAAGAGGTTGTCAAAGAGCCAAAAACATCCTGGAAGTGAGTCCTGGGGGCCGCATCAGGGAGGATGACTCAGCAACACTGCATGCCTGGCGTGCAGAGAGGAGGGGGGTCAGCAGCAGGGCGCCCACAAACACAGGGCCTACCTGTGAGGCCTGGGACTCCCCACATCAGATCATGTGGGTCAGGGCAGGGATTCTGAACTGTAAATGAGGAACCCACTCCCCACAGCCTCCCGGTGTCTTCTAACTGCTAGAGTGTCCTGTCCATCGGGTCTGGGTGCTGGGATGGCGCGGGGGCGCATGTACCAAAGAGCAGGAACAGCCTCTGCCCTCACGGTTTCATGGTGTGAGGAGGGCAGAGCTCACAGGAGCCCCCTGAGGTACAGAACGCACCACGTGCGGGCGGGCGGAGCAGGTTTGAGACCGAACCCGAGGCCCCTGGGGCCTTCGTGAAAGGGACGGAGCTGGGAGTCCCGGCTGAGGCTGTCTGCTTGCCTGCCTGCCTGCCTGCCTGCCTGCCTGCCTGCCTGTCTGTCGGCAGCCGCACTGGGGGTCCTGTGCGTGGCCAGCTCACCTTCCTCCGCGTGAACGTCCTCCGAGGGGGGCCGGAGGGGGTCAGAGCCGCTGTCCCCTTGTCCCCTGGCGGCTTTGGGTTGCTCCTCAAAACCGAGTCCGCGACAGCACCCTCTTCCTGCGCACGGGCTTCTGAGCGCAGAGCCGCCCCTCGCGCCCCTGTTGGGGTGTGTCCCGGAGCACCCGATGCCCTGGCACAGCGCCAGGCGGTGGGGGCGGGGGGGCAGCCCCGACAGGCTCTCTGTCCTATCAGCGCCCCAGGGGACGGATCCCACAGAGGAACCGCGAAGGAAGGAACCAGAGGGAAGGTGCCCGCTGCAGGGCCCGTCACGGCTGCGGTTACATTAAACCCAGCAGCGCTGTGGCCTGCGATGTCCCAGCACTGGGCCTGCGCAGAGCAGGCGGCCATGGACCACAGTGGGCATTCCTCCCCGCCCGCGGCCCCCTCCCTGCACCTCGCTACCTGACTTGGGGCACCTCATAATATGGACTGGGTTTTGGATGGGCCCCTCACGGTCTGAGCTCCCGGTATTCGCTCTCTAGCGGGTGGGTTAGATAGCCTGGTCCCCTCAGCACCCAGGCTTGCTGTCCGAGTCTGGGTGTTTGATGGCTGATCAATAGACTGGGCAGGGAGGCGGGCTGGGTGCAGCCTGGAGTGAGGGCCAGGAAGGGCTGTGCCTCCAGGTGGGAAGGGGCTCAGGGCTGCGACTCCCGCGGAACGAAGCCAGGTCTGCGGCCGCAATGCCAGGCGGAGTCACTGTGGGACTCAGCTCAGCCTCAGGGTCCGGTCCTGTGTCTTGCAGCCTTTTTCCGGCTCTGGAGGCAGGCTGGACCTTAACCTGTTCGTGTGCGTCTGGCTTTGCCAGCAGATTACTTGGCAGAACTTTGTCCTTTCGAAGAGGCCACTTCGGGGAAGCAGGAAAGGCTCCCAGCTTTGCGAGCCCTTCCCAGGTAGGCGTTTCTGCACGGCCTTCCCTGAGTCCTCCCTCTAGAGGCAGCCCCGTGTGTGAGGCAACACTGAGCGAGGTTAGAATGAAGCCAATGCAGGAACAGTGAGGAGCAGAGCTGACAACACAGGATCGAGGTCCTTGGCCCCTGTGTGATCCCTGGGTCCAGTTCATCTGAAGACCACATTCCTCGGACCCGCTCGCCTGCGGAGGTAGCAAGTTCCCTCCACGGTTAACCGGAATGCCTCCTTCTAACCTTTCAATGGAGGCCGCCCAATGGCTACACCTGTCCCTTCCTTCCCCAGGCCCCTCAGGATTTCCCCTGGCCTCCTGCCCCTTGTCAGGTGACCAAGAAATCTTCTCTGAAAGCTGTGTACAGCAATTTATGGTGGGAAGAGAGCTTGAGGAGCAGTACTAAAAGATAAAAGCAGTTGTACCAAAGTCTCTATGCCTGAGAGTAGATTCAATCATTTGAAGCATGAATTAAGTGCCTACTGTGTGCCGGCAGTATTAGCTGTGAACCAAGTGACTGCTCTCCCGAAAGCAGCATCCTGGGGAGAGACAGCAATGGGGACACAGATACAGATGAACCAATAGACAGGGGTACTGGGTGGTGACAGTGCTGTGCAGAGAATCACAACAGGCCTGCGGAGCCCTGTTCTGGTCAGACAGGGTGGCTCTGCCTCCTCTTCCTCCCGCTGAGGGCAGCCAGAGGCCTGGGCAGCATCTGAGGACTCGAAGCAATAAATGGGAGCAGGGAGTTGGGAAGGAAACCAGAACTCAAACACCACCAAACTGGTGGAGGCCCCATTCTCCTCCCTCTGGGCTCAGAGACAGCATGGGCCTGGGAACTGCACAGGAGACGGACAATCAGCTCCCGGCAAAGCCTCGCTTGCTGGAGTGAGGAATGGAGACGAGCCCGACAGCCAGAGCATAGAAGCCCCTGCTATTTGTGTGTTTTCCATCTTTGCCGCCCGGCCCAGCAGTCTAGTGACAGTAATCATAGCAACGGCAGTGGCAGCCGGACAGGTGACCAGAACACTGAGGGAGGGGGACCCTTCACTCTGACCAACGACTGCAGAACTAAGAACACAAGGGAATCCCTGTTGTCTCTCTCTCTCTCTCTCTCTCTCTCTCTCTCTCTCTCTCTCTCTTCCTTTCACTCTGTATATATCATGTTGCTTTTTGGAGCAGGGGAACTAAACCCTGACTTTTTAGCCAGAAGACTAAGGTGAGGGGAGAGGAGAGCTTATAGGAAGGGGTAGGGGACAAAGAAAGTGACCATGAAAAAATATATATGAATGTCTAAACTCAGCCCAAAGGATTTTAGAAGTGAGCTTCCAGGCCCAAGACTAGCACACAAACCAAAGAGATTGGAATAGCCCTGTGAAGCCTTAAAATCTAAACTGATGCCCTGACCAGGTGGCTCAGTTAGTTGGAGTACCCTCCCATACACCAAAAGAGGTTGTAGGTTCAATCCCTGGTTGGCATGCATCCAGGTGGCAACCGATTGATGTTTCTCGTGTCAATATTTCTCTCTCCTTTTCTCTCAAAAAAAAAAAATCAATGAAAACATATCCTCGAGTGAGGATTAAAAACAAAATTGTTTAGTGGTTATAGCCCAGAAAAGGCAGATGGGAACTGGCAGCCTGAACCGAACCAAGATGATTTTTTAAAAAATCAACATTTCCGTAGGATTTAAACAAGATCCATAGTCTCAAAACAATATTGAAAATGCTCAGGATACAATCCAAAATTACTTGGTATTTGACACAGGAGAATCTCAATGTCTGTCAAGGGCATGTACCTTGGTTGTAGGCTCCATCCCCAGCCCTGGTTGGGCCTTGTGTGGGAGGCAACCAATCAATGTGTCACTCCCACATCTATGTTTCTCTCTGTGTGTGTGTCCCTTCCACTCTCTCTAAAAATCAATGGAAAAATATCCTCAGGTGAGGATTAACAAAAAATAAATAAATAGATAGAAATAAAAAATACAATAACCAAAATGAAAACAGTCATTGGATGGACTCGGTAACAGAAAGCAGAAGACAGAGTCAGTGAACTTTCAGATAATTAAATAGATCCATACACTGTAGGTAGGTCAATGTAAAGCAGCCTATGGATCAATATAAATGGTCCAGCTGAACAACAGAAAGGAAATAGGTTGAAAAATGAAGCCCCAGGAACCTGTGGGACCATACCCAAAGGCCTAACTTTCTTGTCATCAGAATCTCAGTAGGGGAGAGAAAGAGCGTAGTACAGGAAAAAAAAACTTTTTTAAAGAAATAATGTTTAAAAACTTCTTAAATTTGATGAAAGATATAAAGTTACTGACTCAAGAAGATTAGTGGGCACCAAACAAGATAAAATCACGGGAATCCATGCCCATCCATATCACAAACTTGTAAATGTAAAGACAAAGAAAATATCTTGAAAGTCTGAGAAAAACAATGCATCAAATATAGGGAGCAATAATAGGATAACTGTGAGTTTCACTTCAGAAACCAGAAATCATAAGGCAGTAGAACATCTTTATTTTTTGCATTTAAATATGCTTTTATTGATTTTAGAGAAAGGGGAAAGGAGAGGGAGAGAGGGTGGGAGAGAGAAACATGGATGTGAGAGTGTAACATTAATTGGCTACCTCCAAACACACCCTGACTGGGGATCAAACCTGAAACCTGGGCATGTGCCCTGACTGGGAATTGAACCAGCAATCTTTCAGGCACGGATGAGCCTCAACCAACTGAGCCACACTGGCCACGGCCAGTAGAGCATTTTTAAAGTTCTGAGTAAAAGGGGCAGAGGAGGACCAAAACAAAACAAAACAAAACCTGTCAACCCAGAACTCTATGTTCTGTAAAAAATATTCTTGAGGAATACAGGTGAAATAAAGACAGTATCAGATTGTGCTCACTTAGGCAGCACACAAGCTAAAATTGGAACAATGCTGGGAAGGGTAGTTTAGCTCTACACAAAGGTAACACAAATTTGGGAAGCATTACATATTTTATCACGTAGAGCATGGTGACTATAGTTAATAATACTATTATTGCATATTTAAAAGTTGCCAAGCGAGTGAACCTAAAAGTCCTCATCACACACAAAAACATCTTCTAATTGTGTGGTGACCATTTCACAATATATACAAATTTTGAATAATAATGTTGTATGCATGAAACTAACATTGAAGTCAATTATACCTCAATAAAAATACTGCAAAAGACATTCTCTGATGGAAAACTAAGAATTTGTTGTCAACAGACTTGCTCTAAAAGAAGCATTTATGGAAGCTCTTCAGACAGAAGGGAAATGATACCAGAGGGAAGGCTGGAACATTAGGAATGAAGGAACAGCAACGGAAATGGTAAATATCTGGGTAAATGAATAGATGATTTTTCTCTTAAGTTATTTAAAATAGTTATGATGGTTGAAAGCAAAAATTATTATATTGTTTAATGGGGTTTTCAATACATATATTTATATATATTCACATATATATTATACACATGACAACTATACATGGAAAGCAAGAGGGTAGAGGGACCCATATGGTTATAAGGTTTCTACATTCTATTTGAAGTGGCAAAATATTAATTCTGAGTAGACTGAAAGTTAACTATGTATATTGTAACTCCTAGAGTAGGTTCTAAAGTCTAAACAATGTTGAGACATAGTCAAAAACTCATATATGAATTAAAATGGAACACTTAAAATATTCAAAAAATTCAAAAGCATGCAGGAAAGAAGAAATAAACAGCAAACAAATGAAAACAAAAATAAATAAACAAAATGATAGACCTAAATCTAAACATATCAATAATTATGTTAAATGTAAAAAGTCTAAACACACCAATTAAAGGCAGCAAATTTCAGGAGGATTGGCGGTGGGAGGTGGGGGGAAAACCCAAGTATATTTATAACCACACACATAAAAAACACTGAAAAACCTTATAGTTACATGGATAAGTTAAAAGTAAAAGGGTGGAAAAATACATACCATGCAAACACTAAGTGTGATAAATATACATGCAAACATCAATTATAAACAATGGGACTTGCCTACTTGTCAAAGCTTTACCACTTTGTGAAATTGCTTGACATTATCTGTGAAAGACACATACCATGTCACTCACAGTTCCATGTCTCAGATATTACCAATAGAATTAGCCCTAGACAGTTTGGCTCAGTGGATAGAGCATGGGCCCGTGGACTGAAAGGTCCTGGGTTTGATTCCGGTCAAGGGCACGTTCCTTGGTTGTAGGTTCCCTGGCCCTGGTCTGAGTGTGTGCAGGAGGCAACCAATCCATGTGTTTCACTCACATCAATGTTTCTCTCTGTCTCTCCCTCTCTCTCCCACTTTCTCTAAAAATCAATGGAAAAAATATCCTCGGATGAGGATTACCAAAAAAAAAAGAAAAAAGAAAAGAAATGTACACACAGGTGCACCAAAGGACTTGTTCTAGAATGTTCCTGGCCATGTTATAACACAAAGTTGTAAAAACTTGAGTCTATAAACAATAACATGGATAAAGTGTAAAATATCCATACAATGGAGTACCATGCAGCAGGGAGCAGTCCACAAGGGCATGAATGAGTTTTGCAGCATCATGTTGAGTGAGACAAGCCAGACACAAAGGAATCCACTCAGAAACAGACAAAACCAGCCTATTTGGTTAGACATCAGGAGAGCAGGTGTTTTGAGGAGGGTGAGAGAAATGATTGAGAGGAGCCTGGCAATATTCTATCTTTTTTCTTTTTTTAATCCTCACACAAGGACATGTTTTTATTGATTTGTAGAAAGAGAGAGAGAAACATCAATATGAGAGAGAAACATCAATCAGTTGCCTCCCATATACTCCCCACTGGGGATCAAACATGCACCTAGGTACGTGCATTGATTGGGAATTGAACCCCCAACCTTTTGGTGTATGGGACGACACTCCAACCAACTGAGCCACCCGCCAGGGCAGTGTTCCGTTTCTTGCTCTAGGTGGTAGTTTCATGGCCTGTATGTTTTGTGCACTTTTCTGTAAGTGTATTATAAATCAGTATAAGTTTTGAAAAAAATGTTTGAAATTTAAAATTAGCACGGAAGTATTAACAGGGAGGTGCTGATCTTGCTGTGGGAAGAAAGAGAGCCAGAAGAGAAGTGGTTTAAGGATTCGAATTAGGTAAACAAGTACTTATGAAGCATTTGCCATATACCAGAAATGTCTTATAGGTTTTCATATATATCATCTCATTTAATCTGCCCCAATTAACAAACGAGAAAATGGCGACAATGATTGTGATCAAGTAATGTTGGAGTGATGTTCAGGATTAACTCCTAATTCTCAGTGCCATGAGGTGGAAACCAGGGACCTCTGTGTAGACACCCTGCCTCTTCTCTTAGCAGACTCTGACCTTGTATCCAAGGGCATTCCTGCCCCAGCCCCTGAGATACCTGGATTATCCTGGAAGGCGAAGATGCTCTTACAGCTCTAACTTCCATCTCTTCTAGAACCTTACTGCCTGACGTGCCTTGTGAATTATATAGTTTTCTTATAAATAGCTTAAGGAGAGTGTGCTATACTTTGTTGAATATAATAAAACTAGAGGCCCGGTGCATGAAAATTCATGCACTGGAGGGGGGTTCCCTCAGCCCAGCCTGCCCCCTCTCACAATCCGGGAGCCCTCAGGGATGGGAGGCGACCCAGTGATCAGGGGAAGGCGATGCTCCATCATACCTCTGCTGCTGCCACTGCCAGCAGCACAAGCCTCAGCCGGCCCTGGTTACCTGAGCCTCGGGCAGCCCTGGGTGGCTGGGCAGCCACCATCTGAGGTTTGTTTGTGCCTCTGGCCGGCCCTGGGCGGCTGGGGGTCTGAGGGTACTGGGGGACTCCAGTGGCAGGCACGTGGAGCGGCCGGGCCCACCCACCATCTGCTTTGAGGTTCACTCAGTGGCCTATTGCCACTCCTTGCAAGGCCTTTGAACCCCCAACCTGGGCTTTGTTTTTTCTAACCCCTGCCTCCCCCCACCCCCCACCCTGGCTCTCCCCAGACCAATCAAAGGCCGGCCCACCATCTGTGCCAGGTTGGGCAGGCCTGAAAGTCACTGCTTTTGCTGAGGAGCAGGCGCTGGTCTCTTGAGGAGGACATCTCATTACTGGAGCACATAAGGCAGTTCTTCCCTCATCCCTCCACACCAGGGCTGAGGCTGAGGCCACGAGGCCAAGGAGAAGGAACCCAACCCAAGCAGCCAGCAAACTCTGGGTGCCAGGCCTTTCAGCAGGTGGTTGGTTCTAAGGTAGAGAGGAAAGGGCTCATCTCCACAGATAGTGAAAGGAGTTGCCTGGCCGCCAAGTCACAGTCCCTGTGCTGGCCAGCAGGCAGGAGGAGGCAGGAAGGAACTGCTTGGCCCAAAGCCTGGCTCCTGGCCACACTGGCTGGGAAGCCAGGCTGGGAAGCCAGGATGGGGCGGGAGGAGAGCTGGGGCTTAGGGCAGCACCCCTCGAGCTGGGCCATTCTGGGGTGCCTGCTAGGGCAGATTTCTCCCAGAGATGGTGGTCTCCTCCATCCACTGTGCTGGGGAGAGAGGAGGGTCAGGAAGAGGGTGCAGAGAAAGAAGGAAGCACCAAGTCTCTGGGGAGGGAGCTGGAAGTGAGGGCTGCTTCTCTCCCTCTGGTTTGAGGCTGAGGGTGGCCTGGGGGGCAGGGAGGGGAAGAGTGAGAGGGAGGGGGGAACAGGCGCATAGATGTGAGACCCAGCATGTCAGAGTCTGACCTGACCTAGCAAATTCTTGGTCTCCACACTGGAAAGGGAGCTAACCAGCCTGGGGCAGGGCTGTGGGGAGTATGGAGTGCTCAGTAGATCGCTTGGTTCACAGCAAGTCCTAAATTCACGGTCTTTGTCATGGTAAACAGCCTTAGCCTGTACTCTGGGCACAGAGTTGGGGGGGGGGGGAGCTATGGGAGGGGGGGGAGGGGGCGGTGACTGGCATCCCTGGAATAATATGCTCCGGGATTCAAAAATTCCGAGGAAGGAAGAGACTAGGGAGGCAGGCCCGTCCGATGCGCAAGCCGACTTTCACTGAGGGTTTCTGGCTGCAGCAAGTGGAAGGACCTGCTCGGCGGGAACGTTTTTGTCCCTCCCAGGCGACGTCCGATGGGTGTGTCGGGCAGGGGTTGATATTGGACGGGCTGCGGCCCCGACAGCGGCTTAGGAGCCGGGAGCCAGGAGCCAGGCAGGGAACCGGGAGCCAAGCAGCGTGCGAGCATGGCCGCCCCAGGCCCACCGCCCCCGACCAGCCACGCGCCACCCGACGTGCCCTCGGGGCTCGCGCTGTTCCTCACCACCCCCTTCGCCTTCTTCCTGCCCGAGCTGGTGAGTACGGCCCCGCGGACGGACGGCGAGGACCCGCGGGGGCTGGGGCCCTCCCCTCTCGGGGGTAAGAAGGGGGACCCGCCGGAGCCGTTTCTCCCGATCACCCCACGGACGCCAGGATACTCTCCGCGGCCTCCTGCGCTCCCCTGGGCCCCGCAGCGCGGGTGGGTTCCCTCCTTCCCCCACCGCGGGTGGTGATGGGGAGGAGGGGCTGCTAGAATCTTGTGGATCTTCAGGAGAGTTTTGGAAACGGACTTTTATTTTATGGGTTCTTTTCCCGAACCACCTTTCCAAAGTTCCAAACGGGACTGGGCCTCGCCTCCTGAGAGGTCTGCCAGTGCCTTCTTGTCAAGTCAGCTGACGGTGAACCTGGACTTGGGTGGACTCCCCAGAGGAGGCGGCTTATGACAACCCTGGCCGTAATCTAGGGGTGAGCCACCCTGGCTGCCCACGAGAACCCGTCACCCCAGTGGTGACTCTGGGGTGCCCATGGCTGGACTGGGTCCAATTGCTGCCAGACCCCGGCGTGTTCTGCACAGAGTCCGCTGAGCTGGTCCCCTCCCAGCCGCTGTCATCAGCCCTTCCGCTGATGGGGGCACTCCATCTGGGGAACAAACCAGGGCAAAGGAGCTGGTTCTCCGACTCCCAAAATGCCTGGCTTGTGGGGGAACTTCCTCAGCAGCTCTGAACCCGGCCGTCCTGCCAGGCAGGGAGGGAAAGCGAGAACGGTTCCAACTTCCAGCTGGACCTGGCCAGCCCTTTCACTCTTGTCCTCGGCTTGGAAAGCTGGCCCAACTGAGTGGCCTTTTGGCAAACTGGTTAAAGGGCACCCAGAAAGGGACCGAGGCAGGGCAGGCCCAGCATTTGGGTGGCTCCAGCTGAAACCTCACCCAACAGGCAGGTTTCTGCCCAGCCTGCCCCCCCACCCACCCTCCCAGAGGACACAAGCATGGGCGTCCTGCCAGGCTGGTGACATCTTAGTGCTCTTGCAAGTTCTCTGTGCCAGGACCCGGGTGTGTCCTCACCTCAGAACAACCACATGAATTGCCAGGATTGTGGTTGACTCAATCACATGGTTTGTGTCCACCAGGCAGGCCGTGGGTGACACTGCCTTCCCAGGTCCCTGACTGCGGGAGGGACACTGTGAGCACTTCTCCAGCAGTCACACTGTGCTCAAGGAGGTGACCAGACAGGGAGAGGCCATCTGACCTGGTCAAGTCCAGGAGTCCAGGCCTGTGGGCTGTGAATTTGCACCTCAAATGATAGTCTAGATTTTTAGTGGGGGGAGGGGGAGACAAAGAAGGAAAGGCCCGGAGACCAGGAGAGACCAACAGGCAGGAGACTGGAGGGAAGGGGCTTCTAGAATCAAGAAAGCACCCGCATGAGCCCAGACTGGGTGGCTCAGTTGGTTGGAGTGCCCTCCCATAAGCCAAAAAGGGTTTCCAGTTTTGATTCCTGGTCCCTGGTCGGGCACGTGCAGGCCCGAGGGTGGGGAGGGGGGAAACCAGTCTGTCTGTCTGTCTCTCTCTCTCTCTCTCTCTCTCTCTCTCTCTCTCTTTCCCCTCCTTTCCCCTCCCCTCCCCTCCCCTTTTTTCTCTTTCTAAAATCAATAAACATATTGGGGTGGGTGGGTGGGTGGGGACATCTCTTGTACCTGCTCCCAGGATGCCAGCTCCTGCAAGTGGAATTCCTGGAGGAGTAAAGTGGGTGGCTCTGCTGGGCTCTGGGTCATCAATACCTTAAGTGGTAGGATATTGTCGGTGGTTCAATGTTATTCATTTATATTTCTTTTGAAGTTTCAGATTTATAGCAAAACTGCTGTTAATAGTACAGAGATTCCCATATAATCTTTTCTCAGCCTCTCCTGAGGCCCAACTCACGCAGTACAACTATCAAAATTAGTAAGTTAACGGCCCTATCTGGTTTGGCTCAGTGGAGAGAACATCGGCCTGTGGACTGGAGGGTCCCAGGTTTGATTCTGGTCAAGGCCACATGCCCCGGTAGTGGGCTTGATCCCCAGTAGGGGGCGTGCAAGAGGCAGCCAATCAATGATTCTCTCATTGATGATTCTCTCTCTCTCTCCCTCTCCCTTCATCTTTGAAATCAATAAAAACATATTTTTTTTAAATTAGTAAGTTCACATTGCGACTATGTATCAACTGCCCTATAAACCTATTGGAATTGTGCTGATTTCCCCCTGATGGCATTTTTCTGGCCCGGGATCCAGTCCAGGATTCCACATTGCATTTAGTTGTCATGTCTCCTTTTCTTATTTAATCTGGAGTAATTCCTCAATCTTTGTGTTAACACTTTTGAAGATTATGGATCAGTTGTTTTGTACAATGTCCCCCCATTTGGCCTGTCTAGTGTTTCCTCATTACCACTTTATTTTTCCTTCACAGTAATCCTTATTCACTGTTGAAAACTTAAAAAACACAGAAAGAAATATAACTCATACACATGCATATATTCATATACATACCATACCCCTCCTTTACCCATAGTTTTGCTTTCTGTGGTTTAAGTTACCCATGATCAACAGTGACCTGAAAATATTAAATAGAAAATTTAAATAGAAAATTCCAGAAATAAATTGTGTACCAATCTGCATAGTGTAATGAAATCTCTCGCTGTCCGCTGTGTCCAGCCCAGGATGCGAATCATCCCTCTGTCCAGTGTCTCCGCATCGTAGACACTTCCCGCCTGTTGCGGCCACCTTGGTTATAAGATCAGTGGTTACAGTATCACAGTGTGTTCTGGTCACCCTTGTTTTACATAAAAATGGCCCCAAACCACAAGGGTAATGACGCTGGCAATTCGGATATGCCAAAGAGAAGCCATAAAGTGCTTCCTTAAAGTGAAAAGGTCAAAGTTCTAAATTTAATAAGGAAAGAAAAAAAATCATGCTGAGGTTGCTAAATCTTCGGTATGAATGAGTCTTTTATCTGTGAGGTTGTGAAGAAGGAAAAATAATTTCATGCTAGTTGCTGAGAGAGAGACCTCGTTTATTACAGTACATTGTTATAATTGTTCTGTTTTATTACTAGTTATTGTTGGTAATCTATTACTGCACCTATTTATAAATTAAACTTTATCATAGGTGTGTGTGTGTGTGTGTGTGTGTGTGTGTGTGTGTGTGTGTGTGTGTGTTTTGGTGCTGTCCTGTCCGAGGTCTCAGGCATTCACTGAGGGTCTGGGACTGTGGCCCCCGGCAGATAAGAGGGAACCACTGTACACATGGACTTACCTAGTTGGGTTATTCTGTACATGCTGCTTTGCACTGGCTTTCTCCTTAAATAAGCCTTCCTAGCACGCAATATAGAATCATGTGTGCCTCACATCTGGGGAGAGAGAGAGGAGGTGAGTGGCTGATTCTTGACCCTATGGAGCAGAAGACTTGCTGAGCTGGAGAGGAAAGTGCAGAGTCAGCCAGTAGAAGCCCCTCTCTGACCCCTGGTCTGCTGGCTGTGCTGTCCACTGCCGCCCACTGGGCTGACCACAGAGCACCAGGCCTTGGGGTCCCAGTAGATTCTCTGTCTTAGGGCCCAAGGCATCACAGACGGTATGTTTTTCTAAGGATATGAGTCTAGAGGAGAGGGTCTAAAACTGGGAGCTCAGGCCAGCAAAAGGAGGCAGAGGAAGCGAAATCCGTAACCTGGCTTCAGATGCAGACATGGGTGGCCCAGAGCAGACATGGGTGGCATCTGCAGGCCCATGTCCCTCCAGCCACTGTCTCCTAACTGCCCACTGTGAAGTCTGGAGAGCAGGGCCGGTGTCCAGGGCGTTCCCAGGGGAGTGAGGATAGCAGAATTATAAACAAGGGGCACCCTGAGGCCCCAACTCCGCTCCTCAGACCCCTCCTCCCTGTGCCACCCCTGCTGCCTAGACAGTGGCAGCTCTTGTATTTCTGGACGATGACAGACTAGGATGGCAGAGGGTCCAGGGGGCCTTAGTGTTCTCTAGCTGCTCTGCTCCCAGCAGCCCGCTCTCACAAGGTCTTTGTCTAAGTGGCCTTATTTTAGAGTCTTTAACGTTAAAATTCACATTTTGAACTTTGGACTTTACAGTAATTATAGATCCATAGGCAGTTGCAAAGTTAGTTCAGGAAGGGCTACCACCCTTCATCCCGTGTCCCGCATCGTTACACCTGTCATCAGGCAGTGACAATTTCAAACCAGGAGACCGAGGTGGTAAGATGTGTCTGCATAGGTTTATGTACCTATATTTTCACTTGACGAAAGATCTACCTCGGTATCTGTTTTCACTAACCGGGAGAAATCTGAAGAGGATTTTTGCTTCTATGAAAAAGGCAAAAATAGCGCTCGGTGCTCGTTTGCAGCAGCCAGTAGAGGCAGTGGCACCCCAGCAGCAAGAGTGGCCCAGGAACCACCCTCAGCATCGCAGCATCTCCGCACCCAGCCCAGAGCTCTGAGCTGAGTCTGGGAGCATCTGGGCTTGATCACCATTGATTTTGTGTCTGTTAGCAAGATCTTTCCTAAGTTAACAGAAATAAGAGAGCTCGTAAAGGTGTTCTAGTTAGCGTGAAACTGGACGTAATTGTGTTTAGTATGATTGGTAGGTTATTTTGGGGGTGTGAACAAGCAAAACGTTTTCTATGTAAATTAATGGTAATTGCTTCTTAGCTTTATGCCATTTCGGCTTCATAGGAACCTCCACTTTCAGATAACGGGGAGCCTGTACCTCTGGGTCATTTTCTCACATGTGTAGATTCATGTAGCCGCCACCACAATCAAGATACAGAACTGTTCCGTCCCACAAAGGCCTCCGTCCCAGTTCTCTTTTATGGTCTCCTCCACCGCATTCCAACCCTGTCCCCCACCCACCTCTTGAACCCTGGGAACCACTAATTCTGTCTGGATAATTTTGTTTTTTTGAGAAAGTAAGATAAATAAATGGAATCACACAGCATGTGGCTTTTTGAGACTGGCTCCCTTCCCTCAGCCAGTTCCCTGAGGTCCACCCAAGTTATTGTGCATCAATAGCTCCTTCCTTTTCACTGCTTCGCAGTGGTCCCTGGTGCAGATTTACTGTGGGTTGTTTAACCTGCGACCCATTGGGAAATGCTCGGTTGCTGACAGTTGCTATTCTGAATAAAGCTGCTGTGGATGTTCGGGACAGGCTTTTGTGTGGCTGTAGTCATCCTTTCTCTGGGACAATGCCGAGTGTGACTGCTGGATTGTGTATTAGTGTGTGCTTGGTTTTTATTAAGAAACTGGCAAACCCTTTTCCAGAGGTGCTGTACTATTTTACATTCCCACCAGCAACAGAAAAAGACTTTTGATATTTTAACATTCACATTTGTATGTTATTTGGTTTATAGTGGAATTCAGATTTCTCATTTGAAAACCATATTAATTTCAAAATATAGTCTCCTTCGTTCAGTGAGTGGGGGTGCCTGCTGGTGCCAGCCCTAGGGAGAGCCTGGGGACCAGGCAACACACACCCCCTCTCTCTTCAGAGCAGACAGTGCTGGGTGCGGTGAGGTGACCCTATGATTGCCTGATTCCCTGCAAGGTTGACGCGTCTGCTCTTTGCTCCTTTAGGAGCTGAGGTGACTCAGATGACGAGGACTGAGGGAGTATTTTATGAATAAGAGTCCAGGGAAGTCTTGTAACCTCCAACCTTTTCACTACTTAACTTACAAATTAAAAACAAGTGGCTAAGAAGATCTCCAGAGAGTCAACAAGTTAGAAGGTGAGATGACTCCCTGGTGTTGATGTTGCCTTTGAGCTGCTGGCCTGGCCTGTGCAGCAGCGGAGAAGCGCCGACACTCTCTCTCTATGTCCCTCTCTCCTCCCTCGTCCTCAAGTGAGGATTTTTTAAAAAGGTCTGTCAGAAGCGTCTGCTACTTAATTGCTGTGAGACCCCGGGCAGGTCACTGAACCACTCTGAGCCTCAGCAATGAGACAGGAACAGTCAAGACCTCATGAGACAGCTCTGTGGTTTTTCACAAGGATTTTCCCAGGCAGCCCGAGAAGTGTCAGCTTTACTGTTTCATTGCTGCTGGTCATCGGACCTCTTCCTAGAAAGCTGGTGGCTTGTGAGCAGATTCCAAATGCAAATCCACAATTATTTATCAAGATGCCAGGGCTGCTCTCACCCCATGCTTTGCTCTTTCGGGAAACAAGAACAAGTGGTGGTGATGAGGGGTAATGTCCAAGGATGAGGTCACTGGAGCGGGAAGTTCCCTTCAGACCACAGAACGAAGCAGCAAGGGTCATATCTGCCTTCTTACCTTTACATTCCCTTGCTTGGCACAGAGTAGGTCTCACTAAATATCGGCTCAGTGAACGCATGAGATTCACATGGAGCCGCCCCCTCTTTCCCACAGCCTGACTTTCTATGTGTTGCCCTCTAGTCCCAGGCAGTCCTAGTCTGGACCAGGAAATGTCTCACCCCTCAAGCCAAGCCCTTCAGGAATGCCAGGCCCTGGAGTAAGCCCATCCTGATGAGGCCCCGGGGCCGTGGGCAGTTGTGGCTGAGCACCCTCGATCCCACCTGGGGTGCTCTCCACATGTTCCCGCATCCCTCCTGCAAGCCAGGGGTTACGCCTTACCTTACCTTACCTTACCTGTATAGAATTGACATGAACAAAACTAACTTTGCCCTGGGTCCCTGATTTCCTACTGTACATCAAAGCCTCCTAGTTGATCATTATCTGTGCTCCTTAAGATGCAGCCATAACCATTTTTGTTAGCAATGGCTGAATGGTGTGACAATTAAGATAGATATCAAACTGGCCCCTGGCACTACTGCATTCCTTGTCCCTTTGTCTTGTCAGTCATTAGACCTGAGTTGCAGTATAAAAAGCACTGTAACAGGTCTGACAGCGGAGAACAATCTGTGCCAGGGCTGGGTCCTCTGTCTGCTCCCACCCTACCTCCCTGTAAGCAAAAGACCCCGTAATAAATCCTGTTATTCCTACAGAGGTGCCTGCTTCGTTCTGTGGTCTGAAGGTTCCTTCTCCTTACGGTGGCCTTTATGCCCCCGCTCCCTTGTCAGATACAAGATACTTCCATCACCACAAGGGTGCCTCCTTGCCCCTTTTATAATCACAATAACTCCCCTCCTGCCCCACCCCTTCTTAGACCCTGACTCACTAACTGTTCTCCATTTCCTGCCTTTGAGAAGGGGGGAACTGTGAGACAGGATCGCCCTGGAGAAGCAGTGCAGGGACCCTGGGGTTGGAGCCACTGCCATTGCTGCTGGCGGGACAGTGACAGGGCCTGGGAGCCAGGAACTGTGGTTGCAGAATTCTGGCCCACAACACAGAAGGATGGCCTTGAGCTGAGAGACCCAGGGAACTAGCAGGCAATCATCCACACCCACCCCGCTGGTCTGGACTTACAGTCCTCTCCTTCCCCTGACTGGCCAAACCATGAGCAATGTCCCCTGAATCAGTGGCTTCCATCAGGGCAGACCGACGGGCAAGCAGCCTGCTGCAGGTCAGCCAGCGGGGTCACTGCAGGAGCGGAGGGAGGGGCCCTGCACATTCTGACCCGCTGGACCCGGGGCCCCAGATAAGAAGCCTCACCCACCGATAAGAAGTGCCCCACCTGCTGCCAGCGCCCTTCCAGGAGCTTTTCCCCTGGGGTAGGTGGCATGGTGGGGCCTCGGGGCCTCGGGAGGCAGGAGAGCTTTCTAGAGTGTCATCCAGATTGACAAGCAGAAGGAAGGGGCCGAGGAGGGAGGGGTGGAGGGCCCCGAGCCAGGTTCCCTGGCCTTTATCCCTCTTATCTCAAAGCTCTCCTCTTCTGCATCCTCTCCTACCTGCTGGCCAGCCTTGCCCTTCAGCTGCCTCCTCCTGGTCTGCCCCATCCGGCCAGGTGGACTGCTGCCAGGGGCCCACACAGACCTGACCTGTAGCAACAGACACTGTACCCGCATTACAGAGCAGCTTGAGCCCAGCTCCCCACCCTCCTGCTTCAAGCTGCACCCAGAAGGCACCTGGTGGGCCCCGGGGCAGGGCTACAGTAGGCTCCCCATCCAGGGGCCAGGTACCGTGGGCGTGGGGCGCAGAATCTTCCCACCTATTTCAGAGAAGTCCATCCATCTCAGCCCTTCACCCCAACTGGAGTCTCAGAGCTTTGCGCTTCTGCCTCTGCTCTGTTCGCAGCCCCCACCCGCCCATCCAGACCCTCTCTCTGCCCAAGTGATGCTGGCTGAGGGAGAGGGCTGTTTATTTGAGCGTCACCATCTCTGAGGGCACATTTTTGTGTAGTTCTTCCTGTGTGCCAGGCCATGTGGTGTCACAGGACATGAAGGTGCCGCTGGGGTGGGGAGGAGGCGGGAGATAGGAAAGCCTCTCAGGAAATCCTGTCTGTTCTCCCAGGAAAGCTGCTCCCAGGGGGCCTGGGAGGTGGAGGCACAGGAGATACATAGGGACAAAACCAATGGGTGCCCGTCCTCCTGGAGGAAATCCTCGTCTATGTCTGGGCCTCAGTGGCAGGCCCAGAGGTGTCAGGTGGTGCCACCTGCATGGGAATCAGGCCAAGAAGATGAGAGTGAGCAGCTAGTGAGTAGAGGCTAGCAACCACCTCTTACCACCTTTCTCCAGTTGCTCAGCAGCTCGTACCGAGAACCTGCTGTGTGCCAGGCTCTGTGCCCTGCACCGGGGACACAAAGGCCACAGGGCAGGGTTCTGCATTCAGGAGCTCAGGGTCTGGGGAGGAGGCCACGAAGAGAGACAATGCCATGAGGGAGGTCACTGAGGGGGGCCCTGAGGACTTGGTAGTTAAGGGGGCTTCCTGGAGGAGGTGGCCTTGGTCTGGTCCCTGCCCTGGAGGGGCTGCTCATAGACAAGGTGGGGGAGGGAGGTGCTGAGCAGGCCGTTCGTGGGGACTGGAGTGAATGTGATGTCCTGGGCCCTCGGTGCCTGACAAAGGACAGGACATAGTCGCTGGTCGCAAAATGTCTGTGGTTTCCTGGGGGAAGGAGGAGGTGGGGGGACCTGCCTGAACCCAACGCTAAGACTCATCCAGTGACTTCCTGAACATGTGAAGGGACATACGTGTAATAAACATGGGCGCCAGAGGAGAGACCAGGGTGGGGATAGATGCACTTGTCCTGCTTCTTTAGGTGGTTTCAGTACTTTCTAGCTTGCTAAGGTGCATAAGTAAAAAAATTAAAAAGTTTTTCCCTCCCGCCCCCCCTCCCCTCACCACCACCACCACCACCAATGCTTAGTTTGGGTGTTGTTGTTTTTCAGGGACAAGAAGGAAAAGTCCTTTAGACTTTGGCAGGACAGTAATGTTTTTATTATTCCACCTTCTATTACCCTGTGAGCCCAGGCTGTTTAGTCAGTCAGAAGTTGGGTTGGTGGAGGCCAGGGTCTGAATGGGTGGGTGTGGTCCTGGGGAGGAAGCCGGTGGCAGGGAGGGCAAGAGGAAGGCAGAGGAGGCCTGGCGCTGACTCACCTCCCCTCCTGCGGAGACATCCTGCCCCTCCCGGCTGGAGTTCACCCCAGGGTGGGCCCTGATTTCCCTGGAGGGCAGCCAGCCTGGTCCTGAGAGCTCTTGTGGGCACCAAGGTCTCCTTATATGACCTGGTCTGCCAGGAGCAGCCTGGACGGAGCTCTGGCCGGCACTGTTGTTCCTGGAGTGGACCGGATGACACAGGGGCCCTCCCTGGGGACCAGGGCACCAGGCTGGCAATTTCCTACGAGCTTTAAAGCCACAGAGAGAAATTCTCACTCTGTGAGTCAGGACGAGAGAGTGTTCGGAGGTGTCCTAGGTTGAATTATGGAGCTTAGAACTTCCATATAAATGCTAGTTGTTTGGGAGCCTGCGTTCAGGTCCAGGCCTGCCCCGTCCCGGTGGGTAACAGGAGGAAGTCAGCTGGCCTCTCAGAACTGGTTCAGGGGGTGATGATGCCCAGAAAGAGTCCCGAGGCTGCCAGTCCCCAGACACCGGGAGGAGCTGCCTGTGGGCTGTGAGCAGCACCCACGAGATCGGCCTCGGAGCTGCCACGGGGAGGCCTGCAGCAGGGCAGGACAGCCCAGACACTTGGCTCCCGGGGGCTTGATCTGGGCCTTTTCCTCCCAGAGGGAGGCTTCATGGTGGTAGTGCAGCCTGTGTCCACCCAAGGATGAGGGGGAAAAGGAGAGGCCAAGCTGTCATGTCATAAAAATGAAGACAAGCTGTCAAAAAGGAATGCAGTGGTGGTGGGTGAGACCCGCGGTGCGAAATGCGGCCAGCTATGCAGAAAGACCTGTCACTGGGTATCGCCTGTGGGACGCCTCCCTGCTTCTCAGCTCCAGGCCGCCCCACCCGAGCTCACACCCCTAGCCTCGGCCAGGAGACTGGGCTCTGCAGACCTGAGATTGCATGTCTCTGGGGCTCCTCCTTTGTGCTTCACACGGGGTCATGGCTCGGGCAGCATCTGTCTTCAGAAACAGGTGGTGCGTGAAGTTCACTCTGCTGCAGCAGCTCAGCCCTTGCCCCAGCTCCTCACCTGCCCCACCCCCTCACCTGCCCCAGCCCCTCACCTGCCCCAGCCCCTCACCTGCCCCAGCCCCTCACCTGCCCCAGCCCCTCAGAGGCCTCTCAGCCCCCAGCTGCTCTATCCAGGTGGGTAGATCCTCCCAAAGCAAAGGCAGTCCTCTTTTCTTTCCTGTTCAAAAGTCTTTCATGGGTCTCTGTCGTCCAACACAGTGTCTTTCCTCTTTCTTTGTAAATATTTATTGATTGATTTGAGAGAGAGAGGGTAAAGGAGGGAAGAAAGGAGGAAGGTAGAGAGAGAGAAAGAGAGAGAAAGAGAGAGAAAAATTGATTTATTGTTCCACTTATTTATGCATTCCCTGGTTGATTCTTGTACGTGCCCGGACCGAGGATTGAACCTGCAACCTTGGTGCATTGGAACGACGCTCCCGCCCACTGAGTACCCTTCCAAGGCTCTTCTCTCTTAAATGTGCATGTTGGTTGTTTGGGGTTAGTTAAAACCCCGTCACTGAGTCAAGCAGTCCCACTCGAAGGCCAGGCCACTGATTGACTGGATCTCATTTCAGAAAACTACAAACAAGTGTGTGCACACAATCCCACACACATACCTTTTCTTTCCCTACACAAATCATAGCACACTGGGCTCACTGGGCTCACTGGGCTGTGCCTCCTACAATTCTTCGACTTTGTTTCATTTTCGTATAAAAAGAGTCTTTCATTCTTTGGAAGGCTGCTGAGTGTTCCACTGTGCAGACCTCACTGGTCCGCACTGGGTGGGCATTGAGGAAGGTCCTATCTTTTCTGTAACCAGCAAGGCTGCAGCAAACAATCCTGTGCATTTGTCATTTTGCTCATGTATATTATTTGCAGGACAACTTTCCAAAAGTGAAATTACTGGGTGGAACAGTATGTGCATTGATATTGTCAAAATGGTAAAGCAGTTGGTGGCACCATTATCTAACCTGGAGATAGCAGTGGACCTCAACCTGGGCTCTACATGGGCTTGAGTATCTGGGGGTCCCCAGATTTGTAGACAAAAATTGTGCATATACATAGGTACATTTTTCTAGGTGACCAAAGCTTTCACCAAGTCTGTAGAAGGGTGTGTCCTACTCATCCCACTGATTGGTCTCCAAGCTTCTCCAGTGTGAACTTCCCATCCTCCAGGAAGACCAACCTTGCACATTCCCCGCCTCTGAGTCTTTCTCAGGGAACACCCCCTCCCATCTTCTCTGCCATTCCAAATGACTATGGCTAGCAGGGCCAACCATGCTTAACCAGCACTCACCACTTGCAGGAGAACCACATGAGAAGCGTCTGTGCGCTCCCCACCACCTCGATTAGATGAACATGGACATGGAGGCACAGATGAGTTAAGTAGCCTGTGCAACAGTCAGCACTGGGATTGGAATCCAGGAGGAACGATGCTGCCCTGCTCTGGAGTGACTATGAGTGGGAGTCAGGAGCTGGGCTCCTGGGGCCCTTGTCCTGGCTGCATCATTGGGGCACCCTCTCTCACCTATTAAATCAGGGTCTCTGGGAAGGACCCAGATCTGGGGGCTTTCTCAAAGTTCCCGATGATCCCAGGACTTTAGAAAGGGAAGCAAGACTCAGCGCATATCTGGAATCAGCTGTTTGTCCCCAGACTCTGACTAGGGGCTATTAGGCCAGTGCTGATACATGTGAGGGCTCTTCCACCAGCGACCTAAATGCGAGGGATCTGCTTTAGGCTCTAGAGGGAAACAAGGGACCAGACTTATTTTAAGCTCCATCCTCCCTGAAGAGATTCCATCAAGTGTCAGCTCAGCCTTTGGAAAAGGCATAGATGAGCATTCTGTGTATGTTCACAGGAAACAGACTCCGCCTAAATTGGACTTGAAATATACTTGATCACCACACCCAGCATTCTCCCACATGGGGCATTCTCCCACATGGAGCCCCAGCCCCAAACTTCTAAGTATGTCTCCTGCTCTTGGAAAATACAAAATGAGGATTAGAATGAGAGAACGGTTGAGGCTGCCAAGAAAATCTGGAAAACTAAATATGAGATTTTTAAAAAGTTGGGAAGACAAACACTCGACATTACCTTACTGGTAAAGAACCAGCGCAGCCTGCTTGACACGGAAACGAGATACCACTTCCCTGGGCTTCGCTCCCTGGGGCTTGTCCTTGGCCCAGGTCCCTTCTACTGTTCAGAAGGTGGAGGGTGTGGAAATCAAAGTAAATAGCATTCCTGAGCGACTCATTGATTGTGCAACCCTGAAGCCCTTTCCGAAAATTCCCAGGCAATCTGAGTAGATGCCCAAATGCTCAGAGGCCAGGTGTGAAATCTGATCATGTGCAGGGCCTCGGTGTCCTGCCTCGAATCCTGTGTGACCTCAGGCCTCCGTCCCCCCCTGCACCCTCCACCGCACAGACTGTGTGGAGAATTGAGTGCAGACCTGTAAGTGATGTGTGCATGGCAGCATTGGATCAGGGCACCTCTGCCGACAGGAGGAGACAGGCACTGACAGGCAAGGTGGGGCCGAAGCACCCTTGCCCGCCTCAGCCTGGCACAGGTGAACTGACAGTAAGTGGCGGAAGCTATCAAGGGGCAGCTCTCGGGTCTTAGAAAGTTTCCAAGGGCATACAGACCTAATGAGGCCGTCTGAGTGGATGCGTGTCACAAACTGTAAAGCCTGGTGAATGTGAAGTGGTGGTGGCATTATGCAATTCATCAGCACACAATGTTCTCTGACCCCCTCCCCACCTACTTTGTTCCAGAATCGGTGCTGGGCACATGGAGTTCAACAGTGAATGGCACAAACCATTCTCTGCCCTCAGGTCTAATGTGAGTCTAAAATATTGCAGGCTCCAGTGCAGTCACTAAATCCTGACTGTCATCCCCATAAAGAGCCAGCGCTGTTTGGGTGTCGGCATGTGAGGCATTCATATGCACTTCCCATGGTGTGGGGGCAGGACACTTGCCAGGTTCCTTAAAGCGGAGCCCTGCACCTCCCTGCAGCATCAGCAGCGCCTGTCACTGGATTTACAGGCAAGGGCCCAGTTCAGGGCCCTTCACACATCCCTCCACACGTCCTCCTCAGACCAAGCAGCCCTAACTTGAATGGTGTGTGCTGGAACGTAAGAAAAGCGATGCCCAGAGTATTGCGCTCAAGCAACATACCTGGCAGGTGCTTACTCAGGAATACAACTCTCAGCCACCATGCCACTGAGGGGGTTCAAGCAGCTGAAGAAGTGTTGGGAGAGCATCAAGACTCCAACCAAAAAATGTATGGCCCATAAAAGGAGAGAGAAAATGAAACGGAGCATCAGTCCACTTCTGAGTCCCCAGGCCCTGGGGAAGGAGAGGATCACCAACATGCTGCCCGGGCAGCTCTGCTTCCTGCAGAGCCCTCCGGAAGAAGAGCCCAAATACCAGCCAGATGCTGCAGCCCAAGATTTGCTGTCTAAAATAAAGAAGTGTGCAATGAGAAAGTTCATACATTTTCCAGTATGTGAGGGGACCTATCAACCTGAACCCTCATGTTCAGCTGTCAGATTAATGGCCAATAAAAACGACAGGAGCAAAGCTTCTTAGAAAGATGCTTTTAAAAAGAGCATGAGGCCCCTGATGGGGTAGAGTGTTGTCCCCATATGCCAAGGATACACAAAGGTTGAGGGTTTGATCCCTGTTCAGGACACATACAAGAATTAACCAACGAATGCATAAGTAAGTCTAACTACCTCTCTCTGTTTCTACCTCTCTCTCTCTCCCTCTCTCAAATCAATCAATCAATAAAAATAAAAAGATACATGATGAAGAGCACCATTAACAAATGTCCATATTACAACTGCAGCTAATGTAAATGAATGAGGTGCATGTGACCAAAATCCAGCAGATAGAGTTAGAGTGTGAGATGGCTGAGGAGGAACACAGGATAAAAATGGAAATTCTCAATAAAAGGATGTAGTGGGAAAGAAAACTACAAACTTTTACCAAGGAATGGCCTGCTTCTTCAATTAACTACCCCTTTCCCAATCCACCCTAAGACTGTTGGCAAAGAAATCTGGAACATGAACTTGTGGTCATTAACTTGTAACAGAGCTACAACTAGGAAAATTAGAATGGTACTTAATTAAGAATGCATTCAGGGCCTTGGCTTGATGGCTTAGTTGGTTGAAGCATCCATCATCTGGTGCACTGAAAGGTTGCAGGTTCAATTCCTGATCAGGGCACATACCTAAGTTGCAGGTTTGATCTCCAGTCGGGGTGCATATGGGAGACAACCAATCAATATTTTTCTCTCACACCAATGTTTCTCTCTCCCTTCATTTCTCTAAAAAATCAATTAAAAACACACACACATATCCTTGGGTGAGGAATTAAAAGAAAAAATAATACATTCAGGTATATCCAGGTACCCTCTGTACCCCTTAACTGGCAAAGAAGTTGTTATAGTCTTCTGAAAATTATCACTCTGAGTACTATAATTCTGGATGTAATGTCTCCTAATTAGAATTCATACAACTAGAAAGAGAGGAAAGAAGAAAGGAAGGAAGGAAGGAAGGAAGGAAGGAAGGAAGGAAGGAAGGAAGGAAGGAAGGAAGGAAAAAGGAAGAAAGGAAGGAAGGAAGTGAAGAAAGGAAGAAAGAAATGACTAATAGTTATATCTTAGAGAGAAAGAAAATATTCCTAAAGGAATATCTGAGATGTAAGAATAAGGTAGTGAAGGAATTCTTAAACTTGACCCAAAATGCACAGTGTATAATAGAAAAAAAATAATATATTCAATACATTAAAATTAAAAACTGAGTTCATCAAAAGATATGATAACATGTGTGAGATGTGCTGGCAAAATACATTTGTGATATTTATAATAGTCAGTGAGATACACACTACTAGAAAGAATTCCTGTGAATCAATAAGAAAGGACAAAGTTATAAGAAATTTGGAAAAAATTAAAAATTCACAGAAAAGGAAATATATGAAAATAAGTTCAATCTCATTAGTAATCATAAAAAGTAAAATCTAATGCGATACATAGAAAATTCTAAGGAATATACCAAACTATCACCAAAAAAGAAGAACTCAGAAACCCTCCTTGAACTAATAAGTGAGTTCAGCAAGTTGCAGGATACACTATCAATACACAAAATCAAACCTGTCTCTAACCACTAGCAATGAACAATTGGAAAAATATTTTCTTAATTTTAAGCAATACAATTTACAGTAGCTCCCCCAAAATCAAATATTAAGGCATAAGTATAAGAAAATGTGCACAGCATCTATAACGCCACAACCTACAAAACATTGATTTTAAAAAAAAATTCAAAGAGCATTTTAATAATTGAAGAGGTGTACCATGTTCATGGATTGGAACACTCAACATAGAAAAGATGTCATTCTCTCCAAATGGATATCTAGATTTAACACAATCAAAATCCCAACAGATAGATATTCAGATATTGACATGCTGATTCTAAACTTTATGTGGAAAGGCAATGGAAATAGGGAAGGGGTGAGCTATCTCCTGAAATGGGCAGAAATGTGAGTCACCTGTACTGTCAACTCTTTACAGTGACTCTATAGAAAGTTTAAAATTCGGTAGTATGATTTCTCCAAACTACAAACCCAGGAGACATCCTTGGCTCCCTCCACCACCAATCACCCAAAATTTCCAGTGGCCATAATCCAACAGGTTCTTCTTTTTCAAAACTATTTTATTACTTTGAAAAAAAATGAACTCCTTTGTGCTCACTGTGCAGTGCGAGCAATGGAACATTATCATTATCTTTGAAGACCTCTATACACCCATTCCCAACCCCATAGCTCTTTCTTCCTCAGGAAAGTCATTCTCAGGAGGTGCTTGGGAGGTGCTGAAGGAATTGAGGAGTGGCAATGAGTCAGATTTTGTACCTGTTGGATTTGAGGAGCTTGAGAAATAGGGCCATGACTGGGGTGAGGCAAGTGAGTTGTCTGGGTGAAAAATGTCATGAGGAACTCACTTTCAGCATCATACAAGTGCAGGTTTGGTCCCTGCAGAGAGCAGAGACATCCATAGGCAAGTGGATGGACATGTGGGTTGAAGGCCACAGAGAGAAATGTGCTGGCAGTGGGTTCCTGGGATCCAGCCTATGAGGTCCTTCTAAGCACAGATTTATCTTGAGTGAAGAGAAGGAGAATGAGGAGGCTCACAAGGACATCCTAAGGAGGCCCCAAGTGAAGATTTACTCAGAGAGTCAGATACAAACCAACAATAAAACCACTTGGACATCTTGGACAGGTAGCTCAATTGGATAGAGCATTGTCCAATACAGCAAGATTGAAGGTTCGATCCCTGGTGAGAGCACATATAAGAGGCATAAATAAGTGGAACAACAAATCAATGTTTCTCTCTCTCTCTCTCTCTCTCTCTCTCTCTCTCTCTCTCTCTCTCTCTTTCTCTCTCATCAATTTTTAAAAAGCCACTTGGAGCTCATGTCTACCCTCTCCTCCAGGCCTCTAACTGGATATGCATCTAGTGGACATATAGTTCCTCCCCTGGGCTCACCAACGAGTGCAAGCCCAGCCCCAAAGCAAACAAAAACAGAGCCCAGAGAAGGCAGGAAAAAGGTTTGGTTTCTCCACCAAGGGGGTAATAAATGACTGGACACAGTTGAGAGGTGACTAAACTGGAACCATATTGCCTCGCAGGGCATCAGATACTATAACTTGGTGGGGGCGTGCACCAAACCAAGTTCCCATAGGGCCAGGCAGGCACTATCAGTGGGTGAAAGGAGCCAGGAGAAGGGGAGGACTATTCCACAGTGACAGTGAATGACAGAACATGCTACACAATGGCATGGGGTTACAGGGGAGAGGGATGTGGTCCACTGAGGACTCTGGGTCCTTTTTAAAGAGATAGTCACAGCTCTTTTCAGCCTACTCTTGCCTGGGAAATGTGTTCACTGTAGCCAGAACTATAGATTTCTCAAGAAATGTCTGAAATCTGTATTTCTCATGTGAAATGTCTTATTTTAAATGTTACTCAGACACATTTAAAAAACTGTATATGCCAACACTGTTTGGACCAAGTAGACACACCCACAGGCCAAATTTGGCCAAGTCCTTCTGTGGGCAGCCTCTGTGTTAACCCCTTGGATTTTTTAACAAAATTTACTGTGACTCAGGGCGCCAGCCTTCCTCCCCATTCCCTCAATTCCCACCTAACTTCACCTGAAGAGCTTTTAACCAGAGGCAGAGGAGCAGAGAGACCCCACAAAGGAAGACGACCCCACACATGCAAATGACCTCTCCTTCACTGGTTTTCTCTTACAGGTGTTTGGATTCTGGGTCTGGGTCCTGGTGGCCGCCACCCACGTGGCAAACCCGCTGCTGCAAGGATGGGTGTTGTATGTCTCGCTAACCTCGTTCCTCATCTCCCTCATGTTCCTGTTGTCTTACTTGCTTGGATTTTACAAGAGATATGAGTCCTGGAGAGTCCTGGTAAGAACCAGTGAGGGGACTAGGCCCTCGGACTCCCCCAGACTGGTGTCCTGGGTGTTGTGGGGACAGCGGGCCTTCTGGTGTGGAGGGAGAACCAGAGACCTTTCCTGGGCTGGGCCCCCATGACCAAGACTTTTTATGTGAATGTGTTTGCTCTAAAACTGAACGAGAGCGCTGCCCTGCCAGAGTCAATCTCATTGCATTTCCTGCTGTGCCTTCCTTGTGAGGAACATACACATTCAGTACGCAGTTGACCCTTAAACAGCATGGGGTGAGGGTCTGACCTCCTACACAGTTGAAAATCTACTTATAACTTTTGACTCCCCCAAAATGTAGTTACTAAAAGCCTATTGTTGACTAAAGGCCCTACCAATAACACAAGTAGTCGATTAACACATATGTTATATGCTAATGTATTATATACTGTATTCTTACAATAAAGAAAGAGAAAATAAAATGTTATTAAGAAAATTATAAGGAAGAGAAAATACATTTACAGTATTTATTGAAAAAATCCACATTTAAATGGACCAGCACAGTTCAAATCTGTGTTGGTCAAGGGTTGACTGTACTCCTGTGTCAAGCACATCCTGACACATTTCCCTCTAAATCTCATTTGGGAAAAATCAGTGGAGCAATATCGAAGGAAATGCCAACAAGAAAAAAGTCACCCCAATCTCAAGGTCTTGTCACAATCACTCGGTTCATTCTTCTCATTCCCCACAAATTTTGTGTAAAATGTGTATATATGTTAATCACACTGAACTAATAATTTTGGATGTCGAAACTTTCATTTAATATTACATCATTGATTCATGTTTTCACATCATCTTGATAACCATTAAATGTTTTCTATATTGAACAACTTACCTCATCACTGACCAGATTAAATGAGATAAATGAAAAAAGGGGTTGGCCTAGAACTTGGCACAGAATAAGCTTTCAATTAGTATTTATATTATTACTGCTGTTTATTAATCCACTATTGCTCACTACATAGATATTTCATTAGAAACACTGCAAACAAAACTAAAAAAACAAAACAAAAACAAGGCAGGAGTTAGGGAGCAGGCCTGCCTCTTTCTCACTCCTCCCAGCTGTGTTGTGGGAGGAAAGCGCTCACTGGCTAAGTGCCTGGGTGATGTGGCCTCCCTCTTCCCTTCCAGGACAGCCTGTACCATGGGACCACTGGCATCCTGTACATGAGCGCGGCTGTCCTGCAGGCCCACGCCACCATCGTCTCTGAGACCCAGGACCTGGGCAACTACATGACAAACACCGCCGCCACGGTGAGTGCTGGGCCTGATGCCATGGGGAGGGGTCCCAGGAGCTTGGCTCTTTGTCTCTGCCTCTGGCAGGACAGCCCACCTGAGCCCTCGGGCTGATGGAGCCGTGGGGACAGGAGGAGGGGTGTGTGTGTGTGTGTGTATGGGTGTGCCCAAGCACGCAGTGCCCCAGGCCCAAGTTCAGGTGTCACCTCTCGCCTTCTGCTTTTCCCACCTCAGCCCTCTTACATCCCCTTCACTGCCGTCCAAATATTTTTTTTTCCCCAAAGCACAATTGGAGCAGCCATCTCCTATTGCAGGTCCTTCAGGGCTCTCATTACTATGGAGCGGAGCCCAGGTCCCTCAGCATGGTTGCACTGTCCAGGTGCCCTTTTATGTCAGTGATGGGACCCAAGGCAAGGTAGCCCAGTCAGATGGTGGGACAAGCGGGACCCCAGACCTTAGGCCCCAGGGACCAGACTGCAGGCCCCTGTGCCTCCCCTCCTGGTCTCTGCACTGCGCCTCCTTCCTTCTGTGTGGGAATGGCGCCCTCACGTGGCAGTAAGCTCACAGCTAACATTCCTCCTCTGACCGGCCTTGCCTTTATCACCTCACCTGGGAAACTTCCAAGGCAGGACTCCGGTGCCCAGCTGGGTCTCAGTCACCGTGGTATCACTGTGGCCAGAAAGGTGGAGTCCGTGTCCCTAAGGGCTCCCACAGAGATCAGGTGGCCAAGGGGTGCCGTGTCGGGGGCTACCCCAGCATAAGAATGGGGTGCCAGGCAAGCACCATGACCCACTAGGGTGGCCACAGGTATTCAGCTGCCTTTCCAGCCTGTCTTTGCCCTTCTCATTGAACTATTTCCCCTCCTTCAACTGCCACCCACCCCACCTACTGCCCCGGCCCTTCACGGCCTGGCCCTGCACACTGCCACCCGCTCTCAGCTGCTACGACCACACGAGCCTCCTGGCTGCCCCTGAACACAACACATCTCTGCCTCGGGGCCTTGGCAAGGACCCCCTCCCCCACGAGGATGGGAGTTTTCGAAGGTTCACTGTTATAGCCACTGTTGTTTTTGAAGTATAACAGGTGCCCAAAAGATATTTATTGAATGAATGAATGAATGAGAACAGAGTGTGAGTGAACAGCAGGGCAAAGGCTGGAGCAGTCGGCCAGGCCTGGAAAGTGTGTTAAGGGCAAGGACTCTACCCTGAGAAGTGGGGGGTTATCACACGGTTTTCATCTCATGCTGGTGAAAAAGGTGAGGCTTCCCTCTCGGGCACAGCAGAGAGCAGCGTGGGCAGAGAAGGACAATTGAGGCAGAGAGAAGCCCTGGCGAGGGGTGATGGCATGAGACAAGGGAGAGGTGGGCCGGGGGGCAGTGCAGTCAGATGACTTGGGACTTTGGTGGGGAGGGGAGGGAAGAGTCAGGGCAGCCACAGTTTTCTGGCTTGTGGAGCTGGGCAGGAGGAGGGTCCTGGCGCTCACAGCTTGTCCGGCTTGTGGGGAGATCTCAGGGTCTCTGTCTGGACCATGGAGAGCTGAAGGGGCCTCTGAGACTTCTATGAGGAGTGACCCGCAGGCTCTTGGGCGGGAGTCTGGGCTGGTGAGGGAAACTGGGAGTTGTCAGAGCACAAATGGTGACAGAGGATGGGGGGGGGAGACACTGTGACTGGAAGACAGTGGGAGAGAGAGGGCCCAGGGCAGGGAGGGTGATGAGCTGCTTTATGGCAGGAAGGGACACGTAAGTCTGCAAATGAGGCAAGAGCAGAACGCCAGGAGTGTGGCCTCAGGATACCCGTGGTGGACAGTTCCAGGGGCACAGAGCAGTCGGCCAGTGGCTGCTGTCCTCCGGCGGACAGCGGGCACAGCAGGGTCAGGGCATGTGGCCAGCTGGGCCTCAGGGCCTGAGGGCCCCTTGGAGGGATGGGCAGCAACCGGCACTGTCCATCTGTAACAGTCACTCTCACCCCCTTCCAGTTTTTCGCCTTCATCACTACCCTGCTCTACGTCCTCCACGCCTTCAGCATCTATTACCACTGAGGGCAGGCGAAATGCTCTTGTAAAGCGTGGACCATTGGCTCCCGAAGGTCGCTTCAGCATTCGCCATCTGGATGACAAACAGAACAACAAAACATCAGTGGGACTAACAGACCGTCTTTTCGGACAGAGGGATGAAATCCCACTCCGCATAGCCTCCTGGACATGGTAATCCATCGTGATGACTATGAAAGGCTGTATTGCCTTTGCCTGGGAAAGTAACTGGCTCCAGAAAACTCGTTTCCAAAGTCCTCAGCACTGAGAATCCCGATCCACCAGCGTCACATCTGGCTGGGGACCCCGTCTCAGCAATTAGGGTCCCCAGGCAGGTGTATGGGAACGTGCAGTCATAGTTTCTTAAAGCCTACATGGTGCTATCAACGCCTCCACATCACAGCTCTGCTTAGATGCAGACCCTCTCCCGCCCTGTGCTTCTGCTCTGATTGGAGCAAAGCCCAGCCGCACTGCCACCCCCATTGCATTCCCCCTCCCTTCCCTGCCCGGCTTTGGGATCCAATTTAGAGGCTAGATTTGCAGGAAAAGAAGTGAGTGACCACAAAATTATTATGCAGTAAGAGCTGGGGTGTGGGGATGGGCTGCAGGACCCCGCCCGCCAAGGACTAGAAGCCACCTTGCCCGCCCCCCCCGCCCCCCCCCCCCCCCCCCCCCCGCAGAAGACATTCAAGGAAGGAAGCAGGATGTTACGTACAAGGATTCTCCTCTGGGCTCCTCTCACACTGTGCGGGACATGTAAGGAGGCCGGGAAAGGACCCCCGTGCAGGGACGTGCTCTTCCGTGGGTGCCCACTCCCCTCAAGTCCCCGCTGTGGTGCCAGCAGAGAGGAGCCTGGGCCACTCCGCTGCCTCCCACAGTGCGGGGCTCAACGGCTGGACACATGGCGTTCGACTTTTGGACCATTCTCAACGAGAAGGCTGGCGTTGTGCACACAGAAACACAAAAAGAGGTGCTTGGTTTCAAAGTAAATGTCTTCCCTGAGAAAGCTGTGCATCTGGGCTTTCTCCACACTGTCCTCGGCTCCACGGTGGCCTCCTGGCCTCTCGCCTTGGGCATTGCGGCTCAGGCATCGCCCATAACCACATGCACCTGCTGTCGCTTTGAAACAAAGTAAGCTAGACGTGGAGGGACTCATCTTCGCTAATTTAAGGGCTCACAGTTACTGTCTTCTGTTCCTGGGAGGAGGGGGACAGGGAGTCACCAAAGAGAAACTGGCTTTGCTCTCGCTGACTGCTGAAAGTTTGCTCTTGCTGACTACTTGCCCCGCTATCCTGAAAAACCCCCTTTATCTCTCTCTTTCTTGCCTGGCAGCTGCCTGGGATGAGCACTGTTCAATATGTACTGAGTAGTCACATCCAAATAAAAGGTGTTTTACAGTAAAACATACCGAGTGGGTCACTTCGGTGACGTTAGAAGCTGGAAACGCGCTGTTTCACAGCCTCACAGCAGTTTCCGCACAAGCCCCTGTGGAGGTTTCTCAGGCCCAGCCCACCGGCCAGCCACGTGTGAGGCCACATTTGTCTCCAGGGCTTGGGCAACATGTCCACCTCAGTAAGGACAGTTTGGGTACAAGTCCCAGAACCAAACTTGCGCAGCTGAGGCAAAGCTGGGGGCATACCGGCTGTTCCTGGGTGGGGAGCAGGCCCCTTGCCAGCACTCTGTCCCTGCTCTTCTTCCTGGGGTGCTGTCCTCTCTCCCACCACCCCGCAGGCCTCCCATTCACCGTGCAGACACTGTGGACCCAGCCCTGAGCCATGCCCCACCCCTTCACCTGCAGCTGACGCAGTTCCATCTTCCTACCTTGGGGTGGGGGGAGGGTCCTCCTTTACTTCTAGGGCCCTCCTCAGGCTCTCAACTTTACAGGGAAGACCCCAAGGCATCCCAGCAGGATAGCACCCCAGAGGCCAAGGGCCCAAGCTCATCTAAACTTCACTTTCCCATCTGCACCCCAACTTCCCAGCATCCTGCACCCAAGTTCTTGCTTGGCTCAGGGTGTTGGGCGACCGCAGACCAAGCATCCCACACCATGTCCTGAGCACCAAGCATGTGGTTGCCGGGCTCACCAGCCACACCCCTGCACCAGCTAAGCAAGCCAGTGGCAGGTTGAATTTGCAGTTTTGACCCAGCCAGCCAGCAATTCTGCTTTGGCCAATAACTGGGCTACAACCTTTCAAAGAGATGAAACAATAATAAAACATTAATATTTCAAAAACAAGCAACAATCCTGGCCCGGTGGCTCAATTGGTTGGTGCATCATCCAGTGCACCAGAAAAGTTTCAGGTTCGATTCCCTATCAGGGCACACATGGAAGGCAACCAATTGATGTTTCTCACATGGATGTTTCTCTCGCTCCCTCCTCTCTCTAAAATCAATAAACATATCCTCGGGTGATGATTTAAAAAATAAGAAAACAACATACCTCTGGAGTCAGCCAGACAGGACTGGAAAAGCCCCAAATGACAGAGTGTTGGTTCCCCCACCCGGCCCCTGATGTCACTGGCCTTCGTGTCCAGAATTTGAAGTGGAGCCTGTCTCGGGGAAGGCTGGATGCTGACCTGGGAGAACCACATGCAGGCTCTTCGGCAGCATCATGGGCGGCGGAGAAGCAGCACCCCTCTGCTGATTTCCCCCAACACCTGCAGAGCTAGATTCTCCCTCAGGTGGAGCTGGTCCTTTCTAGGATACCAGAGGACTCCCAGTCCCCGTGCTGCCACACACCTGTCCCTCTGTCACCATCCCCCAGGCTGTGTCTCTGCCTCTGTCCAAGACTGTGCAGTACACAGCAGCAGTTCACCTGTCAGCAGCTCACAGCTGGAGAAAGATGAGGCATGTCTATGGTGACGCTGGACCACCCGGGCAGAGACTTAGCTCCCAGGAACTCTTACTGACCTAGTAGACCTTGTCCTCACTGTGCTGGGACTTATCTCTGTGTAGTTCAGCCCGTCTCTGCCCCAGGTGTGTGTTTTATCACAGGAGAATGTTGGACATGGTGATAAAGCACTGGGCTGACTCACAGCCCCACCTGGATGCCTCTTTATTGTAACTAGGCCATGCAGGAAGCACCCTGGTTTCTGTTGGCCTCACAGTGTCCCACTGACCTCCCACCCCTGCTCCAGAGCCCATGGCTGCTTCTCCCAGGGGACTGGAGCAGCAAGCAGCCCCTGCCCATCCGTCTCCCCCAGCCCTGCTGTCTACTGCTGCTCAGCTCTGCCCAACCTCCCCTCCAGGCCCTGCTCCTGCGCCAGCAGCTCAGTGACACCACATCCTCGCCTCACAGAGGAAGCCATCCCAATTTCACATCCAGACACTGCGTGCTCAGGTCATAGGTCAAGCTTTAAATCTCACCCCAGCGTTTCTCCACATTTTCTTCCTTGCCTTGACCTTTAACCTAAGAAGTTTTCAAAACATAGGAAATAGAACCAGTTTATCAAAACATGCAGAATGCCACCCCAGGAAGGTCAGCCATCCCTGAGCCATGCTCTCGTCCCACTTTTGCATTAGCTCCAGGTGGGTAAATTAATGTGTGTGACAGGCAGGGCCCCTGACACCCATTCCAGGCTTCTTCGTTGCTCCCATGATCCTGCTGGTGGTGAGGGCTGGATTCTGGCTACTGAGAAGGAAGCAGAGATCTCCTGGGGGTGGGGGCAAAGGGTTTGGGAAACCTTCGCTTTCCTGAAGGGGTCAGACATGACTGGCTGTCTTAGATTGAGTTCCTGGGGACAGGATCTGAGCCTGAGGCTGTGTTTGTGCAGGTTTACTGAGGAGGCCTCTGGGGAGATGAACCTGGGACAGGTGAGGGGGGCAGGACAAGCCGAGGAGGAGCTGGCCTGAGTGAGGTTGAAGCCTTGGCCCAATGAGTGGCTGCCCCCGCAGAGTTGCCCTGCCTGGCCAAGGCACAGGGCAGAGCCTCTGTCTCCCACATCAGCGTCAAGGGCACCAGGTCAACTTTAGGGGTGAGGGTGCAAAGGCATCAGTGGCAACTGCTCTCCCACTGGCCCTTCCCCAGCAGCTGGAAGTGTCCATCCACCTGAAGTGGTGACCTGGGTGGCACCACCACACCCACTACTCTGTCCTCTCCCCTCCTGCCTTGAACAAGGGCATCATGGCTGGGGTGACTTCAAGGAGATGGTGAAGAAGCTGGCCAGACATGAAAACTGTTGTATCAACACCAGCCACTGCTTTCCTCGGCGTTTTTTGTTTTGTTTGTTTTTAAATTTTGTTTTCATTGATTTTCAGAGAGAGGGGAGAGGAGTGGGAGAGAGAGAGAAACATCAATGAGAGAGAAACATCACATTCATCGGCTGCCTCCTGCACATCCCTCACTGGGATTGAGTCCCCAACCTGGGCATGTGCCCTGACCGGGAATTGAACCAGCGACCTCTTGGGTGCATGGGTCGATGCTCAACCACTGAGCTACACCAGCCAGGCCTCAGAATTTTCATTTTCTGTGAGGTTGACTCCCATTGTGGTTGACTCTCTAAAAGGCATTCTCTTTGCCAACTCCAGCGCCCAGCCTTCCCTCAGAGGCCCCCCTCCTGTATGGCTCTGGAGTCCACTTTCTCCTCGCTCCTCTGGGCCCATCGCTGGAGTCGCACACAGGACCGGCATGCCCAGAGCCAGGTTCTGCCTTCAGGAACCTCCGCCACTCCCCAGCCTGGATCAGATTCTGTCCCTGCCTGGCCCAAAGTCCTTCACTGCCCTCAGAATGAAGTCCAGCCTCCTTAGGACGTGGCCACCAGGCCCTCTGCACAGGTCTGCCCCTGCTCCTGATGGCCCTGTGTCAGGATGGCCCTGCGACCGCTCGGCCCTGCTGCTGTGGTCGCACAAGTGGTGGACTTTCTGTCCCCTCCCCCTGGGCACATGAAGCCCTGACCCTCTTGTTGCCATGAAGAGCTCTTATTTGTCCTGCAGAGCATCTTCCCTGACTCCTCCCTCCCCAGCCCTGCACTAAATCACTGCCTCCTCAGTGCCCCTGCACCCGAGTGCATGCTGCTGTCCCCACTAGGCCACAAGGTTTCCAGGTCTGGGGTCTGGCTCTTGGATGTTTCTATCATCTTTGCCTTTCCCACCCTCCCTGGACCGGCCCCACCAGCCTCTGCTCTGAGTGCTCTTCCCAGCACTGTGGGCAGGGGTGGGGACTTGCAAAGGCCATAGCCAGCCTGCAGGGACAGTGGCCCAACTGGCTCCTGCCCTCCCTGTCCTCATCTCCAAATCCACGGTCTGATGTCCTGGGAGCAAAGGCTGTTTGTTCTGTCTGTCTCTTTACCTCCTGGACTTCCATGTGGCAATCCAGCTCCTTCCACTCTGGACTCTCATTTACAATGAGGAGGAGCCCAGCCCACCACCACCAGGGCCTGGCCCAGCTCTGGTGGCCTCTCAGGGCCCTGCTGCAGGCCCACCATGGACAGCTGGAGCACCAGGGCTGGCCAGCGTGCTTTCCAGTCCTCCCCTGGGTCCAGCCCAGCACACAGTAGGGCTAAAAAGCAGGCACTCGGGTGCCCCGACAATCCCACAGCCTGTGTGTTAGGGAGCTTTTCTAAGGGAACTGCTAAAACTGGTTCCAAATGTCACAGGCCAACTGGAGCAGCACATGGACGTGGGGCCAGGAGGGTCAGTTGTGGCCTTGAGTGTGAGGGCAGGGCTCCCCTCCACTCTGTGTGGAAGAGGCTGGCAGCGGGCTGCTGTGGCTTTTTAGGGCGCCTCCTTCCTCAGACCCCTGTGTCTCTATATGGAGACCTGCTCTTGCCTTTAGGAAGAAGGGATGCAGCGGACCACTCTCCTGGGCCAACTCCGCCAGGCTACCTGCCCGGCCCCCATGTGGGGACCATGAGTGCAGTGGAAGCTGTGAACTTGGCAGGGCACGTGGGTTCCTCAAGACACATTTCTTACCCACAACTCGGCGTGCTGGTGGCCTCCCTGGGACATCCAGGTCCAGGTGCTTCAGGGTGGAGACAGGCCATGGTGGCTGATGTCAGATGCAGTTTGGTTATGGTGTGACTATGGGCTAAGGGTAGGCATGTCGAGTGCATTTATGTCACCTCTCCAGATGCACTGAGAGGCGGGGCCGCCATGATGCACCTGTAACAGCGGTGGCATCAGGTTTGGGAACCTGTGAAGTGTGATCGTCGCTCACTTGCATAGTCAAACCTGGAGGGGACCCACGAGGGCACCGGGTCACGTCCCTTCCTCCAACAACCATAGGGAGCAGCCAATCAATGTTAAGGTGATGGAACTATTTCTCCTCTCTGAGTTAAGACTATTAAGGGAAACTAATTCAGGAGCCGTATTGAGGCAGGACACCCGTTGACCGTTCAGTGCAGTTACCTTAGGTGGCCACTTGAGGGCCAGAGAAGTGGTCCTCCAGGTAGTGTCAGGGCGTCAGGGCTGGAAGCTGTGGGGCAGGCCCAGAAGGGGTCTTGACCCAGGCGAGGTCCTAGGGAATCTTGCCAGGGAGGGCTGCCCCTGCTGAAGGGGTGACATGGAGGTGCCCCTTGCCTCACATATGAGGAAATCGAGGCCCCTGAACAGAATGTTCCTAACCCAAAATGTTGGGCCAAGGCTGAAAGAAAGAGACTGGTGTCCCACCCATGTAGCTGGGGCCAAGCCATGGAGAAAGGTCTGCTTTGCGTGGAAGGGGGGGAGGGGCTTGTGTGTGCTGCCCTTCCTGGCCATAGCCACCACGTTCACCCCTTTGCACTCAGCTCTGTTCACCGAATGTCCACAGCCTCCTGGGCCCCTGGGTGAGGCCGTGTGGGGTTAGGGTTAGGGTTAGGGCTAGGACTAGGGCTAGGGTTAGGGCTAGGACTAGGGCCATGTGAGAGCAAGACACAGGCTGTGCAGGAGCTGAGCTACGGCAGCTCCCAGGACCCTGAGGAGCCATATATAGTTATCAACTTAAAGATTAGCCTGCTAGCCCTGACTTGTTTGGCTCGGTGGATAGAGCGTTGGCTTGTGGACTGAAGGGTCCCAGGTTCGATTCTGGTCAAGGGCATGTACCTTGGTTGCGGGCACATCCCCAGTAGGGGGTGTGCAGAAGGCAGATGATCGATGTTTCTCTCTCATCGATGTTTCTAACTCTCTATCCCTCTCCCTTCCTCTCTGTAAAAAATAAATAAAATATATATTTTTTAAATAGATGTACAAGTGTCCAATAAGCACATGCAAAGTTGTTTAACATCATTCACTCCTAGGGAAATGCAAATTAAACCCTGACACCTATCAGAATGGCTAACATTTAAAACAATGGAAACACTGTTGTCAAAGCTGGCAAGGATGTGGGGAAACTGGATCACTTGTGTATTGTTGATGGAATGTATGTAAAATGGTATAACACTCCGTAAAACTAAACCAACACAGGATCCAGAAACCGCACTCCTGAGAATTGAAAACTGGCATTCACATACCAACCTGAACACAAATGTTCATAGCAGCCTTATTTGCACAGCCCCACATTGGACACAACCCAGATGTCATTCACCAGCTGTGGTAATCCATATCATAGAATACTTTTCAACAATTAAAAGGAGGAAACTACACATATAACAACCTGGAGGAATCTCCAGGGAATTATGTTGATTTTTTTAAAAAACTCAAATGTTGTATACTGTATGATTCAATTGAAATAATATTTTTGAAATCACAAAATTACAGAAATGGAGAACAGATTAGTGAGCCGGGCTCTAAGAAGGGGTGGGGCAGGAGGGGAGTTATTGTGATTATAAAAGGGGCAAGGAGGTACCCTGTGGTGATGGAAGTATCTTGTATCTGACAGGGGGGCGGGGGCATAAAGGCCACTGTAAGGAGAAGGAACCTTCAGACCACAGAACGAAGCAGGCACCTTCGAAGGAATAACAGGATTTATTACGGGGTCTTTTGCTTGCAGGGAGGTAGGGTCGGAGCAGATAGAGGACCCAGCCCTGGCAGATTGTTCTCTGCTGTCAGACCTATTACAGTGCTTCTTATACTGTAACTCAGGTCTAATGACTGACAAGACAAAGAATGCAGTACCCACCAGGGCCATATTTCCTGATGGCCTGGTGATAGGTAATTGTTTATAATTTATACTACCACCAGTTTGATATTTATGTTGTCATGCCAGGTGTTACTAACAAAGGTATTTATGTAAGTTTCAAGAACAGGGATAATCCTCAACTAGAAGGTTCGGGTGGGTTATACAACTTGACTATGGTGATGGACACACTAACCCGCACATGATAAAACTGTACAGAACTGAACACACACACACAAATACAAGTGTACCTGGGAACTCTGTCAGGATCAGTGGACTGTGTCCACATCTGGATTCTGGCTGTGATGCTGCACGATAGTTCTGGAAGATGTTACCGCTGAAGGAAACTGGGCATAGTGTCTGCAGGATCTCTCGGTATTATATCTTACAACTGCAGGCGGATCTATAATGCCCTAAGATAAAAAGTTATGGTTTTTAAAGTCCTTTGGATCAGGGGGCAGAGACCTGGGCTCTGGCTGTGGCAGTTCCATCAAGGCGCTGTGTGACCCTGGGCGGATCACTTCTCTGTGCTTCGGTGTCACGTTTGCTTCTTTATCCTAAAGATAAAGGTTTACGTGTCCCAAAGGTGTCCGGGAGCTGGAGCTGCACGCGTGTCTCAGGGCCAGGACTCCGGGCCTGAGGGCTCACCTGGGGGAGGGCCAGGCTGGCCTAGAGCCAGGCGCTTCCTGTTAGGATCACACACCTCCCCTGTGGCTTCCACTTTTCCTACCAAGCCCAGCCCTTCCGACCGACTGTAACATTTATCCATACCTTCTGCAAAGCAGTTGAAAAGCAGCTGCGTGTTAACTTCCCTCAGTCCCTTTAATTCACTCTTTGGGGCTCGTTCTTAACCTGTCAGGAGGTCCTTCTGAGATGATGAAGACTAGATCTGATGTCCCTTCCCACTGCCCCCCCTTATGCTACCTCACCCCCCACCCCCAGCCCACTGCAGGGGAGGGTCTCTGACCCCTCGGGGTGAATAGGGAAGAGGAAGAAGTGGTGGTGGAAAGACGGCTCGGTGGGCCCTCTGTGCTCTGGCACTGGCAGAGGTGGGCTTGGCCTCTCTCTCAGACAGGTGTGTTTCCATGGCTTCCGGGGAGAGTCCCCACCCCTGCCCTGCTGTGCGCTCTGGCTGGCGACCTGAATGAGGGAGGATGTGGCTCTGTCCACCTTGGCTGCTGAACACAGCACCCTGGGCAGCCAGCACCACCTGCAGCTCAGTGCTGTCCTCTTCCCACAGGAGCTAGGAAGGCCCTCGGGCCCATTCCTGGCTGCTTGTCCCCCATCAGCTCAGTGGCCTCCTTTCTGGCATCTTCACCGTGACCACTGGGCTCCCACATGAGAGCAGGCTCAGCCCTCATTCTGGATATTTCAAACTTGAACCCGGGACCAGTCCTATGTCTCTCAAACTGTGGGAACACAGGTTAAACTCTTCAAGCGGGCTCCTGAAAGCCCTTGGCCTGAGGGAAGCATTCATACCTCTCCCTTCCCTCTGGGATCAGCGGGTCCCCAAAGCTTCATTGTTCCTCAGCCTTTTATCCCTGATGTGAGTGAGCTGTTAGGACTCTGGTACCGATTTCTGAGCTCCTGGAGGAATGAGGTTTAGGAAAGGGAGTGGTGATGGTGCGGACAGTGGAGCACAGCGCACCTGGGGTTTCTCAGGACAGCCTCCCTGGCCCGCCAAAGCCCCCTGAGTGAGCCCCAAAGCCAAGCTTTCTGGGTTTCGTGGATCCGCAGAGGCGTGGGCATCCATACCCTCTGCTCACGACATAGAGATGGTTGTGCCCCCAGCAGGAGCCCCAATCTCTGTCCTATAAACTGTCCTTGCACAGCAGGGCCCCTGCCCCTGACACTCCTCGACCTCAGGTGGTGAGGTGGAGAGTCGGGCATCTGGACAGGCCCCTCATCCTCCTACGCTGTAGGGTGCAGCATCTCCTGTGCCCTGATGTTTCCGTGTTATCACAGGCAGCACACACGTGAGGCAGCACACACTCCCTTGTCTGTGAATTGGACCGGGACATCCTCCCGTGTCACGGTAGGTTCATGCTGTAGATTCCACATGATAGACCCCCAAATCCCTGCAGTGTAGGTGCGATGAACCGCCCCCACCTCCGCTTGGCTTGCAGCCTTGTTTCTGTTGCAGCCAAAACCAGGGTGGCACCTTGAGAAGAAGCCACTCCCCCTCCAGGCAGGGGTCAGCCCTGGCTGCCTGGCCCCTCCCACAGGCGGGCCAGCCAGTCAGCCCTCCCTCTGCTCTGCCCCCTGCTCCTGCCTGTCTCTGCAACCACAGCCCGGGGAAGGGTTAGAATGAAAACAGAATTTCTTGAGAATTAATCAAATCCATAATAATAATTTTTCATGTAAATTTATATAGTTCACATTCTAAATGTCTTGTCAAGTTTAAAAGAATGTGGCGTGGTAGGGTAGAAGTTAACCTTTTCATTAATTTAAAATGTGTCATCAGTCAAGGCTGGTGATTTTAAATTAAGACATCCTAAATTTATCAACAGTATTAGAATATCTGAGATGATTTAAAACACTTTAAGTCCCAAGGACATAAAAGAGCCGCATCCCAGAGCAACCTCTGTGCTCTAAGGCCTAAAACTGAGGCTTAAGGCCATGTGCTGCCTTGATCTATGGTGAAACCAGGAGAGACTTGAAGGCCTGCCTACATGTTCCCCTCCCAGCTCTGACCCCGTGGTAAGGCCCCCAAGCCAAACACAGCTCCTGCGTAGACCTGAGTATCGGGGTTCAGTTCCAAATGGATGAATGGGAGGCGGTGAAAGCACCCTCCCCACATTGGAGACCTCTCCCACCGGGGTGAAAGCTGCATGAGGAAGAGACTTTCTGTCCAGTGGGAACTTGCCAGCACCCACATGGCACCCACGGAAGAGTAGATGATGCTGAATGTGTCCCAGTGGAGTTAACGTACCAATGAAGACTGACCGCATGGATTTCATGATCGGCTGGGGTTGTGGTTTGTGCCCGGGCCTGAACTAATTCTGTGAATAGCTTTACCATGACTAACCTAGCACAGCTTCCTGTCTACACTGCGAGTGCACAGGACCCAGGGGCGCTGGGCTACCCCCTCAGCTCTGGGAGAGGCCCAGCCACCGCACAGCTGTAAGACAGTTATTTTTTTAAATGCTGTCTTGACCCAGGTTTGAGGCCCTGGCTAGAGGCTGGTCAGTGACTCTCTTGAGCAGCTGATTAAGCCCACACCCAACCACTTCCCTTATGAGCCTCTGACCCTATTGTAGCCCTAATCATCAGGGATCAGGCACTTGACAGCCAGAGGCAGCCCCTAAGCTTCTCATCCCCTAGCAATTATTCAGAGTCGCCAGGCCACGGAGGGCTGAGAAACCTAGCTAACCCCAGCCCACAGGTCGCACAGCTGCCCCTACATCTCCAGCTGCCTGCTACCCTGTCCCGGTGCAAGCCCCTGTGTGGCCTGCCGGGCAGCCTGCTCTGGTTTGGAGCTGCAAGTGACAGTCTGCCTTTCATCTATCTGAGCGTCTTTGTGTTGTGTCCAACATCAAAGGAACCTTTACATCTTCGAAAACAATTGGCACTGTGAGCTGGGCAGGGTGGCCTGACGTTTTGGTGGGGAGACCGCTCTCCCTTTGGCTCCAGAAACAGTGGGAGGGGCTTGCAAGTTAATTGTTAGTCTTGTGCCTGCTCTGTGTCTGCTCATGGTGGCCACTATCTTCAGCTCCAAAGCCCCCCAGCGTGGGACTATTCCAGATGAATGGTGCTAATTGGGCAAACTCTGGGGACTGCACACTAGCCCAGGTGGCCTCAGGGTTGTGGTGAGTTACCACACCCCTCACCCTCACCCCCAATACACACACACAACACCTGCACAAAAAGTAACTCAATTGCTTAAGTAATGTAAAACCCCAAGCCAATGTGCTTGGGCCCACACCCCACCCACTATAATCAGTGATGGGCAACCTTTTGAGCTTGGTGTGTCAAACTTCGCCAAAAAACTGAGCATAACTCGGGTAGTGTGTCACTTGGAGGAAAAAACATTATTTCGCAAATGTTTCATCCTCAGGAGCAGCAAATGTTTCATCCTTGGCATGCGGCCGCCTCAGCAGCCGCGTGTCATCAGAAATGGCTACGCATGTCAGTGCTGACATGCGTGTCATAGGTTCGCCATCACTGCACTATATGAATATGCAAAGGACCTAACACTCAGATGGGGGCTAACTGCCTGTCCATGCAGAGGCTGCTACCCTTCTCCAAAGTGAACCCTGACTTCTGGGAGGGGGCAGCCTTGGAAGGAGAGGGATGGCTACAGAGGAGGCAGGGCCCCTGCACTCCTGCTTCCCTGGAACCTCCTGGGACCTCCAGTGTGAGTGATTAGAGACAAAAACTAAGATCATGGCATTGAGATTCTGGAAGCACACCCCCCACACACACCAAAAAAAAGAAAGAAACAATCTGGATACATGGGGAGATAAAAAAATAATAATTTTTAAAATATACAGAGTAGGGCAAAAGTAGATTTATAGTGGTGAGTACTCAAAACACAGAGTTTAATCTAGTATTATTATTTATTAATTATTGCATAATTTTCCAAACCAACAACTGTCAACCTACTTTTGCCCACTCTGTACATATATGCACACATATATAAATCATACATTTATACATACATGTGTGTATAATTAAATTGAAGCAAAGGTCCAGAATCTGACTCAGTTGGAAACCTAAAATTTACTTTAAAAACTATGTAACAACAAAAAAAGGGTGCTGATTGGCATTTTTGCCTCTATAACCTAGGTTCTAAATTAACTTTAATATTTGTTTAAATGTACCAACTGACAGTGTCTCAGAGTTAATACTATGTCTCAAATTACAGTTATACCTGCAGACCCCACTAAAATCAAACATGATATCTCCTACAATTACTTAAGAAAGTAATTAAGGGAGAAACCAAGATGGCGGCATAGGTTAAACACCTAACCTACAGCCGGGCACAACAATTTCAAAAACACAACTAAAAGTCAAAACGGACATCATCCAGAACCACAGGAAAGCTGGCTGACTGAAATGCCCACAATTAGAAGGAAAGAGAAAACCACAAGGAAAATCAGAGGAGCCGTAAAAGCTTGAGGTATGGAGACACGGGCGGAGACACGAGCCCGGGCGCGTGCGGGGAGGACAGAGCCGGAGAGGAAGGGGCGGCTGACGGCCTGGCTGGCGTTCTCTGGCGGGAAGGAGATAAAAGCGCCAGATTGTGCTGAACCCCAGCTCCGACTGCACTGAACCCCAGTTCCGGGCGAAACCCTGGGAAGCCGGGCTCATGCTGGGGGAGTCTGGGCTGTGGGGCGGAAACACAGAGGAGTTGCGCCAGAGCCACGCACGGGAATGTGCGCAGAGGAGGGACTGTTGCCTGTGCCGCTGGATTGCCCTAGCGGGAGGGAGACAAAAGCTCCTGACCGTGCTGAACCCCAGTTCCAACTGCACTGAACCGCAGTTCTGGGAGAGACCCGGGGAAGCCAGGCTCATGCTGGGGAAAGCTGGGCTGTGGGGCAGAGGTGCAGAGAGGCGGCGAAGAGCAGAGCACCGGAGGCGCGCACGGGATTGTGCGCGGAGGATGGGCTGTTGACTGTGCCGCTGAGTCGCCCTGGTGGGAAGGAGACAAAAGCGCCAGACTGCGCTGAGCCCCAGTTCTGACTACACGGAAACCCAGTTCCGGGCGAGAATCTGGGAATCCAGATTCATTGGGGGAGAGACTAGACTGTTTGGCAGCGCGCGAAACTCCAGGGCGCTTTTCTCTCAGAGGTGTTTGCTGGGAATACGGAGGGACACTGAGACACAGGAACCTCATAGGGCGGGGCTGACGGGAAGCCAAGGCGGTAGGCTCCGCCCTGTAACTCCGCCCCATCCAAGCTGAACACAGAGGCTTTTACAATTTTGCAAGTCTAGTTGAATGGGGCTGTCTCCCGGCATAGACACAGCTGATCCTCACAGCCAATTGGACTGGAGGTCACATCCTCCCAGTGTACCAACAGCAATCAAGGCTTAACAACACCAAGACTTTACACTCAGCCCACAAAGGGGGGTATCAAGAGCGACCACCTAGGGAGATTGGGGAAGCTGAGCGATAGGGAGGCAGCCAAAAGGGGAAGACACCGAAACAGGTCACGAATATAAGGGATGCTGTAATTCCTGCTGAGGGGCCTCAGGCAGTAGCTGACCTACACTCCATTGGAGACCCAGAAACGAGGGCATCTAGTGGTCGGTGTGAGATGACACCAGATTTCAACCACTCGCATAAGGGACACATTCAAGAGGCAGACGCAGTGAGCGCCAAAGCCTTGCTGCACCAAGACCCGGCCCATAAACGTGTCTCCCACACAGCAACTCTTCCTTTATAGACACAGAGGGTCCGCACAGCCAAGTGGCCTGGAGGACAATTCCTCCCAGTGACACCAACAACAATCAAGACTTAACTATACAAACAAGGACCAAGATGGACCAACATAGGGCAGAAGCCTGATTGCTGCCTACCACAACAACTTTGAGACTACGACGGGAGAGCAGAGCAGACACCATCCAGAACCACCGGAGGGCTGACTGAGCAGATGCTCTACAACTAGAATAAAAGAGAGGGGTACGCGGGAAGAAGCTGATGCCGATGACCCAAAGCCCACACTTTAAAAACTACGGCTCAGGCGACACAATGGCGGCCTGGAACGTGCTCGGCGCAGTTCCCCCAGCGGTCTCCGGCTGAGGGGAAGGCTCCACTCACTGCCGAGCACGGATAGACGAGCCCCTGGGAGACATGGGGAGGGAGACTACGCACTTGCTGACCTCCGAGTCCTTCAAGAATCTCAACGCCCCAGAAGCGGCCAGGTGCGCACACTCGGCGACCGGCCACCACTGCAGACCCAAGGGCCGACGCAGCCACCCCGGACCAGCCCGCCGCCACGCACCGGGCACACCGGAGCTTCGCCGAGCCCGCCGCCCAACGAGTTCTGCGGTGGCTGCCCTGGAGATCTGAGAAAATGGCCGAAGGAATTGCTGAGAGGGAATTGACCAACAGGAATTGGGATCAAGAAGACGAAACCCCGCTGGGTCCCGGATCCGGGTGAAGCCGCGCGCCCCTGGGTCCGGGTGAGGCTGGGAACTGGGTCAGGGTGAGGCTGGGTCCCGGGTCTGGGTGAGGCCACGCGCCCCTGGGTCCGGGCAAGGCCATGCGCCCCTGGGTCCAGGTGAAGCTGAATCCTGGGTCTGGACGAGGCCGTGTGCCCCTGGATCCGGGTGAGGCTGGGTCCAGGGTCCGGGTGAGGCCGTGGGCCCCTGGATCCGGTTGAGGCCACACGACCCTGGGTCTGGGAGAGGCCACGTGCCCCTGGGTTCGGGGGAAGCTAGATCCCGGGTCCGGGCGAGGCCATGTGCCCCTGGATCGGGTGAGGCTGGGTCCCAGGCCCAGGAGAGGCCACGCACCCTTGGGTCCGGGTGAGGCCATGCGCCCCTGGGTCCAGGTAAAGCTGAATCCTGGGTCTGGGCGAGGCCGTGTGCCCCTGGATCCGGGTGAGGCTGGGTCCCGGGTCCGGGTGAGGCTGTGGGCCCCTGGATCCGGATGAGCCTGGGTCCCGGGTCCGGGTGAGGCCGTGGGCCCCTGGATCCGGGTGAGCCTGGGTCCTGGGTCTGGGTGAGGCCGTGGGCCCCTGGACCCGGGTGAGCCTGGGTCCCGGGTCTGGGTGAGGCCGTGGGCCCCTGGATCCGGGTGAGGCCACGCGACCCTGGGTCTGGGAGAGGCCACGCGCCCCTGGGTCCGGGTGAGGCCACGTGCACCTGGGTCCGGGGGAAGCTAGATCCCGGGTCCGGGCAAGGCCGTGTGGCCCTGGATCCAGGTGAGGCTGGGTCCCAGGCCTGGGAGAGGCCACACGCCCCTGGGTCCGGGTGAGGCCATGCGCCCCTGGGTCCAGGTGAAGCTGAATCCTGGGTCTGGGCGAGGCCGTGTGCCCCTGGATCTGGGTGAGCCTGGGTCCCGGGTCCGGGTGAGGCCGTGGGCCCCTGGATCCGGGTGAGCCTGTGTCCCGGGTCCGGGTGAGGCCGTGGGCCCCTGGATCCGGGTGAGGCCACGCGACCCTGGGTCTGGGAGAGGCCATGCGCCCCTGGGTCCGGGTGAGGCCACGTGCCCCTGGGTCCGGGGGAAGCAAGATCCCGGGTCCGGGCGAGGCCGTGTGCCCCTGGATCCGGGTGAGCCTGGGTCCTGGGTCTGGGTGAGGCCGTGGGCCCCTGGACCCGGGTGAGCCTGGGTCCCGGGTCTGGGTGAGGCCGTGGGCCCCTGGATCCGGGTGAGGCCACGCGACCCTGGGTCTGGGAGAGGCCACGCGCCCCTGGGTCCGGGAGAGGCCACGCGCCCCTGGGTCTGGGTGAGGCCATGTGCCCCTGGGTCCAGGTGAAGCTGAATCCTGGGTCTGGGCGAGGCCGTGTGCCCCTGGATCCGGGTGAGCCTGGGTCCCGGGTCCGGGTGAGGCCGTGGGCCCCTGGATCCGGGTGAGCCTGGCCCCGGGTTCGGGTGAGGCTGTGGGCCCCTGGATCCGGGTGAGCCTGGGTCCCGGGTCCGGGTGAGGCCGTGGGCCCCTGGATCCGGGTGAGCCTGGGTCCCGGGTCCGGGTGAGGCCGTGGGCCCCTGGATCCGGGTGAGCCTGGGCCCCGGGTCCGGGTGAGGCCGTGGGCCCCTGGATCCGGGTGAGGCCACGCAACCCTGGGTCTGGGAGAGGCCACGCGCCCCTGGGTCCGGGTGAGGCCAAGTGCCCCTGGGTCCGGATGAAGTTAGATCCCAGGTCCGGGCGAGGCCGTGTGCCCCTGGATCCGGGTGAGGCCGGATACCGGGCCCGGGAGAGGCCACGCACCCCTGGGTCCGGGTGAGGCCATGCACCCCTGGGTGCGGGTGAAGCTGAATCCTGGGTCTGGGCGAGGCCGTGTGCCCCTGGATCCGGGTGAGGCTGGGTCCCGGGTCCGGGTGAGGCCGTGGGCCCCTGGATCCGGGTGAAGCCGTGCCCCTGGGTCCAGCCGAGACCAAACCAGAGGGAGTCGGACCTGCATTACCACCATTTGTCCACCATCCAGAGCTGAGGGGTCAGTGCCGACATGTACTCATAAGGAACTGGTGGACATTGATATTGGGTCTCAAAAAAACTGTTGGTCCAATAAGAATCTCACTACAGACTGATTCATTTGCCTGTCAGCATAACTATTATTGCTCGTCGCACATTCAATTCTTATAAGTATATCTCTAGTGACACATGATTTCGCTCATCTAGGGGAAATGATGAACAACATAGACTGATGAACAAGAACAGAACCAGAAACAAGGAGGCATCGATCGGACTATCGGGCCTCAGAGGGAGGATAGGGGAGGGTGGGGGGAGGGGGGAGAGATCAACCAAAGGTCTTGTGTGCATGCATATGAGCCTAACCAATGGTTAAGTTCAACAGGGGGTTGGGGCATCCATGAGGAGGGGTGTGGGATGGGAATGGGGGGATGAGGACAAATATGTGACACCTTAATCAATAAAGAAATTTTAAAAAAAAAGGAAAAAAAGAAAGTAATTAAGTATAAAATAGAGAGAAAAAACAGGTATGCCTCACTTTAACTGTAGCCCTGGCTAAATTTATCACAGGTACAGTACTCATTGCTCTAAAATATTCCATAGATGCTCCGACACAATGAGTAACAAGATAAAATTAAATGGTCTCAGATGCCTATAAATTGGTTTGACAAGATGAGACCCAGTTATAATAGTGAGATATGGTCCTATGTAAGTTAAAATAGAGATTTCAAGGATTAAAACTTACTAGGTAAGATGTAATAATGAATGGGTGATTATCCCCACTGCTTCTCCATTTGACAGCCCAATTTGCCTGCTCTTAAACCTCAAAAAATATATGGCACCTCAGGTGAATTATTGCAACCTTAATGCTGCAGTTCCCTCCATTAAGACACTCCAACCACTTCCCTGATTGGACCCCCCTACTCTGGATCACTGTGCACCAACTCTGATTGCCCCAGAACCAGGTACCTGCCAACCAGGGACAGGCCCTATGTCCTGGGGCTTATGATGTCAGATGGTACAAACCAGCCAATCCACAGGACCCAGCCCTCCTCACCACGTATCAGCTGCTTCTATAGCTCCAGCCTGTGTCATCCTGTTTGTAGGTGCGGCCTGGGGTCTTCTCCCGTTTGGAGATGTAACAGACATTCTGCATTCACCTGAGTGTGAGTGTGTTGTGTTCACCAACAAAAGAATCTTTAAATTTTATAAAACACCAGTACACCACACGCGTTCTGACTCAGGAAAGGTTGGAAAGCCCTGGGCCTGGGGAGGTGCTGTGAAGCTTACAGGGCGCAGGACCTGACCGAAATCTGGATCTTGAACAAGCAAGAAGGTTAAAGTGGGTGGGGATTTGTAGGCTGCCTCCAAGGTCAGCCTCAAAAGGCAAACTTTGCTGCCAGCCCCCATCTGTCCCTGCAAGTTCTATGTCTGAACCACTATACAGACATCATGACAGCCAGGAAAGATTGATCATTCACTCACACACTCATTCATTCACTCACTCACACACTCACTCACTCACTCACTCACACACTCACTCACACATTCACTCACATACTCATTCACTCATTCATACTCGGTCATTTACTTGTTTATCAAACATGTATGCTCTAGGCCTTAATGACAGAAAAATGACTAAGACTGTTCTTGTCTTGAAAAGCTCCCAGGCCTGTTCTGTGGAATAATAAATAGTTCCTGTAGGTGAAATGCTGGGTGAATAGAAGAGCTTCTCTGAGGATGCAGGAAGGAAAGGTAAAGGGGGTCACACAAGTGGGTGCCTGGGCTTGAGATACATCAAGTGAAGGAGAGGGTGGAAGGCAAGTACTTAGAGTGGAGAAGGGCAGGGAAGGTGCCTGCCACCAAGCAGAGGACCTGTGAGCCTGACAGCCTAACATTAGGGCAAAATGAGTGTGCTGAGGGGATTCTGACCGACTCTCCAGGGAGAGGACTTGTGCATTGACAGCAAACAAGAGGCGGTTGGTCAGAGACCTCAGAAAGTGGGGCAGGCCCTGGCTGGGTGACTCAGGTGATTGGAGCATTGCACCGAAAGGTGCAAGTTCAGTTCCAGGTCGGAGTGGTAAGAGAGACAACCGATCAATGTTTCTCTCTCACAATGTTTCTCTCCACTTCAATCCACTCCTCTCCAATGTTTGGAATAATAAATAATTCCTGTAGGCAAAATGCTGGGCAAATAGAAGAGCTTCCCTGAGGGTGCAGGAAGGAGAGGGGGACCTGAGGCTGCACCCCACTCCCAGTGCCAGGCCGGGGTACCTGAGGCTGTGACCCCCGCCTGGCAGGGCTTGACGGGGGACCTTAGGCCATGCCCCCCACCCAGTGGGACTTGACGGGGACCTCAAGGCATGCCCCCCATCCTAGCACCGGGCCAGGGGACCTGAGGCTACGTCCCCTGCCCGGCAGGGCTTGACAAGGGTGGGACTGGCCAGGTCTGGATCTAGCCCAGTGGGGGTGGGGGCCGGCCAGGTCTGGGTCTCACGCGATTTTGAGGCACATGTGGGTGGGCGGGGACTTGACTCTGGGTCCTATGGTGCGCCCCAGACTCTGACAGGAGGAAGGTTTTCATATACATTTTACTAATTTTCTTTCATCTCTGACACTTCTATTATGGAGAAAGGGAAAATAGCAATATTAAATTATTTCCTCTATAATTAATCCCCTTTTAATGTGGACGAATTTCGTGTACCAGGCCACTAGTTATTCAATAAAAGTGTATAGTTTGAACTGTCTGTTGTATCATAAATCAGCTCATGAGATACAAGATGCCTTAATGAGCCAATTAATTAGGAGTCGTTTGTTGCGCACGGCCCAGAGGGTGGTGTCTCTTCCAAATCTCTGAGCACCACATACAGGAAGTAGTGATTTTTCTTAGTGATGTTTCTCTTTCTCTCTCTCTAAAATCAATAAAAAGCCTATCCTCGGGAGAGTATTAAGAAAGAAAAGAAAGTGGTGCAGCCTTGTGAGCAGCGCAGATCGTGTAGCAGGTTTCAGACAATCCAGGGTGCGATGTCTCCTGACCCGCTCAGACCCAGCGTTGCCATAGGGCCTACTATGGGCATTTGCTCCTCCGAAGGAGCTCACTCTGGAGGGCTAGCTTCAGACTAGTTTTCATATGCAGAGACATCAGGAGCAGCCATGCTCAGGGAGTAGGCTGGCTTGCAGTCTCTAAAGGATGTCACACTCAACTGTTGATTGAGGACCTCCTCAGTGCTGGCGCTATTCCCGGTGAGGAGGGTGAGGCAGGCTTTCCAGAGGGCCAGCACTAATAAGCGAGCAAACATGGGATAATTTCCAGTGTAAGAAAGTGCCGTGAGAAATGGCCAAGGGGACATAAGAAGTGACGTAAGGAGGAAGGGGCTTCTGGGAGGGCTTGTCAGGGAGGTCCCACTAAGAGAAGATCATGTGACTGGGCCCTTCACGAAGAGGTATTCCGGGTGGAGGGAACAGAGAGCACCAAGGCCCTGCCTCTGAGGATGGAGTGGAGAGGAGTGGAGTGGAGTGGAGTGGAGTGGAGTGGAGTGGAGAGGAGAGGAGAGGAGAGGAGAGGAGTGGAGAGGAGTGGAATGGAGAGGAGAGGAGAGGAGAGGAGAGGAGAGGAGAGGAGAGGAGAGGAGAAAAGAGGAATGGAGTGGAGAGGAGAGGAGAGGAGTAGAGAGGAGTGGAATGGAGAGGAGAGGAGAGGAGAGGAGAGGAGAGGAGAGGAGAGGAAAGGAGAGAGAAGTGAAAGGAGAGGAGAGGAGTGAAGTGGAGTGGAGTGGAGAGGAGAGGAGTGGAGTGCAATGGAGTTGAGTGCAGTGCAGTACAGTGACTCCCTGAACTGCAAAACCGAGATGAGGCTGGTGGGCTGCGGAGGAGAGACCATCAGAGGGCACAGACACAGGCCCCAAAGAGCCGTTGCAGAGTCTGCGCAGAGGCTGTGGCCAAGGCAGCCTCATGCTTGGGCCAGGGAAGTGGGGGAGAGGGAGAAAATGGACAGATGGTTGACATGTTTTGGAGACTCTGCAGGCTTTGGTGTGAAGCTAATAAGAAGGAAATCAGGCTGCCGGATAGGTGCCCTCAGGCCCATAGTTGAAGTAGGAGAGGAGCCTTCTGGCTTCACTCTCAGCTCTGCTTTCTAGGATCCCATAAGCCCAATTCCCACCATCCTTGCTGCCGTTGCTCCTGCCTGCCTCAGGCTCTACGCCTGCTGTTCCAGGCTGTTCTCTGTTCTCTGTGCTGGGACTCTGTTGGTCAGGCCATAGCTAGGAAAACACACCTGTGTGGTTGTTTTCCTCTGCTGGAAGCCTTAGCAGATAGAACCCAGAACTGGGAGCTAAGAACTCCCTTCCCTTCTGGCCCCAACTTGGGGGCTTCTGAGCAAAAGGGTTCAAGTTTTTTTTGTGACCGGTGTTTCATATTGGTCTCAACTTACTAATAAGCAGTGCTGTGTCTGGGCCAACTCTTGTGGTTCTTTTTATGATTGCAAGATGCCCTTCAGCAATAACCATTAGGAAACTTTGGAAAGATACAGGTTTATTACTAACAAGACTTGGAAATTTCACAGCACACCTGGGGTCATAGAGGGGGTCACATGTAGAGAGAGACAGGCACGTGGGATTCTGCTTTTATTGGGGTGGAGTTGGGAACTTAGGGTTTCTTGGGCTCACTCTTTATTGGTAAGTTTAAAACATAAGAGCACTTACAGCGAGGAGAACCAAGATGACGACATAGGTAAACATGTGTACTTGCTGCCTCTCACAACCACATCAAAACTACAACTAAAAGACAAAACAAATATCATCCAGAACCACGGGAAAGCTGGCTGAGTGGAAGTTCTACAACTAGAAGGAAAGAAAAAAGCGCATTGAGACTGGTAGGAGGTGCAGAGGTACGGAGGTGCGCGAGAAACGGGCTGGCAACTGGGTGCACTGTTTATTTTTTCAATTGGGAGGGAGCTACAAGCTCCCAATTGCTCTGAACTCCAGTTCTGGGCGAGACTCTGGGGACCCAGACTCATATGGGGAGAAACTGGACTGTCTGGCATCAGGCCGGAACACAAAGGCGGCTTTCCCTCAGAGGTGCTTGCAGCAATCATTGTTCCTGCATGGGGGCACGGAACGCAGAGACGTGGGGTCCTCCCTGGTGCAGGGCTGACTGGCAGCCATTGCTGTTTGCTCTGCCCTGGTGATTCCCAGAGATCCCGCCCCACCCAATTTACAACCCCACCCTAGCTGTGAGCAGTGGCTTTTGCATATGAATGGCCTGTCCTTTTGCAACCTAAAACCTAACAAACTGCAGCTGGGAAAGAGAGTTCCAAAGCTTCCAAAAGAAGGCCCAAGGCTCAGCAGCAGCAGCCTGCCTTGCTTCACAGCTGGGCCTCATCTGGGCATTTTCAAACCCCAAACAAAGAGGAGGAATCTGCAGATATCGCTGTAGCTCCTGCTGGGTGGCCTCAGGCAGTAGCTCCTGCAGATATCGCTGTAGCTCCTGCTGGGTGGCCTCAGGTTGTGAGAGGCAGCAAGTACACAGTAGTTGACTTTGCACCTCCTTGGAGATCCAAGAGCCAGTGTACCCAGTGGCCAGTGTGAGACCATACCAGATTACAACTCTTCACATCCATAAGTGACACATTCAAGGGGCAGACTCAGTGAGCACCAAATCCCCACTGTAGCAAGTTCTGCCACATAAGGGTGTCTCCAGCACAGCAGTTCTTCCACTGTAGACACAGCTGGTCCTCACAGTCAATTGGCCTGGAGGTCAATTTCTCCCAGTAATACCAACAGCAATCAAGGCTTAACTACAACAAGACTGTGCACCTAGCCCTCAAAGGGGTGCACCAAGAGTGTCCACCTCAGGTGATTGGGGAGGCTGAGCCACTGGGCCCTATAGGTCACCTAGCACACAAGGCCACTCTATCAACACAGGGAAGCAGCCAAAATGCGGAGACAAAGAAACAGGTCACAAATGAAAGAAATGGAGGAAAGCAAACTACTGGATATAGTGTTCAAAACCATGGTTATAAGGTTACTCAAGAATCTTCTAGAAACCTCTGAGGAACTTAGTGAGACCTTCAAGAATCTTGGTGATAATGCCAAAATAAATGGAAAAGGACCAGTCAGAAATTAAGCATACACTGACTGAAATAAAGAATAATATACAGAAATTCAACAGTAGACTAGAGGATCCCAAGAATCAAGTCAAAGATGTGAAATATGAGGAAGCAAAAAACACCCAAAGGGAAGAGCAAAAAGAAAAAAAGAATCCAAAAATATGAAGATAGTGTAAGGAGTCTCTGGGACAGCTTCAAGCGTACCAACATCAAAATTATGGGGGTGCCAGAAGAGAGAGAGCAAGATACTGAAAACTTATTTGAAGAAATAATGACAGAAAACTTCCCCTACCTGGTGAAAGAAATAGACTCACAAGTCCAGGAAATGCAGAGAACCCCAAATAAAAGGAACCCAAAGAGGACCACACCAAGACACATCATAATTAAAATGCCAAGGGCAAAAGACAAAGAGAGAATCTTAAAAGCAGCAAGAGAAAAACAGTTAGTTACCTACAAGGGAGCACCCATACGACTGTCAGCTGATTTCTTAACAGAAACTATGCAGGCCAGAAGGGAGTGGCAAGAAATATTCAAAGTGATGAACAGCAAGAACCTACAACCAAGATTACTCTACTCAGCAAAGCTATCATTTAGAATTGAAGGTCAGATAAAGAGCTTCACAGACAAGAAAATGTTAAAGGAATTCATCACCACCAAACCAGTATTATATGAAATGCTGAAGGGTATTTTTTAAGAAGAGGAAGAAGAAGAAAAAGGTAAAGATAAAAATTATGAACAACAAAATGACAACAAATACATATCTATCAACAAGTGAATCTAAAAATCAAGTGAATAAAAAATCTGATGAACAGAATAAACTGGTGAGTATAATAGAACCAGGGACATAGAAAGGGAATGGACTGACAATTCTCGGGAGGAAGGTGGCGTGGGGGGTGCAGGAAGAGATTGGACAAAAATCTTACACCTATGGACAAGGACATTGGCGGGGGGAGGGGTAAGTGTATGGGATGGGGAGGGAACCGGGTAGAGGGGAACTATGGGGGGAAAAAGAAGAACATCTGTAATAATATGAACAATAAAGATTTATTTTTTTAAAAAAGAACACTTACAGCCAGTTGTCTCAGGGAGTTGTAATAACCAAACAAGTGTCAGCCAGGAGGACACTGGAGAAAACCAGGAGATTGCTAAAGTACTCATCTTACAGGATGACATCAAATAGTGGTCTTCTGTTGCTCTAAGATGATTATTTTGTAAAAGACCTTCTAGTGTATAAGACACAACTACGGCCCTGGCCAGTGTAGCTCAGTTGGTTGAGCATTGTCCTATGAACCAGATCGCTGGATTGATTCCTGGTCAGGACACATGCCAGGGTTGTGGGCTCAATCCCCAGTAAGGGGAGTGCAGGAAGCAGCCGATCAATGATTCTCTCTCATCATTGATATTTCTCTCTCCCTTCTTCTCTTTCTAAAATCAATTAAAACATTTTTTTTAAAAAAGGCACAACTGTGTCCATCTGTATATAGCCACCAATTAGTTTTCTTTGTTTTTACTTTGTCTCTTGCTATCTGTATTATGATTCAATGTAGATTTGTATTTATACAAATTTTGTTTGTATGATTTCATGTTAAGCCTCAAATAAATGCTTCCTTATGAGAAAAACAACAACAACAACAAACAGCAGGGATTTCAAATGTGGGGAGAGAAAATAAACAAGTGGCCCAAATGGTCGGTTATTTATATCCACCGAGATCTTGAACACAAAGGAGCCCTAATGGCTAGGCTCCCATCGAGGGTGTGGCCAGCGATGGTTTGTCTGGATAGCTATCTTTGAAATGGATGCCTCAGCAATCAAAGCTTAAGTCAGGCACTTGCATTTCAGAAAGGAAATAAAAGAAATAAATACCAGGGTTTACACTACAACAGCCACCAGACTGGTTCTTGCTTTCCAGCAGGAAGAATTTAGGCTACAAAGATCATAACAAAGTGGGAATGATGCAGCGACACGGAAACAAAGCAATCAACAAAAGAAAGCAGTAACTTAGTCTCGGCTGTATTAATCCATATGAATGGAATCGCTTTTAAAAGCCATGAGAAACTCAGGGCAACATTGTGATATGAGGGCCTTTCTCAAAATTGTAACAACCATAGCACCATGTGTGTGCAGGCCCAGCAGCAGTGCCTTAGCCATATACAGTCCTCCCAGACAGATTTCTTAGGGAAATGCTGAGCTCTGGTACCAAGCCTTACTTATGAAGACCAAATGTAGCCTAGCTTAGAACCTCCCTGGGCGTGGCTCCTCCAGGGGTCTACGAGTTCATCAGTGAGCCTTTGCCTGTTAAGAACAACAACAGCCAGGAAAGAGTCAGCGGAGGATTGGCCAAGTCAGTTCTTGGCCGGTTAGAAACAGCCTGACAGTCCCCTGGGGAGCCCGATACCTGAACCTATCTCTTCATCAGCCATGCAAATGTACTCCTCACTCAGAGAGCCAGTCCTCAAGCCAGGTGAGTTCAGGATGTAGGTATGATGAGAAAAATACTCCCTTTTCAATTTTTAAAACAAACTGTGTTGTGTTTTTTACTCTATTGATTAGTTCCCTACCCTGAGGGGAGCGAGAATCAATTCACCCCCCTCCACAGGGAGCTTCGGATGAGGCTGCATATCCCAAAAGGTGCAGCTGTTGGTTGGAGGATTCTGGAAAGATGGTAAAGCAGGAAGCGCCAGGCATCTGTGTCCCTCCTGGACAGGTACACTGGTGGAATCTGTCTGATGTAACGCTTTTGGAGCTCTGGAGTCTACAGAAGGCTTGCACCTTCCAGGGGAAGACTTCAATACCCCACTCGCAGTAATGGGTAGAGCAACCAGACAGAAGATAAATAAAGAGAGGACTTAAATGACACAATAAACCAACTAGGCCTAACAGATATATACTCTACCCAACAACCACACACACATTCTTCTCCGGTGCACGAGGGACATCTTCCCATTAGGCCACAAATTAAGCCTCAATAAATTTAAAGAACTTGATATTATGCAAAGTCTCTTCTCTCACCACAACGGAATAAAGTTAGAAATCAGTAACAAAAGGTGTTGTGGGGTCAAACCCTGGAGTCAGAATAAGACCACCGGAGGCTGCTGATTGATTAAAAAAAGCAGGCAAGGATTTATTGAACTGGCCAGGACGGCCACGAGAGCACCACACGCAGGTGGAATCCACCCTCACGACCGCGCCGTTCCAGGTGTAGGCAGTCCTTTTAAAGGTCTAAACCACAAGAATTTTTCTTTGTCCTGCTGGACATTGGAATGTGGCCCTATCTTGCGAAAGCAGGTTTTTACAGAAGCAGAACCAAGCGGAGTCAGTAATCTCTAAAGGTTATGTACAGTTTCTACTGCTGGAGCTACTGAGTCAGTGGGAATCAATCTCCTGTAGTTCTGGTCCACAGGCACAGGAAAATTACCTTTGTGAGTCTCCAGGTCTCAGTCTGGAAGCTGAGGTAACTACCCTATTGTTTAAGCAAGTAAGTGCATGCAGAAACCAGAATAGCAGGGTTAAAATTCAAACAGCAGTTTTTACCTAAGTATGGTTGCTACCATACTTCAAAGGAAAACTGAAAAGTTCACAAAATTGTGGAAATTAAACCTACGATTTTAAACAATCAAAAGATCAAAGAAGAAATGATAAAGGAAATTAGAAAATACTTGAGGATGAGTGAAAACTGAAACACAACACACCAAAAAAATTGAGGTGCAGTCAAAGCTGTGTTGAAGGGAAAGTTTATAGCTATAAACACATTACAAGACAAAAAGGATATCAAATCAACCTTACTTTACAACTTAAAGGACTAGAAAAAGAAGAACAAATAAATCCACATTAGAGAAGGAAAGAAATAAGAAAGGTTAAGCAAATATAAATAAAATAGAGAGAATAAAAAAAAATAGAAAAAAAATCAATGAAACCAAAAGTTGGTTCTTCAAAAAGATCAACAAATTTGACAAGCCTTTAGTTAGATGGACTCAGAAAAAAAGAGAGAAAAGTTAAATTACTAAAATCAGAAATGAACATGGGACAGTACTATTAACTCTACAGAAATAAAAAGGATTCTGAGAATATTATAAACAATTGTATGCCAATAAATTGGATAACCTAGATGAAATGGACACATTCCTAGAAACTAAAAACCTACAAAGACTTAATCACAAAGAAATAGACCATCAGAATAGACCTATAACTAGTAAGGAGATTGAATAAAAAATATCCTAACAAAGAAAAGCCCTGGACCTCATGACTTCACTGGTGACTTCTACCAGACATTTATAAAGAACTAATCCCAATCCTTTTCAAATTTTCCAAAAAATTAAAGAGGAGTGAACACTTCCAAGTCAATTTCATTTGATGAGGCCTGCATTACTCTGATACCAAAGCCAAAGACACTATAAGAAAACTATAGACCAATATCCCTATGAACACCAAATTATCAACAAAACACTAGCAAACAGAATTCAGCAGCATATTAAGAGGATTATACACCATGACAGTGGGCTTTATTCCTGTAATGAAAGGATGGTTCAACATGTGAAAAATCAGTCAATGTAATACCTTAACAGAATGAAGGGCTAGGGGGAGGGAGGAGCCATGATCATCTCAATTGATGGCGAAAAAGCATTTGACAAAATTCAACACCATTTCATGACAAAAATAAAGGTACTCAACAAACTAGGGAAGCAAACTACCTCAACAGAATAAAAGCCACGTATGAAAAACCCACAGTGAGCATCACACTCAATGGTGCAACACTGAAAGCTTTTGCTTTAAGATCAGGAAGAAGACAAGGATGCCCACTCTCAACACTTCTGTTCAACATAGTACTAGAAGTTCTAGCCAGAGCAATTAGGCAAGAAATAGAAATGAAAGGCATACAAATTGGAAAGGAAAAAATAAAGTTATCTCTGTTTGCAGATGATATGATCTTATATGCAGAAAACCCTAAAGATTCTACAAAAAAAAAAAAAAAGAAAGAAAGAAAAGAAAAGAAAACCTGTTAGAACAAATAAATAAATCTAGCAAAGTAGCAGGATACAAAGTCCGATTGCATTTCTATACAGGAACAATGAACGATACAAAAAGAAAATTTGAAAAACAAGTCCATATACAAAGCATCAAAAAGAATAAAATACTTAAGAATTAACTTAACCAAGGAGGTGCAAGTGCTCACCCTCCTCTCTTCCCAGGATTCAGAGACAAGCTGGCACAGTTGCAGGGTGGGAACGAGGACCCGGCCCCTTTGAGCTGGCCATGCTGGAGCAGGAGGTGAGAGGTTATCACAGAGGCCAGGTGGAGCCTTCTGGGCTGAAGGCAGCTGGCTCAGGGCCCCAGTGAGCCAGGCCTGACTGCTGCCAGTGGAATTCTGCTTTGTCCCCTGCCTCCCAGCTGGGCAGGCCCCTACCTACCCCACAGGCCCGAGAGGTCACTGCAGGGTGAAACCTCCAGAACAGGTGGCCGAGTGAGGCGAGGAGGACAGGACACATCCAGCTGCTGCCCCTCTGTGTCACCTGGTCTATATCATGTCGTGGTGCCAACTGATGGCACAGTGAGAGCAATGGGGGTGAACCAAGGAGGAAGCCAGGCCACAATGGCTGGGTTTCTATTGGAGCTGAGAGATTTTACTGCTGATGAAAATTCTGGGACCTTTCTAAATTTATTTTCCTGCCCTGGCATTAGAAGGCTGGGAAGACCCCTTTTAAAAGGTCAAAGTCAGGCAGTGGTGACAGTGTCATCCTTTGCTTTAGTTCCCAGCTGCCGACTGTGCGATTGGCTCTGCCAGCCTCCCACCTTCTGAGTTATAGAAATTCACGGTTGGTGGCTCCTGCAGTGACCGGAACAGAAACTTCCACTGGCTGAAACAGGAAGGACAGAAACAGCCTCAGGCCCGGGAGGTGTTGGCCAGGCAATGAGGCGAAGATGCAGGTGTGTGAGTGAGAGCCAGAATGTTCTCTAGTCCAGCGGACTTAGTGTCCACGTGGGGGAGAAAACTTTCCTTCTGGGCGTGAAGGCACGTGGGGGATCACACACACACGTGTGTGACAGTGATGGACCTGCGCGGGTTTTGTGAGCATCTATTAATCTTGCAGTTTACCTCACAGCTGACACTCGACCCTCCGTATCTCATTTAATCCACAATAGCCCTGTGAGAGCAGGATCATGATGGCTATTTATAGACAGGGCACCAAGGCACAGAAATCAAGTAATTTGTCTGAAGTTGCACAGTGAATTGATAGCAGAAGTGAGATTTGTTTTTGTTTTTTATTTATTTCAGAGAGAGGAAGAGAGAGGGAGAGATAGAAACAATGATTAAGAAAAACATCAACCAGTGCCTCCTGCCTGCCCCTACTGGGGATGGAGCCCAAACCTGCGCATGTGCCCTGCCTGGAAATCGAACCATGACCTCCTGGTGCATGAGATGATGCTCAACCAATTGAGCCATACTTGCCAGATGAGATTTTTTTTCATCCTCACCTGAGAATATGTCTTACTGACTTTAGAAAGAGGGGAACAGAGAGAGAAAACAACATTGATGTCTGATAGAAACATTAATCAGTTGGCTCCTATACCCACTCAGACTAGGGATCGAACTGCAACCTAAGTATGTGCCCTGACTGGGAATCAAACCCACAACCTTTTGGTGTACGGGACAACACCAAATGAGCCACCTGGCCAGAGCCAAAAGGGAGATTTTTAACTCAAGTCTCAAATTCTCTGTCAGTAATTTGAGGGCTCTCCAACGTCTCTCATTAGATGTCTTCTGTATATTCAACATGAGACTAGAAAGAGGGGGACGATTAAATAAAGGTGCAGCCCTGACCCCGTGTGTGGCTGTCTCTGTGGAAGGCAATATACAGAGAGGTCAGAGGCCAACGTTCAGGAGGGCCAGCCGCCTGAATGCTTAGTTCCTTCTGGTGGGAAGGACACCCAAAGCAAGAGGGCTGTGACAACCCGGGGACTGAGGCGGCGAGCAAGCCTGTCATCATCCAGGGGCGGGCCCGGGAGGCATGCCACCTTGTTCCTGGCCCAGAGGTGTAACTGTCTCTGTCCATACCTCTAGCCTGTCTCTTGGAGATTGGGGCTATTTGGGGTAGAAAAAAAAATGACATTTCCAAAAGGGGAAGCTCTGAGATCTGGGGTCCCTACCCACTGCTGTCTGGTTGTACAGCCCACAGGCGTTTCCAGCATGGCAGAACAAAGGGGACCCCTCAGGTCAGCAGCCCAGAGCCACACCGTGCCTTCCTTTAACGGGTTTTCCAATGGCACCTTCTATATTCTACGTCCACTATTCAAAGAACAAGCGGCATTTCTCTCCCACCCTCACCATCGTTTCTCCCCTCCCCTTCCCACCTTTGCCTCACCATCATCCCATCCCCAGACGGAGCCACTGTGAAAAGTGTGCCTCCTCTCTCCTTCCAAGTACTTCATCTACACATTTACGAACTTATCGTTTCTTTAAAGAAAAACGTGAATTACGTTTTGTGTGTTCATCTTCAACTTCCTCTTTTCACCTGCAATGACGCTCTCCCGGCCAACCTCTTGTGTTAGCACATGAATGTCTGCTGTCCCTTCCCCTCCTGGCATGCGGTCCCACTGTGAGGACACAGGCCTTGTGGTCTGGGTGACTTGTCCTGGACCAAGTGGCTGTGGTCACAAGGCCTTCTGGAGAAGAAGTTGTCCTTTCCCACATGGCTGCTCCCTCTGAGCAGTGATCAGAGATGGGGGGCGGTGGGGGAGGAGGTCGTGTCTCAGAGAACCTGGTCGTGCTAGAAGTCTGGTCTCGTGATGGTGAAGGAGTTTAGAGGAGATGATGGATCTGAGAGGTGATGTTTCTGGGAGGTGATGGTTCCGGGAGGTGAGACCGAGATGATGGGGTCTGAGTCATCTGCCACGATGCAGTGGCCAGTTCTGCACAGTCAGGGCTGCTCCCCAAACCAGCCAGGCTGGTCAGATGAGGGTCCAGCCCTCCTCCCCACAGGCTGCGGTTGCCGTGCACCTTCCTTGGCCAGTGGTTTCCTGCACACCTCTGTGTGCACCCCTCTGGAGCCTCCTCCTTTGTCACCCAGGTGAGGCCGCGGCGGGTTTCCTCCCTTCCTGCCAAGGGCTTAGTTGCTCTGAGTCATAGACCAAGACCCAGGGCAGCCAAGAGCTTTTCTCTCCACTTCCTGTAGGCCCCACAGTTGGGAAAACAGGTCTGTTTGTTGTGATAGAAATCAGTACACTCAAAGGGCACACTCTGTATCACGGATGGCAGGCAGTTTTAGGAAACCAATGGAACGCAGCCCCTGTGGAGTCTGCGGGTCCCTGGCTTTCCAGAAGCCTCCCTCGTTCCTTCTCTCCCTCTCCCCATCTTCTCTTCCTTTCCTTCACTCCTTGCCCTTCCCATGTCCCAAGCTCTGTGCTAAGCACTGGACACCAACAGATGAATGAGCGAGGTCCTACTTCGTGAGAACATTCCATTCTTCTTCTGCACCAAGCTTCTTATTCTGCTTGGTTGAGGTTTTATGTGGTTTTTGTATTTCATGCTAATCTGCATCTCCAGGGTCCATGGGCCAACTCAGAGACCTCTGGGCTGGTCTCTGGCCCCCTGTGTCTTCTGGCTCTTTTTCAAGAGCTTGGCACTGCCTAAGCATGGCAAGGATTGAAGAGACACAGGCACCTGCTGAACTCTCCTTCCTTCCCCCAGAAGAGAACTCACACTGGCCTTGGCAAGGCCTTGATGGCCCCCACCTGGAATGCTTGCAGGCTCGCTGGCCTCACCTCCACCACCAGGCTCCCACACGTGCCTTCCTGTCTACCCTGGTCACCTGCACTCAGACAGCTTGGGCATGGCTCTTGGAGGGTTTGAAGCTGAATGAATGGACAAGTCACTCTGCAGAAACAGGAGCTTGAGAGGCACTGTCTGTCTCGTCATGAGTTCTAGAAGATCATCTGCAGAGATGACATGGTTGTCTTGATGTGGAAGAATCAGGGAGCATAGCACAATTTTCCTTTCTATGTTTTCTAAGGTTAAGCATATTTTTTCCACACAAAACAGTGATGCTACAAAGACTAGATAGTGAGAGAGGGCCCAGGGGCACGCTGGGTGGGAGGTTAAAGTTTCCCCTTACTTTCCCAATGGCTGGAAGCAAGTGGCTTTTCTAGAAGGTGGGTTCCTGGTCATTCACGAAGGGTGTGTTCCTGTGGGGAGGCCTTTGGAGGAAGCCCCAGGTAGAAGTATGAGTTTGAGAGTAAAGGCCTGGGGCCACGTCCATTCCAGGCTGCACCTGCTAACATCTGATATTTACTGGGCAATTGCTTCCGAGTCTAAGAAGCATGCTGTGTGGCAAAGGCTATCAGGGGTAAGTGAAACCTCGAAGGAAGGTGCTTCTCAGGGAGCAAGCCAGCCCAGCCCCAAACCTGCCGGGACCACATTCCAGGGATCCCCGGGCCCAGCCCTGCTCTGTGCATCTAATATTTCCTGGCATTTCGGGCAACTTGGGCCAAATTCTCGGTGTGACTCTCTGGGCAGGTCCTAAGCACTGGGGTAGAGATGCAGGTTCCGGCCCTCTCTGTGGAAGACAGAAGGAGCCAGATTACTCTCAGGGCTGAACAGGGGATGACTAAGCTTGAAGCATGCTTTACACCCTGTGAGTTTCGGCTCTTTTCTCCTGAGCCAGCCTGCCTTTGACCTTTCCAGCTCTGTCCCAGGAGCCACCCTGCTCCCCACGGAGATCAAAAGCTTTCTGGCCTCCAGGACTCATCTGTGCTGCTCCCTCGCCCTGTCACACCCTTTCTACCTCCTCCAGCACCCCTGTCAGCATCTCTCTGTCTTCCAGAACTCACTGCGAGTGTCCACTTCCTTCTAACCTGCATGCCTCCAACCTGACCCGAGTGCCTCTGACTCTTACTTAGGATGTCCTTTCTTGTACTTGCAGCATCCTGGGTGTGGAGCAGTGCCTACAGACAGTGGGGGGGAGGGGGGAGGCTGGAACAGGCTGATCCTCCCCCAGTTAACCACTGCTCACTCACTCAAGCGGCACTTCCTCCCACAAGCTCACCTGACCCAGGCCAAGCCAGGCTGCACTAGTGGATATTCTCAGGACTTCCCCCTCTCTCCTTCTAGCATCAAACCTCATCACACATTTATTATGTGAATGTATGGCTGATCCCTGCCTCCAACAACAAATGATAAGCTTCAAAGATGCAGGGATCGCATGCACCCTGCTCCCATGCTATCCCTGTTGCCTGGCTCTCACTGAGCTGGTACCGATGGGGACTGAGGACAGGGGCCTCTACCAGGGCTGCATCTTCAGTGCTCCCAACAGGGGCTCATAAATGGGGGCCTCTTCCTCCCCCAACCTTGATGTAGAGTGACTGGCCCAGACCTCACTGCTCAGCATTTGCAGAGATGTGGAAAGTGCCAGTGCAGGCCCAGCCCCGGTGTCTACTGACTCTCTATGTGATGTCCCTTTTAGATGGAACTCACTCATCCCTGGGAGCCACGACTTGCAGCCCCTCCACCTCCGTCCTTGTCCCTGAGACACCCAGACTATGCCAGCATGCAGAGCTTGGCGATGACTCGTCTCAGGTGGTGGTGGTGGGGGCGGGGGGGGGGGGTGTGCCTAGCCTCTCTGGCACTAGGAAACACGGACCTAAAAGAGGTTGGGAACAAAAGAAAAAGACCACACACGGTGGCTCATTGTCACTGGAGACAGCAGGGTCTAGGTGCCCCATTGGTCCATCAAGGGACTGCTCTCTGAGGAGCAAACAGCACCTCTGGTTTGAAGGGTGTGGATTTTGTGCAGTAGAGACTGAGGCGGTGGGAACGGCAGCCTTCTGGAGTCAAGAGGTCCTATTGCCCTCCCTGTGGTCTGGCACGTCCCCTCCCCACTCTGAGCCTGTCCCCTCCCCCCTCTGGGTGACACCTAGGAGAAAGGCTCTGTGGGATTAAATGGGGTCACGTGGACCAAGTGCCTATGGTGGTGCTGGGCACTTAGTGCTACAGCCAGGGCAGCTGTGCCTGCTGTTAACGCATCTGTCCAGCAGGCGCCCTCGTTGCTTAACGTCTTGGATGGAGATTCAGGGCTGCAGTGACTGAAACAAATAAAATCCCTTGGGGTAAATGCTGGCTCACAGTAGCTCTGTGAGCTTGGCCTTCATCCAGCTTCCCCAACCATAAACAAGGATGATGACCTCTAACCTTCTGTTCCCTGTCAGGGTCAGAGCCCTGTTGGCCAGGCAGGGATGCCTCAGAGAACAAGCCCAGCGCCATGCTTAAGATGACCACTAAGGCTGGATTTGGGTGTCTGCCAATGGTCTGCATGGAGCATGGCATTGGATTGGCATTGTCCATCTTCAGCACGGCCTTCAGTGCTTATAGCTTTGGAGGCAGGCACAGCATCACTCAGGTTCAAGGCTAAGCTCCACCCCCACCAGCTCTGTGGCCTTGGGCAGCCTATTAACCTTTCTGAGCCCCATTACCTTTGGGTCAAAGGGGAGTCATTCCTCAGGCCTCAAAAGCAAATTATCTGCTATGATTTACTGGCATTTCCTGTGCCATGGATCTTTCTCAGAGCAGGTCCCTCTGCCCCATCCCCTCCCACCCATACTCAAGTGGGAGGTGACCTCATCAGCCCTCGAGCTGGCATAGCAGTGTAACTTGTACTTTCTACTTTGTAGAAACCCACCCCAGGCCATATTACTATTATTCCTCAACCAAGGACATGTTTTTATTGATTTTTAGAGAGAGAGGAAGGGAGAGAGAGAAACATTGACTAGTTGCCTCCCGTACCCACAACAACTGAGGATCAAACCCAAAACCTTTTAGTGTACAGATGGCACTTCTACCAACTGAGCTACCAGCCTGGGCAGGCCATGTTATTATTTTGACAGAAGCCCCAGATCCAGCCAAGACTGACCCCCGCACTCATACCCACTATGCTGCTAGAAGGACTGAGGATGCTGCAATGACTTTTTATTGGCTGGGGCTGGTTTTTCATATTCTGCTGGAAGCTCAGGTGTGGTCCTGGGCTTCTTGTAAATATGAACCCCCAGCCCTGACTATCTCACAGCCCATGTAGGCTACGCCAGGCAGAAGAGGACCCCCAAGACAGGGAGGGGGTGGGGCAATGGGCCCTGGCACAATGGTCCCCTGGGTCTCAGGCCATCAAAACCAGCAGCCCCAAGGAAACTCACAGAGGTGCAGTGGAATTTTTCTCATCTCAAATGCCTGGTCCCTGCCCAAAAGGGGTCAGAATGGATAGCTCCTGAGCAAGGAACTTACTTCTTTCAGAGGGACTGGGAAGGAAAGAGCTGTGTAGCGGGAAAGAGTGAGGGGTCCACTGGAGAGAGGGGAGCTGGCTGGCTGCCCTGCCTGCCACTAGCTGTGGGTGAAGCCATAGATGTGCTGGGAGCCTGAGGGAGGTGTATGGGGGGGTGGGGAATGCCCTGGTAATAGTGCCTAGATTAAAATAAACAGGCAACCACTCAGTGTGATACTTGTTAAAAAATAAAGTTTAAAAATAAAAACCTAGCGGGGGAGGGAGCTCAGCTGGGTGGAGCTTTTTCCCGAGATAAAATGGCAAGGTTGTGGTTGGGTCCCGGGCAGGGCACTTACAGGAATCAACCAATGAATGGAGCGTGAATATGAATGGGTGAGACAACAAATCTATCTCCCTCTAAAATCAGTAATTTATTTTTTTTTTAAGAAGGAAATTGTAGTGGGGGTGGGGGTGGGACAAAAACAAGCGCCACAGTGAACAGGCAGTCAAAGGGCTCGAGGAGGAGGCGCCAGCGGCCCCTCTGGGCAAAGGGGATAACTCTACTCCAGGGGTGTCACCATGCCCCTTGGGTTCAGCGCAGATCTGCCCCAGCACCAGCAGCACCAGCAGCCCTCCTCCCGGCTGGATGGCTGAGAGTCACTCCATGTTCGCAGCTAATGCTCCCAGTGGAGCGCTCTGAAGGCTCACGGGTTCCAGCTCTGCAGAAAGAAGGCGGCGGGGGCGGGGGGGGGGGGGGGTGCCAGAGATGGTCTTGGCTCCGCTCTTGCAGACCCCCGGGGAGCAGGACTAGGAACTTGCCCTGTGGTGAGCCGGGACGCGGACGTCGCGCATATGAATGCACCCCGCAGAAAGATACCCAACTTAAGAGTTAAAGCAATGGCATGTCGTGGGGCGCCAGGGTGAGGAGTTTGGGGAGGTAGTGACTGATGGTTGTCATTCCTAAGGCGTGGTGATCACCTGCTCAGAGTGCACAACCTAAGTGGCTTATTCTTGTTCCCTGGTGGCACCGGAGTTGTGTCGAATAGCCAGGCTCCCGCCCTTGCTCCCCGCGCCTCTGGCGCGCCCTCTCAGTGGGTCAGGACGACGCCAGCACCTCCCCTCCCCATCCCGCGCCCGTCCCCTGGGGCGCGCCCAGCGGGAAGGCGGGCGGGGCGGGCGGGGCGGGCAGCGGCCTGGGCTCCTCCCTCCTCGGCCCAGCGCCCCCGTTCTTAATCCGCGGGCGCGAGGACCCCGTCATTGGCCTCCACCGAGCCACCCAGCGGTCATCGAGGAGCAGAGCCGCGCGTCCCATCCCGAGGCCGACGCAGCCCGCCGGCATGGCCCCCGCAGCGGCGTCGGGGGGCAGCTCCCTGCCCAGCGGCCTCGCGGTCTTCACCACCTTCCCTGACCTGCTCTTCATCCTCGAGTTTGTAAGTGGCTCGCGCACCTGCGCTGGGGAGTGATTCGCAAGCTGCCCAGGGTGAGGAGGGTCTCCCGTCCCCTGACCCCTCTACCCTTTCAGTCCTTTGGCCCTTTCTAGGCCAACGACAATAGGAAACACAGACTTAAGAGGGAAATCCAAGTGGTCAACCCGGGTCAGAGGTTAGAAGCGGGCCAGGTCCCTTGGTTGCGCGCCCGTCCCAAAGCTTCGCAAGGGCCACGCGGCAGAAGCCCTCTTGGAAAGCGATGTCCACCTGGAGGTGCCTAGCTTTTTCCAGGGTTAGGATTTGTTGGTTAAAGTCTGCAAAGGAAGCCTGAGTTCACCAGCACAGGCTTGGAGATGAGGCTGGTGTCGTAGAAGGAGCAAAACAGGCTGTGGTTTGCTCCACCAGTGATTTTGTCGTGTGTGTGTGTGTGTGTGTGTGTGTGTGTGTGTGTGTGTGTGAGAGAGAGTGTGTGTGAGTGTGTGTGTGTGTGTGTGTGTGTGTGTGTGTGTGTGTGTGTGTGTGTTGGGTGGCGGGGGAGGGGGGGAGGGGGGTGCAGGCAGAGCGATCCCGCGGCTGGGCTGACCTTGAGCTGCCAAGGCCTCTGCACCTGCGCCGTGGTCTCTCCTTGCCCTGGAGCACAGCTCCGCGGTGGCTGCAGGCAGGGAAGGTGCTCTCCAGGGGCCGCCGCTCCTACCTGGAAGGGGGCGAGCTGTGTTTATTTTGTGGATTTGGACGTGAAAGTCATGGAGACTCCTTTCCTGTCCCCCACCTCAGAGGTGGCTGCCTGGAGAGCTGGTAGGGAAAGAAAATGGCCAAACCTGACTGTTAAAAAATGGGACCCCATTTTCTTACTGCCTGATGGAGGCAGAAAGGTGAGCCCCAAAGGAAGCAGGTTCTGCCATCCATGGAGGGTTTGAGGGGAGGACTTAGGGGCCCCAGGTTGCCTCGTGGCACTGGATCACTGAACTCAGGAGAGTTGAATTGATCCCAAACCTGGGTATATCCAGGGGGGACTTCAAATCCTGGGGCTAGCCAGAGTCAAGGGAATGACCCCTAGAAGAAGCCCTAGGGGGACATCACTAAGCCCAACCCCGCCAGATGTGCCCGGCAGAGTGGGGAGGGGCTGTGCCACTGGTACACTCATTCCCCAAAAGGCTCATTCCCCTGCGCTTGCCTGAGGCTGGGTTCCTGATGAAAACGCGCCTGCAGTGCTCCTGAGGAATGGCAGGCACTTCCTGTAGAGGCTACTGGACTGTTCTTACGAAGGCAGGGGACCGAAAGAGAAGATGGCTGATGATGGCGGGGTGTGGTGGGGCAGAGACATTTTTAAACAACGAGAGCTCTCCCTAGTGTCTCTACATTGCTCAATGGGCGGCTCACTCTGTGTAGCTGTCTGGGGGGCGTTATAACAAGAACCATGAGAGAGTGTTAGCTGGGCTCCATGTGGAGGATTCTGGAGGGCCCTCCTCCTGCCTTCACAAGGGCTGGCTCAGGTGGCAGCAGGCGGTGGCAGGTTAGGGTCTGGCCTTCCCGTGCCCTCTGTTTCCTCTTGGTGCGGCAGCTTGGGGGAAGGAATGCCCCTGCCCAGTACCCTCGTGGTCTTCACCACCTTCCCGGAGGTAGGAACAGCCCACAGAGCCATCTTCAAAGGAGGGGACAGGAGGATCCCCACCGCCACCCCACCAAGTGAAGGAGAGAACAGGGGTGTGGGAAATAGAACCAGAGCCAGGGGTTAGTGGAAACGTACTCCTCCAGGTGGTGACCTGCGACGGTGGGGGCTTCTAGAAGAAATAATTCTCCCTGCCAGAACACTTCCTTCTCACCTGTCTTATAAGCTGTTTTTTCTCTTCCACCTCAGCCCTGCTCCCTCCACTGTTTTCCTGAGAGGCCCTGGATGCAGGTTGTCTTCTCTCTCTTCCTCTCTAGGTTGGGGGTGGGCTCAGAGGGGGCGGGAGAGCAGAAAGAAGGCAACACAGCCCTGCGAGTTCGCCCCTGCAGGGTTGTAAATGCGGAGCTGCCTGTGTCTCCATGTGCAGGGAAAGTAGGATTGAAGGGCCTAGGCGGTGCTGCCACCCCGGGAGGTGTTTTTAAATTACGGACTCTTACAAGTCAACAACAAAAAGATAAGCAACCCAATTAAAACATGGGCAAAGGACTTGAGCAGACATTTCTCCAAGGAAGATACGCACCTGGCACATGGCCAGTAAGCACATAATGTTGTCATTCAGGGAAACAACATCAAAGACCACAGTGAGGTGCCACTGCACACTAAATTAGGATGACATTTTAAAAAATGGAGAGTGAGAAGTGCTGGCCGGGCTGTGGAAAAATGGAATTCTCATGCATTAATGGTGGGAATGGAAAAAGGTTCATCTGCTATGCGAAACTGGTGGGTCCTCAAAAAAAAAAGACCATATGACCCAGCAATTCCATACCCAGGGACCTGACTAGATACATGGTCAGACGTGTTCATCACAATACCATCCACAATAACCAACAGCTAGAAACAGCCCGAGGTCCATCAATGAACAGGTTGTGATTATCCATACAATGGCATATTTTTTTCAGCCATAGAGAGGAATCCAGCACTAATACATACTGCAAAGTTGAAAAACTGTGCTGAGTAGAGGTCACCTATTGTTGGTTCTGTTTATATAAAATATCCATAGAAAGACAACACAAACTGGTGGTTGCCAGGGGCTGAGAGGAAGTGGAAAGGGGGTTGCAGCATAATGGGTACTGCGTAATGGGTACGGGTTCCTCTTGGGGTGATGGAAATGTTTGGGAATTCAATGGAGATGGTGGTTGCACAACATGGCGAATATATTAAATGTCATTGAATTGGTCAGTTTTAAATGGTTAATTTTATGTTGTTTGAATGTCACTTCGATTTGTTTTTAATTTCAAATATTACAGGAAAGTATATATATAAAACGTTCATAGGCACCCAGGTCATTATCATTGAACTTGGTCAAATCTGAACTACCCTGGTCCTGCATCCTCAGGACCGCCTCAGGCTAAATGTGCTGAGCTGTACATGCCCTGCCTTCCCTGTCTTCACGGGATGAAAACAGTCTCACACAATGTACATGTCTTTCTGTAGCGTGCTTTCCATGCAGCGCTGAGGGTTATACATGTGCACACTGGTTTGTTGTGATGTACACACCCCAGAAGCAGACTTACTGGGAGGCTGCAGAAGCTTAATGAAACTTAGGACCCCCACTTTCTCAGCCCCTTCCAAAATCCTGCCCCATTTTGTATTCTTTTAAAAGAAGGTCCCCAAATCCTATAAGCTTCAGGTTAAATCTGGACCTTCCTGAATCTCACTAGCAGCCTATGAAAGTCACCATTGTTTCTCATCCTTGCCACACTTGGTAGCATCAGACGTAATTTTTTGCTCATCCAATGGGTGTGAAGTGCTTATTTTTTTAAATCTGTAGTTCAGCGAGTTGCTGATTATTCACTCTTCATGTTCCCATGCTTGACCTCCCAGTAGCCTGGGAGGTGCAGATATCAAACTTTGGCCTCCAGGAGTCACCAGGGTGGAGCTCACTCCCCTCCCAAGGTAGGAAAACTGCCACAGGAGCTGGGAAAGGAGGCGACTCAGGGTGGGGCCTGGCAGCCTTCCCCTGGTGCAGCACCCCTACCCCAGAGCTTCTGACCTCTGACCCCTGCAGGGTCCTCACAGGAAGTGAGCACCCCCAGAGCCACACAGGCCGTGCTACTTTGCAGGCAGTGGAGCACAAGTGTACCCCCTATGGACCCAGATGAAATGTTCATTGTCTCCCCATTCCCAACAACTCACCCCAGGGCTCTGCTTCTGTCCTGTCTCCTCCTCCTCCCCCCCACCACCACCACCACCATGGGGGCCTTTTCCTATGGGATCCACAGTCTCGGTTTCCTTCTCCTCCTATAAGTCACGGGCTTATGACACTCAAGCCACCATTCACAGAACAGGATGCTCACATGGGATGCTTTTAGTCTCAGCCAGAGCCCTAAGGGGAAGCCTCTCACAAGGTGCCCTGAGAGACACCTCACCAACACACACACACATACACACTTCCAATCTGTGAAAAGGAAGTGCCTGAAAATGGGGTATGAAATTACTAACTCTCAGCCTCCTCCCAGCCTATGTGAGGTGGAGCCATGGAAAGCATGAGAGCATTTCTTTGACGAGAGTGTGCTAGGGCACCACCCACCTCTCTGGCAGCATTCCCCTCCTTGAAGGTGGTGAGAGGCAGTGCTTTGTAGGGTGCACTTGGGTGGGGGCTTAGCGGGGGGAGGGGGCATCTGGGATTGGTTTACAGTGAACTGGACATACTAGTTACTAAATTGACACTGTTTATTGACTCAACATGACTAGGGACCTCTTACTATTTGATTGTGACCAGGCAAGTTTCGGGACCTGCCCTAGATCTCCACCTGCCAGGAGTGGGCACTGGGCTTCTGGGGGGCACAGTGATACAGCCGTTTTCTGGAGGTTGGTCCACATTCTGGCTGCACTGAGCAGGCAGCATCTGAACTCCTAGCAGAGGAGGGATACAAAGTCACAGAAACCCAGTTTTGTGGACCTGAAAGGAAACTGAAGCCCAGAGAGACGAGGCGGCTGCCCCATAACTTGGTCTCCAGGGTGGCACTTCCTGCAGAGACAGAAAATCACATCCAGGTTTCTGCATTTCCTCGGATGCCCACGATGCACTTTTGCCTACAGCACAAGGGACCATGACTAGGTGGCCCTGCCCCACCCCACCCCGGGCAGCCCTGGGCAATGCCTGGCTCCCTTCTCCCACCCTGAGAATGAAGGGACAGCTCAGAGCCACTGGAGAGCTCACAACCCCTGGGCCTGCTTGCCAAAAACACACTGGAGGTTTTGAAACACTAGGTCCAGGGCAGGTCCAAGAATCTGCATCTGAGTCCTGGCTGGTGTGATCAATGGTTAGAGCGTCAGCCCGAGTACTGAAGGACTGCTGATTGGATTCCTGGTCAGGGCACATGCCTGGGTTTCGGCTCAATCCCGGAGGGGTGGGTGCAGGAAGCAGCCAATCTAGGTTATGCTCTCACAGTCATATATTTTTCTCTCTCCTTCTCCCTTCCTCTCACTCTAGAAATTAATTTTAAAAAAAAATTTTAAGAACCTGCATTTGATAAGGGCTGCACAGACCCCATGGTCATCTGTAGGCCAGCTCACCCTCAATGTTTTTAGGCAGGAACAGAATAGTAGGGACACGGGGGAATCCGGGATGCCACTCGGCCATCCCCGTTCTCCCACTGCCTGGCCATGGCGCACACAGTAGGCCGGCTTCTCAGCCTGAAGTTTCTCTTCAGCAATGGGTAGCAGAGTTGGAAGAAATTAATGCCAAATTTTTATGTGCACAGCAGCAGTTGAGCAAGAATTTAATCAACAGAGAATGAGATTTACAGAGGGCTGACAGGAGATGGGAGAGCTGCTGGCACTCTGCACGTCACGGTGGAGGTTGGCATGAATGAGAAATGGTTTTGATCTTCCAGGAAGTATAGCCTACTGGGGTAGGTAATACATTTTGTGCGGTACCATCTTTGTTTGAATATATGTTAGGTACCATGAGAAATAAGTTCTATCTAATTCTTCTCTGTGTTCATGTGAATGTGTTAAACTTTGTGTGATGGTCTGTTCTTGTCACGATGACCTGTGATGCCTTTAATGTGTGTGTACAAGGTCATGGCAGCATCTCCTCCTATGACCGACTCAAACTCACTGTGATGCTGGCTAGTGACACCCCCTTGCCTTCACCTCTCACGCCAGTCATTCTGCCGCTTGGGCATCGTCTCACAGCCTTTTCTTTCTGTCTTTGCTTATTAAATAAATTCAGTTAATCTTGGGTGGAGAGAATGAATAGAAGGGGCAGTAATGAGTGAGAGGCTGGGGCAGGGAGCCAGGTGCCCTGAGGTTATCCTGGGTTCAGAGCAGGCACCTTCTCTGCTCCCAGGGAAATGTTCCTGCTGCCCCAGCCAGGGGCCTCTCCTGCGGTCGGTCACAGGAGTGTGGGGACTGCCCTGCAGGCCAGTGCAGGCCAGTGACTGAGCATGGCTGTGTCCATGGACTCCTGGCCTTGTCCCTATCTTGTGCTGCGGCCCCTCTCCTAGCTGCTTAGAGGGGGGTAAGGGCACTGCCCAGGGTTTCTCCTTTCCTCTTCTCTAAAGGGAGGGAAGAATTCCAGGTAGAGGTCTCTAAGGGATTTGTCCTCCAGTTGAAAAGTGACTTTTCCAGTTTTTCAAGAACCAGAGGCCTGCTTTGATCCGGAGTCAGTGACTCTGAGCTGTTCTCTGGAAGCTGCTAGGTGTGGTGATGGGGCTGAGCTTGGGGATGGTCTTGCACATGTCACACAGCCAAGCTGCACTGGAAAAGGGTGCCCTTCAGCTTTCCATAAGTTGCTCACCTTGGCGCAGACGGGGCAATGCCTGCCCATGCCTGTAGTGCTCTCAGGAGGGAGGGAGGGTACCAGATGCCATTGCAGGGGCAGGGCAGGCCGGGGACAAAGGCTATTTGCCCTACACCATGCCTGCTGCCGAGGAGGGCTGAGGAGTACAGGGTGCACTGTCTTAGGAATGGCTTTGCTTTGCTCTGAGCTACAGATGCATTCTTTGAGGGAAGGGCTGGGGGCGGGGATTGAGCCATCTGGGGCCTGGCTCAGGCTGGAGGGGGCCAGCTTGTCCAGACCTGGATGGAGGCTGGGAGCTGACTCAAATGGACACAGGCAGCCCAGGGTCCCAGTGGGGGATGGGGGTTTCCTCTCAGTAGGGCTTTGGACCAACGGCCACCTGGGCGGGCACTGATAAGTTATCCCAGCGGGTGTTCTCTTCTGGTGCGGATGGATGTGAGGACAGGAGGTGAGTGCCACCCTTGGTCTCAGAGGCACTGAAGCTGCAGGGAAGTGTAGGCACACCCCTGCTGGTTTCAGACTGTTCCTGGGAGCCCTGAGTAGGACCTGGTTTTCTCTGCAGCAGGGCCTGACCTTCTGCATTCAGGGGGAAGGAAGGACTTGGCTCCTGGTAGCTCCTGCTGGGCACCAGGGTGATGTCCAGGCATGAATTCTCTGCCACCCTTAGCCGGGCTCTCTACCACTCCTACTTCACTCATAGCTCCTGTTCTGCCCACCTTGGGGCAAAACAGCCCCTGTGTAGAATCACTTTAATGACCAAAGCCCTAGGGCCTGAGAAAAATATGTGGGAACTAAAAGAAAGGCCTTGTAGCCAGCATCACAGGTTGATGCACACAGCAGGGGGAAGGGGAAGCCCAGGGCGGCTGACCTGAAATTCCACCCCAGGCCGTTCCTGTTAGAGTGCAGGTGGGCGGGAGGGGAGGCCTGGGGAAGAGGAGGAGGAGTGAGGAGGACCCAGAAACTCTGGCTCCAACTTTGGAGGCCCCTGGAGTGCCAAGGGTGCAGGCTTGATGGGGGGCGCTCCAGAAAAGGAGCAAATGGAGAACAGAAGATAAGTGGCACCCCCACACCTGTTAGTGGGGTGGGGTACCGTTCGTGACAAGGGTCATGTTGATGGGCCCGGGATGAGGACTGCAACCTGTGCCTGCAGAAGAGGGCTGATGCCCTGGCGTTCTGCTCTTCTGCTTGTTTTTGACCTTAAACACAAACCTTGCTATTCTTTTCCTCTGGAAGAACAGAGGCTATTGAGCAGTGTAGTGGGAAGGGAATCCTCCTCGGGCCACCTCTGCAGTCTTCTCGCCTGGACCCCGGGTGGTGGGAGCAGGACGCAGGCTAAAGGGCTCATCTGCTCTCCGCGCCCCCCCCCCCCCGCCCCCGTGTTACTGTTCTCACGGGGGATTTCGGGTGGACCGCCTGTGGGTCACCTTGGGGAACTGCCAAGGGTACGGAGACCAGCCTTCTGAGCAGTGAAGTGGGGATGTAATAGCGCCTGCCTCTAGGCCGCTGTGAGAAGTCAGCGAGTGTAACACGCAAAGCTCTCACAATAACATGACACAGAACTGACTGCGCAGTAGCTGTTAGAGTCAGTTATTATCAGTTCACTAAAAACTCACACCTGCTCTAGATCAGCTGGCCAATCAGGGCAGATGGGGGCCGAGAGGCCAAGCCTGCACCCATTTTGCCTTGGATGCCCTTCTAGAGCAGGGTGTGCGAGGCAGAGGTGAGTGAGATTTGGGAGTGTGGGGGGCTCTGGGGGCCACACTTGACTTGTACCAGAGTCACCTCACACTGCAGACACCACCCTCTGTGGGGCCTTCGCAGGGGCTCCTCAGCCTGGAGCTGCCCCTGGCCAGGCAGATGGGGTGGCAAGGGGGAGGCGGGCCTCGGCTGCCCTGCCCTGCCTCTGCCTGGGGGTGGGCCACTCCCTGAGCCCCTCTCCTGCCAGCCTGGTGCCAGGGCGGTGGGAGAGCGTGAATTCTGAGTGTGATGAAAATGGTTGTATCTGTCCGAAGGCAAAGGACCAGTTACCAGCGGCCCAGGATTAAACCTTTCAAAAATGATTTTTGTCATCGTTGGTGCCAGTGCCTCACCGTCTGGAAGCCGGAAGCCGTCGGTTCAGAGGAGGGCAGGCTCTGGCATGAGAGCGCTCCCCACTCCCCCAGCCTCCATCCTGCCCTGCACTGCGTGCTGCTAGCCAGGCACACTTGGACTGAGGGGCCTGGCAGGGAGGGAACCACCAGCTTTGGGTCTTAGGATGCTTTTCAGAATCAGCCCGTAGTCCTCACTGGTCTCCCTCCGAAGCGCTCCTTTGGTGCAAGTGACGTGGTGGGGCTGAGTCCTTCTCCCTTCAGGCCAGGCTTCCCCAACACCTCCCCCTGGAAGCCGCCCCTGAGTGCACCCCTTCCTAGCACTCAGCACTCGTACTGCATACCCTGCTGTGGTCTGTCTCCTCCCTGGACCCCGAGTTTCCCATGTTCTTCACAGACCGTGGGCTGTGCAACAGTTGTTCTCAGCGTGCACCGGAGGGACGGGGCTGGCGTCTCAGCTCCCACCTGGCTAGTGGTTATGCATCACAGGGTGAGTCCTTGACCCAGGCAGACAGATGATGAAACTGACAATCGCCACCCATCCCCAGGAGACCCCTGGGACCCTCGAGAGAGGCTTGGGGCACTGTATGGGCAGTTCGCAGGCACACGCCTGTTTGGTTGGTTTTGCTGACGATTCGGTGACTCCCATTACTGCCTTTTGTTTTTGTTGCACGGAAGCCACGCCCACCTGGTCTAGCGTGTCCGAGGTGGATTCTGTCTTTCACAGGTGGCTTACCCGTATTTTCCATGGAACCTCCTGTTTCTGTTTATGCTGCTGAGTAAAGCCAGTGGGTTACAGGCGTGGTAGGTAAAATTTTCCATCCACCTGAGGACATGCCTGAGGAGAGCCCCCAGCTTTGTGGATCTGAGAGGAGTGCTCGTTCACTTGGGACCTGGTGGCTGCCCTGGCGCGGAGGTGTGGTGGACACGTGGGACAGAAGACGCTCCTGCCCCTGGAGGCAGTGGGGTAACAGGCCTGAGCAGGGGCCTCCTCCCGCCACACTCACCCTGCTAATATCACCTGTGCATGTGCACTCACCCCCATTTCTTTAAATCCCAAGTCTCTACCCCCCTCTGCACAAACAGAATCCACCCCCCCCCCCAGTCCTGGTCTTGCCTTCAATTTAGATAAAGGGATACAATCAAAGACCCCTTTGGGGATGATGGCATGATGGGTCCCTCTGAGAGGAAGGATCCTGCTAATGAGGGAGCCAGGAGGGCAGAGCAACTGCTTTAGGTAAACTCAGCACCACCGCAGCGTACACCTTGGGAGAGCCTCAGCGGTCAGATGCCTAGTAAGTGCCTTTTCAGTTGGCAGTGGGGGAGGGAGTCCCCCACAAAATCCTCTGACCTGCCCCAGCCACCTCCCCATGTGGTCAGAGGAGGGGATCCTGTGCCCAAATCTGGGCTCCATCCCTGTCCTAGGCAAAGGTGTTTAGCTGGTCACCCGCACTGGGGCCCCAATACTTTCACCGGGACTCTGCCCTTGGTGGAGCCAGAGCTGCACCAGTGGCTGGTGGCGAGGCTGGAAGGGAGGGGACAGGACAGGAGAGGGGGCTCTGTGTAGTAGTGTGTCTGTGGGTGAGTCTGTCCCCGGGGTGCATCTGCCGCAGTGCTGACCGTCCTCCTGGTCACTCGTGGCGTCTGTTAGATGCACAAGTGAACAAATGGATGAACGAGTGGGTGCGTGAGTGAGCAAGTGAGGGAAGGTCTCTTTCGACCTCTTTTTGAAGGTGCTTTTCAATTCTAGGTCCCTACAATATCCAGGGAATTTGAGCAATTCCTCTGCACTGAGTTTCTCCACAGGGAGGTGGGGCTCATGCAAGGACCAGAGAAGCCGACAGAGCCCCTCTGTGTCTGATTCCTGCCATCCCGCCCTTCAGAACAGGAGGGTCCCCCAGCCTCCCTCTCAGATCCACCTTCCAAAGGGAAGAGCCAGGGGACCCTGGGGGAGGCCTCAGGGTTTGGGATGCTGGGTCTTTCCCCCTGACCCCCTCTCTGTGCGTTCTCCTGCCTCCTGGTGCGTATGTGCTGTCCTGGCCAAGTCACCCACCCTCTCCCCTCCCGAGGGTGCAGCTACCCCTGGCTGCTCATAGTTCAGTGAGGGCAGATGTTTCCAGCAACACGGGTTGGAGCTGCTGTCCTTGGTGGCCTGGGGAAGCACCGACAAGCTTGGTGCTCATGCTGTGGGGGCGCACCACCTGTGCTGTGGCCATCTTTTCTTTTCCTTCCTGGGGACCTGAGCAAAGCGACAGGACAACCTAGCTCTGGGTGACCAAGGGCTGTGGCCAGTGTCCTTACCTCTCAAGAGGCCAGGGCACCACCTTCTGTTCACATGCACCGTCGTGACCCCAGGTGCTCAGAGCCGAGGGCCGCACCACCAGGTGTGCATGTGAAAGCCCAGGGCGGGGAGCCTCTTGGGTTCACGTCCTGACATACGTGTTATTGGAAGAGTGTCTGCTGGTGGAGACCCTGACAGAGTGCAGCGGAGCCCCGGGAAAATATCCAGAGAATCTGAGCAATTCCTCTGCACTAAGCTCAGTTGTCCGAGTCCCGAGGCGGACACACTGGGCCATTGTGGACGGCGAGCCCCTTCGGCACTGCGCAGGCAAGGGCACCGCCTTGCAAATCTCAAGAATGCGCCGAAGATTCCTTTCTCCCTTTGCAACCGAGGCTCATTGTTTAAAGGAAGCACTGCTCATACTTGGATGTCCTTTGTGTGTTTTTGCAGAGGCAGACACATTTTTCTCCACTTCTGATTTCTGAGAAATCATAGGTTCTCCTCTTTTGGATGCTTTTGAAGGTGTTTTTAAATTCTGGGTCCCTACAAGGTCTGGAGTGGATACTTGTGCAGTCCTAGACCTCCTGGGATTTTCACCAGGTTACAGGCTGTGACCTCATCACATGACAGTTGTGACGGCAGCATGTGGTGTACTCATCTGTGCCAGGTGTTCTGCGGGTATAATCTGTGCCAGGTGTTCTGTGGGTATAATCTGTGCCAGGTGTTCTGTGGGTATAATCTGTGCCAGGTGTTCTGCGGGTATAATCCCATTTCACTCCAGCCCCATGGACAGGGATGGCGCCGGGTGGTCTCAGACAAACGTCTCTAAGTCCTTGGGCTGAATTCTCTCTCTGAGACCCAGCTCCCCAAGCTGGAATGCCAGGTGGGACCTGGGCTAACGCTGTATGGTTCTCAGCTCTACTCCTCATTCCAATCACTCGAGACACCTTGGAAAAGCACCAATGTCCAGGGTCTGATGCTACTGGACAGAAGCAGTTACAGGACAAGCCGCAGACATCAGCCTCCCGTCAAAGGCCTGGGAAGGTGTTTCCCTAACAGCCCGTGGAGGATGCTCTGGAAACTCCCATCAGATGGAAGGAGGGCTCCCATCTCCAATGCCCAGATGGCCACCAGCCGATACACTGCTCCATTTCACTGCAGTGACCTTTTGAATAGGGAACAGAGATATTAAGTAACTTGCCCAGGGGCAACAGGCTACCCAGCTAGTAAGTGGCAGAGCTGGAATTCAGATTCTTCTTCTAAAGTCTACCCCAAGCATGTCAAACTCAAAGGCTAACACGGGCCAAATAAACAAGTTTTAAGTTTATGTGGGCCACAAAAATCAAAAGCTTCAATTTTCATAGAAACGTAGGTTTATTTCGATAGAGACATGGTGAATGCAAAGGGCTGAAATAAATGAGTCATTGTTAACATCAAATAATAGGACATTTTAATAAAAATTAATATTTTTTCTTGAACATTAACTTACCAGGTAATGAATAACTACACAAATTAATAAGCATAACGCAAATAAATCTATTTTTCTTGTTCTCCGAAAGCAAAATATTCCCTGTTGCACACACCAAACAAGGCAGTCCAAGACTAATGACGCAGCAATCGGCTGCTAAAATATTCGCTGCTAGTATTTGTGGAGAGAAATGGTGAGCCTTTGTGTAAGGCGCATAAGGGAAATGAATGCAGCAGGATTATAGTAATCAGTCATTAGCTAGCATTGTAGTTCACTATTAATAATTCTGCACAACGGTATTGTAAAAATTAAGTTACAAAATTTTTATTAAAACATTTCTTACATAGCGTTATATTGGCTGGGCCTCAAAAATATTCATTGTGGGCAGCATGCAGCCCGTGGGCCGCCAGTTTGACATGCTTGGTCTACACCCTGAACAACCCTCGCCTGCCTCCCAAGGGTTAATCCAAATAGAAAAGAAAAACCTTCTCGGAGTTTACACCCCCAGACTGTCTCCTAAGGATATTTTTTGTTTTACAAAAAGCATTTGATCAGGCCAACCACAGATATGAACATGAACTCTTTAGGTCTTTGGGAATTTTGTCTAATTTTTAAAAATATATTTGTATTAATTTCAGCAAGGAAGGGAGAGGGAGAGAGAGATAGAAATATCAATGATGAGAGAGAATCATTGATTGGCTGCCTCCTGTACACCCCCTGCTGGGGATCGAGCCCGCAACCCGGCATGTGCCCTTGACTGGAATCAAACCCAGGACCCATAGGCCGGCGCTCTATCCACTGAGCTTAACCAGCTAGGGCAGAATTTTGTTTAGTTTTGTACATGATCTTTGGTTCTCAGAAAACCTCAGCCAGGCTCAGCATCCAAACCGGCCTGAAACACTAGGGTAGTTAGGGGCCCCGATCACCAGCTCAGCCCCCATTTGTAGACGCTGAGGCTGTATCCCTGCGTCTGGAGGACACCTGAGGATGAGCTCACGTTCAAGGTAAGACAGGGATGAGGCTTACGGAGAGGAGAGGGGAGGAAAGGAAACTGCACCCAGGAAAGGAAAAGAACCCGGCCAGGCGCTGGAGCAGTGTATGGCTGGTGTCACTGGGTTGCCAGCTGGGCATTGGAGATGGGAGCCCTCCTTCCGTCTGACAGGAGTTTCCAGAGCATCCTCCACGGGCTGTTAGGGAAACACCTTCCAAGGCCTTTGACAGGAGGCTGATGTCTGCGGCTTGTCCTGTAACTGCTTCTGTCCAGTAGCATCAGACCCTGGACACTGGTGCTTTTCCAAGGTGTTGCGAGTGATTGGAATGAGCAGTAGAGCTGAGAACCATACAGCGTTAGCCCAGGTCCCACCTGCCATTCCAGCTTGGAGAGCTGGGTCTCAGAGAGAGAGTTCAGCCCAAGGACTTAGAGGCGTTTGTCTGAGACCACCCAGGGCCATCCCTGTCAAGGTCGATGGTGACCTGCAGGCAGGGGCGGTGGGTGATGGCCTCTGAGCATTTGCTTCCTAGAAGCTGGGGCCAGTGAGCGTGTTCTTCATGAAGGGAAGTACTTGAACCCTCACCTACCCCCTTGCTCTTGACAAATATTTGGCCAGTGGGGTCCTGTGGCTGGGACAGAGTGACTGCTCCCTGCCCAGGGTGCCTTATCTGCTGGGTGTGGGTGCAGTCCCCGCTCTGTTTGCTCTCTGCACACTTGCTGGGCGGAGTGGGCAGGTTCTGGCTTGGTCCCATGATTCACGCAGAATTCCGGCTCTGCCATGCGGGCCTGGGAGGCCTGCACTTTTGCCAGTCAGTTCTATCTCGAAGCTCCCCCTCCCTCGAGCTCTGTGTCCTGCCACTCCTTGCCCCTCACTTCATGAACAGCTTCCCGGCCTTCTAATACCCTCACTGCTGCCTCAGCATCCGCTGAGCTGGCACATCCTTTCTCCTCCCCCAAAAAAGCTACTTCTTGAGCCTTTGGCCTAGGTAACCAACCAGTCCACCTCTCCCTTCAAGGTTTGGTTGGGGCCCTGCCCCAGCCCACCGGGCCTGGTCATCATCGCGCCGTGAGACTGGTGGCCTCTGTGTCCATCTCCACTGGGCTGCGGGCCTCCCGGGCGTGCATGTCTTACCCCCGGTGCTGGGTGGTGCTGAGCACGGTGCCGGAAGCTCCATGCTCACGTCTGTAGTTCCAGCCAGTTTGCACCAGTGCAATGTGGGGCGACAGCGGCAACTTGTCATTTACAGACCAGAAAGCTGAGGCCATGTGGCTGGATCTCTTGCCACAGCCTCTGTCATCGGTTTGGTGGTGCCCTCTCAGGGCTCACATGCAAATGCTGCTCCCCGCAGGCGACACGGGGACCTCACCTGTGCCAGGGAGCAGAGCGGTCACAGCTTCCTACAACCCTGCCCTGGGATTCTCACAACATGGCGTCTGTGCCCAGGGCCCTGCTCACACATGTCTAGCCGGGATTAGGGTCTCTCCACAGCTCAGCCCCCTGTGTCCAGGGCTGCTCTGCTCCCACCTCAGCAGCCCTCCCAGGTAGCCCCATGGCTCCCTCCCAAAGCAGCTGCCTTGCCTTTCTCCCCTGGGCACCTCCTGGGCAGGGCTGTGAGGGCAGAAGTCCTGGGAGCAAAAGCCGTGGGGTTAACCATGTCATCTGTGCTGAGGACAGTCCCTTCTTGTGATGTGTAACTTAAAACATGTTTCTGGGCCTGGTGGGCCTGGTGGCATCTGTCTTATAAGAACTTCCCCAAGAACCAGTGAGACCCCAGCTCTTCCCAGTTTGGAGGCCCCAACGAGATGAGACACATTTACTCGGTGTCCCTCAAATGGTGGGGGTCAGAACGGGCCGTGGGTGTGTTTTGAGAAAGGTATTTTGTAAAAGTTTCCCTGAGAGAGAATTTCTCACCTTGAAAGACATTCTGCTAAATGAAAAAAGCCAATCACAAAAGCCACGTGTTATATGATTACACTCACATGGAAGTTGAGAACAGGGGCGTCTATAGAGACAGAGCTGGTGAGTTGTCATGTAGGGATGGGAGGGGTGGAAGCGAGCAATAGCTAAAGGCACAGGGTTTCTCTTCTGAGGTGATAAAATTATCCTAAGTGGACGGGTATGATGCTTGCACAGCTCTGTGGATATAGGAAAAACTGTCGAATTGTACATGTGACATGGGTGAATTATATGGCATGTGAATTACATCTCATTTAAAAGAATTTCTCCCCACCATCTCACTATGAAACCTACTGTTATAGATAAGCCATGAAAAGAAAGTCAGCATAATTTTCTGAAGGACCTTTGCAAGGTAGACTATACCCAGAGGTGGGATGGGTTCTTACCATAGACAGGAAGGAGAGAGAGAGAGAGAGAGAGAGAGAGAGAGAGAGAGAGAGAGAGAGAGAGAGAAAGAGAGAGAGAGAGAGAGAGATAAGTGTCTGTTTTTCTACAGAGCTGGAGCATAGTCTTCATGAGGTAAAACCACACCTGAAGCTGATCAGGAGGTCCGGATTCACCTTGCAGCTTCCCTCTGCCACTAGTGCCAGGAGCTGGACACCAGAGTTACGGTCACATCCAGCGAGAGCATGGTCAGGACCCCTCAGTGCAGCGACTTCACTCAGAATTCACCTTCTTTTTCTGGCCCTTGGTTCTAGCCCGGTAACCTGGCGAAGAGTCCAGATGAAAGTTAAATGGTCTGCAGGCCAGGGTCTATGAGCCACCTCCTCAGATTTTGCCATTTCCAGGTGCTACCTGTGTGTTAATGTATTTTACAGTTAATTTTTCCCCAAAATAACTATATCACTGAGCTAAAAAATTAAAAAGTGTTGTTATTCAGTTCCCCTCTGCCCACCCGTCCTTGGAGCCAATATTCTAGGGGAGCTCCAGATGCCTGGCTCCCCGCTGAGCCCCTCTCTCTGCCTTAGAAACACCAGAGAATGAAAAAGAGAACCATTTTCCTCTTGTGGCATTCAGCGTCCCCCAATGGCATGTCTGCAGACCACAAAAACTCCTCCAACCACACAGGTTCCATCATGAGTGCACCCCCTCCACGGGCCCCACACAGGTCCCATCACGAGTGCACCCCCTCCATGGGCACCCCAAGCTCTTCTTTTGGGATTGACTCACACGTGGCTCTAGTTAAGCCACACCCATCTAACAGGACCCTGAGGCCAGTTCCCTACCTCAGACACTGATGCATGGCTAGACAGGTGTCCCACACCCAGGAGTTAGCTGTGAGCAAGGGACCGCATCCTCTCCATCACCTGGTCTGGCAAAGTGCCATTTTGTAACTAATGGAATAACCTGTTTGGGGCTCAGTGCTGCCAAAGAGAAGTGCAGGCTCCCTACAGCATGTGCCTGGGGAACTGACTTACACAGATCTGGTCCCCCTTGCATCGTCACCAGGAGACCAGCAGGGGATGCTCAGGAGAGGAGTGTCCTAGACCCTTGCCTCTGCCAACCAGCCAGGCACGGACACCCCTCCTCCCCATTCTCCATGCCACACTCTCTTGCCTCCTAAATCCACGTCCTGCCTGCCTGTCAGCACGCTCACGTCCCTTTGTCAGTGCCCATTATGGAAAAGACCGAGTGATCTGCTTGATCCTAAAGGCCACCATGGGTGGAATCTGCACACACATCTTGTTCTATGGCTGCCCAAGGGTTTGTAGTTAATTGATTTTGCTCATTATTGTAAGGTGTAAAGTGTGTCCTACTGGCTCTGTCACAGGCCTCAGGCAGCTCAGATGCATCAGTAAGAAGGCTTTCTGGGCAGAGAGGCCCATATCTGATGCATTAGGCCCAGCCTGGTTTGGATAAATGCTCTGACTTTTCCATCAAATGTGATTCTCTCCTGATGTTTCTCAGCCAAGTGGCCGAGAACTCACATGAGGACCGTGGGCTCTCTTACCCAACAGTGGGAGCAGGTACTGCGTGCGTTCAGAACCACAGGGCACATAGGGCTGGGAACAGACGTTTAGGAAACCAGTGCCACGCATCCCAGTACCTGGGAACCTTTGACTGCAAAGCCACGTCCACCTATCTCCAGCTCCAAGTACAGTCCTTGACGGGGTGGGACGGTGGGTGAGGCTGAGCTGATTTCACTGGGATGAAGGGGGACGAGGAGAGGGAAGAAAATCCCAGCAGGGGTTCATGTGAGCACGTCCTCGCAACGTGGAACGGTGGCCTGGAGGGGCGTCACTGAGCACCATGTCTGTCCTCAAGCTCCTCTTTGAAAGCATGGGGCTCACTGACTCTGTGGACATCACGGGGGTGTCTTGTGGGTAACAATGCGCAGTGTTTCTTCCAGGCCTGTCCTGGGCCACCTGGGGTGACTGGGCTGACCTGGGCCCTCTCCACTCCACTGGACTCCAGGTGTCAGCGCACTTCCTGGACTTGGGGATCTCAGGGGTCAAATTTCAAAAAAAAATGCTAATGACATAGGGTGACTAGTTTATTTTGCTGGTCACTACCATTTCATAAAGGAAAGGATATTTTAATATCAGAATACTAGGAAGGATATAAACTCAGAATAAAGAACAACCCTTCTAATGATAAACTAGACAATACATTACCTAACTTCTATGTACCTCCATTTCTGACAGATGGGTCAGTACCTCACTTATAGGGTTGTGATAAGGATTAACTAAGATTATACATATTTTAATCCTCACCTGAGGACATTTTCATTGATTTTTTTTTTTTTTTTAGACAGAAGGGGAGAGAGAGAAACATCGATTGGTTGCCTCATGCATGCTCCCCAACCAGGGCCAAGGATCAAACCTGAAACCTATGTGCCCTGACTGGAAATCAAACCTCCAACCATTCAGTGTACTGAGCAACACTTCTACCAACCGAGCCGCACCGGCCAGGGCCTGAGTTAACTTTTTCAGGGCAGTGCCTGGTATATAAATGTGATATAAGCATTTGTCAAATTGAAAATCTCAATTGCATTTTTAAAATGGAAAAGGCAATCAGGCAGGGGATTGGAGAGACGGGGATGGGTGACCCGAGCCCAGAGGGGATGAGAGAGTCTTCCCAGTGAGGACAGTGTCCGCATGTTCTCTGCCTCCCTTCCGTTTCCTGCCCCTTCCCGGCCCCATGCTCACCCCTCCCTCCCGCGCTCCCTCTGCAGGTCTTCGGGGGCCTGGTGTGGATTCTGATCGCCTCGTCACTGGTGCCCATGCCACTGGTCCAGGGATGGGTGATGTTCGTGTCTGTGTTCTGCTTCGTGGCCACCACTACCCTGCTCGTCCTGTACATAATCGGTGCCCACGGAGGGGAGGCTTCCTGGGTCACCCTGGTGAGTCCCAGCTTGGATGTCTGAGGGGGTGGGGGGCAGTGTTGGACCCTCTTCCCGGGAGGCTGGCTTTTCCCGTGCTGGGCGAGGCTGCCCTGTAGATGTGCCCCTCCCATGTTCCAAGTTCAAGCTGTCCAGGCATCCAGGGCTCCCTGCCGCCGGGAGGTCAGGAAGAGGCTGACGGTCCCTGCCTGACTCCCGCTGAGCCTACCCTGCTTTCTCTTGCACGACGGTCTTCATGGAAACCCAGCAGCCCACCCCTGCCCTCACTGCTGGCTCCTGCCAGGTCCCCGTGGCTTCTCCTTCCTCCAGGAGGGCCGGCTTCCACCCTGCCCTTGGCGTTGGCCTTGGCTGCCCAATGGGAGGCCATGCTTATTGCCCAGCTCCCAGTTACGCCTCCTAAAGCAGGGTTGCCAGAGAGGGACTTGGAGGGGCCGGGAGATGACCTGTGGTCTCTATCCGCATAAATTCTGCCTCGAGGTCCATGAAGAGGGTAAAACGTGAGACACCTGCCACTACCTGCCCTGAAGGGGGTGCGGATTTGGCTGGGCCTCTCGCCCTGCGCTGGCCACCATGGCCACATCCTACCTGGGACTGGGAACTGCTCAGGTCCAGAGCCATTTCCACCTATTAAATAAATGCCGAGCTGCTCTTGCTGCCCCCGCCTTTCTTGGTCCCACCTCAAGGGAAAACAGCATCCCTTCTTCATCGAAGCCCTTGCTCTGACCCCAAACCAGTGAGAAAAATCTCTGCTGGGAAGCGCTGATTAGCAGTTTGTGAGGAGGGCACTGGCGGGGTGGTGATGGGAGGATTAGGGGGACTGAAGCCAGGCCAGGTGAGGACAGGGACATGGACTGGCCCTGCTGAACCACCGCTGCCCTCACATCCACGCCGGGCCCCATCTCTCTGACCTGCAGGACGCAGCCTACCACTGCACCGCCGCCCTGTTTTACCTGAGCGCCTCGGTCCTGGAAGCGCTGGCCACCATCCAGATGTACGAGGGCTTCACCTACAGGCAGTACCACGAGAACATCTCTGCTGTGGTGAGTCCGCCAGCCTCCGCCTTCCCAATTCCCCCCACCCAGGCCCCTTTCTATTGTTTTAGTTCACTAACTTTTGAATGAACTAAACCTTCCCCTCCTTTCTGAAGAAGCAAAGCCCCGAGAAGGGACGTAATGGCCCAGGCTCACCTCGCCATCAGTCAGTGTTGCGCTGCCCAGGCCGAGCTGGCCCAGGGGTGTGTGCCTGGCCTTCGCCGAGGGCAGGTGGGAGAGACATGCCAGCCCAGGGCCCGGCCTGGGAGCTCCCGGGGAACACGCTCATTCGACCATCCCAGCAGCCTAGGATGTAGGCATTATTATCACGCCAGGTCACCGGGGAGAACCAGGGCCCCGAGAGCCGAGAACTTGTTTCCTGTTCCCATGGGAATTTCTGAGGAGTTTCTGCGGAGGGTTCTCATGGGTCTGGAATTGCCCAGACGGGGAACTGCCCCCTGCCGGGGCTGCGCAGCATGTATGACTGCTCCTTCCAGACAGGGGACTTGGGAGTCCCCGGATGAGTTTTATGTTTGTTATTAAGTAACTCGGCTTACTCATCGCCTCTGGCCAACCAGACTGAAGGGTTCGCCCATGTGTGGAGTAGGGGACAGAGCAGCACGGTGCCGCCGCTGTTTATGGGCATTTTCCAAAGTCACGGAAGCGTGGCCACCCTAAATGCTGTGCCTGGCTTGGAAACTCTTGACCCTGAGCGCAAGGTCACAAGACCAGGTGCAGATAGTTGACTTGAGGGCCGGCAGCCTTTAGGGAGGCCAGCCACCATAGTGGGGTGATAGGAGTAAAGGGTGCCCAGTGGGAAAGTCAGGGGTGTGACAGCCATCAAGCGACCAATAGCCACATTTCCAGGCCTTTATTCCCAGCGCCAGAGTGGCTGGCTGGGTCTTCCAGCAGCTTTCTCATTAAGCACCCCCTTTGGTGCAAAAGCTCAAAATCCCTCCTCTGGATCCCTGCCCCTCACCCAGGCCTGTGACATTAAGAGTCGTAGAATAAAATCCTGCTGGGGTCTGAGGTTGTCCAGGCATTATCAAGACCTTCACCAGAGCCGAAACCGGTTTGGCTCAGTGGATAGAGCATCGGCCTGCGGACTGAAGGGTCCTAGGTTCAATTCCGGTCAGGGGCATGTGCCTGGGTTGCGGGCACATCCCCAGTGGGGGGTGTGCAGGAGGCAGCTGATTGATGTTTCTCTCTCATCGATGATTCTAACTCTCTGTCCCTCTCCCTTCCTCTCTGTACAAAATCAATAAAATATATTTAAAAAAAAAAAAAAAAAAAAAGACCTTCACCAGAGCCAACAAACCCACATGTTCATATTTCTCAGCAGAGGCTGCTGGGGCCACAGTTGGTGGGCTCTGGTCCACTAGTGTGGAGGAGGGAAGTTTTTCATGGAGAGTAGTTGAGGCCCTGTTTCTAGATGGGTGGCACCCACATGATCGGGCGAGAAGGTAGATAGCTGACCTTGCACGCCAAGCCCAGTGGATGGGCTGGCCAGCTGGAGCTCTGTGCCAAAAGCATTCTGGGGCCGCATCTGGGCTCAGCAGGGAAGTGCCACATGAGTGGTGGGAAGCAGTGGCTGGCCACACAGGGCAGGTCTGTCGCCCTGGACAGCGTGAGCAGCCCGCCCGGTGCACAGCCCACGCCGTGCCCTGTCCCCAGCCTGCCCACTAATGGTCATTTGTCTTGGTTTCAGGTGTTTTCATACGTAGCCACTCTGCTGTACGTGGCCCACGCCGTGTTTTCTTTAATCCGATGGAAGTCTTCGTAAAGCGGAGGAAGAACTTTAGCTTAACACCCAGATGTGCTAACTGACAAGCCCGCCTTCCAGCATAACTCTGTAGAATGCAGGCATGCTCTCCGTGATGGAGAAAACAAACCCAAAAAGCCCAACACTGCTTCTGTTTACTGTCCCGCAGACCTCGTGTTGGAGTTGGGGGCCAGCTACCTTTAACCTCCAATGAGGTCTGTCTTTCTTGGGTCATTTCCTGTTTTTTGTGGGGGTGGGGTGGAGGGCATCCTGGGGGTGGGAAGTGGGAGCTGTGATCAGAGAGACCCTGGAACAAAGGCCCCTGCTGACACTGGACGGATCTCGCGAACTCTCGGAATTTTCCCGGGGGCTCTCGCAGCACCCATTTCGAGGCATGCTTCTAAGTCTTCATGGAGATTCTATCCGTCACCAGGGATGAAACTTGCCCAACAAATATTCGCAATGTCCACGGTGGAAGATGATAAACCTTCGAGAAACTCCATAAAGTGCCTTTACGTTCAGTGCTTTAGTGGGTGTTTTTGTATCAGGAATGCCATCACGTCCGCTTTCTTTCTGAGGCCTCCTGGGCTCAGAGTGACTCTCGAGGCAGCGTCAGATGGCAGTTCAGGTGGCAGCTGTGTGCTTGGCCACTGCAGTGATCTCAGAGCCTGGCACTGGGCATCCACCCGCCCCAGCTACCAGGGCATGTGCTAGGATGGCTTCATCCTCCCTGGACATTCCCCAAGTACCAGCCTGAGGGTCCCCTTCTTTTCCCTACCTTTTTGTGTATGGGTCCACGCTCCAACCAACCGAGCCAGGCAGGAGAAAAGGTTTGATTGGGGCTTTTCCCTAAACTAAGAAATGAGAGGAAGTTTGTCAGGTGTTTAACAATATTTACAATCAAATGATTGAGGGAAGTCTCACTTTTTTAACAGAACTGCCAGTGAGCTTGCACCATGATGCTCATGGAACTTTAAGCCACAGAAAACGAGGTGCAGAAAGCGCTTCTCATGCTCTGGGCAGCTGATCAGAAACACTGGGGCGTGTGCGCTGATTCTGCTCCAGTTAGGGGCATGGATAGCAAACTGTTCTAGGATTTCCTTGGGCCACTTCACAGGAGAGAAAGAGGACAGACTCCGGAGTGGAGTGTAACAATGGTGAGCGCCTGCTGCGGGTATGAGGTGTCTGGGTTGAAAGGACAGGGCGGTTAGGAAGGAGGGCACTCAGGACTGCTGAAAGCCCAGCTCTCAGCATCAAATGCGCCTTTGTCCTGTCGCCCAAAGAAGTTAGTGATGTTCAGACTGGGACACCAGAGGGGGTGCCTCAAACACTGTCAGCTCCTGGCCATGCGCTGCACAGGCAGAGGCTGCCTGGCCTGCCAGCGGCCACCCAGGGCAAAGACTGGAGCGTCAGGCAGAGGTTCAACTAGTAGACAGTTTACTTCCCTTCCAACCTGGGGACCCCGTGACTGAACTGGGTTTCGGGGGTATCTTCAGGTTGTCTTTTACTATCCCAGGGTAATGGTAGCAGAAAAGGGGCAATTTTAATGAGTCCACTTACCACCAAATGTAAGTAAAATCTTCATAGTAAATTAGGAGCAAAGGGTTTTTTTAAATCCTCACCTGAGGATATTTTTTTAATTGATTTGAGAGAGAGGAATGGAGAGAGAGAAACATCAATGCGAGAGAAACATTGATCAGTTGCCTCCAGTACATGCCCCAACCAGGGATCAATCCCACAACCTAGATATGTGCCCTGACTGGGAGTCAAACCTGAAACCTTTTTGTGTATGGGTCCACGCTCCAACCAACCGAGCCAGGCAGGAGAAAAGGTTTGATTGGGGCTTTTCCCTAAACTAAGAAATGAGAGGAAGTTTGTCAGGTGTTTAACAATATTTACAATCAAATGATTGAGGGAAGTCTCACTTTTTTAACAGAACTGCCAGTGAGCTTGCACCATGATGCTCATGGAACTTTATTTTTGACACCCCCACCCCCAATCGAAAAAGAGAAGCGGAAGGCTTAGTTGAATTTCTCAAGGTTTCCACATTTTAATCCCACTCTTTAAACTTTGATAAGATCTTTCTCTATTTTCTCTTTCTCAGTTGCAAATGGGCCCAACTGTGGAACCCTTAACTAGCCCAAGGTATTGCAGGGGGACTCTCCCACTTGAGTTTCTCTTTCCTCCCACCTCAGAGTTAATTTTACAATGGGCAGCTTCAGCTTCATCGGGCCTTTGATTTGCATTGGTTCACAATGGATGTTAATGGGATGGGCAGCCTCACAAATGCCCTCCCCTGGCTTCGATTTCCTTCCCCAGAGTTCACCCTATCCCCCCTTCCCCACCCCATGCATCTCATTGCTCAGCTCCTGCATCAGCTATTTTAGAAGTGTTTGCAGGTCCAAATACTGGTTGATGGGCATTGACTGAGCACCTACTGTGTGCTGGGACCTTTGGTCCCTCAAGGTATGGGATGGTGTCTGCCCCCCAAAGCTTCTTGTGGCCACCACGCCTCCCCCTTCTGCCTCTGGATGTTGGGCAGGAGGGAACCTCCTCTGGGACCTATCTTGGTGCCACCCCAACAGCCAGCGGGGCATTCTTTATATGTTGCCTGCTTGGTGGCCCTGACTTGGACCAAAGAACAGGTAGCACCAACACCCACCCACGTGCTGAGACCCACATCTGCACATGTGTAACCATGTTGCTGCCATCTTTGGAGCTCTCCTCTTGGGTCCGGTACTTACAGCATATGCACCCTACATACCTGTAGGGTCCTTTCATCCTGCCAGTGGCCACCGCCGCTGTCACTTCACGGGTGAGGACGCCTCCACTCAGGTGGTGAGAACGGGAGCTGCACTCAGGGCCTGCTCCTGCTGTCCCTGGAGCCAGGTGCTCACCTGCCAGCCTCCAGGGCCCAGACCTGTCCTCCTGCAAGTCTGTCCTCCAGCCCCTTGGGAAGTGACAGTGAGATGAGACCCTGTAGTGTGTCCCATGCCAGTGGGCAAGGGCCTTCAGAGGCACCGCCCCTGACCACTGGGGGGTGAAGCCATGGTGGTGCCAGTGTAATGGCACTGCTTTGTAAAGAAGGTAAGAAGCTGATGTCTGCGATGTGACCCAGAGCCAAAGCTTTCAGAGCAGAACCCACCACGGTCACAAGTGTGTGGTGAGGGTGCGCATCGCGGGAGGACAGAGAAAGACGGCTGTGGGTCAAATTCAGCTGGGCTGGTGCAGGTCCTGGCCTGTGGCTACAGTGGCCGTGGCCCCTGGCTTCATGGGGACCCTGGTGGCACCTCCTGGGGGCCTTCTCTGAGCAGGGCAGGGTGGCCTGTGAGGGGCTTCATCTGCATTCAGTCCCAGGGGACAGACCCCTGATCCTCCCCCTTCTGCTCACATTGGTCCCCACTGGATACACCCTCTGGGGAGGACACAGTTCACAGGAGCTGGGCCTCGCCGACATTCTAGAACAGAACTAAAGAGACTTGTCAGAACCCACAGCCTCCCTGTGCTGACCTTGAAGAGCAAAAGGTTCGCACTGCCAGCCGTGGGCCGAGCGAGTAGCCTTTGGGGCCACACAAGGGCCTGTTGTTCTGGGACCACGCAGGCCAGTTTGGGGTCACAATAGGGCCTTTCAGGGGACAAAGTGCCTCTGGCCCAGCTGAGTGTCCCTGCACATGGGCACCCACCCAGGGCATTTAAAATAACACAATTTGGAAAAACAGATTACAGCGATTTTCCTCACCCTCTGTGTGACTCAAAGGCCTTTGTGTGTCTCCACCATCCCCAGGGCGGCCACCGCTAAGAGCTGGGGTGCTGGAGGCAGAGTCTGGTGCTTCTCCGGTGGCTTTCTTCCCTCACTGTTAACCTGGGGAGTCACAGTGCCAGGCTCTACAGACAGAATGAGCCTGGTAAACGCAGGTGCTCAGCTTCCACCACTTGCTTCGGCCAACAGAGTCACCGGGCCGGAAGGGGAGACCTGTCAACGACACGGGTTCCTGGGCCGCTGGGGGTGCTTCACTCCTTCACGTAATCCTTGGGACATCATATTGCTCGGTACCATTTAGACGGGGCATCTGAGAGAGAGGCTACATGATTTACCCAAGGTCACACAGCAAGTCGGTGTGGTTCCAGTTCAAAGGGTCTGGCTCCAGAGCCCCCAAGTTCCCCGTCATTGCCACATCTCACCATGACAGAGCTCCTGTGCCTCCGGGAGCAGGGGACACAGACATGCCAAGCAAGTCCCTCGATGTCACTAGTTCCCTAACTACTAACCTACATCGAAGGTTCCAAACAGCACGAGGAGAAGCCAGCCATAGTGTCATGTGTACAACATGACTGATACGTATATACTGTGAAATGGTCAGCATAGTAAATCTAGTTAAATTTTTTCCCTTATAATGATAATTTTTAAGATATGCTCTTTTAACAACTTTCAAATACATAATCCATTATTATCAACTATAGTCCCCATGCTGTACATTAGATCCCCAAGACTTATTTATCTTAAAACTGGAAGTCTGTACCTTTTGTCCACCTTCACCCAATTCTTCCACCACCACCCCCAAACTCCCACTTCTGGCAGCTACAAATCTGATCTGTTTCTATGAGATTTTTAATGTCCACATATGAGATCACAAGTATTTATCTTTCTTTAGCTGACTCATTTCACTCAGCATAAGGAAATCATTATCCCAGAAATATCTGTACCCCATGTTCATAGCAGCATTATTCACAACTAGATGCCCAGTGCATGAAATTCATGCACTTCGGGGGGGGGGGGGTGTCCCTCAGCCTGGCCTGTGCCCTCTCACAGTCCAGGAGCCCTCAGGCCTAAGCCAGCAGTCAGACATCCCCTGGACAGTCAGACATCCTTAGTGCTGCTGCAGAGGCAGGAGAGGCTCCCACCACCACTGCCGCTGTGCTTGCCAGCCGTGAGCCTGGCTTCTGGCTGAGTGGCACTTCCCCTGTGGGAGTGCACTGACTACCAACGGGCAGCTCCTACATTGAGTGTCTGCCCCTTGGTGGTCAGTGTGCATCATAGCGACCAGTCATTCCACCATTTGGTCAATTTGTATATTGGCCTTTTATTATATAGGATGGCCATGACATGGATGTGACTTAAGTGTCCATCAGTAAACGAATGGATGAATTAGTGTACATCTACAATGGAACACTACTCTTACAAAGAGAAGGTATAGACTGCCATTTGTGAGAACACAGAGGGACCTTTGGGCAGTATGCACTCCTCTTTTAAGATACCCGGCTGCTTTCTGTGGTTGTCACTGAGGCAGAACAGAGGGGCTGAATTAGCAACCTGCACTGATGACATGGCAGGCAAGCTGAGAGCTGTCCCCAGGTGTGGGGACAGTGTTCAGGCTCATGGCCCCCCAGAGGCCTCCAGTTTCTGGGGTTAAAACTGATGATGGCCTGTGGATCACACAGGACACTCACCCGCTGGGGTGAGGCATGGCTGTTGTGGGCATCATGCGACAATCAGCCAGCACACTCTTCATACACTGTGCTACGAATGTTGGTGACGACAATGATGATGATGGTGGTGATGACCACATTGTCATCCGCTGGCCTAAACCCTGCCCAGCTGGCAGGCCACGTCCTCCATGGAGGTGCCCCCACCCCCAGCATGCGCCTGCTCCTGGGTCTCCTGGCTCTCCACCTCCCACCACCACCACCACCCACCACATCCCAGGCAGATGCCCTGACAGCTCTTTGTACAAGGTCTCCCATACCCACCTCGAAGACCAAGGCTAGGACGGTGACTTCCGCAGCTGTCGGGATGGAAAGTGGCGGTGGGAAGAGGAAGTGCATCGGCCCAGAGGGTCCCTTCTGACTCATGCTGTCACCCAGGCCAGGAAGAATGGCCAGCAGGAGAAGCGCAGGTGGACAGACAGCATATTTCCACGGACCTCTCACTTCTAAAAGCGGGCTGGGCCTCCAGTTCTGACCTGTGCCTTGCCTTGGGCAAACAATGACAGGAATGCACGCTGAGACAGCATGCCAGGGAGCTGGCCTGGGTAGCCAGATGCTCTGATAGGGCTGTCCTGCCCTTCACCCCACTTAACTAGAGTCAAACAGTTCGCTGGCCCCTGGTGCCAACATCAAAGGTATCTGACCCCTTTGGGGGCAGTCTGTCCCCAGGGTGCCCTCCTTGCCCTGGCATAGCAAGGCCTCCACAGTAATGGAAAGGGCAAGGGCTTGCAGCCTCACTAGGTATGAAGGTAGGGAATGGGGGTGATGGAGGGGAAGAAAGCTACCATGTGGTCAGCATTAGACTCTATCCTGGCCAGCACCCTCTGCTGAGCTTTGTTCCCTCAAGGGTTAAACATGAGGTCCCCAGGCACTGGTGTCATTCTTGGTATGATTACAGCTAAGAGCTCCCCACATGTTCTTTACTGCCACCTCATGACAATTCTATTAGGTAGGAGCTATTGTCATTTCTACTGTGCAGACAAGGAAGCAGGTTCCGTGACACTGAATCATGCCCAAGGGGCCCTGGAGCCAGGGCAGGCCAACCTAGAGCCCAGGCAGGCCGGAGCCATCCTGCAGAGAGGTCACATAGACAAACGCCTCCCCCCTGTTCCCTGTCCCCTCCCCCTCCCCCAAGCCTGGCTGAATGCAGGCTCTCAGCTGCCCTTCTAAGCTCTTTGGGTTTAGAAGGGCTACTTGTTTTGGAAGACCTTTGAAAATCTGCAAGGAAGGCTCTAATGGAGGTGTTTCAGACACAGGATCCCACTCTTTCCTGTCCCAAAACTCTTGTCTCAATGAGAACTCCTCCTGACGAGGGAGAACAACCTAGCTCGCAATCTTGGGGAGCAGTAAGCAAGCCCAGCTTGCTTAAGCAAGCTCTGTTCTCTTTGGGCCCAGATAAGCTGTTTCCCAGACAGTGCACTGAGGAAGAACAGAGGTGGCTGCAGTAGCCATCAGGGCCTCCGAGTGGCCAGGTGGTTGGGAGATGTGTATGGGGCAGGGATGGATAAAAAGAACCCTTCCTTTCTTGGGCACGACCACATGAGCAGATGTGGGTTTGGTGTCCTGACTTGTCTGACCTGGTTCTCTTGGGGTTTCCACAGCAACACTAGGACCAAGACATCATGCAAAGCCTTTGTGCCATCACCCGGAGGATAGACACAGAGAGCCCTTCTTCCTCAGTCTTTTTCCTGTTTAACTTTGGGTATTTCTTTTATTGCTATGTCTTCAGATTCACTTGTCTCTTTTGCAGTCTAATCTGCTGACCACATCCAGTATAATTTTCACCTCTAGAAATTTGATTTGCATAGTTTTCGTGTTCCATGCCTCTTAACATGCTGTTTCCTCTAGTCTTTGCCTCTAATCTGTTTCAATGTCCTTGTGTACTAATTCAATAATTGTGTTATTTCTGGTCAGTTTCAACTGGCTGGTGTGCCCCTCAGTATGGCTTTTATTTTCATGCTTCTTTGCACCTCTGTGATTTCTTATTAGAGGCCAGATACTGTGAATTGTACTTCGCTGGGTGTTATATTTTGTCTTCTTACAAATGTTCTTAAGCTTTTTTCTGCCAGTTACTTGCAAACAGTTGTGTTCTAATTGAGCCTTGCTTTTAAGGTTTTAAGTTGGGACAAGAGGTAGGTTTACTGTGGGGCTAATTTCTCCACTCTTAAGTCCAGAGTCCTCCCACTGCTCTTCCAATGCCACGTGAGTTACAAGGTTTTCCACTATGGCTGTTGAAGGCAGGCATTATTTTCAGCTCTAAACACCATTTCCTCTAATCCTTTTGGGTAGGTCTTCCCTGGCCAGGAGTAAGTTCCTCACAAGCACTCTTTCGCCCACAAGTATTTGATGGGTTGATGGGTCCTTCTGCAGACCTCCTCAGTGCTCTTGCTGTGCAGCTCTGTCTCCTAAAGAATTCACCTGTGTGAACTCTAGCCACCTTGACTGCCTCTGACTCTCAACTCAGGGAGACCACCTGGTGCTGACCAGAGGATCCTTCCTGGAGCCTTGCACTTTTTCCAGATAGTAAGTGGGGATAATTTTGTTTCCCATCTCCAAGGGGTCATTGTCCTTTGTTGCCTGAAGTCCATGTCTTAATATTTCTTAGATATGTAAGGAGGGTAACCTAGCAAGACAAAAAACTTGCCTACTCAAGCCAAATATCATACACAGAATGTGGCCCCATCCTCATCCGATGTCACAGGTTGGGCACTTTCACCACCATCCTGCCCACCAAGGCCTCCTCCCTGTCCCACAGTGTCACTGGGCTACCCGCCCTCAGCCCAGCAGAGAGGAGGCCTGGAGGAGCCTGAGTGGGGAACCTGGATTCCCCCACTTGATAGCAACGAGGCAGTGCTCCCCTCCCAGCCCTGTGCAGCCAAGAGGACACCTGCTACAGGAGATTTCAATAACACCCTGAATTTCATAATTTTCTGAACATGTCCAGGATATAGCCAAAACCACTTGCCCTATCAAGAAAAAGCAATTTTCAACTGGAGTGAGAAAAGACAATCAAAGGATGCCAACACTGAGATGACACAGATTCTGAAATTATACAATAAAGATTTTAAAGCAGCCATCATAAAAATATTTCAGAAATCGCCCTAGCTGGTTTTGCTCAGTGGATAGAGCATCAGCCTTTGGACTGAAGGGTCCCAGGTTTGATTCCAGTCAAGGGCACGTGCCTGGGTTGCGGGCTCGATCCCCAGTGTGGGGTGTGTAGGAGGCAGCCGATCAATGATTCTCTCTCATCATTGATGTTTCTATCTCTTTCTCCCTCCTTCTCCCTTCCTCTCTGAAATCAACAAAAATATATTTTAAAATATATATTTCAGAAATTATAAGCACGCTTGAAACAATTTAAAAAAATACCTCATCAAAGAAATAAAAGGTTTTAAAAAAAGAAGCAAATGGAAATTTTAGAACTGGAATACCTAACAGCCAAAATAAAAATTTTAAATGGATGAGCACAAAAGCAGAATGAAGAGGAAAGAAATCAATGATTCTGAAGATATAACAATAGAAATTACCCAATTTGAACAACAGAGAGTAAGCAGACTATAAAAAAAAAAAAAAAAAGTGAACAGAGCCTCAGGAATGTGTGGGACACCAAAAACGATCTAACGTTTGTGCCAAGTATGTCCTTGACAAAGTATGTGAGTGCAACTGAAAAAACATCCGAAGACGCCCTAGCTGGTTTTGCTCAGTGGATAGAGCATCAGCTTGCGAACTAAAGGGTCCTGGGGTTCAATTCCGGTCAAGGGCACATGCCTGGATTGCGGGCTCGATCCCCAGTAGGGAGTGTGCAGGAGGCAGCTGAATTGATGTTTCTCTCTCATCGATGTGTCTAACTCTCTATCCCTCTCCCTCTCCCTTCCTCTCTGTAAAAAATCAATTAAAATAAATAAAGAAAATGGACAAAGGACCTGATTACACATTTCTTCAAGGAACATAAAAATGGCCAATAAGCACATGAAAAGATGCTCAACATCATTAGCCATGAGGGATGCAAGTCAAAACCACAAGATCACTTCACAACCACTAGAACAGCTATCACCAAAAGACAAAAAATATGTTGATAAGGATGTGGAGAGAACCTCACACATGGCTGGTGGGAATGTAAAGTGGTGCAGTGTAAAGTGGTGCAGTGTTTAGTCTGGCAGTTGACTTTGGTTCCTGACAGAGTTCCTAAATCATTTGTAATTTCCTGGGTGACAGGAGTGTCTTTTGTTGAGGTAACTCTGAGAGCTTGTTTGGAGGTTCTAGCAGGGGAGCGCAGCTACTCGTATACCCTTGACCGAAGACCGGTCCTCTCCTCTGGGGGGAAGGTCGTCCTCTTCGACCGAGCGCGCAGCTTCGGGAGGGACGCACATGGATCGGTGAGGGAGGAGGGGGACACCCGCCTAGCCAGCCAGATCAGCCGAATCAACCCTGGCAATCAATGGGGTGACAGATGTCGCAGCCAGATCGCCCTCACATCCTGTTGAGGTAACTCTGGGTGGGCTCCTGGATGAAAGCTGATTACCAGAAAGACCAAGTCATGATGAGAAGCTCTGAGCTCTGGCTGGGTAGCTCAGTTGGTTAGAGCATCATCCTGATATGCCAATGTTGTGGGTTTGATCCTGGTCAGGGCACATACAAGAAACAACCAATGAATGCATAAATAAGTAAAACAACAAATTGTTGTTTCTCTCTTAAAAAAAATAAAAGGCAGCTTTGAATTTTCTAGAACCCCAAGCTCCCATCTTCTAGAGGGGAGAGGGGCTAGAAATAGGGTTAATGATTGACCAATCGTGCCTATGTGAGAAAGCCTCCAAATGTATGGGGTCTGGAGAGCTTCCTTCCGGGTTGGTGAACATGGGGAGGTGTGGGAAGAGTGATGCCTTGAGTGGGCATGGAAGTTCCACACCCTTCCCACATGCTTCTCCCTAAGCACATCTTCCCTCTGGATGCTCATCTGTGTCTCATCGCATCCTTTTATAATAAAGTGGTAAATGTAAATAAGCTATTCCCCAAGTTCTGTGATCGTTCTAGTAAATCAATGGATCCCAATGAGGATGATCCTGGGATCTTTTGATTTACAGCCGGTCACAGTTGGAAGCATAGGTGACAACCCACCATAGGTTTGGCATCTGAAATGGGGGAGGGCAGTCTGTGCGACTGAGCCCTTAGCTTGTGGGATCTGACGCTCTCTCCAGGCAAAGAGTGTCAGAATTAATTGTAGGACACCCTTCTGGTACTGCAGAGAATTGCTTGGTGGGGGAGAAATCTGCCCCCATCTGGAGTCAAAAGTGTGTATATGGTAGTAGTGATGGTAAAGGAGAAACACAGAACTGTTTTTTTCCTACTCAAAATGATTAAAGGACTCTTGGAATATCAGGAGAAAAGAAAGAGCAATTGAAAGAGTAAAACTATGGGTAAATGAGATAGGGTTTGTTTTTTTCTTCCCCTTGAGCTTTCTCTATTATGTTTGCTGCTGGAAGCAGAAAGAATAGCACTAATGTGGTTTTCAATATCCATAGAGGAAATTTTAAAACAGTTAGAAATGGGGAGAGTGAAGAGATTTAAAGGGAGGTAAGGTCTACGTGTCACTTGGCTGGTAAAAGGCAACATCAGTAGACTGGTGATAAGCGATGTATGCATAACGCAATACCTAGGGCAGTGGTCGGCAAACTCATTAGTCAACAGAGCCAAATATCAACAGTACAACGATTGAAATTTCTTTTGAGAGCCAAATTTTTTAAACTTAAACTTCTTCTAATGCCACTTCTTCAAAATAGACTCGCCCAGGCCATGGTATTTTGTGGAAGAGCCACACTCAAGGGGCCAAAGGGCCTCATGTGGCTCACGAGCTGCAGTTTGCCGACCACGGACCTAGGGCAACCACTGAAATATCTATTCAAAGAGGCTTAATAAAAATAAAATTTCTAGAGTAAAAAAGAACAAGGCTTGCCCACTTTCCTCTACCTCCCAGTTGTGTGACTACAGTCAAGTAACTACCACTTGATTGCACATTATTTCTGATTGGGTCAGACCATCTGCCTAATTCATTTATGGTTATAGTTTACATAAATATTTAAAATAGTCTTGAACAAGGATATTATGCAAAGTTCCTAACACAGTGACTAATATATACCACATGCTCAATAAGTTAAAAGTGTAAGTATTTATTATTTGTAAATAAAGAACTTGAGGTTGGTCTTTCTTCTTAAAACAAAACAAACAAAAAAAGCCATGATGTTCCAAGGTGTGAGAGCTGAGTCTCCTCCAGGTGCTGACCTGACCAACAGGTGGATGAGGCCAAGGGGAACTCAGGTGGCAGCTCTCTTTAAACCCGACCACACAGAGCGCTTCATTCCCTGGGCTATCTTCACATCCTCCCAGTCCAGTTTGGTGTCTGGAACCTCATCTTCCGGCTCTGGATCCTTTCTCACGGCTCCCTGGGGTGAGGCGACCACAATGGGCAGAGGGCCGCATTCCTCCCGGAACTCCACAACGTGGAGACTCTTTTTATCAGCCAGCTGTTGGTGGGTTTCCTGGGCAAGACCAAATGGAGAAGAGCAGTTAGGTCTGTGAGGCACATCTGTAATTCAAAGAGCAGGAACTGCCTTCAGCCAGAGGGAAGTCGGCAGTGACAACACTGTACCACTTAGGACTTAAATACCCTTTCAGTTGATTCTGGGGTGAAATGTTGTAGGTGGAATAATCTCAGCCACACCTTCCTGCCCACAATGCGGACAGAGGGAAGGCGTTGTCCTTCCAAGCCCTGCCAACCATGTGCCAGGCTGTGCCCAAAATCAATCTGAATCTCATCAAGCCCCAGTCCAGCTCCCAATTCACAGGACACAAAGGGAAAGAAAATGTGGAGGATCCACATGCAGACATGTAGTCAGCACCAGACTGGGAAACCACAGTACGAACAAGCCTGGTTTCTTCTACTAACCAAATGCAAGAAAAAAGAAGGGAACCTACACATTAAAAATGACTTAAAAGACACAGCAAAAACTTAGAATGTATTGACCCATCAGCAACCTGATTCAAACAAATTGCATAAAAAATTACTTTTAAATGGATTATTTTTAATATATATTTTTATTGATTTCAGAAAGGGAGAGGGAGAGGGAGAGAGAGATGGAAACATCAATGATGAGAATCACTGATTGGCTGCCTCCTGCATGCCCCCTACTGGTGATTGAGTTCACAACCCAGGCCATGTGCCCTTGACCAAAATCGAACCCGGATCACTCTGCCGCTCTATCCACTGAGCCAAACTGGCTAGGGCTAAATGGACATTTCTATGAGCTCCAATGAGATGTGTGATAATACTAAATTCCCGTTAATTCTTTAGGTAATAAAGTAAGTAGTATTGTGGGGTACTTTCAAATTCTTATCTTTCAGATACATATTTATGGATAAAATAAAATGATGTGGAGGTGGTCCTGCTGGCACGGCTGAGAGTGCCAGGGGATTCATAACAGAAGGTAGCCATCCAAGTCCGGAAACAGGCAAATAAAATCAGTGGATGGTTTACAGATGGTTTCTTAAAATATCCGATATGTTCAATCTCATGTTTCCAGGTTCTGTCTACCTTGTGGTATTCTCTCTAATACTACATTATGTTTGAAATTAGAAAAGAGATGAGCTGTTTCATAAAAACAAACTAATTTAAATCAGTGTCTTACAATAAGTAGCACATTACTTAAATTGGTGGCACTTTTTCTCTTGAGTAGCACATTAAATAATGCAACTTTTTTATAGCCAGTGGTATCTGGGATAGTTACATTAGAAGATTCAAAGTACTAACATAAAGCAAAAATATCATATAGGTGAATAAATGTACTTGATCATAAATATGAGCTATCTAAAACCAATCTTGCCCTAGCTGGTTTGCCTCAGTGGACAGAGCCTCTGCCTGCGGACTAAAGGGTCCTGGGATCAATTCCAGTCAAGGGCACATGCCTGGGTTGTGGGCTCGATCCCCAGTAAGTAGGGGGTGTGCAGGAGGCAGCCAATCAATGATTCTCTCTCATTGATGTTTCTATCTCATTCTTCCTCTCCCTTCCTCTCTGAAATAAAAATATTTAAAAAGTTAACAATCTTAGTCACATCAAATAATTAAACCTCTAACAATAAGTTTAAATTTAGAAGTACTTTTGAAGGATATTTTGGATAGTACACACACACACACACACACACACACACACACACACAGAGCTATTCAAAAAAGGTATTTTATTTTTTTAATTTAAATTCTTAATTGTTTAAAGTATTACGAGTCTCCTTTTTCCCCCAGCACATGCCCTCACTCCCCTACTGTCTGTGTCCATTGATTATGCTCATATGCATGCATATAAGTCCTTTGATCTCTTACCACCTCAGGGTTGGACAGTCTGTTTGATGCTTCTATGTCTCTGGTTCTATTTCTGTTCATCAGTTTATGCTGTTTGTTATATTCCACAAATGAGTGAGATCATGTGATATTTATCTTTCTCTGACTGGCTTATTTCGCTTAGCATAATGCTCTTCAGTTCCATCCATGCTGTTGCAAATGGTAAAAATTCTTTCTTTTTTATAGCAGCATAGTATTCCATTGTGTAGATGTACCAGTGTTTTAACCCACTCATCTACTGATGGGCACTTAGGCTGTTTCCAAATATTAGCTATTGTAAATTGTGCTATGAACATAGGGGTGCATATATCCTTTCTGACTGGTGTTTCTGATTTTTTGGGATATATTCCTAGAAGTGGGATTACTGGGTCAAATGGAAGTTCCATTTTTAATTTATTAAGGAAACTCCAAACTGTTTTCCACAGTGGCTACACCAGTCTCCATTCCCACCAGCAGTGCACGAGGGTTCCTTTTTCTCCACATCCTCGCCAGCATTGTCATTTGTTGATGATAGCCATTCTGACAGGTGAGAAATGGTACCTCATTGTTGTTTGGATTTGCATCTCTCAGATGATTAATGACTTTGAGCATGTTTTCATATGTCTCTTGGCCTCCTGTATGTCCTCTTTTGAAAAGTGTCTATTTAGCTCCTTTGCCCATTTTTTGAGTAGATCGTTTATCTTCCTTTTGTTAAGCTGTATGAGTTCCCTGTAAATTTCTGAGGTTAAACCCTTATTGGAGATAACATTGGCAAATATGTCAAATACAGTGGGCTTTCTTGTTGTTTTATCGATGGTTTCTTTTGCTGTGCAGAACCTTTTTATTTTGATGTAGTCCCATTTGTTTATTTTTTTCCTTAGTTTCCATTGCCGTAGGAACTGTATCAGTAAAGATATTGCTACGACATATGTCTGCTATTTTGCTGCCTATGGATTCTTCTAAGATTTTTACGGTTTCCCGTCTGTTTAAGTCCTTTATCCATTTTGAGTTTATTTTTGTATATGGTGTAAGTTGGTAGTCTAGTTTCATTTTCTTGCATGTATCTGTCCAATTTTCCCAACACCATTTATTAAAGAGACTGTCTTGACTCCATTGTATATTCTTGCCTCCTTTTTCAAATATTAATTGAGCACAATGGCTTGGGTCAATTTCTGGGTTCTCTGTTCTGTTCCGTTGGTCTATATGTCTGTTCTTGTGCCAGTACCAGGCAGTTTTGAGAACAGTGGCTTTGTAATATAGCTTGATATCTGGTATTGTGATTCCTCTAACTTTGTTCTTCTTTCTCAAGATTGCTGCAGCTATTTGGGGTCTTTTTTTATTCCAGATAAATTTTTGGAGAGTTTGTTCTAGGTCTTTGAAATATGCCATTAGTGTTTTAATGGGGATTGCACTGAATCTATAGATTGTTTTGGGTAGTATGGACATTTTAATGATGTTGATTCTACCAATCCATGAACATGGTATATTCTTCCATTTGTTTATGTCTTCCTCTATCTCTTTTTTTAGTGTCCTGTAATTTTCTGAGTACAAGTCCTGTACCTCCTTGGTTAAGTTTATTCCTAGGTATATTCCTTTTAAACAAAGCCCTTTCTTTTCATTAATTTTCCTATTTTGAACAGAGAGAGCTACAATGATTCCACAGATAACTTTGTTCAAAAACAGCCATCAAACTCTCTGTAAGGAAGCCTGTCAAAATCCTCAACAAACGGAGGCCACAGAAAGGAGTCTCTTAAACCCAGCTGTTTTATCTGCTCATGCAGCTCTGCTAAGATCTACCCCTCCTTTCAAGGGGTAGTCAGGTCTTCCTGCCCACTGGAAGCAGTGACCGTGACTGTGACCCCCCTGGACTGAGGGGGCAGGTGGCAGTAGCCCAAAGCTCCCAACTGTGTGTGACAGCCTGGTGTATTGGGGTTCATGGCTCCTCAGAGGTCAGACAGCTGCCAGAACGACCTGTGCCGGGACCATGGACACTGCTTCCCCTAAGACAGCTCTCATGAGTGGAGCAGGGGCTGAGAGGCTCACACCAGTCCCATCGGAAAGGTCTAAATTAGGAAATGGACTTTCTCTTTTTATTTTAATTCTATATTGTTGGAGATTTAGAACAAGCAAGTATTCTTTTCATAATAAAACAGAGTCTAATTAGTAACTTTTAAAAATAATTAATTTTGAAAGTTCAAAACACCCATGAAGTATTTTTTAAAGGTTAATCTTCATGAACTAACTCTTCAGTTGGATGAACTACCTGATTAGTCAGCATAAAACCCATGTCTTCAGGTGGCCCCAGGACATGGTAGTCTCAATGTACACAATTGAAATGCAAACCAGAACTTCCGTTTCAGACCCAAGGCACTGTTACCTGGCAAGAGAGCCCATGGAAGAGGCCCCGGGTGAGGTTGAGCATGTTCACGGACCCCGAGACCTTGGCATACATATCTTTGATGCCAATGAGACGGCAGATGGTGATGATGGCCCGGTGGCAGTGGAGACCGTAGCCTAGAAAAGGGAAGAATCAGTCAGTCCCTGCTGCTTTCACACAGCTCCAGGCTCTGGGTTTAGGAGACTCTGGTTCACAGTCTAGCTCATCACTTCCCAGCTGGGTGACCCTTGACAAGTTACTTAACTTCCCCGGTGATCCTTATTTAAATGTTATTTGAACCAAAGAAATAGCATAAATGTCTTGAGCACGTGGGCAAAAATACAGGGTTGTTATGAAGATGAACTGAGCTGCGTGACAGTTCCTCGCATCCTGCTAAGAACTAACCATCGAGGGACACATCTGTTGTCACCCCTTGATTGCTTGTCTGCACTGAGCAGAGGTCTACTATCTTCTCCTGGAAAGACTCCTGGGTTTGTAACACTCTCCTCTGGTGGTCTCCTGACCCATCCTTCTCACTTCCTCATAGGCCTGACCTCCAGCCACGTGCCCTATTAATGTCTACTTACAATACCTGCGCCAGGAATAGCTTTAAAAACAAACCAAATATATCTCTTCCCCTTTAAAGCCCTTACTTCCCATTATTCTCTGAATTAAAATAAAATAAAATAAAAAACCCCACCCCACCCCCAAAGCCCTCTATTACCTGACATCTCGCTGACCTCATGCAGACTCCACCCTCCTGGTGCTGGCGTTCCCACCTGGGGGACTTTGCACTTGGCATTTCCCTGCCTGTTCTCCATACGGCTACTTCTCACCTTAAATGTTTCACTTAAATCCCTCATCCTCGGGGGTCAATCTTTAACCACAAGATTGAAGGTGTCACCCTTCCTTCCCAAGGCCAGGATCTCCCTAAACCGGCATCCTGACTGCTGCTTCAGGCCCTCAGCAGAACCTGTCTATCCGATGTTCCCCTCAGGTAGAATGTGGCAAAGTCCCCCAGCACCAGGAGGGTGGAGTCTGCATGAGGTTAGTGAGATGTCAGGTCATAGAGGGCTTTGGGGGTGGGGTGGAATTCTTTATTTTATTTTATTTTAATTCTGAGAATAATGGGAAGTAAGGGCTTTAAAGGGGAAGAGATATGTTTGGTATGCAGTGAACCTGTCTATCCGATGTTCCCCTCAGGTAGAATGTGGGCTCCATGAGAGTTGGATATGGTTCACTGCTGTGTTCCCAGAGCCTAGACCAGTACCTGGCAAATGCAGGTGGGAGTGAGTGAGAGAAAAGAGCTTCAAGTTTAGATGCTAACATTCTGATTAGCCAGATGTAAAACTCAGAAACCTCCCCACTCACTTTAAGGCACAGCATTTTTCTTGCTGATTCAATATATGTGTGTAAAAACTATATTCTTACCTAGAACTGTCCTATTTGAAAGAGAAAATTAATTGTGGGCTAGCTATGCCAGATCATTTGAGAACTGAGGGCTTTAGAAGGTGGCTAAAGATAGGCTAACAATGCAGTGGTCTGTTCTTTTATGTGGAGTTATATACACACAGAATATATGCCCATGTGTGAAGGTGTATAGATACACACACACCTAGAGAGGTGCACATGCAAGAAAGTGCAAGGCACATGTTTAGAGGGGCCTCGGAGGCTCACTGGATGACCTGGGCATCATGGGCAGCACTCGAGGGAAGGTGTGCATGCTGCACAGCACCTAGACCATACGAGATGCTCCACCAATGATAGCCATTATTTTGCAGAACCTATCAACAACGTTAAGTGAAGGCTTACTATATGTACTTTGATTGTGAAGACTTCAAATGTAAAGAAAACATTTGTTTAATAAAAGCTAAATTCATGTGTGTATGGTATAGGAAAAGCTTTGTAGTGCTGTGTGAGGAAGGAGATACTGTCCTGCAGCCAAGGCAGAAGTGCCTATGTTTAAAGCTTAGGAACATGGCATTCTCGATCTCCCCAGGAGATGCACATGTACATTCACGAAGATACACAAGCATCTTTCTTACTTTCCTTAATACAGTTTTCCTATTTGGCACTCTTTTGGTTATTAATATCCTCCCACAGAAATAGTGATGCACATGCTTCAGGAAAAGCTATCTATAATGTATCATACTGCTTTAGCAGAATATTTAACCCCAATGCACAGGTAATAGGTTAAACTATATAGAAACCTGAAAAATATAGAAGACAAAGAAGATAAAAAATGCTAACCTCTATAATTAAATTAAAATTTGAGAGAGAGGGAAAGAGAGGGGGAGAGAGAGAGAGAGAGAGAGAGAGAGAGAGAGAGAGAGAGAGAGAGAGGTGTGCACTCACCCTGACCAGTAATGGAACATGACACCCCCTGGTGTATGAGGTGATACTCCAACTGAGCCACACTGGCCAGGGTGGGAGGCAGTTTCAAAAACCAATTAGGTATAAAAATTATTCAGGCTTCTTAAAAATCTAACTTAGGCTTCCTGTTTGGTATTTTCAAAATGAGCTCAAGTAAAAGTGAGCAAAGTAAAGGACATAATAGAACTACTATAACTGCACTGCTTTATCTTCAAAAAATTTTAAGAGTTTTTAAGTTACCTCTGGGTTGTTTCTTCATCTTGATATGTGTTCTTTTAAACCTTAAAGAGATATCATGGAATACTGGAGGGTAAAAACATAAAGATGAACAAGGTTAGGTATGAGCTTTAATGCCCTTGCAAATATTACACAGCAACTAATACAACCATAAGGAGCCAGCACACAGTGTCCAAGGATAACTGACAAAGTTTGATTTACCCATCACCACCTTCTCAGGAGAGAAAGTTTGCTTCTACATTTTACATGTTTATTGTAAGAATGTAGCAACAAGCACAGAAAAACAAAGTTACCATCTTATATATATACTAGAGGCCCAGTGCACAAAATTCATGCAGGGGGGGCCGGTGTCCCTCAGCCCAGCCTGCACCCTCTCCAATTTGGGACCCCTCGAGGGATGTCCGACTGCCCGATACCGGTAGGATCAGGCCTAAATGGGCAGTCGGACATCCCTCTCACAATCCAGGACTGCTGGCTCCCAACTGCTCACCTGCCTGCCTTCCTGATTGCCCCTAACCACTCCCCTGCCAGCCTGACTGCCCCTAATTGCCCTCCCCTGCAGGCCTGGTCACCCCCAACTGCCCTCCCCTGCAGGCCTGGTCCCTCCTAACTGCTCTCCCCTGCAGGCCTGGGTCCCCCCCAACTGCCCTTCCCTAGAGGCCTGGTTGCCCCCAACTCCCCTCCTCTGCCGGCCTGGTCACCCCTAACTGCCCTCCCCTGAAGGCTTGATCACCCCCAACTGCCCTCCCTTGCAGGCCTGGTCTCTCCCAACTGCCCTCCCCTGCTGGCCATCTTGTGGTGGCCATCTTGTGTTTACATGGGGGCAGACAACTTTGACCACATGGGGGCAGCCATCTTTGTGTGTTGGAGTGATGGTCAATTTGCATATTACTCTTTTATTAGATAGGATATATAAAGAGACAGGGTCTGTAATGACCGAAGGCTGAAAGGCTCAACCAAACACCAGAAGTCAGTGTTGAGTTGCCGTGGCGACCCAGCACTGATTGCAGCCGGTGCCGGGGCAGCGACCCAGCACTGACTGCGGAGGGGGCTGCAGATTAGGCCCGGAGAGAGAGGCAGGGTCTGATCTGCAGCCTCAGTGGCAGCTGTTGATCAGCCGTTGCCTCTCTTTCTCTCCGGGCTTCACCAGCAGCCACGTCTCTGTTTCTCTACAGGCCTCCACAGGGCTGCTGATCAGCCCCGCCTTTTTGATCAGGCCCAGAGATAGGCCCGGAGATGCGGACTGGCATAGAAACTGACCAATCAGAACCAAATCTGGGTGAAGTGCCAGGAGCCAATGGCTGCCTAGGAGGCGGAGCTTTTGATGCTGACTGACATAGAAACCAACCAATCAGAACCTAATCTTGGTGAACTACAAAGGCAGAACCTAATGTGGGGGCTGAGGAGGGATTTTAAGGGCAACAGTTGTTTGGTGTAAGGTGTAAGAAAGAGGTTCAATTTTTTAATGACCGGTTTGGCAGTATAGTGCATATGGCTGGCTATCAGTCCAGATATAGGGATTATGTGTTTTCTCGGCCAATAGCATCTCCTCCTGCTAAAAAAGGCTTTTCCCCCCAGTTTAAGCAATCCTATCCTATATAAGCTATCTATACTAATAAAAAACTAATATGCTAACTAGACCAGGAGATCTTCCGGACATCCTTCCAGAAAAAAACATGGTGGTGGGGTCGAGGCAGAGGTGGTTAGGGGTGATCAGGCTGGCAGGGCGGGGGGGGGGGCAGTTGGGGGCGAGCAGGCCAGCACGGGGGGCAGTTGGGGGTGAGCAGGCCAGCATAGGGGGCAGCTGGGGTCTATCAGGCCAGCGGGGGGCGGGGGGGGTGACAGTTGGGGGCGAGCTGGCTGGCGGTGGGGAGGGCAGTTGGAGGCAAGCAGGCCAGCAGAGGGTGCAGGTGGGGCAATAAGGCTGGCAGGGGAAACAGTTGGGGGCCATGAGGCCAGCCGGGGAGGGCAGTTGGGGGGCATGAGGCAAGCGGGGGGGTAGGTGGTGGTGATCAGGTCGGCAGGGAGGGGGCAGTTGGGAGCAACCATGCTGGCGGGGGGGGGGTAGTTGGGGGTGAGCAGGCCGGCAAAGGGGGGAGGGGCAGTTGGGGGCGAGCTGGCCAGCACAGGGGGCAGTTGGGGGCAAGCTGGCTGGTGAGGGGGGGGCAGCTGAGGGCAAGCAGGCCGGCAAGGGGGGGCAGGTGGTGGTGATCAGGCTGGCGGGGTGGGGCAGTTGTGGGTGAGCAGGCTGGCAGCGGGGGCAGTTGGGGGTGAGCTGGCTGGCAGGCAGAATGGTTAGGGGTGATCAGGCAGGCAGGCAGGCAGGCAGGTGAGCGGTTAGGAGCCAGCGGTCCCTGATTGTGAGAGGTCCCAGATTAGAGGCTGCAGGACGGGCTGAGGGACACCCCGCCCCCACCCCCATGCATGAATTTCGTGCACCAAATCACTAGTAGAAATATACTGCCACACAATGAGCAAGCACAGCCTTGCAAATTTTAAAAGAAAAGATTAACACTCACTTGTATGGTCTTCATATCGTTCTATATAATGCAAATAGTGAACTGCTCTGTTCTTTGCCTGAAAGATGAAAAATATTTTTCTTAAATCTACTGTTGGAATGTACCTTTTCTCAGAGAGTTCAAAAAATATCTTTTGCCCTGGTTGGTGTTGCATCAGCCCTCACACCAAAGGGTCTGGGGTTTGTTTCCCAGTCAAGGACATGTACCTGGGTTGCAGATTGGTCCAGGCCCCGGTCAGGAGGCAACCAATCTATGTGTCTTTTTCACATAGATGCTTCTCTCTCCTCTCGCCCCCCTCCCATTCCTCCCTTCCACTCTAAAAATCAATGGAAAAAATATCCTCCGGTGAGGATGAACAAAAAACCTCATAAAATACTAGAGGCCCAGTGCACAAAATTCGTGCACAGGTAGGGTCCCTAGGCCTGGCTGGTGATCAGGGTCAATCTGCGGGGCGACTGGTGAACTCACACTGGCACCCGCCTTGGCCGGCCTGGCACCGCCTGCTTGCCAGCCCCGGTCCCCGACACCACTGCTGCCGGTCACCTCCCTCTGCGGGGTGACCAACAGGGCGATTGGGGGAGGAGGGCCTGCTTGCACCCGCCTTGGCTGGCCTGGGGTCTGCGGGCTGGGGACAGCTCCTGCATTGAGCATATGCCCCCTGGTGGTCAGTGCGCATCATAGTAACTGGTCATTCAGCTGGTCGTTTCACTGTTTGGTCGATTTGCATATTAGGCTTTTATTATATAGGATTTTATTATGGAAAATTTCAAAGTTACACAACAATTTCAGTATATATTTCTAAAAGCTAAAAATTTAATAAAAAAAGAAACTTAACCACACTATCACTATCACAACCTCAAAAAATTAACAATAATTCCTTGGTGTCCTTGGACATTCTGTCAGTGTGAGACACTTTCCCAGCTGTCTCACAATTTTGGAAACAATCACAAGTCTGATGAAAATGATGTGAAAGAACATAGGTTTCAGAAACTGCTCTTTGTGAGATGTGGAAACTTGGACAGGAAGCCTCAGGAGAAGGTTATTGTAGTTTATTTTTATGTGTGGTTTCCATCATGTCTAGTACTTTGCCATTGATCTCTTACTGTCAATGAAAGAAAAACGTACGTACTTTTCTGAACGCGTCCGCCCGATCAGTGGCTTTCCCAATGGCAAAACCTTTAAAAGAAAAAGCCAAAATATGAAAAAAGGCATATATTTGGCACATCTTTGACCACATTTCAAGTTTCAGCTCCTACAATATTTCATAGCACTTCATTTCTCCTCTGCCCACAGAAAACCTGCTATACTAAATGAATGACAAAGCAGGAGGCTACAGAGATTTGCTTCTCTGTTCTGGGACATTTGGGAAACGGTACACTTTTGGGATATAAAATCCATAACATTCCCTTTTATTAATCTCTACATAAAACTAAGTTTACTCAATAAAAAATAAAACTAAACATGGTTTTGAATATTTTTGAAAACAGATTAAAATAACCAGAAAGGTTGGGAAAACATACATTGCTATAGAGTAAAACCATGATTTCACTGGAACCTTCAAATGCAATTCGGATTTCAAAGAACTAGGAGATAAAAATCAATGATTCTTGAGTTTGTGGGTACTTAACTCCATGAAGTGAGGTTTATCACAAGTTACCATAAATGCCTCCACTGTCTGCTGTCACCATTAATTATTTAAAGTAACATAAAACTGCTCCATAAGAGACACAAGACATATGAAAACCTGCGACAAATGATTCCAATTCCTAATTTAACCATACAAGTCCTACAGGAAAATATGAGTGAATTTATTTATAATCTTCAAATGAAGGTTTTCTAAGCATAAAACCAGAAATCCAGACACAAAACCAGAAGTAATAAAAGACTGATAAATTTGCTACATAAAGGTTTAAAACTTCTATGGGTTAAAATTTACAAGTGGAAAAAATAAAAAACTAAGTCAAAATATGTGATAGGCAAAGGGCCAATGTCCATAACTCACAAAGAACTATATCCTCAATGAGGAGAACAGCCAAAAAACATGCAAAACAGAAAAATGGGCAAAGCAAATGAACTGACAGACCTCAAAGAAGAAATAATAATGGCCAATAAACATGCAAAATGATGTCCAAGCTCTCATAGAGAAAAAAATGGAAATCAAAACAGAGATAGTTTTCACTATGATACTGATGATCAGTAACATTTTATTATACTCAGGGCTGGCAAGGGTGAGGGTACAGATGAACATAAATCGATGTAACCTTTTGGGAGGGTTCTGGCAATACTTATCAACATTCAAAATGCATACAATTTTGAGGCAGCAACTTCAGTGCAAGAAATTTCCCCTATTGACTTTTGTACCAAAGTATAACAAATTACATGTACAAGAAGTCATTTTGTTTTAAAAAAAAATACTACAAAATTGGGCTCAACATAAATATTCAACAAAGGGAAAAGGTAACAAAAATTACATTTATCCACACAATGGAAAACTATGCAATCAGTACAAAGAATGAGGGGGAATCTGTTTATGCTAATACAGGAAGATCTCTGGATAATGCTAACTGAGAAAAGTTAGGTACATAATTATGAGCATGTTATGATCCCTTTATGTAAATTAAAAAAAAAGATATATGAATAAAGAATTTCTGGTAAAGATACAAAAATAACTGTTAAGACTGATTTCCTTTGGCAACATACTATACATATGTATGACTTATTTTTAAAGTGTCATGTAGTTAATTAGGCAGTTTTCTTTCCCTTACACATTCAATAAACATTCACTATGGAAACTTTATAGAAAAGAAGAAAATTTAAATGAATGGCCAACCTATGAATTAGAGTAAATGTTATTAACCTTTTCAGTATATAGCCTTCCATTCTTCCCTTTGCATATAAACATCCTATATAATAAAAGGGTAATATGCTAATTGACCCTAAGGGAGGAACGACCAGTCACTATGACGTGCACTGACCACCAAGGGGCAGATGCTCAACGCAGGAGCTACCCTGGGGTGGTCAGTGCGCTTCCGCAGGGAGAGTGCCGCTCAGCCAGAAGCCAGCTCATGGTTGGCTAAGTGCAGTGGCGGTGGCGGGAACCCCTCCCGCCTCCGTGGCAGCACTAAGGATGTCTGACTGACAGCTTAGGCCCACTCCCTCCGGGAGAGTGGGCCTAAGCAGTAGGTCAGACATCACCCAAGGGGTCCCGGACTGCAAGAGGGCACAGACCAGGCTGAGGGACACCAACCGCCCGCCACCCCCCGCAAGTGCACGAATTTTCGTGCACGGGGCCTCTTGTACTTTATAAAAAATTTATTGGATGATATTGGTTAATAGGATCATATACCATAGATTTCAAGTGTGCATTCCTATGATACTTAAAAAAAACAACAACAGAGAAGTTGGAATTATATTTGGTCTTATATGAAGTTGTGCTTTTTTTACTTAGCATTATTTTTATAAGTTTCCATAATTCTTTAGTGGCCTAAGAATATTACGCTATATGGCTGTATTCTTTTTGTAACTATGTCCCTACTATTGAGCATGTAATGTAGTGGTTTCTTTCCCCCTCATTTTTCACTATTTACGTAACACAATAGTGTTTCTAAAATACCCAAAATACCCAATGGTGCCCTGGCCCATGTGGCTCAGTTGGTTGAGCATCATCCCATGCACCAAAGGTCACCGGTTTGATTCCTGGTCAGGGCACATGCCTGGGTTGTGGGCTCAATCCCCCAAAGGAGGCATACAGGAGGCAACTGATCTGTCTTTCTCTCTCTCAAACTCTCTCTCTCTTTCCCTCTCCATTCCTCTCTCTCTAAAAATCAATGAATCAATGAAAACATCCCATTGGTCCTCATAGGAAAAGGCAGATGTGGAAAATCTATTCTTTCTTTTCCCTCTAAGGAATTTCATGGGGTGACCATAAGATTTGTGAACCCAAACTCCAAAAAATTTCATTCATCAATAGAAAAAGTCTGGTCAGCAGCATGAACCCATGGACTCAGGCTGAGTAAAGGCCACACCTATCCCCACCGCTGCCACCAGCACCCCTAATGTCACTGCACCTCATTCACCTGCAGCTCCTCTGCCATTCCCCACAGCGACCAGCACACGGACTGATTTCTTTCTTCCCTCTTTTGCTGTCATATTGAAAACATTTCTTACCTAAAAGACAAAATGTTTCATAAATATTTTACCTTAAGGAAACTCTGAAGTGGGAACTGGAGCAGCAGTTCTTTTTAATATATTTTTATTGATTTCAGAGAGAGAGAGAGAGAGAAACATCAATGATGAGAATCACTAATCAGCTGCCTCCTGCACACCTACTACTGGGGATCGAGCCCATAACCCAGGCATGTACCCTTGGCCAGAATCGAACCTGGGACCGTCCAGTCCACAGGCCGACACTCTGTCCACTGAGCCAAACCAGCTAGGGCTTGTTAGCAGTTCTGAGATAACTTAAAGGGATCTGAAACTACACAACGCAATGTACCCCATTTTAACAAACGTATGCAAAGGAAAAAGGTGCTGATTAAACTTGGTCATGGTTTATAACTGGTGGCCAAAAGACACATCCCAATATCAGAGATATTGAAATACGAAAGAAATGTGTATTTAGAAATAAAACTCTGTATATAGAAAAAAAATAGCATAAAACCAGATCTCCGTGCTAAGGATTAGGCTCACCTGAAAATAGAGAATTTGGAAATACTTGCTTATTATGAACTACAGGAAAACTTGCATTTTTTTGGTGTGTGTATGATGTATATTAAAGGCCAGGAATCATGAAACTGTTAACTAAACAGTTTACATTGCAGCCGCTTTCCCATAAAATGAGGTTAAAGGAAAAGGGAGCTGAGTCCACTGCTGTGGATCATCTAACAGGAAAACACCCACATATACAAGAATTCTTCAAAGGAATTAACTTCCAATAAGTATACACTGGGACCCAAAGACATAAAATACTTGCAAACATATTTTAAGTTGTATAGACAACTGGTATTAAAGAAATGATATACAAAATTCAGGCACAAACTCAATAAATGATCATTCCACCCGGCAGTTAACACTCACAAGGCTGCAGCACCAGCTCTAAGGGCAGATGACTACCTTAGGGACTGCCCTGGAAAGTGACTGAAATTTACCTCAAGCAGGCTTGTTTCAAAGGCCTGCAGGGTGATTTCCCATCAAGAGCTGTACATCAGAGCAGCCCCACGCTTCCCAGCCCTGCCCCATGGCTCCTGCAGTCCCTGCTCCCTGAACTGAAGCCAGGTTCAGCTGGTTCATAATTCGAGCACAGATCACTAATGCTACCTTAGCTTTAGGAAGGAGGAAATCTCAACGTAATTCCCAAATTCTGTTATCAACAGACCAAAACTGCCTTGTCATGAGACCTCAATTGATTGCGCCCCCGAAAGGGCAACAGTCAGGAGAACCCGTATCAAGTGATTGAAATTCAAGTTTCATTATTTTCTTACCCAAATCAGCTCTGTGCCTTAGAAAACATCACCCATCAAGGCTTTCCTCATAGTCCTTTTAAGCTATCCCTACTCCACCACCCTGAACTTTTCCAATTTCTCCCAAGACCTAACTGGGTACTGGGTTCAGCGAGCCTACCTCAAGTATCCTGGTATCAAAATCATCGTATGTTTCTGTAGAAAGAAAAGAAACAGGCATACAGATACGTGTCAATACAATTAGTGTACAAAAGCATTTTCAACACAGGCATGATTATCGACATTTATGTGAGAAAAAAAGTGAATCTTTTGGTGCCACTTCACAGGCCATGCCCTGGTCCTCCACCACCACCAGACCACTACACCATTAAACTCATACCAGTAAACTCGGCCACCACCTCCCTGACTGCACCCTCCTACCCCTCCAGCTCTCTCACTCAATGTTTCCCTGGGCGATGGTTCTTGGTGCTCCCCAGCACCTCCAGACTCTTGACCACTGTTTTCTTTCCCTCTTACCCCTTCCCGTCTTCATAGCCTCTCCCACAGCCAACACACCACAGCCCATCTTTTTCTCCAGAGCGTGTGAATATCCTCGACTCCCTCACCTTTTTCTCTCCTCCGTATTGTCTATGCCTGAATCAATGCAGCTGTCTGGCCACACCTGGCCTGCTGGGTGCCACAGAAGAGAAGTCAAAGCATAGTACATACTTGGACCCCTAAACATTCATGGTCTCTAATTCAATCAAGAGCTCCCTGCAACCTGTCAGCCTCTTATGTCCTTTTAGTTAGGCCCCTCTCCACTCACCTCATAGCCACTTCAAACACTCTATGTTCCTTTAACTTTTTACTATAAAAAATTTCGATCATGTACAAAAACAGAATAGCTGAGTGACAGCTTATGTATTCATTAGCCAGCTTCAACAATTATCAACTCATGGTCAGTCTTCTTTTCTCTACACTGTTCAATTCCGACTCTGGATAATCTGGGAGAAAGTCCCAGATACCCTGCTTTTCATCAAAATATTCTGGTGGCCAGCCCTTGCCGGTTTGGCTCAGTGGATAGAGCATCGGCCTATGGACTAAATGGTCCTGGGTTCGATTCTGGCCAAGGGCACATGCCCGGGTTGCAGGCTCCATCCCCAGTAGGGGGCGTGCAGGAGGCAGCGATCAATGATTTTCTCTCATCATTGATGTTTCTATCTCTCTCTCCCTCTCCCTTCCTCTCTGAAATCAATAAAAATATATATATATATTTTTTTAAAGAAACAATATTCTGGTAGCCATGCTCATCGTTGCCCCATCCTCTCCTCAGCAGATGGCCTCTCCTCCTCCCAGTCCAGCTGAAGCCGCTAGACCAGTGATGGGCAACCTTTTGAGCTTGGTGTGTCAAACTTCGCAAAAAAACTGAGCATAACTCGGGTAGTGTGTCACTTTGAGGAAAAAACATTATTTCGCAAATGTTTCATCCTCGGCATGCGGCCGCCTCAGCGGCCGCGTGTCATCAGAAATGGCTACGCGTGTCAGTGCTGACACGCGTGTCATAGGTTCGCCATCACGGCACTAGACAGACATCTCTCACACACCCTGCCCCATTACCAATACAGGCTCACCTGAATCTGTCACGAGTTAGTGCACTTATCTCTACTCTGAAGCTGGGTCCTCGTTAAGGACTTGCTGATCTTTTTTCTCCTCCCAACTGAAGCCTTCTATTCAGCTCGAAGCATGCTCGCCAGTCTCTCCCTCTCAGCCTCTGCTCTTCTCTTTAAGCCAAACTTAAGAAAGCACCACACTCTTGTCTATTCTTCATCTCCTCAAGAATGGATGTTCGAGATTTTTCTCTACATATATGGCTGTTGGGGGGTGCGGAGGACTTTGGTTTCTAATTTGGCCTAAGGAGTATTTTGAACTTTTCTTTCATTTTTCTGTTTATGAGGCTTAATGACAACGATCTGGTTTATCCTGTTATGGAAACTTCCACACCATGCTGCTCCACAGACACCCCACGACCAGTTGTGTTGGAAAACTGCTGTGCAGATCCCTAACGCACATCACCACATGTAAGGCTCTGAGAAGCCACACAATAGCAGTGTCTGAACCCAGTGCTCTGCATCCTGTGTGTGGAATACTTTTGGTTACGGGCCTCTAATGTTCCATAAAATATAGCTGGATAATAATGTAAAGTTATTTCAATGATGTTCAAATCCTTTTTTTTTTTTTTTGGGGGGGGGGGGAAGCAATCTAAACAGGTAAGTAAATAAACTCATATTAAGGAACTCCAGAACTACAAGCAATCTCTCTGTTACAAAGGTAAGCAAAATCAGGACTCTGCTACCTCCATTGGGACCCGGGTCGGGGGGGCCAAGACTGACACCTCCCCACGAGTTTCCACTCCAGCCTCGCTCCCGCTTAACCTTCATCTTCCTCTTCCGGTCCCATTCTTCTCTCTGCTGGAACATGTCAGCTTCCACCTTCTCCTGCTCTTCCTTGCTTCTCTGGGCAATGGTCTGCACAGCTCCATCCTTCATCAGAGGGACATTCAGACCAGGCCATAGGAAGCCACTGTGCCCTGAAAGTTTAAAAACATGCATGAGTAAGAATTTCTTTAAAGCATTCATTGGAGTGTTAAAATGCCAGGCAATGGGTGTACAGATGATACTGCTGGTAGGAGTTTAAACTAACATAATCACTTGGCAGGCCACTTGGCACATCATTAAAATTTTCAGCTAATAATTCCACTTCATGGTATTAGGCTAGAGAAATTAGGCAAAGGCAAAAAATGGAAACAATGTGTTACATGTCCAGCACTACTGAAGGATTGAGCAAACCATGGCACAGCCAACATATGAAATCTGCACTAAACTGAAATAATGAGATAGTTCTGTGGGTTCTGATGTGGAACATTACCCAAGATCTGAGTGAAAAAAAAAAAAAAAAGGTAAATTATAAGACAGAGTTATGTGTAGCACATGATACAGTTTAATTATTTTTTTAAAAGAAAATATATATTTCTTTTAAGGTTTTTATGTATATACTAGAGGCCTGATGCATGAAATTCATGCAAGAGTAGGCCTTCCTTCCCCCAGCTGCCGACACCGGCTTCCCTCCGGCACCTGGGCCTCTGACTTCGCTCCAGCAGCCGGCAGGCACCTGGGACCTGGGCTTCCTTCACAGCCCTGGCTTCGTCCAGAAGGACATCTGTTGTAATTAGCATATTACGCTTTTATTATTATAGATGAGCATTTAAAAAATGCCAGAAGGGCCCTAACTGGTTTGGCTCAGTGGATAGAGCGTCGGCCTGCAGACTGAAGGGTCCCAGGTTCGATTCCAGTCAAGGGCATGTACCTTGGTTGTGGGCACATCCCCAGTAGGAGGTGTGCAGGAGGCAGCTGATCAATATTTCTCTCTCCTCGATGTTTCTAACTCTCTATCCCTCTCCCTTCCTCCCTGTAAGAAATCAATAATATCTACACTAATAAAAGAGAAATATGTAAATTGACCGTACCTCCATGATGCCTACCAGCCAACCAGGAGAGAATATGCAAATTAGCAGGACAAAGATGGCAGCGGCCCCATCCCCCAGCTGCTCCAGGCGTGGAGCGGCCAGGCGGGGCAGGACACCTGCTATGAGGGGGAGAGTGGAGGCGCAGAGAGAGCTACAGGAGCGGTGCTCTGGCCGGAGCAAAGCAAAGACTCCGGCCGGAGTCAGCAAGAAGCCTGCAGACTCGCCAGAGTCAGCGAGGAGCCTGCAGGCTCTGGCTGGAGTCAGTGAAGACTCCGGCTTGAGCAAAGGCGGAAGGCGGCAGCCAGAGTGAAGGCCTGGGTTCCAGGTGCTGGAAGAAAACCAGTGCTGGCAGCCAGGTGAAGGAAGGCCTATTGCACGAATCTTCGTGCAATGGGCCTCTAGTATATATATATTTTAAAATGCCAGAAGGAAACACACCAAAATGAGATCAGATGTTTCCAAGTACCCCATACTATTTTTATTCTTCAAGGCAACTGAGAAGGAGGGTATGGAAAGGGCACCAGGAGGACTTAGGTTTCTCCTATGGTCTGAAGTTTTTACTGAGAAGTGTGTATATATATATATCTGTGTGTGTGTGTGTGTGTGTGTGTGTGTGTGTGTGTGTGTATATATATACACACACACACACATATGATGGTTATAATTTTTTAAATGTTAACAAAAAAAATAAAATACAGTCCTAGCCAGTTTTGCTCAGTGGATAGAGCGTCAGCCTGCAGATTGAAGGGTCCCGGGTTCGATTCTGGTCAAGGGCACATGCTCAGGTTTCGGGCTCCATCCTAGTAGGGGATGTGCAGGAGGCAGCTGATCAATGATTCTCTCTCATCATTGATGCTTGTAACTCTCTCTCTCCCTCTCCCTCCCTCTCTGAAATAAAAAATATATTTAAAAAAAATGAATAAATAAGTAAAATACAAGGTAAGGCAGAGAAAAATATCCAAGTAGATATGCAGTAACTAGAACAGTGAAGGTGTTTATGTCATGCCTGAAAGGCTATTACTATCCCATATAATAAAAAGGTAATATGCAAATTGACCCAAAGGGCAGAACGACCAGAAATGACCAGTAGCTATGACGCACACTGACCACCAGGGGGCCGACACTCAATGCAAGAGCTGCCCCCTGATGGTCAGTGTGCTTCCACAGGGGGAGCGCCACTTAGCCAAAAGCTGGCTCATGGCTGGCCAGCGCAGGTCAGTGACGGGAGCCTCTCCCACCTCTGTGGCAGCGCTAAGGATGTCCAACAAATGGCTTAGGCCCACTCCCTGCAGGAGAGTGGGCCTAAGCCGTCAGTCAGACATCCCCCGAGGGGCCCCGGGCTGCGAGAGGGCACAGGCTAGGCTGAGGGATACCCTCCCCCACCCCCTGCCCCGACCCAGTGCATGAATTTTCATGCACTGGGCCTCTAGTCAACAATAATTTATCAGCAACCACAACGAAATGCCAATTCAAGAACACCATACTATTTTTATTCTTCAAAAAAACACAAGAATAAACAATCATGTGTTCCCAGGGTTGGTAAACCTAAGGGCCACAGGCCAAATCCAGCCCACCACTTGTTTCTATAAATAAAGTTTTATTGGAACAAGCTATGCTAATTTGATTATGTATTGTCAATGACTATTTTGTGCCCCTGGTTGTAACAGAGACCATGTAGCTCACAAAGCTGAAACTATTTACTACCTAGCCCTTTGCAGAGAGAGTTTGCCAACTCGCCATTTATTCCATCTTTTATCCTGAATCATATGCTACACTGATACCGAAGGTTTGTGAAGGAATGAATGAATAATCCCTTTCTACAAAATTTTCCTCCCCCAGAATCCTGGGGTAAGCAGCAGATCCTCATGTCCTTCAAGAGAAATGTTTTAATACTTGTAGATTGTAAAAATATCTATAAAATTTGGGGGAGAAACCTTAAAAAGCACATTAGCTATTTTTTTAAGCTTACCTTCACCGATGATCTGACCCCTGTTCAGATCCTTCCTTCTCTTTCTCTTAGTTCTCTTGCCTCTTCCTTTTCTTGCTCCAGCACCAGTCTCTGCTAAAGCACCTTTCCATAGCTCATCTGCTGTCACTGTAATGAGAGAGGATTTTATTTATTTATCTTAGTTTTAAGCAATGATCTATGGTCTCCCATTGAATAGAAAAGAACAGAAGACGCCAGCTTCACTTGCACCATTGCAGACATGAAAGTAAAATTAAACCATTCTTTGCACATTTCTAATAATTACATTTGGAAAACCCAAAAGGAACCAATTCTACTACTTTCAAATATGGCCTTCCTCCACAAAAGACAGCCAACATTTAAATCCCTCTCTCCAACAAGTTTGTTTCCCAGACATTTTATCAACTATTTACAGATCCTCTTGCCTCCATTAAAACCAGAGATAATCAATAACTATCCTTCTTAAATACAGACTTTTTAGCCTAAACAAGAACCGACATGTCAATCTGATCCATAATAAGTCTTAATAAGTTGGATGTTGTGCTTTATTCTTCTGTGAATGACCTAAACATCTCCTTCAAAATAAAATGCCCAAATTCACCTTAAACGCTGATTAAAGGCCAATCAATCAATACACAGGAAAGAACGAGTGAGTAGGGGTCTGAGAGTTAATATTTGCAAGTGAGTGTGTGTCTTTCCTAAACCATGCTTGTTTTTTACTTTGCGTATAGACCTGACACTGCTGATTTCCACTGGTGAATTTCAAGGATCCCAAAATCTTTTTCTACCATACATTTCAATCAGTATTTTCCAGTTTGTGCTTGTGGAATGTATAGATTATTTACTTCTGAATTTTACTGGAGAATTTAATTGTGAATAAATACTAAAATAATTCTGAATTTTATTGGTGTAGAATCTAAATCATTAATTAGATTTAAATTCTCTCTTCCCAAGGACTTCCAGCCTTTCACAGTATCACCAATTGGTTTTACAAACACAGGTTCTGTTCCATTATCAATTTACTTAACCCTACCAGACCTGAGGCCCTGAACCTAACTGTCCCCTATACCTGGGCTCCTGAGCATTAAAGAGAAAAAATCAACATGATATAGAAAAATGTTAGTTAGATGCAAACAAGTGGTTAGAATAAGATGGAACTTGGAGACATTGTAGAAAATAGGCCTACCTTTCATCTAGCGCCAATATTCCACCTCAGAGTCTGAATCAACCAAAGTATCCATCACCTGTTGGACTGTGATAAGCCTAGACCTACTTCACTTTCCTGTTGAAGTGCTTGGTTCTTCAGCCGCTCGTTTCATTGTGAATTTTCAGAATTTTTTCACGTCAAACCACACAAAGTCAATTCAAACACACGGGGGCAGACATTTGCAATGGCTAACCATGAGGTTTGACCATGATTGGTTGGTTAGTTTTAGTTTGTGACGCATTTTTTCCACGTACTAGGCAAAGTACCGAAAATTAGATACAGCGGTATAGCGGCAGATTCGGAAATTACCGAAAAATCGGTAAAGCAGTCTGGTAGGGTTAATAAAGAATCAGAGCCACACAAATGTTGTACTAGTCAAAAATCTAAACTACATATAGCTGCCTGCCTGACGTACTAAAAATATCTACAACACAAGTATTTTCATCCTCCCTTAGGGTTTAAAAGTTCTACCTGCTTGCTTCCTGAAAAGCCTTATCTTGACCCTCAGGGTAGATAACACGAAAGGGAAAAATGTTTTGGATTTATAATACTTTTAAATGCTTTTACCTGCACAGTATACTGTTGGTTGTTTTTTTAAAAAACACACACACATATTAGTACAGTTGATCTCCATTAACTGAAGGTCAAAAAAGTAAGTGAGACTCCACATCACATAGTGCTGTTTACCCCTGATCAGAGCAAAGGGTTTAGATTGAGCTCAAACTTGAGCATACTGATTCACTTGAAAGCAGCACAGGTTCAAAATAAAATAACCAATCGCAGACTAAACTCTAAACGGTTGATTTTCTTTCCTGACTGCTTAAAAATTATGGTGCCTACAAATGCCATCCAAACCTGAAAGTTCCCAATGAGAGCATTTCCAAAGGAGGCATATTAAGAGGTAAATCAATTACAGAGTTTTTAATCACTTAGAAGCAGAATGAGCAAATCACTCATTAAGACTAAAAGGGGTTCTATTTGCAAAAGAACTTGATATTGAGACAAGGAAATGAAAGACTAAAGCATTTAATTCATCTTTTTTACATAAAAGGAAAATAAAATTTCTAACTACATTTGAAAAAGACAAGCCACATGTCAACTTTTGAATGGCATTACGCTTTTTTAAATGGTTGTAAACTTTTTTAAAGATTATAACAGAAATGGTTATTATATATATATATATATATATATATATATATATATATATATATATTATTGATTTTTTACAGAGAGGAAGGGAGAGGGATAGAGTTAGAAACATCGATGAGAGAGAAACATCGATCAGCTGCCTCCTGCACACCCCCTACTGGGGATATGCCTGCAACCAAGGTACATGCCCTTGACCAGAATCGAGCCCGGGACCCTTCAGTCCACAGGCCGAGGTTCTATCCACTGAGCCAAACCGGTTAGGGCTGGTTATTTTTTTAAATCCAGAAAATATAGACAGTATGAAGAATATAAAAAATATTCAGAATCCCATCACCACTGTTAGATCAGAATGTATATCCTATTTTTTAATTCATACATGCATACTTAAGTGTATACATATTTTTGTTTTAGACAAAGTTGGAATTATAACATTTGTATTTTTTTTATTATATTGTGAGCCTTATCTCATATTCTTAGTTAATACTAAGAAAATTTTTTAAAAGCTACAAGTTGAATTGAGTTGTTTTGACAGATTTTACTATTTTAACTGGTCTAAGATTCTAATTAACCTAAATTGCTATTTAGAATAGATATACTATTATTTCAACTCTGTCAAAGAAACAGCAAAAACTAGCCCCATGCTAATTTCAACTGAGAACACGCCCTTGAAGCTAATCTCAATATGACTTGGGAACCAATAAACTCATAAGGGTACAGAGTCCCATAACTAAGAACACAGGCTAATGCCGAGTCTGAGGCTGGTGGGACAGCAGTGCAGGGACAGGGCCTGAGAGGGCAAAAGGCACCTCTAGAATAACAGGAGTTAAGAAAAAAGGCCTTTTAGGACAAGGCAAAGACTATTTTAAAAAATTCCCAAGGCCTCTGAGTCTGATACAGTCCCTAAGACTCCAACTCCATCCACCTCTCTTTTTGCGCCCAATCTGCAGATACAACAAAGCCTATGCTACTTGCTACGTCCCTACCACCAAGCCCTCTTTCCTGCATTGCTACACAATGACCTAGTTATAGGAGACCTCCACATTACAGTGAACTGCAGCCACACAATGGAACACTCAGCTGTCATAACACTGCACAGCAAGAGCCTGTGAACTAACGTGGAAATGTATAATATATCGCTGCATGAAAAGATGGCAAAACCAGGATTTCAGGCAGTAGGGTTATAGGTGCTTTTATTTTTTGATTCTGTATTTACCAAATAGTTTAAAATAAACTGGCTTTATAATTCTAGTTTTTAAAAATTTGCCTAATGTTGAGTTGTAATTTCAATCTCCATTTATATCAGTTCAGATTGAACTCTTTCAAATTCTATCACAAGTAGGAGTCGTGTTAACAAAATATCTACTTAAATAAACTTTTCCTGATTAGATATCCTACCTCAACTAAAGCACAACTGGAAACAGACTCTGAGTATCTTCTTGGTGTGAATCTAAATCAGCCTCAGGGGCCCCAAAGAAGAGCATTAAAGTAAATGAGTGGTTCCCAAAGTATAATACAAATATGACTGGTAGCATGTGAGATAATTCTACAAGGTACATGAAGGAACATTTTTATTTTAATAGTATATCACATACTAATCACTGAAGTGACAATTCATTTAAGGAAGTAAAAATAAAGAAAAATTAAGATACAAAAGCATCTTTCATTGTCCTGTTTCATGAAATGGGAAGTTTGCGGCCAGTCTACGTACATTTAGTGAAGAAACTATAGGATCTATACTGTTGGCCCATCAAGTTGCTGGGAGAAGAAATGCAGCATTGTGTCTGTAGCGCACAGGTCAAGCCGCTGAAATGACAATTGTCTCTGGTTCCTGGAGATGACAAAGGGCCTGTAGGTAGATGGGAAAAAACTTTGAATTAGATGCTCTATGGCTGTGAAAAAACATTGCCAGCACCAAATAATTAATTGTTCCTAATAAAATTAAGTCACAAAAATCCTGAACTTTTTTTTAAATTGATTTCAGAGAGGAAGGGAGAGGGAAAGAGAGATAGAGATAGAAACATCAATGATGAGAAGGAATCACTGATCAGCCAACTCCTGGACGCCCGCCACTGGGGATCGAGCCTGCAACCTCCTAGGCATGTGCCCTTGACCGGAATCGAACCTGGTACCCTTCAGTCCGCAGGCTGTAGCTCTATCCACTGAGCCAAATCGGCTAGGGCCAAAAAAATCCTGAACTTTTAAGAATCATATTCTGAGGACAGTGTTTCTTTTGGTTAGAAAAATAAAGTACAGAACAGTGCTAGAGCATCCATCCTACCCGTTATTTAAAAAATAAAGGAGGGTCAGGGTGTGAATTTATTTTACAGACTAACTCCAAACAGAAACATGTACAAGAAATTGTTAACAGTGGTTGCCTCACATACATCTGAGGTTGGAGATGAGAGACTGGCTTTTTTTGTGGGGTTTTTTGGAATTCTTTTTAACCATATATATGTATCACTTTAAAAGGTGTTTTTAAATAGCCATGTCTTAGAGGCAGGCATTTTTATCAATGCCATGGATGGCGGTGTCCTGTGAGGAAGATGGCAGGGGTAAGAGGAACCATTGGACTCAAGGAAATAAAAATATTGATTGGAAAAGTGTACATGCTTAAGCTTTTGCATTTCAGTGGAGAACCTAGTGACTATAAGAGAAGTGAGAAGGGAAGTGAGTTCTCGAGAGAAAAAGGTCATTTAAGGTTACTGGGCTTGACAAACAGGAAGCCAATGAGAAGTTTATTAAGAAGTATATGGTGCCGAAACCGGTTTGGCTCAGTGGATAGAGCGTCGGTCTGTGGACTGAAAGGTCCCAGGTTCGATTCCGGTCAAGGGCATGTACATTTGTTGTGGGCACATCCCCCGGTGGGGGGTGTGCAGGAGGCAGCTGGTTGATGTCTCTCTCTCATCGATGTTTCTAGCTCTCTATCCCTCTCCCTTCCTCTCTGTGAAAAATCAATAAAATATATTAAAAAAAAAAAAAAGAAGAAGAAGAAGAAGAAGTATACGGTAACAATTGCTTCATCCTAGAGGGCCAAACACCAGAAATGATCTCAGTGGCAACAAAAAAGAACCTGGTTGAGTATATGAGGAAAACTGATATTAAGTGACTGCAGCCGGGCCGGTGTGGCTCAGTGGATAGAGCGTCGGCCTGCGGACTGAAAGGTCCCAGGTTCGATTCCGGTCAAGGGCATGTACCTTGGTATCGGGCACATCCCCAGTAGGAGGTGTGCAGGAGGCAGCTGATCGATGTTTCTCTCTCATCGATATTTCTAACTCTCTATCCCTCTCCCTTTCTCTGTGTAAAAAATCAATAAAAAAAATTAAGTGACTGCAATAAGATGCCAAAATATCTCCATTGTAAATAGATACTGAAAAAAAATAAAGAAATAATCTCTATCAATAATTAAAAATCATTTCATCCAACCCCTTCATTTCACAAGATACTTAGGTCTACAAGGTTAGGGATTTGCCAAAAGTCATGGGACAAGTTAGTAGATGAGAGTTAAACATCATTTTTTTTTAAATATATTTTTATTGATTTCAGAGAGGATAGAGAGATAGAAACATCCATGATGAGAGAGAATCACTGATCAGCTGCCTCCCGCACGCCCTGGGGATCGAGCCCGCAACCCAGGCATATGCCCTTGGCCAGAATGGAATCTTCAACCCTTCAGACCACAGGCCGACGCTCTAGCCACAGAGCCAAACCGGCCAGGGCTAAACATCAATTTTAATCCCAGATGAATTACTCAGTGGCATGAGGGTGGAAACTGACTTAGATGACTGGCTTAGATGAATTCACTTAGCGAATTACTCAATAAGAAATAAAAAATATTGGCTTTTCATTCTAAATAAATCCAGGGCTTCAATGATCATTCCAAACCCCATTTGTTGGGACACATTTTAGCTTTTCTTGTAACCTCCTCCATCTACAACAAAATATCAACTGCACATAAATTTTATCTTGCACCATTTAGCATTGCACTCTCTGATATACTTGATATACTTTGAGTGTAAAAATCGCTACCATCAGATTTACTAGAATTCTTTCATCTTTTTTTCCAAAAGATCCAAATATTATTATAGCTAATAATGTATTTAGGCTAAAAAGGTCCAATTGTCAAAAGTGAAAAGAAGTCCATTTTAGAGCTTAGAAATAATCTCTTTAAAAGAGATTGGGTGGACCTCTTCAAAGACAAAGACTCTGTCCCTGAAGGTCTCACTTCATCATCTAATAGTTTTCACCATGAAGAATTCTTCCTTCTAATTCTCTTCTATTAAATCAAACTGGTTAATTAGTGACTTTTGAGAGATTTTAGAAAAATTATGGCTATATTTCTGACCAATCTGTTGCAGCATTTAGAAAAATATTGCAATAGGTACAAAGAAAACAGAGCAACTTTTAAAAATTAAGGCAAAAATTAACTCTAGGGGAGAGAAAATGTTGAAGAAAATGTAATGACAGAATACTAACTAGCTTGGCTGTAATAATAACATACACTTAGCCTTAATAATGAAAACACCACCCAAAGAGTCCATCAAAATTGTACATACAACTACATTGGGGGAAAACGGGGATGGAGGCGTAAGAGAGCTCTTCAATTAGCATAACAATGTTAACAGAGACAAAAACAATACACACGATCTGTTTAGAAATATAACCAGAAGGAACTGGTTTTGAGATATAAACCTTTTAGTATTCTGTAGAAATATAGTATTTTAAGAACTAATACAACAATCTTCAAAGCAGGAACTATTAACCCTATTTTATAGATGCGGAAACCTGAGGGTCTGAGGGGTGACATTTGCCCATGTTTGAAGAGGCAGAAAGTGGTGGAGCAGAGAATTGTGCCGTCCTTCTGCCAGTCACCATTCTTCCCCAGCCAGGGCCTTCCGCAGGGCTATCCCTCAGCCAAGAGCACTCCTCTCTGGCCTACCTCTCATCAGCACAGGGCAGGGACACTGCCTGGCTGATAAAAGGCAGAGTAAGTAGCTTATGAATCAATGAATCACCGAACCAACAAGTGAATACATAAAGGGAAGAGCCCAGGCCCACCAGATTCCTCTGCTAGACCTCTCAAGCAAGGTGTACAGGCATCTCAACAGGCGGGGTTAACAACAAAAGAAAATACACTGCAAGGAAAGCCCAGCACACAGAGTTCCAGAAGCTCAAGGACACAATGAGATTTCAATTCTGCCTAAGCATAGTCCATGTGGAAAGGCAGGGTTTAACTGACCACAGGCACAACATGGGCTCAGCAGGGCTTCGCTTCCTCCCCTCCTGGAGGGTGACTGAAGAGGGAGCCTGCACTGTGTCAGGGTGGGAGCAGAGGCTCCAAAAGACTGTTGGGGGGCATCAGGGTATCCAGACAGCTCAGGACCCAGTCTGTGTGACCTTTACTCTCTGTGTGGCCCTGTCCAAGTCACTCAGCCTCTCAGAGAATTACTTCATCATCTGTAAAATGGGAATAACAACTTCCTTGGTGTGAGGATTCACCAAGATTACATGTTATAAGCCTGACACACAGTAGGGTTGAGGGGGAGAAACTGAGCAAAAAAGAAAAAGAAAAAAGACAGAACTCATGGATGTGGACTACAGTGTGGTGATTGGACTGGGGGTTAGAAGTGTAGAAGGCGTAGAGGAGAAAAATGATGATGGAAAAAATAAAGGAAGAAAGAAAGAATAAGAAATAATACTCTTTAGACCCTATGCATTTCCATTACAAAGAATGTGCTTTGTTCATTTACATTTCTAAAAACCACATAAAGTACTCTAGCATTAGATCTTATAAGAGAAGGTAGTTAAATAAACAAATCTCACCATTACTAGGAACAGTCTTCAATGCCAAAGTGGAAGCTGTTGGAAAAGTGTGTAGGTAAAGCTGCCTGGACCATAAGTGACCTGTAAAGTAAAAAAAATAAATAAAAATTTAAGATACATTTTTCCATGAAAAAGCACTTTAAAAACAATCAAGCCCATATTAACATTAATATTAATATCTATAGAATAAAAGAACCAAGACAAGCCCTGACTGATTTGGCTCAGTGGATGGAGCCTTGGCCTGCGGACTGAGGGGTCCCTGGTTCAATTCCGCGGGCTCGGGATCCCCAGCAGGGGGCGTGCAGGAGGCAGCTGATCAATGATTCTCATCATTGATGTTTCTATCCCTCTCCCTTCCTCTTTGAAATCAATGAAAATGTATGTCAAAAAAGACAGCCCAATTTAAAAATAGGAAAAGATTTTAAAAGACAGTCTCCAAAAACACCATATACAAATGGCCAATAAGCAATAAGAAAATATGCTCATTAGCCATAAAAAATGCAAATCAAAATCAGATACCACTTCACTAAGATGACTATAATGAAAAGGGCTGACAACAAACGTTGTCAAGGATGTAGAGAAATAACCCTCATGTGCTGCCAGAACTAGGTGATGGCAGCTAACAGCCAACGGGTAAACTGACCTTCGAAACACCCCTTTTCGGTAAGGGTACTGACCAGCCCGGAACCTAACACGTCGCACTCCCACGCGACTCAAGCTGTAGGACAGCCTCTCTCCCTTCAGCCTTGCTGCCCGCCATCCCCCTCGAACCCCGCGTCGACATCACCAAAAGAACCCGTGGGTCGCGCCGCCAGTACGGCGACACTGGCTTGCGATTCCCGGCCCCTCTCTGCCCAGCGCACAGGATAGGAACAATCTGGAGAACTGGAAGGGGCCTCGGACCTCAGGCTACTGACTGATCTTGGAACCCAGAGAGGGCGAGGGCGCGCGCAAGGTCACACAGCGGATCTGGGTGGGACGGAGCCCGGCGTGAGGGGCCCAGGATCTGCGCGCGGCTCCATGCTCCTCTTCGCCCGGACGAGCTCCCGGCCCCCTCCCCGCTCGTAGCCCCCGCTCCGCCCAAGGCCCCCACTCCGTGTCCCTGCTCTCACCCACGGGCACGCGGCAGAGCGCAGGGAGGGAGCCCGCTGCGCGCACCGCCGCCGCCATGCTGGAGTCCCCGCAGCGCCTCGTCCAGGCAGCCCTCCCCACCGCCCGCCCACACTGCAGACAGAGCCGGCCTCTGCTCCCCGGGCCTTAATTCCCGATACCAGATGGCAGTGCTGCAGCGCAGCCCGGCGTGGGAAACTGTCCCGACTTGCACCGAAAGAAATGAGTCCGGCGCGGCTGCGAACAGCCTCGCAGGGTCCTCACGTGAGGACCCGAGGGCGGGGTTTGGGCTGGTCGCCGAGGATGGAGGGCGGGGCTAGGGCTAACAGCGTTCTCTCGCGAGATGTGGCGGGGCCGGGCGGATTTCCGAGGCGACGGGCGCGCGTCTTTGACCTCCTTATCTCGCCCACAGGCGCTGGGCCTGGGGACTTAGCATCGAGGTGGGCCGCACACACACATCAGGGAATGGGTCTGAGCGGAGGTCCACGCGGTAAGGCAGACAAGGAGTATGGCGCAAGTCGTTCATACCCACTCCAGTAGCGCTCTGGAGTCCATCAGCTTTTTTCTGATTCTAAGGTTTGGCCACACACTGTGTACCAAGTCTGGGCTACAGTTTTTATTCACCTGGGCATGTCTTGATCTGGGCCTGCTCTGATGACCCAAGTATGCAGAAGGGGAAATACATGGACATCTTGTAGGAAGCTAGGAATCCAGCTCAGACAAACCTCCGATTTTCAAAGTTAATATAAATTTTTTCAAATACAGAAAAGCAAAACCTGTGACAAGCTTAGAGCGCGAGATTATCAAAATAGTTGCTTCAACTACTACTATTTTTTTCTTTGCTGAACTAAACAACGGGTTTCACTCCTGCCTCTTTTATAATGCATCCCATTTAAATAGATTTTTGCCCTGACCGGTTTGGCGCGTAGGCCTGCGGACTGAAGGGTACCAGGTTTGATTCCTGTCAAGGGCATGTACCTTGGTTGTGGGCACATCCCCAGTAGGGGGCGTGCAGGAGGCAGCTGATGAATGTTTCTCTCATCCATGTTTCTGCCTCTACCTCTCTCCCTTCTCTGTAAAAAATCAATAATATATATATATTTTTAATAGACTTTTAACATCAAATTGGACCATTTAAAGGAAAGAGGTTGATCACGCTCAGTACTGGCAGGGGTTTGGGAAACTGGCACAGTGATTGATTGGGGAGGGAGAATTGCTGATTAATTAAATAATTCGTGTATGGTAGGGTACCTGCAAAGATGGCTCCCCATTACGTCCTTCTCTTCATGTACTTGCAATCCTTTGCCTGGTTGTGGAGTTCATGTCACCTCCTTTGAATCCAGGCTGACCTACCACTGCTTTGATCAACTGATAGTGGTACAGGGCTTCCTTAGGAAGTAGAAGAGAGTAACCTTGAAGGTAGATCAATATTGTCAAGGGATGGACGTGGGCACCAATTCAGTCCTAACAGGAATCCTCATTTTGGGGGTGTGGTGAAGAAGGGAATTTTATTTAGCAAAAAACAAAAACAAAAACAGCTCAAATGTGATGCAGCATCGCTGTGAGCCAGCCCTGGGGCCAGGCCCCTCACCGGCTAGACAGCTTTGCTCTGCTCCTCAATGGCCTGCTCTGCTCTAGTGAGACATCTCCATGTTTCAGCTCAGCCAGGGAGACACAAACCCTCTTTCTTTGGTGGAAAGGACAAGGGCCTGCTTAGAGCCTGAGAGGAGCTGGTTTATGGAGACAGAAGGTCCCACCCTTGATCCCTCATTGGTCTGTTCCCATGTAAATCCAAATCCTCTGTTTGATTGATCCAAAAGGCACTGACATGATTGATCAGAATAGATGCTGCTTGGAGCTATGCAGTTCCAATTGGATAGGGAAAGACTCAGTCTACTGGTTGCAATAAGATTCCAGGAACTCCATTATGAGATGGCAGAAACAGTGCAGGAGGCAATTCAGGAAGAGGCAGGCTTCTTTCTGAAGTGCAGTTTGTGTGTAAGTGGCTGCTAAGCTCCACTGTAATAGTTACCCCTAAGTTTACTGGCTCTCAAGTTCATATCATGTTGCCTCTGTAATTTAGGTTGCAAACAGGAGCTATCACAGATCAGAGTCATCTTGACTAAAAAGAGTTAGCTTGGACTAGGACAGTCCCTCAAACATTTAAAGTCCAGATGAGGAGGCTAAGCCCAGAATTCAGGGAACCAGTTTAAAGTGGATCCATGCAGACAGGCAGGATCTATGGGTCCAAGAGTTTGTGCAAGGCAGAGGGGAGCAGGCAGGTGGGATGCACAGGAGCCACCTGGACAGCTGAGATCAGGATGCCAGTCTAGAAGGCTAAAAATCGTGTTTCTTCCCAGATAGCCAAGGTTCACAGGAGCAGAAATAGCAAATATTTTACATTAGTTTAATGTGCTCAATCTCACCTTTTCCCCAATGCCCTTCTGTCACCCCCACCCGTCACTTTATATACCTGGATGCCTGCAACAACTTTGTTGCTAGTCTCAGCCTAAAATTGGTCCCTTCCTCTAGTGTATATCTGCTGTATTAACCATTCTTGTGCACCTACTGGTGCCACTGAAACTTCATTCTGCCTACAGGATAAAATTTCACCCCTCAGTTTGGTGTTTAATGCCCTCTCCAGTCTGCCCTAACCTCCTGCTGCTCCTGACAAGAACCCCTCCTTCAAACAAAGGAGCTTGCTTACCATACCTCAGTCTCTCCATACTTCCAAGCCTTTAGAGTCTAAAGGTTACATAACGTATAATCCTGTTTATATGACACTGGAAAAAGCAAAACTAAAGGTACAGAACAAAACAGTGGTCACAAGGGGTTGTGACAATGCCTTGCCTATGGTTGTTTGTTTGTTTGTTTGTTTAAAAGGGGAGACTTGTTCCTGAAATAGGATTTTATCATATTCTTTGATCAGTCTTCCCTGAAGCTCTAGCTCAGTGGCTCCTAGTTTTAGCTGCTCATTTAAATCACCTGGAAATCTTTTGAAACTCTCACTCATCAGAGTGGGCCCCAAACAATATATATATCTCTACAGCCCTTCAGGTGATTCTGTTATCAGGAAATCCCCAGTTGGGCTCTGGCTGCCTGTCACTGTCCAATATGAAGGCAGGGCTGAATCATGTTATGCGTTTATTGAGAAGGCTAGCCAACCAAGAAGACAGGGTGCTACAAGCACCAAATCCTGTCTTCCAGCAGGTGCAGGGTTATAAAGGGGAAGGGGCTAGGGTGAGGCAGCCCCGGAGTCCGCAGACGTCAGCTGTTGTCTTTAGTCATCAGGCGATGAGACGATGTTTTGACTCCTGGTTGGTCAGTGTGACCCTACTTTTCGGTTCTGCTGGGGTTCTGCTGGCTGGATTCACACCTGAGTCACCTCCTCAATGGTTTCGCACAGACCTTGAGAAGGAAACTTAAGAAAAACCTAACCCCTTATTCACATATGTATATGTGTCCTAAGATTTAAAATAATATTACTTTTCAGATTAATTCAGGTGCTCTATCTGAATATACGCCCCCCTATCAATTCCCTTGCAGCAAAGGTTGAGAATCCCTGAGACATCTCCACCAGGGCCCTTTCCAGCGGCACCAAGGAAGCCAGGCTGGTGTGCCCGCAAGCTATTGGCCAGTGGGGCAGCTCCCCGGTTAAATACACTCATGTCCTCGGCTTTTCTCTTCTTCCGCGCAAGAATGTGCACATACCCTGCCTCAGACCCAGCCCCGTCCTCGGAACCAGATTCTATGTCTCTCTAGCTCACATCTCAGAACCAAATTCCTGACCGTGGACAAGCTGAAGCAGAAACAAGCCCCTTCCGAGCGCCAGAAGACTCCTGTCCCGGGCGGTGAAAACCAGAGGTAGGGACAGCACCAAGCATCGGACTGGAGGAATGTGACGCCACGCGTGGTCAGCACTGCCAGGGTGACCACAAGCCTAGGCAGCCACACCCGGAGCTTCTCGTTGCGGCTACAGCAGTCACGCCTCAGGGTCGCCAATCCCTTTCAGAGGCGCAGGCCTACGCAGATTTTCATACGTCATACTTAAGCGCGCCGGCCGCTGAGACTTCTGGGGAATGCAGTCCGTGCGAAGGCCGAGCTTTGTGCGTGCAGGCGTTCGAGCCCTTTGCGCAGACTCATTGCTTTCCGGACCTGAAGAAGCGCCGTCTTCCTGGGTCCTCAGCGCTGAGTCCCAGAGGTGAGGGCTGTAGAGACGTGACTTTGATGAGAAGTGAGCGCCGGGCCGTGAGAAGGGCACACTGAGATCCTGGGGGAGGTGGCGTGGGAGTAGAATTGGGTGACACGGCGGAGCCTGCGTGTGTGTGTGTGTGTTCGTGTTCTTTCAGATACACCTGATACACTATACACTATATGTCTGTCACCTGCCAACTTTCAGGTTGGAAGTTGGGAGTCTTCTGTCAACGAAAACTTCAGGAAACCTTTTTGAGAGACTAAAGACAGTTTTGTTCAGCAATGGTTTGCAGACCAGGGAGACGGCCTCCAGGATGAACTGCAGGGGAGGCAGAGTTTTTAAAAGCAAAAAAAAACACAAAACCCACAAGAAGCTGACCGGTAAGGGGATTGGTTGCTACGGGGAGCAAAGCCATAAGTATACACTATACATAGAGCAACCGGTCTTTCTAGTTTCCGTTAATCCGTGGTCAGCAGGTAGAGGTAGGAGATATGGCCAACGCTTGTAGTCATGAGACATGGGCAGCAGGGGTATCACAAGATTATGAACATTGCCTCAGTTTCCCTTGGAGCTCATAAAACAAACTTGTCAAACAGGCAATGATTAAACAGACAATACAGGGAGTGCACTTTGTCAAGTAGACAGAGTCAGAGTTCAAACTGCAGAGCTACTTCGTCACTCAAGCAGAGCCAGAGACCAAATTGCAAAAAGTTACAGATACTTGACCATAAAGTCATAATATTAAAATACTCAACTCCTCTCGCCCCTTCTTCCCATTATGGGTGCTTACTAAAGGTAGGTGGAACTGACACACGTGTAGTGTGCCTCTCATTTCAGTCCTTCTTTCCCAGAAACTACCTCAGATTGACCGTTTAGTCCCTACCTTGACCTCCACGAGTGATAACGATGAGGGGTAGCTTCATGGAGGAGGTCGCATAGAGGATCAGGACAAGACATACAGGCAAGGTGATTGTATGGGTCTGATCCAGGGACTGACAGGAATAAACTGTTTTGGGACAGCTGTTCTAGAGGTCACATCCAGAACTAGAGAGAGGAAGGGACTAGTGGCAGGGAGCCAGTTAGGAATGGTTAGTGGTAGTCATCCTGAAGCAAGCTGTTATGGACTCCAATTATGACGGTGTCAGTGGTAGGAAGAATACAAATGGCATTGCAAAGGAAGAGTCAGAAGAAACTGGTGACTAGTTAGACTTAGGAAGAAAGAGATGACTAATTAGATTTAGGAAGAACAAGAGCGCAGTAAGAACTTGAATGTGGGGCACCTGGAAGGATACTAGAACATCTGATTGAAATGTAAAACAGGGAGAGAAGTTGATGTAGGGCAGTGGTCGGCAAACTCATTAGTCAACAGAGCCAAATATCAACAGTACAACGATTGAAATTTCTTTTGAGAACCGAAAACCGACTTCTGCGCATGGGCCACAAAGTTTCGATCACACTGTATGTGCGCGCCCGCATGTGGTATTTTGTGGAAGAGCCACACTCAAGGGGCCAAAGAGCCACATGTGGCTCGCGAGCCACAGTTTGCCGACCACTGATGTAGGGCATTGCAGAGGGGAAGATTGTTTTGAGGTCCTGGCAGAAAACCTAAATCAAAATTGACAGTCATTTGGAAATGCGAGGTGAGTTTGGAAGAGGTGTTGGGACTACACTGGGAACCAACTCTTAGAGTGGAAAATGGAGTGCCAGGTGTGAATGGATTTTCTGAGGGTTAGCAAGAAGAACATTGTACAAAGGCTGATCCTTGCTCAGCATCCCTGTTCCCAGGGTAAGATTGGGAAAAAGAGTTACAGAAAGATGCAGAGTTAGTGGGAGGAGGAAAGTCAGGGTAGTGCAGTATCAGAGCAGCTACAGCAACTTAGAGAAGTAGAAACTTGTCAAAACAATCAAAAGCTGCAGAGAAATAGATAAAGAGAGAAGGATTATTGGAATTAGAGCTCAGAAAGACATTGTTAATTTTCAAGCGTGCAGTTTCAGGTGTGTGAAGGGTGGCACGAGCAGAATAAGGATTCAGGAAGAATAGGTGTCCTGGCTGATGTGGCTAAGTAGTTGCAGTGTCATCCCGTGCACCCAAGGGCCTCGGGTTCAATTCCTGGTCAAGGGCACATACCTGGGTTGCAGGTTCAATCCCTGACCCCAGTCAGGCACGTACGGGAGGCAATCAATAGATGTGTCTCTTCCTTTTCTCCCTCTACTTCTCTTTCCCCTTCTCTCCCTCCCTTCCACTCTAAGAAAAATCTATGGGAAAAAAAAAAAATCCTCTGGTGAGGATTAACCAAAAGAAAAAGAAAGAAAAGAAGAAGAAGAATAGGTGGTGGTGATGTGTCGTAGGTAGGGATATATTACTCATCCAAGAAGTTTGGTCATGAAAGGAAAACCTAAATGAGAATTATTTTGCTAGAAGGAGGCCATGAGATTCAGTGAAGATAGTTTCAGATAGAGGAGGACTGTATCTGTTTGAACATATGGGAAGAAGGTACTGGAGAGATGGGAGATGTTGGAGAAAGAAAAACGGGTAATGCAGGGAGCTGATTCTGCGCAAGAACAATCGTGGAAAAGAACATAGGACACAGTTGTGAGATACTAAGGTAAAGTCCTAGAGACACAGACATTTCTGTTTTGTTGACCTCACTCCCCTTCTGCCTAGTGCATAATATTCATTGAATGGTAGGATGAATGGGTTTGTATTGGGCAGTAGAAAGGAAAGGAGCTTTCATTAATTGAACAAGCTGTAAGATAAATGCTTTACATTAATTATCTCACTATTTACAACTACTCCATGAAGTAAGCATTAAACAACTGGGTTCAGCTGTTAGCATAAGTAATCAATAATAATTCCAGGTCTGTGGTTGCTTTCTACCTCATGGTTCTGCCTCCCTTGGCATTCACTCTTGTGAAGCTCAGTATAGTAAAAGACAGTGTTCTGCTAAAATTGAAGGTTTGGAGTAGCTATGGAGCTAGGACAAGAACAGTAAAAGCTTTTTGGCAAGGGCTCATTTGAAGATACAGAATAAGAATTTGAAGAGTGTTTTCTCTAGAAACACTGAAATCCAGGAATGGCACTGTACTAAATACTCTTTATGATGATAGTTTAATTCCATCCTCATAACTCAATAAGGTAGGTACTCTGTTGCAGTTTAGGAAATTTAGGCTTTGTAAAAGGCTAAGGTAAAATTTGAACCCAGGTCTGTCTAGCAGTTTTTTCTGTAAAGAAAAAGACTTATTTTCGTTAAAAGATAGCACAGTACCTGGTCAGTAGCAAATGCAAATGCTAAAAAAAATGCTAGTTATTAATATGGCTAGAGGCCTGGTGCACGAAATTCGTGCAGGGGGGGGTGGGGGGCCCACAGCGCAGCCTGCACCCTCTTCAATCTGGGACCCCTTGGGGATTGTCTGACTGCTGGTTTAGGCCTGATCCTAGGGCAGTCAGACATCTCTCTCACAATCCTGGATGGCTGGCTCCTAATCGCTCAGCTGCCTGGTTGCCCCTAACTGCATCTGCATGCCAGACTGATCACCCCTAACTGCCCCTAACTGCCCCCCCTGCCAGCCTGGTCACCCTCAACTGCCCCCCTCCCTGCCAGCCTGGTCGCCCCTCACACCCCCACGCCCACCTGGTTGCCCCACGTAGCCTGTTGTTCAGTCGTTTGGTCGTCCCTTAATAACCCCCCTGCCGGCCTGGTCATAGTCAGCCATCTTGTGAGGGTATGAGGGTTAATTTGCATATTACCTCTTTATTATATAGGATATAGGATGTTTAATGGTGTGCCACTGTATAGATGAGCTGGATTATAAATTAAACAAATTTCCTATTTAGAAATTTAGGATATTTCAAATTTTTTCTGTATTATTTTAAGGATTAAATGCTTAGAAGGTTTCCACACATAGCACTCAATAAAGGTTAGTATAATCAATGGTTAAGACAAAACTTTGCATATATCCTTACTTATTTCCTTAGGATAAACTGGGGAAGAATTGCTGGATCAAAGAATATGTGTATTTCCAGGCCCTTGATACAAATTGCAATGATTTTTCTAAAATCTAATGATGACGCTTCCATGCTTAAATCCTTCAGTGATCCCCATGCCATGTATAGAAAAGGGACCATACAAAGCTCTCCTGGGTCCAGCTGGCTGCTGCCTGCTTCTCCATCCTCATCCTTTTTCACAGCTCTGCTTGCAGCTAGACATCTGCCATTCTAAAGAAGTTACAGTTGTCAATCCTTTCCATGTAAAGACCTTCCTCCTTGTTTTTGAAAACTAGGTGTTTTTCCTGCCTAGAATTTTCTCCCACAAATCACAGCTTATCTTAGATCCCATTTCTGCCCAGAAACCTATCCTGTTCCTCCCTCCCTCCATCTGGGTTAGGCAAACCTCATGTGCTCTCATAGTTTGCTGTGCGTATCTGTTTACAGCACTTAGCCATTCTGCAGTGAAATATTATTTTGGTTACTTGTTTGTCCTGTGTGCTAGGCTATAAGCTTTTAGAGGACAAGGAAGGTGTCATATGGTATTGGGGCTTGGTAATCAATAATTAGGGCTGAATACATGTTTGGATGAATGAAAAATAAGGATCAGTTAATATACTTCCTTGACTGCAGGAGAGCAGTCAGCAAGCCATACCTCTTCCTCCTCCTCCGCAGGATCACAGTCTCTCCCATCCCATTCTTAAATTCCAGCAATGTTTGATTTCACTGTTGTAATTAGACTTTTGATTGTAAGAAATTGAGACGTACTTAGCTAAAGAGAGTAGTGGTAAGGGTTCACACAAAGCATAAGAGGGTTGGGGTCTTATGGACATCCAAGAATAAATAAGGCTGGACTCTATGCAAATTGGAGCCCAGGGGTGGTACTTCGGAGCTAGGAATTCTTGGGTCTTTGCTTCAGTGCTTTATCACTAATGTGACTGAGCTGTTCTTCCTCCTGACTGTCTAGTCCTACCTCCAACACACTCATGGATTCTGCTTTTTGATAACTTAGGCTCCCCTTACCTCCCACATATTCATGGGTTCTGCTTCCTGATAACTTTGGCTCCCCTAATCCTCATAGCTACTTCTGTCCATCACATCCTTTCAGTTCAGCACCCACTTGTCCTGACATTTCTTAGTTTACATTCATGAGGAAGGATGTCATCTCTTCAAGTCAGATCACATTTCTGTCTGCTAGTCAGCCTGTGCGTAGTCCATCTGGGGCCTGCTCAACGTGGCTGCCCACATCCTTGAGCACAGGGTTGTAAATAGGGTATTTTTCCCTTGAAGAGGCTTTGGGTATTTACTTGACGTATGTTATCCATGTAGTCATTTATAAAATTTCATATGCTTTTTATCCAGTAACCATTCAGGGTGTGTGTGTGTGTGTGTGTGTGTGTGTGTGTGTGTGTATTGATTGATTGGTTGATTTCAGCGAGGAAGGGAGAGGGTGAGAGAAATAGAAACATCAATGATGAGAATCATTGACCGGCTGCTTCGTGGCATGCCCCCTACTTGGAATCGCACCCACAACCCTGGCATGTGCCCGACCTGGAATCAAACCATGACCTCCTGATTCATAGGCAGACACACAACCAGGCACCAGCCAGGCACCATTCCAGGCAATATTGAATGTGAATTTATAAGTACAGTATGAGCCTTAATCTGTTTTTGACACAGAGAAACAAAATTCTGCCTCTAGGATTATGGTCAAACAAGAACCATATTGTGTTCTAAATAGCTGTATCTATGCTTTTTGCTCTGGTTCTGGGGCATGGTGGGCTTGCCCCTGGCCTTGCTTTCCTTCCCTTTGTGTAGGGTATTAAGTTGAGGATGAATATATAATTTACTGGTATATGGAGATTTCTTGCTTCCTGGCTCAGAAAACTACAAATAAGATGGTCTTTCTCATACTTTCTTTCTCACCCCACACCTTTACTTCGTTAGGACTCTGCCCTTTCCTAATGGAGAGCACCCAGGAGGGAATGGCTGCTGTGGCTCCAACTGCCAGATGCCAGGTGATGTAGACTTTTCTGTTTGTGAAATACTTTATTTGTCTCCAGAATGTAACCCCTTTTCTTTCTCTGTCCTGGAGCTTTTCTTTATCAGACCCACCAGGTGGATGAAGGATTCCATGAGGAGTGCTTCCTTCCCATTTGACTTGTGGTGTCCTTCAGTGACCTTTTCTTGCCTTGAATGCGTGCTGTGCTCCCATTAGCCTGTCATCAGACACACAGCCCCCGTGGCCTTCGCTCGAGTGATTTTGCTTAAAAAATGAATGTACGGGTCTGATTGGAAGGTTTGGGGAACAATGGGCCAGTTTAGTCCTGACTTCTCTTTGTATGGACTAAAAGCAGGCCCCAAACAGTCCAGGGTGTGCTGGGGTAGGCTGCGGAGTGAGAGCACCTCAGTGAGGTCATGAGTCCTGAGGAGCGTGTGGTGGGCACAGTCATGTGCTTGCCCCTTCTCACGCAAAGGCGTAGGGTCTTGAATTACATGCTCTGGCTCAAAACTTTTGCAGACACACTGAAGACTCATCTGGGGTTTTAGGATGTGGGGTAAAGATGCAATCTAATAGAATCACAGAACATTAGAGTAAAATGAGAGGGATCCTAAAGATGATCTAATCAACATCACTGTTTTAAGGATTTGTAAAAAAAAAAAAAAAAAAGACCATGGATGAAGTTTGAACAAAGTTGTAGATTAGATAATAGTAAAATGTCAATGCTATTTTGTTGATTTTTATAATTATACTGTGATTATAAAAGCAAATACCCTTGCTTTTACAAAATATATATACTAAGATATTAATGAGTAAAGGGACATCATGTTTGCAAGTTACTCTTAAGAAGTTCAGGCAGAATATAGGAATATATTCTCCAGAGAGACAGGAAGATAAAGCAAATATGGAAGATATTAACATTTGGGTAAGCTGGGTGAAGGGCCCGTGGGAATTCTTTGTTTCTTTCTTGCAAGTTTTCTATAAGTCTCACAAAGAGCCTTGATACCTGATACTCAGAGCTCAGCTGTGACTATGGTGGTGTGGGATTATGACCAAGAGGAATGATGCTACTTTCCCAAGTGTGCCAAAGCCCTGTTTTGTCAGAACCATTTCCTTCCCCAGCCTTCATAACCTCCAGGGCTGTCTTTATGACACTTTTATCTGGTCCATGTAAAATGAAGGGTTATGAGTAAGGGAGAATGTGATTGTGTTTCCAGGAGTCAGTGACATTCATGGATGTGGCCGTGATTTTCACAGATGAAGAGTGGAGGCATCTGATCCCCATGCAGAGGGACCTCTACAAAGAGGTGATGCTGGAGAACTATCAGAGCATCATCTCTCTGGGTAAGGAGAGCTTCCCATAAGTAGCTGGTCTCTGTACGGTGCTAAAATGGATTGAGAGGCTAATAAATTGATACCTCTTCTTCCACCTGAGTTCTGAACCACTGAGAGACAAGATAGAAGAGTAGAAGGATGTGGCTTAGGTGTACAATGACAGTGGACTTCCTAATCCTGAACCCCAGCTCCTTGAACCGTAAGCAGGGACCACCACAGGCTCCCTCGCTCAGCAGCCTGGCCCTGCAGCACAAAGAGCCCCAAGGAGCAGAGCAGACGTGTATCTGCTACAGGGAGCTGGCTCTCCAGAAGGGCAAACAAGAGGCCGAGTTATTTATGCCTAGCTCTTCCCCCAGCTCATCAGTCAGGTAACTTACTCAGCTCCATCCAGAGTAAGGGTGGGGCGAGGAGCCAGCTTGTTGAAGGAAAAGTTCTCCTTAGAGAAGCAAAGGAGAGACATGTTTCACTTTAAAAGGGGGTCGGGTGGGGTGGGAATACAAGGTTGTGCCTTAGAGTAGGTCACTAGAAATGTGTTTGATTTTGAATATTTGTCTTAAGTGCATTTTAGATGCCCATAGATGGGACTCTGCAATTAGAGACTTTCATGACAAAGGGAAAGTTAAGAATTACTGCTGATGTCAGATACTCTTGAGAAGTAAAGTTTGACTCTTGCAGGTGATGAGAACATCTCAGGAGCTTCTAGAATAAGAGGCTGAGAGATGCACAGATTCAGAACCAGGCTTACAATCAACAGCAGGTGCTAATAAGAGGAGTCAGATTGCAGGTTTCATGCAAGGCAGCTCAAAAAAGCAAGTGTAACACCCCCTGGGTTAGCTTAAACAGGCTAAATATGGAAAACAGAATAGTGTTAATGAAGTATTAAGAGGGACTGCTAAGCCTTTATCAGAGGCTTTGGTGGGATGAAATTCTCAGGAATATAGAATTCATCAGATCAGAAGCCACAGGGAGGTGATGGATGTGGCCTCTTTGTCAGCAGAGAATCAACATACAACTGGATACATGATCCTAGGGTCAAGTAAGAAAGTGCTTCTCTTTCCCAAGTTGGGGGTCCAATGCAAAGGAAGTTTAGACCTCAAGACTATTTCTAGGAGTGGAATCTATATAACCAAAAATGGATAAGTTCAGCCCTGCCTGGAGCATCGGCCCACAGACCGAACTGTTATGGGTTCGATTCTCCATCAAGGGCAGGTGCCTTGTTCAGAACAGGAAAAAAAAAAAAAAGCAGTTACCTAGGTTGCAGGTTCCCCAGCTCCTATAGGGGCAAGTGTGGGAGGCAACCAATTGATGTGTCATTCTCACAGTGATTTTTCTCTCTCGCTCCTCCCTCCTGACCATCTCTCTCTTCCCCTCCTCCCTCCCTTCCACTCTCTCTAGAAATCAATGGAAAAATATCAGTGAATGAGGATTAAACAACAACAACAACAAGAACAAAAATGGATAGGTTCACTTCTAGAAATTTGTCCCAAGGAAATAATAGGATTAGCAGCCCATGCTGTACATACATGTTCATCATATTGTGTTTTTTTAATAGAAAAAAACATTAAAAACAGTCTGAAATATCTGTCAGCAGGAGATTAAATAATTATATTATTCCATACAATATAGTATCAGGTAGCCATTAAAATGGTGAGGTAGCCCTGGCCGGTTTGGCTCAGTGGATGGAGCATCGGCCTGCAGACTGAGGGGTCCCAGGTTCGATTCCAGTCAGGGGCATATGCCTTGGTTGTGGGCACATCCCCAGTGGGAGGTGTGCAGGAGGCAGCTGATTGATGTTTCTCTCTCATTGATGTTTATAATTATCTATTCCTTTCTGTAAAAAAAAAAAAAATTAAAAAAAATGGTGAAGTAGATCTGTGCTTAATTGAAATAAAATAATTTTTAAATTTATTGTTATGTGAAAATACCAAGTTTACAAATCAACATTATTTCATTATGCAGTTTTTAACAGAGTATATCTGTACTGAAATGAATAGAAATTTTAAAACAAGAATACAAAGTACATACCTCTAATTTTCCTACAGTGAACATGACTGATTTAAATAAAAGCATATCACTAAAGGATAAATAAAAATTCACTTTCATTACACATTTTTACTCAAGATGATCTTTTTTCATCCTTATCTTCCCTGAGCCATGGACTGTTCCCACCCATCCTACAAGTGCTAAAGCCCATTTACTTCTGAAGAAAGAATAAACACATTCATTCAAGGGGATTTTATCGACTTCTTGACCAAGTGCAACTTGATCCTTTTTAGAACCTTACTAGTAGTGTTGACCTCTATCCAGATGTGCCTGCATTCTCTGCATTACTTTGTATTCTGTATTCTTGCTGCACATGGTCTGCCTTCTGTGTTTTCTCTGAAAGTCCTAGAGGCTGGGATGAAGTTTTGGAGTGGTTGTGTATATTTGTCACATACCTGGCTTCTTCCTTTCTCCATGAGCAGGACTTCCAGTTCCTCAACCTGATGCGATTTTCCAGTTGAAGAGAGAGGATAAACCTTGGATAATTGATCTTCATGGACCTGATGAAGGAAGATGGCCAGAGAACATTTCTCTAGGTAACTGCATAAGAGCAGGGTAGGGCAGTTTGTTTTGTTTTGTGGTTATTTGGAGGTTTGTGGGAGGGAGCATTGGCTATCACCTTTTTCTCAAATTTAGATCTTCTGCTTTCGTGCTATTCTCTCGTTTTAAAAATAATTTTTTTTATTGATTTTCAGAGAGGAAGGGAGATAGAAACATCATCAGTGATAAGAGAATCATTGATGGGCTGCCTCCTGCACGCTCTCGTACTGAGGATTGAGTCCACAACCCAGGCATGGGAATCAAACTATGACCCCTGGTTCATAGGTTGGTGCTCAACTACTGAGCCACACTGGTCAGGCTAGTGCTATTCTCTATCGCCTACCAGGTTTCAGTTTTTTGACATCTAAAGCTATTATTCATCTTTTTTTAAAAAAATCCTCACCTGAGGATATGTTTACTGATTTTAGAGAGAGAGAAAGGGAGAAGGGGAGAGAGAGAAAGAAATACTGATGTGAGAGAGAGACATTAATCAGTTGTCTCCCATACGTGCCCTGACCGGGGATCGAACCTGCAACCTAGGTATGTGTCCTGACCAGAATTGAACCTGCAACCTTTTTGATGCACAGGATAACACTCCAAACAACTGAGCCACTTGGTTGGGGCTGGTATTATTCATCTTTTTTCACCAAATGCTACCCTCAGATCTGTCATGTTGCCTATTCACAATTTGATATTCCTATTTCTCACCATCCTTTCCATTTGCATACTCTCATAATTACCTTGGGCATGCTCCCATGGAAATTCTTTTCTGAGATGTCAAACATCAGTTCTATTCCCTGCCTTCTTCTTTATTACCAAATCTCAGTCTTTACCTAAACTGTGTGGCTATTTGCGGAGCAAGCAATGTAGTGACCATATTACTTTTCAGATTTATCATAGTACCTCTTCTTTCTGCTGTAATATTTTCTATCCCAGGAAAGAAACTGCATCTCTGTTTTCTGTCCATTACAGACTGGGAGACGAAGCCTGAGATTCAGGATGCGATTCAAAGTGATTCAGAAGAAAAGTCAGAAGAAATTTCAGTGGAAAAGCTTGGAAGAAAAAGTCCTCTGTGTATTAAATTGGAAGTTCATGCACTAGAAGGTGGGTTGGAAACAGAGAAGGAAAGTCCTACAGTGGAGACTTGTAAGAAATCCCTTTCCCAGGAGGAAAGCTTGCAGCAAGGGTTAACCCGTCCCAAGAAAATTCTCACTAAAGACAGAGACCAGGAATGCAGTGATTGTGGGAAGACCTTTTTTGACCACTCATCCCTTATCCGCCATCAGAAGACTCACACGGGAGAGAAGCCCTATGACTGTCATGAGTGTGGGAAAGCTTTTTACAACCGTTCAGCTCTAACTGTACATCAGCGAGTTCACACTGGAGAGAAGCCCTTTAAATGCCGTGAGTGTGGGAAAGCTTTCAGTCGTAGGTGCAGTCTCAGCAGACATTTGATGTCTCACACTGGGGAGAGCCCCTACGAATGCAGCACATGTGGAAAAGCCTTTTTTGACCGTTCATCCCTAACTGTACATCAGCGAATTCACACTGGAGAGAAACCATTTAAATGCAGCGAGTGTGGGAAAGCCTTCTTTGACCGTTCATCCCTCACTCGACACCAGAGAATTCATACTGGAGAAACTCCTTATGAATGTAGTCAGTGTGGGAAAGCCTTCAGCCAGAAAAGCATTCTTACTAGACACCAACTCATCCATACTGGCCGGAAGCCTTATGAATGTACTGAGTGTGGGAAAGCCTTCTATGGTATCTCATCACTGAACAGACATCAAAAAGCTCATGCTGGAGACCCTCACTACCAGTGCAGTGAGTGTGGAAAAGCGTTCTTTGACCGCTCATCCCTTACACAGCATCAGAAGATTCACACTGGAGACAAGCCCTATGAATGCAGTGAATGTGGGAAAGCCTTTAGCCAGAGAAGCCGGCTTACACGACATCAGAGGGTTCATACAGGAGAGAAACCCTTTGAATGCAGTGTATGTGGGAAAGTGTTTAGTTCTAAATCATCAGTTATTCAACATCAACGGCGCTATGCCAAACAGGGAATAGACTGAACTGAGTGAAAGTTTTAGTCAAAAGACCTCCATGAAAACTTAAAATAGGTCTTCCTCATCTTAAATTGATCAATTAATCATTCTACCTATTCTGGCTACTGCTCTCCTTACCTGCCTCTGCTACCACAGTGTTTTGAATAAAAACTATATACCATGTTATAGAACAGATGTGGGATGCTGGAAATTAGGGTGCAATTGTAAAGAGTCAACATTTTGCAGAAGTTTCTCAGACAACAGGATAAATGTTAGGAGGTGATCCTCAGACACACCTCTTATCTGAGGCCCCTGGTATCACTGCACTTTAAATAACTGGAGGTTATAACAGGAAGGGAAAGACAAAATTATATCAGAGCAGGACTGTTGTTACTCAAATAGTTCTTTTTGTAACTGTTGGTCCCTCTCTGAGCTTTTTTGCACACTGATCTTTTTGGGTGTCCCAACTTTTAGATCTCTTTAATACTGATACTACTAATAGCTAGCACTTATTGAGCACTTATTATGGGGTAAACACTCAACTGCAAGTTTTGCAAGGAGATTATTTGGTCTTCTCAAATAATCCTATCTGGTGTGACTCAGTGGGTGAGCCTTGACCTATGAACCAGGAGGTCCTGGTTAGATTCCTGGTCAGGGTACATGCCTGGGTTGTGGGCTCAATCCCCAGTAGGGGGCGTGCAGGAAGCAGCCAAACAATGATTCTCATCCTTGATGTTTCCATCTCTCTGAAATCAATAAAAACATATTTTTTTTAAAAACCCTATTAAGTAGGTACTCTTACTACCTGAATTTTGCAGGTGAGCAAACTGGAGTTTAGAGGGGTTAAATAAGTTGCCCAAGGTGACAGCTAGTGAGGCCAGTTCTTGAATACAGGTCTATCTTCAAAATCTATTCCTTTCACCATTATGCTGTAAAGTTGGTTTTATAATTTATGTACATGTATTATATACTTAACTAAATTGTAAGCACTTTGTAGCTCTCACAGTGCCTTGCAAATAATAGGTGCCCAATAAATATTTATATGAATGAATGATTTTCTTCTTACCCAGTTCCATTTAAAACACCTAATAGATTCACATCCTTTCTTTGAATTCTTTCAATCTAGCCTACACCTTTATCATCAAAGGGTCCCATTACTGCAGTAGTCAGTCACTTTCTGATTCCAGTTCTTCCCTCTTCACCATTGAAGAGAGTTATGCTCTGATGTCATCACAAGTAAACCCCCCAATAAACAAAGATTCATTTCTTACATAAAACCTGATGTGAGTCAGTCTGTCTACTCCAAAGTCATCATGGAAGAGAAAGCTGGAGGTTTTGTAGAATATTTTTAATGGCCATCACTTCTGTCCACATCTCATAAACCAGAACCCACCACCGAGAGGCTAGAAAAGTAAACAAGCACCTCAATATTTGGTTAACATCAATAGCTGTTGGTTATATTTTGAATATTACTGTTAGGCCATTCTTTCCAAGTGACTCTTCTGCCCATCTTTGTCTTATGCAGGATGCAAAATTTCTCCTCAATTTAAGCATCCCTGAATAATGTGATCCCACATTGCTGAACTTTTAAGTCCTGACTCCAAAATCTATTCCCTAGGTCCAGCCCAATATTTTTATTTTATCAAGTAAAATAACTTTGACTCTAGGCATTTGTTTAAGGTGAACCTCAACTTACTAATGTCCCTGTTGATCTTGGCCCACCTTTCTTCGAGCAGATGAGTGGCAGGGAAGACTTTTCATGTGTGGACTTTTGCAGCAACATGAAAAACACTACAGAATCTATTGAAGTAAATAATATCTGATAATATTTAATGTTACATAGAAAATAAAAGGGATTATTGATAACCTTTTGGCTGGTGACTGTCTCTCAGAGTTCTAAATCTTTCATTTACTGCTTTGTTAAATGTAAATTGAGGATCAAATATTTCCCTAAGATATTCTGGCAATGTCAGCAAGATGAGACTAGAATTCAAAATTTTAAAAGATTTTTGAGTACAGAGGTAAACTAAGTGGAAGCATCAATATAATAGTTCTTTGTTTCCTTTTTAAATTTGGTATTCAGAGGATTTGTTCTATAATTTTGCCTCTTACATCTTTTTTTTTAAAGTTGATATTTAGAGAGAGAGGAAGATAGAGAAACATCACCTGCAACAGGACACATGCCCTGACCAGGAATCAAACGGGCAGGTGCATGTGATGACACCCAATTAACTGAGCCTCACCAGCAAAGGGATTTTTTTTTAAATGTGAAATACTGTTCCAATTCCTGCTTAAAGTTCTGAAGAAAGGGCTTTTTTACCTTTTAATTGGTATCTCACAATAGGGCATGTAGTAGTGGAGGTCTTAAATTTTTAGGTTTTAATTTCACCTAACGGCCATTAGTAGGACCCAATCTTGGAATCAGAAATTGGCCAAATTAGAAGTATGCCAACATTCTTAAGACAAAAGGTGGAATACTTTGTATTGTTTGTAGTGATTTAGCCTAAGACTTTGAAATTAGTTTCCAGGAAATGAATAATCTCTCTGGTGCTTAAATAAGCCCTATCCTATCTAATAATAGAGTAACATGTAAATTACCATCACTCCGCTACACCCACGATTGGGCGGCGGGAGGCTGGGGGGAGGGACTCAGGGTGGCCTATCCGGCCATTGAGAGGCACGGATCCGCTGCCACTGAGGGGGGCTACCCTGCTGTTGAGAGGCACAGACCTACATCCGCAGACCTACATCCGCTGAGGGGGCCTGCCGCGGACACCCAGCTGCGCCTCTCAACGGCAGGGTAGCCAGGTGTCCGCGGCAGCCCCCCTCAGCAGCCGTTGAGAGGCGCAGGGGGCCTCCCGCCCCCTGCGCCTCTCAACAGCAGGGTAGCCCCCCTCAGTGGCTGCGGACCATCAAAAGTGGGGGAGCTGGATGCCTGTCTGCTTTGGCACCAGGCCTTTCAGAAGCCTCCGCCGAGCCGGAGGCTTCTGAAAGGCCTGGTGTACCAGCGGACAGGCACCCAGCTCCACCGCAAAAAGCGAAAGCGTGTAGGGGACCCTACACGTGCATGATTCAATCATGCACTGGGCCTCTAGTCTAAATTATAAAAGAATTGAATACTTACCACACATATTAACAGTACTCCACAAATCAACTCTTCAAAGGAAAAGTTCTGCAATGCTAGGGAACTTTGAAGTGAAGAGAGTATGGTAGAGAAAATCTGAGCACTGAATTAACAAATACCCATCTAGTCATGAGAACTTCAGTCCCAAACCAAATGCACTTTCTATAATTAGGAAAATAAACATCAAGCTAATATTGATTTAGGACTGCAAATACTTTACACTGTTGTGCTAATAGCTCTTAGTTCACTCTACATGGAGTTCTGATTTGGGTTATAAATTATTGTTCTTCACTTCAGCTCCAAAAGACTCTTAGGCTCCCTGACCTTTGACTCTTCTCCCTCTAACCTGACCTCTAGTGGACCAACCTATCACCCAACTGTTCTTGTTTCTAGGATGCTGGTTGTTTTATCTTTGCTTTAATCGTATTGATGACTACGATTCCTTGGTCTGGCCCTGATATTCCACTGATACCATGGACACGCTGCCTTCCTTTCTCATCTCATAGTCACTCATAGCTGCTGAAGAAAAAATATTCATACCAAATATTCAAAGTCCAGTTGCAACAGTCAGTTTCAACCTGTGCAGCTAGAGGAGGATGGGCCCCAGGCTTAAGAAGTCAGCTACAATGAACCAGGAGATGGGGCTATGTCTAATCTCAAATACCACCAAGTGAAAGTCAACTCTAGACATAGCTCATCTGAGTAATCAGTACCAGTACAAAAGCAGAATAGATGAGAATATAATTGAAATCCAGGCCACCAAGTCCTATTAGACATGATGTCCTCAACATCAACATCTGTGAAACCAAATGCAGACTCCTAATGAGAATTCCTGCTTAGTAATAAAGCAGTTTGAGGGAGGGAGGGAGACCGCGAGTGAGCTGAGAGAGCATGAGCACCAAGATAAGGACAGAATCCTCATGTCTAGGTATGTTTCTTAAGAAGCACAATTACTTTAATTTTTTGGTGCCATGTCAGCACCCCAGTGGATGAAGGATGGAGACTTAACATGGCATTCTCTTCTTTAATCTTGTTAATAAGCAGGGATCTGGGATTTTAGGAGGACAAATGGACTGATGGTGAAGCCCAGTTGCAGAGGCCACAAAAATCAGTCCCCGTGATGATCAAATATCTGGCCCCTGGTATAGTGCCCAGCTTGTTGAACATCCCAGAGGTACTGTGTAAGGATATAGATTTCTTTCCATCATTCATGTGTATTAAGCCTGTGCAAAGTCTGTAGAAGAGGCAAATGATTAATTATTCTAGGATTAGCTGTTCAACGTATTGAGCCATTTTATAGAACCTCATAATAAAGTAACTTTCAATAGCTAAAGTGCTGATAATGGGCATTGAGTAATGCTTACTATGGCAGAGGCTGTTAGTTGCCTAACTTGTAGTCGTTATTCTTCTCTTCTTTAATAATAGGAACTCTGAGTCTGTTCTGAGCAGCAGAATGCCCAACATTTCTCAGCCTCTCTTGCAGGACAATGAATTGCTGCTATATCAAATATCAGTCCAATGGTATATGAATATATTAAATACCAAGCCAATGTATGTATGTATGTATGTATGTATGTATGTATGTATCTAAAAGACTAATATGCTAAGTGTCCATCCAGGTAATGACATCATGTAGCAGCGCCCAGCTTCCTCTCCCTAGCTACTAGCCTCCTTGGAGTTTCTTCAGCCCAGGAACACGACTTGCTTTATAATCAGGTGGAAACATTTCACACTTTAACCAAATATCTGTGAAGTATTTTCCTGTGCCTCATCTCATTTGATCCTCACAGAAGTCCTGGAGTAGGTAGATAGGAGACTTGGTGGAATCCTATTTTCATTAGCCAGAAAACGGAGATTTAGAAAGCTTAAAACTTGACCTGACTGAAAAGAAATGGTGAACCTTGAAATGACTTTAAGTTTTCTCACTGCGCAGAATATAGTCAAACACTGCTGCAGTTAAATATTTTACCCTTTGTTCTCCCTGCATGATCTACAATAATTTGCTTTGTGTTGATATTTATTGCTGTGTTGCTGACAATTACCTGAAAGAGAAGTTGGGGTGCTTCACTGGGCTAGAAAAAGTTTAGCTAAATCAGAAAGCAGGTCTAATTAAGCAAGTTTATTCTATATCTATAAAAGACTAACTTGACTTGCACATGCGCAATACATAAACTGTAAAGCTCTCACTGGCACCAATCGCATGTGTGTGTTTCATTCTGTCATTGTCGATCGTGAATTTAGTTGACAGTTCTATTATAGAATTTCCTTCCAATGTGCATGAATTCATGCACCGGGCCACTAGTATTGATATATTTGGAATTTGTTGGACATAACTTCCAGCAAGGCACCCGTCAGGTGCAAGCTCCTCAGCTACGGACTTAACCCTCCTGGGTGACAGGAATCAGAACACACATGTGCAAGCAGGCAAATGGGACATGCTTTATTCCACACAAAAGCAGCCACAGCAGGCTGGTCAATAGCAGCTTACATACATGCTCAAACAAAAGCGGCGCTTTGCCAAATGGTAACATCAGTATTTTGGCTACAGAAAGGCACGTCTTCGCAGTTTAATTAGGATTCCCAGGCTGAGTCCTGAACAGTCTGATTATGAGTTCCAGGCTCAGAGCAGCCTTGACCATCCAGTGCACTTTAAACAGGGACCCCACAGCACCTTAAAAGACTGAGGGACAGCTAAAAACTCCCTTTTGCTCTTGTCCTTCCCTTCTTTCTACCTGGAATGTGAATTTAATGGTTGAAAATAAAAATTGACAGTTGACCACATTTGGATGGCATAAGTTTCCCCTACTATTCATTGAGCCCTTGGACATTCCAACATTTAGTTGGTTCCCAAATGAGCACCTTCAGTATCACTTGGGTACTTCTTAGAAATGCAAATCCTCAGGCCCTACCCCATCCTGATACGGGTGTTTTCAGCACAGTGTTCAACGAGCCATCCAAGTGATTCTGATCATGTAACAGACAATTTGAGAAACACTGATTTAGAGGCTGGGGAGAGGAGGAACTACTTAAAGAGACTAAGGAGTGACCAGTCAAGGAGGGAATAATCAGTTTTATCAACTACTGTTGGTAGGTAGTGAGAGGACGGAGAACTGACCATTGATTTGATAACAAAAGACGGGATTTCTGTGATGGGGATGGTTAATAAAAATTAGGGTATTTCCTGGTGTTCCAGACATGTCAGCTGGTGGGACCTTACATACACACCATTTTTAAAAAAGAAATTGCCCATTGCTGCTGATGGAAGAGGGTGGGGACTCCCTTCCCGGTTCTTTGAGTCAACAGCATTGTATTCTCCATATGTCCCCTCTCCTCCAGGCCTAGCCGATTAGGCCAAAAGCAGACAACCTAGAGACCAGTTAGGAGGTAAGTGTGGCTATCTGTGCAGCAGAAACCAAATATTATAGGGGTTTATACAAAATCCCAGTTTACACCTCACTCATGTTAAAAAGCACAAGATCTGTTCCACCAACTGTCAGGGGCACTTCTTTCTGCTCTTTTGGTTCGCCATTCCTAGGGTGTTAACCTTGTCCACATGCTCCGTGTTCCAGCCAGCACGTAGGCGCTTTCCTCTTCACTGTAAAAACCACTTTTCCTTTCATCCCCCTGGCAGGAGGCGGGGGTGAAATGTAATCTACTCTGGGGAGCCTAAGGCCTCGCTAAAAATGCGGACTCTATTAGAGAAAGGCCAAACGGACCTTGTGGCTTGTAGCGAAACACGGACAGTCTTGCTAATTTGATTTTCTTTCTTGGGATTTGATCTGGGTGGAAAATTAGTTACTTTATAGTGGGAAGATAAGCAAGAGCATGCACTAGCCTGGAGAGCCACCGACTCCCTGCTGGAAGCTCCTAGAGCTCCTGGGGAGTCTGGAGGAGTTGCAGGTTCCAGTCTCTTTGAGGTCTGCGGGACCTGTGGGGACCTGGCTTTTTCTGGGTTGAAGTAATTTCCGGGGCTGAGATCCTACTTTCCCTTATTCCGAGGTGCAGCCCGGAATAAACATCCCGGATTACTTGGGGTGATCTCTGTCCCCACAAGGGGCCTAAAGCCGGGGAGACGCAGTAAAGGGGACGCGATGCAGGCGCCTCCTCTCCCAAAGAGCTCAGCAGCCGAGGCGGGAATCCTGTGGTTGGGGGCGCGGTCCTCCGCGGGGTCCAGTTGCAGGGAGTGAGGGTCCCGAGCGAGGTGCGGTTTGGCGCGGCCAGAGCCCAGAGACGGCCTAAAAGAAGGGGTAACCTCTCTTGTGCCTGGAAGGCGATTTCCGAGCGGCCGAGCACTCCCGAGGGTCTGCATTCGGTGGCGGGGTACAAGGCTATGACAACAGAAGGCTGCCTGCCTGGAGTGCCGGGGAGCCTCTGGGAAGCAGCGTCCGGTGACGTGATACATCGCGCAGAGGGTTCTGGGAGTTGTAGTTCGACCTTGTTTTCGGGCTTGCGAGTCTTGGCCCCGCTGGCTCGTAGATGCCTCTGTCTCTGGCCCGGCTTCCTCGGTGTTTAGAGTGAGATCGAGCGTGGGGTGGAGGAGGGCTGAGCGCGGGTCCTCTAAACCCGAGTGGCTGGAGGGAGGGCGCAGGGAGGCCGCCGGATAGGCGCCCGGCGGCCCGGTGAGGGTCGCGCGCGTCCCCGGGCCTCTGGGTGGACAGAGCGGTGGACCCTGGACTCGCGGTGGGGGTCTCCTGCACGGCCCAGGGAGGGAGTCGCCGTTCAGCCTGTGGGCAGAGGTGAGGATTTCGGAGGAATACGCGGTGCCTGCTGTAGAGATGAAAGGAGAAAGGCTGCCCTCTGGCTGGGGCCGGCTCAGGAATGGGCAGCATCCGACTTCTCTGGGAGAGCCCTTTCCCGGAGGGAGAGCTGCTACCTGCATTGCCTGCTTGCCTGTAGGGTGCGCATGCCTCCTTGCCCCCAAACCTACAGATCTATTTGACTTTTGATAACGACTAACTCTTGTCCTCACAAGAGGACGACACTATTGGGAAGGAGACTAAGATGAGGAAAGTGAGGATTTGAGAAGTCACAAGATTTGTCTAATACCCTTGATATTTCCTTTTAAGACCCATCGCTTTACTGCGAAAGCAAGTACTGTATCCGAAAAACCAGTTTTCAAAAAGAATTTAGTCTTCCTTCATCTAGTGAGCCTGGAATAGAGTCGGAGTGAATCCTTAAGGGAGATACGGATTGACACAGATTCTTTGATTATTATTTTGACTAACGCTCAGCAGATGACAGAAATATGTGTTTAGCTTACGTATCTAGAGGAGTTCTGTTGAAGTTTAAGGAAGAGGAGGATAGGAGGAGCCTGAGGCAGCCATGGTCATGGCCGTCTTGATTCAGAGAAGTTGTGGGATTATCCCTTGGTTCCCTGGGTTGTTCTTTTAGGTGACAAGTAGATGTGTGTGGCAGTTTTTGCGAGTTTACTGCAAGGCAAGAGTAATCATCCTGGTTCCTTTCTCCACTTCTAGGGTCACTTTTTGAGGACTGAGACCTCTCCATGCTGGGAACCCAGAAGAAAAGGGCGTGCTCACTGTGCTGCTGATCCCTGCAGCCCAGGTGGGTCTAGGTTACTTCTTTTTCCCCTTCTGTTCTCAGATCATGGATATGGTTTCTTCCATTGTTATGGAATTGCTCAGCTCTGAGTCCTAGACCACTGTGTTTACTCTGATAAACTGAGGAGAGATGAACTTCATGACAAATGTTCCTCACTGTGCAGAACTTTCCCTCCTGGCATGACTTCTCCCCTACCCACTTAGTGCTTAATGCACACTTAGTAGCTCTGCAGGAATGTAATTGGCCTCATGGTGAAAGGCAAAGTAATAAAAGCCACTTGCTCCTATCTCATGAAATTTACCGAGGAGGTAAGATATAGATAAGTAAAATAGTTCAATAGCAAGAAGAAATATATATATATTTAAATGCAAAAATGACTGGCAGGGACAAGTCATAATAGAACCTGGAAGAGGTTTGCCATCCTCTAGAATATTGGGGCGGGGCGGGGGGGAGTGGGGGGAGAGAGACTGGGATAAAAAGCTGCACTTTCAAAAACAAGAGAGAGTATGGAGTTGGAGAGTAGAATACAGGAATGTTCCAAGAGAGAATAGCTTTGGCAAAGAAAAATCTCTAAGTGATGAGAGAATTGGAGGTGTTTAAGGGGTGTGTGTGTGTCTCTGTGGAGTGAGCAGGAGTGTGGTGAGGGAAGCTGGGGTATGTCCTCTTTCCAAAAGTGTCTATTTAGGTCCTTTGCCCATTTTTTTTTATTGGATTGTTTATCTTCCTTTTGTTAAGGTGTATGAGTTCCCTGTAAATTTTCGAGTTTAAACCCTTATCGGAGATAACATGTTCTCCCATGCAGTGGGCTTTCTTATTGTTTTGTTGATGGTTTCTTTTGCAGTTCAGAAGCTTTTTATTTTGATGTAGTCCCATTTGTTTATTTTCTCTTTAGTTTCCATTGTTCTAGAAGCTGTATTGATAAAGATATTGCTACAACATATGTCTGCTATTTTGCTGCCTATGGATTTGTCTAACATTTTTATGGTTTCCCATCTTATGTTTAAGTCCCTTATCCATTTTGAGTTTATTTTTGTGTATGGTGTAAGTTGGTGGTCTAGTTTCATTTTTTTACATGTATCTGTCCAACTTCCAGCACCCTTCATTGAAAAGACTATCTTAACTCCACTGTATGCTCTTGCCTCCTTTGTCAAATATTAATTGAGCACAATGGCTTGGGTCGATTTCTGGGTTCTCTGTTCTGTTCCATTGGTCTATATGTCTGTTCTTCTGCAAATACCAGGCAGTTTTGAGAACAGCAGCCTTGGAATATAGATTGATATCTGGTATTGTGATCTCTCCAACTTTGTTCTTCTTTCTCAGGATTGCTACAGCTATTCAGGGTCTTCTTCCATTCCAGATGAACTTTTGGAGAGTTTGTTGTAGGTCTGTGAAATATTCTGTTGGTATCATAATGGGGATTGCATTGAATCTATAGATTGGCTTGAGTAGTATGGACATTTTAATGATGTTGATTCTACCAATCCATGAACATGGGTATGTTCTTCCATTTGTTTATGTCTTTTTTCAGTTTCCTGAGTATAGGTCTTTTACCTCCTTAGTTAAGTTTATTACTAGGTATCTTAATTTTTTTCAGTGCAATGGTAAATGGGATTGTTTTTTTAGTTTCTCTTTCTGTGAGTTCATTATTGGTGTATAAAAAAGCCATAGATTTTTGGGTGTTAATTTTGTATTCTGCTACATTGCTGAATTCACTTATTAAGTCTAGTAGTGTTTTGATGGAGTCTTTGGAGTTTTCAATGTACAATATCATGTCATCTGTGAATAATAACAGTTTGACTTCTTCTTTTCCAATTTGGATGTCTTTTATTTCTTCTTCTTGTCTGATCGTTATGGCTAGCATTTCCAGTACTATGTCGAACAGGAGTGGTGAAAATGGGCATCCCTGTCTTGTTCCTGTTCTTAGGGGAAATGGTTTTAGTTTTTGCCCATTGGGTATGATGTTGGCTGTAGGTTTGTCATATATGGCCTTTATCATGTTGAGATATGCTCTCTCTATTCCAACTTTGCTGGGAGTTTTTTTTTTTTTTTTATCAAAAGTGAAAGTTGGATTTTGTCAAATGCTTTTTCTGCTTCTATTGATATGATCATGTGATTTTTGTCTTTCAATTTGCTTATGTGATGTATCATGTTTATTTTTAATTTATTTTTAAATAAATCTTTATTGTTCAGATTATTACAGTTGTTCCTCTTTCCCCCCCCCCCATAGCTCCCCTCCACCCAATTCCCACCCCACCCTCTGCCCTTACCCCACCCACACTATCCTCATCCATAGGTGTACGATTTTTGTCCAGTCTCTTCCCACACCCACACCCCTTTCCCTCCGAGAATTGTCAGTCCACTCCCTTTCTATGCCCCTGATTCTATTATATTCATCAGTTTATTCTGTTCATCAATTTTTTATTCACTTGATTTTTAGATTCACTTGTTGATAGATCTGTATTTGTTGTTCATAATTTTTTAAAAAATATATTTTATTGATTTTTTACAGAGAGGAAGAGAGAGGGACAGAGAGTCAGAAACATCAATCAGCTGCCTCTTGCACACCCCCTACTGGGGATGTGCCCGCAACCAAGGTACATGCCCTTGACCGGAATCGAACCTGGGACCCTTGAGTCCTCAGACTGACGCTCTATCCACTGAGCCAAACTGGTTTCGGCTGTTGTTCATAATTTTTATCTTTACCTTTTTCTTCTTCTTCCTCTTCTTAAAGAATACCTTTTAGCATTTCATATAATACTGGTTTGGTGATGATGAACTCCTTTAGCTTTTTCTTGTCTGTGAAGCTCTTTATCTGACCTTCAATTCTGAATGATTGCTTTGCTGGGTAGAGTACTCTTGGTTGTAGGTTCTTGCTATTCATTACTTTGAATATTTCTTGCCACTCCCTTCTGGACTGCAGAGTTTCTGTTGAGAAATCAGCTGATGATCTTATGGGTACTCTCTTGTAGGTAACTAACTGTTTTTCTCTTGCTGCTTTGAATATTCTCTCTTTGTCTTTTGCTCTTCGCACTTTAATTATGATGTGTCTTGGTGTGGTCCTCTTTTGGATTCCTTTTGTTTGGGGTTCTGTGTGATTCCTGGCTTGTAAGTGTATTTCTTTCACCAAGTGGGGGAAGTTTTCTGTCATTATTTCTTCAAATAGGTTTTCAATATCTTGTTCTCTCTCTTCTTCTGGCACCCCAATAATTCGGATGTTGGTACACTTGAAGTTGTCCCAGAGGCTTCTTACACTGTCTTCATATTTTTGGATTTTTTTTTCTTTTTTCTTTTCCGGTTGGGTGTTTTTTGCTTCTTCGTATTTCAAATCTTTGACTTGATTCTTGTGATCCTCTAGTCTGCTCTTGGATCTCTGTATATTATTCTTTATTTCATTCAGTATATGCTTAATTTTGGTCCTTTTTCATATCCTCGAGGGTCTCATTAAATTTATCGGCGGTTTCTAGGAAATTCTTGAAAAACCTTATAACCGTGGTTTTAAACTCTATATCCAGTCGTTTGCTTTTCTCCATTTCTGTCATTTGTGACCTGTTTCTTTGTCTCCGCATTTTGGCTGCTTCCCTGTGTTCCTAAGTGTCCTATAGGGCCCAGTGGCTCAGCCTCCAATGGTCTTAGGCGACCCTGCTAGCGGTTCTCAACCTGTGGGTCAGACACACAGGTTGAGAACCACTATTGTAGAGCCTAAGACCATCGGGAAACACAGATATTTACATTACGATTCATTAACAGTAGCAAAATTACAGTTATGAAGTAGCAACGAAAATAAAATTTATGGTTAGGGGTCACCACAACATGAGGAACTGTATTAAAGGGTCGCGGCATTAGAAAGGTTGAGAACCACTGATCTGAGGAGTTGTAATCTGGATGGTCCTACTCTGACCACTAGGTACACTGGCTTTTGGGTCTCTAAGGAGGTGCTAATTTAGCCTCTGCCTGAGGCCACCCAGCAGAAACTACAGAGAGATCTGCAGATTCCTCTTCTTTGTTTGGGGTTTGGAGGTGCCCAGATGAGGCCCAGGTGTGAAGCAATGCAAGCTGCTGTGGAGTCTTGGCCCTTCTTTTGGATGTTCTGGGTCTCTCTGACCCAGCTGCAGTTTGTTAGGTAATTTTAGATTGTAAAGGGCCAGGCCATTCATATGCAAAAGCCTCTGGGCAAAGCTTGGGTGGGGCGGGGTCTCAGGAAATAAACAGGGTGGAGCAAACAGCTATGGCTGATCCTCAGCCCTCCCTTAAAAGGCCCCCAGGTCTCAGTGTCCCTCGGTAATCACTGCAATCATCTCTGAGAGAAAGCCGCCCTCAAGTTCCGCCTGATGCCAGAGAGTCCAGTTTCTCCCTGTATAAGTCTGGGTCCCCAGAGTCTCACCCGGAACTGGAGTTCAGAGCAGTTGGGATCTTGTGTCTCCCTCCCGATTGAAAAAGACAACCACATCCTCAGTTGCCAGCCCTTTTCACTCGCGCGCCTCTGTACCTCTGTACTTTGCTTCCGCACCTCCTCTGAGTCTCAGTGTGCTTTTCTCTTTTATTCTAGTTGTAGAATTTCCACTCAGACAGCCTTTCGGTGGTTCTGGATGATGTCTGTTTTGTCTTTTAGTTGTAGTTTTGAAGTGGTTGTGCGAGGCAGCAATTTCAGGTGTTTACCTATGCCGCCATCTTGGTTTCTCCTTCTGTATCATGTTTATTGATTTAAGAATATTGTACCAGCCTTGAATCCCTGGAATAAATCTCACATGATACAGTTACTATATCTTTTTAATATATTGCTAGATGTGATTTCCTAATATTTTGTTGAGGATTTTAGCATTTATGTTCATTAGGGATATTGGCCTGTAATTCTCTTTCTTTGTAGTGTCTTTATCTAGTTTTGGAATTAGGATAATGCTGGCCTCATAAAGAGTTTGGAAGTGTTCCTTCTTCTTGAATTTTCTGAAATAGTTTGAGGAGTGTAGGTGTTAGTTCTTCTTTGAATGTTTGGAAAAACTCCCCTGTGAAGCCATCCCGACCTGGGCTTTTTTTTTGGTGGGAGTTTTTTGATTACTGCTTCTATTTCATCAGTTGTTTTGGGCCTGATTAAGTTCTGGGAGATTATATTTTTCTAGGAATTTGTCTATTTCATCCACATTGTCCAACTTGTTGACATATAGTTATTCATTATATTTTCTTACAATCCTTTGTATTTCTGTGGTGTCCGTGGTTACTTCTTCACTTTCATTTCTGATTTTATTTATTGGGGTCCTCTTTGTTTCTTAATGACTCTGGCTAATGGTTTATCAATTTTGTTTATCCTTTCAAAGGACCAGCTCTTGGTTTCATTGATTTTTTGTACTGTTCATTTAGTCTTTATGTTATTTATTTCTGCTCTAATCTTTATTATTTTCTTCCTTCTACTTACTCTGGGCTTTTCATGTTGTTCTCTTTCTAGTTCTTTAAGTTGTAGGGTTAAATAGTTTATTGCTGATTTTTCTTGTTTTCTGAGATATGCCTGTAGTGCTATGAACTTCATTCTCAGGACTGCTTTTGCTATGTCCCAGAGATTTTGTTGTATATTAATTTTCATTTGTTTCCAGGAAGTTTTTTATTTCTTTCTTAATCTCATTGGTAACCCATTCACCTTACCTTATAATAGACAAATATGCAAATTGACCGCACCTTCACTACGCCCAAGCCATGCCCACCAACCAAGCCATGCCCACCAACCACGCCCACCAGGAAACCGTTGCAGGGACGCTGGGTGCGGCCGAGCCCAAGGCCGGGAAAGCCGCCCGAGGCTTTCCCGGACTTGGGCACCAGCGGAGAGACTGCACGGATCCCAGAAAACCACTGGGGGTCGGCTCCTGCGATCCCTAGCAGGGACGCTGGGTGCCGCCAAGCCCAAGGCCAGGAAAGCCTCGGGCGGAGGCTTTCCCGGCCTTGGGCACCAGCAGGGAGCCTGCACGGATTGCAGGCAACGACCAGGGGGTCGGCTCCTGCGATCCTTAGCAGGGATGTTGGGTGTGGCCGAGCCCAAGGCCACCGCCTGGGGCCAAGCCCCGACCCTGAAAGAAGGCAGAAGGCGGTGGCCACAGCCAAGGCCTGGGTCCCCGGTGCCAGCAGAAAACTGGTGCAGGCAGCCAGGTGAATGAAGGTCTATTGCATGAATCTTCGTGCAAATGGGCTACTAGTTGTTTAATAACATGCTATTTAGCCTCTATGTATTTGAATGTTTTGGGGTGTTTTTACTGTAGTTGATTTCTAATTTCATTCCGCTGTGATCTGAGAAGATGCTTGATAATGATTTCAGTCTTCTTGAACTTGTAGAAACTTGTTTTGTGTCCTAACATGTGTTGTATCTTTGTGAATGATCCATATGCACTTGAGAAGAATGTATATTCTGCTGTGTTGGGGTGAAATGTTCTATAAATGTCTATTAAATCCATCTGCTCCAGTGTGTCCTTTAGAGTCTGTGTTTCCTTGTTAAGTTTTTGTATGGAAGATCTGTCCAGTGAAGTCAGAGGGGTGTTAAAGTCCTGTACTATGACTGTATTGTTGTCAATCTCTCCATTAAAGTCCTCTAGAAGTTTTTTTTTTAAATATATTTAGGTGCACCTATATTGGGTTAATATATGTTTACCAGGGTTATATCCTCTTATTGGATCAATCCCTTTAGTATAATGGAGTGACCTTTGTTGTCTCTTGTGATGGCCTTCATTTTAAAGTCTGTTTTGTCAGATATGAGTATTGCTACTCCAGCTTTATTTTTCTTTTCCATTCCTTCACTTTCATCCTGTGTTTTTTTTGTTTTGAGGTGGGTTTCTTGTAGACAGCATATAGTTGGGTCATGTTTTTGTATCCATTCAACTACTCTATACCTTTTAATTAGAGCATTTAATCCACTTACATTTAGGGTTATTATTGAGAGATCCTTATTTATAGCCATTTTAATTCTGCATGGCAAGTTTCTCTCTCTGTTTCTTCTTCTCAGCAATCCCTTACAGCAATCCCTTTATCATTTCTTGTAATGCTAGTTTGGTGGTGATGAACTCCTTTAGCCTTTTTTGTCTGGAAAGCTCTTTATTTGACCATCTATTTTGAATGATAGCCTTGCTGGATATAGTAATCTTGTTCTCAGAACCTTGCTTTCCATTACCTTGAATACTTCATGTCATTTCCTTCTGGCCTGTAGAGTTTCTCATGAGAAATCAGGTGTTAGCCTTATGGGAACGCCTTTTTAGGTAACAGTTTTTTCTCTTGTTGCCTTTAAAATTCTCTCTTTGTCTTTAATTTTTGGTATTTTAATTATGATGTGTCTGTTTGGGTTGTTCTTGTTTGGGGCTCTCTGTGCCTCCTGAACTTGTGTGACTTTTTCCAGGTTAGGGAAGTTTTCTACCATTTTTTCTTCAAACACCTTCTCTGTTCCTTTCTCCCTTCCTGCCTCTTCTGGCACAGCTGCTATTCTAATATTGTTATATTTTACATTGTCCCACAGCTCCCGTAAGCTGTCCTCTTGCTTTTTAATTGTTTTTTTGTGTGTTTGTTTTTAGTTCTCTAATTGAGTGATAGTTTTATTTCTGTCTTCTAATTCACTGATTCCATCTTCAGCTTCCCTTAATCTGCTGTGTATTCCTTCCAATGTGTTCTTTGTGTTATGTCATTCTTTATCTCAGACTGTTCTTTTTCATAGTTACTATATCTTTCTTCATACTGTTGAGCATTTTAAGAAAATATATATTTTATTGATTTTTTACAGAGAGGAAGGGAGAGGGATAGAGAGCTAGAAAAATCGATGAGAGAGAATCATCGACCTGCTGCCTCCTGCACACCCCCTACCAGGGATGTGCCCGCAGCCAATGTACATGCCCTTGACCGGAATCGAACCTGGGACCTTTCAGTCTGCAGACCGACGCTCTATCCATTGAGCCAAACCGGTTTCGGCATACTGTTGAGCATTTTTACCATCATTACTCTGAACTCTGTTTCAGATAAATTTCTTATCTCTGCTACATTTATCTCTTCTTCTGGATTCTCTAGTTCTTTCATTTGGGGATTGTTTTTTGTTTCCTCATTTTGGTTGTCTGGGTTTGTGACTATGTAGTAGGTAGATCTTCTACACTCTCAGTTTCTAGTGCAGGACAGTGTTAAAAGCTACTTCTGACTAATTTGATCAGGCAAAGACTCAAAGTCTCCAGAGACTGCTTCTGTCTACAGACTAATAGGATTCAGACCTGAATTGCTCCCAGGCAATCGTCCTTAGGTGTAGCAAGAGTTTTTTCAACAGGGTGGGATAGTTGCTTCTGCCTGGAGGCTAATTGTTACTTTTAATCTCTTAAGTTGCCTCAGGGCAAGGTGTGTTCCAACATGGTGTATTGACTGTCTTCCCCCCAGGCAAGGCAGATGTCTATGTGGGAAAGATGTCCTCCACTGTGTGAGGGAATGACTCAGCCCAGGAAACTTGGGGTGTCTGCCTTCTGAGCTCTATCCCCCGAGTCCCCAGTCCTGGGTTCTGCTCTCACAGCTCCAGTCCACTTCATCCTCCCTCTGCCAAAGCACAAGATTGGTGGCTCCACAGGGAATTTTTGTGTGTTGGACTTACAAGAGAGTGCTTGAACTTTCAGCTGCCACTCCCAGGCAGACAGCACCCCACTGCTTTTCACAGCTAGATGTTACCTGGGTACCTTCCTCAGTTTGGTGATCTCTTCTGAGGAGCCCAGCTTTGAGACTAGATCCCAGAGTTCTCAGTGGCACCCCTCCACCCCCACAGCTGAGATATCTCTCTGGGACTAGAGTTGCTGTCTGTGGGTGCCCAGCCAGCCCTTTCATGCCTCCGCCCCTCCTACCAGTCTCTATGTGGTCTCCACCTTCAGTTTTTGGATATCAAGGTTCTCTTCTGTGAGTTTTCCGTTGATTATTTAGGAAGCCTTTCCGTATTTCAGTTGTATTTCCAGCTTGTTCCTGGGAGCATGTCCATGCAGCATCCACCTATTCTGCCGCCATTTTTAATCCCTTACATACTATCTTGAGCAGTGGGCAGTCCTATTGCTTCAACCTCAAGCTCGATGAAGGCAGTGGCCACCTTCTTCTGCATCCCCTACAGAACTTAGACCTTAACATTTAGAATAGTTCTTGGTTTATAGGCAGGCAGATTGGAGAGTGAACTTTCCTTCTTGGTGTTCCCCTCCTTTCCTCTTGCCACCCTAGCCAGGTAGCCCAGAATTCATCTTGCCTCCCAAGCCTCCTTGCCTCTCCCCCTCCTACACCCCTGGGTGGGTGGACCCCACCTTCCTCTTGCCTCCAGGATCCTGCCCCCGCCCCCTTTCTCTTGCTCATTTTCCTCCTCTTGACCGCTTCCTTCTGGTCCTCCTCTATCATCTCCTTATAGGTGGCCCTCCTCACATCCAGCTGAGGCTTTTTGCTGTTTATGACTCACAGCATCTCCAACTGGCTCTTTTTCTCCCCTGCAAAGTCCTTGAAAGGGGCTGAAACTTCCTCTTCTTGCCAGATCCTTGGGGCACCTTCTCTTTGGGAGGTTCTCCTGGAAGTGCCCCACAGAAGCAGTAGAGACCTTGGCCACTTGCAAGGCATGGCCCTGCTCCTCCTTACTCTGGTGTCTGTCAGCCTGTGCATGTCGGCCTATTCATGTGAGCTAAATTATGCAGCCGGTTCCGCTCATTCTTGGCCACCTATTTCTTCTTAGCCTGAATCTACTTGGCGAACAGGTCCTACAGGGGTCAGCATTGCTGGACACTTTGATCAGCCATTCCTTGGTGTTGTCGCGAGCGTGCTGGTAGCCCCAGCAGCGCCACCATGGCCACTCACCTCACCTCACACCAGAGTGGTTTTTTCTTGGGTCAGATGCCCTTGAGGCATGCGAACTGCTGCCAGCTTGTAAGCTGTCATGGCCAGAGCACCAACTTCTTGTGCGGCAGGCAAGTGGTGGGCTCCGGCGGCCACACCACCAGTGCCTCCTCCATGAGCTCTGTGGTTGCTGAGCAGCTGCATGTTGTCCCGCACCAAGGCCCACAGTTCGCTCACCAAGGCCCGCAGTTCAGCCTCCGGGTGTGGGTCCCCACTCTGCAGGCCCATGATGGGCTTCCGATCAGAGACCAGCAGGTTACCCAGGTGGAACTCCAGCTCCAGCCCCTGGTGCACTGTGATGCACTGCAGCTTCTTGGCTTCATCCTGCTTGGCCTTTGCCAGAAGCTTCTCCACACCCTGTACCTCCATGGCTCCAGTTCAGCTCACTAGCTCTGGAAGACAGATCCTGTTTGATACACTTCTGTTCCCCTCCCCACCTCTGTTCCCACGCACACTTTCATAGAACACCCCATTTGAAACGTTTCTACTGATTCTTATTCAAGTGTTCCTTCCTTCCTTCAACTGTCTGACCAATACAGTGTTCTGCTGTGTGCCAGGTACCAGGGCTGCTTCATGAGGGAAAACAGGCCTGGCCTCTGCTCTCCAGGCGCTACGGAGAACAAGACAGAGAGCTGTTGATCAGAAAGTCCTCAATGTGTGCATGATCTAAGAGAAGGGAAGGAACATGGTGCTACAACCCAGAGAGTCAGGAAAGGCTTCCATGAGGGGTAACACCTGAGCTGAGATCTGAAGTGTGAGTGGGATTTGGAGAACTGAAAGGATGCACAAGTGGAGAGCATTCAGGAACAGGAAACAGCATGTGGAAAGGCGCCACCAGGCAGCCCAGAGATTTCAGAAGGAGCAGTGTATTGAGGGTAGATGGTGGGAGGGAGTCAGACCCATCAGGGCCTCTATGATGCTAGCAATTCAGATATGTCAAAGACAAGTCATAGTGCTTCTTTTAAGTGGAAAGGTATGTACGTATAAGAAAAGACATAGTATATATAGGGTTCGGTACTGTCTGCAGTTTCAGGCATGTGCTGGGGATCTTGGGACATGTTCTCCACAAATAAGGGGGACTGTTATACACCAGAGAATCTTAGTGTTGGAAGGGATGTTAGAGGTCATTTTGTCTAACCTTCCCATCCTTCATGTCTTCCTGCTTCTGTCTTGTCACTTTGAGTCCTTCCCAGAGACCTCTGGAAGGAGGTCCCTTGGTGAGCATGGATGTATTTGGTTTTTCAGGAGTCGCTCATGATCAGGGATATGGCTGAGGCTCTCACCCAGTGGGGACAGCTGAACCCTCCGCAGGGAGATGTGCCTGAGAAGCATAGGAATCTGGTCTTGCTAGGTAAGGATGGCTCCTCGGTCCCTGTGAATTTACTCAGTGCGATAGCTTTGCTTCCTCAGTTCCAAGGAACTTGGAGGTTCTTAGATTAACCAGTTAACTGCCACGATATTTTGAATTTAATTTGAAAAGGTCCGAGCCTTGTATCTATAGACACTTATGGCGTAAAAATGGTTAAAAGAGTCTTAATTCCTGAAAGGCCTGAGACATGTAATTTCTGCTTTTTGTTTCTGGATATTGTTTTAACACCCCTAGAGTTAGAAATGGACTCCTTTTTACTGAATTTTCCCAGGTGGTAATAGCCTTCTTTTCTATTATCTGACCAGAGATATTAAGATGAAGTTCTAGTGAAAATACCTCTTAAGAAGTGGGTGCTTATTCTTTTAATAGGGAGAGGTAGAAACAGGGACTCATTGTTCTGAATTCAAATAGATCCCGTATCAACCTTCCTGCCTCCTGAGCACTGGTGAGGGAGAAATCCAGAACCCACCTCTCATATAAGTGTCTTTCCTAATGACCAAAGAGTTAATCCTGTGCTTTTTACCAGACTTCTTTACTTTCCTCATGAACAGGGCTTCCAATTTCCAAGCCTGATGTAATCTCTCAGTTGGAGTCTGGGGAGAAGCTGGAGAGAGAAGCCTCAAAAGCCACTAGTCCAGGTGAGTGAGTGTTGGAAACAGAGAACTTAAAACCCTCATGGCCAGTGGAAAAAGCATCTTTGAAATGCTTGTGAAGGAGCCTTTCAGATTTTGCTAGACCATAGAAAAGTTGAAGTCCCTTTCTTCCGTGCCACACTTTACCCGCTGTGGATGATGATCTGTTATAAATTCATAATTTTATATTTTAGAAAGTAAATACTTTCTACTCTTTTAAACCAGCCCCCCCCCCCCAATAAGGTGAAATGAAAGTAGCATTTTAATGTATACTAATAATTTGCATGGGTGCACGGCTCTAAACCAGGTTTTTCATGTGTGTTATTTTACTTCTGAGGGTAATGTGACTTTTTGTCTAACAGCAATGGCTATAAAGTGATCTCTGAGTTTTCCCTTGCCTTCTCTATCTAAGCAGAGGCAGCATAGCATGTGGTTATGAGTTCAGACTTTGGACCCAGTTTTCCCAGATCCAAAGCCAAAATCTCAGCTACTCAAGCTTTGTGACCTGTAATAAGTTAATTATCCTCTTAGCTGGAAGTCCATTTGCCTGTAATCTGTATCTATCTATTTGTCCTTTAAAATCTCAGTCACTTCCCTAATTAGGATATGTGGTTGAGAACATTTGATCATATTGATTTATTGTATTTACCATCATGGTTGGAATGGATATTAAAGACTTTACACCTGGAAATGTTTAAACATTTTTAGCAGTGACGCTTCCCCCCGCCCCCGAAATTCTTACTAGAAAGCCTAGGATTTGGGGGCAGCAATCCTGACAGGTTGGGGACCAATCTAAGCACATGGGGATTTGAACTTCCCCTCTCTACATGCTATTCATTAAAAAAAAACAATTTAGTTTTATTTTACTCTTTGCAGTTTGTTGGGTCTGGGGCAGTCAGAGAATGATCACTTGCTTCTGAATTACTAAGCTTTGTGATGATTTGAATTTGTAGATATTTTTTAAAGTATGTTTTTATTGGTATTAGAGAGAGAGAAAGGGAGAGGGAAAAAGAAACATAGATGTGAAAGAGAAACATCAATTGGCTGCCTCCTGCATGGCCCCTACTGGGGATTGAGCCCACAACCCAGGCATGTGCCCTGTGAGGAAAAATTTTTTTTAATATATTTTTTATTGATTTCAGAGAGGAAGAGAGAAAAATATCAATGATGAGAGAGAATCATCGATTGGCTGCCTCCTGCATGCCCCCTACTGGGGATTGAGCCCACAAGCCGGGCTTGTGTCCTTGACCGGAATTGAAGTCAGGACCCTTCAGTTTGCAAGCCAACGCTCTATCCACTGAGACAAACTGGCTAGGGCCCCTACTGGAAATTGAACTGGCGACCTTTTGGTGCATGGGATAACACTCAACCAACTGAGCCACACTGACCAGGGCGAATTTGTAGATCTTGACCACTTTGAATGTTAGTAACTAGAATATGTGTCTCATCTCAAGACAGTAGAACTAACATATTTTTGTGTGAGAGCAGTAGTTTTGGAAGGTTAGTTAGCATTGAGTGGGATATTTTGGAATGGGAAATGATTGGCAGAAGGAGATCAGCTAATGATGGTCATTCTCAGGGTGTGAAGTGATAATGCCATGGTGTGGTGCTGGCAGTGGGCAGTCTCTGGGAAACTGTATTTCTCTGATCCCAGCCCTGTTTCCCCAGACTCTGTTTTTTTTATCACCTCTGCTTAGTCTTGTTCCATTAGCTTTTCTCATTTCCTAGCCACTGGACAGAGGAATTGTGAATGCCTACTCACACTCTCCCTGTATGCAGCTGTACTTCTTTGCCCAGTCATCTTTCTTTTCTCATGTTCTTTTAAGATTGCAAGGCTGTTTTTGAGACTTTTAAGTTCATGTGTTCCCTGTAGCACTTGTTGATTGTTTTACTATTTTCCCACCACAGTAATTACCTTACTCTCAGTTTAGGAAATGATACATGTCCATTTTTGTTTCTGTTAGACTGGGAGATAAGACCAGAAGGCAAGGAGCTAACTCGAGAGCAGGATGTTTCTGAAGAAGAGTCAGCCCCTGGGGTGTTAATTGAAAGATTTCCAAAGGAAGGTGACAGTGGATGTGAGGATTCTCTAGAGAGTCAACAGGAAAACCACAAGAAACATTTAATACAAGAAGTTGTCACTCAGAAGAAACCTGGGGAGAGAAGTTATCAGTGTGATGAATTTGGAAGAAATTTTGGCTGGAGGTCATTACTTGTTCAACAGCAAGGAGAAAGACTACGTAACTGTGATTCGTTGAAAAAGAACCTAAAACAAAATTCAGATCTAATGAGGCATAAGAGAATTTGTGCAGGGAAAAAACCCTGGAAGTGTAATGAGTGTGAGAAAGCCTTTAGTTACTACTCAGCTTTTGTTTTGCATCAGAGAATTCACACAGGAGAAAAGCCCTATGAGTGTAATGAGTGTGGCAAAGCCTTTAGCCAGAGCATACACCTTACTCTCCACCAGAGGATTCATACCGGAGAAAAGCCCTACAAATGTCACGAATGTGGGAAAGCCTTTAGTCATCGCTCAGCCCTTATTCGGCATCACATAATTCACACTGGAGAGAAACCCTATGAATGCAATGAATGTGGGAAGGCCTTTAATCAGAGCTCATATCTCACTCAACATCAGCGAATTCACACCGGAGAGAAACCTTATGAGTGTAATGAATGTGGGAAGGCCTTCAGCCAAAGCACATTTCTTACCCAGCATCAGGTCATTCACACTGGAGAGAAACCCTATAAGTGTAACGAATGTGGGAAAGCTTTTAGTGATCGTTCAGGCCTCATCCAGCACCAGAGAACGCATACTGGGGAAAGGCCTTATGAGTGTAATGAATGTGGGAAAGCCTTTGGCTACTGTTCAGCCCTGACTCAACATCAGAGAACTCACACAGGGGAGAAACCCTATAAATGCAATGATTGTGCCAAAGCCTTCAGTGATCGCTCAGCCCTCATCCGTCATCAAAGAACACACACTGGAGAGAAACCTTACAAGTGTAACGATTGTGGGAAAGCCTTCAGCCAGAGCTCATCTCTCACAAAGCACCAGAAAACTCACACTGGAGAAAAACCTTATATGTGTAAGGAATGTGGAAAAGCCTTCAGCCAGAGTTCATCCCTTTCTCAACATCAGAAAACTCATGCTGGAGGGAAAACCAAAGAATATGGAAAAGTCTTCAGTGAGCATTCAGCTTTTGGCCAGCAAAATAGAATTCATAATGGTTAAAGACTGTAAAATTTTTTCCTGGGTGTGACTAATCATTCTTGAGGGGGAAATTGTTGATTGAGATAACTACTCAGATGATTACTCACACCCGGGGAAAAATGAGGCTTGTGAGTTAGCCAGTCACAAAGTTCCCATGAGGGCAGCTTCCCCTGAATCCACAGAACACTGGCCTGGCAGTTCACTTTTGCACTTTGTGTCTTTTAGACCTTGCTTATTTAGACATCTACTGAAAATCATGTTAATTACCAGGGTCAGACCTGTAGCCTAGAAAGGGGGAGTACAGAAGGGCCTTTGATGTTTTCTGTCTGTTTCAAGCTGAGTTACTTGACAATGTACTTATTTATGGAGATTTACCTTCATTGTAGTTTGTACTTTAGAGTTTTTCATACCATAGTAAAATTTAGTTGTAGGCCTGAACTGACACTGAATATTAGGTTGTGAAAATTTGAAAAGACCTTGGAATACTTGCCTTTCACCATTTTATTCTTGGGTAGAGGAAGATGACATGATATATATATTTGAATTGAAACTGAAGGTTATTGCTAGAAATGTTTTGAGTGCTATGTTTTTAGTTTTCACATTTGACTAAGATGTATCTTTGTGTGGATTTCTTTGAATTTATCCTGTTTGCTGAGCTTGAATCTGTAGGTTTATGTCTTTTGCTAAATTGGGGGAATTTTCAGTTATCATTTCTTTTAATACATTTTCAGCCTCCATTCCCACACCTTCTCTCCTTCCAGGATGCTGAAAGAAATGTTAGGTCTTTGCTTGTAATATCACAGGTTCTTGAAACTCTGTTCATTGTTTTTCACTATATGTTTATCATAATCTGCTCAGGCTGTCATTAAAATAAAATGCCATAGACTGGGTGGTTCAAACAACAGAAATTTGTTCCTCAGAATTATGGAGGCTGGAATTCCAAGATCAAGGTGTCGGCTTTGGTCTCTGGTGCTGGATCTCTTCCTGGCTTTCTTGCCTGCCGTATCCTTGAATGGCCTTTCCTTGATGTATGCCTGTGGAAAGAGGCAAGATCTTTCTTCCTTATCTTTAAAGGCCACCAGTCCTATCAGATTAGGACCCTAACCTTATGACCTCATTTAACCTTAATTACCTCTAAAAAGTCCTTCCTCCAAATACTGTTACATTTGGAAGTAGCATTCAACATAGGAATTTGGGAGGGACACAATTCATAGAATTTGCCCCTGGCTCCCAAAATTCATGTTCTTTTCACATGCCAAATACATTCATTTCATCCCAACAACTTTCAAAGTCTTAACTTATGCTAGCAACAACTCTAACGTCCACAGTTTCACCTACATATCACGTAAAGCAGGTATGGATGAAACTCAATGTATATTTCATCCTGAGGCAGATTTGTCTCCAGCTGTGAACTTGTGAAACCAGACCAATGGTGGGGCAGGCACAGAACAGATATTGCACTCTAAAAGAGGAAGGAGGGAGGGAGGGAGGGAGGGAGGGAGGGAAAGAGGGAGGGAGGGAGGGAAAGGTAAGTCCAAGCAAGTCCAAAACCCAGTGGGGCAATTCCATCAGATCTTGATGCCTTACCTTCCAGATTCACTGAAGCAGGGGTTCCACCTTCACAATCCTCTGCTTCAGCAGTCCTGCCACTGAGACTGGTCTGGGCAGTCCTACCCCCCAAAGCTTCAGTGTTTGGCCATGTGGCCTGTTGACATTTCAGGGTCATCCCCGCCTGTTGGAACTGAAGAGGTAGCCTGATGGTCTCTGAATCTATTCAGTCATTCTCTTCTTTCCTTGCAGCATAGGGCACGTTTGCAGCTCTGCTATCTGGTCCTGCAGGATCTAAGAAATCTGACAGCCTGCCTTCATCTTGTCTAGTGTTTTCTGTCCCCTTTAGTACCAACTAGCAGTGTTTCTGATGGTTTAATCTCATCTCTATTCCTGGCTTCTGCTGAGATGGCTGATTAAACCCCTGAGTCACACCCATGATCTCTATCAAATAAATGGCCCTTCAGCCACAGCTGAACAAGCTTTCTCAGTTTGCAATGGGGAGAGACAGAATTTTCCAAATCTCCAAGTTCTTTTTCCTTTTTGCTTAATAATTGTTTCTTCAATTCATCTCTCTCCTCTCACATTTTACTATAAACAATGAGGTAGACCCAAGCTACACCTTTAATATTTTGCCTACAAATCTCTGCTGAATACCCAATTTCATTGCTCCCAAGTTCTCTCTTCCACAAAACAGTGGAACACTGTTCAGCCAAGGCTGCTGCCACTTTACAATGTGAATTGCCTTCTTGTTTCCATTTCTGTCTGACACCTCATCAGAATGGCCTTTGATGTCTGTATTCTAGCATACAGCTTAAAACCCTTCCAGCCTCCACCTGTTACCCAGTTCCAAAGCTACTTTCACATGGTTAGGTATTTGGTATAGCAGCACCCAAATCTGCCTTAGTCTTGTTGGGCTGTTATACTACAGACTGGGGGCTCAAACAACAGACATGTATTTCTCACAGCTCTGGAGACTGGAAGTCTTTGAGAGCAAGGTACCAGCTGATTTGGTTTTGGTGTGTTCCTGGCTTGCACACAGCCACCCTCCTACTGTGCCCTCACAGCCCTTTCTCAGGACATATGTGTAGAGAGAGAGATCGAGCTCTCTTTTCTTAGAGGACACCAACCCTCTCAGATTAGGACCCATAGTTATGAACTTTTAAAATCTTAATTACTTTCTAAAGTAATATAGTCACATTAGGGGAAGGAGGGAACCCAAGTCAGTCCATAGCAATTTTTTTAAAAAATATTTTTTATTGATTTTTTATAGAGAGGAAGGGAGAGGGAGAGAGTCAGAAACATCGATGAGAGAGAAACATCAATCAGCTGCCTCCTGCACACCCCCTACTGGGGATATGCCCGAAACCAAGATACATGCCCTTGACTGGAATCAAACCTGGGACCCTTGAGTCCACAGGCCAACGCTCTATCCACTGAGCCAAACCGGTCAGGGCCATAGTAATTTTTTTCTTGTTCTGGTTGGGTGTTTTTTATTATTCTATCTCCAAGTTCACGGGTTCTTTCCTCTGTCCCTTCCATTCTGCTGGTGAGCCCATCACTAACTTTTATTATTATACTTTTCAGTCCCATTTGATTCTTTATTCTGTTTCTTTGCTGACACTTTCTGTTTTTAAATTTGTGACAAGCATGTTTGTAATTGCTTACTGGGGTATTTTTATGGTAGCTGTTTTAATCTAACAGGTCATTCTAACATCTGGGTCAACTCAGTGTTGGCATCTGTGGATTGTCTTCTCATTCAAGATGACTGATTTTCAGTTGAAATCCGGACATTTTGGGCATTATGTTAGAAGACTATACTATTTAAATCTTCTATTTGGGCTGGCCTCTGTCACTGCCCTGGAGGATAAAGTGTTGGAAGTTGGTGTTGGAAATCCATCATTGGCCTCTACTACTAGAGTATTAGGGTAGGAGTATGAGGTACAGCTCCCTACTAAGGCTCCACTGATACCACCTAGCTGGGAGTGTCTCATTAGTGCTCCCCACATGTCCTCCACTGACACCATGTGCTAGCGTTGGGTGGGGAGTGACCTCATGACTTGCTGAGAGTCCTGACCCTCCAATGTCCAAAACAGTAAGGAGGGAGAGATGTCTGGTTTCTGGGTAGGGTTAGAAGCCTGGTCTCCCCATATGGTTTCCATTGATACTGCTGGAGTGAGATGGGGAGTTTTTTTGTTTGTTTTGAATTCTGTCTCCTCACTTGACCTTCTTTGACTCTACTCTAGGGTGGGGATTACAGCCTGGTGAGGGTGGAAGTGTAGGCACCCCACTTGGCCTTTGTTGGTGTGGATAGGGCTGAAGTGTTCTCCTATGATCGTTGGCTGGAGGAGAGTGGTTATTGTCTAAAAATGTTGTCTTGTGAGTCTACTCCTTTCTTAGTCCTTTGGCTGAAAAAAAGAAGACTTCTCTTGGACCTTTTTTGGTCTGTATCTGTGGCATTTCTGGGTTGCCAGCTTCCTCAGAACCCAGCCTGGGAGAGACGAGGCAAGAGGAAAATTCAAGGGACTCCATGCTGTCATTCTTCAGGTCCCTGGCCCCCAGTAGCCTGTATCCTCAGAACTTCTTACACTGTTTTATATATGGTGTCCAGGGTTTTAGCTGTGCTTAGAGGAAGAGGGAAGAGTACTCCTCCCCTTTCCCATGATGTCCTTCCTTTTGACACGGAAGTGATATGTCAGGTTGTGTCAGAGGTTGTGGTATACCTAGGTTGTTTGTAACCAGTCAGGATTAACTAACAAGAGGGATGCTCACTTGTTCCCCAGAGAGGAGCTGCGAAGTTGGTAGATAGAAACCACCAGGCTTCAAGCTTCATCCAGCTTTGAACAAACTATAGTTTTTAAGTGGGGAGAACACCAGTGTTATTTATTTTATTTTGTTATTATTATTTTTAATCTCACTCGAGGACATTTTTCTATTGAAAAACAATTTTTTTAAGCGAGAGTGGAAGGGAGGGAGAGAGACAGGGAACGAAACATCAATATGAGAGAGATATATTAATTGGTTGCCTCCTGCATGCCTGCAACTGACTGGATTCGAACCTGGGACCCTTCAGTTCATGGGCCGATGCACTATCCACTGAGCCAAACCAGGGAGGATACCAGTGTTATTTTTTTAAATCCGCACCCCAAGATATGCTTATTGAATTTAGAGAAAGGGGAAGGAAGATTAAAAGAAACATCGATGTGAAAGAGAGCACTGATTGGTTGCCTTCTGTACATGCCCCAACTGCAGGTCAGGCCTGCAAACTAGGTTTGTTCCCTGACTGGGAACTAAACCCACAACCTTTCAGTATACTGGACAACCAACAGCCATACTGGCCAGGGCAGCCAGTGTTTAATTGTAGATTACAAATTTGAGAAGGAAAGATAGAAATGACTAAGAACATAAAATATGGAATTAAACATTTTTATTTGTCTCTGTTCCAAGAGCATGTGGGAACCACTGGAGAACTGAATTCAGAATTTTTTTTTAAATTATGTATTATCTATAGTTAGACATCTGTCATTTTTAATTTGACATATAACACAGGACATCAGAGAATCAACAAAATAAAGAATGAAAATAATTGGGATTTGGGACAAATCACCCTTTTTTTAAATGGGTTTCTTCATTTATGTTTTAAAACATGTGATACCTTCTTGAGAGTGGCTAGATTATACAGATAATAGATACAAAGTGATTTGTAAGGCATCAAGTGCTAAATAACCATTATGTATTGTTTATAGAGTCCTTTATGTATGCTTTCTGCTGGTATAGCCCAATAAAAATGACTACAAATACAATGTAATGTTTCTTTTTATCTTTTGAAAAATATTTTTTCTTAAACTCCAGTTAAATCTGCATCTTTTGAGATGATCATATGGTTTTCTTTAATCTGTTAATATAGTAAATTGCATCAAGGATTTTCAAGTTATTTCTTTTTTTAAATGAAATTTATTGGGGTAACTGGTTAATAAGATCGTGTAGGTTTCAAGTACATTTCTATCGTGACCTGTGTATTGTATTGTGTGCCCACCATCCGACTCAAATCATTTTCTGTCACCACATATTTGGCCCTCTATACCTTTTACCCTTTATTCTTCCTTCAAGGATTTCCTAATGTTAAAGAATACTTGCATTCCTGGGATTTATCCAATTTAGTGATTTCCTCATCCTAGAAAAGTTTATGTTCCTTGAATACTTTAGTTGCAGTCACCTGGTAAACTGGGTTATTGTGTTATGTGAGTTTTGATTTGTTTTAGAGGGTATTCAGATTTCCTATTTTTGAAACAAATTTTAAAGTTAGGTTTTTTTAAAAATATTTTTTATTGCTGTTCAAAATATGTTTATTTTCTTTAAAACCCGTTTTATCTGTAGCTATGTCCTTCTTATTCCCAGAATTGCTTGTTTGTATTCTTTCTTTTTTTCTTGATTACATTTCCAGAGGTTTGTTACTTTTACTAGTCATTTACATAAATAAAATTCACCCATTTAAAGTGTCTGTTTAGTTTGACAAATGTAATACCTGTTTGACCACAACCATATCGTGTTTGTGTGTGTGTGTGTGTGTGTGTGTGTGTGTGTGTGTGTAGTGTAATATAGTTTCTTCCTTCCCTTTGTTCCCCTAAATTTTCTTGACCTTTTAAAATACCCAACTCTTAATTTCATTGTTTTTTTCCTATTGTTTATCTACTTTCTATTTTATTCATTTATGCTTTAATCTTTATTATTTTCTCCCTTCAGCTAACTTTGGACTTAGCTTGTTCTTTTTGTTGTTGTTGTTAATCCTCACCCGAGAATATTTTTCCATTGATTTTTAGAGAGAATGAAAGGGATGGAGAGAGACACAGGAAGAGAAACATCAATGTGAGAGAGACATTGATTTTTGCCTCCTGCATATGTCCCAACTGGGACCAGGGATCTAGCCTGCAACCCAAGTATGTGCCCTTAACCAGAATCGAACCAGGGACCCTTCAGTGCACAGGCCAACACTGTATCCACTGAGCCAAACCATCTAAGGCTGAGTTTGTTCTTATACTTCCTTTCAGTACAAAGTTAAGTTGTTAATTTGAGATCTTTTTAAATGTGGGCATCTACTACTATTAACTTTCCTTATAGTACTGCTTTAGCTGCATCCCATAGTGTTGGTATGTTGTGGTTTTGTTTTCATTTGCCTTAAGATATTTTCTTTTTTCCCTCCTATGTTTTATTTGTTAGTTTGTTTATTGGTTAATCATCACTGGAGGATATTTTCCCATTGATTTTAGAGAGAGTAGAATGGAGGGGGACAGACAGAGAGAAACATCAATGTGAGATAGACACATTGCTTGGTTGCCTCCTGAACATTTCCTGAATGGGGCCTGGGGTGGAGCCTGCGACTGAGGTACATGCAAACCTGGGACCTTTCAGTTCCTGGGCCGATGCTCTAGGCCAAACTAGCCAGGGCATCAAGATATTTTCTAATTTTTCTTGTGACTTATTCTTTGCCTCACTGATTGTTCAAGAGTGTGCTGTTTAATTTCCACATTTGTGTGAATTTTCTGGTGTTTTTGTTTATTTGTTTTTGCTACTGATTTCTAGTTTCATTCCATTGTGGTTGGAAAATATACTTAGTGTAATTTTTTTCTTCTCTCTCTCTCTCTCTCTCTCTCTCTCTCTCTCTGTCTCTCTCTCTTTCTGCTCCAATAAACGAAAAGGAAACTATTGAGGCCCAGGGCCATAGGTTTCAGGCAGAAGGCTGCCCTATGAGCTCCAGATGGTGGTGGAAGGGCCTTACTTAACCTTTCTTGAGGGCGCAGATTATTAGTGTGGCTACACTTCTTGCAGCAGTTGATAGTGTGGGATGCAAGTGGGCATGACACTTGTGACAGATCATCTTGTTGCAGTTTGTGACAGGAGGGCTCAATGATGCCACCCACAGATGAAACACCAAGGGCAAGGTGAACTCTCTGAATATTGTGCTATAAGAGTGTGGCATCCTCCAGCCATTTGCTTGCAAAAAATCACATGTTGCCAGTCAGGTGGAATGCCCTCCTTGTCTTGGGTTTTAGCTTTGACATTCTCAGTGGTGTTATTGGGCTCAACCTCAAGGGTGATGGTCTTGCTAGTCAGGGTCTTCACAAAGATCTGCATCTGCTGGGGAGACTGCTCCGCTGAATCGATGAAGAGCTACTTAGTGTGATTACAATCTTCTTAAATTTGTTGGGACTTGTTTTGTGACCTAACATGTGGTCCATCCTAGAGAATTTCAATCTCTGAATTTATCCATTTTTTTAAACCACTTTGTCAAGCAACATTGGGATTATCCAACCAACATTATTATATACATTAGTGTTTTGTATTGGTCTCAGTCTATGATAATGATGCATGATCTAGGAATGCTGGAGGCACTCACCTGGGCATGTACTACTTGTGGGAGCTCCCACAGACATTTCCCTGACTGGAGCCAATGTTGTAGTTGAAATAGCTTTTGTGGATCTTATTATGATTGCAGAATGCACCTCAGCACCAACCATTAGGAAACTTTATAAAAAGATTTGTTACTCAAAAATCCTGGAAGGTACACAGCACATCCAAGGGCTACATAGCAAGTTCATGGGTAGAGAGAGGAGGAGTGTGGAGCTAGGCTCTGCCTTTATAGGGGGCCAAGGATGGGGTGCCCATGGTTTCACAGGTTTACTCATTATTGGCGAATTTAAAACATAAGAACCAGAATTAGGGTGTGGGAAGGGGCAAGCAGGGTCACTGAAACAGTTATGTAGGTTACCTAGGGTTTTCTAAAACAGGACTTTAAGGTTGTGGTAGTCTGGCTCTTTGTCTGTGTAGCTGTCTATGTGTTTACTAGAGATGGTACCTTAGCAATCAAAAGCCTAATGTCAGGCACTACGTAATAATAAAAAAGCTTAATGTCAGGTTCTTACACTATAGTTAGTTTTCAAAAAATGTTTCTTCCAGATCCTTGCCTGTTATAAATGGTTTCTTACTATAGCCTTGGTTATAAAGTCTCTTTTGTCACATATAAGTATTGCTACCCCCACTTTTTTTTCCCTTTCCATTTGCATGAAGTATACATTTCTATCCCTTTACTTTCAGTCTATGTATACTGAGTGGCCAGATTATTATGATCTCTAAATGCATAATAATCTGGCCACTCATTGTGTGTGTGTGTGTGTGTGTGTGTGTGTGTGTGTGTGTGTCTGTGTGTATATATATATATATATATATATATATATATATATATATATATATATATATAGGCCTGGTGCATGAATTCGTGCATGGGTAGGGTCCGGCCAGCCTGGCCAGGGGGAGGGGACATGGGCAGTTGGCCGGCCTGCCTGCTGGTTGAACTCCTGGTCTTGGGGACAATTTTCATATTAGCCTTTTATTATATAGGATATACACTGAGTGGCCAGATTATTATGTGTTCAGAGATCATAATAATCTGGCCACTCAGTGTATATCTTTAATTCTGCAGTGCGTCTCTTGAAGACAGTATATAGATAGATACTGTTTTCTTATCCATTCAGCTACCTTATGTCTTTTGATTGGAGCATTTAAGCCAGTTACATTTAAGTTATCATTGACAGGGACATATTTATTGACAATTTATTTTTTTAAATATGTTTCTCTGTTCATTTTTTTTTTCTTTTCCTTCTTCATCCACTTCTTAAAGCAAGCTCTTTAACATTTCTTGGAATACTGGTTTGGTGGTAACAAACTCCTTTAGCTTTTTCTTGTCTGGGAAGCTCTTTATCTCTCCTTCACTTTTAAATGATAGCCTTGCTGGGTAAAGAAGTCTTAGTTGTAGGTGCTTGTCTTTCTTCACTTTGAATATTTCATGCCAATCCCTTCTGGCCTGAAATGTTTCTGTTGAGAAATATGCTGACAGTCTTATGGGAGCTTCCTTGCAGGTAACTGACTGCCTTTCTCTTGTGGCTTTTAAGATTCTCTCATCTTTAACTTTTGGCATTTTAATTAAGATGTGTCTTGGTGAGGGCTTCTTTAGGTCCATCTTATTTGGGACTCTCTGTGCTTCCTGGACTTATATGTCTTTCTCCTTCACCAGGTTAGGGAAGTTTTCAGACATTTCTTTTTCAAATTGATTCTTGATACCTTATTTTCTCTCTTCTCCACTGGTACACCTATGACACAAATGTTATGCTTCCTGCTGTCCAAAGGTCCCTTAAACTATCCTCATTTTTTAAAGTATTTTTTCTTTTTGCTGCTATGATTGGGTGTCTTTTTCTACCTTGTCTTCCAAATTACTGATTCAACCCTCTGCTTAATTGAGCCTGCTGTTTATTCTTTCCAGTGTGTTATTTCCGATATGGCATTCTTCATTTCTGGCTGGTCCTTTTTTATGGTTTCTATATCCTTTTAATGCCATTGAGCATCCTTATAATCATTACTCTGAACTTTATATCTGATAAATTGCTTACCTCCATTTCATTTAGCTCTTCTTCTGGAGAATTCTCTTATTCATTTGGGCCTGTTTCTTTGTCTCCCCATTTTGGCTGCCTGTTTGTGTTTGTTTCTATGTATAGGTAGATCTTCTATGACTCCAAGTCTTGGTATTGTCACCTTATGTAGTAGGTGACCTGTGTGACCCAGTGGCACAGTTTCCCGATCACCAGGACTGGGTGCTCTAAGAATGTCCGTTGTGCACATCGTGTGAGCCCTCCTTTTGTAATTGAGTCATGACTGCTTTTGGCCCATTTGTGTGTGGACTGCACTCTCAGGCTGGCTGACAGTGAGGTTCAACCCCTGACACAGTGTGCAGGCTGCTAACCACATGCAATGGAATTCGCCTCAGCAGAGTTTGTTGCCTGTGGAGATCTCCCTGTGGATATGCTGCTTGTGAAGCTTATTGATTCTTTCTCCCTTGTTGGCTGAATCTGGCCACTGGATGTACTGGTTCTAGGCCTCCTCAGAGGGAACCTGGTGCAGGCTAATGTTAGACAATCTCTGTGCTTGGCCCTGAGCAACCTGTTGGGAACTAACAGCCTGTGTCTCCCTTTGCTGGGCCTGGGTGCCTATCAAAAGGACCGAGCTGCACAAGAAGGGCTGCTTTTACTAGCCCTGGGCCCAGGAACAGGTCAGGCAAAGACTGAGATCCACCTCTGTCTGCAGGTTGTCTCTTAGTCTCAGTCATTTAATGGGCCTCTAGCTGTAGTCAGGGTATAAGCTCCATAAGGTCGGGTGAAAGGGATTCCAAAGGGTGGAGCTAATGCTGCATAAATGGGAAAGGTCTGCTTGAGACTGATGGCTTCTGCAGTGTGGGGGAATGACTCAGCACAGGTAATCAGACAGCTGTCCTCTCAGCTCTTTCCCTAGTGCCACCAACTCTAGTCTCCTCACAGCTCTAGTCCACTCTTGCCCTCCCTCTGCGGAGCCCAAGGTGAGTGGCTGCAAACGAAATTTTGTGCCTTGGCCCTTTAAGACGGTTTGTGCATTTCTAGCCATCTCTCCCTGGCAAACTGAAACCCCACTGATTCACAGCCAGGTGTTATGTGAGAACCTTTCCCAATCCTGGTTGAGGAAGGCCAGTACCAAGACAAGCAGAATAGGGAACAGTTAAACAGCAGTTTTCAGCCATCTTCCCTAAAGCAGGGCCACTTAAGAATAAATGGTTTGCACTTAACCTCCCTAGCCAGAGGGTAAATAGCTTAAATCACCCGATTCAGGGAGTAGGCATAAATCCAATTATTGCCATTTGCCAACATCAGATGAAGTTAGAAAAATAAATCTCATTTTGATACATCAGCATAAAACTGATGAATATTCTATTGATATCTTAAGACCTCCCCTAAACACCCAGCCTTTAAAAATTCCTCAAAACAAAAGTCCCGGCTCACACTCTCCCTCCCAGGAGCATTTCTGCACTCCCCTGCCCGCTTCGTTCCCCACAGGCGTGCATCTCCTAACCTCTAAGGCAGTGGTTCTCAACCCTTTAATACAGTTCCTCATGTTGTGGTGACCCCCAAACATAAAATTATTTTCGTTGCTACTTCATAACTGTAATTTTGCTACTGTTATGAATCCTAATGTAAATATCTGTGTTTTCCAATGGTCTTAGGCGACCCTGCTAGCGATCAATTGTTATATCAAAGACAAAAAAATTTACAAAACTTATTGGGAAATTTAATTTGAATTGCTAAATCCAAAAGCATGGCTAAATATAAACTGAGGATGACAGTCATATTAACAATGGGAAGACTACAACAAATCCATCCACATTGCTTATGTTTATGTTTTTGGGTATAGTACAGTGCTGAGTTACTGATAGTGTGTTTATTGAGGATGAAATATAAAGCTATATTTTTATGGACTGAAAGCTCAAATTCAAGGCAGAAATCCTTCAATAATATTCCATGTACACCCAAACATAAGCATAAAATCTGAAATCCCAAGTTATCCTTCTCCAAATGTGGAGATGGACAGTAGTTTAGTATTTGGCAGAGCATATACATCTTGTTCTGACTCTCTGCCTTCTCCCAATTTATCCTTAAAGCTATCACTTTTTCCATCTGACTCAACCAAAATTACTATACCTGTAATGTATCTGACTAGAGTAAACACTGAAATCAAAACATAGTGGTTTCCATTATTCAGTTGGATAAATTCACTAGGAATGCAAGGCAAAACAAGAGAGTTGACAAGATTTCAAAAAGTACTACAAGTAGATGTTTCTATAATCCTATATAATAAACGGGTAATATGCAAATTGACCATCACACCAACACACAAGATGGCTGCCCCCATGTGGACACAAGATGGCCAGCAAGGGAGGGCAGTTGGGAGGGACCAGGCCTGCAAGGGAGAGCAGTTGGGGGCGATCAGGCCTGGAGGGGAGGACAGTTGGGGGGGACCAGGCCTGCAGGGGAGGTAGTTTTTATGAATAAAGTGACTTGTTTTCCTAGTGTCTTTTTTCTTAACTCTCTTTATCATGAGGAGTTCCCTCCCTGACTTCAACACCTTCTGCTTTTGGTTTGGCTAGAATATTTAGTTCCCCCATACCTCCCATAGCTGCTTCTCACAAGAGAAAACAGCTGAATAGTATTCTTTAAATTTTTTTTTCAAAATGCAGCCCTTGATAGTTTAAAATGGTATTGCCTTAATAAAATACATTAAATTTATTAGTACTATTAAATGTATTAATCTTTTTTATTGTTGACAGTATTACAGATATCCCCCAATTCCTCCCCCATTTACTTCCCTTCTCCCAGCCCCTGTCCCACCTCAGGCCTTCACCACATTATTGTTTGTCCATTGGCTATGCATATATGCATATAAATTCTTTGGCTAATCTCTTCCCATCTCCCCCCTCCACTTATATGTGGAATCTAATGAACATAATCAACTGATGAATAAAATAGGTGCAGAGGCATGGAAACATGGAACAGACTGCCAGATCTCAGAGGGGAGGGGGTGTTCAAAATGAAAGAAAAAAAAATGTAAACATAGTAGATTACTGGATATAACTTTCTCTTGCTGATATGTTGTAGTTAAGCACACTTGGTGTTTAAAAGATAAGAATTTTACTTTAGTACTTCATTTTAAATATGTCTGGAGCAAAATTTTAAAAAATCATTTACTGTTAGGCTATTTATTGAGATGTCAATGTGTTAGTGAATTAATCTAGAGGCTTTTGTAATTCCCTTACCCTGGAGTTGTGAATAAACATAAGTCTTGATACTATATTAACACATCAGTTATATTATGTCTCTTATCTATTACTGTTAACTTAGCACATAAATTAAAATATTAAAATAATGCATCTTTCCAGCACATTAACTGAGTTCAACTTAACCACAACCATAATTATAGAAACAATTATTAATAAAAGACCTAGTTTTCTATGAAATTCATTATATACATTTTAGTTGAACAAAATAAGTTTCTAATAAAATGTAATTTCAGTGTCTACTCATAGTTGAAATAAGAAAAAGTATCAAAATTTCCTTTCTATAGGATTTCTCACTGTGTCTTTGGGTAGCACACTTTGTTAAATTTAACAGCATTCCTACTCTGAAGACTAGCTTCCTTCTTCGTAGTTCTGCATTGACTGATCTGTCCACATTCTCTGCACTTCATTGGCCACAATACCATGGGTATTGTTGCCCGGAGACCAAGAATATTACTGTTGCATCATTAATGCTCTTAGAATTAGTAGGTTTTTAACTCCTTTTTCGAAAATTATTTGCCCACATACATGTTAGTTTATTTCTGGGCTCTCAAGTCTGTTGTTGGTCTATGTTTTCTGCCAGTATCATTCTGTTATGGTTACTGGCGCTTATACATAATTTGAAGTCACAGGGTGTGATTCCTCTGTCTTCATTCTTTTCTTGCAGGGTTACTTTAGCTATTCAGGGTCTTTTGTGGTGCCACACAAATATGATGGTTTTTTTTTTTTTTTGGTCTATTCCTTTAAAAAATGTCATTGGGATTTTGATGAGGATTGCATTAAATCAGTATATTGCTTTGAGTAATATGGATATTTTAAATATGTTGATTCTTCCAATCCATGAACACAGAGTATCTTCTCATTTCATTATGTGTGTGTTTTCATTCTCTTTTAATAATGCTTTGTAATTCTTAGTATATAGGTTCTTCACATCCTTTGTTAAGTTTATTCCTAGGTATTTTATTCTTTTTCTTGTAATTGTAAAAGGAATTGCATAATTCATTTCCCCCCAAAATTTCATTATTAGTACATAGGAATGCAGTGGATTTTTGTACCATATACAAAAATTAACTCAAAATCGATTAAAAACCTAAATATAAGTCCTGAAACAATAAATTACATAGAAGAAAATATTAGTATGAAGCTTATGGACTTTAGCCCTAGAGAAGATTTTATTAATATGATCCCAAAGGGCCAAGGGAAATAAAGGCAAAAATAAATGAATGGGACTATAGCAAACTAAAAAGCTTGTGAACATCAAAAGAAACTGCCAACAATATGAAAAGGCAACCAAACAAGTGGGAGAAGATATTTGCAAACCACAGCTCAGATCAATATCAAAATATATACAGAATTCATGCAATTCAACACCAAACAAACTATCCAATTTAAAAAAATGGGCAGAGGACCTGAACAGTATGGAAGCTACTCAAAAAATTAAGAATAAGGCTACCATATGACCCAACAAACCTTCTTCTGGGTTTCTACCTGAAAAACTTGAAAACATTTATTTGCAAAGATATATGTACCCCTATGTTGATAACAGCATTATACATGGTGGCCAAAACACGGAAACAATCCAAGTGTCCTTTGATAGATGATTGGGTAGAGAAGATGTGGTACATATATACAATAGAATACTACTCAGCCTAATAAGATGAAATACTGCCATTTGCAATGACATGGATGGGCCTTGCGAATATCATGCTAAGTAAGCGAAATAAGTCCAACAGAAAAAGAACCATATGATTTCACCCATGTGGGATATAAAACTGAAAGCAACAAATGAACAAAGAAAAACAAACAAACAAAAACCTGATATCCTTGGTGGCTCCATTGGTTGAAACATCATCCTGTGCACCAAAAGGTTGTAGTTTCTTTCCCAGTCAGGGCACCTACCTAGGTTGCGGGTTCAATCCCCGCTCAGCGTGTGTACAGGATGCAACCGATCTATATTTCTCTCTCACATACATGTTTTTTTTTCTCTCTCTCTCTCTCTCTCTCTCTCTCTCTCCCCCTCTCTCTTTCTCTCCCCCTTCCTCTCTCTAAGATTAATAAAAATATATCTTCAGGTAAGGATTTAAAAACCCCCACAAAAAACAAAATACTGATAAACACAGACAACAGTATGATGTTTACCAGAGAAAAGGGGTTTGGGAGTGGTAGTAAAGGGTAAAGGGGGTGAAATACATTGATGTATCATACAAATGTACACTTGAAACCTGTATAATCTTGTTAACCAACGTCACCCCAATAAATTTAATTAAAAGAGAGTATTTTCAAATGAGAAATATATATGGGGCAATTCCTAGTTCCAAATCTCAGGAAAAAACAATGCTACATTGGACATATTAAAGATTAAAAACTTAGTCTGTAAGTTACTTTGTAATAAAAAAGAGCAAAGATAAATATATAATCTACACAGATGTACATAGATAGAGAAATATTTTCATTTTATTTTAACTATGTTTCAAATCAAAATTAGGTTCTAATATTTGAAATATAGACTTTGAGGAAATACTGTATATTTAATTTTTATCCCACAAATGAACAGTGTTTTAAAAATCCTGTAGTTAAAAACTATTGTGGTTGATTAACATTTGACCATTGTTTTGAATACCGAAAACTATTTTAAAAGACAGAGTTTTCCCCAACATAATGTCCAGTTTATATAAATCACCAATAACTGTTTTTAATAAAAATCAAGAAGATAGGCATGCAAATAGATATAAGAAGCAAATTATTTATCAAAGCCAATGATCCATGGGAGGTGTTTGGACAGCCCTGCATGTCATTTTGTAGTAAAATGTAGAAGGGATTAAGTATATTTGAAGAGCCGAAGATGAAACAAGACACTTGCTTAATGTTTTTCAATTTAATAGTTGTCAAAGGAAGAAGAAATAATTTTTGAACAACATTTAAGAGTACAAGCCATGTATATAGAAAAGAGAATGTTAAATCAGAGTTTAATTTTAAAAGAAAAATATGTATGTAGTTTCTAAAGAAAAATACATAAATTAGATGACATTTCATAATATGCAATACTGAATATAGATTTTTAAATTTTAATTATTGATTGTAGAATTTTAAAGATTGACTAGCCCAGTGGTCAGCAAACTCATTAGTCAACAGAGCCAAATATCAACAGTACAACGATTGAAATTTCTTTTGAGAGCCAAATTTTTTAAGCTTAAACTTCTTCTAACGCCACTTCTTCAAAACAGACTCGCCCAGGCCGTGGTATTTTGTGGAAGAGCCACACTCAAGGGACCAAAGAGTCGCATGTGGCTCGCGAGCCACAGTTTGCCGACCACGGGACTAGCCAACACCCGCTAGTATATAATACTTATAAGGTATCAGTTACTAAGCCCTTTAATTAGCTCATTTAGTTCTCATTCAAAATAATGAAAAGAAAACCAGAAGTTTCCAGATTCAGGTGAAAAATAGCACAAAATTAATTAAGAGACAGGTAGGCTTTTTTATCCACTCATCTATGGATGTGGTACATTTACACAATGGAATACTACTCAGCTGTGAAAAAGAAGGATCTCTTACCTTTGTGAAAGCATGGAGAGCATAATGCTAAGCAAAATAAGCCAGTGAGAGAAAGATAAATATCACGTGATCTCACTTGTGTGTGGAATCTAATGAACAAAATAACCTGACAAACAAAATAGAACCAGAGACATGGACAACTCAGAGGGGAAGGTGGTGGAGGGCAGTAGATAAAAGAAGATGAACAGATTAGCCAAAGAACATACATGTATAGCCCATGAGCACAGATAACAGTGGGATGAAGGCCAGGGGAGGGAAAGTGGGGCTGAGTGGAGAGGGCAAAGAGTGGGAGGGGGTGAGGGACATCTGTAATACTGTCAACAACTTTTAAAAATTATAAAACTTTTTTATAATAATAAATGTATTGTAATTATTAATAACAACAGAAGAGACAGACAGGCACATGGTGGGGAGTGAGATCAGACATACATACATTCTCTGTCTGACTTACTTCACATAATACCCACAAAGTCCATCATGTTGTCACCAATGGCAGGATTTCCTTATTTTTTGTGGCTGAATAATACTTTATTGTATATATGTACCACATCTTCTTTACCCATACATCTGCCAATGGATACTTAGATTGCTTCTAGATCTTGGTTATCCTCCTCCTATATAATAAAGAGGCAATATGCAAATTGACCATCATGCCCTTGCACAAGATGGCCGCCCCCTTGTAGTCACAAGATGGCCACCCCCATGTAGTCACAAGATGGCCACCACAAGATGGCCATCAGGGGAGGGCAGTTAGGGGCAACCAGGCCAGCAGGGAAGGGAAGATGGGGGTGACCAGGCTGGCAGGGGAGGGCAGTTGGGGGTGACTGGGCCTGCAGGGAAGGGAGGGCAGTTGGGGGCAACCAGGCCTACAGGAGAGGGCAGTTGGGGGCAACCAGACCTGCAGGGGAGGGCAGTTGGGAGTGACTTGGCCTGCAGGGGAGGGAGGGCAGTTGGGGGGTCCAGGCCAGCAGGGGAGGGCAGTTGGGGGCAATCAGGCTGGCAGGTGAGCAGTTAGACATGGATCAGGCTGGCAGGGGAGTGGTTAGGGGCAATCAGGCAGGAAGGCTGGCGAGTAGTTGGGAGCCAGCAGTCCCAGATTGTGAGAGGGATGTCTGACTGCCGGTTTAGGCCAATCCCCCGAGGAGTCCCAGATTGAAGAGGGTGCAGGCTGGGCTGAGGGACACCCCCCACCCCCGTGCACAAATTTCGTGCACCAGGCCTTTAGTTTATATATATAAAAGCCTAAGAGACTGGACGACTGGATGACTGGCAAGTAGCTATGTTGCGCACTGACCACCAGGGGGCAGAGACTCAACACAGGAGCTTCCCCCTGGTGGTCAGTGTGCTCCCACAGTGGGAGCACTGCTCAGCTGACAGATGGGTGAGCGGTGGCGGCAGGCACAGTGGGGCTGGTATAAGAGGGAGTGGCTCAGCACCCAGCCTGGGCTCAGGCTCCTTCCCTGCTGCCTGCTGCTTCGCACATTACTTTGTGCTGTGGAGGATTGACGGGGACAGTGGGCTGGAGCTGGGTGAGCTGGCAGGTAAGGTCAGGCTGCAGCAGTGTGGAGGTTCACTGATCCTCCACACGCAGGCCAGGCCAAGGGACCCCACTGGTGCACAAATCTGTGCACCAGGCCTGTAGTATATAATAAAAAGCCAATATGCAAATCAACCGAATGGCAGAACAACCACTCACTATGATGCACACTGACCACCAGGGGGCAGATGCTCAACGCAGGAGCTGCCCCCTGGTGGTCAGTGTGCTCCCACTATGGGGAGCTGGGCTCACAGCTAGTGAGCACAGTGGCTGTGTCAGGAACCTCTCCCGCCTCCACAGCAGCGCTAAGGATGTCTGATTGATGGTTTCTAAGCCGTCAGTCAGACATCCCCGAGGGATCCTGGACAGCAAGGGGGCGCAGGCCGGGCTGAGGAACCTCTCCCCTCTCCCCCCAGGGCACAAATTTTGTTTTAAATAACGTTGTAAATGAACATGGGGGTGCAGATACCTTTTTGAATTAGTGCTTTAGATTCTTTTTGGATCATATGATAGTTCTACTTTTTATATTTTTGAGGAGCCTCCATACTGTTTCTTTGTCTTTTTTATAACAGCCATTTTAATAGGTGTGAGGTGATAGCTTTTTGTTTTTATGAGCAGATTTATTATGTTTTAATCCAACATTTCCACTTTAAAATATATATTTCATTGATTTTTTTAGAGAGAGAGAAAGGGAGAGGGATAAAGAGATGAAACATCGATGAGAGAGAAACACTATCAATCTGCATGCCCCCTCTCCCCCGCAAGCCCGCAACCAGGTATGTGCCCTGACCTGGAACTGAACTGTTGGCCTCTTCGGTGTTTTTGTTTTTTTTTCTCTTAAGGATAACAGAAACAGTATATTTATGCACTCAACTTTAAAGAGAGATTAAATAAAATCTTGCTTAAAAGAATTAAAAATCATCAGTTTAAAAATAGAAAAATCTTAAAGGACTTTTGAAATAGGTTGTCAGAAAGTTGGATTAATGTTTGTTTTAGAATTAGAACCGGGTTATTTGACCTGTACAGGTGTTTCCATTTTGATTGGGAATGAATTTGGCCTCTTCGTTCTTGACTCAATGCTTAACCGCTGAGCCACACCAGCCGGGCCAACATTGCCATTTTAAAATGTGGGGCATTCTATTGAACACCTACCTCACCGAATGCTGAAATCATAGTTTATGTTGCTGCTCATGTAGAATTGGACTTCTCCCAACATTTAGAAATAAAAGAGAACTCACACACTTCTGCTGGGAAGGTATGAATGCTATTACCACTTTGGAAAATGGCTTAGTGGTTTCTTATAAAGGTAAACACACACCTACCCATTGACCCAGAAATCTGACTCCTGAATATTTACCCAAGAGAAATGAAAAATAAGTTCCAAAAATACTTATTCCAGAATGTTCCTAGTAGTACTATTGTTACTGGAAACAGCCCAAATGTCCATCAGCAGCGTAAGAAAACAAACAAAAAAAAACAAGTGATGGCATATTTACACAATGCACTACTTCCTACTCAACATGAAAAGAATGAGCTACTGATGCCTGGATGAATTCCAGCAACATGTGGAGTGAAAGAAGTCAGAATGCTACAGTACATGCTATGTGAGTCCACTCACATGAAACTAGAAACGACAAAGCTGATCAGTAGTGATGGAAAACAGCAGCGTCAATGCCTCTTAGGGGGAGGGCTGTTGGGGAGGCCCCGGGGGCTGCCCAGGCTGATGAAAATGCTCCTTATCTTGACTGGATGTGGAGTACACAGTGTGTATCTGTTTGTCAGAACTGTACAGTTAAGATTTATGCTTGCAGTAGATAAAATCTTTCTAGAATGTGTCTAAGTTTATGTGAGTATGTGTATGATTTATGTCTCCAAGTTGAAAATGGAAGGTAGGAAATATTAACAGCCTGGCAGACTTAGAGTTGCAGAGTAGATCACATTAATTTCACTCCCGGGAACACTTTGGTGAAAGGGAAACTGAGGACCTCTGCAGGATACAGGCACAGGATCCTTGGGTTTGCATTTTTAAGGATTTTTGGCCTTTTAGGGACTGCCCTGTAGTTCCCTTCTGTGTCACCAGGTGGCAGTCCTTCACCAGTCAGTCAGGGGCCTGGGAGGGGTCAGATCACAAGAGATACCTGTGCTGTCTGGAGCCAGGAAAGAGCTGGTTTTGTTCTGTCACCGTCACTCACTTTTGAGCAAACAATATTACTCACCGTGATTATCTGCTTAATTCAGCAGGCTTAGCGGAAAATGGCTTTTATCTTTTTCCAAAAATTATATCTGGGGTGCAAACATGCCACCATTGCAGGTAATCATGACAATGTGCTTAAGGCTCCTTTGAAAGCTGGGTGGAGGAGGAGTTCCCAAACACGGAAATGTGATCTCCCTGTGTGGCTGACTTGTGGTGTGGTCCCCTGGGGACGAGTTTGAAAAAGTCTAAATGATTCACCTTCAGTGGTTCCTCCCTCACAGAGCCCTGTCCCCCAATTTTCCGTTTATTTAAGAGCCCGCTTTCTTGATAATTGCTAGCATTTGCTGAGCATTTTCCATGCTGCAGGAACTGTTTTCCGTGCTGGCGGCAAGGGGTGTGTGTGTGTGTGTGTGTGTGTGTGTGTGTGTGTGTGTGTGAGGGGGTGAGGTTGGGGGTCAGGGGGAGGAGAGCAGTAGGAAGTTTGGCCAGAAGAACTACACGAGGTCCTTGGGAGAACTATACAGGGGTCATTGGGTCAAGACACAGCATGTTCAGTGGCAGAGAGATGGAGGCACAAAGGACTGTCAGGTCAGGGGCAGAGGCAATGTTGTGTCTGTGTCCGGGGACGGAGAGGTGTAGCAGATGTGGCTGGAGTTTACAGTTGGTTGTGAGAGGTTTGACCAGCGTGAGAAGATGCCCAGAGTGCCAGGTCCACACGGGGCTGTGTTTGGTGAGGAGTGTCTAGGGGATGCTTCAATGACAGGCTAACTCCAGATCTCAGTGCCTGGTCTCACAAGGATTGATTTTCTTTTTTTCTTTTTTTTTATTTTATTGATTTTTTACAGAGAGGAAGAGAGAGGGATAGAGAGTTAGAAACATCGATGAGAGAGAAACATCGATCAGCTGCCTCTTGCACACCCCCTACTGGGGATGCGCCCGTAACCAAGGTACATGCCCTTGACTGGAATCGAACCTGGGACCCTTGAGTCCGCAGGCCTACGCTCTATCCACTGAGCCAAACCGGCTTCGGCAAGGATTGATTTTCACTCTGCTGGAGCTGGTGTGTGTGTACATGGGGGTGTGGGTGAGGGGTGCTGGGTTTGGCAGCTCTGCCACGGCTCAGGGGTCCAGGCTGTGGGAAATGCCTGTGGCATCGCCATCTGGACATGTGGCATCAGGGCCCACTCTGCTTTGCTGTACTTCAGCCCAGAAGTAACTCACTTTACTTCTGCTTAGAGCCCATTCCCTAGAATTAGTCCCATGGTCCCACCTAGCCATAGGGGAGGCTGGGAAATGCAGTCTTGCTCAGTCTGATGGGACATGAGGCGGGTTGGATGAACGTGGAGAGCTGCCTTTGGAGCAGTGGTTGACAAATGCTGGGACAGGACTTTATTAGGGGTACAAAGCCCGGGAGTGTTTTAAGCCAGGGAGTGTTATGGTCAGATGGGTCACCTGTAATCACGCTCCGTGATGCTGTGGGGTCTGGGACAGGGCTGCCTGCAGCTGGTGTGGAGGTTCATGTCCCTTGTTAACTAAAGGGTGGCAGGTGCTGTCTGATGGCAGAATTTTCTGCCAGAGAGAGCCGGAGATGGGATTCCCGCTGGGTCACCACTGCAACCTGAACACAGGCCACTTCTCCCCAAAAGCTTCCAGGCTGCCCCTGGATGCCGGCTTCCACCCACCAGCAGCTACGCTGGCCCCCGAGGCTTGTTGTCGGAGCTTTGGTTGAGTGGAACCTGGAGGCTCTGAGCTGACCAGGGAGTTCTGCCTCTAGTTCATGCCCAGATCCCGCTGCCTTTGCACCAGCGGAGCAGAGGCTCCTCCTCTCCGCTGCCCTCGGCTGCCTGCTGCCTGCAGGGACTTGCGTTCCCCCCTGGGTGCCCTGGTATCTGCACTCACCTGGCTCTCACCTGTGTATCTGGTGCCTGCTGTGCTCAGCCTGCTGCCACGCCTTGATGCCAAACCTTGTCCCCCTGCCGGTTCGTCACCTGACTGCCTCACACGGACTCTGAAGTGAGTGTGTGTCTGCCTCAGACTTCCTGATTTAGCCTAGACCCCGGTTCTAGCTGATTCTCTAAGCTCTTGTCCTCCTGGCCCCATTCTCCTGACACCCATAATTCCCATTTGTCACCTTCTTTGAAGGGCTCGGTGCCTTCTCCCACGGGGTGCGCCTGGCCTGGCCATCCTGGAGCAGTCTGAGCCTCTGCACTGTGGTCATTCATCCCGCGGACGTCACACCGCCGCTGCCCCTCCGTCAGAGCCTCCGGGTTCTGCGTTACTGGTTTTGTCCCCTCTCTCCCTGGAAGGCCCGGCTGTGAGAGTGAAGAGCCTGGTGCTCTGCCCTCGAAGGGCCCTGCCTCCTCCGCGAGAAAGATGTTTTCTGGGCCAGAGCTTCTCCTGCAACCAGTGGCCACCAGCTGTCAGTTTTGGGGAAAGGGGTCAAAGTTAGAGGTCAGCACAGCAAGGCCCCTTTGCATTTGAGGAGCTTGCGGTCCTCGGAGGTTAATGAGTGGGGAGTGAGAGGCCAGCCTGGAGCAGGGCAGCCCCTCTCTGAGGGTAACATGTCACCTGAGAAGGGCTGTGCACGTGGAGGAGCTCGAACCCCAGCCCCAGGCAGAGGTCCTAGCAATGTCACCATCAGGCTAGTTGGGTCTTCAGTACCCGGATCTGAGATGGAGGAAGACTTAGATGACGTGAGGGAGGGAGGGCCTGTGGACGGAGAAGTCCCCGTGGCCGGGCTGCGAGTGAGTTGCTAGGACTGTGATGAGTGACATTCACGTTGAGTTTTTTCCCTTCCTCTGTGGCAGGTACCTTCCTCACCTCCTAACCAATACGCAAAGACCCTTATGTACTAGTAATTCTTTGAGTGGTGCTGCAGGGTGGAGAAATGGTTAGCACCCAGAGTCCCGGCTGTGACCAGCCGCTGGGTGAGCAGGGGGACGCAAGAGAGTCCTCCTGTGCCCCAGGTCTCTGACAGGAGGTGACCTGGCACGGAGGTGGAGAGGGTGCTGGGGGTGGGAGCTGGGCCATTTGGTTTGGACATGAAGGGAGGGCCTGGGACCGCCAGGCGGAGGTCCCTGTGGTCACTCACTGGTGCTGGCCCGGCGCCCAGTCCCCGGGCACCGTGCTCCCTGCGGGGAGTGTGTGTGTTCCCTGTGCTGCGTCACATCCGCGCCCACGGAGGGAGCGCCCACGGAGGGAAACATGGGCGAGAGGGGAAAGGTTTAGTCTGACAAGCACGGGAGTCTATTTGGATGCAGTTTCTGGCGGATGTTTATGTTTCCTTCGGTACTATGTGATTTGGTCCTAAAATGCTTTCACTACTTGGGGACTGGGAGAGCAGAGCAGGAATGTATTGGGCAGCCAGACGTCACACCTTATGGTGCAGGTTAAAGGAAACCAGACACACTTTCTGAACTCTGCTCTGAGAGCAGAGCCATCTGCTTGGGACACCCACGGTGGCAGCGAAGGCGGGATCCACCCGGCTCCACGCTCCCCTGTCTCCTGGGCCACAGACCCTGGCTTTGTTCCAGGCAGCAGAGCGCCCAGCCCAGGGAACGTGCTTCCAGCCCCCTGTCGCTATGCCCAGCCCTGGGGTCAAGGTCTGGCCAGTGAAATGTACATTCAAGGTCTGGGCAGCTGCCTCAGCCCGGAGGGATAGCAGCCGCCCCTCCCCCAGCTCTCCCAGGTTGGAATGTGTGGGATGACCGGATCTCCAGTTGCCATCTTTTCCCCAAGGCGATCACCAGGTTAGACACTGCCTGAGGATGGAGAGAAGGAGCCTGGTGGCTGCTGCACGGACATCGGTGAGCCTCGGACTGCCACTCCAGTCTCATCTTATGTGAGAAGATAGTTCTGTTTGGTTTCCTATTGCTATTTTGAGTTTTCTGACATCGTCAACGGAATCTGATCTAACACATACACCCGACATAGAAGACCCCTTCTGGGGGAGTCAGCGTTCATGCTCACAAATTAAAACAGTGAGAAGCTTTCACGTAAAGAAACCTGTCATAGGCAAACGTCTAAAGGTGTCCCTGGAAGATCATGTCCCTTGTTAACCAAACACTACTCTAGATACCGCAGTGTGGGGCGTTGCAGATATAGGTAAGGTTACCGAGCAGCTGGCTTTAAGATAGGAAGCCAGTCCTAGAACATCCAGGTGGGCCCACCGGATCAGAAGCAGAAGAGCCACCCAGAGAGATGAGGTGGACGAGGCGAGAGAAACACACAGACGGGAAGTCAGAGCGATTCCTGGTGTGGGAAGGGTCTGCTGCGCCATTGTTGGCTGTGGGATGTGAGGGCTGCGCGCAGGGAGCAGAGAGCAGCTTCTAACAGCTCAGGGTGGCCCACACTGACAGCCAGCAAGGAAACGGGGACCCCAGGTATAGGATCTCAGGGAATGGATACTTTCAATGACCTGAAGGAGCATGGGAGCTGGCTGTACCCTGAACGTCAGACAAGAGCCCACACCGTCAGCTCGTGACTTCAGCCTGGTGAGGCCCGGAGCCCAGGAAGCGGCAAGCCCATGGGACTCCGATCACACATCGGGGAGATAATAAAGTTCATTGTTTTAAGTCACCAAACTTGTGGTGACTTGTTTCAGCAACAATAGAAAATGGGTACAGGGACCTCATTCCCTCTATCCAAAATATTAAACTTTGGGCAAAATAACACATGCGCGTTGATTTAAGCATGAGCGTGTGAAAGGGATTTTGTACTGAAAATCAGCAAAGCCGCCCCTTCCCTTCTCTGCCCCAGTCACACCTCCCCCTCCTGGTTCTGTCTTCTGACACCTCCACGGTCAGTCTGTATCCCTTCATTGTCCCTCCTCACTCAGGAACACCCCGACGCTGAGTGAATCCGTATTTGCGGTTGGCCTGACTGGTATGTGTGCTCTGAACGAATCCCCTTTCTCTGTTATATAATTTCCCTTGTTTGATAACTTGCATAATTTACTAGGCACAGATGGTTAATTATTTCCAAATAGTCCACCAAGCCCCTCCTATAGTACATCCCTTATTCCAGAACCCACCCCTAGCACCCCTCCGACCTCACTCTCACTGCCCCTCTCCGGCCGCAGGCCGCCGGCAGCTGCAGGTCTGCTAACAGCTTCCTCCGGAGCCCTCTCTAGGCTCACGGGCTCCGGACACTGGTTCCCTGTGTTCTCATCCGTGGCTCATGCCATCATTTTGCGGGGAGCACATCTCCCAGGAACAGTTTTAATCTCTCAGAACAGAAAGTGAATCGCAGTGCCTACTGTTCACAGAGCTAAAGAGCAGCATAAGGGCGTTCTTTAGGAACACGGACGGACGCGCCAGAAAACAGGATCCGGAGCGGGAGGTGTGCGTGGGCAGAAAAGGGAAGGGACGGCTTTGCTGATTTTCAGTAAAATCCCTTTCACACTGTTTCCTTTCTAAATCCATGCGCATTGTTATTCTGCCAGAAGTTTCATATTTTAGGTAGAGGGCACCAGGTTTCTGTATCCGATTTCTGTTGTTGCTGAAACAAGTCACCACAAGCTGGGTGACTTAAAACAAGGTAATTGGACGTATTGTCTCCAGGCTGTGCGGACGCACCGAGGCGCCCTCTGTGGCACTTGGAGGCACTGCGCCCTGCCCGCTGTGCTGGGACACAGCTCTCCTTGCTGCCTTGGGAGTGCTGCGCTGGTGGTGTCCTCCGCGTCTGGTGGCACTGCCCGCCGTCCTCTGCGTGTGGGAGGCACAGCTGTGCTGTCCTCGCACCGGGCACAGCTCCCGCAGCTCCGCTCCGCGTCAGGGACGCCAGAGGCGCCGGATCCGGCTCTGCGCTCTGCCTTGATGTCCCTGATGCAGGGTCCTCTGCTTTTGGAGTCACTGCCCCACAGCCCCGAGGTTTTGAAAGAATTGCTCAGTGTCCGCCCATCTGTCCCCCTCTCCTCCCGTGTGAAGGCTCCCTCACGTCACTCGTCACTTGTCTCCGTCAGACGGAGCGCCGCCCCCGGGTCTCCTGCACTTGGAAACCCTGCTCCATTGTCCACGGCACTTGGATGTCACTGCCCAGGGTCATCTCCATTTCAAGTCCTCCTCCCGCTGTCCTCTGCGTTGGAATGACCAGCTGGAGCGAGGTGGGGACCCTCCCTGTGGCTAACTGCTTTGCTCCCTGGTACGGTCTGTCCTGCCGGCAGCCCATCCCCAAGAGCCCCAGCTGTCCCCCAGGGAACCACGCAGGCTGCCCAGACCTTGGCAGGGAGTTCTCTGCATATCCACACATTTCAGGGGCAGGTGTTACCCCCAAAGCCCAGCTGGCCTGCAACCAACTGGAGGTTCCCCAAAGGTGTTTCTGGAGCACCATGCAACCCAGGCTTCCCCTGCCCCCCTCCCTGGAGCAGCTGAGGCACCCAGTGCCCTGCCTACACGCCCTTCTTACACACACTCCCCAGCCCTGTATTGAGCTGGTCCCCAAAGCTGCCTGGTGCAGCATGTAGATGGGGAAGGTGGGGTGGAGCTGGCGGCAGACAGCCCCGCCCCATGCCCCTACAGGGAATTTCAGGCATGTGAGCTGGGGGTGCCCTGCCCGCCAGGATAAGGCCCGGAGAAAGCAGCTCTTCACGCTGCAGGTTGGGGACTTGCATCTGGTCAGGAAGACACGGTCTCCCGTGGGGATGAACAGTTTTGCCATTGCCCCCACTCATTTCACGGGGAGGGTGTGTGACTCGGAAGCCCCTCCCACAGTGTATGGTGCTCTGTTGTTTTGGGGACACAGACTGCTGTGTAATTCACACCCCCACACTGTCCTGGGGAAATGGCCACACTTCATGTCTGTGGCACCTGAATTTCAGTTAGTGCACGGGATGCGCCTGCCACAGTGGCAGCTCACCCTGGAGCGGCCTTCTCTAACGGAGGGGCGGACAGTGTTCTCGCTGTGGGTCCCCCAGAGAGGACAGGGGCCCGGAAAAGCGGCCTTCCGGTTCCTTCCTGTGTACAGCGTCCTGCCTGGGGGTGCGCCTGCGAGGGCTGCTGCAGGGGGCAGTGGTGCCTGGGACCAAGGGTGTCAGGGTGGTCCCTATGTGCTCTCCCCTGGTCGAGGGGGACTGCGACAACTTGGCCCTTTCCTCAGCCTGGGCGATGCACACAAGAAAGGGAGATGCTGCTGGAGTGGGGCCCCGGGAGGGCTGGTCTGCGCGGCCCTCATCCCGCAGAGGCTGTGAGCTGAGGCTGTGACGCTGAGGCTGTGACGCTGAGGCTGGGGCCAGGCGTGGGCGGCCAGGTCTGTGAAGGTGGAGGGTGGGTGGGGAGAGGTGGGAGCAGACCGGGCAGGCAGGGCAGGTCTCTTGGCTGCTTCTGGCACAAAGACCAGAATGCAATGGGGTCTTTCCCTGACCGCTCCCTCCCCCCCCCCCCATGCCCTCCTCCTGGCCCTCGGTGGCTCCCAGCCTGGCACAGGCGCTCTGGCCCTGCCTCTTCTGCTCCCGCTGTCCCGGAGGGAGTAAACGCTTCGGCGCAGGGCCGAGCAGCACAGGACGGTGGCACTGGGCCTCTGCAGGGGGCACCTTCGACCTCTTGGGCCTCTCGCATTACCAAGGCTTCTTGGGTGTCTGGCCTCATTACTGACTCGTGCTAACTTGCTGTCAGCTAACCCACTCTCCTTTTGTTTCCACAAACGGTTACGCATCTAAGAATCTGTCTGCCAATTGGCCATCACGCTTCCCCAGCTCCATTTCCTGCTGTGGGTTTGACCCCCCCGCCCTTCCCGTGGGTGGAGATTCTTCCGAATCCTCGCTCTGCCATCAGGACCAGGCACCTGAGCTCCGGGTCCCTGTGGTGGTGTTGACAGGAGGCAGGCCCTGAGCCAGAGCAGGCAGCACGCCACCCGAAACTCCACCCTCTGGGCGGCGCCCGGTCTCCCGCTCACAGCAGGGGGCTCCTCTTGCAGCCTCCACTGGAAGGGGCCTCATGCCTACACCCTGTGTCCGCTCTGCACAGTCTCAAGGGGACAAGGCGGTCAGGTTTTCCAGCTGCAGTATAAGAGGTGCCCAGGAGGAGGCTCGGGGTCAGACTGAGCTCCATCAGTGGTTCTGCTGAGCCCTGCAGAGGAGGGAAGGACGCATGGACTTCCAAAGAGCAGCCTCCCCTCACACCTGTGATAGGAAGACGGTGCTCAGGCCCGTTCCCACAGGGCCAGCGGCTCAGCTCAGCTGTGACTGTTTCCCTCTGACGACGGGCTCCTGAGGGGCAGAGCCTGCCCCCTGGTGCTCACAGGCAGGAGGAGGCCCCCAGTGCCCAGGCTCTGAAACCAGACTTCTGCCTGCCTTCTCCCGGGGACCACGGCCACAAGCACCGCAGGAGAGCGGGGAGCTGACCTGGAGAGAGGGGGGCTGGGTGGGCTGGGAGGGCTGGGAGGGCTGGGGGGGGGGCATGGTAACAAGGAAAATGCTGTTTTCTCAGCTGACGCAGACACCAACGAGGCTTGAAGATGAGGCAACCCTCTGGTCCCCGGCCAGGCAGAGGGTGCAGAACCTCCCCGGGGCCTGGGCTGCCAGGACCGAAGCCCCCACGGCACGCCCTCGTGGAGGGCCTCTAGCACTGGCCGCTTCTTCTGGAAGCTCCCCCTGCCACCGAGAGCCTGTGCGCCTGGCCCTGCCTCCCCCCGCCGCACCTGACCACTTCTGACAGGGAGGCTGCCTGAGGTCCCACCCGCCTGCGTCCTCCTGGCCGTGCCCCGGTGGCCCTGCGAGAGCCACACCTGCAGTGGCTGTCACAGGAACCTTCCAGCACGTGCCCAAACCCCCACACGCGTCCTTACTGCTTGGCAAGGCTCGGGAAGTTGGTCCCAGGCACAAGGTGCTCACCGGGGAGCACCTCCGTGTCCGCCCCACCCTCCCTCACAGGCCCACCCCCGACACCCACAGATTTCAGCTGGAGGCACTCCCATCTCTGCGGGAAGCACACTCATTTCCAAACTCTGGTCTTGAGAACATGTTTTATCTTCGAATGTTTTGAAATCCGCTTTCCTCAAGGAAGACATTTATGAGCATGTCTGTGTCTGGGGACTGTGCTGGGGCTGAGGTGGGTGTTACAAGTCCGAACACGTGAGGAGGCAGACGTGTGCACAGGTAACGTCGGGGCCTGGAGGGATCCCTCACTGCGCTGGGAACGCCAGGGCCTCCAAGAGAAGATGGCATGGAGCCAAGGCTAAAGGATGGGCAGAAATGGGGTAGAAGAGAGGCGTGGAGAATGCGGGGGGGCATCATGTGGGCAGGGAAGGGCAGAGAGGAGTGTACAGTGATAGGGAGCACTTCGGAAGCTGCAGGGGGCTGAGAGCCCGCCCCCCCGTGCCTCCACCCGCCCCCCCCCCCCCCCCCCCCGCAGTGAGGGACCTGGCGGCACAGACGATGGCTTTCATTTACCCTGAGGCTGGTGCGGGGCGCTGAAGCACTGAAGGGCTTGACGCCAGGGAGTCACATAGTCTGACCTGCATTTTCCATGATGCATTCTTTTTTTTTTTTTTTAAGAGAGTAGAAGGGAGGGAGGGAAGCACGAGGATGGGGTGCGGGGAGAGATATCCATTGGTTGCCTCACTCACTCACCTCAACTGAAGCCAGGGGATTGAACCTGCAACCAAGGTACATGCCCTTGACCTGGCATTGAACCTGTGATCCTTTGGTGCAGAGGTCAGCACTCTAACCACTGAGCAACACAGGCCAGGGCTTCCATGGTCCATTCTGGAGACCTGCTTGGGAGGTGGCACTGGAAGGACACAGTTGATTGTCTGGATGTGAGAATGAGAGACAAGAAACCAGAGTTGGTTCTAGGCTCATGGTGGTGGAAATTCTCCAACATATTCTCACCAAGGTAGCCCTTCATTCCCTTTCATGGAATTCTCACCTAAAACTTTCAGAATGACACTCATCGGGTGGTCTATGCATTTGGTGGGTTTTTGGAACAACTGTGACCAGCACCCTGAGAGTGCTACCTCCTGCTCAGAGGACTGTCCCCACACACCCACCGCCCGCTGTGCTGGCCCAGCAGCCGTGCCGGCACCACGTAAGGCTGTCACAGAGGGCTGGGCCGTGGTGGCTGGGGGATGCTGCCTCCATTGGGGCCGTTGTTTTCTTTCTCCCAAGATTCAGAATGTGGCCTGTGGTGCTGCGGGCTGTGCTGACCGCCTACCTGGGAGAACAGGTCCATTCTGATTGGGAGGATGGCTGCTCTGCCTTGTTGGACACAGAGGATCCCAGACAGTGCGTGCTGGGGTGAGTCTTGGCCCAAGGACTGTCGGAGACAGAGCAGTGGGCACAGGATCTGGACTCCAAGACCCCCAGGCCCAGTTCCAGCTCCCATGCTTGCACTCCTCAAATGCCTCCTATGCCTACTACAAATTCCCACTTCTCAGATCTCTCAGCGGCCTTAGTGGGTGTTTGCTTCTTGCCATCAAGTGTGTTCACTGTGGCAGTGCCCTGCTCTAGCATCGGTGGCCCATGAATGCCCACTCTACCCTCAGTGGCCCATGAATGCCCGTCCTACCCTTAATGGCCCATGAATGCCCGCTCTAGCCTCAGAGGCCCATGAATGCCCGCTCTAGCCTCAGTGGCCCATGAATGCCCGCTCTAGCCTCAGTAGCCCATGAATGCCACTCTAGCCTCCGTGGTCTGATGACCCGGTCTTTGTCCCCTTGGGTTGGTTTACGACCTGCTCCCAGGGCACAGGTGGACACCTGAGGCAGCAAAAAGAGGAACCAGCCCTCTGGCCTGCTGTTTTCTGAGGACAGCTGGACAGTTCCTCTTTCTGTTCCCAGAGGGTGGCCACAACCGCTGTCCTCCCAACTGCTTTCTGGAGGGTGGAGTCCCTTCCCTTGTCCAGGTCTCCACCTCCACACTCCCCTCACCTAGCTCAGGGCTGTAGGGTTTAGGGACCATCAAACTGAGAATGTGTGAGTCAGGGGGTGGGAAAGTGGCCCCAGGAAGTGTTCCCAAGGTAACCATGGTTAGCTGATCCCAGGTCAATCAAAGAATTTCTAGGGCAGAGGGCCCCAGGGGGTAGCAAGAGGAAGGGATCTGTGCGTATGCCCCAATGCCCAGAAAGGCATGAACAAAAGGAGGCAGAACAGAGAGCCCTCCAGCCTGCTGCAGGGGCATGGCTGCTGCCAGTGAGCCCAGCCCCCACACAGCCCATTTGCTCGGCCCTCCAAAGAACTGGGTTACACCAGCAGGTTCATTTCCCGCTCTGTCCAGCGCCCTGTGCGGGCCCCTGAGCCCTGCCTGCTCTTCCAGGTGGGATTGTGGGAGGGGAGGTGTGCCGCGCCAGCACAGCCAAGGGTTCGGCGAGCCTGAGCGGGGGCGACAAAGGATGGAGAAATGATAGACAAAGAGAAAAAGCTGGGTCTAGGTGGATCTTCTGTGCCTTGCTGAGGCCACAGAACAGATCCAGACTGCAAAGCTGAGGCTTTATTTATAATCAGGGACAAACAAGGTAATCTACGATGTTGTTGTAAGTTTCACTTGTTTTGGCAGCACTTGCTGCCCACTAGCTACCCAGGAAAGATCTAGGGAGCAGTTACAAGATCAAGCTTAATTATGCTTAGAGGACTGTGCCCTCCAAGCTGGGACTTGTTTGCGACTTTGCCAGCAGGTCAGTCCGAGGCTTAACCCTATAACCGCTTCCTACAGGGAGGAGTCTGGGGCTGGCCAGCCAGTCTGATGACAGATTGCTCCATCAAGATTCTGCTTGGGGCCTGGCCCGGTGGCTTAGTTGGTTGGAGCACCATCCCACACACCAAAAAAGGTTGCAGATTCGATCCCTGGTGGGGTGAATGCAGGAGACAACTGATCGATATTTCTCTCTTTCTCCCCCTGCCCTCCTCTCTCTACCCACCCTCGTGTGGGGATTAAGAAGAGAGAGAATTACTTGGGGAAGGCAGGCCTGGTGTGGCCACTGACTCCGGAAGATCCCTTCTTCCTGCCTCACCTTGTCCACTGCCAACAGGCAGACTCAGTGTCTTCGTCACCCCTCTGCCCTCAGCTAAGAAAGAGGCTGGTACACTTGTCTTTTCTTGGAGAAATCCTGTCTTTGGGTTAATGGAATACTACGCCGCTATAAAAAAGAAGGAACTTTTACCATTTGCAACAGCGTGGATGGAACTGGGGAACATTATGCTAAGTGAAATAAGCCAATCGGAGACAGATAAATATCACATGATCTCACTCATATGTGGGATATAATGATCAACATATTTGATGAACAAGAATAGATCCAGAGACAAGTGGCAGGCGAGGGGGTAGAGAGCAACCAAAGGACTTGTATGCATGCATATTGGCATAACCAATGGACACAGGCACCAGGGCGGTGGGGGCTTGCCCTGGGTGGGAATGGCCTGGGGTGGGGTGGGGGGAGGTGTGTGTCAATTGGGGAAAAAGGAGACTTACGTAAAACTTTAGACGATAAAAAAAAAAAATAGTTACTTAACAGGAAAAAAAAAAGAGAGAGAGGAAGGTTGAGGACAAGCCTGGGCCTGGGCTGCTTCTGACCCCAAACCCCAAGGGTTTCTCGTGCTCCCCAGGGAGCGGGGACATAACTGCACTGCCCCCAGTCCGCCCAACTCAGAAAATGCCAAAAAAAAGCCAGATCGTAGCTACTAACTGCTCCATAAGTGGGTGGGATTCAGCTGGGAAAGGGGTATTTCCATCCTGCTGGTGGCAGAACTGAAGTCAGAAAGCCAGCGCCAGGCGAGTAACTTTTTAACAGCTCCAATTGGAGGAGGAGAGAGGGGAGGGGCAGGCAGGCGCGGGAGGAGCAGTCCTTCCTGATGGCAGCCTGGGGGCAGGGCGCCCCGCACAGGCTCTGGGCTCAGGTGAGTCAGACTGGAAGGGGGGGAGTTGGGCACAGCCGGCATTTATGCGGCAGTGCCAGGGCAGAGTGGTCAGGGGCCTCCCGCCACATACTTGCCTTGGGTCTCCAGGGGCAATGCTGCCCCCCCCGCCACACCCCAGGAACCGAGGAGCCAGGACCCCCCCAGCCTGTTTCTCAGTGATCCTCATCTCTGAGTCACCCTTTGATGAGGCCCCGTTTCCTGTGTGCTGTGCACCCCGTTATTAACAGGACTTTTCCTTCCACCACTGTGCCTCTTGTCCCCCAGCTCTAAGAAAACTGTGGGGCAGCGATGGGAAGGGTAAGGATGCTGCTGCCAACTTGGCCCTGACTCAGATCTAAGGGACCCCCCCTCCCCCTCATGAGCAGCAAAAAATCCCTGAGCAACTCACTCACCCCGAAAACCAGGGCAGCAGCCCCTCCCTCCAGGGCTCCATGGAAACTCACAAACTCCTATTACTTCTTTGGACACAAACAACACGTGCGTCAGGCAAAGACAGTGGGCAGTAGAGATGAGCAGAAGAGGATAAAAGTCGCCTGTGATTTTATCCGGCTTTACCCAGAGCTGCTCGCGTTGCATGCCTTCCCTCTTGTCCTGTTACGTGATCAGCCATTTGCTCGCATTAGTGCCCCGTGAGTATCTCCCAGGTCAAAGAGCCATTTCCACAGCAGTTTCTTTAATGACTGCCTGGGGTGTCATGTGAGATGCTCATTTTACCGATTCCCTCGTCGGGTGGCCATGGGGGTGGCTTTGGTGTGATGGATCATGCTGCCAGGACCATCCCCATCCACTTGGCCTATTTCCCCAGGACCTGCTCAGCCACAGGCAGTGTCTCGGTCTCAGGCACACAGCCATTTAGAAAGCAGAGGCCTGTGTAGACACATCGCAGGGCATAGCCTGGATCAGTTCTCTCAGCTGCGACTGGATGGGGCACTCCTGGGCCAGAGCGCCCACCTTGGCGGGGATCTGCCCACCCAAAGGCCTGTGCCTGCCCGAGTGGCCCCTCCGAGAGCCACTCGGGTCAAAGCCTGGTGGCCTCTCTGCTCCAGATGGGCCTGGCAGCAGAGGTGTGGGCGAGAGGACAGCGGGCCCCAGAAGAAGCGGGGAGAGGAGCCTGGCTCCTAGGCCTGGAAGGCTGCTCTTGCCACCCTGGGGCCAGGGCTTCCCTGGGTGGCTGTTTTCCCAGCCCCCAGTCTGGGCTGCTGGTCTGAGCACAGAATATAATATTTGAAATTGGGCCACCCTAGCCAATCCAGAGCTACTGAGTGCGCCTCTAACCCAGCTCGGAGGCAGCCCTCCCAGGAGGACCTGGGGAGGGGCTAGAGAGCCCAGGCTCCCACACCCCAGGTGCTGAGGGCGGTCCTAACAGGCCCTGCCCCCAACTCCAGGCCTCCGCCCTGCCCTTCCAGCGCTCTGGGCCAGCGCCCAGGTAGCTCTGGAGCCCAAACCCGTCAGGCCAGTTTTGAGATCTGAAGGACGGAGGCTGGTGAAGGATGCACGGCCGGCCCTGTGCGCCTCCCGCACTCTCTGCCGCCGGAGCCCACATCCGCCTGCCCTGAGCTGCAGGCGACCTCATGGCGTCTCTTCTGGGCCTGGGCCTGGGCCTGATGCTGGCCCTGAGCCTGCCGGGGGCGCGGGCCCTGGACTGTGAGTCCCTTGGCCCGGCTACGCGCCTGACCTTCACGCGGGCAGCCAGGGACCGGTGGCTGGCCCCTCGTGTGCGCGCTCCCGGGCCCCTGGACCATCTCTATGGCACCGTGCGTCGCTTCCTCTCCACTGTGCAGCTCAACCCCTTCCCTGCCGGTGAGTGTGCTCTCCCCAGGCGGGCCACGGGCGGGACTGGGTCCTGGCCAGCACCCTGTCCCCTTCCATCGTGGAGCAGGGTTTTTGGAGGGCGGGATCCCCAGCATTCCCACCCCCATCTTCCTGCCCAGGGGCATCACCTGGAGACCCTTCCAGGACCTTCCTGTGTGACCTTGGGTGAGCCCTTTTCCTCTCTGAGCCTCAGTCTCTGACCTAATATAGAGGTTACATTAGAAGTTCCCGAAGAGCTGGCTAAGATTTCCTCTGGGTCTAGTGGTGCTAGGGGCTGGGAGGAGCAGGAGGGGCTGCAGGGCCCTCTCAGCCTGTCCCCTGCCTCTCCAGGGGAGGAGCTGCTAGGCCAGGCTCTTCTCCACTCTCAACCAGGCTGGTGGCTTGGCTTCCTGCTGCAGGGCCAGCCTGTAGGGTCCAGGAGGAGGGGCTGGCCAGGCCTTCCCTCAGCCCGTCCATCCCGAGGCCCGGGCATGATGGCCAGGGGCTGTGGTGACACTGCCTTCTCCCAGGGTGCCTTGGTGGCGGGAGGACACCCTCCAGAGAGCCCATCTCTCCTGGTGTGGGGTGGGAACAGGGGCAGAGCAGTCACTGCCCCAAGCCCCCAGCTTGACTTTTTCCGTAGAGCTGGTGAGGAACGTGCTGAATGAGCCGGCCTCCGTGAAGGTGGATGAGGTGAGGCTGGGCAGGGTGGAGAGGGAGTTCAGGCTGAGCCTGGGCCTGAAGGGGAAGGCCCCCAGCTCAGCCCGCCTTGCTGGCTGTCCCCCAGGGTGGGTCTTGGGCATCCCTTCCTCTCTTTCATGAGCCCTGCAGTCAGCAGACCTGATTTCAAACCACAGCTCTGCCCTTAACTAGGGTTTGCAGTGAACCCCGACCTCCCTGGAGGGCAGTTTCCTCAGTTGTAAGGTGGTAAACAACAATAAGGACTTGTGCAACTTGCATGAGTTCAAGGACATTCGTGAAAGTGCCTGCTGTGTGCATCCGTCCTCCTGGTTGCCCCGGGGTGTCCTGCAGGGCAGGCTGGTTGGTGGGTCAGAACAGCCTTGTCGCCTGCCCTGCAGGTGGTGCGGTACGAGGCTGGCTACGTGGTGTGCGCTGTCATCGCGGGCCTCTACCTCCTGGTGGTGCCCACTGCCGGGCTCTGTTTCTGTTGCTGCCGTGGCCACCAGCGCTGTGGGGGCCCAGTGAAGACGGAGTACAAGGAGATGGCCTGTGAGCGCGGCACCCTCATGACCTTCCTGCTGCTGACCACCCTCGTGCTGCTGTGAGGGGTGCCCGGCTCAGGCGGGAGGGTGGGCCCAGGCCCAGGTGCCCAAGGACATCCAGCGAGTTCCTTCCTCCGCCCCCATCCCACAGGATTGGTGTTGTCTGTGCCTTTGTCACCAACCAGCGTGTGCATGAGCACATGGGCCCCAGTGTCGAGGCCGTGCCCGAGACGCTGCTCAGCCTCCGGGGCCTGGTCTCTGATGTCCCCCAGGTGAGCACCGGGTAACCCCTCACCCACATGAGCACCAGGCCTAGGCAGGTCAGAGCAGAGTGGGTCCTGCAAATTAGCCCAAAGGGGGCCCCTTCCAACATGTACTTGGCTGCCCCCTGCTGGAGAGTCCCTGTACTACACAAATGCACCCCTGAGTCAGGGGAAGGGCTGGGAAAGGATGGAGGGGGCGCCGTCAGGTGACCACCCTGTGTTGCCTAGGAGCTGCAGGCTGTGGCACAGCAGTTCTCCGTGCCCCAGAATCGCGTCTTGAAGGACCTGGATGGTGAGGATTAGAGCTGGCTGGCAGCTGGGCCAGCCCCTGGGGCCCGCTGCCCAGGTCTGTCTTGAGGGGCCCTCTCATCCCCTCATCCTGGGCTCCCCCTGGGAACACCCTCACAGAGGTGGGGATTGGGCCCAGGTGGGCAGTCAGGCTGCTGCAGAACCTGGGGAGGCTGGATGGGCCGGCAGGGAGGGCTCCTGGCGCCTGGGGACCAGCCCTCAGACCGCCCTGTGCTCTTCAGGCGTTGCCGCGAGCATCGGGAGCACGATCCACACCCAGCTCAGGAGCTCGGTGTATGGGATGCTGGCCTCACTGCTCAGCCTGGGCCAGGGTGAGTGGGACCAGCGTCCAGGGTGGTGTCTCCGGAGGACAGGCCCCACCCTCACTCGGCCCCAGAATTCTTTTGCCGCCTTAGCCAAGCCCCACCCTTGGCTTTGTCCTAGGATCCCCTTGGGCACCCTTGCCCAGATCCTGCCTGAATGCGCCCTGGAGCCATTTCCCTTATAACTGTTGAGGTTAAATAGAGGTCAATGTTGGCATCTCCCTTTGGCTGGGTGGGGGCGGGGGGAGGGGAGATGTTCTGCTTCCCTCCAGGCCTCTGAGGATGCCGGCAGCAGTGGGGGGACTGCTCAGTCAAGATTGTGTGTGTGGGGGGGTGTCTCTCAGCCCTGCAGGTCTCCGTGGACCACCTCCGAGCCCTGAATGCCACCCTCCTGGAGCTGCGGGAGGGGCAGCAGGACCTGGATCAGGCTATTTCGGTGCACCGAGCGCGCCTCCGTGACCTGCTGCAGGAGCCCAGCTGCCAGGGCTGCCAGGAGACCCTGAGCCAGGCCCATGGCCTGGAGCTGGGAGCTGACTTCAGCCAGGTGCAGGCCGGACAGAGGCCGTTAGGGCGAGGGGGGCTGCCCTGCCTGCTGCCCCCGGAGTCCCCTGTTTCCCAAGGCAGACCCCCATGCTTCTCCACCCTCCGGGGCTAATGCTGGTCATCCTGGCAGAGGGGCACCAGCTTTCCTACAGCACCAAGTGTGCCATGAACTCCTTGAGGTCTCACTGCCGCCCAGGACAGAGGGCTGTGCTGGTCCCGACATTTTACACGCGAGGACACTGAGGCTTCAGTGGCCTCTGCCCCCATCCTCCCTCAGGGATCCCTTTCAGGCCTTTGTCATTACCCCCCCACCCCCCTCCAATTTCAGGTGCCCCATGTGGACGACGTCCTACATCGCCTGGAGGGGGTCCCGGAGGCCAACTTCTCCAGCATGGTCCAGGAGGTGAGTGCCTACCCTGTCTACCTGGCCTCTCCCCCACCTGGCAGAGAACTCACAGTGAGGAGCCTCAGTTTCCCCCTTTCGGGTGCTTGCCCAGTTGAACCTAAGACTTGGGTCAAAGCAGGGCCTCACCATCACGTGGTACCCAGGGCTGGAATCCCCCGTTGGATGCCAGTTCTTGAGGGCACACGGTCTGGTGGGGGAAGCAGGCCTGGAACTCAGAAGCAAGAGCTAGGACCCTCAGGGTGTGGGGGCTGGGCAGCCAGGGAGGGAGCCTGCAGCTGAGCCCCGAAGGCAGGCAGGATCTCCTGGGTGGGCATGGCTGTGGGGGACCCCACAGCATGAGCCAGCACCTATGACCCAGGCCTGGAACGCCTGAGTTGAAGAAACGGTGAGGCTGTGTGAGGTGGCTGCAGCAGAGGGTTCCAGGAGGAAGGAGTGGGAGCTGAGGCTGTGAGAGGGGTTAGAATGGACTCTAGGGAAATACATCTATCGAACATGCGCAGGAGGGATGGGAGACCCGGGAATCTACTGCAATAGTCTAGGCACGAGGGCTGGGGATCCAAAGTAGGGTCATCGAGGAGCTCTGGGGAGTTGAGTCAGGCTGGGCCCAGGGAGGGGAAGAAAGCCATCGACCAAGGGAAGGCTGTTTCCCAATTTCCAGAGTTGGGAGCAGCACAAAGTGAGATCCCCTCCCCCTGGGCCTGGTGGTGCCGAGGTCCCCACGCGGGGATCCCCAGGTATAGAGCGGGAGGCACAGCTGCCTTTTGCTCTGGCAGGAGAACAGCACCTTTAACGCCCTCCCACTCCTGGCTCCCTTGCAGTTAGCCGATGTGGTCAAAGGTAAGGCCCTGCCCAGGGGCCAGGCTGGCTGCCCAGCATGCCACCCCACTCCACCCCTAACGACAGGCTCGCTGACTGAGGAGTGGGGCCGTGGGTGGAGGCTGACGGCTGTTCCTGGGCTGGGCCTGGACAGAGTGGACCCTCTCTGTGGGTCCCAGGTGATCTTCCTGCCCATCCTTCTCCCTGGGCCCCTGGGTGCCTTCCCCAACCCATAAGCCCCTGCTGCTTTGGGCAGAGCTGAAGAAGGCAGTGGCCCAGCAGCCTAGAGGGCTGAAGACACTGGCCAAAGCGTTCCCAAACTGGGAGGCAGCCTCTCGCTGGAGCCAGGCACTGGAGAAGGTGGAAAACAGTAGCCGCCCCTACCTGAAGGAGGTGCAGAGATACGAGAAATACAGGTGCTCGGGACCCATGGGGGTGGGGGTGGAGTCAGCAGCCCAGCCTCTTGGTCACCAGGGCCCCATTACAGTCCCCATCAACTCCTTGCTGTACTAAGCCTCTGCCTCCTTTTAAGCCAAGATCCTTTACTCCTTGGGCCCCTGTGTCCCAACCTTGGCTGCGTGCCCTTGAGATCTGAGCCTGTAGACCCCATAGAAGCAGGGGGGAGGGGCGGGGTGTGTGTCAGGTGGCCCCACCCAGCCACTAGGTCCTATGCTAGCCTATCCCTTCTCAGTGACACCAGCTTCTTCTCTGTGGCAGGTGGATTGTGGGCTACATTCTGTGCTCTGTGGTCCTGCTTGTGGTGGTCTGTAACCTCGTGGGCCTCAACCTGGGCATCTGGGGGCTGTCTGCCCAGCGGGACCGCAGCCACTTGGAGGCCAAGGGCAGGGCTGGAGCCCGCGTCCTCATGGTGTAAGAAGGGTGTGGAGAGGGTAGGGTCTCTCCCATCGGGCTGGCCAGGTTCCCCTGTGCCCACGGACACTCCTTCTGTCCTGGGCACTGAGAGACTGACTTGCTGGGTGGTCATGGCAAATCAGTAACCCATCTGGGCCCCATAACAACACAGAAGCACTTCCACCTCCACACCAGTTGCAACGATAGTAACCAAAGGGCACTCCCACTGAGCCCAGACAGAGCCTCGGATCTTTCTTAACCCCGCCTCCAGGCAGCACCACCAATAGGAGGTGGCCCCAGAGATAGAATCTATTTGCCCTGGACTAGATGGTCTCTAAGGCCAGGGCTGCCACATTCAGGTGTGCAGGCTGCTCACTGCATAAGGGTGCCTGGCCAAAGGGGTGGTGGGTGGGGGCTGAAATCCAGCCCATGTTTTACTCTAAGCTCAGGCCCGACACGGGGCTGTGCCTACCTCCCAAAAAAGCCCTACAGGTCAGCTGCCCTGGTCCTGCTCAGACCCTCTAAGTTGTGCCTGCTGGTGGGTCATGGCTGGCTGTGCCAGGTGGCCCTGTTGAGGGCTGAGCTCTGGAGCTGGTCACCTCTATGTGCCCTGGGCCCAAGGGGCAGCAGTCCTGTCTCTTTGAGCAAAACAGTTACCCTTTCCTCTAGGCTGCCAGGGCCCAGCGACATTGAGGATGGGGGTGGACGGGGTGGGGACAGTCAGCATTTCTAACTCCGGGCCAAGGTGGCGGAGTCCTCTGAGTTTTTATCCCCAAAGGGCTCTGCCCTGGAGCCAACTTGCTGACCACGCTGGCCTGGGATGTGGGTGGGGACAGAGGGTCTCTCTCGCCTCAACCCCCACCCTTCTGCCTTCCCCAGTGGGGCCAACCTCAGCTTCCTCTTCGCTGCACCCCTCATCCTCCTCGTCTTCTCCACCTTCCTGGTGGGCGGCAACGTGCAGACGCTGGTGTGTCGGAGCTGGGAGAGCGGGGAGCTCTACGAGGTGGGTGGAAGGAGATATGAGCAGAGAAAGAGGGTGGAAGGAAGTGGGGGCCAGAGAAGGCAAGAGGGAGAGGAAGGGGCAATGATGAAGGCCCAAGAAAGACAGAAAACCACCAATAGGTGAGGAGTGGGAGCGAGAGCTGTGAGTGCCTGGACTGATGCCCAGCCCCAGGGCGGGGACTCCCAGACCTCAGCCCTCTTTCTCCTAACTTTGCGAACTGGGGTCCTGGTTCCTCAGTGCTTCTCGCAGGTAATCCCAGATTCTCTGTTGCAGACCAGTCTACCTCCCTCCCCAAGATTTGTGGGAAGGGTCCCTGCTGGGTGTTAGGGCCCAGGGTGATTTGAGTTGGAGGCAGGTTTGGGCTGGAGTCAAAAGGGTATGTTGTCTGCTAAGCCAGGATGTCATGGGACTGAGCCCTTGGCTGGGACAACCTTGCCCCTGCCCACTCCAGGCTCATTTCTCTCTGACCCATCTCCAGTTTGTTGACACACCGGGGAACTTGCCCTCGTCCATGAACTTATCCCACCTTCTTGGTCTGAAGAAGAACATCAGTATCCTCCTGGCCTATCAGTGAGTAGGAAGCCTGGGCTGGGACAGGGTGTGAGGAGGATCTGAGGTGGGTGTCCCATTAGGGTGATGTCAGTCCCCTGGCCATCCCCTCTCTCATCTTTGACACCCATTGTCCACCCCCCCCCCGCCCCTCCCCAGGCAGTGCAGGAAAGCGGCTCCACTCTGGAGGGTCCTGCAGCTCAATGACTCCTATGACCTGGAGACGTACCTGGATCTGAGCCAGGTGAGGGAACCAGAGGCTGTGGGGACCCTTCTTACAGATCCCCCTCCTCCGGTCTTGCCTCTGTGGTGGGACCATCTCCTTGAACCTAAGATGTCTGCAAGAGCAATTGAGGTGCCTCAGGTCCAGATGCCCTGATGGCAGCTCGGGGCCTGGCCAAGGGCTGGAGCCCAGGAGGTTTCTGGAATGTGCAGGTGGGTGGGTGAGTGCCTGGGGCCGTGGCCAGCTCTGAGCATTGTGCTCCAGGAAAACTGGACACAGATGAGGTGGCAGTAGGGAAGGCTGGTGGCAGTGAGCAGGAGGCTGAGGGTGTGTCCTGCCCGGGACAGGCATTGGCTGGTATGCTGCAGTTGGGATGGGGTGACAGTGAAAATGATGGTGATGAAGTTGGGTACCACTAGGGAAGGCCCCTTGCTGAGCTTACACTGTCAGTCGGTGGCAGGATTCAATCCCTCAGCCGCTGGACTTTGCCAGAGCTTGGTGCATAGAACGGGGAAAAGGATCCATGCCCATAGGAAACAGTTCTGGGACACAGGAGGAAGAGCTACTTCATGAGAGCTGCTGGAGAATGGGGTTCTCCTGAGGGTGTATGTTCTCGCCTTTCCTCTCTCCACCCCTAAGGGAGGTGAGGGAGAGTTGTTTGACTCCCAGGCCCCCAGGGAGCTTTTCCCAGGCATGTCCTGGGAACCCCCCACCACTGCCCCGAGCATGCTGACTCCTGATTCTCCATCCAGAAAACCTTCCAACTCCTCTTGAACCCACCACTCATTCTCAGCCCACAGGGCAGCATAGTAACTGAGTCCTGCCAGCCAGCATAGCCCCATGGTCCAGGTGACAGTCCCAACTCCATACCTATAAGTGGGGGCCTTAGCTTTCTCCTCCTCCAGTGTCTCTAACCAGACAAGATGCCCACAGAGCAGGTGATACCGGGTTCTCAGTCACGACAGACACTGCCCGTGGAAGAAGGCTGGCCAGAGAGGGCTTCAGCAGGGGCCTGGGCAGAGGGGCCCTGCTCTGCTGGCTGGGACTCATGGCTCTTGTGGGGAGGGGTCTCAGCTGGACTTGGGAGGGAGGGTCCAGCTCACAGAAGAGTCTGGACATTAGGGCCTCAGGTTCAGAGGGACTGGGCAGTCCTTGGGGCCATCTGGCAACATCAAATGTGACCTTAAGAGTGCTTGTCCTCAAAGAGCTGGTGAGGCAGAGATAAGTGTGACAAGGTGTGCTTCCCAGGTCACCAGGAGAGCTCTGGCTGCCTTCAAACATCTCCTGTACCCGCCTGTCACGGATGCCTCTGAGAAAGAATTAGGCCTTTCTCCCCTGGGAAGGCAGGGTGGTGGGCAGGAGGGGACCAGAGCTGGGTTCCATTCTCTAACCTGCTGTGAAACCTCGGGCAGATGAGTGACCCTCTCTGGACTCAGTCTCTCATCTGTTAAACATGGCTGAATGTCATACCCTTTTTAAATCTCCTCCAGCAATGGCTGGGAAATGCTGAGTGTTCCTTTTTAAACTGTGATTTGTCTTAAGTGATTGTGTTCATTCATTAAGTCATTCTATCATCCATCCATCCATTCACTTTTTCATATTCAACACACTTGTCCTGCGCCCACCACATGTGAGCCCCTGCTCTAGACTCCGAGGGTTTGGTTCAGAATGGGCGGAGGAGGCGCTGCTCTCACAGAGCTGATGGCAATGGCAAGTGCACACATAGACAATGTCACAGGGACAGGTGCTCTGAAGCCCCTGACACATGGTGATGTGAAAGGTGGGCTGGGGAAGCTATTTTACACTGGATGCCAGGGAAGGTCTGTGTTGCTGTCCAATAACCAGACAGGTGTTTGAGGGGGGCTAGGTATTGGTGGCGATGGGTTGGAGGGAGAGGGTGGGTAGGAAGCAGAGGTCTCTGGGGGTCTGTCTGGGGCTGGAAGGATCCAGCATGGAGGCCCTGGTGACCGCCCCATCTAGGACAGCACCTCTGGGGCCCTGGCTCAGGGCCTGGACATGTCCCCACCCTGTCCCTTCTCTCCCAGTACTCGGCCAAGCTGGAGCAGGAGTTGCAGAACTTCAAAGTGGACATGGAGAGTCTGGACCTGCTGAGTCCAGCTGGCCTTCGGGACCTGAAGGCCCTGCAGAGCAGTGGGCTTAGTAACATCCACTACCCTGGCTTCCTCATCCAGGTCAGCCGTGGGCCCCTCAGGCCAGACCGCTGCAGAACAGAGGGGCCCGAGGAGGAGCTGGAGGGGTGCATCTCGCCTTGTCCCGGCCCTGGGCGGGGGTTGGGGGGAGGTTTGTCCCCAGACCATGTGGCCCAGACCATGTGTGGTGTCCCTATCCTGCTGGGCTGGGGTGAATGTCCCCCCAACCCCAGAGTGTGCCGCTGTCCGTGGTTCTGAACCCTCTGCTGTGGCAAATGATGGTGGGAAGTCTCTTCCTTGGGGTACACCAGAGGGCGCCTCACTTTTTTTCTTCTATCTGAATGGAAAATGGTGTCAGTCACAGGTTCAGTCAAACCTGCTGATGTGTCCCTACTGACTTACCTGGTGTGCAGTACTTTTGCAAAGACTGGAAAGTCAGGGGAGGGGGAACCAGGGTTCATCCCCTCCTGGCCCCTCCATCTGCCCCCAGATCGAGAAGCCCGTGGTGAACACCAGTGTGGAGAAGCTGGCCCATGATCTGGAAGGACTGTCCCACTCTCAGGTGAGAAGGGAACAGGGACCCCACTGGGCAAGCAGGAGTCGGGGAGAGGCCTGTGCCATGGGAGGGGGTGAGAGTGGTTGTATTGGGGAGGGGGCGAGGGCAAAGGCAGGGGATTGAGGCTCCCACCGGTGAGGCTCCACACCCCCAGCAGGGCTGAAGGGTTTTTCAGTATCAGTTCTGACTCAAGTTCGGCCACCAATTGACTGTGTGGCCTTGGGCAAGTCATTTACCATCCCTGGGCCTAGTTTATTCCATCTGTGAGGTCAGACGGACTGACTGGTCTGACATCACACCATGGGGCAAGTGTTTCTAAGTGCTCAGTGCTGTGGGGGCCACTGGGACAGGTGGCATGAGGACAGTGCGATGGAGCAGATATCATGACAGTTGCCCCTCAGGAGTTTCAGCTCTGCTGGGAAAATAGCACTTTGTATTTAGAAATATTTAGAGTTTAAAAGTTACTTTCCAGATAGGTTATAGGCCCCACCCAGCAGATGCCACTCAGACAGGTTCTGTGGCTGACTTAGGAATGCCCAGAAAGCTAGCAGTAGACCTTGAACTTGAGCTTAGGCCTCCAAACCCAGATCCGGCCCAGGAGTTCAAGGAGGCCTTAGTGTTTTCATCTGAGCCTGGCACGCACACCCCTCAGCATGTTGGTTGAACAGTTTGGTAAAGGACATGCTGGCAAGGGCTGCCCAGTCCTGGGCAGAGGCCATTCTGTCCCTGTCTCCCCTCAGGGCAATTCTGTGCTGGGGAAGCAACTGCAGGAGGAGGCCCAAGGGCTCAGAACCCTCTACCAGGAGAAGGTCCTCCCCCAGCAGAGCCTTGTGGTAAGCTGGAGGCCCAGGGAGCTTGGGGCCTGTGGGGGAGGGGAGGCAGGCAGGGGGCATGAACGGGGAGGCAGGTAGCGGATCCTGCTCTTGCCCTAACCAGCCCCCATCTCTCCTCCACAGGCCAAGCTCAACATCAGTGTCAGGACTCTGGCATTCTCAGCACCAAACCTCCAGGTGGCTCTGGAGATGGGAGGGTGGGGTGGAGCAGGTGGGCAGCAGAGGGAGGGAGGAAGAGGCCCAGCTGACTTGGGACCTCGCCTGCTCTGCCCGGTCCCACGGGAGGTTGAGGGCTGGGTGGGAAGAACTGGGGTGGGTGAGCAGATCCCTGAGGACCACTGTCTGGGCCTCTGTGACCTTAGGGCGGGACACCCTGCCCCAGGCTGATGTGCTGTGTGCTCTCTGCTGAGTTCATAAGTGAGGCTGCTCCCTGACCGAGCAGCACACTGACCGAGCCCGTCCCTCTCCCCAGCAGGAGACCTCAGGTGCCCTGGACAGGGTCACCCACCTGAAAGGAGAGCTGCCGGCCTGGGCCGCCCGTATCCTGAGGAACGTGAGTGAGGGATGGCAGAGGGGTGGCGGCTGCCTCAGAGCCAGAGGAGGGTCGAGGGGCTGAGGCACACATGGCTCCCACCCCGGCCTCTCCTCCAGCCCTGACCTGACGGTGCCACGCATGGGTACTGGGTGCTGGTTCCTGGGACTCCTGCCAGCCCAGCGCTCCTCTCCTTCCTGCAGGAAAGTGAGTGCTTCCTGACCCGGGAGATGGGCTACTTCTCCCAGTACATGGCCTGGGTGAGAGAGGAGGTGAGTGGGGCTCAGGCCCCTCCTGGCCTCAGAGCCACTGCCGATCACTCACTCGCAGCGGTACCAGCCATTCACTCTGTTCTACCTTCTTCCACCCCAGAGCCCCTTGGGGATTCCCTAGAGGTGCCTTGGAGCCCAAACTCCCAAACCCGGCATCCATGCCCCTGCTCACTAGCTGGGCTCTGCACACCCACCCTCCAGGCAGCCCTTCTCTGAGGCCTGAGTGTGAGCGGGATGGGCCAAGGGTCCCGAACGTGCTGCCCACACCCGTCCGCATGCCCTTCCTCGTGCTGGCCCCTTGCCCATCCTGTCTGAGTCCAGCCCAGCCCTCAGGCCTGCCTCCTCCTGCAGGCCTCGCTGACCAGCTTCTGCAAGCTGTGCTGCCTCTCCAGGGAGAGCGTGACTGCAGGCACAGTGCTGGGCACACAGTAGGCGCTTAATGCAGGCTGGGGCATGATGGAAAGGGCAGGAGCTGAGCTGTGTGTCCTTACATCTCTGTGTTCGTGTGTCCATGTGTCTGTCCATGTGTTCCTGTGTCTCCGGTCTCCCTCATGTGTCCCTGGACCTGTCGGTATCTGTCAACCTCTCCCTGACTGTGGGGTGTGCACCTGTGGGTCTGGATGTACCTGCCTCCTGTGGATGCCACAGGTGACTCAGCACATCGCCACCTGCCAGCCCCTCTCTGGAGCCCTGGACAATGGCCGCGTGATTCTGTGTGACATGATGGCTGACCCCTGGGTGAGTGCTGGGGCGCTCATACGGGCTCGTGGACATTAAGGCCCCCTGGGGGGGTGCATGAGCAGGACCTGAGGTGAGGCAGGGTCCCTGCCGCAGGCCTGGACTCGGCTCTGGGAGCACTGCCTCCTGCCCCTCACTGAGGCGGTGGGGGCCTGCGGTACCGAGCTGCCCAGCCCCGGCGAGCTAACCCCACACCCCCTGCTCCAGAATGCCTTCTGGTTCTGCCTGGCGTGGTGCACCTTCTTCCTGGTCCCCAGCATCATCTTTGCTATCAAGACCTCCAAATACTTCCATCCCATCTGGAAACGCCTCAGGTGAGGGGCTGCCAGGACTGTGGGGGCAACAGGGGCCCACACCCCTCCTGAGACTTCGCCAGGCAGAGGAGGCGCATGCTGGCCCCAAGGAGCCACAGTGAGGAGCCACCCTTGCTCCTTGCTACAGCGCACCCACCAGGCATTGTGCTCAGACTCCGCCTCCCCCCGGAGAGCGTCTGAGGCGGGAAAGTCGGGGCTCTGGGCTTGTCCCCATTGGGCTGGGGTTGTGCGGGGTCCCTCACTCTCTCTGTGATGCCACAGCTCCAGCAGCTCCGAGGAGACTCAGCTCTTCCACATCCCCCGGGTCACGTCCCTGAAGCTGTAGGACCCCCTTGGGTGAGTCACCCCCTTAATTCCTTGGTGCCAGGGCAGAGGTTTGGGGGAAGGAAGGGGAGGGGCTGGGGCCCTGAAGCCCTGCTCTGGGTGCATGGACCACCGTCCTTCTCCTGTCCCAGGCCTTCTCTACAACTGGGGGCTCCAGGGGGGTGACAGGTTCTGGGACTTGGTGGGGTCTGAGTGTGGGGTCTGGTCCACCCAGCAGCGGCACCGACAGGCCCTGGCATGTACCCCATCCCTGTCACTCACCTCCTTTGTTCTGAATCCATGACAGGTTTGCTGGCTGCCAGGTGATGCCGGGCTGCCGCCTTCCACCTTGACTTGGCCTGGACCAGAGGATTCCGCCGCTCTTGCCCCCAGAGCCCAGGCCGGTGTCCAGGCCTGGACGGTCCCCCACTTCCAGCTTCCTCACTCCATCTTGCCTGTTCCCTTTCCACCCCGTCTGCTCACGACCCCCTTTATTCATTCTCAAAAGCTCAATTGCTGCTGAGCTACAGAGCCCACAGATTCTTCCAGGCGTCCCTCCTCCTCCTCCTCCTCAGCATGTCAGCACCGAGAAGACCCTGTTCTCCCCCTGTTGGAGTCCCTTTCTTAGCACCTGGGGTGGGACAGAGGCCCTGCCCACCCCCTCTGTCATCATCCACCCCTCTCCCTGCACATGCCCCCCCCGCCCCCCCGCAACAGTCCTCTCCCCTTACCCTCCCCTCCCCTCCCCTTTCCCCAGCGTAGCTCTGTCTCCTCCTCAGTCACATGTTACATCCTCCCCCTAGGGAAGCTCGTTCCCCTTTGTCCTTTCTCTGCGTATCCCACCACCTTGCTGGGCCCCAAGGACCCCTCCTGCCTGACCAAACTAATCAGGCAAAGCCACTAAGCAGGCAAGGGGCCACCTGGCTTCTGAACCCACTACGGCCTGGAGACTTGTACCCTCCACAGGCCCCAGCCTGGATTTCCTGGCCCCCCAGCCTGTGTGAAGCCAGAGCCCCCTGCCTGCATCCTTGTTTGGAAACAGCACTGTTCCAAACAACTCTCTGAGTATTTGTTTCCGGGGAAGGAACCTGGGACCTGGGACCTGGGCCTCCCCCGCGGCTCCCCAGGAGGTAGCTCTTTGACAGCCCCCACGCAGCTTCACCAGCCTGGACCTGGTGGCCACAACAGGGTTTTGCACTGTGGCCCTTACTCCTTCTGTGCATGTGGCCTGGGGCCCCCTGGTGCACCCTGGGCTCTCTGCACGCCGAGCCCTGGGTTCTAGAAGAAGGGAAGAGGAAGCAGAGAGAGGAGAGATAGGGTCCCTGATGCAGTCAAGTGCTCTCACTTCCTCAGCCTTGGCTCTGGGTCCTGCACAGCGGGTCTCCCAGGTTAGAGCCCTGTAAGCAGTCGGTGTCTCATGAGTGTGGAGAGGAGAACCCAAGGCCTCCTGTAGTCACAGGCTGACTCCCCCAGCAATCAGCAGGTGGGGAGGGGCCCACTCCAGGAGCAGGCACACCTGGTCCATGTGCTCGTTCTAACGCTTGTTAGTGGGGGCACCTCAAACATGTACGTGGAGGTCCTGGGCCTCAGTTTCTTCACTTTTAAAATGGGAGAAGAGTCATAGCCTCCTCACAGGGCGGGGGAAAATGTGACAATGGGTGGAAAGCCCTTGGCAGGGGCCTGGCACAAAACACATGCTCAAATGCTGCAACGTTTGGCCATGACTGAATCAGGGACAGCGCTGGGTCTGGGCAGGAGCGAGGGAGGCGGGAGGTGGGCCCCTGTGCAAAGGCACTTTGATTGTGGTCTGCTGAGTTTTGGGAGTGTCTGTGTTTAATTGCATCTTACAAACCAACAACAAAGTTGCTATTAGGAAGTAGCATGGTGCATACACAATGTATTGTCACTGTTATAAGCACACTCACACAAACATCCCAGAATGTAGCACAATCGCCTCTTTTTGGCTTTTCCCAGAGAGTTTTTTTCTCTCGTTTCTTATCTGTTGCCCTGTGCAGGGGAAATGTAGCCCCTGTGTTTTAGGAATGAAATAGATGGGATAAAAAAAGAAAGAAACTATTAAAAAATAATTCCCAGCTCTCTATCAAAGTTGTCTATCTTATCTTTGATATATTTGAGCTTATTAAGCATAGTTATTTTGAAGTTCAGTAACTCCCTGACATGAAGCCTTCATGATCTGTTTATAGTGTCTGTTGTTTCTCTTTTTTTTGTGTGTGTGCTAGTTTTGTGTTCTCTCCTCACATACTTGGTGATTTTTGGTTGAGTATCATATATTACATCTGAAACTTGTAGAAGTAATTTGAAGTGTAGGATAAAGTTTTCTTCCCCCACCAGTGTTATGCTTACACTAGAGGCCCAGTGCATGATTTAATCATGCACCTGGTGCACCAGCTGTCTGTCTGTCCGCTGGTGCCCCAGGTCTTCCGAAAGCCTCCGGAGCGGCGGAGGCTTTCGAAAGGCCTTGTGCCGGCGCAGACAGACAGACAGCTCCCCCCGCTTTGGCTTTTGATCGCGGGGGAGCCGGCTGTCTGTCTGTCCGCCGGGGCCCCAGGCCTTCCGAAAGCCTCCGGCGCGGCGGAGGCTTTCGAAAGGCCTTGTGCCGGCGCAGACAGACAGCTCCCCCGCTTTGGCTTTTGATCGCGGGGGAGCCGGCTGTCTGTCTGTCCGCCGGGGCCCCAGGCCTTCCGAAAGCCTCTGGCGCAGCCATGACACAGACGCTGAGCTCGCGGCGCCACTGGCGCCGCGAGCTCAGCGTCCTGCTGGCCCAATCAGCTACCCCGGCCACCCTGAGTCCCGCCCCCTGCGCCTCCTGCTGGCCCAATCGTGGGCGTAGCGGAGTGATGGTAATTTACATATTACCATTTTATTATGTAGGATCTGGCAGGTGGCCTGGGATCTAGCAAACCAGGATGGCTTTCTACTTTCCGGAGCTGAAATGACTTGCACTCCCTTGGAGGGCTGACCTGTTTCCAGTCGTATTGTGGGAGTGAAGCTCTCTGGAGTCCTAACCTAAGACATGCAAGGTTAGCCAGGCACCCCCTCTCGTGGTGGAGCTTTTATCTCCTTCGCCCCAGAGGCTGTTAACAGCTCTGCTCAGCAGCTCACTATCTTTTAGGACCAGCGGGACCCTAGGGAGAAAGTAGCTACAGATGCCAGGCACACGTCTCTGGGTTCCTTCCTTTCCCTGATCTTGGCCCTGTGATTCCTTACTGCCTTGTTTGGCCCTTAATATCCCAAATCAGACTAAAAAACATATCAGAGCAGCTTTTAAGTTGACCTCAGCTGGGGATTTAGTCCACATGCCCTAGTCCACCATGATCAGAAGTAGTAATCCTGAAAAAATTTATTTGCTTTCCCATGTGAATTGGGAAAAGGCTGTTGCTCTTTGAACTTGGTGTCCAGAACCCTTGGCCCAGCCATTCAAACACTTAGTTATTAGCACACTCACACACACGTTCCAGAATGTAGCACAATCACCTCTTTTTGGCTTTTCCCAGAGAGGTTTTTTCCTCATTTCTTATCTGTTGCCCTGTGCAGGGGAAATTAGCCCCTGTGTTTTAGGAATCACCGTAAGCTCTGGTTTCTTGGGGATAGAAGTTGGCACTTGGCAGGGGACAGAGAGACAGAAATAGCCACAGAGAAAAATACATTACACATTTCCCTGATTTTAAAATGCTGGGATCCTAAAATGGGAATCCTATTTCACATGTGAAACGAGGCCCTTGGTGGTCACAGGCTCATCTGTCACCAGGACATTCCCTGAAGGGGGTGGGGACTGTCTGTCTCACGTTGAGCAAAAGAAGCTCTAGAAGCTGGGTGGCTGGTTCAAGGTCTCACAGGTAGACCTGGTTTGGGATTCAGGCCCCTAGTCTGGTGGCCCTAGAGGTTCCTTCCTGGGCATGCTGCCAGGCCCCATTCCCTGTGGGTCTGGGAGGGAGGCCCTGACTCCAAGGAGATTTCTACAAGTATCTTAGCTGTCCTGTGGCAGGAGGGATGGCAGATTGGATGCCCTGGGAGTTCTGTCAGACACTCCAGCCCGGCCATTCCAGAGCTAAGGCCCTGTGAGCCGTGAGTGGCAGATTCTGCCAAAGAAATGCTATATGGGCCAGGGTGTCTGAGTCCCACCTGGGTCTGAGGTCCCAGGTGGCTGACTAGGGCGGTTCTGGCTGGCTCAGGTGTGCAAAAGAAAGGGACAGAGACATATATGGAGCTGTGGTATGCACTAGCAACTGTGCTAAGCACAGGTGAGCTAGAGACCTGCTCAGGCTACCAAAGGGGACAGAGGATTTATGAAACAGCAGAATGTACACACTACAAATGTGCTGAGCACTTTACATGAATTAACTAAGAGGCTGACATTGCTATTTACCTGTTTATACTTGAGAAAACGAAGGCACTGAGACTGATTGCAGGCTGAGTAGAAAGGGCACCACTTGCCCAAAGGAATCAACTGATAATTGGGGCATTTCAGGTGATACCTGAATTCTCTGGGGTCAGCCTGAGGCCCTGCTCTGGGTGGTCACAGACAGACAAGTGTCCTCCACCTTCCCAGAGTCAGGCCATCCCTACACTTAACTCCCAGCGTCCTGTTTCCAGGCCTGAATGCCAGGGCCTGAGCCTATACCCTGGTGGGCAGCCCTGTGCACACACCGTGGGCTGCTGGAATGATGCCCTTTCTCCAGGGCCCACAATTCTCTCTTGTGCTGCCTGGACGTGTCCGTCTTGGAGCAGTTGGCACTCTCCATCTTACAGACACGCACTGCGCATCACGGCGCCTGGTGCGAAGAAGGCGGGTATGCAGAGACGACGTCACCCCTGACCTCTGCCACAGGGATGCAGAACTTAGGCACCTGGACCCCCAACACACTGAGGGGACCCAGGAGCAGGTGTTGAGGTTAAAGGAGGGGATTTGGGGTGAGTGAGCTGAGCCCACATAGGTGGGGTGTCTTCACTTTAAGCCAGAAGGAAAGGGGCTTACAGAGAGTCCCCTGGAGCTTTATGATGTCCCCATAGTTTGAGAAACCCAGGGGATGACGTCTCACCCCCACCTGCTGCTTTGCTGCTCCAGATGAGGGCCTCCTGAGAGGGGCAGTCAGCATGGTCCTCAGGCAGCCTGGAGGGTGAACAGAGCTCAGCAGAGACGGTGGAACTCCTTGGGGTATCGGGGCAGCAAGGGGTGTTGGGGCTCCTTGGCTCCCCTAAGGCCCATGTGAGAGACCCTAGTCAGGGGATGGTAGAGAGGCGCCCAGCAACGACCAGGCTCTGAGGACCCCTGGGGTGCCCACAGGGGAAGGGATACAGCTTTAAATCTCTGTGAAACCCAGAGTGCAGTTCCTGAGAGCTCCCTCTGGAGGCCGATGCTGCCACTGCAGGCCCCGCCCCACCTGAACTGGTGGGGCACCAGGCTGCCAGCAGGAGGGCCCACCAGGACAGGGGCTGGACCAGAGCCTAGGTTGTGCTGTGTGATGTGAAGTGACAGAGAACCACTGGGTTTCCCCACCAAGCAGCATCCCAGCTCTGCCAGGCTTCCATCCAGCTGCAGAAGAGGTTTCGAGGGCCAGCGGAAGACATAAGCCTGTCAGGTGGCTTTCCAATTCCGTAGCTGTGCTGCTCACAGTGGCGCCTGGGGGCTGAGGCATCCAGGGTAGGGCTGATTTTGGGCAACAGACATTTGTTGAGGTCCATGTGCAGAGTGAGACCCACCCCTACCTAGATGGCCCTTCCTCACAGACAGTGGCTCTTGGTGGGCAGTGGCCCAAACTCTGAAACTGTACTGAGTACCCATCTCTCTCAATCGCCTCCTCCCACTCTTCCTTCCCTCAATCCTCCTCCTTCTCCTCTTTATTCTTCCTATCTTCTCTCTCTCTCTCTCTCTCTCTCTCTCTCTCTCTCTCTCTCTCTCTCCCCCTGCCCTTAGCCAGGGTAGGCAGAGTCAGAGCCCAAGAAAAGGGCCCAGGGAAAAGTTACTGGCTAGGGGTTCCAGGGAGCCAGGTTTGAGTGCCTACTGAGGGAGGGATTGACCTTGGGCCTGGATGGAAGAAAGCCCGGGAAACCCCAGCATTCATGGGTGAGGGTGCTGTGAGCTCCTCCCTAAGGTGGAATGAGAGAGGGCCCCAGCCAGCTGAGATGGCTGTCTCCTCTGCCTCCTCTCAATGGCAGCGCACTCAAATGTAAACAAGGAAACTCCACCTTCTGAAACAACCCCTAACTTTCCCTCTTTCAAACTCCGCCATCCCTGCCCCCACCCCTGCTGTGAGAAAACCACGGCTGAAACCTCAGGCTGAAGTGCTCATGCTGACCAGAGGGCCTCACACAGCCTGCCTTCCTCAACCTCTTCTGGGTCTGATACGCTGCCAACGAATCTCCGGAAACTCCCAGACACTCTTGGGGAAGTCTGCCGATCCCACGTGCCCAGTGCCTGGGGCACTGAGCAGGGGTGGGTAAGGGTCATGGCCTGGTACACATTCCCCAGATCTGTGTTTTATGAGGGGCACCTCTTGCGTGGCAGTTGCAGTGGGAGTTTCTCAAAGCCCAAAGGCACAAGGGCCTGGTGGAGCAGGGGTGGGGGGGCAATTCATCCTGGGCATGTCTTGTCACAGCTTGAGGCTCTTTAACTCAAAGGAGCCATTCTGAGTGGTTTGGGGTCCCACCTCTTCAGGCCAGGCCAGGCCAGAAGCAAGGCCAGGCCCATGCTGGCCAGCGTGGTGGCAGACTGCCAGGTGGTGTAAGGAACCTGGGAGGCAGGGTGGGACTTAGCCACGGGCTCTACTGGGAATGGAAGAGCCAGGCTTCCCGGAGCGGCTGTGTCACTCGTGGACCCTGGGCAAGTCCTTCACTTTCCTGGGTCTCACTTTCATCACGTCAGACGATGACACTCCCCCCAAGGCCACTGTGCAGACGCAGTGCTCAGTGAGTCCCTTGTGGGTCTTGCTCGGAGCCAGAGGCCACCGGTGAACTGCCCCGGGGCTCCCGGGAGCTCAGCCTGGGACCGACACTGTGCCTCCTCCCAGGCTCAGCCCTGGGAGTCCAGCGGGGTGGACACCCGGCTGCCTCCCGCTCGCCCGGACTCAGTGGGTCAGCAGCTCTGGCTGCTCTCTTCCCCTGCGGATCTGAGAGTTGGAGCGAACTGATTGGCTAAAACATAGGAAAAGGGCGTGTGAGCGCCTTGTGCCCGCTGCAGAGGAGGGTGTCACAGGGCTCTGTTTCCATGGGAACCACTGGCTCAGGCTGGTGCTGGGGTGCAGAGAAGGGAAACTTGGCGAGGCTTCAGGCACCTGGCTCCCGGGGGGTCTCCCTGGGGATTGAGCGAATGCCCTGGAGTCTGCTACCCTCCCGAGGATGCCCAGGGACCCTCACCCCTTCCTCTACCCCCACCCAGGGGATCAGATGAGGTCCCTCAGCCACCCGGATGGGGTTCCAGGCAGGGACAGATGACAGGCCCTGGAGGGACAGGCTACCTGGGAGGGCTCTCACATGGCAAAGCCCCAGGGGTAAAAAAGGGATAATTTAGGGGTGGCAGGTGAAAGAGGTGAAAGGACCCGTGTGTGTGACCCGCATAATGTGGCCTTGGTAGCTGTCACCATCTCCGGGTGGTGAGCCTCCATCTGTGAGGCCACTTCGGACCCGGCGCTCCACAATGATGTCCCCACAGGGAGGAGGGCAGCTGAGGGGACACCAGGGTCTTGACTACAATGCATGGCCTGAAGTCCTCTCTGGTCCCTCCACAAGGTGTTGTGAGGAGGGGGCAGCAGGGACAGGAGGGCTGCCCCTCACTTGGGCAGGAACTCAAGCCAGAGCTCCCCTCCCCGCAGCCGGGGCTCTCTGCACCGCCCCCCCTCCACTGTATCCCAGCCTCCCCTAACCAAAGTGGAGGAGCAGAGAAAGTGTGTTAGAGAAAGGGACAGAGTGGGGGTGGCACAGAGAAGACCCCTGGTGACAGGGATGGAGGGGAGACCCAGAGAGGCAGGACTTCCACAGGCTGAGAGGGCAGGGTTAGGACCATTTATCCATGTATTCAGATGAGACAGTGCTGCCTGGGCAGGGGGTGGGGTGGAGAGAGAGAGAGAGAGAGAGAGAGAGAGAGAGAGAGAGAGGCAGAAGGGGTGGAGCCCGTAGAAGCAGACAGGCAGGGAGGGTGGGCAGGGGGCGGGCGAGAAGCTGCCAGTCCAAGCAAACATGAGGCAGCTGCCAGCCCTGCCCCGCAGTCCTCATCTCCTGGGCTGTGAGGAGGGGAGGCCGGCAACAGTTTCCTTCAGCACCCAGGATGCAGCGTGCCAAGGTAGGCGGTGGCGGGGCTGGGGGCTTGTGGGCCGGGGGCTGCCTCGGACCACCCAGGAACCTTGCTGTTCCTTCCTTTTTGAGCTCATCCCTTGCTGTCCCCTATAGGATCGCTTTGGGAAAAATAAGTGTTGGGGTGTCCTGGATGGGAGGCTAGACTCCTGGGGTCCCCTTTGGGTGGGAGAGAGTTTTTAGGTGTTTGTGGGACAGAAGCTGGACAGAGGAGAACCTGGGATCAGCCATGTGGCTGGTCCTGCTCTGTGAGGTCCCTGAGCCTGGCTCCATAGCCCTTAGAGCCGTGTGTGTGTGTGTGTGTGTGTATGTGTGTGTGTGTGTGTGTGTGTGTGTGTGTGTGTGTATGTGTGTGGACCATGCGCGCTGGGAGGGAGTGTCTTATGCTCGAGGGCTGGCCAATGAATGCACCTTTTAATGATTCAAGTAATGAATGAATGCCTACGTCCTAAAGGGCCATGGGATCCCTAACAAGGACACATGCTGAGTTCTCACTCTGGGGGCTGATGGGAGTTTGGAGAGAGAGAAAGCAGGGAAAATGCCTGGGGTAGAGTTCAAGCTATGGAGGCAGGGTAGTGGGAAAGATGAATAATCATTAAGTGAGGAAGAAGGAGGGAAAGGAACATAAGCAGACCCCCAGAATAGTTAACACTCAGCAAACGTCCCGAGGCTGTGTGAGCTCCGTGTGTGTGTGTGTGTGTGTGTGTGTGTGTGTGTGTGTGTGACCATCTCTCTGCGGCAGGAAGTGGCACCGAGAATAGGTCTGTGTGCATCCCAAATAACAATGTTCTGAACAAGGCTGGTTGCATTTCTCTCTCGGGCAGAAGTCCAGAGCGGGGCAGTGGAGGGCGGGCACGGAGGTCCATGGTCAGCAGGGACTCAGGCTCCATCCGGCTCCCTGGCTTCCATTCCGAGGGTACCTTACGGGCCAACAGGGCCGCTGGAACTCCAGCCAGCACTGCACGCAGTAGGAAGAGGAGAGGAGGAAGGGCAAAGAACTCAAATACAACCAGGGTCTCCTGAGTAGGGGAGAGTGGATGCCCCAAAAGACGGATTCCTATCTCTCTTTCACGCATGAGAACAAGGGGCCAACAGTGGGCTTGTGGCTGACTTCAGTCCACACTGCTCAGAGCCCAGTCGCCCCTGCCCCACATAGTCCATCTCCCAGGGGTGCCAGGAGGATTAGCAGAGGTGACAACACAAAACTCTTCAAGCTTGGCAATGGGGCAGGTTGAAGAGGTGCTTTTTCTCCCAGCAGCCCCGGTGGGCAGGCAGACGTAGAGGAACAGCGCCTTGTCTCAGGCTCACACACTGCAGGCTCCGTGCACGCACACACCGCTGCCAGCACAGTCCGTGCACATCCACAGGCCAGTGGGAGCACGCCCTGCATGGCCACACGCAGCACCTGCCCCCGGCCCCTGGGCTGCACAGCTGCATGCACACAGAGGCGGGTTTCTGCGCAGTCGGGCTGCACACAGCCCGCTCTGCCCACCCGGCTGAGGACAGTCCTCCTCTTGCCTGGCCTCTGCCCTGACACCCAGAGCTCATCCTGGGCGCTTGGCTGGGCCCATCCCTGCCAGATGGGTGGAGGGAGTAGCTCCAGCCCAGCAGTTGTACCTGCCCTTCCCTTGGCCAGTGTGACTCCACACTGCCATCCGCCCTCCTCCACACTGGCTCCCGGCCCTACAGGATCTTGAGGGGCCTTGCACCTGCCAGTAGCCTTCCTGTGACGGGAACAGGTCCCACACCGGCTGGTGCAGGGCCAGTGGTCCCCTGGGCTGCTCACCAAGGTCAGCAGGAGGACTGGTTGTGAAAATCACCTTCCTCACTAGCGGCAGGAGGGACTGCAAGTCAGAGCGCAGGGGGCCTGTCACTGCCACGGTCAGTGCCCAGTCCTCGGCCTCCTGCATGCACCCTCCCGTCATTCATGGGTCCGCACAGCAGCCCAGAAGGGCAAGCACGGTCACTGCCCTCTGCAGACACCGAGGCTCCGAGGAGGGAGCAGCCTGCCGTCACAGCGCCCAGACTTGAACTCCGCGAGTAGCGCAAACGGAGCTGCGGGCTCTGCTGGAGTGGGCATGCCTGCTGCCCGGGGTTCCAGGGAGTGTACCTCCACCTGCCAGGCTGCCGCCTTCCTGCAGGGCACTTTCAGGAGGTGAGCCCTCATTTGCTCCCTCCGTCTGCCCGGCTGGCGATGAGGCATGAGTCAGACGCCTGAAGAGGCTCTGACTGTTCCCCAGGTGGAGGCTGGGAGGTCAGGGCTGGCCCTGTACCTGCATCATCTCCCTGGACCCACGTGCGGCCCACGAGGTAGGTCTTGGCATTGTACCCACTTCACAGGTGAACCCGAGGCCTGCCCTAGATGGCAAGGGACACAGCTGCAGCTGGGATTTGAAACCTGCTCTGTCTTACTTCCCTAGGGCTGGGGAGGGGGTCCGGGGAGAAGACTGCAGGGGACAGATGCACACCCGGAACCAGGTGGCTGAGGAGGGGCCCTCTCCCAGCGGGGGGCTGGCTCTGTGTGCTTGCGGCTTCAAATCCTCTGAACCCTTTAGTGACTGCACACAAGCAGACCCCACACCCAGCCATGTCTCCTGGATCAGCAACTTTGAGCCTCCATAGCCCCTTTCTGGGATGCAGGTCCAGAGCTGCAAAGAAAAGAACCCCAGGGTTTGTGAATTCAGGATCCCTTTTCTTATTAGAAGTTTCTGCAAGAGTGGGAGCTGCTTTGTAGACTCACTCTGGCTTGGGGCCATCGGGCCCCCTCCCCTCACCACGCCAAGGCAGCCCTCCCTGGTGAGGCCCGGAGCAGCTGCTGAGCCTGATGTGAACCAAGGGCAGCCTTGGTTTCCAAGGCAAAGAAAGAAGAGGAAAGAGAGCTTGACAGGTCTCCCTTTGCTGGTCCCAGACAGGGGCAGGAAGGAGCCTGAGCAGGAGGGTGCAGTGTGAAGTGAGCCACTGAGCTGTACCCCCTTCCTCCCCCCACCAGCTCCCCATCCCCGGCTGACTGATGTTCCCTCCAACAGGTGCCTCTGTCAGCTGTGATCAGCCCACGTCCTAGAACCACAGAGCAGCCACGGGACAGGGAGAGAAGGCACCAGAGTGGGATGGGCCGGGGCTGAGTTGAGCTGAGGCAGGACAGCCAAGAGGGTCCTGTTCCACCTCCCAGCTGGCACAGCCTCCCCGCTTGGATCTGCTGCTTCAGGTCTCTGCCCAGCCCCCCTCCATCAGGCTGGCCTGCGCCCATGTTGGCTCAGCTGGGCACAGCAGCTGCTGGTTCTCTCCAGCCTCCTCCCCAGCGCTGTCCCTCACCCCAGCGCTGCTCCCCCCACCTTTTGCACATGGCACTTCCAGGGCATCAAGAGGCGAACCTGCCCCCCCCCCCCCGCCTTGCTGCTGGTGCCCAGTCCATCCTGGCCGTTTTAAGATTCTCTCAAGTTGGGCAATCTAGGCAGTGACTCCAGAGAACCAATCCTAGCCCCATCTCTTCCCTATGGAGTCTGTGGGCTCGGGCAGGACCCATCCCTTCCTTGGGCCTCAGTTTCTGCATCTGGAACTCAGCTACATGTATAGCCTTTGTTCAGTCCACGCATGAAGTCAGGGCCGTGTGCTGACCAGTGGGGCTGGGTGTCAAGGTCTGGATCACCACCAAAAGTGCCATGACATAGATCCCCGCCCACATCCACAACGTATGTACCCTGGCCTATCACAGCGCCCCCTATGCACCATTTGCCGGGAAACCTGGGGCCTGGAGAGGTAACGTGGCTGCACCTGTGGGCTGCTAGCCTGGCTCTGCACCCGCCGATCTGGCCTCAGTCCCTCAGTCCCAGCCTTACACCAGCCATCTGCATGTCCTTGGGCAAGTTATGCAGCTCCTCTGTGCTGAGGTCTCCTCACTTTCCTGGGGAAATATCATCGATCTCCTAGACAAATGAGATCTTATACTAACCCTTGTAGCACGGCCCGGGGAGCACAGTGAGAGCTCCATGATGCCGGGAGGTGTCAATGCTCCTGTTTTCTGGTGACTGGATGGAGCCCAGAAAAGGCCGGACAGTAGAATTTGGTCAGTGAGCGGCTGGGGGTGGGGCGGCTGGGTTAGTGAGACTCTCACCTCCCGGGCAGCATGTGGCAGGGAGCGGAGGATTTGTGTCCTGGCCCAGGTGGCAGTCACCAGAGGCCAGCTCTCCCCTCTCCTGTTCCAGGGCTCTGAGAGGGGAAGCGCCAGGTGTGTGTGTGTGTGTGTGTGTGTGTGTGTTCAAGCACGTGCCCATGCAGGTGTCTGCAGGACTCATGACAAACCCAGCTCCCCCTCATCAGCCACGCTGCCTGGCCCACATCTGTCTCTGTCCAGGGGCGGTGGAGAACTGAGGATTCCAGAAGCCTCCCGTTCCAAACACTCAGGGCCGCACGACGCGACGCCCACCGCCACTTCCTGCCATCTGCCACAACTGATGGAAATAGAGCAGGCGATGAGTGGGTGCTCAGTGAGCCAGCCTGCGCTGCAGCACCCCGATGGGTGAGGGCCAGGCAGCCCCCATCTGAACAGGCCTGCGTGTCCCCTAGGGCAGCTCTCCTGGAAGGAGAGAGGCTGGGCTGGAGCCTGGAGCCTGGAGCCGGGCCCTCTCACAGACCAGGCCCAGCATTTCCTGTCTGGAGGGAGAGGCTCTCTAAACCCGAGCTGTGCTTTCACATGGACTGAGGGGCTTTAACAAACAGAGCAGTGCAGGCAAGCACTGCAGCCCTCAGGCAGGCAGGTGTGGGCACGCCAGGCGCTTCTGATGTGCCGCTAACTGAGCAGGGAGGCTGGGTCTCCTGCCAAACACCACGGGGCCATGGGCTTGGAACTGGGAGGACAGGCCCTCTCTTGGCGTCAGAAGGATGAAGAATAGTGCTAGTCACTCCTTCTGGGGGCTTTGTGTATGTGAGCTCAGTTAACCTTTCCCACAGTCCTGTGCGGGCACATTATCATCCCCATTCACCGATGAGGAAACGGAGGCTCAGCTGGGTCAGGTACTTTGCCTAAGGTCACCCGGCCAGGAGGCGAGGGCCCAGAGTTCAAGTCCCTGCTCAGCTGACCAAGACCTCTTCCCACTGCTCTTGGCTGCCTGAAGTAACAGCAACCAGCCTGAAACCACCCCCACCCCTTCCTAAGTGCGTCTTCTGAACCAGCATCTGCTGGTCTGAAGCGGTTCATGCTGCTTTGCATCCATCCGTGTCTGTAGACATTCGGGAGACGTCGGCCATGCCTTTCACATAGGTGCTTACTCACATGACGTCAGCTCTGGGAACGGAGCCTGGGTATGGTAACTCAGGTGGACCAGGGCCCCCCATGGCCTCCAGCTGTGCACCCCATCCCCACAGCAGCCTTTGCCTGCAGGTGGCCTCTGCCAAGTCTGCTCTGGGCCACTCTCGGGGGTTCTCAGAACAGCTGATGAGAACCATAGACTGAAATGGCTGTTCAAAGGTCGCCCCCAACGCCTGACCAGATGGGCCCCACAGGATAAGGCTGTGTCCACTGGGCAAGGGGCTGTGAACTGTGGGCACTTGACCTTTTAGGGGACCTGTAGGGAGTGGGGAGCCATGAGGTGGGATGTTGGGCCCAGGTTCGTGCTTTGTCGAAGGTGATCTGGCCTGGGAGGTGTGGTGGACTCTCAGGGGATGGTGCTCCTGGAGCAGAGTCCATACCGGATTCCGGGGGAGCTGGAAGGCATGAGGGTTTGCTTCCTACATCTCCGTGGTGACCTTTCAGCTACTGAGGAGTCACCGTGACCCCCCATCACTACCCACATCTGCAGCAGATCCTAAACACTGGCACACAGGTATCTCCGCCACCCATCCCACTGCCTGGGTCTGGCTCAGCCCCCCTTTCTCCCTGGGCAGGAGCAGCCCCCCAAATTGGCCTTCTGCCTCACTGTCCTCCAACCTCCTTCACACTCCACCAGGCCCCCTTTCTGAAACAACTCTGCCTGACCCTGGCTGGGACTGGGGTGGGAGAGAGGAGCCGGGGGCAGTGCTGGCCAATAGAAATAGTGTAAGGCACAGGTGCCACTTCAAATGTTCAGGTGGGTACATAAAGGACACTTTTTAAAGAGTGAAATTATTTTTAATAATATATCTTATTTAACCCTATGTAAATATTATAATTTCAATGTGCAATTGATATAAAAATTACTCATGAGCCATTTTACACGCTAGTAAGTGAAGGTTGGAAATCCAGTGCGTGTTTACACTGAGGGCACATCTGGAGTTGGACCAGCCCCATTCCAAGTGCTTGGTAGCCACAGGTGGCCAATGGCCACCGTGGGGGACAGAGCCTGGCCACGTTCAGTGGGCCTCTCAGCCTCTAAGTTCCTACCTGTTTGTCCTCTGCCTTCACAATTTTGTTTTATCTGTGCTATTGTTTTTTCTTTAAATGAACTCACATTTTAAGCTTTAACAAGTGATTCTAAAAGGGAGTCTTTAAATCATTACTATAAATGGAGTGCTGGTAGCAGTTGCTGAAGTAGGTGTCGATCGAGCATACCTGAATCAGGAGGCCTCGGCTGGAAATAAATGATGAGGATTCATTCAAGGGTCTTCCGGTTTATAAACCAGAAACACAACTAGGCAATGCCTAAGGGTCCTGAAGAAGTAAGAAAAGCTAAGAGTTCTTATAGAAAAAAACTGACATTCTTGAGAAGAATTAGTCCTGCCTTCCTAGCTTCTGGGTTGGTCTAGGAGATAACCTTTAAGGTGGCTGGTGGTCTAGATGGTTATGTTAGGCTGTTGGATATGTGAACATTCTCTTCTAAGTCCTTCAGGGGGTGATCAGAGGGTTATCTGTAGTATTTATATAGTATGTATGTGTGTGTGTGTGTGTGTGTGTATATATATATATATATATGTAATCACCAGGCCAAAGTGGAGAGTTCAAAAATTCAAGTTTCCAGGTTACTTAAAGTAAGAGTAGAATCATTTCCTCAAGCCCAAGTCTACTCGATTTTAGTAATTTAGCAGCTTGACTATTTCTTCACTCTTTCCTCAAAAGTAACCATAGCAACGTCACCAAAATGAAAACAATAACCCGTCGGTATGTTGCTTGCGGAGGATATTTTTTCCATTGCTTTTGTAAAAGAGGGGCACCATCGGGAGTTAGAGGGGTGCTAGGCCATCTCTTGTGCCAGGCAGAGGTAGCTCCTGGGTGCCCAATGGCAGAGCCCTTCTTCCTGGAGCCAGTGACCTCCAGGCAGGCCCCCTGGACACACCCGAAGTTGAGCAAGTTGGGCTGAGTCCTCATTGACCTTGAGTGGGTGAGAGCGCAGCACTGGGCCGGGGGAGCTGGGTAAGAGGGTGTGAGAAAGAAACTAGGGCAGGGTGTGGGCTCCAGTTGGTTGATTTGGAGGAGGGTCTAAGTGACCTCGAGAGATTGGTATGCGCATGAAATAAGGCACATAGTAGGTGTATCACCATGTGGCCTCCTGTCTGTCCCTCCCCTGCTCCTCATGGGCAGGGGACTTGGAAGCACTCTGAGACCTGCCCCTGGTCCTCTTGGCCAGGCAGGAGCTGGAATTCTCGGGGCTCTGGGGTGAGTGTTAGGGCCCGGCCCTGCCCACCTGCAGCCTCTGCCCAGAAGGAACCTTGTAGACCTCAGAGGAGGCAGCAGGTCCCCGGTGCCAGCCTAGGGCCATTTCTGGGACCTGGACCAGAATGCCCCCCACTGCCACATGAGCAACGGGGGACTCAGCTTGACCCGAGGGCCCAGATCGTCTGGCTTCATTGGTCTCTGTCACTTAACTTGGGCCATCCCCTGAGGCCCATGGAAGATGGAAGCTCTGTCCCCTGTTGCAATGACACTGACATCAAGTGATGGGGGGAGGGAAGGTAAATTATGGAGAGTGTCATGGGACTTGAATCCAATCATTAGTTAATATTTATTGAGGGCTTTGTGTGTGGTTGTATTTTTTAATACTCTTCTGTGTGTGAGTGTAAGAGAGTGTTTCTGACTTGAAACTTGAGATAATTGTAGATTTTCATGCAATTGTAAGAATAATACAGAGAGATTCTGCCCTGATGGTAGCATCTTGAGAAACTGTACTGCAAAGGTCACAGCGGACATGACAGTGGTGCTGTCCACCAGTCTCATCTGGCCTTCCTAGTTTTACATGTGCTCATTCGTGTGTGTGTGTGTGTGTGTGTGTGTGTGTGCATGTGTGTGTGCTTAGTGTTTGTGATTCTATGTACTTATGCAGCTTTGTGTTTCCACCACCGCAGTCACAACACAGCGCAGGTCCATTACAAGCATCTCATGAGCTGCCCTTGTATAGCCGCACCTCCCTCCCGCCGTCTCTGCCCCATTATTAACCCCTGGCCCACTAATCTGTTGCAGTGCTAAAATGTTGTCATTCTATATAAATAGACTTGTACAGTATGTGATCTTTTGGGGTTGGCTTTTTTCATTCAGGATCATTTCCTAGAGATTCATCCAGTTTATTGTTTGCAACAATAGTCCATTCCTTTTGTTGTTGTTGTTAATCCTCACCTGAGGATATTTTTCCCATTGCTTTTCAGAGACAGTGGAAAGGAATGAAGGAGAGAGAGAGAGAGAGAGAGAGAGAGAGAGAGAGAGAGAGAGAGAGAGGAAGAGAGAGAGAGAGAGAGAGAGAGAGAGAGAGAGAGAGAGAGAGAGATCTGAGAGAGACACATCAATTGGTTGCATCCTACACATGACCTGACGGGGGGCAGAGAGTGAACTGTAACCCAGGTATGTGTACCCTTGACTGGGAATCGAAACCATGACCCTTCAGTGTGCAGGCCAATGCTCTAACCACCGAGAACACTGGCCAGGGTAATAGTCCAATCCTTTTGATCGCTGCCTAGTACTCCATGGTGTCACCCAAAAAAGCACACCTCAGGCCTGTCTAGTTGGGGACTATTACAGGTGAAGCTGCTGTGGACACTTGTGTGCAGGCTTTTGTTTGGTGGGATAAATGCTCAGGGCGCAATGGCTGGGTTGGACGGCAGTTGCATATTTGCTTTTTAAAAAAATGTATTTTATTGATTTTTTACAGAGAGGAAGGGAGAGGGATACAGAGTTAGAAACATCGATGAGAGAGAAACATCGATCAGCTGCCTCCTGCACATCCCCTACTGGGGATGTGCCCGTAACCAAGGTACATGCCCTTGACTGGAATAGAACCTGGGACCCTTCAGTCCGCAGGCCAACGCTCCATCCACTGAGCCAAACCGGTTAGAGCGCATATTTGCTTTTTTAAGAAGCCACCAACTGTTCTCCAGAATGGCTAACGCATTACCTCCCGATCAGGATCCGCATGCGGAGTGAGTGGTTCCTCTGCATCGTTCAGACATTCGGTGCTGTCACTACTTAGCCATTCCGAGAGGTGTGAGTGACATCTCATGACAGCTTTCGTTTGCATCCCCAGGTGGCTGATGGTGTTGAACTTCTTTTCATGTGCTTCTTGGCCACCTGGGCGTCCTCCTCGGGGAAAGGTCTGTGTGTGGCTTTGCCATCTTCTCACGGATACTCTGTTCTTTTACTGTTGGGTTTTGAAAGGGAGGGCCTCCTGAGTGCTGGGCGCTTTATGGGGAAGAGAAATTCACACAACAGGCCAGGGCCAGCCCTCAGAGCTGACATGGGCAGGGGAAGCGGGAAGCAGACAGAAAGTGCATCAGAAAACAAATACATAAGATCAAGTCTAACGCCTACATGCTGTAAGGCACTGTAAGTGCTGAGACTGAGCCTGCATGAAGGAGGGCAACCTGGAGGTGAGGGGAACTCCTAGTACCTGACCTGAAGGAGGCCTGAGAGAGAGAAGGGGTCAGCCTTGAGAGTCCAGGGGATAAAGTGTGCAGGTGGAGGGGGAAAGTATGCAGGTGGAGGGGAATGTGCAGGTGGAGGGGGGAATGTGCAGGTGGAGGGGGGATGTGCAGGTGGAGGGGGGAATGTGCAGGTGGAGGGGAATGTGCAGGTGGAGGGGGGAATGTGCAGGTGGAGGGGGGGATGTGCAGGTGGAGGGGGGAATGTGCAGGTGGAGGGGGAAAGTATGCAGGTGGAGCGGAATGTGCAGGTGGAAGGGGGAATGTGCAGGTGGAGGGGGGAATGTGCAGGTGGAGAGGGGGATGTGCAGGTGGAGGGGGGGATGTGCAGGTGGAGGGGAATGTGCAGGTGGAGGGGGGGATGTGCAGGTGGAGGGGATGTGCAGGTGGAGGGGGGGATGTGCAGGTGGAGGGGGGGATGTGCAGGTGGAGGGGGGATGTGCAGGTGGAGGGGGGACTGCGCAGGTGGAGGGGGGGATGTGCAGGTGGAGGGGAAGTGTGCAGGTGAAGGACAGCAGGCTGTGCTGGGCATGTGAAGAGCAGGGTGAGGTGGTGGCAGACAGATGAGATGAGGCTGACCAGGGGCAGGCAGGGCTAGATTGGAGTGGGGCTTTGCAGGTTTCACCAGGTCATTGGGGTTTTATCTGAAATGCCCCTGGGTGTGCTAAGCTGGTGTGAGGGGGGATTTGATTCGTGTGGGGGTCTCCTCACTGACCCAGCTGTCCTAGACTGTTACCTCCCAGCACAGAGGCCCAGTGGGGTGAGAGGGTGGTGTGTCATCTCTCAGGGCCCCCCTCCCTTTGGTGCCCCAGAGGCTCCCAACCCAGGGGAGGGAGCAGGAGTGGCTATAACAGTCCCTGACAGCCCAGCCAGACCCTCTCCCAGACAGACAAGTGTCAAATATTCATGAGGATGAGAAGCTGTCACTCCCCTGCCCTCCCCCGAGGTCTGATGGGCCTAGTCCACAGGACTCAACCCCTCCGGGTGGCTATGTGGTCCTGCCCCAACTCAGCCACTGTGGGCCCCTCATTCCTCCTGTAAGGACCCCCCTTCATCGGAGTGGCTCACAGGGGCCCAGTCCCTCAGTCATGTGGAGGACCTGGGCCAGGGCTCCTGCCATCCCCCTCCCTGGACCCTGCTCAGGGAGAACACACCGGGGCTCCTTGCCGGGGAGCACAGCGGAGCCTTTGTGAGCAGGGACTCTGCCGTGACTAGGGGGCTGGGGAAGCCCTTCTCAATGTTCCAGGCCTCTCAGGGGGCTTGGCCCCAGGAGAGCCAAGGAGCTCTTGGCCAAGACCGCCTGACGGTGGAGCCAGGCGGCCATGAGCGGTGTGGCCCTGAAATGCAAGTCTCCACTGGGACTTCTTTCCTTATTTTTAAAATGGGGGGTGGCATTGCCGACCTCTAGGTTGTCCTGACGATGAGATGACACTGAGACCCAGACTGGAATGCAGGAAGGGAGGTCTTGGCTGGTCGTGGGCCTCCAGGCTTTCCAGGAGGAACGGACCCAGGGCCCCCGCTGGTCTCTCCCGTCAGCTCAGGCCTGGGCTGCAGGAGTACCAGGGCCAGGGGTGCCAGCCCTGTCCTGTGAGGGGGTCCTGCCCAAGGCTCTGAGGCCACCTCAGTTTCTCCCTCTGACATTGTCCACTAACCCAGAGCCCTCAGCAGAAATTCATGCGGCAACGAAGCAGCAGCTGCCTGTCTCCTCTCACCCCACCCTGGGACCAAAATAAAGACTTTATTCATCAAGGCCATTTCTCTCCTGAATAAGATCATTAATAATGGAGAAGACAGCCCCAGCCAGTTTGGCTCAGTGGATAGAGTGTCAGCCTGCAGAGCGCAGGGTCCTGGGTTGGATTCCGGTCAAGGGCACGTACCTCGGTTGCAGGCTCCTCCCCAGCCTGAGTGCAGGAGGCAACCAATCGGTGTGTTTCTGTCACATCAATATTTCTCTCTGTCTTTCCCTCTCTCTTCCACTCCCTCTAAAAATCAGTGGAGAAATATTCTCAGGTGAGGATTTAAAAAATAAAAATAAATAATGGAGAAGATGCCCCCCTGGAGGGTGTGTGTGCATGTATGTATGTGAGTACATGTGAGTATATGTGAGTATGTGTTCGTGTGTAGGTGTGTGGAGGGGCCTCCCTCAGCATCCCTGGCATCCTGGGACCCTGTCTCCCCTGCTTGCTCCCTCTTTATGTGCCATCAGGATGGCAAGGTTGCTGCAGCTCTGGGCACCACTTCCCCTGCCTCCTTGCCAGGGTGAGCCTTGGAGGAGGAGAGGAATGTGGGGGTGTTACCAAGGAGGGTGTGTGGTGGGAAGTGGCTTGGGGGGCTGATGACTATGAGAGGGGCATCTGGCAGCTGGCACCAGGCTGGGGAATGCCCCAATAGTCAGGATTAGGGGTTTGGAAATGGACCTGGTGGTCACTTCACCAGATACTGACCAGAAAGCCCAATTCCTCCCAAAATGTGTTTGAGCCTCATGGGGGTCCTCCCAGCTTTGCTGTGTGACCCTGTGCAGGGCCACTGCCCTCTCTGGGCTTCAATCAAGGGAGAGGTTGTGATCTCTAAGGGACTGTCCAATTCTGACAACCAGACCCATGCCAGGGCGGGAGTTTGATGAGCAAGTCTAGACCTCATCTCCCTCCTTCCAGGGACCCCATCGTGTGCCAGATCAGAGTGCAGAGTGGGGAGCCCACAGGCCCTGCCCTCGACCCGGAGTTCCACTGCACACAAAGGCAGACCCAGTCCCTCGGCCCAGAAGCTGGGGGACCCTCGTGGCTGGGTCCTAAAGCATGAGTAGGGCTCCCTGGCCCTGAGAGGAAGGCTTTCCACAGCCAGTGGGCAGCACAGCCGGCGGGAGAGTGGTGTGTTCACAGCCAGGCTGGCACGGCCGGAGGAGAGTGTGTGTGGGAGGCAAATGGCCTCGGTGGTCATTCTCCACCCACTGCTCTGTCCTGGGCACTGGGCTGCTCTCCTAGCGGACACAGTCTGTGCCTGCAACGTGCCCTCGCCATGCAGACCACGGTTCCTGCGCAGAGAGGTAGGCTGGTGAGGCACTGGGCAGGAGATGGCTGGTGCAAGAGGGAGCGGGCCCTGCAACGCTCTGGCTGGGACTGGGGGCTCCTGGCATGCAACCCTGGAAGACAAGTCCCTGGGTGGAGTTAAGGAGGGGACGGCCTTGCCCAGGAAAGTGGGGGAGCCTGGAGCCATCTGGTGGTCCCCTTCATGAGCAAGGGCTCAGGACCCCTCTGCCTGTTCCTGCTGCAGGAGATGATGAAGGTGTCCGATGGCAGCCTCCTGGGGGACCCTGGGCGCACACCACTAAGCAAGAAGCAGGGTGTCAAGTGGCAGAGGCCGAGGCTCACCCGCCAGGCCGTGATGCGGTGCTGCCTGGTCAAGTGGATCCTGTCCAGCGCTGCCCCACAGGGCTCAGGTAGGGCTGGGGTGGGGCTGGGGATCTGGTTGGAGCTCTGTCCTGTCTGGGGGCTCAGAGATCACCCTGGGGGCCCAACCCAGGCCACACCACCTCTGTCTCCATCAGAGACGTTTTCATTCATTCGCGCCCACCCTCATTCATCCATGCAGGCCACTGAGCTCAAGGCAGGGCCTCCGAAGGTGGAGACAGAGGGCTGGGACCATGCTGAGGCGCTACTGGGGTAGCTGGTGGGGTGGAGCCCAGTTTCAGAGGCTGACAGGCTGGGCTTGCTGCACCCACCTCACCGGCTGGGTAACCTGGGGCCGGAACTCATCCTTTCTAAGTCCTCTGTTGCCCGGCCAGTGTTGCTCAGTGGTTAAGCATCGACCCATGAACAGGAGGCTACGGTTCAATTCCTGGTCAGGGCACATGCCAGGGTTGTGGGCTTAATCCGCAGTTGAGGGGCGTGCAGGAGGCAGCCGATCAATGATTCTCTCTTGTTTCTATCTCTCTCTCCCTCTCCCTTCCTCTCCGAAATCAATAAAAATATATTTAAAAAGGGGGGCCTGGTGCCCACCTGCAGGGCACATGGGAAGATGGGCAGCAATGTGTGCAGGGGTCTGGGAAGAGCGGCCCTCCCGAGTGCATGCAGGGCTGGTGCTGGGGCTTTGCCGGGCCTGTGTTCTGGGTGTTTGTGAGGCATGGATAGAAGTGGTTGCCCTGTGCTGGCCGTGGCAGTATCTGGTGTTTGCTGTGTGTGACCTTGTGCAGCCCCCGTCTTCTCACACACATGCACAGACCATGCACTCACACCTGTGCACACCTACCATGCACACCTGTGCATCTGCTACATGTGTGCACACCTGCTCACCATGCACATACACATATCATACACAGGTGACCATGCCACACGCAGGCACACACACAAATAGGTGTGCATGAGACTCTGCCGCTCTGACTTTGAGGAAAAGGTGCAGATGTGGCTCTGACAGCTGTCTTGTTTGTTGTCTCAGACACTCTGATTTCCAGGGGCCTCAGTCCCCTTCGCTGGAGAATGGGCACAGCCGTGGCCCCATTCCCCCAGCACGATGGGGTAGGGGTGAGGAGGGGATCCGGCACAGAGGCTGGTAGCCAACTCCAGCCAGGCCTGTGTCCTTCCCCTGAGAACCCACTCCAGGGGGCTCCCACCCCCTCCAGCCCCACCTCTGCTTCCCCAGGAGCCCCTGCCTGTCGGTGCTGCTCTGTCACCTTGGCCTGACATTTGTTCTTGGCCTTCCGCACAGTGGCCTCCCACGGGAGCTCTGATGCACGCGAACACGTGTGCGGTCCATGTGCGGCCCATGTGCACTCCTCCACTTCAGGGCAGGTGAATAGCTTTTGCAGGTGGCAGAAACATGAAGCCATTACAAGTTTATGCAAACTGCTCACCTGGGAAGCTCCCACACGATGCTGACCATGCTGCAGCCGGATAAACACTGGGCAGTCCCTGTGGAGAGCAGAGGAGGGGAGCGTGGCACTCCTGACTGACACGGCCCCTCCTCCCTCGCTAGAGGCTTCGTTCTCCCCCCCCCCCAACCCCCCCACCCCCCGCCGTGGAATGGCTTTCCCTGGTGGCAGCACAAGATCCTCCCCTTCCTCCGGAGATCTTGCAGCCCCTCGGCCTGGCCTCAGTGTCTCCCTGTCTCTCCCTCCCTACTTCTCTCCGTCCAGCACCCCGCCCCGCCCCAGGCCTTTCTCTGTCTCCAGTTTCCGACTTTCAGGCTGGGCTGGGTGCGGTGCGCCACCCCTTCGCTGGGGCTGGGAGCACACGGAGCGGAGCGTGGGTGGACGTGGAGAAAGGCGAGCTGGGAGCAGGCTTGCTGTGTTTAAGGCCACAGTGAGGGGGCCGAGGGGACCACACCCACACGTCCCGCCTTCAGCTCGGGGTGGGCTCTGAGAGGGCAGGGCCTTTCACATTCAGCTCCCACCCAGCGATCTGGACGTGTCTGCTGAGCAACTTGGAGGGGGAGGGGGGCAGGCCCAAGAGCCATCAACGGCTCTGGGTGGATGTGTTTACCAGGCAGCTCGCTAGGCAGCGCCGATCACTGTTGACTAAAAACTTGATTGGTGCTCAGGGAGGTCACATGACCCAGCAGGTTGCGTGGAGTGAGGGGCAGCGTGGGTTCTGACCTGGGGCCTCTCGCTCTGCCCACCCTGACCCGTGTCTCCCGTGTGTTTTCTCTCGGGAGCTGAGGGAAGAGGGAGCTTCTGGGGTTTGTGTGGGCAGCGGAGACCATGCCTGCCGCCCCCATCCCACACGTCCTGTGTGTGTCGCACAGGACGGCACCTCTGGTCACACGGAGGGCAGTGTTGGCACCTGAAATGCCGACTGAGCAGCCGGGCGCCCTGCGCCTCCGGGAGCTTCCTCGGGCTCTGGGCACTGGGAACAATGGGCGCCATTCAGTGCAGCTCCGTGGCACCAGCGGAGAGTGGCGGGCAGCGAGACACTGTGCCCGTTGTCAGGGTTTTTCCATTCACAGAAGCCAGTCAGAGAGGCGGGTTTCTGGGGCAGCCAGAGCAGAAGCCCGGCCCAGGCCCGGGAAGCCGCACTGTGTCACTGAGCTTGGGCCACCTCGGCCCCGAGCGGGGGCGACTCAGGGGCCAGAGTCCTGCGGGCCCAGGCTGACCAGCTGCCGCGGCGCCCTGCGTCACTCCTGGGCTGCGAAGGGCCCCGTGGAATGGATGTGCCCGGGCAAGGGGGACACAGGGCAGGCACAGTGCCCCCCTCGTCCTCCCCAGCACTGGGGGCCATCTCAGTGGCCCACAGGCAGCGCCCCTCTGAAAAGCATTCTCCTTTGGGATCTGAAACCTCTAGTCCGGAGTCAACGGTATTGGAAGTGGAAAGCGGAAGGACTGTGCGTGGTTGGCCGGATGGTGTGAGGGCCACCGCCACCGCTTCCCTCGGCCCCTGGACCCGTGTTCCTGGCCGGAGGGGCAGCAGCACCAGCTTCCCACAGGACAGCCCCGAGCCTCGCGCTGGTCTGAACCAGCTGACAGGGGCGCCCCCGCTGCTCTGTGAGGCTCTGGGCACTGGGGCAGGGTGAGGCCAGGGGTCTTGTAGGCACCGGCCTGTGGCTACACTTCCTTGTTGTAAAACGAGTCGCTGATGAGAACAGTGGTGTGCGGGACACTGTGATGGGTGGTGGCGTTGGCAGAAGCCGGCGGCAGGGAGGAATGAGTGAGAGACCCTGCCGGAGGGAAGGGATGCAGTGTAGCTGGCCTGCCACCTGCTGGCCGGCTGGGCACTCGACAGCAGCTGCGGCCAGCCCTGCCCAGCCCAGCCCAGCCCAGCCCAGCCCAGCCCTGCCCAGCCCAGCCCAGCCCAGCCCAGCCCTGCCCAGTGAGGGACCTAAGGAGCTTTGGTCCACCGCAGCCAGGCAGACAGGCCATCCTGCCCACCTGACCCGGGGCCGCCTCAGGCCCTTCAGAGAGCATGGCAAGAGACTGGTTGCCACTCCTCCAACCTTGTTTCCTCCCCTCCCCTGGCCCTTGAACAAGTGGTTGGCAACTGCCCAGGACATTGCAATCTGTATCCCAGGCCACCTCTCCTGCCAGGCCACGTGGGCCAGCAGACATGTTCAACATTCTGCCTGCCAGGGCGATCTCCCTTCTCCACGTCCCTCCCCCAGTGAGCCGTCATGCCAACTTAGAGTTGGTGCCAGCATTTCCGGCAGCTCTCAACATACGAACACGTCTCCTAAAATGGTTTTGGGACTCCCCAGAGGGCCTGGGGTGTGGGTTGAGGGAAAGATGGCAATGCAGCTGTTTACCAGGGGGGTGGGGGGCTGAGCCCCTACATACACACCTGAGCCTTCTCGATGCCTCAACCCTAAGCCCATACAGAGCACCTGTGCACGACGATGGTGCCTTAGCACCCAGGGAGAGTTGATATGCGCTCCTGGTGGGCATCCCGGTCTCAGGGCCACCCGGCGGCCCACCGTCAGGCCTCCCCTCTCCATGGGAGCCCAGTAAGAAGCCACTCGTTCTATGTCCAGAGAGAAGGGATCCTGGTTTTGCTCAAAACCCGAGGAGACCATGGAACGTTGCATGGGGCCCGCCAAGGGCCCTACAGGACCTGGCGCGCCATGGAAATGTGCTTGGCCCTCAGGCCCAGGGCAGAGCAGCCTCAGCTGCTGCCGGCCTTCGCTGGCTCTCAGGAAGCAGCCCGGAGCCGCCACTAACTGGTGCGTCAGAAAACCCGCCGAACACGGCACTTGCATGTAAGAGAAACGCGAGCGACAGTGACTTCACTTAGAGGCTAGCAGCTCCCCTGAGCACCTGGGCTGGCAGTGGCCGGCAGCACCTTAGCTGCTTCAGGATGTCAGAGTCCAGGCCTTTGGGTTTCCCTGCCCTTTCCCTCCGTCGCAAGGTCGTTGCTTTGGCTCCAGCCGCCGTGGCTCTGCTCCAGGCGAGAGGAAGGGGGAAGCGGGGAAAGGGAAGTGGTGGTGCCCACCTCAGGAAGGCAGCGCCCGCAGACACTCCTGGGGGACTCAGGCGCCCCCGCTGCGAGGAAGGCGGGGAGTGGCAGTTTCTAAGCTGGGCACGTGTCCACCTCCGACAACGAGTTGTGTCGTTGAAACAGCAGAGGAGGGTGGATGCTGCTGTGGCATTCTCTGCCAGCCGTGCCTCCGGGGGTCATGGCGACAGAAAGCACCGCTGCCCAGAGGCCCTGAGCAAGCTGCCGGCACACACCAGGCTCGCAATGACTGTGGGGGGAGGGGTGGTCGGTCAGCAGTTCCTCCTCCAGCACACACTTGATTTTCCCTATCCTCCTCATCAGAGGGACCCCTGCCTGTCTCCCCATTTTGTAGAGGCGCCAGCAGGGCTGGGGAATGGGGTCAGTGAGCAGAGGCCAGGCCCACCCATCCCCCAGCCCTGCCCAGGGTCCCTGGCCCCTGAGCCTCCCGCAGGGGCTGGGCAGGAGCAGGGCTGCTCCTTCTGGAGCAGAGAAGCCCTGGGACCTGGATGAGGCCCCTTGGCAGTGAGATTACACCCTCAGCCAACATTCACACCAGCGGCACCTCCTCATCGGTGTGGGGAGCTCAGGAGCGAGGCCACCCCCCCCCCCTCCCCCAGCCCAGGCAGCTGCAGGAGCCCTTCACCTCCAGGAAGTGGGCTCCAGGCTCAGGGAAGGGGCCTGGCCGGCCCTGGGTGGGAGCGGGGATCCCGGCTGAGGGCTGAGGAAGGCCCAGAGAGCAGGAGGGTAGACAGGCTGAGACCCGCAGGAGAGACGCTGAGACGGACCAGAGGGGGGAGAGAGAGCATTCTGGAAGAAAGGCTCTGGGTGTTCAGTTGGGGAGAGGCAGGCAGAGGACGGACAGAGCTGGCAGGGTGGCAGAGTGAGGGCGAGGGCAGGAGCGGGGCCCCTGGGACCAGGTCAGGCCCAAGGATGGCAGGGTGTGGAGAGGCCCTGGCCCGGCCTGGGGGGCCGCCCCGAGGCTGCAGAAGGGCCAGCATGGCTGCCAGAAGTTCCTGGGCAAGGCCACCAGCTCTTCTTCCACTTCATCTCTGGGAACCAGGCTCGAGGTGAGGAGCGCTCAGCAGGGCAGGATGAGGTGAAGGAAGGGGCTCCGAAGGGCACCCACCTAGAACAGGGCGGGTGACTGGGGGCAGTGGCCCGGCCCTGGGACCTGTGGGCCGTGAGTGCCAAGCCAGGGCTCCCCTACTCGTGGGCCTGGGGAGGGAAAGGAGGCGGGGGAGGGGGGCTCCTTCTCTGGGGCCACAAACTCAGGCGCAGTCCAGGCAGACAGGGAGCCACGGCCACCTGTGCACACTGACCCCATTGCCCTGCTCCTGCGCCTCCTCCCTCCCTGGGAAGCCCTCTCCCCGCCCGTCAGAGACAGAGGTGCCGAAGGGCGAGGTGTGCACAGACCGGAAAGTGCTCAGTCAGTGACAGCCATCTTGCAGCTTCGATGAAAACCAGCCGCCCTGGGATTTCTGGCTGGGATCCAGGGGGCGCCCCTGGAGACTGCGCTCTCCAGCTCCCCTCCCGGGGAGAAGCCCAGTGTGGGAGGGACTCCTCGGCAGGCCAGACCCCCTTCCACAGGCCACCTCTACCCACGTGTGTGCGGTGCCCAGGGCTGAGCAGGACCAGGAGGGGAGGCCACGGCTCAGGAGGCAGCACAGGAAGAGAAACACCTGCAAGGGGACCCGTTTCCTTGGCTGGATGCCCGGAGGGGGGTGCCAGGAGATTTGTACTCTGCAAGGGGAGACCCCAGCAACTTCCAGTCCTGTTGTCTCCTCTTATTGGAAGGACTCAAAGGAAAGGAAGCTACAGAAACCACGCGATTCCCTGGAGAGATGCAAAGCAGAGCCCTAACACAGAGAGATGTCAGTGTAGACAGGTGACGTGTTGGCTTCTTGGCCCAACCTCACAGCCGCTTATGCGGCCCAAAGACGCTCCCCGCTGCGGGGACCATGTGCCAACGCTGAGCAGGGCTGGGCTGGGAAAGCCTGGCCTTTGTCCCCGCGCCAGCGTGAGGCCTAGTCCCCCAGCCTCTGCCTGGGGAGCCATGGCCACCTGCCCCGTCCTGAGAGCCTCGCCCAGAGCCTGGTGGGCCAATACCTGTCGGTATTTGAATGCTAACGAGTAACATGTAAAGAATAAAAACACAACCAACCACCTCAAAATCCGTGGAATAGTAATGGTTTAAAATACTCAAAAGCAATAGAAATCTCTATGAGTAAGAAGACAGAGTTCCGACAGAATGAGGTTGGCTGAGGGGGTCCGATGGCGGTGTGAGTCTGAGGCAGGGGTGTGACCTCAGCCCACTGTGGGGCTACAGGGCACAGGAGCCCAGGGTCGCCTGGGGCAGGGCAGTGACAGCCATGCTGACTGCAGCCTCGGTCACGGGGGTCTTTGCTTCTGGTAGCTTCGGGCTCAGTTATGAACAGTGTTTCCTGCTTGATATACTTGCAGCCTGGCGGGGGTGGGGGCGCTTTCTCTCGCCCCCTCTGCCTGTCTCTCCCTCTCAGTCCATCTCTGAAGGGAGGGATGCTGCTGCAGGTCCCTCACCGACAAAACACAGGCATGGGCTTGCTGGCCCCCTCGGGGCTCCTTCCAGCCCCGGGGGACGGGGCGGGGGCGCTGGCTCTGGGATGGCAGTGCGGTGGGTGGGGAGGAGGCCCTGGGAGCAGGGAGCCAGGGGGCTGAGGGCAGGCTGCCTGTGAACCCCGAGACACTGCTGAGAACAGACACTTGGCATCGAGGCAGGAACACGCAGAGGAAGCTTGGCTCTCGTCACCGTGACCCTTCAGCCCGCTCGGGGGAACTGGGCTCCTGCGCTGTGGATGGAGTTCGTGCGGACCCTGTGCTCACCTCCCAGGTCGGGGAGACTCAAGGACTCCTTTGGTCCAACATCAGAGCTCCAGACCCCGTTGACTTGGGGGTCCCCTCCCCATGACGGTCCCAGGCTTAGGGTTGGAGAAGGAAGGCAGAGTGTGGGCAGGGCCCGGGGTGTCCCCATGCCCCTCAGTTCGGGACCAGGCCAGTGCCACTTCCATGGGAGCACATGATGCCCCGTGGCCCCCTCCACGTGTGAAGGTGGCCCCTCCCCAGGTCGTCTTTCAAGGAGGAGGATGGAACTCTGAGGGTGGATCCCCGTCTTCTTCCACAGGGTCCGAGGGAGCGCTGCAGGAACACCCTCTGCCTCCGTCGCCATCGCTGGGGGTGTCCATGTCCCTCCCCTGACCCTGGTGGCCTCTGGCCCGTGTAGCCAGTGGCCATTACCCTGACCTCCTCCCGGTGTGGGTCAGACCCCCCTGGCCCTGTATCCCCTCAGCTCCAGGGACATGTGCCCAGATCCCCACAGGCTTCCCAGCAGCCCCTCAACTGGATGGGTGAGGGCAGGAGGTAAAACTCCCCAGCACACAGCCTGCCCCTCCAAAGAAGCCCTCCCTCCACCTCACAACCTCCCTCTTCCCTGCCCCTGGTGGGACGAGGAGGGGTGGTCACAGAGTCCCTTTCCCAGGCCCGAAGGGTGTGACCCGCATAGCTGGTCTTGGCCGTTGGGATCTGCCAAACTCAAGATGAAAAGTCTCACTTAACACCTGGAATCCACATCAAGACAGCCTGTCTTCTGGGCCAGGCAGCCCATTCTGCCCAGGCCCGGGGCTCCCAGGGAGGAGGCAGGCACGGGGCAGAGCCAGGGAGGGGCCAGGAACCAGGAAAGGGGGCAGAGACGGAGGCGGCAGAGACCCGAGATTACAGACACAGGTGGGCACAGCTGGCGTGAATTGTCAAAGCATCATTCTTGATGTGTTAAAAATAGAATTCTCCTGCAAATAGACAGGCTGTGTGTCAGGTTCTACAGAAGTCCTGGATGAGGGGAGCAGCAGAATGGCAAAGCTGGTTCAAAGACACCCAGGGGGTTGCAGAGAGGGCGGAAGGAAAAGCACCGAGATGAGTGTTCAGTTAGAAAAGAAACAAATCCAGGGCAGCAAAGCCCCACCCACCGGCTTATGCTCTCGGTTCGCTGATCAGTTTCCAGGCTTGTAAGATGTCTGGCCTCATCCGCGGTGCGGCTCAGGTCTGTTCCCCTGCAGAGTCAGCTGTGCCCAGCAGGTGTCAGTCGTCACCCTGCCGGATCTGAAAGGTCACACAAGGCCCAGTCCTGTGGCCTCTCTCCCTCCTCACCTGCCAGCCAAAGGGTCTCTCTTGAAGGCATTCCCGCACCTTCCCACCAGGGGGCAGCAGGGACCAACACGTCTGCGATCCTGAACCATTTTCATCTTAAGCCACCAGCTCCGCATTTTCTGACATTAATCCTCTCTCCACCCACCTCCCTTGCCTCTGCACACCTTTGGCTGTCATCTCTCATCCAGGACTTATCCTTGATCCTGGCTCCTGATGCCCTGAGCTAAGCCTGGGACAGTCTGGGACCCTCTCTCCAGCAGGCATCCCCTCCCCCTGCTGCCCATGAGTGCCTGCCCAGTTATGGGCTCTGTGTGCCTTGGGGTGGCAGTGGTTCCTTCTGGAATCACCCCAGAGGCCTCAGGAGGCCTAGGGCGTTACACAGGAAGGCTTTCCTTAGCCGTCTTCCTCGGTGTGAATGAGGGGACAGGCTCTGAGAGGGGCCATGCCCACACCCTGGCTTGTGCCCAGCCTGGGGTGGGGCTATAATGATCTGAAACAAATGCTCCCTAATACGGGCAGACCAGGCTGCTGACCACCATCCCTCGGCCGGCAGGGGACTGGCTGTCAGCCTGTCAGTAAATTCCCTCCCGTCGGTGCATGTCCTCCTTCTCTTTGAAAGGATGCCACAGACAGAGAGCAGTTTGGGTTTGTTTATTTTCTAGTGCCCTTGCATTGCAAACTAAAAGGTGACCCTATAGCCTCTTCCAAATCTGGGGGAAATGGGAGGGGTGGCTGGAAGCCTTGGGACCACATTTGAAGCCTTTGCCCTGCTGAGACTGGAAGGTTAGAAAGGAGCAGTGACGGGAGTGAGAGGCAGAGGCCAGGGACGGATGGGAGGGCAGGTGTCCTGGCTGGGCCTCGGGGACCACATTCTCCCCCACCTCCCTTCAGAGCAACGTGTGGCCATCTGGTAGGGGTCCACGGGCCTTCCCCGCCCCCCTCTGCTGGCCGAGAACTGTCCCTCCCAGAGAAGGACAAGCTGAGGACTGGCCTGAGCCGTGACCAGAATCTGGGGGGGGGGGGGGGATGACGGGGAGGGGAGGATGGCTGAGACTGCACAGGCCCCAGGACAGAGTGCAACGGAGAGTAGGCCAGTGGAAAACTGAGGGAGGAGGAATAAGGCAAAAGGCCGAGAGGAGCAACCAAGGAGCAGCCACCCAGGTGAACTGAGCCGCAGTCCCGCAGGAGGGGAGCCCGGGAAGTCTCTGCACCACCTACGTTTCCAGAAAGAAAAGAGAGCGCAGGAAGGAGGGCTCACGTGGGGCTCCCCCAGTCAGGCGGGAGGCTGCCTCCCCCAAAGCAGAGGATCTGCCCCAAAAGGGGAGTGATGATCCTGGGGCAGGTGGGGAGGGCTAAAGGGGAGGGCCAGGAGCTTAGCCTTGGGGTGGAGGGTGAGGTGCCCCGCCCCCTGGACCATGACCCCCCAGGTCACTCATCCACCTGTGAGCATGGGGGCGCATGCCAGGTGGTGGAAAGCCCCGGAGGGAGCTGCTCCTTATCCGTTCCTCCCTGTTTCTCTCCTCATCCTCACTGTCCTACCGGGGCGGTCTCTCCCTGGAGGGACTCCTCCAGCGCACACTCCACCCCGAGCAGCCAGAGTTCACAAACGAATCCCTCTCCTGCCCCAGCCCCTGGGTGGCGCCCCTTAACCTTGAGAAACCCAGAGCCCCTGAAGGTCTCCCGCCGGCTGCTCCTCAGCAGGAGGCTAGGTGGGTCCTGCCTGCTCAGAGCCTCTGCAGGGCTGCTTGTTCTCCCCCTTCAGGCCAGTTCAATGTCGCCTCCTCAGAGCACTTGCCCTGCGGTACCACCACAAGCCCAGCACGCACAGGTGCCCGATCAAATGCGCCTGACAAAGCCACTCTCTCTTCTGGGGATCCAAGCCACCTGCTCGCTGGCCCTGCAGCTTTTCCACAAGGAGAACAAGCAGGACTTCAGGCTGCCCAGCCGGCCCAGTGCTAGGGACCCCGAGAATCAGACCCTCTGCTGCCTGCGCATCACACTAACCACACCCACCTTGGCCCTGCACCCGGGGTCCCATCACCCCCTTTGCATTTGGGAATCCCAGTCCAATGGCTCTGAGGTGACAGGCAGGCCCCTGCCTGCTCTTTAAGGAAGTGTGTGCAAACACACACACACGCACACTCAGGTATGCCTGGAAGCAGGTCATTGTTTCACTTAGAGCCAGTTTGTGAGGCTTCTGAGCACCTGCCAGGCCAGAGTGAGGGGCCATCCCAGGAGAGGGACCGGTAGGCAGAGTGGGTTCTGTGCGTCCCGTGGTGCTGGGACCACAGCTCTGCCCTCAGCCAGGCCTCACTCAGGTCCTGCATGGTGGGCAGTTCCAGGAGCACCTGAGACTTAGGGAGCCGATGGTTTGTCCATCTGTCCACCCAACGTATATCTGTGAAGCGCCCCCTGAGCCTGGCACAGACCAGGGCATGAGCCCACTGGAAGGGAAGAGGAGCCAGGGGGCCGTCATCTCCACCCTCTCCTCCTTGCAGGGCCCTATCTGTCCCCACCCCCAACACAGCTGGGCACCTGCTGTAGCGGGGCCAGCAAGGCCAGGCCTGAGCTGGGGCATTTGAGGCCTGCTGCAGCCTGTGCTGGACAAACCTGGGGCTCCCCATGCCCTGCACCCTCTGGGTGTAGTTTTTCCTTGCCCACCCCTGCCCCCCTCATCTTCCCCAGGCCCAGGAAAATGGGTCACATACAATGGCAGACTCTACCCCGCCTCCAGGCCTGTGACTTGGACCTGCTGAGTTCTCATGGCACACATGGGGAAACTGAGGCCTGGAAAGAGAATGGGAACTGTGCAGGCACAGGTCTGGGGACTCCCAGGACAGTGCTCTTTCCTCTGTTCCCCACAGGTGTCTCAGCCTCAGTGTCCCTCACAGAGAGGCGGAGGGCTCTGTCTCAGCACTCCGAGGAGGTGGTGGGCGCCCTGTGGGCGGCTGAGCTATTTCCAAGCATGGATCTCACGAGGAAAGTGTTGAGGGGAGTCTGTGGGGAGGCCAGAAGCCACGTGCTGGCTTGGCTGTGTTCACTGTACATGCATGCATGTGTGTATGTGCACATAAGCATGTGTGTATGTGTGTGCACACGCTTACTATCTGCAGGTCCTCTGTGATCGATGTGGCCTTTAAGATTGCCTGTTGGGGGAGGGTGGGGAGACCAGGTGCTGTTCTTGCAGCAACAGCCTCACCCACGATCAGAGGGTCCTTAGAGATTGGCTGGCTGAGCACTGGGGCAGCCAGGATCTCAGGGTGGAGGGCTGCTGCGTGTAACATGCCTTGGCAGAGGAGTAACAAGCCAGGCACCCTGTAGGCTGTGGCCTTTGTCAACTCTTAGACATGTGTCCTTAGGCGTGTCAGCTGCTGGCTGAGCACCTCTTACTGGCCTGTGGAAAGAGGAGAGGGTGCCATGGGGAAGGGGGAAAAGTAGAGATTGGGTGAAGGGCTCTAAATGCAACCCAGAGGGTTCCTAGAAAGGGTGGGAGGGGCCTGGGCTGCAGTCCTGGCTGTGCCACTTACCAGTGAGGTGACCTTGAAAAAGTCACTTCACCCCTCGGAGCCTCTTCCTCTTCTGTGGAATGGGCAGTGATGCTAGAACTCTCTCTGGCTGCTGTGAGGGGGAAATAAGACGCAGCCCTTAGCCCAGGAGTGCCCGCACCTGGTGGGTGCTCAGTAAATGCTCTGGCTCCTGGCCCCAGGCTGAGCCTCACACCGGCCATCTCACACTGACGGGGCTACTGTCAGAGCACCCACATCTGACGCCTAGGCTGGCTCTGTATTCTACCTAAGCAAGGTCTGGCTAAGACCAGAGCCCCGGCACCTGCCCCAGATGGGCCTCACCTCCTACCCCCTGGGCCCAGGCCAGCGGGACCGGAATTTGCCAAGTCCGCCCTGGGTGTACTCTGTGCACGGAGGTGGGCGTCACCAGCCCATTTTACAGATGCGTCCTGAGGTCCAGGGAGGTTGAGCGGCCGCCCCAAGTGACCAAGCAGGAGGGCCCCTCAGAATCAGACCGCAGAGCCCGGTCCCGCAAGGAGCCCCTCACCTGTGGCTGCCAGCAGGGGACATGGCAGGGGGCTGAAGCTGCACCCCTCGGGCAGCCTGATGGGGAGTCTGTTGGGCAGGGACCCCTGCTAAGTACGCACTGGAGCACATTCACATAAGCTGAGTAAACCTTTGCAGCCATTATGGCGATTGATCGGTTCGATCCTGGGCGCTGCTGGGTAAGCCCTGCTTACTCATGCTTTCTTAAAAACAGCCTCTGCTCGCACATGGCATTAATAATTCAGCTCCTAATAGTCTCCGAGAGCAAACCTGAAAATGCCAGCTCAGGGCCTTTGTCTCTCTCTGCTCCTCCTCCCTGCCCGCGGCCCTCACCCCTTCTGCTTCAGACCCAGGCCCCATGCCCACCTGTGACCATTCCCAGTGGGGCTCAGTCTGGGGTATCTGGTGTTTCCCACAGCAGCAGCAACAGCAGGATGAGGAGGAGAAAGAAGGGGAGGGCCTGGAATAATTGAGCTGCAGGGCTGAGCGGGGAAGGGCAGGGGCAGGGAGGTCTGGCCATTGCAGTGCGGAAGAGTGGGGAGGGGGAGGGGAGGACAAGGGGGCATCTTGAGGTGACAGGGGAGGCCCATCCTGAATGGGTCCCTAGACAGGGCCCAGGCCAGCAATGCTCCTGCCGTGGGCTGGGGAGTGGGGTGGAACAAGTACTTACAGCGTCTCCTGGGTGTGAGTCTCCTGTGCTGGGCCTCGTGGCTGTTGGTGCTCGCTGGCATCCTCTGGGGCCATCTTTGAACAGGGGTGGTCTGGGAGGCTGCCCAGACTAGAGGCCACTGATAGGACCACTGAGCCCCACTTCCCTTCTTCCTCGAGGCCCACCCAGGGTGACCAGGGTGCAGGGAAGAGTCGCCTGAGCCCCCAGGCAGAGCGTCTCCCGTGAGATCCTCATGGCCAAGCAGGCCAGGCTGACGGAGGCGGACACCATGGCAGCAAGGAGGGGACCAGTGTGTGGTGGCCGGTGCTGGGCCAGCAGCCACCTCTGCAGAAGGACCACTGGGCCAGGGCACAGGCTGTGGCCCCCAATCTAGGGCTGGCATGGTCCCATGAAAACTTCTGGAACTCCTCTTCCCTCCAGCCCCAAGCCAGGCCGAGAGCATCCAGTGGTACATTTACTCAACAAGTAGTGGAGTGTGTCTGCCAGGTGCTGCCCTGGGCCCTGGGGACACTGCAGGGAACTGGACAGATCAAAACCCTCTAGAGGGTACAGCCTATCGCGGGAGATGGGTAAATAAATGATATGTCAGAAAGGATATTAGAAAAGGCTGCAGAAATTACACAGGGAGGGGAGGAGGGGGAGACACTCAAGGAAGGGTTTGGAGGGAAGGTGAATAAAGACCCGAGGGGAGGGCGAGCCAAAGGGAACGCTTTCCGGGCAGAGGTGGGCAAGCTGGCATGTCTAGGGGCAGGGAGGGGGCCCAGGTGGAGATGCCCCATGTGGAGAAGGGCCTGGGGGCCACCGTGGGGCCTCAGCTGCTCCTGGCAGTGAGGCAGAACCCAGGGTCTGAACGGCTGGGCCAGGAGCTGCCTGCCCCCTGGGCTGCCCCACCCCCGTGGCTGCTGGTGGAGGGGAAGCCTCAGGGCCCAGGAAGGAGCTGGGGCGCTCAGGCCCCACGGGCTAAATAGGTGGTAGGAAGCAGGAGGGCCTGGCGGCCTTTGAGAGTGGAGCTGACAGGATTTGCTGATGGCAGGAACCTCCGGTGCAAGAGAAAGAGAGAAGCTGAGGCTCACATGGGTGAATGTTGGGTCCTGAGCACCTAGAGGTCCGGGCGGGGGGGGGGGGGGGGTAGTTATTTACTGCGGAGAGCATGGAGGAGCAGCGCGGCATGGGGGAGGGCCTGGTTAGGTTTAAGGCATCTGCTGGCGTCCTAGTGAGTATTAAGCCGCCGTTAGCAGCTGGGATGTGAGGGAAGCTGGACTGCAGAGAGAACATTGGGAGCCTTTGCACATAGACAGGATTTAAAGCCAAAAAACTGGATGGAGTGAAGGTCTCCGGCTCTTGTCCCCCACCCTGAGTTCAACCCCTGTCGTCTACAGCAGGTTTCCATTTATTCCATCCAGAAAGACACCATCCATGTTCCAGAAAGCCACCTCCATCCTGTTCTAACTACTCGCTGGGCTGGGTGAGGGCTCGCAGTATTTCACATTCGTGTTGAGCTGGAGGTGGGGCCCTGGCTCAGCCCGGCCAGTGAGACCCTGCCCAGGTCTTCTGACAGTGAGTGGTCCCATGTCTGGAGCGGAGAGACTGTGACACGCAGGCCTGACATTAGTAGCTGAGTGTCAAGCCACGTGAAGGAACATTTGGGGAGAGAGGCTGACATGCTGAGTGGGAGTGGGAGAAGTGAGAACACGGTTTGAGCTCATGCTTCTGATCATTTCTGTCCCCTTCTCTTCCTGTGGTTTGGTTTAAGGGACAACAAATCCCTCTGCCTGAGTAGGTGAACCCAGGAGCCCTAACACAGCACCTCAGCAGGCAGATGGTGAGGGGCATGTGGACAGGACACCAGGGAGGCCAGCACACACCTGGCCTGGGCAAGTGTCACCTTCAGGAGAATTTGCTGCACACCACCTGAGAGAGGGGTTAGCGAGGTGGAGCTCTGGCTGCTATTCGACACGTGTTTGGAGAGTACACGTGTTAGGAGAGTACACATGTTAGGAGAGTACTCGTGTTAGGAGAGTACACGTATTAGGAGAGTACACGTGTTAGGAGAGTACTCGTGTTAGGAGAGTACTCGTGTTAGGAGAGTACTCGTGTTAGGAGAGTACACGTGTTAGGAGAGTACACATGTTAGGAGAGTACACGTGTTAGGAGAGTGCTCGTGTTAGGAGAGTACATATGTTAGGAGAGTACACGTGTTAGGAGAGTACTCGTGTTAGGAGAGTACTTGTGTTAGGAGAGTACACATGTTAGGAGAGTACACATGTTAGGAGAGTACACATGTTAGGAGAGTACACGTGTTAGGAGAGTGCTCGTGTTAGGAGAGTACATATGTTAGGAGAGTACACGTGTTAGGAGAGTACTCGTGTTAGGAGAGTACTTGTGTTAGGAGAGTACACATGTTAGGAGAGTACACATGTTAGGAGAGTACACGTGTTAGGAGAGTACACATGTTAGGAGAGTACTCGTGTTAGGAGAGTACTCGTGTTAGGAGAGTACACGTGTTAGGAGAGTACTCGTGTTAGGAGAGTACACATGTTAGGAGAGTACACATGTTAGGAGAGTACACGTGTTAGGAGAGTGCTCGTGTTAGGAGATTACATGTGTTAGGAGAGTACACGTGTTAGGAGAGTACTCGTGTTAGGAGAGTACTTGTGTTAGGAGAGTACACATGTTAGGAGAGTACACATGTTAGGAGAGTACACGTGTTAGGAGAGTACACGTGTTAGGAGAGTACTCGTGTTAGGAGATTACAAGTGTAAGGAAAGTACGCATGTTAGGAGAGTACATGTGTTAGGAATGTACTTGTGTTAGGAGAGTACTCATGTTAGGAGAGTTCACATGTTAGGAGAGTACACGTGTTAGGAGAGTACTCGTGTTAGGAGAGTACTCGTGTTAGGAGAGTTCACATGTTAGGAGAGTACTCGTGTTAGGAGATTACATATGTTAGGAGAGTGCACGTGCTAGGAGAGTACTCGTGTTAGGAGATTACATATGTTAGGAGATTGGGCCAATGCTGCGCCATGCACATCTGCTTCCAGCTCTCCCTGGAGGACAGAAAAAACAACCAGAAGAAATGAAGAAGCAGTGCCCACAGCGGGCCAGAAGTTATTAAGAACCCCCAGAAGGGTCTCACACCAAAGGAGGAAGCTTGCACAAGTGCTGAGTGGGAAGCTTTCAGATTCGGGAGGGAGTGAACAGAGCAGGTAGGGTGCTGAAGTAGGGGTCCCTGGCGAGAGGTTGCCCCACTGCCCATCTGTGCATGAAAGTGCTCGCTGCAGACCAGAGCTAACAGGGGCATGCAGACCTGAGCGGCATGGCAGTGCCCGGCTGACTGGCTATGCCCAAGAAGCACCGGGCACCTTGTCCCAGAGGAGAGCTGTGGGCATACCCCACACGTTGCACTGCCAATCCCTTCACAGCAAACATAGACATATGCCTGAGAGCCACCCGGCTGAGGTAACAACACCGAAGAAATGGCATGAAGGGTAAAGAGCAAATCAACACAGTTGCTAAGACAAGCAAAGGGGAAGTATAGGCTAGAATACATATAACTGTTATTCTCAGAGAGCCCGGAGGACATTATATGCAAAGACTCAACAACCTTGGATGTGAAGGCATAATTGCTGAAACGTAGAAAATGTCATCGATGGTGTGAACATCAGAACCATCCCCCTAGAAGACACATTAGTGAGCTTGCCTCTAGCCTAGAATTTCCATCAAGTTGTAGAAACGAAAAGATAAAGAGATGAAAATGTAAAAAAGAATTAAGGGTCGTGGAGGAGAGTTTCAGCTTTGATCTAAAAGCAGCTCCGGAAAGCAGGCACGAAGAAGGCAGAGCGTAGGACACGTTCGTTAAGAGGAAAAGTGTGTCTTGTCATTGAGCCTTCCCAGCGATGCAGTGAGGGAGCCGCACTTGATACCCAAGAAACCCAGATGAAGCGAATGGGCCTTGCCCAGGCCCACAGCCAGGAGGAGGGTCTGCTGAGGGGCTGCCCGACTGCGAGCTGGGGTCACGGAACTAAGACAAGCTGCGCAGTCCCTGAGCTTTCTGCTCACGTGGTGGATGGATGTTAACATGCGTCTATGGGAGGGATTCTGTGGGGGAACGCCTGTGAGAGGCACCGGTCGGGTGCGGCTCAGCAAATTCGTGCACTGGGCACATTTTGAGGACAGGGTGCTGGGTAAGAGCCTGCTGGCTTAGGGATCGGTCAGACCTGGGTCCTCAACCCCCATCTGCCTCTTTCTTTTTGTGACATTTGGGAAGGCTTTCTGTTCCTCTGGGTCTTGTCCTCATCTGCTCAGTAGGAATCCTAACGACACCCCTGGCTGCTTCCCAGTTTCAGGGACTCAAGGAGGTGATAGACATGGAACTGAGAGTATGAACCTTGTGGGGGTTCTGTCACCAGGTCCCCTTCTCCTTGCTGCTTCTCGCTCTGTTAAGTGGGCAGCTGTACACTTAACTTTTCATACACGACTTAGAAAGGTGGGCTGCGCACTCTGCTCTTCCAGGAGACGTGTGATGAGAAGAGACCAGAGTGCTCACTTCAGGGGAGTCCTGGGCAGCACCGTCTACCTGTCCTGCGCCCTGGACCCTTGCGTACAGCACAGGGCAGCCCCACCCTCCTGCTGCTGGGTTGGGATGGGGCTGTGGGTGTTCCTCCCTCCCTTTCAAGCCATTGCCAGGCTTTAGATGTTCCGGTCCAGGCCAAGGGAGGGCTGAGGAAGGAGTCTTGGCCAAGGCATTGAGCAGCTGGGCTCTTGTCCTCACTGTGCCACTGTGTGACTTCACAGCCCCATCATCTGTGAAGTGGCAGGTGGCAGGAAGGCAGCCTCTCCCACCCTCTAATGTGGCTGTGCTGCGGCCAGGGCAGTCCTTTCCAAGGGAAGGGAAGGGAAGGAAAGGGAAGGGAAGGGAAGGAAAGGAAGGGAAGGAAAAGGATGAGAAGGGAAGAGGAGGGTAGGGAAGGGAAAGGAAGGGAAGAGAAGGGGAGGGGAGGGGAGGGGAGGGAAGGGAAAAGAAGGGAAGGGAAGGGAAGGGAAGGGAAGGGAAGGGAAGGGAAGGGGAGGAAAAGGATGAGAAGGGAAGAGGAGGGTAGGGAAGGGAAAGGGAAGGGAAGGGGAGGGGAGGAAAGAGAAGGGGAGGGGAAGGAAGGGAAGGGAAGAGAAAGGGAAGGGAGGGAAGGGAAGGGAAGGGAATGAGAGGAAAGGGAAGGGAAGGGGAAGGGAGGGAAGGGAAGGGAAGGGAAGGGAAGGGAAGGGAAGGGAAAGGAAGGGAAGGGAAGGGAAGGGAATGAGAGGAAAGGGAAGGGAAGGGGAAGGGAGGGAAGGGAAGGGAAGGGAAGGGAAGGGAAGGGAAGGGAAGGGAAAGGAAGGGAAGGGAAGGGAAGGGAATGAGAGGAAAGGGAAGGGAAGGGGAAGGGAGGGAAGGGAAGGGAAGGGAAGGGAAGGGAAGGGAAGGGAAGGGAAGGGGAGGGGAGGGGAGGGGAGGGGAGGGGAGGGGAGGGGAGGGGAGGGAAGGGAAGGGAAGGGGAGGGGAGGGGAGGGGAGGGGAGGGGAAGGGAGGGAAGGGAAGGGAAGGGAAGGGAAGGGAAGGGAAGGGAAGGGAAGGGAAGGGAAGGGAAGGGAAGGGAAGGGAAGGGAAGGGAAGGGAAGGGAAAGGGAAGGGAATCTCCATTGCCCTTGAAATAAAGTCTGAACTCTCAGCTTGAACTCTGGCCCTGCCTGGCCCTGTCCTCCCCCCCTCCCTCCCCCCAGCTCTTCCTGGTCCATTATGCTGGCTCACATTCAGTCCCTGCCCCAGCCCAGCTCTGCTCATGCCATGTCATTCTTTGCCATCTTGGAGCTACCGAGCCTGGTCCATCTGCCCCAGATCCTCCTCACACCTCCTCTGCCTTCAGACCAGGGCCATGAGTCTGGAGTGGGAGCTCCTCTGAAGGTGTCTCCGGCCGCAGTCTTTGCTCTGCCCTGTCCCAGCTCTTTCATGGTCTGTCTCTCTCTCTAGAGTGCAAGCTCCTTGAGCCAGCGCCTCGGCTGCCACTTGAGTGCTGTGTCTGCGGCACAGAGCAGACACTCAGCAGAAGGTGTCAGCGCAGTAACGCAGGAATGCCCTTGGCCTCCTCTGACTCTGAGTCTTACACCCCTCCTCATGGAAGGAAGATTCAAAGACCTTGTTTCCTCCTCTGGGCCCCGCCCCCTCTGTGAAGGCCTCACAAGTACCCGCCCTAGCAGCAGGGATGCTGGGCATTTCCAAGGAGTTTTCAGCATAGATGCTCAGATTAGAGTCCCAGCGCTTCCGGAAAGTGGTATGTGGGGCAAGTCCTGTGGTCCCTGTTCTTCGCAGCTGTGAATGGGGATGTTGATGGGGCTGTTGTGAGGATCAAATGATATTATGCATGTGAGTGCCTAGGAGAGTGGCTGGCATCTAGAAAGCACTCGATAAATAGAGCTGCTACTATTACTATTATTATTAGCCAGTTCTCTCGCTTTTCTGAGCTCAGGGAGAAGGATGAACTGGCAAAGCCCCCAGCCTGTGGGCAGCCAAGGTGGGATTCAGATCCAGGACTTCCAGCTTCCAAGCCAGGACTCTGCTTCTCCCTCTGCTTTCCATCTCCCATCCCCAGGCTTTGATTCCCAAGTCACTAACCTGCCTCCAGCTGACGCAGGGCATCTGTAATAAACACCCCCCTCCCCCAGTGCCTGAGGCCACCGCAGAGGCTGAGATACTGGCACCAACTGTCCAGGATGGAAATTCCCCAAGACACCCGGGGGCCCTCAGCTCAAGTTCAAACAAAGAAATGTTTATGTCCAGACCAACAGCAAGAAAGGGACTTGGGAGCACTTAGCGTCAGTGTCATAAAACATGAGGATTGATAACCCTGTGTGACTGGGGCGACTGCCAGGGGAACCAGCAAACTCTAGGTGGCCAGTGATACTTCCTAGTATCTGTGCGCAGGGCCCAGCCAGGATTCAGCGGGGCATTAAGACACCAGGTAACATGTGCATGGAGCCCCCCAGTGTACAGAGCACACCCACAGGCATGGGTGCCCCTGATTCCCACAATACCACCACGAGGGGGCAGTCCAGGATGAAGGAATGTTCCCCACTTTTGAGATGAGGAAATTGAGGCAGAAGGAGGGGAGAAGCAATGTAGCTTAGGTCACACAGCCTTGGACATCCTGACTCATCATTACCCGGTCCTCTTGCAAACAGAGAGGTGGGAAAGCCCAGTTCTGGTCAAGAACATAAATTTATCCAAAGGGCCTCATGAACCAACATGGTGGACACTGTGCAAACGCTAGGCTCTGATGTGAAGTTGCTGAGAAGAGCCACAGTTGGCCTTATCCGGTCCTGCCAGGCTGGGGCTGGTTGGTTTCCCTGGGCTGGAGCTGAGTGAACCTAAGACAAGACCTAAGAAGAGGTGAAAAGTTCTACATGAGAGAGGGATTGGGAATCCTTGCATCACCTGTTCAATATCACTAGACTCTCGTAACCCCCTGGAACAATAAGATGGGGGTTCGGCTATGCCCTGTCTGGGGGTGGAGGCATGAAGACTGACCTTTTCTCCTGACCAAGGGGGAACCAAACAGGTGGCTGGGCAATCCAGAGAGTGTTCCCATAAGTTGGCAGTGACACCTGGAGACGCGTCCGCACGGCCAATAGCTCAGTCCTCTCATGGCTTCCAAGCCTTTCCAGGCGTGAGAACCATGTGAACGAGAACTCTTTAATTAAGGAGCATGAAGGTGCTTATCTTCCAGAGACCACTGGCCTTGGTTCTGGCTCATGATTTCTGTGATGGTGAAAGACTTTTCCAGAAGCTGTTTCTGACACGAGAGACTTCTCTCTTTAGTACTTCTTGAGGAATGTGTCTACAGATGACTGTTTTCTTAGTTTTTGCTTACTTGGAATGCCCTAATTTATACCTCACCAGGACCAACCGGGAAGTGGCACCAAGGGAATTGCAGGCCAATTTTCCTTATCTCATGGTATTGCCCAAGCCCTCCAATTCAACAGACCCCTGGGGGCCACACAGAACCCATTCACATATTCTCTGCTCTGGCCCAACTTCAGATGAAATGTGGGAGGGTTATGGATACAAGTAACAGAAAACCTCCATTCCTTTAGCTTCAATTATAAGGAAATGTACCATGTCACACCCAAGTCCAGCAGGAGGTGGCTCCAGGAGCAGTGAACTCTGACCAGCAGTATCATTAAGGACCTATGTTCTTGTATCTATACTGCCAGCAGCAACCTTATTCCCAGCCTGCTCCCCTCATGATCACAAGATCGATGCCTAGTGCCAGACATCACATCCCAACACGACAATGTCCCAGGAAAGAAAAAGGTCCTTCATGTATGTCTGGGATGCTTTCTCTCATCAGCTTGTCAGATCCCCATAGCTCACTGTGTGACAGGCAGGTAATGCCACCAAGTGACCCCATTTTTGCAAGAAGGAAAGGAAGGCTTGGAGAGATGGTGTGCCCTGGCCAACTCTGCCAACAGGTTAGCGTTGGACTAGGGACTCCGCCCTGGTTCTCCTGGACACCAGTCCAGAAGTCTTGTTGGTGACATCAGTATAGCCTCTGCTGAGATAATTTGGGATAAGTCATCATCAGACATCCCATTAATTATTTCTTTTTAAATATTTATACAAGGCAGGTAATGCCAGTACCTTGGGGAAGCTTACAATCTAGTGGGAGAACAGAAACAAATAAATGAACACACAAGTAAATATCTAAGTTCACATTGTGAAAACTGCCAAGAGGGAAAGGGGTGGGGCCATGATAGAGAGTAACTAGAAGGAGGAGGTCAGGGAAGACACCACTTGCAGAAGTAACATTAGCTGAAACCCAATGGATGAGTTGGGTGCAAAGGAGGAGGAAACCTGGCTGGTGCTGCTCAGTGGTTGAGCATCGACCCATGAATCAGGAGGTCACAATTCGATTCCTGGTCAGGGCACATGCCCAGGTTTCAGGCTCAATCCCCAGTGGGGAACATGCAGATGGCAGCTGATGAATGATTCAGAGGAGGAGAAGGGAGAGCATACAGGCTCAGGGAAGAATGTGCACAGAGATCTGGAAGTGAGAGTCCTGGGCTCACTCAGGTGGTTGCAAATGTGGCTGGGTTCATGTGATCCAGGGAGAGAGATTGGAGGGGCCAGACCACATGGGTCTGGAAGATAAGGCTGCTGTTGAATTAAAATCATAGGCTCTGGAGCTGGACTTCTTGGATTCAAATTCTAAAGCTGTGGTTTAACAGCACTGTGCCCTTCAGCAAACCATCAACCACGTGGTGCTTCCATTTCTTCCTCTTATCAAGTCTCTACCTTATCTGGAGCTGTGAGAAATGGAGGACCCCCCCTCCCCCCCTTGAATGCAAGGAACAGCAATCCAACTCACTGGCTTGAGAAAAAATAGGGGGATTTATTAGCTCATATAATTTAAAAAATAGAGGTTATTTATTTATTGTTAATCTTCACCTGAGGATATTTTTTCCATTGATTTTCAGAGAGACTGGGAGGAATGATGATGATGGTGATGAGAGAGAGAGAGAGAGAGAGAGAGAGAGAGAGAGAGAGAGAGAGAAACACATTGATTGGTTGCCTCCTGCACGAACCCTGACCAGGGCCAGGGATCGAACTTGCAACCCAGGTGCATGTCCTTAACCAGTAATTGAACACACAACCCTTCGATCTGTGAGCTGGCACTCTATGCCCTGAGCCACACTGGCCAGGGCTAAAATATATAGGTTTATATGTGTCATCAGGCTTGGCTGGATCCAGGCACGTAGCACTCTCTCTCCACTGTTGGCTCTGCTTTCCAGTGAGGTGACTACACTCTCAGGCTCACTGTCACAGGTGGCAGGGTGGCCACTTAGCTACCATATGAAAGAGATCACCTCTCTCCTGCTTGTCATGGAGGTCTCTCATTGTCTTAGTTCCCTTCTGGTGCCCAGCCCTGAGCCAGTCACCATGGCAGTGGAGAAGGGGAGTGGAGTAGGAAAAGAGGAATTGATGCTGAGCAGCCAGTTAGATCCCCAAAGGTCCAAGATCACTGGCCTGAGGTTGGTAGGGTGTTCTAAAAAATAATTGAGGTGCTGTTCCAAATCGGGAAGAGGCAGGCAGAGCAGGCAGCCACAGGCAGTGTTGAGTCAGAGAGATACTGGATGTTTTACACAGGGAGGGATAGACAGGGTCTGATGACCCTGAGATGACCACTCTGGCTGCTGAATGGACAAGATGCAGGGAGGGCAGAGTAGAGGTGGGGAGAGGCATTGGGGATCAATGTCACAGTCTGGGAGAGAGGTGTGTTGTCATGGCCAGGCTAGTGGCAGTGGAGCAGAGATGGTTGAGAAAAAAGCACAGAGCCAGAGCTTGGTGACAGACTGGGCAGGGGTGGGGACAAGTGGATTGCAGGCCAAGAGCCAGGATTTGTCCCGAGCAGCTGAGACAGGGGCTTCAGGGAGGGGAAGGTTGTGGGAGAGTTGATTTGGGGGGAAGAGTGAGAGTTCATCTTTAGATGCCTTGCATTTGAGCAGCCCTGAAAAATCCATGGGCAGGAGTCCAGGAGGCATGTTTTGGGGCATACTTGTCTGGTTCTTATGAAATACTAGTGGCCCAGTGCAGGAATTCATGCACATTGAAAGGAAATTAATTAGAAGAAATATTTTAATTTCACTATTCGCCCTTTCTCTATAATAGAAGTGTCAACTAAATTCACGACCAACAATGACAGATCAAAATACAGGCATGCAATTGGCACCAGTGAGAGCTTTATATGTATTGTGCATGCGTGAGTCAACATATATATATATATATATATATATATATATATATATATATATATAATAAACTTGCTTAATTAGACCTGCTTTCTGATGTAGCTAAACTTTTTCCAGCCCAGTGAAGCACCCCAACTTCTCTTTCAGGTAATTGTCAGCAAAACAGCAGTAAATATCAACATGAAGCAGATTATTATTGTAGATCATGCAGGGAGACCAAAGGGTAAAATATTTCACTGCAGCAGTGTTTGACTATATTCTGCGCAGTGAGAAAACCTGAAGTCATTTTCAAAGAAGTATTTTTTACTTCTTTTCAGTCGGGTCAAGTTTCTAAGCTTTCTAAATCTCTGTTTTCTGGCTAATGAAAAGAAAATAGGATTCCACCTAGTCTCCTATCTACCTACTCCAGGACTTCTGTGAGGATCAAATGAGATGAGGCACGGGAAAATGCTTCACAGACATTTGGTTAAAATGTGAAATGTTTGTACCTGGCAATAAAGCAAGTCATGTTCCTGGGCTGAAGAAACTGCAAGGAGGCTAGTTGTCACCAGGGAGAGGAAGCCAGGCATTGTTATTACCCGGACGGACGCTTAACATATTAGCCTTTTATATTTATAGATAAGAAGGATAAATAAATTGAATAATGGCTGTTCTGTCCAGTAGAATGCACAGGAACCAAGGGAAGCCTTTGCTTCAGGAACAACTTACTGAGCTGTTTGCAGGGAATGTGTTTCTGGATCAATATCTGCCTGGTCTAGTCCCTCCCTTAGAGTGAAAACCTCCTAGGGAGCTAGGTGGTCAGGACCAGTAGGGTGGGGGCATGCAATGAATCTTAGTCCAATGGATGGGTCCCACTCCCCAGGAGCTGATGTGCAGCTGTGGTTAGACATGAGGAGTGTGGGTGACATGGAAGACATCTGGGCAGACAGCCGAAACTCAATGCAGAATGACATGGCCAGGCAGCAGAGGCCTTGGGGGCTCTGAGGAGAAGGGGGTTAATGCAGGGCTGATGTGATCTGGGGTGGTTTCCTGGTGACAGAACTGGAGTGGCATCATCAGTGTGCCAGACAAAAGGAAGACCATGAGCTCAGGCAGGGTTGCAAGCCTAGGTGTGGAGTGTGCCCTATCCTGTCCATAGCCGTTGAGTCTCTAAGAACTTTCTAAGTTAGATCAAGACACGAGGGCCTCTCTGGGCTTCCCAGACATCCTGAGATCTTCAAGTGCGGGCTCGCCCCGGCTTTCCCACTCAGCTGAGGAAGAGTGAGCTGCTCCCTACTCAGGGGCCTTCACCTTTCCCTACCTCTGTGGCAGCCCTCAGCACCCTGACCCGCAGGGATTTCTCTGTGCCCCTCCCCTTAGTCCCGTCCTTCCCCAAGGCAGGGAACTGGCCAGGAGCACTGTCATATCCTCTGCCACAGGAGCCCTGGGGGATTTGGGGAGGAATGAATGCATGCCAGGGCAAATGGTCCCTGGTAGGGGAGCTAGAGGTGGCTGGGGAAGCCCTGGCTGGACACTTCATGCATGTGGGGTGCACCTATGGGCCTTCGGGGCTTGTCTGTGTCTGCCCCCTTCTCCAGATCTAGGGAAGAAGCCAGTGTGACAGGGCCACCAGCCCAGCCTCAGTGGACCTGGACTGGCCTCAGAGCTGGCAGGCCCCAAGCTAGTGCGTGAGCAGGGAGTCAGCTTCCATCCATTAGGCCCGCAGCCCGGCAGCCGATGCTGAGCGGACGTTCTGCTCTTGGCCCTGCTGTCTACTTAGGCATCGTTAATATTTTACGCTGCAGAGCCAGGGGATCAATGTCTTGTTTATAGCTCAGTGTTTATGGGCAGCCATTGAAGCTTTCACAGGGAAGATGTACAGGAGCACCAGGGGAAACCGAGGCAGGAGAGCAGGGCTGGGGAAGCCCCAAGAGGACCCCAAGATGGCGTCCTTTGCTTGCTTGGTTCTCTGTCCTCCCACCACTCTCACAGCTGGCACCCTGGACACACCCAGCTTCAGAACACACCTTAAAGGGCCATGCCGGCCCCTTCGGCCCCACCCAAGGAGGCTCTCACTTCTGGAGACTTTCACACACTCTAGTAACTTGCCTGGTCCCGCAGAGCTGCCATCTCTGCACCTTAGCCTCCCTGCTTACTCTGCCTTTGGCCATTGGAGACTCATTGCATCCCACTGAAATGGAATTGAAAACTGTGTTCACGGTGCTTTAAAAATGTCTCCAACGACTCAGACTTTTAACCAGTGTTAAATCGTGAGGTTGAACTGCGCGGCCCAAAGTGAGGCTCCATGCAGCCTCCTCCCCTTCCGTTTCCACAGAAGCAGGCTGCACCTGTGTCCTCACCCTAACCCACCCTCTGGGTCCCGCTTTCCTCCTCTGCACAACAGGGGAAAAGAAATGCCTCCTGGGGGAGCCCTCAGGGTGACAGGTAACTCTAAAGACTTGGCTCCTGTCGCTAGCTCCAGGGGGCCCTCCGCGCACAGCTGCACTTTCCCACCCTGCGACCGAGCTCTGTGCTGGGACACAAGTACCCGCTCAGGATTTGTGATGGTTGCATGAATGTGTTGCAGAGGTTCCATGGTGGGAGTTGCGATTGTTCAGGTGCCAGGTGCAAACAGGGTTCACGCTCACGGGCGTGGACCGGGTCCGGGTTTCCCTCCACTAGGGCACCGGGAGGACAGAACTTGTCCGCAGCGCCACGCGCGCCTCGGTCCCTAAGCCAGGATGGTGCGCAGCGCCCACTGGAGGAGCAGAGAGTAGCGGCTCCAGCCCCCTGAGTCCTGGAGTGTGGGCACTCCGGGGATCCCGGTTTCCGCCCTGCCACGCCCCTCCTCTCCCCTCCTTTTCTCCTTCCTTTCGGCCAGAGTTTCTTTCCCACCCAGTGCCCTGGGCCGGAAAAAGGCAATCCACAAACTAATTGCACTCACTTGCCCGGCCCGTGCGGAGCGCTAGGCATGCACTTAGCTCTTTCCCACAGTTGGAAAGGCAGGCAACAGGCCCGCCTGGAGGAGGCTGAGGCTCCGCAGCTAAGGCAGGACTTGAACTCAGCTTCGCGGACTCTGGTGCCAAAAGTCCACACGACCTCTTAAAGCCTCGAGCGCACCCGGGTTTCCAGAACTGAAGAACTTTGGAGACCGGGGTCAAGTTTAATCTCCGGCTGAGGGCTGGACTATGGAAAACACCGGGCCAGTGGGCTCCTGGATCCTTCGAAGGCCAACTCTGAGCGGCGGCGGCCAGCCTGCACACCCTCATCCCGGAGAGGGAAGCCTCGACTCCAGGGAGCGATGCTGCGCTCTCTTCTTCTCAGTCCCCTCCCTGCACGGGAGGGGGAATCACCCAGCCCGCGGCCTCCCGGGGCTGGCGGGGAAGCGGTGGCCGGGAGCCAGGCTCTGTCCGGGGCTGAACCTCTCGGGGCGGGGCCGCCTCCCCCCGCCCTTCCCGGCCCGCGGTGGGGGGGCCTTAGGGGACGCCTCCAGGGTGGTCGCCACGCCTAGGCCAATGAGCGTGCGGGGAGCCGCGATGGAGGCTGGGTGCCCAGGAGGGCCCGGGACCCTCGCATACCTGCTACCGCCCGGCTGGAGAGGGGGCGAGAGGCGCGGCGCCTGTGCGGGGCATGGAGGCGCCTCTGGCCCGCGCCACCGCCGCGCCTCAAAGTTTGCCGACTGACTCAGAAAGTTGCGCCCCGGATCGGCCGCCGCGCTGCGTCGCATCTCCGGGCCGGCCCCAGCTCGCCGCCGCCGCCCTGTGCGGGGCCCCGGCCCCGCAGACACCCGCAGCCCCGCCTGCTGGGGGCATGTGAGCCGCAGCCTCCCCCAGAGCCGGCGGGCTACACCGGCCCGGCGCCTCGGAGGCAGCGCGCGGGCCGCCATGGGCATCCAGGGCATGGAGCTGTGCGCCATGGCTGTGGTGGTGCTGCTGTTCATCGCCGTGCTCAAGCAGTTCGGCATCCTGGAGCCCATTTCCATGGAAGGTACCGTGTGGTCCCGGCCCCGCTGCCCTCGGCCAGGGCCGGCGTCCGTGGGGAGGGAGCCGCACGCGCTCCGGTTGGGCGCGCCTAGCTCCGCCGCCCGGGCCGCCTCCCGGCTCCGGAGCGCTGGCCTGGGACTAAGGGGTCAGAGAGGTCTTGGGCCGGAGTGGCCTCCGAGGGAATGGAGCCGCGGTGCTTAAGGTGGGTGTGAGCGAGATGCCAGGTGGCACGGTGAGCCGCAGCCCTGGCCGTCTCAGGCCTCCCGGTCTGAGTCGTCCGCGGAGAGCATAGCGGCTTAGGCCGCCGGTGGCCGGAGGTGCAGCAGGGTGAAGACTGGAAGACCCTCCGCCCAGGGTGCTGGGCGGCGAGTAACATAAGGTCTCTGCTGTGCCTTCGGGCTGTCCCTTTCGCCCCCATCCAACATCAGGCAAAGCTCAGGCCCACGGGATCAGTAACCAAATCCTCAGGCGCCACATTTCTGTCCCAATAAAATATTAACGGAGGAGACAAACCTACTCTTAAATCAGACACTGCCGGCTCCCCAAGAAAGACCCCTGGCAGACGCCTGCTTCCCAACCCTTGGTGCCTCCCTAACTACAGGCAGGTTGGGGGAGGAGCCCCTGCAGGGCACACCCATTCTGAAGGGGACCTTGACTCAACAGGGCTGTAACCTGTCTTCCTGCAGTACCAAGGAGGCAGTTGTACCCCTGGACTTCCGGGAAGGGGCCAGCTGGTCCTGTTCATGTCACCTGTGTTCCCCTGCTGTCCTCTCAGAAGAGGATGGACATCCACCTGCCTCAGCGCTCTGCTGACCTTGCCAGGGTCCAGCTCCTGGGACTGAAACCCAGAGGCCCCGGGAGGGGAGGGAGGGAACCTGGCCCTGTCTCTGAACTGCCTGCAGCCCCTTGGGGATGCACCCCAACCCCTGCAAAGGGCTGCTGAGGGCAAAAGGGCACAGGGCCAGGAAGCCAGGCTTGACCTCCATTCTGCCTTCTTTACCTGAAGTTCATGCCATGTGCCCTTCAAAACCCATCCCGCTCCATCACAGCTTTTCTAGGTGAGTTCGGGAGGCCCAGAGAGAAGAAACTTGCTCGGTTGGTCCTGAGAGCTATCACCTTAAACTTCGCACCTGGAGAGGAAACTTGTCCAAGCCAGGTCTGCACTTGGCTGGATGCTGACCCTGGCAGGGGTAGTCTGCCATGGGGAGCCTAGTGGGCGATGCAGGCACTGGGGCTGAGGTGGGGGGCTGAGCACTCCACACTGCTGTGGAACCCCGCTTCTTGCCAGGCACTAGCCTATCCTCTATTCTCTATCCTTTCCCAAAGGATTGTGTGGTAGGTGTGGGGGAGTCTCACCTCCCTCACCGGGTGGACCACGAAGGCTGTGCTCCCAGGGGCTGCTCTGGCAGATGGGCGGCCGTAGGACAGTCGGGGATGTGGGTGAAGGTGCTATGGGGCATCTTGCTCACAGGTCTGGGGTGGACTGAAGTCAGCCGTTGTGATTCCTAAGGAGAATGGATTTCTACACAAGGTGGAGAGTATGCACAAGACAACAGATGCTCTAGTCAATCCGCTAAAACACCCACCTCAGGCTCAAATGAGTTTCTCTTTCTGGTATATTTGCCCACTTGTTCCCCTGAAGTTCTGGAGTCTGGATGCTGTGGGAGGAGCACAGCACCTCGGAGTCAGCCAGGTCTGAGCCGGGAGTGATCACCCACACAAACTGGCCGTAAATCTCGCTTAACCTTTCTGAGCCTCAGTGTGACCCTCTATACAGTGGGGCCAGTAATAATTCCTGCCTATTTCGCTGTGGCTGACTGGTCAGTGGGGCTGTCGTGGCCCCAGAACTGTTCTTGGTGTGTGATAAATGCACACGCTTGGTGAACTATTGCTGCCGTCAATAAGGTGTAATTCAGTGATGAGTTGTACTAACAGAAGTGATTCACTGCTGAAAACATCCTCTCACTCAGACAGGCCCCTGCCTGCATCACAGGGAGAGGGTTGTACGTTTCCGATGCTCCTTGTTGATGGGGAGTGGGGCCTGGTAAGTGCCTGGAAGGGCCATTGGCCAGGCAGTGTCTAAGGGACTGTCAGATGGGCTGTGAGGAGCCCTAGTCCTTGGGCTCCAGCCTGGATGTGGGCTGGCATGAAGGGAAGGGAGCTGGTGCCCAAGTTCTCTCCAAGCCTATGTGCGCATGTGCGCGTACACACACACACACACACACACACACACACACACACACACACACAGTGGGATGTGTCTCTTGTCCTCTCTGAGCCTCCGTAGTGCTCATCTGAAAGAGACCAGAGTTATGAGGCCCCTGGGGATTGTTAGGAACTAATGGATCCGGGTTGTAAGGATGCAGGTTTCTAGAAATAGATGCAGAAGTCGAAAGGCCGTCCTCTCTCTGCCCTGGTCTCCTGTCAGTCTCTGTCTCTGGTGACCCTGTCAGGGGGAGTTCCAGGCTGGCGTGGTCACCAGCTTACTGGGTGACTTTGGGGTACTGTAATTTCCACATCTGTGGGATGAGGATAGTAATAGACTACTTCCCCCACCCACTTCAAAGAGGTGGGGTGAACAACCGCACTTGGCAAAATTAAAAGCGGAACTCAGCTCTAAGACACTACGAGGGCTGGGGCGCACCTAGGCTGACCAGCCTTGTTCTCAAGACCAACAGAGCCCTAACTCCAGACCTTTGTGTCCTCACCTGGAGCCCAAGGCTTGACTCTGGCTGCTTCTTATCTCAGTTCAGGTTTGCTAAGTTCTAGACTAATAGCTCTCGGCTGAGGGCATTTGCCCCTCAGTGGACATTTGGTAATGTCTGGAGGCTCATTTGTGAGGCCGGAGTGTAGATGGGTGAAGAGAAAAGAGGAGGGAAGGGGAGCGTGGGGCATGCCCATAACAGACGGGTGCATGGCCTGGTCCACCACCACTGTTCCTCCAGCGCAGCCCCACCCCTCCATAGCTGCCTTCTCCCCACAGCACCCATGGGGGCCTGGCCTTGCCACGGTGACCTGGAGCCTGGAAGATCTGTGGCTACTCTTGGCTTGGGCCACTGTATTCTACCCACCCCCTCCTGGCTTACCTCCCCCCAGCACCCTCTCCTACCAATGTTGGATTTGCTCGGGGCGTCCTGGGCTCTCTTGTCCCTGGCAGGGGCCGCCGCTCTTGGTACACTGCAAGTCCATCTGTGTACTTCGATCCCCGATAGAGTTTTCAGATTTGGGGTGCTGATGACAACAGCTAGCCAGCATCTAGTGTGTGCTCTCTCAGGCACTCTGTACATATCAGCATTCTGTCCTCATTTTAGGCTCATTTTACAGATGAGGAGACTGAGGCTCAGGGAGAGGAACTGACTTGCCAAGGATAGCCAACCAGAAAGTGGCAGAGCCAGGACCTTTCTGAAGTTCGGCACACTGCGTGCACGTGTCGGATTCTGCAAGGCTGCGGGGGCTGGGTGTGCCCCAGCCTCTTACAGCACAGGTGTCAGGAGCTCAAAGTGGAAGCAGCTGTCTGGGTCCAAATTGAAAGTGTAAAGAGTCCCGCTCACAAGCCTTGTGAGGACCAACTGTGTGAATGTGAGCAAAGCTCAGGAAGCAGAGCGCGGCACAGAGGGAGCACATTGTAAGTGTCAGCTCCCATCGCCTCTGGCAGAAGTAACCTGGCCCAAAGGACCCCCAGGGTCACGCACCGCTGACTGTGTCCAGATAAGCAACAGTTGAGCCAGAGACTAGGGGGCGGGGCTTGCTCAAGCCCCCCTTCTCCCCCCACCCCCCACCCCTCACCCCTGGCCTATAGCAACATCAAGCCTGGGGCTCTGGCCCACTTCCCTGCCAGCAGAGGCCAGAAACCACGCCGCCCAGCCCACCTCTCTCTTCCCTTCCCCCGGAGCCAGCCCAGCAGGCAGTAGCCTGGGCCAGTGGGGACCAGGGGCCCGCCTGGACCTTACGGAGGACGGATATGCAAGGTGGTAAAGAGCCTGTCAAGTGCCTCCTCCTTGCCCACTAACTTCTAGCACAGTCAGTGGTGTGTGACCCTGCGGTCACTTGGGCTCGGTCATCTCTGCCAGAAGCAATGGGAGCTAACACACCCTGCTCCCTCAGAGCTGGGCACTCATTTCTGCTCAGGGGTCTCCTTTCCCAATGATGATCTGTTTTAGATGTTCTTCTTTTGTCAGCTGTGGACACGACATTGTCTTCTCCCGTTCTGCTGAGTGTCTTTAACTGGCCTTGGTTGAACAGAAATCCTTCATTTTAATGGGATTGAATTTTTCCATTTTTTCCTTTATGGTTTGAGTTTTTGACGTTTTCAGAAGTCTTTCCCTACCATTTAGTTAGCAAGATACATTTTATTTGAATTCTGCAGCTCACCTTTCTTATTGGGGTCCTAGTTCATCTGGAGCCCACTTTTGCACATCGCATAAAGGGATCCAGATTCATTTTCTGTATGTGGGGAGCCAGCTTTCTTAACTCCATCGACTATACAGTCTGACCTCTCCTCAGTCTCCTGCGAAGCCCCCTTTATGCCTCTTTTTCTGAGCTCCCTGGTCTGCTTGTGGGTTTGCTTGTTCTTGTACCAACCACACAATTTTTAATGCAGTGACTGCGCAGTATGTAGTAGTATCTGATAGGGAAAGCTCGCTCTGTACTCCTCTTTTCCAGAATTTAATGGACTTTTTATTCCTCATTCTACATTTCAGAGTAAATTTATCAAGGTCCTCAGAAAGGCCAATTAGATTTTTTATTAAGTGTGTGCTGAATTTACAGATTACTTTGGGGACAGATGAAATCTTTATAATATTATATGGTCCTATCTAAAATGGAATAGCTCATGTCTTCAGATATCTGTCTATGCAGAGGTCCTTTGAGTTTTGATTAATGCTTAGGTACTTTTTAGTTTTTATTGATATTACGAATGTAACCTTTTTATTATATTTTCTAAGTGGTTATTACTGGCGTAGAAAATTGTTATTGGTTTTTATAAATTAATTTTGCATCTGGCAACCTTACCAAATTCTCATGTATATTGATTCTTTTGGTCCCTGGGGGCCCTATTATTGACAAGTAATGTTAGTTTTTCCTTTACTTCCTAACTCTCACATCGTTTATTTCTTTTTTGAAATTTTTGTAGAGCGTTGGTAGGACATCAATTAGTGACGATTAAGGCCAACCTTGTGATGGCGGCCCAGATCTTAAAGAGAATGTGTCTTAACCTTTGCCATTAAATCTAATGGCCAGTAGATAAATATGTGATTTGCAAATGAAAGCTGCATTCAGTTAAGGCAGTTCTCTTGAATTCCTAGTTTGGTAAGAGTTTTTGTTTGCTTTAATTATAAACAGATGCCGATATTTATCAGTGCCTTTTTGGATTTTCAAGGATTTTCCCTCCTTATTCTCTTACAGATAAAATCTTCTTGATCAGGTTGCACTTTTACTTTTTGAAAATACTGTTGGATTAAGTTGGCTAACATTTGGTTTCATCTTTGCTTAGAAGTGAAATGAACATATAATTTTTTTGGTTTTTCAGCTTTATTGAGATATAATTGACATATAACATTGTGTAAATTTAAGGTCTACTTGTATGCATAGATGCATAACCCAGCGACACAGACAATAGGGTGCTAAAGACTTGGGGTGGAGGGCAGGGGGTGAACTGAAGAGGTCAATGGGGGGGGGGGGAGAACATATGTAATACTTTCAACAATAAAGATTTATTTTAAAAAAAGAAAATCCTATCTAATAAAGAGGGAATATGCTAATTGACCCTCACACCATCACAAAGATGGTGGTGCCCACAGCCAATAAAGAGGGAATATGATAGTTGACTGCCCCGCCCTCAAAGATGGAGGCGCCCATAGCCAATAAGGAGGGAATATGCTAATTGACTGCCTCACCCTCAAAGATGGTGGCGCCCACAGCCAATAAGAAGGGAATATGCTAATTGAGTGCCACACCCTCAAAGATGGCGGCACCCACAGCCACAAGACAACAGTGCCCAGTCCCCTCAGTCCTGCCAGGGCGGCAGGCACGGCAAGGCCGGATCTGCCCTCGGGCAGGCCCGGCCACTCTGTGCGCCTGCCTCCAGAGTCCCCCATTCCCCTCAACCCCCCAGCTGCCCAGGGCCGGCCCAAGGCGCAGGCAAGCCTTGGATGGCAGCTGCCTAGCAACCCAGGGATGCCTGAGGCTCAGATAACCAGGGCCAGCAGAGGCTTGCGCTGCTGGCAGTGGCAGCAGCAGAGGTGTGATGGGACATCGCCTTCCCCTGATCACCGGGTTGCCTCCCGCCCCTGAGGGCTCCCAGACTGTGAGAGGGGGCAGGCCAGGCTGAGGGAACCCCCCTCCAGTGCATGAATTTTCATGCACCAGGCCTCTAGTAATACAATAATTAATGAAGAGTAGGTTTTTGAATAATACAATAGTAAGTAAATAAATAATAATACAAAAATAAACTGTGTTTCATGAACTCACCACTGAAAACCTACTTTTTGCCCACCCCTGGATATCTATATCCAGGATTTTTGTTTTATTTTATTTTTTGGCCTTTGAGGAAGAGGATTAGGTTACTTAGGCTCTTTAGTTCATGGGACAGTGTCAGTCTTGACTCATTTAAAACCTCTCTCTTATTTTATTTTTCCCTTTCCCTTTTATTCCCCCATTTCTTCCTCCCCTGGAGCTGTTATTCTAATTTTTATTTTTTATAAATTACATATAGTGCCATTTGCCTGCTTGGGTGCCCCAGCCTATGAGTTGTTTGTTTGTTTGGTGTGTTTTTTTAACAGCACAAGTTTATTTTCTCATGCATATGCAGACTAGAAATCAGAGGTCAAGATGCCATCAGGTTTGGTTCCTTCTGAGGCTCTCTCCCGGGCTTGCAGACGGCCGCCTTCTCACTGTGTCCTCGTGTGGTCTTTCCTCTGTGCATGCATGTGTCTGGTGTCTCCCAGTTCTGTGAATTTTGGCAAATGCATAGTCATGTTACCACGATCAAGCTATAGAACAAGCCCATCACCATAAACAATTCCCTCATCTTGTAGTCAGCTCATCTCTTGCTCCCAGCCCCTTCTCTATAATTTTATATTTTCCAAAATGCCGTATGATTGGCATCTTACATTAGGTAGCCTCTTGAGTCTGATTCTTTAACTTACCAATGCATTTCAGATTTGCCCCTGTTGTGTGGCTATCAATAGTTTGCTCACATTCATTGCCGAGGAGTATTCCACTGTGTGGATGTGACACGGTTCGGTTATCCATTCACTGGTCCAAGGGCATTTGGGTTATCTTCAGCTTTTGACGACTGTGAATTAAGTTGCTGTAGATATGTACATAAGTTATTGTGGAAATATAATAGGTTTCATTTCATTTGAGTAAATAGCCGGCAGTGGGATTTCTGGGTCATGGGGGACGTGTATGTTTAAGAAACTGCCACACTGATTTCCAGAAGGTCAGCACCATTGCCATTCCTGTCAACAGCGTGTAACAGTTCCCGCTCCCCCACTCTTAACATCGCTTGACGTTGTCAATATTTGTTAGTTAAGTGATTCTAATATATTGTTATGGTTTTAATTTGGATTTCCCTCATTGCAAATGATGTTAAATACCTTTATTTGTACTTACTTGTCATCTGTAGATCCTCTTGGGTAAAGTGTTTGACAAGTCCTTTGCCCATTTATTAATTCTGCTGGGTTTTAAGAGTTATTTATAAATTCTGTCAGATATGTGATTTGCAAATATTTTTCAGTCTGTAGTTTATCTTTTTATTTAGCAGTCTGTCTTATGGAGCAAACGTTTTACTTTTTCATTAAAAAGTGCAGTTTATCAAATTTTTCTTTTATGATTTTGCTGTTGATGTCATGTCTAAGAACTCTTTGCCTAAACCCAGGCCATGAAGATTTTTTTCCATGTTATTTTTCCAGAAGTGTTATAGTTATATGTCTTACATTTAAATCTGTGCTTCATTTTGAGTTAATTTTTGTATAAGATATAATGTTTAGTCAAAGTCAATTTTTTTGGTAATGGATGTCCAATTTTCTAGTACCATCTATTAAAAAATTATTCTTTATCTACTGCACATTGGTAAAAAATCAGCTGGTTATATTTGTGTGGATCTGTTTCTGGGTTATCTGTTTCATTGCATTGATCTGTGTGTCTATCTCTCCTCAAACACCAAACAGTCTTGGTTATTGTAGCTGTATAATAAGTCTTAGAATCAGATAGACTGATTTCCCCTTGATTCTTTTTCAAAACTGTTTTAGCTATTCTGTTTCCTTTGCCCTATAATTTTAGAATTATTGTGTGTACATCTAAAAAAAATCTTTCCAGGATTTTTATTGGAATTCTGTTAAATCTGTAGATAATTTTGGAAATAACTGACATCTTTATGATATTGGGTTTTCCAATCTATGAACATGGTAGTCTCTTCACTTATTTCAGTCTTCTGTGGTTTCTTTCATCAGCATTTTGTAGTGTTCAGCATTCAGATTATGTGCATGTTTTGTTAGATTTATACCTATGTATTTCATTTGTGGGGCAAGCAATTGCAAATAGTATTGTTTTTAAATTTTTGTTTCCAATTGTATATTGCTGGTCTATAGAAATGTGACTGATTTTGTGTGTTAACTTTGTATCTTGTGACCTTGCTAAGCTCACTTATTAGAGGGTTGTTTTTTTTTTTTTTTTGTATGTTATTTGGGATTAGTTACATAAATAATCATGTCATCTGAAAATAAGGATAGTTTGTTTTTTTCTTTCTAATCTAATCCTTGCTTTCTTCTTTTCTTTTTTCTTTTCTTCCTCCTTCCCCACCCAACACCTTTTTGCATTGATTAGGACTTTTATCATGATGTTGGATAGGAGAGGAGAGAGCAGATATTCTTGCTTGTTCTTAACCTTAGGGGGAAGCTTACTTATTTAGAAACGTTCCTCTTTTCTAAAATAGGTATTTAATGCTTTAAACTTCACTCTAAGTAATTTATCTGCATGCCACAAATTTTGATGTTATCTTTTCAAAAATTCAATTCAAAATATTTCATCTTATTTTCTTGTGGATCTTGATTTTTATTTGATACCATTTTCCTTCATCCTGAAGTATTTCCTTTAGCATTTCTTGTAATGCAATTCTGCTGACAACAAACTCCCTAGCACTCATTTACTGCAAGCATGTCAAACTCCCGGCCCAAGGGCCACATGCGGCCCACAGTGAATATTTTTGCGGCCCAGCCAATATAACGGTATGTAAGAAATGTTTTAATAAAAATTTTGTAACTTAATTTTTACAATATCCTTTTATACATAATTATTAATAACGAACCACAACATTCACTAATGACTGATTACTATAATTGTGTTGCATTCATTTCCTTTATGCACAGGTGCACCATTTCTCTCCACTAATACTAGCAGCAAATATTTTAGCAGCCGATTGCCACATCATTAGTCTTGGACTGACTTGTTTGGTGTGTGCAACAGGAAATATTTCACTTTCGTAGAACAAGAAAAATAGGTTTATTTGCATTACACTTATTAATTTGTACAGTTATTTAGTGTCTGGTAAGTTAATGTTCAAGAAAAAATATTAATTTTTATTAAAATGTTCTATTTTATGTTAACAATGACTCACTTATTTCAACCATTTGTATTCAGCATGTCTCTATCAAAATAAACCTACATTTCTATGGAAATTGAAGCTTTTGTTTTTCCATAGAAACCTACATTTCTATATAAATTGAAGCTTTTAAACCTTGTTTATTTGGCCTGTGTTAGCCTTTGAGTTTGACATGCTTTATTTACTGGAAAATGCCTGTACGTCACCTTCTTTTTTTAAGGATATTATCAATGGATATGAAATTCTAGGTTATCATATTTTTTCTTTCATCAATGTGAAGTGTTGCTCCATTGTCTCTTGGTCTACATAATTTCTTGTGAGAAGTTAGGTGTTTTTCTTATTGTTCTTCTTTCTTAGAGTCTTCCTTTCCCCACTGGATTCTTTTAAAATTGCCTCTTTATTTTTGGTTTTCTTCAGCTTGACCATGCTGTTCCTACATGTGTTTGTCTTTTTCTTTTTCACTGAGTTTCTTGGATTTGTGTATTGAGGTATACCTCATATTGTGGTTCCCCATCCTGTCTTTGACAAACTCTTGGGATGCCTCCAGCTCCCCTTAAAAAATACAGTTGCCATGAGCATCCTTCCACATGATCCCTTAGCTGGGTACGATTTTATTTGGGCTGTTAGAACCCAGAGTAGAATTGCTGGCTTGCAAGGTTTGCCTATACTAAACTTGACTGAGGATTGCCAGATGTCCATATGATGATAGGATGATTCTCAAGCGAGGAAAGAATAATGGTGAGGAGAGCAGAAAGAGTGGGGAGAATTTCTGGAGGTACTGGCAGTTCAAAGAGAGGAAGGTATGAAACAGCTGTCTTGGAGACTGGGAGTGTGCACGACCAAGGCAACAGAGCCCACTTGCTGGGCAGTCTGCAGGCTGCTCTTGAGTTAGTGAGAGTGGGCAGTGCTTCTGGGAGAGGTCGGGCATGGAGCAGATGCAGCACAGGGTTCTAAAGGCTCAGGTTAGCAGTACTCCATGCCTGGCACTGTTCTGGGCTCTGTGGGCCCAGGGCGGGCAGTGCCAAGGGGCTACTGATCACCACAGACTCATCATTCTGTGGGTGCCTGGGGAGGCAGGGCTGGTGACAATGTGGTGGGAAGGTCTGTAATTATGTGATCAGGTTGCTCAGCAGGTGTAGGTACTCAGTGTTTCTCTGTCTGTAGCTCTATTTTATATTATAAAAGTGATGCATACCACACCAAGAAAATTTAGGAAAGGGTAAAAAACAAAAGATAAATAAAAAAGTAGATCGTCTGAAATCCATGCTCTCCCCACACTGCCGAGAGGCAGCTGCAATTAGTTAACATTTGGATGTCTTATTATTAAAGAAAAGCACTGTCCCTGCCCAATGGGCCTTTGAGGTCTGACCTCATGGCCAAATGTGAGTAAGTCCCCCCACCAAATGTAGCCAAGCAGCAGTGTGGTAGGCTGAATGGGCCATGAGGGGTCCTCTCCCCATTCCTGGCAGAAATCCAGGAGGCCTGCATGGAGGGGGTGGCCATGAATTGGGTCTTGAAGGTTGAGGGTCCCTTGAGCCTGTCTTGCTGTCTTTATCCCTCCTGTCTCCCCTTGTTCGGTGTCTTTCAAGGGCAGAGCTAGCTCCCAGCCCCTGTCCTGCTGTGTGGCTAATAGGGTGGTCAGGCTGCAGGTGAGACGAGTAGGGACGGCCCACTGTGTGTGAGGCCAGGGGGCAGCGTGGCCTGAGCGTGCTGCTCCACTATAGCCCCTCCATTTGTGCAGTGTGAAGCCTGTGTATGCACAATAGTCATGCAAGGGGAGTCCCTCCACCCCCGACATCAGCCCCTGGTCTGGCACCCACTCCCTAGCAAGAAGGAGAAGCGGGGCGGGGAGTACATGTTCCACCCTCCTGGGTCTGTGTGCCCCTCCAGATAGCAGCGACAGTGAGCTGGAGCTGTCCATGGTGCGCCACCAGCCAGAGGGGCTGGAGCAGCTGCAGGCACAGACCAAGTTCACCAAGATGGAGCTGCAGTCCCTCTATAGGGGCTTCAAGAATGTGAGTGATCCCCACCCCTCAGGAGAGGCCCTGACCCACCCAACCCTTTTACCCTTGCCTCCAGGAAGGGGAGTTCTGGCTCAGGCAGGCCTTCTAGAAACTTCCATGGAATAGCAAATATCCTGGGGCCTTGATGAGGCTCATGTTCTGTGGGAGACCAGTCTGGGGAGTGTGTGGACCAAGCCCCCGAGTCAGTGTTGTGAAGGCCCCGGGCTCCTTTCTGCGTGTCTATGTGCTGGCACAAGGGAAGGGTGTACGAGGGACCAGATTGGCCCAAGGGGACCAGCCACCCCCCCCCCCCACACACACACACCTACCTACCCCTCCTACCTCGCCCCCCAACCACCAGGCTCTCCTGGGGCCTCAGTGGAGCCCAGCAGTGCCTTGGACAGTAGGCGCCTTCAGAGGGAGGAGTCAGGGTGGGGGCTGGGGGTGGCCGAGGCTGCTGAGGGTGACTTACTGCTGCAGGAGTGTCCCTCGGGCCTGGTGGATGAAGACACCTTCAAACTCATTTACGCACAGTTCTTCCCTCAGGGAGGTGAGTCTGAGGCCAGACCCCTGCTCCCGCTTCTCCCAAAGCCCCCACTTTGTCCCTGTGGCAGTTCTGCAGAGGGCGGGTGTCCCTTTATGGGGAGGGGACCCTCACCTCCACCTCTATGCTCCCCACCACCACTTGCTTCCTGGAGGCCTGATGTTGCCTCTATCCCATTGGAAGGGGGTACCCCAGCTCAGGACACAGGTGGACCCCCAGTGGGGCTGCCTGAGGTGGGGGCTTGGCTGCCAGGAGGCTCACCTCACCCCAGCCAGTGCCCTTGTCTCCTCCAGATGCCACCACCTACGCGCACTTCCTCTTCAATGCCTTCGACGCTGACGGGAACGGGGCCATCTGCTTCGAGGTAGGTCTCTGCTGTACCCTCCCACGTCCCCTGTGGCATGCCAGGCGTCCCTCTGTCCTGGTTCACACCCTCGGGCTCTCTAGAGGGTCAGGCCTGATCCTGGTGTACATGGACCCGTGTGTGCCCTGGGGAACAGGTGGACTGTGTTTGGCTGGCCCGGCATAACTGTGAAGTCAGTAGAATTTGGTTTTGCTGTCTGGCCATCCTATTCCCAGCCTTGTCTTCCAGTCCAGCCCAGGGAGCCCAGGGAGCCACTGCGGCACCCTGAGGTGGCAGTGACCCAGGGTGAGTTTGCAGAGGAGAAAGGGACGAGGCCCCACTGAGAGATCTGTGCCGACAGCGGGCTGCAGGCCCCAGCCCCAGAATTCCCCGCCTTTGTCAGAAACAGACAGAGCCCCTGGCCTGAGCAGGCTCCTGCCATCCCAGCCTGGTGTCTCCGCTGTCAGAAAGGGGTGCCTGCCCCCCCCCCCCCCACACACACACAGTGTCCCCAGCAGGGCCTCGCCTGGCTCTGTGTGGGCGGCCATGGGTCCCACCCAGGCCAGGCCACAAGATCATTTGAAGGAGGCATCTCTGTGGAGCCCAGGCCCCTAAAAATAGCTGCAGGTGAAAAGCTGAAACCTCTTTGGGGAGGAAACCCATGCTGAGAGCCAGGCGTGATCGATAACCACTCGGCCAAGGGCGGTGACAGGAAAGCCTCCCGACCAGCTGAGGGCTGGAGGGGGTGGGGGGCGTGGGGGGTGGAGGTGGCGGGGGGGGGGGGAGGGGGTGAGGATAATAGTAGCTCTGACATCGCATCCTAACGTTGCTGCATTCCTCTCTGTGCCCGCCCACCCAGTGCTGCACTGACCCCACCTGGGTGACCACGGGCCCGCCCCTCGGCACACTCTCAGGGCTCCTGTGCGTGTGAGCATGTGCAGTGTTCCCAGCGCCTTCCCTGTTCTCCGTGAACCTGCACACAGTACAGACCCCGTCAGCACAGAGCGGGAGACAGCAGGGAAAACTCACTGTCCCCGGGCCCCTCCCTGTGACCAGTTTCTGCAGATCCTTCTCGAGGCTCCTGAGATGCCTGGGAAGGGGGTGTGGGAAGGGTGCTGGTGTGAGGTACACACCAGGGCGTTGTGGTGGTTTCTCTCGTTCTGAAATCAGAGGCTCAGACTGCTCAGCAGGGCCCCTCTGTGCCGGGGGGCAGGGGAGGGGGCGTGCCAGGAAGGCCCAGGTTCCTCTCCTGTGGCCATCACTCTCCATCCCCCGAGGGAGGGCTCTTTTGATACCGTTAGGGTGGTGGTGGGTCTCTGGGGGCTGTATCAGTGGCTCAGTTGAGGGTGCTCGTGCCGAGGCCCCTCTGCCTGGCACCTCTCAGGCTGTCCCCTCCGGTGTCATCCGGCCTTCCACGTGCTTCTCTGCATGTGAGATAGCGCCTCTGGGTCCACAGGGTGTGTGTTCTCCATGATGACCTTTCCCCTGACCCCGGGGTCTGCTGTGGAGGCTTTTCCAGGAAGGAGGAGGGCAGTGTCTCCCCAGGGACCGCCCACCAGCAGGGCTCCACGCTGGCTGCTCACAGGCCAGGAGGGTCCCGCCGGTTGGGATGACACTCAGCCCCCTCATGGCTCAGACCCAACGTGTTCTGGAAATGGAAACTCAGGTCCGTTTATGGGCATTTACAGGGATCCCGATGTTTTTGTATGTTCTTGAGAGACAAGACCCATATTAATTAAAATGGATTGATATGGGAAAATATTATAACTTCCCTGCCCTCACCAAAGACTACCAGGAAATAGATGGGCAAGACCAGCAAACCTTAGCATGGAGCCGTGGTCCCACGTTCTCCCTCAGGGCCACCCTCCTGCTCTGGTCCTCCTGGGTCCCCCGGGCTGTGCCAGAGGAGGGCGCCTGAGGCTGGCCTCCCCGCCTGGGCACAGACAGTGCTGCACGCAGATGCCATCCAGGGCCTTGCTCATCCACCTCACTCATCTGCAGGGCCACCGCTCCCTTGGAGAGTTATGGCTGGTGTGTGTCTCAGGGCGGCTGTGGCTACCTCTACCCTTTTCCCTCCGAAGTGACCCGCTCCCAGTGACTGACCACACAGAGTGTCCCCTGAGCAACCAGGGAGAAGGCCTGCAACCTCAGTCACACCCCCAACCCCACCCCTGGCTGAGCTCCTGCCCTGTGCTCCACCCCGCACCCCTCGGGGGCACGCTGGGTGTCTTAGTTTGGAGGCCTCTCTGCATCACTGTGTCGCTTATAGGAGCCCCTCAGCCCCCAGGGCTCTGCCTCAGGGACAGCCACAGAGCAGGGCTGTGGATGTGATAGGCTTCTTATGCCTGGGATTTAAGGCAAGGAGTCACAGAACTAGCGATGGCCCCACCCACTACTGTGCTGTGTGGGTTGGCAATTTAGAACTGGGAAGCTGGCTGGACTTGGGGCCACCTGTGTGTCACCGAGGATGGGCCAGTGGCTCACAAGGCACATTGCCACCACCTCTCCCTGGTACCATCGCTGCTATACGACACACACGGAGGGACACTGAACGGGACATTCCTCGGGGTGGTTGACCACGAGGGCTTCCGCACCACAGACCCGGGTCTGTGAAGGCCAGAGGGGAGACAGCGGTGCCCCCGGGGCCCACGCGAGACGGGGCCCTGTATGGGATTCCAGGCCTACACCTCCCACCAGGGAGCCTGTCAGACCCCAGAGGAGAGGGAGGGGCGTGAACTCCGATGCTTTGACTCTTCACTGCTGAGGAAACCGCCAGCAAGAGTCAGCGGTGCCCTCAACTCCAAGGACTGTCCAAGGTTTTCCTAGAGACACTTTGATTTTCTTCACCTAAATGCACACATGATGTCAAGAGTCCCATAGATTACAGGTTATAGACCTTGGAAAACAGCAGCTAACGCTCCACATGCCCGAGGAGGCAGCCTCCTCTTTTAGCTGACTGTCACTGTTCTCGCAGCAGCTCGCCTCCACTCCTCCTTCCTGACTGCATCTCAGACATGGCCTGCGGCCGTCTGCCCTGTGGTGGGGGCGGGGCCTCCCAGGCACACACCTTTCCATCCCCAGCTTCCCACAGAAGTACAGGATTCAGATTGGACAAGGACTCGCGGTTTACCTGATCGTGGGAGTTTGCGCCCAGTAAGCCTTGCAGTACATTGTGGCTCTCCTCTTCTGCACACATCCTTACTCTGCCTGCCATTGGCAATTTTCCGAGTTTTCACTTGCCTGGGGTCTGGACCTCATCATTAACTTACCCCAGGTCCTTCTCCAGCCATCTGGACGGGCACCTCCCAGAGGACACGTCTCCTCAGCCTTAGACTCCAGCATCCACTGGGGCTGGGCACCTCCTGGGGGTCTCGTCCCCCCTTGCCTACTTCAGGTCTCCTGGTTCCTGGGTCCCATCACCCTCCTCCTGCCTACTTTACTCTTTCTTCTCGGGCACGTCTTCCAGTAGCCATCTAGGAAGAAAGTATGTGGGAGGTAGACGTCTCTTGTTTGACGTGTTGTGTGGGACCAGAGCCGTGGTGGGAAGCTGTGCTCCTTCAGGATGGTGGCCATCAGGCCACTGGCCTCCTCCCCCAAATGTTGTCCAGAAAGCAAAGCCTGTGACCTCTGGCCCTGTGGACGGGGCTCGATTCTGCTTTTCTCTTTGGTTTTGTTTTTCTCTCTGAAAGCCTAGAGGCGCTCTTTGCACCCAGTTTTCTGAAATGGCCTCGGGATACATGCCTGCCGGTGACCCTGCGGGCTGTTGGCAGGTGTGCGAGGCCTCAGCAGGCCCTGCACGGCACAGCCCTCCGTTGTGGGAGGTCTTCCCTTACTTCTCGCCCTTCGTGCCTGTGTCCTCCCTTCCTCCTGGCACTGCTGCTGTTCCTGCTCCGGGGCCTCTCTTTACCGCCATTTCTCCCCTATTTTCCAGCTCTGCCTCCTCCTCCCCCTCCGCTTCACGGAAGATTCCACGTGCTTCTCCAACCATTCTTCCGAGTATGTCATTTTGCTTTCTTATTTTTTTATTTCCAAAAGCTTTTTCTTGTTCTTAGTTATTCCTCTTTTATAGCCTCCTGTTCTTATTTTAGGAAAGTCAGATTTTCAATCTCCAAATCCAAAAGTTTTTGTTTAGTTTTTTCCTCCTGTAATAATTTTTGTTTCTTCCAAATCCATTTTCTCTCTTTCCCTTCGGCTTTCTCTTTTGTGACACAGGCTTCCTCAGATCCAGAAAGTATACAGTTTGAGTGGGGACTAAGCCCCGTGGTGTACGGCCTGCCCCTCCACAGGCTGCCCCCTCCGCCTTCCTGGCACAGGCCTTCTCTGCCCCCCTTCTCTCAGGAAACCCCGGGGGGACCGCGGGCGGGAGGCTCAGCCTGCAGGCTTCCTGGGAGTGGAGGGAAAGACTGGCGTCCCCCCAGCTGTGGTGACACAACAGTGGCCATTTCCATGTGGAAGCCGTTGGAACATCTGTCTTGTCACATTAGTAATCAATGTCCACCACACTCAGAGGTTTGTCCTGGCCCAGAATTGAACACTGTTAGCTTAGCTTTGGAAGCTGGAAGGTTTCAAGCACCCTGACATGCAGATCCTGGCAAACTACAGGGAAGGCACCCCTTTATGAAAGAGTGCCCCCCGGTGTCCTCCATCAGAACAATGCATTATGGTCTGAGACACCATATGTTTGAATGGCTTTACTTGAGATGATCAGTATCAGCCACCATGTCATCCCCACCACACACACACACACACACACACACACACACACACACATGCATACACTCACACACATTTACACATATGCACACATATGTACACACACATGCACATGCGCACACACTGTCAGCCTCATGGACCCCTGCCTGCTCTGTAATGGAAGCCCCTCACTCTAGAGCTGTGACTCAGTGGAAGCCACACAGCGAACTGGAAACAGAATCCGGAGTCAGATGGTCACCCCTCCCCTTCCCTCCCTCCCAGGACTTTGTGGTTGGCCTCTCCATCCTCCTGCGAGGCACAGTCCAGGAGAAGCTCAAGTGGGCCTTCAACCTCTACGACATTAACAAGGATGGCTACATCACCAAAGAGGTACGGGGACTGAGGCGTGGCCCGTCTGTCCTCCTGCCCCCACGGCTGCTGCCCAGGCTGTCCTGCCTCCCCCCCCCCCCCCCACCCAGAGACCAGGTCGGGGACAGCCGCCAGGGGCTTCTCCTCTCCTGGGCTCTGTCCTGGGCCCCTGAGTGCAGGGAGCATGGGGCTGTGTGCCCCTCACCACACATCTGGGTTCAGTTCTGCAAGTGTCCTAGGACCATCCCTTCTTACAGAAGGGCCTGGGGAGACACAGGTGGAGAAGCCTAGGGTGGGGCTGGCCTTGGCTCCCACCAATCAAGGGGAAACGGGGGGCCCTCACCACATGGGGCCACAGTTGGGTTCTTTTGGCCCAAACACTTTTTGTATATGAAATAGTAGCTACAGTCTCAAATTTTGGAGACAAAAAATCTACCTCTGACCTTTCTTGAAGAGTCAGAGCTGTCACTGGGCAGAGCAGGGGCGGGGGCAGAGCAGGGGGGCCTCCAGCTGGCTCAGACCTGCCCTGGAGGGGTTCTCCACCCTTGGGTGCAGCCCTCCCCTCTGGCCCTTGCACCCCCCCCATCCTTGCAGCTGGACTCATGCCAGCCCATCCGCCCCTCCAGGAGATGCTGGCCATCATGAAGTCCATCTATGACATGATGGGCCGGCACACCTACCCCCTCCTGCGGGAGGACGCACCCCTGGAGCACGTGGAGAGGTTCTTCCAGGTGAGCGCTGCGGCCAGAAGAGGAAGGGGCTCCTGCTCAGGGCACCTGGGCGAGCCCCCCTGAGCCTCCCCCTCCCACAGGAGGGTAAATGGGCATGCCTGGTCAGCTGAACCTCGGCTCAGGGCCGGCTGGGCTCATAGATTCCAAGGCAGCTGACATCTCGGCCGTGTCCTGGTGCCTCCCAAGAGCTCCCCAGCTCCTCCAGGGAAACTGTCTGCAAGAGGAATGGGGTTGGGGTGACTTCTCTGTGTGTCCATGGGACACGTGGCCCTTTTGTGCCTTGGTTGCTCCATCTGTCCTACTTGCCTATCAAGGTGAATTCTGGGAATTGTAAGCTCAGGAGGCCGTCAGAAGCATCTGGGGCTGGAGGGCAGACTGGGGAGAGGTCAGCTGTGGGTGCGAGGGGCTGAGGATCCAGTGTAGGGGACAGAGGGGATAGGTTAGGTAGAGGAGGCCCACCCTCTGCCACGGCCTCAGGCCTGGGACAGGGACTGTCCCTGGGGAGACACAGACTCATCGAGGGTGTGGCTTGGGTTGCAGAAAATGGACCGGAATCAGGACGGGGTAGTGACCATTGATGAGTTCCTGGAGACCTGTCAGAAGGTAGGTGTCCTCTCCAGTTGAGAACACTTTGTGTCCTGCCCCAGCCAGTCTTCAGGCCACTCCCCACCCCCAAGCTCCACTTTCACTCTTTCATCTGAACCCCTCCCCCGGCTCCTGCCGGCCGCAGCCCACTTGGGCAAGCCATAGCTCAGCCCTGCCCTTGCGTGCTTTGACTTAAAGGGGGCAGATGTGGGGCCAACAGGGGGTGATGAGGCAATGTGGCCCTTGGGCAGGGTCACGCTGGGGGACAGGCCCCTGGAGCCTCCCAGTTTTGCTGACTCTCCTCTGCAGAGCATCCTCGGGGCCGGGGAGGCAGGGCATCAGACCTCTGCCACTTGCCTCGCTCCCAGAGTGACCTGTCCATGACCTTTGGCCTCCGCTGGGTGAGCAGCCAGGGAGGTTTGTCCTTCAGTGAGTTAGCCGATCCCAGGAGTGACTTCTCTGTGTGTCCATGGGACATGTGGCCCTTTTGTGCCTTGGTTGCTCCATCTGTCCTACTTGCCTATCAGGGTGAATTCTGGGAATTGTAAGCCCAGGAGGCCGTTAGAAGCTGCAGTCAGGCCTTGGGGCTGAAGACAGGCTGGGCCTGACCAGCTCCTCCCAGCCCAGGGACACAGACAGAGGGGTCCCTGCAGAGGCCGGTCCCTGACCAGAATCTGCTCAAGGTGACCAGAGGTGGGCACCGCCTGCCCTGTCCACCTGGGTCCGACCCAGCCTCTCGTCCTCTCTCCACGCAGGACGAGAACATCATGAGCTCCATGCAGCTGTTCGAGAACGTCATCTAGGACACATGGGGGATCCCCAAGTGGCCATCGTCACCACCTCAATCCTGCCAGGAACAGCTCCATGAGAAACTTTTTTCTAATATATTTGCAAAAAGTGAACAGTTTGCTACACACACACACACACACACACACACACACACGTGCGTGCACCATTCCTCTGGGCTAGGTGGGGGAGGGGTGCTGCATCTGGTTGGGAGCTGGGTCCAGGTGACATGAGCTACACCCCCAGCCAGCCCACCCCAGGCCCGCGGAGTGAGGCTGCCTGTGCAGTGGGCTGAGGGAAGAGCAGTGTCTACAGCCATTGGCTGCTGGGTGTGCACAGGGAAGTGCTCAGCTCCCCTGCAAAGCAGGCTCGTCTCCAGAGTGAAGGCCCCTCCCTCCTGCTTCCCTTCTTTGACACCACCCATGGGCCAGGCTCTGGTCTTCTTGTCTCCCAGCCATTCCTAGCCCACTGACCACACTCCCAGAATGCACCTCACCGCAGAACCCTGAGGGACAGCCGGGGTAAAGGGTGTTCGGACTAGGAAAGAAGTGATGGAGGCAGAGCCTGCTGCTTCCTGGAAAGGTTTCCTGGTGAGCTCTGCTGCGAGGATGAGGGGCCATCCCTGCTGTCCCTCCATCCCAGGAAGGGGCCCTTTAAGCTCAGGGTTGGGTTTCCTGGTGGAGGATGTGAGGAGACTGTGCCGACCCCACGAGATGGGAGAAGCCCTCCCCTACTTGCCCAGGCCTGGCTCAGTGGGGACACAGTGGTGGCGCTGCCCCCACCCCTCAGGCTCTAAACTGTTTGCCCCAAGTCATCGTAGGTTCCAAGAAGAGGCCATGTGGCTCAGGGACTGGCCGCCCAGGAGCCCGGGTGGCGATCCAGCCCAGGAAGGGCTGCTCGGTCCCTTGTCCCTCAGCCTCCGTCTCCCTTGGCCCAGCAGGTTGGTTGCGCTCCCCTCTGGTTGGGGTCCTGAAGCAGTGTTGACACCCTCCACAGGGGCTCACCCCAACCCGATACAAAAAGCACAAGCACCCCCAGAGCTCAGGTGGAGCCCACGAGGAGCTGAAGACACTGCTTTTCCGTGACGAGGCCCCTCAGGTGGGCTGAGCCTGGGCCCGGGCGCCCTGACACCGTGGCCCGCAGGTGGCCCAGGGAAGGAAGCAGGGGTCTGTTCTGTGACTCAGAGCAGTTGGGGCTCAAGCCCGTCCCCAGCCCAGCTCACCAACATTCAAAAGCACAAACCCCGGACTCTGCTTGGCTGGGTTCTGCTCTGGGATGGGGCCAATGTCCGCCTGAGGCCAGAGACAGCAGCGAGGGCTGGGGCCTGAAGTCGGTGGGAGGCCCACAGGGGCCTCCAGGACACACAGAGAGATGACTGCCCCTGCCTGCCCAGGCAGCAGGGACTTCCGAGGAACATTCCCAAACATACATTCCATCGGCTCCCATCCCGCCTCTGCTCGGCCTGGCCCAGGGTGAGCAGGGCCTTCAAGAAAGGGTGGGATGGCGGAGGTCATGGAGACTGGTCTGGTTCGGCCATGGGGACTCCTGGGCACCCACAGGTGGTCCTCCCCTTGGAGTTGCACTGACACCCCATCTCCAGTCTGACTGGGGGTCCCTCTCTTCCTCCAGGAGGCATCAGCTTTCCCTGGCTCAGGGATCTTCTCCCCCCACCCCCAGCCCAGTCCCCCATCTGGTATAGCTCTGCTTCTCAGGGGCCAGGTCATAGGAGAGGGTCACACCATCCCCCTGCCCCCCTTGGCCTCGGCCAGACTGGCTGCCGTCCAGCCAGGAGAGGCCTGTCTCCCACGCTGGGACGAGGACTGGCCGCATGTCTGCATGGCAGAAGCGTCTCCCCTGGGCACACCTGGGAGGGTGGCTCCTGTTCTCAGCGCCCACCAACATCAGTCCTGTATATTTTAATAAAATAAACTTGACAAAGGAGTGGGACTCACCTTGACTTATCCTGTGAGTTTTGGTCCAGCCCCTCCCACCTCTGCTCTCATCCCTGGCTCCTGCCCAGTGCTATGCTGGTGAGTGTTTAACAGGCCCCGAATGGCAGCATGAGCCAGTTTCTACGCTGGATTTCAAGCTCCCGATATGATGTCCCTGGAGGGCGCAGTTGGGAGCCTTTATGAGAAATGCCAGCCTGCAACCCTCACACAGCCAGCGGGCAGGGTACCTTCTGGAGGTGCCATTTATATCTTGTCCCCAGATCACTTTTCTCTTCCAGTTCCAGGATGTCATTTCTGCATGTCCCCTGGACTGGAGGCCACAGGACACAGAGCAAAAACAGAATTTGCCTGAAGATGTCTTCCTTTCCTGCTTTTTATTTTCAAAAGTGTAAACTCAGGAAGGATTATGCCAGGGGAGGGGCAAGAAATGAAAACCTGGGGAAGGAGTGAAAGGGGGTCCCTAACTTGGAGATAGAGAAGAGGTGGGTTCTGGGGGTATTGGTAGTGCTTCAAGGGCCAGATCCAAGGCCATGTGACATCATCACAGCGACGAGACCAAGCCTCTCTGGGTCACCAGCTTTGCCTGATGAGCGTCTCAGCAGGAGCTAGGAGGGAAGATGAGAGGACCCCCTACCACCACACACCCTGAAAGCTCCACCCCACCTGAAACCGAGGGCCTTGGCACACTCCTGGCAAGGGAGCCGCCTGACTGCTGTTGGGGATGGGATGGCCTGCATTTGCCATTGGCTGGCCACTATGTGGAGCCCATTCACCCTGGTCACAGCCTGATGGGAGGGATGGGGAAGCCGAGCTGAAAGGTATTAAGACCTCTCAGCCATTAAAGAATAGAGTCAGGACAGTGACTCCAAGCTGGGTATAAGCACTGAAATATCCCATTCACGATGGGCCAAAGAGCTCAAAATAGGGAAAGCCCATCCATCATCCATCCACCATCCATCCACCATCTACCTACCATCCATCCATTTTCCACCATCCATCCATCCACCCGCCATCCATCCATCATCCATCCACCACCCATCCACCATCCATCATTCATCCACCATCCATCCATCATCCACAATCCATCCATCATCCATCCATCATCCACCCACCATCCATCCATCATCCATCCATCATCCACCCACCATCCATCCATCATCCATCCATCATCCACCCATCCACCATCCATCATTCATCCACCATCCACCCACCATCCATCCATCATTCAACCACCATCCATCCACCATCCATCCATCATCCACCATCCATCCATCATCCATCCACCATCCATCCATCCACCCACCATCCATCATCCATCCATCTACCAACCACCATCCATCCATCATCTACCTACCATCCATCTGCCATCCATCCATCACCCACCCATCATCCATCCATCATCCATCTATCCACCATCCATCCATCCACCCACCATCCATCCACCATCCATCCATCCACCAACCACCATCCATCCATCCACCATCTACCTATCATCCATCCATCCATCATCCATCCACCATCCATCCATCATCCATCCATCAATTTGTGCATCTACTCAGCACTTTCCTGTTCCTGACACTCAGTGCAGAGGGGATGGCTGGCTGTGTCCTCTGTGTGGCTATAATGGCAGTGAGGAGTCTAGAAGGACCCCTGGGAAATCAGTCATGGAGATAGGATTAGGGGAAAATTATAGGACCTTGTCAACTATAAATAAAGAGGTAAAAATCAAAATATTAGTCATCATTTCAATAATGTACATATACATGATAAATGTAACATATCGCATATTTGGGTTTATCCAATAAATGCAAGGTTTAACATTAAAATAAAAAGAAATGGGCTCTTGGCCTAGCCGATTTTGCTTGGTATTGAGAGCATCAGCCCATGGACTGAGGGTCTAAGGTTCAATTCCGGTCTAGGGCACGTACAGCCCCAGTCGGGGCTTATGAAGGAGGCAACCAGTTGATTCATCTCTCTCACACTGATGTTTTTCTCTCTCTGTCTCTCCCCTCCCTTCCAATTTCTCTAAAAACCAATGGAAAAAATATCCTCGGGTGAGGATGAAAAAAATACAGGCTCATTAGTTTCCAATAATATGGAGTATTCAAAAATCTAGATTCTAGATTACTCTTTTCACTGAAAACAACACAAATTCTGGTTTCACCTGGGTCAGCGACAGTCACATGGACTGTCTGAACCAGCTGGTCGTAAAGGGAACATGCAGAGGCCAGCTGCCTGCAGAGTGAGCTCAGACAGGTTCTGAGATTGGAGAGGAGAGTGGGATATAGGTGGGGCCCAAACTGCACAGGGAGGTGACTATGGCCAGTCCCAGAGCCAGCATGACCAGCAGTTATCCTGTGCCTACATAAGGCCAAGATGAGGGCGTCTGGAAGAAACTCTCTACCATCTCACTCAGACTCTGCCCACTTACATGGGGAAATTGCATAAATCTCCAAGAGAAGATAAAGGCCGAATTAGACCTTGTCCAGAGCTGAGAGGTCCTGTAATGGGAGTGGGCCTGATAGGAGGCCTGGGATGGGCCTGGAATATACTCAGGTTCAGTCTGAGCAGGCACTACATGCAGCCCTCTCTTGGGTGGTGGTGGAGGCCATGCAACCCACAAACTTCCCCCGACGGCTCCCCTGACTGCCCAGGGCCATCAGTGCTAGAACTGGGCTCCCTGCTGTCTGCTGGGTGCCTTTTGGCTCTGTCTATTCCTGACCAGGAATCCCCAGCATCCTCTAACTCACCCTGCCCTACCCATCTTCGCTCTCACAGCTGGACTCAGGCCCAGGGCCCCTCAGCTCAGCTCTCTGGGCTGGCTTTGAAAATTCCCAAACTGTCTTTTGGATGCAGAATCTATGCATACCCCACCCCTCTGACCAAGATGGCCCATCCATTGCCCTGGCAGTAAAGGCCTCAGGAGCGTCTCTCTCATGCAGTCTCATGTGTGTGCTGAGGAAGGCCAGCTGATTGGACACCAGCCTGCTGCCTCTCTAGCATTCCCCTCCTCTGGCAGTAGCCCCCAGTCTCCCTGGGGATCCCTCCCTCTCTCTATCCAGAAAGTCGGGGACCCTAACTCCAAGCCAGCCCTCAGCCCGTTGGTACATGTCTTCCCTGCTCAGAGTGGTTGGTTGAGGGTGGGCACCTGGAGCCAAGGGGGACAAGGGAAATCCAAGCCGGGAATGCTGGGAAAGGCTCTGCTCCTCACCATCTGAAGCTTCAGGGGCCTGAGTCGTGGGGCTGGAGCTGCTATTTGGTAACTGGAGGAGCCAGGGAATGAAGCCAGAGCAGAAGAAGGGTAAGCTGGCTGAGGGATGGAGACAGAGAAAGCAAGGGGGAGGGGGCAGGGTTCAGCCCTTGAGCTCAAAATCAAACTATACCTTAAGCAAGCCCCTCCCAATCTCAGATTTGTCACCATGTGAGCCGCTCATAGGTTCCCCACCCCCAACACTCCGTCCCAAGCTCGCTTAACATTTCTCATCTGCTACAGCCCTTAATGTCAAGCTCAGCCGTGGGGCTGAATGTGCTTTCCAGATGTCAGTGAGCCCTGAGGGAAGGGGGTCAGGACAACACGCCCAGCTGTCTCCCTGCCAGACTGTGGGCTCTTGCCAGCAGAAGCCCTGGTTCACCCGTGGGGGCCCCAGGAGGGCCCTGCGGCGAAACATGGGGAGGGCGTGGCCACTGATGCTGCTGCACCGAAGGCTACAGGGAAGGAGCCGCTGCCGTGGAGCGGACAGCCCAGGTGAGCTTGCTGGGTCAGGGGCCAGCTCAGGAGGCACCGGGGTCAAAGTCTGTTTGAAACACGTGGCCTGCACTGTAGGGCACCTCCTTCTGGAGCACCCACCCCTACCCCACCCAGCCCAGCTCTCCTCCACCCACTTTCCTGTCCTGAGCAATTCTGGCTGAATCCTACTCCTTGGAGTTTCACTAACGAAACCAGGCAGTGCTGTCCCCGTTTTGAAAAATCACCAAATACAGGAAGACATCCAGAAACTAAAAATAAGGCCCCAGAGAGCAGGCCATCAGTCAGCCCCAGACTGCCACTGCCAGCTAGTGGCCCGCCAAGTAAGACTGCGACAGCCCCCAGGCTCTCGGAGTGGAGAACCCATTTCTCCGTTTTGTTTCTCCAAGGGGAGCAGGCCGTGCTCTCCCAGCTCTGCCGTGGTCACGTTTCTGGGGCACTCCTGTTTGAACAGTCCCCAGGCCCTGGTGTCTACAAGTGCCATCTTTTTGTACATTCGCATGTTTGTGGCCCAAAAAGCAACTCTGTGCTTCTAAAAGGCATGGAGAACAGAATGGATGCCTCTCCTCTCTCCCTTTGTGTTGGTAACTTCGGCTCCAGCCAGCAGGTTAGTACAAATTAACCTGTTTACAAATTCACTCATCTTTTCTTCTGCAATGTCGACTCTGCCATTAACCCATCTAGTGCACTTTTCATCTCAGATATTGTAGTTTCCATCAATGGACGTTTGCTTTGGATCCCTTTGAAAACTATCTTCCATGTTTCTAATTAACTTTGAACAGATGGAGTACAGTTGTAGTAACTGTTATAATATTCTTGTCTGTTAATTCTAACATCTGTCAGTTCTGAGTTCCATTAAAATGCTAGATTCTTCCCGCTATGGGCCATGTTTTTCTGCTTCTTTCCAAGCCTGGGCTATCTTTGATTAGATATCAGAACTTGTGAATTTGACCTTGTTGGTTGCTGGATATTTTTTATTTATTTCTATAAACATTATTGAGCTTGGCCTGTGATGTAATTAAGCTACTTGCAGCGTTCGATCCTGGTGGATCTTGGTTTTATGATTTGTGGGGCATTACTCCCCACCTCCCTATGGAGGCTAGACCTTCATGAGTACTCTACCCCATGTCCGGAGATTTCTGAGTTTTCCAATCTGACTAGTGGGAAGAGGCACTGCTCCTGGCCTTGTGCAATCTCTTGACACTGTTCCCTCTGATTCTTCTCGATGATTCTTTCCCTGTTCTCAGGTAGTTGCCTCGCAGACATGCACTGCTCAGGACTCTGCTGGTCACTTGAGGGGGAACCTCTACAGAATGCCCGGGTCTCTTCTCTCCAGTACTTTGTCCTGCAAACTCTAGCTTCCTTGGTCTTACCGGGCCTCGGCTCCATTTCTGCAGCTCATGGGGCATGCAGGCTCCACTTTGGCCCACCCTCCTTCTGCCACAGCCTGGAAACCCTCTCAAAGCATTAAGCAGGGGCAGCCTTAGGGTCTCATTTGTTTCCTGTCTGATATCACTGTTCTTCATTACTTGATGTCCAATTTCTTGAAAACCATTGTTTTGCATATTTTGTCTGAGTTTCTTGTTTCATGCAGGGTAAATCCTGTCCCTCTTACTCCATCTTGTCCAGAAGCAGAAGTCCTCCTCTCCTTGCCATTTGGAAGGCGTGGCTCCCCGACTCTGCCTAAGTTATGCGTTCCCCTGCCTCCCTGTTCCCTGCAGTTTTTCTGATTGCTCCTCTGGTGCTGCCCACCCTTACCGGGTGGGTCTCCTGCTAGGGTTATGCCAGGCTCTCTAGGACATTCCCCCTGTTCACACTCACTCCCACAGTCTTCCTTTCTATCTCTATGCTGACCTCTTTCTATCTTGAAGCCAGACTAGAGCCCCACGCTGCAACTGCCCACTCTGCAGTCCCCACTTGAATGTCCCACAGGCACATTAAATACAACCCATCCAAAACCCAGCTCACCATCCTCCCCCAGAGCTGCTGTCTCTCCGGAACTTGTTTCCACGAATAGCACTGCCATCACCAGGCCAGAGACCTAGGAGGCAGCCTTGCACCTCCTTCCCGCTCACTCCCAACTCCTGTCATCACTAAGGACTGTCAGTTCTACCTCCTGAACATCTCTGATCTCTAATCATCTCCGCTGCACACCAGCCACCACTGCTCTCCGCCGTGCCACCCACTCAGACACCTTTCCTTGGAGGATGACCAGTCGCCTTCTTGGGACAACTGAAGCCCTTGATTATCTGGCCCTTGATTAAGTCTTGGACCTCTTGCCCAGAGCCCCTTTCCCAGTATAGGTCCTCATTTGCCAGAGGCCTGGAGAGCTGGGTTGTAACTGCCTGGCTAATTAAACCACCTCTTCAGGAGAATGCCTGTCCTCTGACGCTGGAGATTTTGCCTCCCACTATCCTGTCCTGAGCCCAACACAGAACATGTGAAGACGGGGCTGCTGCGGATGGGTGTAAAAGGCTGGACCTGGGGTCAAAAATGGTGGTTCCCCTGCTCACTGCCTGTGTCAGCTTGCGCGAAGCACTTCCAGCCTCAGGTGTCCCGTGTGTAAAATGGGTGCAATCATCCCTCCTCTCCTAAATAACACGCCAGAGATTTGCCTTTGTCAACCAGCGCGCTATAATTTGGTTTGTTCTACCGCATTTGCCCAACGATGGAAATGGTGCCCTGCTCAGAGGCAGGGACCCGACACGGGGAGGGGAGCGCGGCGCCCAGGGTCAGGGCACAAAACGTCAGGAAGACTCGTTTTCACGTCGCTGTGAGAGAAGGGTGCCATCCTGCCGGCTCCCGCGGGTACCACCCAGAGGCCTGCAGGCTCCAGCGGGCCCGCCCTCCAGCGTTGGGCCCGCCCCTCCAGCGTGGGCCCGCCCTCCGCACGTGACTTCCGGGACAGGACGCAGCGCCCTGCTACTGGCCGTCGTTCTGGACGTCACCCGGAGCGCCGCCTCTGCCCACGTCCTATCCGAGAAGCCGAGGACGCGCTGCAGCGGAGGTCCCCCTGCGGGTCCTAGTCGGTGACACAAGTCTCTTGGCGCCCGCCAACCCCAGCCCCCAGCCCCGCGAGCCTGGTCCGATAGCGCAGGGCGCGCTCCCGACACCCGCCGCGGCCAGGTAGGTCGGGTTCGGGCCGGCGTGGGGGCATCCCCCGCGCGAGGCCAGGACTGGACCTCGGGCCGCCACTCGGACCACGCCGCCGGGCGCTCGTGAGCGCCCACTGAATGCAGGGGACCTAGCTGAGCATGTAGGGAAACCGAGGGGCTGGCCCGGGCGCAATGCGTGGGGACTGACGGTGGGACGCTGTCCCCAGGTGCACACTTGGGTGCTGTTTCCTCCTCACGTCCCTGCATCCTTTGTCAGGGTTGGACCGAGCTCGGGCTTTGCTGCAGAGAGGGAACGAACAGCTGATGCGCCGGGGCCACATTCTCACTGACACCTTGGCAGGTGACGGCTCCTCTGGAGGCCTCAGTGCCCCTTTCTGTAAAATGGGGCGCACTGTCCGAGGGGTTTGTGGTAGGACGAGCGAGAACCTGCATGTGCTGTTCACGTGGGAAGGGCACAGTGTGGGCTGGGGTTATCTTGGAGAGCAGGTGAGCAACCAGCCTTATCCCAGAGGCGGTAGGCAGCCAGCAGGTTCCCCTGAGCGTGGCTGAGAGCAGGCAGAGTGTCTGGGCATGAGGATCTTTTGGAGGACCCTGCTTCTCACCCAGTCTTATGGGCTAAAGTGCCCTAGGCGGGGTGGGCTAAAGCTAGATTATGTTGCTTGTACACCACCTGGTTTCTGAACCAAGAACTTCAATGTCACCTGGACATGGATTGAAGTCCCAGCTCTTTCCCCTCCTTGGGAACATAGGAAATCCCTTAACCTCTCTAACTCTTAGTTTTTATGCCTGTAAAATGGACTAACAATACCTACCTTTCACAATTATCAAAATAAATGAGACATTGTGGATAAAGCACTTAAATGAGACCTGGCATTCAGTGGGAGTGATTACTGTTGTATGTATTTTACCAGGTGCAGTGTCTGAGTGCACCCACTTTGGCTAGATCTGTGGTCGGCAAACTGCGGCTCGCGAGCCATATGCGTCTCTTTGGCCCCTTGAGTGTGGCTCTTCCACAAAATACCACGGCCTGGGCGAGTCTATTTTGAAGAAGTGGCGTTAGAAGAAGTTCAGGTTTAAAAAATTAGGCTCTCAAAAGAAATTTCATTCGTTGTACTGTTGATATTTGGCTCTGTTGCCTAGTTTGCCGACCACTGGGCTAGACCAACCTTTATCGGTGGCAGATTGGGTTATATAAGACAGGAGGGCAGGAGGCTTGAAGCCCCATTTTTCTGGTCAGACTCATTGGCCAGCACAATAGTTAGATCAGTTACCTGGGTCTAATGTGTCTCTAACTGAACAAGGCCGATTGAATCATTAGATGAGGACCAGGAGTCTGGGACTACCCTCCACATGCCTGAGCAGAAAGGGCTGAATTTAAAAGCAAGGAGCCAGGTAGGGGAGGGATTGTTTGGAGGTCAGACTTAGATTAGAAATAAATCAAAAGGGATTTCTCTTTGAGTGAACTGGAACTTGAAACAGGGTCTGAGCCCTGTTGGTACCTTCTAGGTGATTGGAAGAAGGAGGGCACAGCCATGCCTCCTGAGGTTGACAATCGCCAAGCTTTCCCAAGTAGTGAAAAGTCAGCCCCTGCTTCAGGCATTTGTTCCTTCAACAGAGAATAGCTGAGAGCCTCTGCGTGCCAGGCACAGTGGACTCCACCGTGAGACCGACTGGTGAGAGAGACAGGCGAGGCCCCAGAGCGGAGAGGAGACAGCCTGGTGAGGCCTGTCAGGCCTGGGCCCTGCCCTTTGTCTGCAGCCTTTTCCCTCAGGCAGCCTGGGCTCCAGCAGGAAAAACTAAGCATTTACTGTCTGGAGAGGCGGGTGGGGGCAGCTCCTGGAAGGCTGGAGCAGGGGGATTGTGGCTTGGTAATGGGAGCAGGGGGAAGCATTTTAAGTAGGAGGGTAACAATCAAATTGTCATTTAAAGAATTGCTTATGGCAGGTGTGAAGCCATTTTTCCCAGTGCTCATTTGCCTATGGTGGGCCCCACTCTTACCTAATTCCTAGTTCTCCTCATCTTAGCCCAGCCCAGCCCAGCATCACTTCCTCAAGAAACTAGACAAAGCCCTACCCTGGGAAACCAAACCAGCAGGGAGCTCTTTTGCAAGGGAGCAGGGTAGCCCCAGCTTTTCTTTCTCACCTGTTTTACTGAAGAGCCTTAGAAATCTTATATGACAGCAGCTTCAATTTATAAAGGGGTGAATTGAGGCCCTGGAGGGTGATTATCCAAGGTCACAAAACCACTTGGTCACACTGCCTTGGTCACACTTGCAGGACCCTTGATTGTCACAGCAGGAGTCCCATTGCTGAATCCTATCCATTGTTAACATCACTTTTCCTTGTGAGCAGAATGGCAGGGCTGAGTATGTCTGATCTAGACTGTTTGCCTTAGTGGTGCAGGTACAGTGTATGCTTTCAAAAAGCACTGAAGGAACGCTGGATTCCCTGACACCTAGCTTAGGGCCTGACATGAAGTAGTTGCTCCTCTAGAAAGGTTTCATTATGTGCATCGAATTGAGCAAAAAACCACCTTTTGAAGCGTAGAGGGTGAAATAACTTATAAATCCAGACCACTTCCATGTGGTGTGCCAGAACTTGGGGGCTGGAACTCGAGGAACATTTGGGATCCTGCTGATGGCTCCCAGCTCCCTCTGTACCCTGTGACCCACTGTTTTCTCCATAGACTGATGCTGTTCTCTGCTAGAAGAAGGCTGCTCACAGCTCTGCTACAGACTCAGCGCTGGCCCTTTCAACCCTCCAGAGACATGAGACTGGTGCAGTTCCAGGCACCCCACCTGACCGGACCTCACCTGGGCCTGGAGTCAGGGAATGGCGGAGGGGTCATCAACCTCAATGCCTTTGACCCCACACTGCCCAAGACCATGGTAGAGTTCCTGGAGCAGGGAGAGTCCACTCTCTCAGTGGCGAGAAGGTAAATCAGCAGGCAGTATCACCCTGTGGTGGTTGCCCTGGGAAACAGAACCAGCAGGTAGCTCTTTTGCAGGGAAGCAGGGTAGCCTCGGCTTCCCTTTCTCACCTGTTCTCTTAGTAAATAAAGATGCTTAGAAATCTTATCTGACAGCAGCCGCAGTGTATAGTGGGGCCCAGGGAGGGTGATTATCCAAAGACCACAAACTCCACTTCATCACAACTTCCCTGGGGGTGAAGTTGCTGCCTGCCCGAGAGGTGTGGGACCCGGGGTCCTAAGTAGCATCTTGAGAAGTTGGAGGAGTGATTGGACTCTTGGCTTCTTAGGGAAAAGAGAATTGCATGGAGGTTTTCTTGGGTTTGGGCTAGATTAGATGGTGACTTCCCTGAAGCAGAGGAGCCCTGTGGCATTTGGTCTAAAGGTATTGATGAACAGTAAAGACCACTTTGAGATATCGTTTTACCTATTAAACTGGAAAAAACACAAATGTTTGACAGTACACAGTGTTGGTAAGAGTATGTTTCCCAAAATTGGAACCTACTTCCGTATCCGTCAACAGGGAATTGAGTGTGTCTCTATAGTGCAGTAGTACGTAGCCATAATAAACTGTTATGGCGAGATCTTTAAAATGTATCTGTATTTTTAGTAAGGTGTATATAGTGTGCTATCATTAGTATAAAATGACAAGAGAATAATAGAATAGCTGTGAAGAGCTGCATAGGACACTGTGTATCTCCAAGGCTACAGCGGGGTGACTAGGAGAAAGGGTAGAAGAAAGACCTTCCAGTTACTCCCATCTGCACCTTCTGAATTCCTTTACATGGATGTGTATTACCTGATGGGGAAAAGGAAATCCACCTTGGATAAATATTAAACCATGCTCTGATGTCAAAGGACAATAGCTGGCCTTGATTTTCACACTGACTCTGATGGTTGATAGATCTAAAAAATATAAACAGCAAAACTTGCAGCTGCTGTGGGATCTCCCCAGCATGCCCAGGACTGCCAGCCTGCTCCCATCCAGCCCCTCTCTCCTGCTCTGGTCTCTGCAGAGCCCTGGCTGCCCAATTGCCAGTCTTACCACGGTCAGAGGTGACCTTCCTGGCTCCAGTCACACGGCCAGACAAGGTGGTGTGTGTGGGCATGAATTACGTGGACCACTGCAAGGAACAGAACGTGCCCGTGCCCAAGGAGCCCATCATCTTCAGCAAGTTTGCCAGCTCCATCGTGGGGCCCTACGATGAGGTCATCCTCCCGCCTGAGAGCCAGGTCGGTGCCTCCCCATGGCCCTCTCAAGTCACTGGGGCCCATCACAGAGGCGCAGCACCCAGCTTACAGGAGCCACCTATAGTGCATTAAACAGAAACTACAGGGGATTATAGAGTAATAAGACTGGCCTCAGGAAAAAATTAATAGAAGAGAACTTTCCGTTATTTCTATTTGGATTACAAAAGTAATATACTTTCATCATAGGCAATTATAAAATTCAGCATGCACCTTCTAAGAATAAGGACAATGTCCTACATGACCATAATACCTTTATCACAACCAAGAATATTATCATGAATAACCTCTGATATGAAGTCCAACTGGGAGGTGACTTTCAATTTGGGTTCTGTTTTGTTGTTTGCTGACCCAGGATCAAACAAGGTCACACATTGCATTTGGTTATGTCTCTTGGGACCTATAATCTACAGATCCACAGGAATCCATGGACTTTTTCTCCAAGGACCAGTTAGTAAATATTAGAGTTTGAATGCCAGTAGTGTCTGTTGCAACAGTTCAACTTTGCCACTGCCGTGTGAACACAGTCATGGCTGATACATAAATGAATGAACGTGGCTGTGTTCCAGGAAAGCTTTATCTACAGAAACAGGCAGCATCCTGGATTCACCCACAGGCCATACTCTGCTGACCTCTGTCTCTGCCCAACAGCCTACTGCCATTTTCTTTCCTTTTTTTTTTTTTAAGAAAAAAAAATGTTTTTATTGATTTCAGAGAGGAAGAGATAGGAACATCAATGATGAGAGACTCATTGATCAGCCGCCTCCTGTACATCCTCCACTGGGGATTGAGCCTGCAACCTGGGCATCAAACTGGGATTTCTTGGTTCATAGGTGAATGCTCAACCACTGAGCCACCCTGGCCGAGCCCATTTTCTATCTGTTGTGACACAAGTTATCTTACCATGTCCTATGGTCTGGACTTGTCTGATTGTGTCTTCATGATCAGATCTACGTTAAACATTTTTGTCAAGAGTTCTACACAAGTGTCTCAGTCCATTTGGGCTACCATAACAAAATATACTGGGTGGCTTATAAACAACAGACATTTATTTTTCACAGTTCTAGAGACTGGAAGTGCAAGATCAAGGCACTGATAAATTTGGTGTCTGGGAAGGCCACTTCCTGGTTCCTAGGTGTCTTTCCCTGTGTTCTCACATGTAAAAAGGGACAGGGAGCTCTCTGGGGTCTCCTATAAAGGCATAATCCTCCTCATGGCAGCTCTGCCCTCATGACAATCACCTTCCAAAGACCCCCCCTCCGAATACCATCACATTGAGGGGTAGGTTTCAAGACATGAATTTGGAGGGACACAAACATGCAGTCTATAGCACAGATGTGTCCTCACACTGCATCCCATTGGGAGACTCCTGTCAGGTGCTTAAAGTTTGATCACTTGAGGTTTACTGGCTGTTCATTAGACCTCTCCATTGTGAAGGTGCATTTCTGTGGTACTAAGCAATCTGTAGTAGTTGGAGACCTTGGGACTATCTTATTGCCCCACTGTTTTCATCTAAAGATTCCCTGGTCATCCTTACCTTACTCTATTGCACTGGGGGTTAGAAAAATGTGATTTTTCACCATGCCTTCTATTCTTTATTAGCTGGCATTCTGTGAACAAGAGGTGCCTCCTTTTTTTTAAAACTCCATTCCTTTAGTATCGTGAATTTCTGATTTTTATTTTTATCCAACATGTTGTAATCCATCACTTACAGTTCTTTTTACATGCAAATGATCTGTTTGGCCAGTGGGGGGTTCAAGTTGGCCTGCAGCCCCATCACTTTTTGAGCACTTACTTGCTTTCTGTCTAAGACAGCACAGGCTCATTAGTATATTAGACCTGGAATTAGCCATTTCCCCAAGGAACCTGGTTCTTTCTAGTGGGGTGCAATGCTAGAGATCAAAGTCAGTGTCAGGTATACTCATAGTAGCTCTGGACCATTCAAAAGAGCAGCCAGTTTAAAATGTTAGATTGTTTCTTTTTTTGTAGCACTTTGCTAAAACGGGAAAGGCTGATTATGTTTCATTTTCTGTGGCCTGTGTATTTTTGGTAATTGTTTATTCAAGCCTTTTGCCCACCTTTATATTGGCTTGTTGATCTTTTTATCATTTGAGTTAATGCATTAAAGCACTAGAATGGTGCCTGGCACACAGTAGGATTAGCTATTATTACTTGGTATCCATCCTTTTTTGGAAGTATTAAGAGTGACTTTTAAAAAACATGTATTTTTATTGATTTCAGAGAAGGGAGAGGGAAAGAGATAGAAACATCAATGATGAGAGAAAATCATTGATTGGCAGCCTCCTGCACGTCCCCTACTGGGGATCGAGCCCACAACCCAGGCATACGGCCTGACCAGGAATCAAACATGACCTCCTGGTTCATAGGTCAACGCTCAACCACTGAGCCACACCAGCCAGGCAAGAGTGACTTATAAATTCAGTCCACAGACCAGTGTTGCTCCTCTAGTCACCATGGGAACTGTACCTGCATCAGTGGTGCTGCCTGCCATTGCCCAAGGTTTATGGGTGTACAAATCACGCCCCCTGCCACTCTGGTTCATTTTATGACTGAGGGCCAGCAGCTGACCCCACTGGTGGGGGCCCAGACCCAAGATATGTGTGCAGCCCCTCAGCACTGGGAGAGGCCCAGGGCCAGGCGGTTTATGCTCCTTTCCCACTGCAGGAGGTGGACTGGGAAGTGGAGCTGGCCGTGGTCATTGGGAAGAAAGGCAAGCACATCAAGGTGAGGTTGAGTGGGTGGTACCCACTATCCCTGGCCTTAGGAAGCGGTCGGCTTGGGCACCTGCCTTGTTCCTTGCCTAACACTTTAGGTGAGCTCTGGCTACTAGTGTGGGATAAAGGTTTTGTTATGGGGGCTGGTGTCACTGTTACCTAATCTCTAATCTGGCCAAATCCTCTGCCCCCATAGGCCACAGATGCCATGGCTTATGTGGCTGGCTTCACTGTGGCACATGATGTAAGTGCTCGTGACTGGCAAATGAGACGCAATGGAAGGCAGTGGCTGCTGGGAAAAACCTTTGACACTTTCTGCCCCCTGGGTCCTGCTTTGGTGACCAAGGACAGTATAGCAGGTAGGTCTCTGACAGCGCCTATGATGACGCATCTTGCTCTGCTCAGATATGTCAGAGCAAAGAAATCGCAACGCTCAGGAAGTGGGAGTGTGGGGACAGTTCAGTGTGGAGCCCCCACTCCCCAGCTGCCTTTCACTGATTCCCTACAGAGCAAGTCTCAACCTGGGCCCCGTGGGCCTTCTTCCACATCCCCTCGCCCTCTAGAGGACCACAGCCACAGAGGTGGTGAATCTGCATTCGGCAAGTGAATTACAGGAAACAGTGTTTCCCTCCTGGTGGTTAAGCTCTCTCTAGCTGCCATCTGGGAGTCTTTAGATTGGAAGGAAGCAAAGCTGGCCCTTGAGCATCACAGAGAATGGCTGTCACAAAGGCCATGCATTTTCCTGTCAGGGAGACAGAAGACCAACAGGACCTTGCCCAGCCCCTGTGGCCAGGGCAACACTGGCTACCAGTAGCAAGGGCACCAGGTGCCAGGAAGAAAGGCCATGATGCAAAGGGCAAAGCATGGCCATTTGGGTTGGGGTGTGTGTCCAGGGCATTTAGCCGTCAATCAACAGTGAAGTTAGATTGTGTTCTGGCCGCTCTAAGAGGGTGTGTTTGTGAATGTGTGAAACAAAAGTTAAGATAAAAATGTGGTTAGCCAGGACACTTACTGGTGAGCCACCACCTGCCAGTCAGGTGCCAGAGGTTCACTGCCCTGCTCCTGCAGTTTCCTTTTTGCATTACAGGTGCTGAGTCTTTATTATTGTCAGTCTTTGCTGTGGATAGACGTCCATATTTTAAGGCAAAATTGCCATTTTTTCCCTCACCCTGGAGGGTCTGGGACACATCCAGGTAAAGTTGAGGAAAAGCAGGAAGAGGTCCAAGGTGGTGTTTTATGCATTTCAGATCCACACAACTTAAAGATCTGCTGCCGGGTGAATGGGGAGGTGGTCCAGAGCAGCAACACCAATCAGATGGTGTTTAAGACAGAAGAGCTGATAGCCTGGGTCTCCCAGTAAGTGAGATGAAGCCCTGCCCTACACAGCTACCTGCAGCTGAGCTGAGCCCTCCATCCCTGGCTATGGCCCCTCGGCCCCTGGTCTCACCTGGCCCTTTTGCTTGCCCCAGGTTCGTCACCCTTTACCCCGGGGACATCATCTTGACGGGTACCCCCCCAGGTGTTGGTGTATTCAGGAAACCTCCGGTCTTTCTCAAGGTAGGTTGGCTAAAAGGAGGAAAGGGAGGACCCAGAGGCCTGACAGGCATGGCTCAGGCTTGAGAAACCCAGGCCTGTGAATGTATGTTAGATTTGTGTGTGTCAGACTAAGGTCTGACAACCTGGCGACCACTCCATTGCAGAAGGGCGATGAAGTCCAGTGTGAGATTGAAGAATTGGGTGTCATCATCAACAAGGTGGTGTGATGGCTCCTCCTGAAAGTCCTGGACTCAAGATAAGAGGCGGGCATCCACTCACTGTACAGGGCAAGGCCCAGTGCTTGCCCCCTCAAGGCTCCTCATCTAGGTAGAGGGGGGCATCTCTCCTCTTCAATAAACTTCTCAGACTAAGTCAGTAGCTTGGCTTCTGCCTGTCTTTTACGGTTTGTTTCAGGGAACAAGATAGGACATTGCCATGGGGTGGGGAAGGAGAGAAGACACTACATACCCCAAAACCCACTGCTGGGCTTGGAAAGAGGACTTGTCCAGTCCAGTCCTCTCGTTTATCACACCAAAGGAGGGAGAAAGCAAGAGGCAGCGAGAGACAATCAAACCTCAATGATTTTATGGGCAGCCTCTGGCTCCAGGGCTTGGTGTGTTCTGCGGCTGAGAAGTCTCAGCACAGGCTTAACGCACAGTTCTAGCCACAAATGAATTGCTGGATGAACTGTTCCAGCTTCTCCTGATTGTCCTGGCTGGCGAATGTAGGGGACAGGTGGAGCATGGGGCCTGCAGGGCTGGGCGTCTGCTGCAGCACCTGTGCCACGGAGAAAGCGTGAACACTCACCATGGGGAAACCTGCAGTGAGACCTGGCCCCTTAAGCCATAGGGTTTGAACACAATGCAGCCTCTTACACCATCCCCAGTACCCCACCTGGAAGTAGAATAAAGAGGTAGTCTGGGAGACCAAGGACAGGGAAACCATCCCATCTCCAACTCCTGTCACGCCTGTTCTTGGGAGACACTGGGGAAGACCCAGGGTGGGCATAGGTGGGCTTCCCTGAGCAGCTCTATCAAGATGGAGGCGGGGGGGGGGGATAGGAGGAGGGTGAGACTGGCCCCGCTCACCCCCAAGTCTCTGAAGGTCCAGACAGCTTTGATGGCGAGACTTGGGTCCGCACACTCTGGTGGAAGAAAGAAGCTGAGCTCTAGTGGGTACAGAGAGGTTCTGGCATAGGCTTCTCTTCCTCTTGTCGAAAGAAGGAACCACCCAAGGCAGGGCTCAGACTGCACCTAAAGGCCTTTCTACTCTGTAGCCCTCCTTCCTGGAGTGGGGCTGTCACTGCCCAGTAGAGGGCAGCAACCACCAGCCCCTGCCTCCTGGGCGCCACCTGGCTGCTTGGGGCTCACCGAAGAACCCGTCCTCCTGGGCAGTGGCCTGCAAGAACTGGAACAGCTGCTCCACGTAGCCCGACACTGTGGGGCAGAGGAGACTTAGGCCTGGCACAGGCACAGCCTAAGCTCTCAGCCTTCCCTAAGGATGTCCAGGAGAGTTTGGGCCTCACCCGTGTCAGGCAGCTGGCCCTGGTGGAGAAAGGTGGCAGCCTGTGCGAAGGCCTTGAGCAGCGGGTTAAGCAGGCGGCACAGGAAGAGGAAGAAGTCGGGGCAGCGAGACTGCTGACTGAGCTGGAGGGGGACAGACCAGGTCAGGGCAGCTCCCACTGTCTCCCCTGCCTCCTTCCCCGATGGCTTCTCCCAACGTACCCTGAAGTACCGGCCCTCAGCCTCCTCGAAGTCGTCACTGTCACTGTCACTATCAGTAAAGTCCCCACTTGGTTTCCACAGCAGCTTGGCCCTCAAACGCCGTCGCCCTGTGTCACAAGCCTGCCGGGAGCCTGGGGTCTGGGAGCCGGAGGAGCCATTGGTCTCTGTCAGGCTGGCCAAGATTCAGCCCGAGCCCCCAGATCAGGTACATGGCAGACCAGGCACATGGGGGGAAAACCAGTAAAAGCAGACCTAGGGAACTCAGGAGGCCTCTTGGGGCCACACAAGACCTGCTGAGCCAACTTGCAGGGTGAGAAGAATAGGCACCCACCCTCAAGGTCCACAGCCCTGTGGATAAGAAATGTGGGGGCAGGAGGAGTGCAGAGACCCTCAGCGGTACAACTGTGCAACCCTGTCATGATAGCTACATGGGCCCAGGGCTGGTATGGTCCACCAAGTCCCAAGGCACAGAATGGCAGAGACTCTGTCTTCAGTGGCCCTGCCTACCTCCTCAGCCACCAGAAGCCCACACTGGATGAGACGGTCCAGCACCTCCTGACAGTAGCAGTAGGAAGACTGGCAAGGCTGGGGAGAAAGGCGTCCAGGTAGCTTTAGGAGCCAGAAAGGGCTTAAGGGCAGGGGTGGAGCAGGCACAGCCCCTCCTATAACTGAAGGGGTGCAGACCCGAGTGGGTCAGTGGGAGGCCTGACCTGCAGCAGCAGCATGTCCTGTGGCAGCAAGTGCAGCAGCAGCAAGACCTGGCGGTACAGCTCATTCTGGCTCAGCAGCTCGATGCCCTGCAGCTCCCAGGGCCCCTCTGGTGGCACTTTGCTTGCCAGCAATGCCCGAACCGCACAGGCTGGGGAGGGGGCCAGGCATGAGGAAGGAAGCCATCCCCTAATCTGACACCCCACCCATCCCTGAGCCCTCAGGACTCACCACCCAGGGCCTCGCTCAGGAAGGCAGGCAGCAGCTGGGCGCTCAGGCGTGCCAAGTGCATGAGGCCTGGGCCGGGCCGAGTGACCACCAGCAAGTCCCCCTGGTGGATGCGCAGCAGAGCCACGTGTGCCCGCAGCAGGCCCAGTGTGTGCCGCACCAGGCACCGCAGCTGACCTGAGAAGCCCACGTCAAAGCCACGCAGCAGCGTTTCCTCCGTCAGCCAGGAGAACTCCCCCAGGAGCTGCGACAGGTATACACCCTGGTGGGCAGTACCAGGGCTGAGCAGCAAGGTCACATCCCTTCCCCAGCCAACCCCCATCTTCCCGTCATACTGCCTACCTTCTGGTGCTTAAACAGCAGCAGCGTCGCCATAATGGCTGTGCTCATCACCGCAGAGCTTGCCACGCTGGCTGTAGCAGGGGGTGGGGGATGCTGGTCAGGAGCTTAGGTCCAGCAGCCGGTTCCATCACCCAATGTGTGGGCCAAGAACACTCTTCCCCTGCTTCCCTGGCAGCAGCCTGCCTCCCCAACTCTACCCCAGGGAGTTGTGGGCCACCCTCCCTGCCGGGTGCTTGGGGACCACCTTCCCAGTGGAGAACTGGCGTTTACTAAATGTATACTGAGACAGGCAGGGAGCCCATGTTCTCCCTGGTTGCCTCACTCCTCCTCACATATCCCAAGGGGGCCGCACATGAGGGAGGGTCAGGTACAGAAACCCACTTGGAATGGAGGCCCCCAAAACCTGCTGACCCAGAGAGAAGGAATAGCGCAGGACCCTCCCCAAATGCCCAGACCTAGTTCCCCTCACCATTCAGGATGTGACGGCTCAGCCTCCTGACCAGGAGCTGGTCTTCTTCCTTGAGGGCCAGAAGGGGCCCAGTTATTGGGGTCCACTCCTGCTCCTTCTCAGTGTCTGGGACGACAGTACTGGGATAGAGACAGATCACAGGATGAAGGGAGCCAACCTAAAGACAGTCTTGGGGAAACCCAGAGCTTCCTCAAAAAAGGGTGTTTCCCCAGCCCAGCCCCAGGGCAGGGATGGCTCCCCAGCCCTTTCCAGCCCCTGCCATTTCCCACACTGAGATTAGAGGTAAGGAGGGGTGTCAGGCTCTGTTCTAGATGACCCAGAATATCTGATGAGAGGAGGCTGGAGCTGGTGATGTCTATGGGTATGTGTTGAAGAACTGCTTGCTGTGCCCCCGAGATCCAAACCTTCCCCTGCCGCTACCCCTACCTTTGGCCCAGCACAATGGGCTTCAGCAGCTGCTCCATGGTCTGCCTGCTGCCCCAGCAGCTTCTCGAATTGGTGGTGTATTCCTGCCCAGAACATGACTCTCAGGTGGCCTACCTGCCCACCAGAACACCTGCACACAGTCCACGGAGGTAGGCGAAACTATCCCTGTAGTGGCTCTGAGGGCCAAGCTGCCAGAAGCCCCATGCAGACCACAAATCCTCCCAATTTTGCCCAACAGACATCATACCTGCAGGGAGAAAGGCTGGGCCAGGTGCACACGGGCACAGACCTGGGGGCCGCAGCACCAACCTCGCAGGCTACGTAGGACAGCCAGAGCTCCTGTCCACAGCCCCAGTGGGGCCGTGGCCTGCAGGAAGGAAGGGGCTAAGGGAGCTGGCTCACCTGGAGCAATGCTCTCTGCTCAACTTTATCTTGCAAACTGGTACATGACCATGACCTCTCCAAGCTCAAGTTCTCATCCAGAGAAATCCCTCCCTAGTGGGGTCTTTTGAGGACGAAACAGGAGGATTTCTGTATCAGCTGGGGCAGGCGCCACAGAATGACTGTAGGGGGATAATTCCTTTGCACCTCCCTAACCCTCACCCTGAGGGGCACTCAGCCATAGGGCATAATACATTGTGCCTCCTCTCTGGAGTTGGTGTCCACTTGGAGTTCCAAGTGGCAGGAGGGTCTCACATGGTGTGTATCACATACATCTGGAACCAGGTCATAGGTGATGGCCACCGGCACCAGCATAGCATCTTGGACAACACCCATCTGGACTGCCTGCACCACCAGTCCCAGCCAGGCCTGGCCCAGGGCCGACAGCCAAGGCCCCTGGGTCCCAGGGAGCTCTTCCAGGAAGATAAGCAGGGGCTGCCCACTGACCAGCAGCTGCTCCACAACCTGGAAGGGGTGGGGAGGTGGTAGCAGAGGCAGGTGTCAAGGCCAGAGCAGCAACAGGCACTGATACCCTGGCCTGGGCCCCAAACAAAACCACTGGGGGCACTCACCGCTTGGACCACAGCCCTTGCAAGAACCCCTTCGGAGCTGTCCAGGGAGAGGTTGGCCTCTGGGGGCAGGAAAAGCGCCCCAAGCTTCCTCAGCAGAGGTCTGTGGGGCACAAGGCAGACAGAGTCTGATGAGGGGAGGGGCTCAGGAGATGGGACCAAGCAGGAAGCTAGGAAGAGCCTCAGCCCTCCCAGGGCAGCCTGGGTCCTGTCTGAACATGCTGAAGCCAGGCACGGCCCCAGAAACCATAGCTGACCATCTGAGCCCACAGGCTGAACCAGCAGAAGGTTGTGAGCACAGAGACCAGGAAGAGGGCCTGGGGGGAGCTGCTGCCAGCACACCCCACCCACATCCCCACCCCATGCATGTCTGGAGGCGCAAAGCTTTTACCTGAGAATGGGGGAGCAGGCACATGGGTCCCAAGCCACACGGACCACGCCCAAGCCCTGGGAAAGCAGGACAAAGGGCAGCAGGATCCCATCCACGAGTGACTTGTGGGTAGAAAGGAGGACAAGCGGCGAGCCCTGCTTGGGGAGAGCCAGAGGGAAGTGCCAACCCGCCTCCACCCCGATGTTGCAGGGAGCTGAAACCAGCCACAGAGGGACAAAGGGTTCGGCTGGGTAGTTCTTCCTTGGAGCATATTTCCCAAAACGAGAGGAGCTCTGTCGACACCTTTTAAGGTCACGCACTGATGTAATGATTGTAAAGACCACGATGAAAAGATATTAGAGGAAGCCCCCTGAGAGCAGAGCTTGAGACACGAAGAGATGGCCATCAAAGAGCAACGGAGGTAGGTGAGACTATCCCTGCAGTGGCTCTGAGGGTCAAGCTGCAGAAGCCCGTGTATCCAAAAACTCTGTATCCAAAACACCAGGCAGTGGGGCTGGTCCTGACTAAGGGCTCGGCCTAGCTCTGCTCCTGCCATCCCATCCCATCCCATTGCGGGGAGGGCTTACCGACTGGGAGGCCTTGTGGACCATCTTCATGTGGCCCTTGTGGAGCTGCACATTCAGGAAGAGGCAGTTCAGGAACCGCAGAACCACCCAGCTGAACAGCCTGGAGAGCAGCGAGGCCCAGTCTGAGGTGTGGCGCGCACTGCCCATGACGCAGGGCCCCTCAGCATCTCAGAAGGCCTCCAATACTGTCCCCACTTTACAGATGAGGAAAGTGAGGCTCAGGGAGATTACAGAAACTGCTGAGTGGTAGAGAAAGCTAAGAAGAACTGGACTGGCAGGTGGGCCCACAGTCCATGCCTGTGAGATGCTGACACTCCCCCAGGAAGACTTCATGGTGCAGCTGCTTCACATCAGCTTCAGAGCATCTCCCTGCCCCAGTTTACCCCAAAGGAGATTAGGGAACTAAGACTCACTCCAGGCATAGCCTGGCCGGCTCTTTGCAAACTGCTGGGAAACTGAAATAAAAAGGGAGGAGTTTGTGATATGAGAAGGAAAAGGGATAGTTGAAGGGGACTGGCTTAAAATGAGGGTGGAAGCATAGCCTGAAGATATGGTGGACAAGCATTATGTCCTCATCTGATGCCACAAGATGGAGCAACAACTGACAGCAGGTCAGGCTGAGAGACAGTCTGGATCGGAGCCTGTGCCCCTTGCAGAACTGCAGGCAGAAGGAAGCAAGGCCACACAGTGTGTTCTTCTCTATCAGTGTTTGGCTGCTCAGTACAGAGAAGGCAGGTACCTGGGTTCAAACAGAAGTGATTGTGCCCAGTGACTCCTTCACAGGAGCGCTATCATCATGAGGAGTCCTGGAATTGAAGCTGCACCAGGAGCAGCTGATAGTATAAAGGTGGCCAGGTCAGGGGACTGGACATCTCAACAAAGTCAAAAGAATTTTCATGTGGAGGGCTGGTCACAGTCACCAACCTCCTCTACTTTCTATTCTTCCTCAATTAACTTTTCAGTTCTGTCAGGACAGCTGAGTCTGACACACACTTCCCTGCACCCTTTCTCCCTCCATAACTCATTCATCCCCTGGCTTTAACTTTAACCACCATCCGTGTGCTAAAGCTTTGTGAATGTACATCCCTGGTCTCAGCCCTCTTCTGAGCTCCAGACTCACATAAACAAATGCCTCCACCAGCATGTCAGGTGTCTGAAACTCTGTATCCAAAACATCCTTTGTGGGCCACACTCACTCCTCCCAAACCCACACCCTCCATCCACACCACCAGGTACTTAGCCAGAAAATGGCTCTCCCATGAGTTCTCCCCTTTCCCTCACTGTCCCACCCAGACCTCCAATCCATCACTGAGTCCTGTTAGTTTCAGATTGGTCTCTCAGTCCATTTTTTCAACATCTACTATCACCTCCCAATCCAAGCCATCACCATGTCTCACCTGGACTAACCAAACAGCCTCCCAGACAGTTTTCTGATCTCTATTCTTGATCTCAATTAATCTTGTTGTCATTCCCTACTTTCCATTAGTTGTCACTGCACTTAGAAATCAAATACAAACTTCCTGTATGGCCCTGTGTATCTGGTCCCTTCTACCTCTGATTTCATCTTCAACAGCTCACTGCCAGCTTCCAGCTACCACAGCTTCATGAGCAATCCCGGCCCTTTTCTGTGGCCCCAGCTCATGCTCTTCCCTCTAGTGGGACTGTTCCTCCCATTCTTGCACCCCTTCCTCCAAGGCTGGCTCCCTTTCCCCCTTTCATGCCTGGCTTACAGGGCTCTTATGCCCTCCAGGTTCTCTGAGCCCCAGCACTTATCCTGTTCTTGCAGCCATATGTATCTCTGCTCACTCTGACATGTGTACCCCTTCATTCCCCCGGGAACAACACTGTATCTAAAAGGAGCCCAGACTGTGCAAATGAATGTGAGAGGGAGCAGGTGAGGACAGCAGGATGAATTCAGGAGGGAGCATGGGGGCCTATAAGATGGGGGAACCAGTCACCATTGCCTGTCTCCCTCTCTCCACTTTTCCACCTGGGAAGAGGTGAAAAGTTGGAGGTGGGTACTGGAATCTGGGCCACAACCAGAGGCTCGAGTGACCCCAAAATTCCCAACCCAGGACAGTCAACGCCCAGGCCAGCAGTGGTGAGAAACGAAGCTGGGGGCTGGCTCAGATCAAAGCCCCATCCCATATCCCACTGTTCCCACCACGGAGCCAGCTGTCCTCAAAAGGCCTGTGTCCTGATCAGGGGCTCCCTCGGGCCCCCTGGTAAACATACCATCTGGCTCCCCAGTGTGGGAGGCCAGTCCTTCCCCAAGCCCAGTCACACCTCACTCTCCGAAAGGGCAGAGGCCAAGCCTGGGGACCAAATGTCCCTCAGCACAGTTACCTGAGCAGGAAGGGGCGGGGCGGGGCCTGGATGTGACCCAGGATGCGCTGCACCTCTTTCTTCACAGGGCTGGGCACCTGGCCTTCCCCAGCTCCTCCTGGAGCCCTCCCTGAGATGACATCCTGTACCCTATGGTGTGAAGGGTGTGGTTTCAGGCTGGGGCACGCCTACGGTCCCTCAGGTCACTTCCCTCAGCCCCAGGGCATGGCTTCAGACCTAGGCAAAGCTAACACTCTAGAAGCCAGCCCTCTCAACCACCCCTGCCTAGAGGTGTCATCCCTTCAAGGATCCCAGTAGTGGCAGCCCGACCCCAGTCCCTGCTCCTCACCTAGTGCTTTCCATGACTTTCTGTGAGGCATCCCAGCAGGGGGGTACGTGCTGCTCCAGGGACCACAAGAAATAGCAGAGCCTCCGAACCAGCCAGCCCCGAAACCTGAACACAGCCCCAGAAGCAAGGGGAAGATCTTTCAGAGGGCTTACCTCCCACTAAGGCCCACAGAGGGTAGTCCACCAGGAAGGAAGCACACCACAGTCCCATGGCCAGGGAACACCTGAGTTTGGTTATCACAGAGCAGGATAAGGAAACACCTGCCCATCTGTGCCCCATTCCCACCCACTCCCCACTGAGTGGAGTACAGGTTCAGGGCCTGACACATAGCGGGCAGGCCATAGATACTAATAGAAGGAACCACAGGTGTTTCCGCAGTTCCCTGCCTTTCCTGCCTGTGGGTATGGAGCAAAGGCTAGGGGCCCTTCTTTCCCATTGGATGAAGAAAATGACACCACAAGCAGGGCCCTAGCAGTCCCACACCTCAGGGCCCCGCCCACCCCGGCTTTGATTACCTGGTGTTCTCCTCCTTTACCAGGATCACATTGCAGAAGCCCAGGTCCATTATGCTTCTGTGGAAGAGGGACTCCTGCCCAAGAGGGGCAGGGATGGCATGTCTTTGGGGGGCCTTCGCAAACCGGCAAAGGAAAGCCCCTGCTCTGTCTTCTGCAGTCTCTGCCTGATGGACTCTCATGTCTACCAGGAAACAGGACTGTAGTACAGCATTTCCCAAAAGATCCTGACGCTCACTCGGGAAAAAGGGTTCTGCGGTCAAAGCGGAAGGGCTGTATTCTCTACAGCAGCGCCCTCCTGCAGAGTGGCATATTCAAGCCTCTGAGAAGGTCTCTCGCCTACAGCAAAGAACATTCACACAGCCTGGATCTCCACCAGAATTGTGGGTTCCATAAGCACCAGCACATGAGGCGTGGACCCACAGTAGGACTTCAAGCCTGTGCTGAGTGCTGGGTGACTCTAAGTGGGCAGGTCCCCAGATTGAACAACAGGACTGTGCAGGCATGGTCAGATCCTAGCTCTCTGACCACACCCTATCCTCTCAGGTGCCTCGGCACTTCTCCACCCAACTCTCCCAGGCCTGCGAGCCAGCCCCAGGCCAACAACACAACCAGCACCAGTGCTTCCATTCCCCTCTAAGACAAGAACAAAGGCATGGGCAGGGAGGGCCAAACCTGGAAGGACATAAGGGAACCACAACCAAGCTACCTCAAGCTCCCCAGGCTGGGGCCCAGCCCTACACTACTCACCCAGCTCTTGGGGGTGCAGGTCTGGCAGCAGCGACCCACAAAGGGGCGATATTTCCCAAGGAATGGGGTGACAGCCTCCAGCTTCATCCCCAAGCCTGAGGTCCATGGGCTAGTCTGGAAAGTGGCCACAGGGAGAGGTAAAAAGACTCAAAGTCCTTGGCAGAAGGAGGGAGGTTCTAAGAGTGAGGTGTACAGGAGGGGAGGGGAGAGGGCAGAAGGTGTTCTGGGAATGGAAGGGGCCATACTACCTCCTGGCCATTCTGGCTACTGCTCTGCTGAGTTCGGAGTCTGGTTCCCAACATGGTGTCCAGGGGGACTGTAAGATCTGAGAACCAGCCACTTCTGCCTCTCTTCCTCTCACCACAGCAAACTGACCTGGGGAGAGATGGAAGGATAGAGGGGGTACTGGAGTCTGAGCCACAACCTGGAAGTCCTGAGGTGACCACCAAATTTCCATCCTTGGGATAGACAGACAACATCCAGGCCAGCAGTGGTAAGAAACTGGGCTGGAAGCTGACTTAGACCAAAGCCATGCCCTTTACTCCACTGGTCTCACCACAGAGCCAGCTTTCCTCAAAAAGTCTCAGTGTCCAGATCAGGGGCAACCTGAGGGTTAACATATGGAGGCCAGTTGTCTTACCATCAACACCCACCCCGCCATATCCCAGCACTGATGAGGGCTATACTGGAGATTCAGACCCCTTCTGTGCAGAGGGAAAGAACAAGGCTGGGCTGGCAGGAAGGAGTTATGAGACTGCCAAAGAGGAAAGGACCACGGTGGCAAGACCACCAGGTCCTGCTCAGCTGCTCTTCTCCTCCACACCAGAAGATGGCACTTCACCTACTCAACCATTTCAGGAATGTGGGCCAGGTAGTAGGTGGGGGATAGCTGGGGAGTCAGAACACGGAGAAATACCACACAGATCTGTCTCCAAGGAATGCTCTTATTAGAAACAAGACATATTTTTCTGCAATCCATCCTCTCATATAGCACTCTAAGTAGACGATCCCACTGGGTTTCTCCTCAGCCGCTCCTTCCCATAATATTCCCCTGAACTAACAAATATCTATTCCATAAAGCAGCACTGAATCCCTTCTGGCCCCGAAATTCTGCCCTAAAAACCCCTCTACCCTGACCTCTCACCATGTCCCTGCTGGGTAGGCTGGGCCAGTAATTTATGTTATCCCTGCCCCACCACACACTGCACATGCCCATGCAGATGTGCCTTCTCCCTTCCCATCAAATTCTGTCCATGGCTCTAAGTCCATGACGCTTCCAGATCACCCTTTAGGACAGGGGTGGGGAATGCCAGGCCCGTGAAATCATTTGGTCTGGCCTTGCCAAGGCATTAGGGGTGAGTTAATGAAATGTTTGACCAAATACAGCAGGCTAATTTTTAAGTTGATAGTTTTGAATGGCTCACGAATGATGTTATAAATATCCAAACGGCCCTTGGCAGAAAAAAAGGTTCCCCACCCCTGCTCTAGGGTTTTCCTCTCCTCCTTGCTGGGCTGGGAACCTCCTCCAGAGCTGAGGTTTCATTTCCCCTCATCATTTGAAAGTGTCCTGTGGCCAGGGCTTCGACGGACTCATCTCTGCCTAGCAGTCTGCCCTGCACAGATGAGGGACCCAGGAAGTGCGAAATGACTGGCTGTAATTTCCTCTGGGTCTCCCCCTCTCCCAATTAACACTATTTAAAACCAGGAAGCCAGTGGTACCAGGGTCACGGTTCCTGCAGTGCAGGAGCTCTGGTAGACTCATCCCAAATGCACTTCCTACTTTGAAAATGTTCTCACAGCCCCATTCACAGACACTTGGCACAGGGAGCTCCCAAGCCACGCCTGCAATCTGGGGAATTCTCCCAGCCCCAGACCACCTCACGCAGAATCTAAACCCACTAGATCTGTGCTAACCCCAAAGGGGCCAGAAAGAATAAAAGACAGGGCCAGGGGTAACTCCCATTTGCCAACTGCGTCCACTACTTAGCACACACAATCCAGAAGTCAGTTCTGGGATATATCTCCCTAGCACCTGAGCCCCCCAAATGGGGATCTGTGTCAGTCTGTAGCTCCTACATGGATACCCCCTCAATCCTGAGGGCCAAATGCAGTCCACATACCTACTTGCTGCCACACAATATTCTGAAACAAGAGAGCTTGTCAGGTTAAAAATCCTGGTTTCCAGATGCTGCGGTTAAAGAAAACAGCCCTGAGACGGGGCCTCTGTGGCAGGCAGCGCACAGGCCGTCAGCTGGCGGCCCGAGGACCCCTGAGCCCAGCAGCAGGACCGGCCACCACATCAGTCCCACCTGTTGCCTGGCCCCACCGCACCTAAGTTTGAAGCCTTCTATCAAAGGACGACATCCCACTCTGTTCCCTACAAAGAAGCATGGCTTGAAGTGACCTCTTCACCCTTAGGCCCCAGCCAAGGCCCCTCAGAACCTGGCCCCTCGCCAGGCGCATGGCGCGTGCTCCCTGCTCGGCCTGAGTCTGAGGAGAGGGGGCTCTCTCGCGCGCTCTCTCTCTCTCTCTCTCTCTCTCTCTCTCTCTTACACACACACACACACACACACACACACACACACCTGTCTAGGGTGACCATAGGCCAGGCCCCAGCACAGCGGTGTCGCCAGTGTGGCCCTCACATCATGGCGGCGGGAAGGACTCACTGCTCAGCAGGCCCTCAGGGCCACCGCTCCTCCACCCCCAACCCCGCCCCCCAAGGTCGCCCAGGTGGCTCCTGAAGCGGAAAGGGCCCTCGACGATCCCAGGCCTGGCCTGACCCGGCCCAGCGGCGACTCCAAGGTTCTTACCTCACACCCGCGACCCAACTCCCGCCAAAGCCGCAGCCTCACAGGAGGCCTGGGTCGTGGACTGGAGGCTCTGCGCGCCTTCTGGGAGGCAGCTCTGAGAGCCAATGGAAAGGCGCGCTGGGCCCGAAGCCCCGCCCCCACTCAGCGTGCTGCTTGGCCATGTGACCCGGCCCAGGGCAGGCTGGGCGGGGCTGACTGTGCGCCCGCCCCTGGCGTGTCGCTGAGCGCCTGTCTGCGTGCTGGGCCCCGGAGACATCCGGGTCCCCAAGGGGGGACAAGGACAGCCAGGTTCTAACGACAGCGTTTCCAGGCTACACACGCCACCAAGCTGGAGTTTAGGTTCTAGCAAAATTCCGAGTTGGGGACACTTAGAAAAGACAGAAGATCGCCAGAAACTAGTTTTGGGTCGTGAAAAACAAACCAAGCCTACCCAGTGTCATTTCCTTTGTTGATTAAAACTCCAGATTATAGTCAGGGACAAGCTACAGTCACGAGGTGCCCGGGTTTCAGCTGGTCCTATGACCAATGTGTCTGTATCCCTGTGATTATTTGATTAATACCCGACTCCTACCTCAGCCTTAAGCTCCGGGTGAACAAGCGCTTGCATCTTTCCATTGTTCCCAGCACCTGCAGGGGACCGGCAAGCCATACAGACTACCAAAGAGGGAATGACTGTGATTTGTTCCCACCCAGCCACGTATGTAATGAGCGCACTTTAAATGCCAGAGAATCCCACTGCATGAACAAAGGCACAGCGGAGCCTGGCTGGGCCCGAGAGTACAAGGCGGGTTCACATTCCTCTCTCTTCTCTAACACACCACCCTCATGTGACTGCCTCCACCCTTCCTCTCCAGGGTGTAGCCATATTTCCCTTTTATGTTCCACTCTGTGTCTATCTACCCAGGCTGTATATCTGTATTCACCCTCGGTAACCCACGTTTGCAATGTCCTTTTAGCACTTGCAGTATCCATTTTGTCCCCCCTCTTACCTTTCTTTGTGCCAGAATACACTGCCCACAACTAAACCCCGAGATTGTGAAGCTCCGAAACAAAAACCCCTTTATTTTGAAGTTGTAAGTTGCCTCCTAAGAGTGCAGACTTGAATTTAGCCAATACCTCTTTGCTCTATGAACTCCATGTAGAGAGGCAGTGAGGTTTTGCAGTTGTCAGTAGGGAGATTTGATGCTGAGAAGTCATCTGAAGACAGATGCTTCAAACGTGACAGTTGGACAGATTGGGATGGCAGAGACTGGTCTGACATCTAGTAGAGTTCTGTCCTCTGTTATGTTGCTTTTTGGGAAGAAATGTGTGTAATTTTTGTTTGTTGATCACCTTTCAGACCTGGATCTGCTACCAAGGAGGGGTGGCCTAATATATAATGTCAATTCTCCCTAAATTTATCTATAACTTCACTGTAATCCTAATAAAAATTCCAGCTACATGGACTTATTTTGGAATGTGTGAGGAGGGAGAAAGGCCTACAGAAAACTCCCTTCCCCCCCAGAGATTCAGACATACAATGACATTGTTTTAAAAACCCCAGTATGGTGTTAGTGGAAGAATGGACAACCCACTGGGTCAGTATGGAAAGTTCAGAGATGAATCCTGGCCATAGGGGAGTTTAGGGACAATAAAAAATACATCACAAATCAGTGGGGAAAGAGTTGTTCTTACTGGGGAAACTCTGGCTTTATAGAAAAAAGCCACAATGTAATCCCATACAAGATGGGTGCTGAGAAGGTGGGTTAAAAAGTCAAGGTGGCCCTGGCTGGTGTGACTCAGTGGTACAGCATCAGCCTATGGGCCAAAGGGTTGTGGGTGGGTTCGAGTCCCGGTCAAGGGCATGCACCTGGGAATGATTCTGGCTCCGGTCAGGGCACTTGAAGGAGACAACCAATCAATGTGTCTCACCTCAATGTTTCTCTTTCTTCCGTTCCCTCCCTCCCAGTCTCTCTAAAACTCAATGGAAAAAAAATATCCTCAGGTGAGGATTAATAATAGAAAAAAAAAAAGTCAATCTGAATGGTTAAATTATAACATTAGTAGAAAATAACATGGAGGGGAACATCTTTGAGACCTAGAGGGAGGAAAAGATTTCTTAGACAAACTATCAAAGCACAATTCATCATGAAAAAAAAATGGGGGGGGGGCTTTATTATGTCAACATTAAAGCTATTTGTTCCAAATAACACATGACAAAATGAAGGAAGATATAGGCACAGTCTAAAATTTACAAGATTAGTAGAGCCTCAATATACAAGGAACTCCTACAAATTTACAAGAAAAATAAATGGACAAAGGTTATGAGCAGGCAATATTTGTAAGAAATACATGAGGAGATGGCCAAAGTCATTAGTAGAGAAATGCAGATTATAATTATAAGATACTTGAACAGACTTTTCTCTAAAGAAGACATACAAATGGCCAATAAGCACATGAAAAAGTGTTCAACATCACTACTTATTAAGAAAATGAAAAAAAAAAACAACCCACAGCGAGATACCAACTCACACCCATTAGGATGGCTACTGTAAAAAACAAACAAACAAACAAAAAACCCAGAAAATAATGTATTGGTGAGGATTGGAGAAACTGGAACCCTTGTGCACTGTTGGGAATTAAAATGGTGCAGCCACTAGAAAAAATATATATCAATTCCTCAAAAATCTAAGAATAGAATTATCACCTGGCTCAGGAATTCCTCTTTTGGGTATATACCCCCAAAGAATTGAAAGCAGGATCTCAAAGATATATTTGTCTTCCCGTGTTCATAGCAGCACTATTCATAATAGCCAAAAAATGGATGAAACCCAAGTGTCCACTGACGATGAATGGTATACAAAATGTGACAATGGAATATTATTCAGCCTTAAAAAGGAAGGACATTTTGACACACGCTATAACATGGATGAGCCTTGAGGACATGATGCTAAATGAAATAAACCAGTCATAGAAACACAAATACTATCAGTATGAGACATAAAATAATTCAATTCATAAAATAAAAAAGTAGGATGGTGGTTACCAGGGATAGAGGAAAGGAGAAATGGCAAGTTAGTGTTCAATGGGTACAGAGTTTCAGTTTTGCAAGATGAAGAAGTTCTGGAGATGGATGGTGGTTACGGCTGCACAGCAGTGTGAATGTACTTACTATCACTGAACTGTACACTTAAAAGTGGTTAAGATGGTAAGTTTTATGTTATGTATATTTTACCACAATTTTAAAAACAACAATAAGATATCACATTACACCTATGTGATAGGCAGAATTCTAACATGAACCCCAGTGCCCATGCCCTTATATAATTACCTCCCTTGAGTATACAGAACCTGTAACTTGCTTCTAATCAATAGAATTTAACAAAAGTTATGGGGCACCACCTCTGATTAGGTTACAATTTATGGAAAAGATGATAGGAATTTTCTGATGTAATTAAAACCCTTAATGGTTGACCTTAAGTTAATCAAAGTGGAGATTAACCTAGGTGGGCCGCACCTAATCAGGTGAGCCCCTCAGAAAAGGATGTAGAGGTCAGAGACTCTCCTGCTGACCTGGAAGAAGCAAGTCACCTTGAGTTTTACAGCCACGGGGAGACAAATTCTGCCAACAACCGGAGGCAGCCTGGAAGTGGCTCTTTCTCTAATCAAGCCTCTGATAACAAGGCAGCCTGGCTGATGCCTTGATTGCAGTTTGAGCAGAGGACCCAGCTACGCTGTGCCAATACCTGGTCCACCAAAAAATGGGAGATAAAAACTGGGTGTTATTTTAAGCTACTCGGTTTGTGGTAACTTGTTACCCAGCAGTAGAGAACTAATGCAATCTGCGAGGCAGGCCAAACGTCGCTGGATAAAGACAAGTGTTGGTGTTGGGTGGAGATGTGGGGGTGCTGGTGACAGTGCTGCTTATGTGAAGGTATAGCAGTGAGGCCCCTGTGGGGGTAGTGAGTCTATAGTACACATCCCTACACCCCTGCAATTCCATATCCGGGTAGAGACGCAAACAGAACTGACACAGTTCCATGGGACATGCCTTTCACTATGATCACTGCAGAGTTCTTTATGGTGGTGTGGGGGCAGAGGCCGTTGGAAGCAACCTAGGGGTCCATCTCAGGGCTAATGGGAAGAAGAATGAGAATGGGTCACAGCCTGGAGAATGATGTAGCAGCTAGGAAAGCAACAGGGATGGGCCTTACAACGATGCTGAGTTAGAAAGAAAGGAAGGAAGGAAGGAAGGAAGAAAGAAAGGAAGGAAGGAAGGAAGGAAGAAAGGAAGGAAGGAAGGAAGGAAGGAAGGAAGGAAGGAAGGAAGGAAGGAAGGAAGGAAGAAAGAAAGAAAGAAAGAAAGAAAGAAAGAAAGAAAGAAAGAAAGAAAAAAGAAAGAAAGAGAACATGAGAACAAAAATACTACCATTTGCAGAAACAAAAACCACCTAAAGATAATATTCATTTTGCAGGAGCACACACAAGTGGGGAAGACTTGTTAGCACATTGCCTATGCAGAGGAAGGGATGGGAGAGGGTCCAGAGATGAAAGAATAAAAAAACAAGGGAGGAGTCTTATGTGGACCAAAGGCAACGTGCAGAGTTTAAGGCGACTGAAGAAGAAAATATACCCACTCAAGGTCCAGGGGGAGCTGAGGTGCAGCACTGTCCACTCTTCCAGAGGGAATAGCTCAGTTGGGCTGGTAGAGAAAGAAACCAGGAAAGCTGCTCAGGTGGGAGCAGCAAAGGACAGACTGAGTCTGCCTGATGGTGAGTCACACCTTATGTTAGTAATGACTTTCAACGTGAGTGACAGCCTAGCTCAAACTGTTTTTTCTTAAAGATTTTTAGAGCAAGAGGAAGAGAGAGAGAGAAACATCAATATGGGAGCGACACATTGATTGGCTGCCTCCAGCATGTCCCCCACCAGGGATCAAACCCATAACCTGGGCATGTACCCTGGCCAGGAATTGAACCAGCAACTCTTCAGTGCACAGGATGACGCCCAACCGATTCACACCAGCCAAGGCTTGTTGTGGTTTTATTTAAAAACCAGCAGCCCTAGCCGGTTTTGCTCAGTGGATAGAGCATCGGCCAGTGGACTGAAGGGTTTGATTCTGCTCAAGGGCACATACCCTGGTTGTGGACTTGATCCCCAGTGGAGGGCGTGTAGGAGGCAGCCAATCAGTGATTCTTTCTCATCATTGATGTTTCAATCTCTCTCTCCCTCTCTCTTCCTCTCTGAAATCAATAAAAATATATTTAAAACAACAACAACAAACACTAAGACACTTATTTATTCAAATGACTGAAAAGTACAGAATTATAGGTAGATTCTGGTGCTTAAATAATGATGTCCCCTGATGCCTTTCTGATTTGCTTTCTTCTGGGTTGGTTTCATTCCTAGGCTGACCACACTGGGGGACAGACATGTTTGAAGCAATGCCACCTGTGCAGGGTGCCTTTCCAAAGGTACCCCCAAAGGCCTCAGGGCTGACTCTCTTTGGCCCATGAAAAGTCACAGGCCCATGCCTGAACCAATCCTTATGACTGATGACCACACCAGGACGGCACAGCCCCCTGGGACAATAAGGGAATTCTGGCACAGGGAGTGGCATGAGCAAACGCTCAGCACCATGAAGCTGGAACAGCAGCACAGCTGGCTGCCCGGAACAGGCAGAAGCAGTTCAGGGTCAGCAGGCACCATCAGCGCCCCTGATCAGGGGACAGCATGATGGGATCTGCAATTTGCAGGCTTCACTTGGCAGCTAATGGGGGGTGGCCTGGTGGGAGTGGTGACATTCAGGCCCTCTAGCATTTCTTCCAACAAAGAAAAGGCCTCATGAAGTGCCTCCCTCTAGGTCCTTCTCCCTGTAAAAGAGCCCCTTTCCCTGAGAGCAAAGAGGCTAGCATGCTCAGAATGTTTTCAACTCACACATCTGGGGGCGGGCCCTCCAGGTGTCCTGGGTCATTGCAAGAAAGAGCTCTCGTGGAAGCAAATCTATATACTGCACTCAGTTGCCAGGAAAGTACTTAGCTGGCCTGCATTCATCCTGCACCAGGCGGCCTCAGAGAAAGAATGGTCATACCCCCTCGACAATAGCCTATTTGGGCCAGATCCAGGGTCTGGCTTCTCCGGCACCTAAGCACCAGCTTCTCTGCCCCACCCGCCCACAGCAGCTGGTGGGTGGCTGCTGGCATTGTCTCTGGGACACTGGGGGCCATGCTGGGCTGGGCAGGGCCGCGGTGGGGGACCACATGGGGTTCGGAAGGTCAGGAATGGCCTTTCTTTGTGCGGCCCCCACAACACCTCCCACCCAAACCACTCCTCCCCGCTGCCCGGAGTTTTGAACACAGTTCTCGCCCTCTCTCTGGCCCTGCTGGGCAGCATGGTTATGTAATACGCAGTCAGCCCCCCAAGGCTCTGCCCGCAGCGTGTGGGCAGAGAATGGGCAGTGTTGCTCTCCCCAAAGTGGAGCTGCTCGGTTCTGGCCTGCACCTGCCTCAGGAGCAGGAAATGGAGCAGAAGGAAAGGTGAATCAGAGTGCTTTCAGCTGCAAGGAACAGAAGGCCCAATGGAAAGGGGCTTGAACAATGAAGGAGATGGTCTCCTGCACAACAAGCCAGAGGTACAACAGCACAGGGCTAGTCGCTTAGTGCTGCAGTGACAGCCACAGAGACCGGTTTCATCTGCATTTCCATGCTGCCTCAGTGGGCCAGCTCTGTTCTCATCTGCATTTCCATGCTGCCTCAGTGGGCCAGCTCTGTTCTCATCTGCATTTCCATGCTGCCCTCAGTGGGCCAGCTCTGTTCTCATCTGCATTTCCATGCTGCCTCAGTGGGCCAGCTCTGTTCTCATCTGCATTTCCATGCTGCCTCAGTGGGCCAGCTCTGTTCTCATCTGCATTTCCATGCTGCCCTCAGTGGGCCAGCTCTATTCTCATCTGCATTTCCATGCTGCCCTCAGTGGGCCAGCTCTGTTCTTATCTGCATTTCCATGCTGCCTCAGTGGGCCAGCTCTGTTCTCATCTGCATTTCCATGCTGCCTCAGTGGGCCAGCTCTGTTCTCATCTGCATTTCCATGCTGCCTCAGTGGGCCAGCTCTGTTCTCATCTGCATTTCCATGCTGCCTCAGTGGGCCAGCTCTGTTCTCATCTGCATTTCCATGCTGCCTCAGTGGGCCAGCTCTGTTCTCATCTGCATTTCCATGCTGCCTCAGTGGGCCAGCTCTGTTCTCATCTGCATTTCCATGCTGCCTCAGTGGGCCAGCTCTGTTCTCATCTGCATTTCCATGCTGCCCTCAAGTGGGCCAGCTCTGTTCTCATCTGCATTTCCATGCTGCCCTCAGTGGGCCAGCTCTGTTCTCATCTGCATTTCCATGCTGCCTCAGTGGGCCAGCTCTGTTCTCATCTGCATTTCCATGCTGCCTCAGTGGGCCAGCTCTATTCTCATCTGCATTTCCATGCTGCCCTCAGTGGGCCAGCTCTGTTCTCATCTGCATTTCCATGCTGCCTCAGTGGGCCAGCTCTGTTCTCATCTGCATTTCCATGCTGCCCTCAGTGGGCCAGCTCTGTTCTCATCTGCATTTCCATGCTGCCTCAGTGGGCCAGCTCTGTTCTCATCTGCATTTCCATGCTGCCTCAGTGGGCCAGCTCTGTTCTCGGGCCAGTCTCCCTCATGACCACCAGCTTGCTGCCACTGCTCCAGGCACCACATTCAGACATGACCACACCCCGCAGAGGGGCCACCTCTTCTGGAGATGTCTTTTTAAGAGTTAGGGAACTTTTCCCAGCATCCCCGTGGCAGCTTCTGTCCTATTTCACTGGTCAGAATTGCATCACACCCATTCTTGCTCAGCCTCCAGCCAAGGGCACAGGAAAACCGTGACTGGCTTAAGGGCATGAACGACCCCCACAGCACGGGCTTCTGATACTCCAGCATAGCCCGGCAGCATCTGCTGCGCCAGGACAAAAGGGTTCTTCCCACCCAGAGATCGGTGGAGAGGGAATTGGGGCTCTAGTTCTGCCTTCTCCACCAGTCACTGCCTGACCCTGGACATGTCAGGTCCCCCATCAGTGTCCCACCTGGCAGGCATTCTCTCTGCACACCCTGATGTGGCTTGGTGGCAATGAGCCCAGACAGGGCAGGGATCATTACTCCGGAAGCAGTTGTGGCAGAACCTCTGCCCTTTGTTTTGTTTGTTTTTGTTTTTTTAATATAATTTATTGATTTTTTACAGAGAGGAAGAGAGAGGGATAGAGAGTTAGAAACATCGACCAGCTGCATCCTGCACCCTCCCCACTGGGGATGTGCCCACAACCAAGGTACATGCCCTTGACCAGAATCGAACCTGGGACCCTTGAGTCCGCAGGCCGACGCTCTATCCACTGAGCCAAACCGGTTTCGGCCACCTCTGCCCTTTGTTAATATCTGTCTGGGCAGCCTCCACGGCAACTAGGGGCAACCATGTGAGCTATTCCCAGGCAACGAGAAAGAAGGGGACCCCTCTGGGATCTTTCTGGGAAAGATTTCTTCTATAAGGGAAATCCCCCCCGCCCCTTTACTCTCCTCTGTCCTTCTCCCTTCTTTCCAGTTCGGTGACCTTTAACTGAGGATGTGATGTTTGCAGCTATAGCAACCATTTTGTAACAACGAGGGGAAGACTAAGAAAATCACAGACCTGCCAACCTCATGCTTTGTCTTTATTAGACTGTAACACAACCCTGGAACCATATAGATTTGCTCTATGAGTAAAATAAACTCCTGTTCAATTAAACCCCCATCCGTTGCGGTTTCTATACTTGCAGCCAAACGTACCCTAACTGACACAGAGCTCAGCTTCTTCATCAGAGAGGCGAAGAGAATGGCTCCGAGGATGGCCAGCCCCCCTGGGCTCTGGTCCTCTGTGATGAGGGAGTCCTTCCAGAATTTCTGTGGAGAGCTATGCGATAGAAGCAAAAGGCATGCCGCTATGTAATTTCAGATTTCCTAGCAGCCACGTTAAAAAAAAAAAAATACAAAGAACAGGGAGAATTAGTTTCAATAATATAATTTAACCCAATATATTCAAAATATTATTTCAACATGTAATCAATATAAATTAATGAGATTTTTATGATATTAATCCATGAGATAATGTATGACAATAGTTAGACATTAGTGAGATATTTTACTTTCTTTTTTCATCCCGACTCTTCAGGACCCATGTGTATTTTACACTCGCCACACATCTCGATTTTTCTGCCCCTATTTCAAAGGCTCAACAGCCACTGTGCTGGACAGCGCAGGCCTATTGGGCTGGTAGCAGCTGGCGTTAGCTACACCAGGGACTCATCGGTGACAGAGAGCAGGGCACCACCAGCCCCTGATGGTCCCTGGCTGAGTGTAGGACAAGTGAGAGTGCCGTTATTTCCCAGTCAGGGATCCTCAGTGGATATGAGCACCTGTTGTGTTTGCATCTCAGAGTCCAGAGCTGTGGGCTCAGTCATGGTGGGCAGGAAGGCCCTAGCTGCTGGCGTTGGGGCGGGGGAAATGGCAGCAGCCCCCCCGCCAAGCCGGTTAAGGGGGAAGAGTCCCAGTGGACTATGCCACGCTAAGAAGGAATGTTAAAAGCCTGTGCCGGGAACATCCTGCCTCTGAAAAATTGGGTGAGCTCAGAGCAGGAGCCAGTACACAGCTTCTCTCTCAGAAAATGGATGGAAACTGTTGCTCAGGCTTTGGAGGCTGAGAATCAGAAACTCCAGGAGGAATGAGATCAGCTCGGGGGAAAGGGTTTGATCCTGTAGACCAAAGGGGAACAGTGGGGAACAGGCCAAAAGCCGAGTGGAGGAGGACAGGCGGCGGCTCCCATGGCTGTGACCTGCTAGCTTCTGTCGGAAAGTGGGACCAGCTGAGGAACATGCTGAAGGGAATGACAGAGGGGGTGGGGGAAGGAGGGCGCCAGGAGAGGAAGGGAAGCTGGGCTGCTGCAGGAGCGTGGCAGAGGGAAGGCCTGTGTTGCTGGAGCTCACAAGAGTGGCTTTGGCCTGGGGCTTTCAAGAACCAAGGGCAGTGGCCTAGGGACAGCAGCTTGGGAGAAGCACTCTGGTCCAGCCAGCCCTCCCCGCAGCCCTCGGCCTCTCTCCCCATCTTTCAGACGGAAGATTGCTGAGGGAACCAGAAGGGAGGGCACTGGCCTGGCCTCCCCTGGGAAGGCACAGCCCAGGCCTCCAGGGTCTTGTGGACTTTGCCCACCCCGACGTAAACTCTTTGCTCAGCACCGTGATAGTTTCAACCAGTGGCTTTGGCTGAGCAGGTGTCCCTGACCTTGACCTATAAAAACACTCCTTTTTCTGGGATCCAGGAGCTGAGAGTATCCTTCAGCCCAAGTGTGTGTCCTCCTCCCTAACCTCACAATCATCATTCAAGGTGAGGATATTCTCACCTGCTTTATAGAGGAGGAAACAGAGCCTCAGGGAGGCGAGGGTCAGCCTATGTAATAACCAGGATTGGCTTAGTTATGCTGCTGTGACAAACAGCTTCGAAATCATAACTTAACACAACAGTTTACTTCTTGCTCCCAGGGGCTGGCAGGGGATCTGCTTCACGAAGGTCACTCAGTGGCTCAGGCTGATCAAGGCCCTGCTCTCTGGAACAGTGGCCTCCTCAGACTCCTCCAGGAGACCCAGCTGGAGGGAGGCATCCTGGTTCTCTTATGCTTTGGTGTGACCCTGCCTAACTAGAAAGGAGCGGAGAAGTCTGGGAGAGCAGCTGGGGTGTCTGATAAGCCACGCCAGTTGAGAAGTGGGAGCGGGATTTTTACTGAGGAGTGTCAGATGTGGAAGTCCTTGTTCTACAGTGTGGACACCCTTCACTTCAACATCTTGCAGCCCCAAACCGTGGCATGCTGGTGAGCTCTATGCATATGCAAATTCAAGGGGCGTCAACACCACTACCCCAAGATGCTCTCATGAGCTGCCTCCTGAGTCTACCTATCATTTCTGAAAGCCAAGAGCCCTTTCAGGCCCGGGGCAGTACATGACACTCCTTACCCCCCCCCCCCCACTCCCTCTGGGCCTGCCCTCACACCTGCCAGCCTGCACACTGTCCCTGCTTATTCCCATGACCCTCAGCTGCCCTCAGATTTCTGAGCCTCATTCCGGTGGAATCTGGAGCCCCAGTCCTCCCCCACCCCAGAGTCTGCCCAATCCTCCCTGGCAGCAGCCTTGCTAAAAGCCTTGCTAATCCATTAATTATCCTCTTCCAGCAGAGGAGCCTGGTAATTGAATAAAAATATATTAAAAAACAAAACTCAGCCCCCTCCTGTAATTGCCTGCCTGCCTTCTGGCTGTCTCGGTTTCCTCCCGTTCTCTCCACGTGCTGGGCCCTTGGTTCGCTGCCTCTGGGCTCCTGATTTCTTCCTGGTCAGCAATGGCGTTTGTCCCCACCTTCTGCAGAGCTGGCCATAGGGTGAGGATCAGGGAGTGAGTGTCACCAGAAGCCTGCAGGCAACCTCACTCCTGCCTGATGCACTGTGGGAGGCTGAAGGCTGATAAAGCAATTTGCCCAGGAACTAATGGAGAGGTCCTGGGCCAATGGGATAGTTCAAAGGGGAGATTTCCATTTAAACAAAAGCCAAACTTCTCATCTGCAGAGCTGACCAGAGAAGCTGCTGCCTGAAAGGACTGTTGGGAGTCTCAAAAGGTGCCTGGAATGTTCCTGCCTCACTGGCCACCTGGAGGGCTTTCTGACCTCACTCAGCCTTTGGGTCAGACCTGATTCACCACTTATTTACTTAGCATGTCACTAGCCTGGCCAGGTACAGATAGAATTTGGATGAAAAGGGAAAGTTTCAGAAAAGTGGGTATAATATGATCCCATCCTACCTAATAATAGACAAATATGCAAATTGACCATACCTCCGACACACTCACAAGCCACACCCACAAGCCACATCCACCATCCAATCAGAGCGAGCATGCAAATTAACCCAAACCAAGATGGCTACAGCCACAGAGAGCAAGGTTTCCTAGGTAACAGGAAGCCAAGCTTTCCGCCTGCCATTGCCAGGCCTAAGCCTCCACTCAAGCTACAAAGTTTCAATTATAGAAGGTAAACAAATTCAAACAAATGGCGGCAGAACAGAGCTTGAGAGAGCAGGCCAGGGTTGCCACTGGCAACAGGGGAAGCAAAGCTTTCCGCACACCCTGGCCGGGCCCACCCGCTTAAGGCAACAAAGTTTCAATTATAACCCCAACACAAATGGCTGCCGGCCTTGGAGGGAGCCCCAGGCTTGGCTCCACTCCAGGCTACAAAGTGTCAATTGTAGAAGGAAAATAAATTCCAGATACCAGGGCCTCCGCTTGGGTTGCCAGGGGGCGTGGCTGACCTGAAAACCACCACAGGCCCCTCGCTCAGGCCGCCCCACGCCCCAAGGGAACCCCCATCCTGATCCGGGACACCCTTCAGGGCAAACCAGCTGGCCCCCACCCCTGTACCAGGCCTCTATCCTATCTAATAAAAGAGTAATATGCAGATTGATCATCACTGCAACACACAATATAGCTGCCCCCATGTGGTCAAAGATCCTGCCCCCATGTGGACACAAGATGGCCACCACAAGATGGCCAGCAGGAGAGGGCAGTTGGGAGGCACCCGGCCTGCAAGGGAGGGCAGTTGAGAAGGACCAGGCCTGCAAGGGAGGGCAGTTGGAGGTGATCAACCCTGCAGGAGAGGGCAGTTAGGGGTGACCAGGCTGGTAGAGGAGGGAAGTTGGGGGCAAACAGGCTGGCAGCAGAGTGGTTAGGGGGTGATCAGGCTGGCAGGCAGAAGCGGTTAGGGGCAATCAGGAAGGCAGGCAGGCAAGCAGTTGGGAGCCAGCAGTCCTGGATTGTGAGAGGGATGTCCGACTGCCCGTAAACGGGCAGTCGGACATCCCTTGAGGGGTCCCATATTGGAGAGGGTACAGGCTGGGCTGAGGGACAACCCCCCTCCATGCACGAATTTCGTGCACCGGGCCTCTAGTTGCTATAATAAAAGTCCTTGAGTGTGGTATACATATATGTTTGTAAATACATTTTTAAGAGGTCTAGTAAAATGCTCACCAAACTGATAAGAGTAGTTATTTGGGGAGATGGGATAGGGAGAACTAGAAGGGAAGACTTACATTTTATCTTTTCTGTTTAAATTATTTTATCAGGAAGGGAAGCAAGTGAACATTTGTCCTCCATGACTCTGTGACCTCCGACAAGTGGCTTGACCACTCTGAACCTCAGTGGCCTCATCTGTAAAATGGGGCTTGTCAGGAATCCTTTTTCACTCCATATCAGGACTGTTGGTTGAAAGCAACCTAAACCCAAGCTTGTGTAATAAAAAGGACATGGGATTTTTATGCATCTAGATCCTAGGCAGGAAACAGAGGCTGGGAATATCTTCTTTTCTCCTTGCCTGCTTTCTTTTCTAGCTTTAAAAAATCACACCTCTGCTTCCACATTCCCCACAGTAACCGGGTTTATATATTACTAGAGGCCTGGTGCATGAATTCATGCACAGGTGGGGTCCCTTGGCCTGGCCAGCTATTGGGCTGGCTGGCCAGGGGAAGGGGCCGCAGGAGGTTGGCTATGGGAGCTCACTGACCACCAGGGGGCAGCTCCTGCATTGAGCGTCTTCCCCCTGGTGGTCAGTGCGCATCATAGCGACTGGTCATTCGGTCGTTTGGTCATTTGGTCATTTGGTCTTTTGATTATTTGGTTGTTCGGTTGCTTAGGCCTTTATATATATAGAGAGAGGCCCAGTGCACAAAATTCATGCACTGGTAGGGTCCCTAGCAGCTGCCAGCTGCCAGCTACCAGCTGCCAGCTGCCAGCTGGGTACTCCCTCCCTTCCTCCCCCCCCCCCACTCTGTTGGCCCCGCCCCCTGGTTGAACTCCTGGATATCTCCCAGTTGAGGGGACAATTTGCATACTATGCTTTTATTATATAGGATGAGTCCAGCTCACTAGACTGATCATAATTAAAGCCTAGGTCATAATTCTGAAGTCCTAGGAAAGGCTCTTATTGTCCAGCTTGGTGGCTATATCAGTCAAGATAGGCTGGGTTATGCTGTAATAACAAACCGCCCTCAAGTCTCAATGGCAATTTATTTCTGGCACATCTACCATGGGCATAGTCACTCAGTGACCTAATTTGATGGAGGCTTCATCTCAGCAGGTGTGTCCAGGACCTCAGAGACCAGGAAAGAGAACATGGGCTCTTAGATCTTCTGTCTGGAAGTCATAGGTCACATCACTCTCACTCATATTTTATTGGTCAAAGTCAGTCAGATGGCCAGGCCTGAACTGAAGTGGATGAAGAAGTCAGCTCCTCCAATGGGATAAAAGGGATGTGACATTTGTGAACAGCCACAGTGATGGCTGTAATGACCTGTCACTAAGACCCCTGCCCACTCTTTCCACTTGGCCCATCATGGGAATTTTCCACTATGTAAAGAAATGTTACCCAGAAGGAGGGAAAGGTTCCTGGGGAGGTTCCATTTCTACCCTTGTAAGTTGGCTCCTTCTCTGTGGTAGAAAAAATAATAATCATGACAGAGAGCTGGGGTCCAACAGATTTCCAGAGATTCCCTGTGAACCCCTGGGGCTTGGGGTCCCAGTAGGACAACCTCCTGCCCAATCCAACCTTGCCCCTCCTCCAGCATGAAAGACACACTTCTAAAGGTGGATGCTGGGTGGGGTGGTTTCGGGAGGCACTTTGCCAAAGTCTACCTGGGGATTCAGCAAAACTGAAGCTGCTGTTTGCTCTGGGGGTCCCTCCTGGCTGCACCTTCAGAAAGACCACCTCCATGTGGTCATGTAGGGGAGGTGGAAGGCCTATTGGACTTTGGGATCCAGAGGCCTGGGTTCAAGCCTGGCTCTACTTTGTGACCTGGGCAAATCAGTTAACTCCTAGAGCCTCAGTCTCCTCATCGTAAACTGGGTTAACTTCAATGTCTGCCTTCCTCCCCACCCCTCTGGATTCTTGTGAGGATGGGCTGTTATGGGGGGTGTCACAGCTCTTTGTGTAGGGTGACACCTGGACAAACACAGAGGGTTATCTCTGATGTGGCGGCCTTCCTGGGGTCCAGCCTGGGGACTGGCTCTTCCCGCCTTGCTCCTGCCCCGGGAATGGCCCTCCCCACCCCCATGTAAAGCAGTCGCTCTGCCAGCTCTGGAGAATAGCTCATCTCTGAGGTTTCAGACAGAATAATTTTTTCCTCCTCTCACACGTGCCTGTCCGGGAAAATCACACAGCCCCCCACGTGCACCCACACGCTCCACAGCCATTGTTCCCTCACCAGCCAGCAAAAAGCTCCGGAGTGAGGCCTGGGAAGAGGAGGGGAAGCTGAAAAAGGGGGGCTGACACCCCCAACCCTAGAGAGGCTCCTGGCTCCAGGCAAAGGGCTCCCATCAGGAGCAGGGACTAGGCTCCTTCTGATCCCCACACTCTGGGTTCCTGCCACATGCCTGGCTCTGTGTCGGGTCAGCCACCAGCTCCCACTCTGCTGAGGCCCTAACCCAAGCGACAGTAGGAGCTGGCAGGCAGGAGTGGGTGTCAGTGCCCAAAGATGAGAGGAGGACTCCAAGGCCTGTGCTGTTTCCGCATGGGCTCCCCACACTCTTGCCACTGGAGGCCTGGTGCCAGAGGGGCCCTGGAAGGAGGTAGAGAGAGGAGCTGCTCCCTGCTCTGGAGGGGAGAGCCAGGGACACAGGAGCCCCAGATGTCCCTCCCAGCACTGGCCCACGGGCGCCTCTGCTGCCGGCACTGCTTGGGTGGGAGCTCAGCCAGCTCTCGGACCGCAGGCCCCTCCTCCCACCACAGGACTCTATAGTGCGAGACTCCATCCTGGGGTGAAATCTCCAAGGTCCCCATTAAATGGAGGCATCTGCTGAGCAGGCAGACTCCCCAAACTAGGAATGAGTTTCCCCGGACAGGGAAGGTTTGCCTGGGAGGGGGTGCCCCCCAGCCGGCCAATGTGGACCCACCCCCGTCTACCACTCAGGCCCTGTGTCTGGGGCCTGATGGTGGGTTTAGGGAGCTCAGGGAGCTGAGGAAGTGAGCGGGCAGAGGCAAGGGATAGGGCGAAAGGCAGACAGAGCATGTTGGGGAGTCTGTGGGTCTCAGACCCCTTTTCTACAGTGAGGTAGACCTTTGCTCGGAACCAGTTCCCACACTTCCTGTTCCTCCCAGACACTGCCCTCTCCTGAAGGAGGGAAGTCAGAAATAGCTGTGGCGCCAGGGCCCCCACCCTTCTTCCCGAAGAGGGTGCATCCCGCTCCCTCTCAGAGGCTGGGGTGGAGAGAGAGCCAATCCTAGAGGAAAAAGGGATCTGGGAGAGGACCTGGCCTCCCTCCCTCCCAGAACAGGGCCCCGGGCCCCAGGAGCTGAAGGACATGCCTTGTGGACACCACTCCCACAGCTCCCTCCTCCTGACCCCTCCACACACCCCACACCAGCTGCCCTGCCCTGGGCCTGACTCCACCGTCCACCAGGAGCCAGAGCGCGCCCAGGGAGGCAGGGATGACTTTGGGAACCACAGGGAAGGGGTGTGTGGGCATCACTCAGAGACAATCCTTGGGGACAGCAGGGCCCCAAGGGGGCTGAGAATTAGCCAGTCCCACCATATCCAAGGCCATAAATATGCCATGCTCTTTGACCCAGTAATCCCACTGTTTGGAATTCCTCCCAAAGACATAATTGCAAGGGGAAAAGAGCTATACGTGCACAGCTGTTTATAGCAACATTATTTATAATAGTCAAATCTGGAGCGAACCAAAAGGCCGCTCGTTGTGGGAGGGAGGGCATGGTGCATCCACAAGGCAGAAGACTTATTACACTGCCAAGAAAAATGGCAAAGTTGGAAAATTCCTTGTGGAATAATGTTAAGGGAAAAGAGAACAAACTTGTACATATTTACTCTGTCAGCAAGTGGCGATGAGTGTCCTGTCTGGGGTACGTCACTGTTCTAGCTCTGCAGAGACCACGATGAGCGGGACCAAGCCCAGCCCTGGGGAAGCTCCCAGCAGACAGCCTCCAGGTGAAGGATGAATCCATGAATCATACATAGCACCCTCCAGTAAGGGCCTCCCTGAGACAGGAGATGACAGGATGACAAGTGTTCCTTGCTCCCCGACGCCCTCTGCTGCCCACTGTGAAGTCCATCCCATCTGGGCAGTTGGGTCCTCAGGGAGTGGCCCAGCATGGGAGAAGCCTGTGGTCTGGTAGGAGCAAAGAAGCCAGGGTCGCCATGTGCCAGTCAGGCACCAGGCCAAGGGCAGTGGGCACTGCCAGCCAGAGGGTCTCCTCCCCACAGGAGGAAACTCTCTCTCTCTCTCTCTCTCTCTCTCTCTCTCTCTCTCTCTGTGTGTGTGTGTGTGTGTTGGGGGGATGGGAAATAGCTCCTGAGAGTGTTTCCTACTAACCTGGCAAGTGAGAGCTCAGCAGTGATTGCAACTCAGGGCTTGGGGGGGGTCTGTCTTGCCCCAGGATGGTCACTAGTGACCAGATGATGAGACCTCGGTTCTTGTTTTCTTGAAGGAAAGATTTCAATCAAGAGACAAAGTGCAGCGAGCACCAGTGCACTGCTGGCGGGAGTGCAGACTGGTACAGCCACTGTGGAGAACAGTATGGAGTTTCTTCAAAAAATTAAAAATGAAACTTCCATTTGGCCCAGTGATCCCACTTCTAGGAATATATCCTAAAAACCCTAAGACACCAATCAGAAAGAATAGATGCATCCTTATGTTCATAACAGTGTTATTTGCAATAGCTAAGATTTGGAAGCATCCCAAATACCCATCAGTAGATGAGTGGATAAAAAAGCTGTGGGACATTTACACTCTGAAATATTATGCAGCTGTGAAAAAGAGGGATCTCTTACCCTTTGGGATAGCATGGATAGACCTAGAAAATATTATGCTAAGTGAAATAAATCAAACTGGGAGAGACAAATATCACATGCTATCACTTATTTGTGGAATTTAATGAACAAAATGAATTGACCAACAAAATAGGACCCAAGGCAGGGACACATGGAACAGACTGACATACCTCGATGCGGGGTGGGGGTACAAGAAGAGATAAACCAAAGAACTTATATGCATAGCCCAGGGGTCCTCAAACTATGGCCCGCGGGCCACATGCGGCCCGCCGAGGACATTTATCCGGCCCGCCGGGTGTTTTTGCAGCCGCTGCCTGTCCTGCTTAGCAGCCAACTTAGCAGTGTGCATAGGAATTTGTTCATAGTTGTTTTTTTTTAAAACTATAGTCCGGCCCTCCAATGGTCTGAGGGACAGTGAACTGGCCCCCTGTTTAAAAAGTTTGAGGACCCCTGGCATAGCCCATGGACATGGGCAATAGGGTAGTGAAGACCTGGGGGGATGGGTAGAGGCTGGGAGGAGGGGGGAAAGGGAGAGGAAATGTAATACTATCAATAATAAAAATATATTTAAAAATGAAAAAATATGCAAGACATTTAAAAAAAAAGAGACAAAGTGCAGCAAAGCAAGAAAAAACTCATTGGCCCTAGCTGGTGTTGCTCAGTGGTTAGAGTGCTGCCCCATGCATCATAGGGCTGCATTTTCAATCCCTGGCCCTGTTCCAGGAGGCAGCCAACAGATGTCTCTCTCACATTGATGTTTATCTATCTGTCTACCTATCTATCTATCTACCTATCTATCTAGCTATCTAGCTCCCCTTCTCCCCCTCCCTTCAACTCTCTCTAAAAATCAATGGAATAAATAAATTCCGGTGAGGATTAAAAAAAAATAATTTATTGGTCACAGCAAAAACACACTTAGGATAATGAAACAGGAAGGGCGTAGAAGAAGCAACAGGGGAGCCCCGGCCGGCTGCTTTGGCTCACTGGGAAGTCAGAGAAAAGAGGGCCTTGGAGACAGGGCCAGGGGGTGAGCCCTGGATGAGCGGCCACTGCTCCCCTGGGTGTAACTCTCCTGGGGTCCCTTAGGGATGCATGCCTGTGGGGGAAGGAGGAGGAGGGAATGGCACAGGCTTGCTCCCCTGCAGGTGGGAATCTTCGGGGAGATCTCAGGGTGAGGGTCTCAGCAGAATATTCATTAGCTTTCCAGGTGTGCTCTTTTGGGTCATGGTCTGTACTGATTGGGCCCCAGCAGGACAGGGGGTCACTAGTCAATACTGCAGGTCCTGAAGCAGGCCTGATGTCACTTGTCTGATTTTGCTGCTTTTCTGGGCCTGGAGCTGAAATACAACTGAAGCCTAGATGCTGTTTTTAGGAGGAAAAGCCAGGGGGTCTAAACTGCATGACCAGCGATATGAAAAGTCAGGGGTCCAAACCACATGACCAGCGAGATGCTAGGGGAGGAAAGGTTACCCTGGGGGCAAGGTGCTTGTTTTCCCAGGGCTGCCCCTCGCCAGGCACCCAAGGCTTTCCACCCTGCTGACCTTCTGCACCTGGCTCCTCGTCCTTGCTCTGCTCATCTAAGTGCCTATAACAGTCAGAATACACTTAAGATGTGTCCCATGGTGGCCTGGGAGGTAAGGGGGTCGGAGGAAGGGGTGGAAATGTAATCTGAAGGTGGGCTGGTCCCAGTCCTGCAGGCTCCGTGAGGCTCACTCCGGGCAGAAGTAGAGCCCTGGAGCTGGGAGCGGGGGCACTCAGATCCCCAGGAACTGAGGCCTTCCACTTTCCCAGAGCCCAGAGGGGGCTCCCTGGTGCAGGGGGAGCCAAGGCAGAAATTACAGGGGGTTCCTCCCAGGTCCAGGGTCCGGGTGGAGCCACTGGCTCTGGCCAGGGCTGAGAGCAGGGATGCTCGCTCTGCTGCAGCTGCCCCGCCCAAGCAGGAGCTGACAGACAGCCCTGCGCCTGTGGGAGGCACCAGGCAAACAGAGGAGTCGCAAGCTAAACATGCTATTAGCAGCGACGGAGAAGCCGATTATCTGCACAGCTGTCAGCAGCTCTCAGCCCCTCACACCCACGCCAGGGAGGGGCCGCTCATCTGCCTTCCGTCTCTGCCTTCCTAGAGACCTCCAACGGGAGAGAAAGGCGGGCAGGACCGACATTTCGGGCCACCCCTACCTTTCGCTGCCAATCTGGCCTTATGTCTGGTGACAGGGGACCCAGACACCAGGTCCCGCCCCCCCCCCCCCCCCCCCGCGCCTGGTCCCCGACAACTGGGCCCTTGTTTCTCAAACTGTAAGCTGGGGGTGAAAGTGACTCCAACCTCACAGGATCACTGGGAGGGTCAGGTGAGACATTTTGTGTGAAAGCACCTTGCAAATGGTGAAGGGCCATGACATCATTACTGTGACGATTCTTCATCGAAATCCTCATCTCCAAGGACTCACTATTGGTTCCCTTCTCACTGAATGAAATTAAGGCTTAGGGAGGTCAAGCAATTTGACCAAAGTCACCCTGTAAACAGAGGTAGGTGTCAGTTTCTGATGTTGGAGCCAGGACACCCCACACACATGTTGTACATGGGGACCCGAGGTCCAGAAAGGTGGCCACAGAGAGGATGGAGGGCAGACAGACTCCCCAGCCACTGCCCAGAGTCCTTGTTCTCAGCTGGGGACAGCTGACCAGAGGGAGCAGCTGAGGAATGACCTCAGGCAGAGAATTGAAGATGAACCCCAGCAGCCTTCCTGGGTTTCCTCAGCTCAGGGGGGTCTCTAGGACCAGATCCTAGAGCAGGCCTCCTCATCGGGGGGTAGGAGGTTACTGTGGATGCTTAACAAGGGGACAGATCTCAAGCCTGACAAGTCTCACCTGACAGGAGAGCCTGGGCCTGGGGAGGAGAGGCAGAGTGAGGGCACTGCCAGCCTGGCCGTCCCTGCCTCGTGCCAGCAGTTTGAAAGCATGGTGCTCGGTGCTCACAGGCAAAGGGGCTGGGGAGGCAGGAGGATGATCCATCGCACCGTGTGGGAGGGGCGCTGAGGGTGGGAGGTGACTCACAGGACAGGGGGGACAGGAAGCTTCTCAGGAACCAAGTGGAAGGGAAGGGTGCTGGTGAGTCAGGGACAATGGGGAGAGGGTGCGTGGGGAGAGCTGGTCCTGTGAGCGCTGCGGTTTGCACCCAGCACTGTGCACAGGGGATCTGACTTTTCATGGTCCCTGCTGCTGCCTGGCTCTGGTGCAGAGACCTCGGCTCATCACCGGCTGCCCATCCTGCAGCACAGTGCCCAGCAGGCCCTCACTCAGACCTGCTGGGAGGACTAAAGGGCTGCTGCAGGCCCAATCCACTGACACCCCCTCTGAGGCCATCATCCCCCACAAACAGCAAATGCCTCACCCTAGGCCTTCTTGCTCCCTGGTCCTCGTCACCCATATCCTGGCTGGGCTCCATCACTGTGGTTGCCTGATTCATGGCACTTGGCCCTGGCGGAACACAGGGGAATAGCACAGCTCAGACTGTGGTATCTCATGCCCCAGGGAGAGGCTCCCATCTGGGCAAAGGCAGGAGAGAAACAGTCTGATGCAGTCAAACTTCGGCCTCAGTCTGTGCCCTTCCTACCCCTTTCCCCAGCCCTGTCCTCCACACCCTCCTCTCAAGCCACCTTCCCGAAGTCCAGCCCATTACCAGATCTCCCCAGCCTACTACCGATCCCCACCCTGCCCTGCCTTGGTCCAGGCCACTGTCCCCTTCACACTTCATCTGGGAGCCAGCCAGGCAGCTCCACTGAAATGGAAATCCATTCACAGGGAGTAGAGCAAGGATTCATGCTTCTTTCTCTCTCACACCATCCATCCATCCATCCATCTATCCATCCATCCATCCATCCATCCATCCTCCCATCCATCCATCTCTCCTTCCAATTCTACAACCATCCATCCATCCATCCATCCATCCATCCATCCATCCATCCATCCATCCCATCCATACATCCATCCATCCTCCCATCCATCCATCTCTCCTTCCAATTCTACAACCATCCATCCATCTCTCCTTCCAATTCTACAACCATCCATCCATCTCTCCTTCCAATTCTACAACCATCCATCCATCCATCCATCCATCCATCCATCCATCCATCCGTCCATCCATCTATCCTCTCATTCATCCATCTCTCCTTCCAATTCTACAACCATCCATCCATCCATCCATCCATCCATCCATCCATCCATCCACCCACCCATCCATCCTCCCATGCATCCTTACTTCCTTCCTCCCATCCAGTAGAATTTCAGAATGCTTGGTGATGCCACCAGTGCATGTGGGTCTCCGGGAACATCACCTCCCCAAGGGGCAGGGATTGCTGTCTGGTTTGTTCTCTGTGGTGTCCCCAGTGCCTAGGAGTTGGCACAAAGTCAGTGTATAATACATATTTGCTGAGTGTCACACGAGTAAAAGAGTGAATGGATAGATTCTTTTCCTGGAGAATGGGATTAGGGCCCACCAGCCTCACCTGACTCTGGATGATCCAGGTCAACTCCCTGACCATGCAGAGGTGGTGCTCAGGCCCAGGGAAGGGTGTCACTGATCTGCCTGAGGCTGTCTGTTGAGGTCAGGACAGTTCCGGGTTGTCCAGACCTGTGCCCAACCCTGTGTTCAAGATCTGCACAGCCAGAGCAGTGCTCTGGGAGTGAGCCAGAGATCAGAGTCAGGGCAGAAGCTTGGGGGCCTGGCTGGGTGCCCACAGAAAAGAGATACAGCCAGCACGCACTAGGCGGATGCTGCAGGAGCCTGCTCTGTGGCTGGGCCTGCCTGGGCTGGGTTTGGATACCCCCGGCAATGGGGAACACGTGCATTGGGTGGCAAAGCTGTCCCAGCTTCTCGTGGGGGTGTCAAATCCCCAGCTGGCATTACAACCTGGCCACAAAGAGGATGGGCAGGCTCGGGCTTCTCTTTCCCTCTCTGATCTCTGGGCTTGATCTGCTCTTCAGAATCACCAGGAAATGCTGAAATGCATGTTTAGGTTTGTCAGGACAGATTCTGGCCCAATACATCTGTGGATGGCTCAGGACCATTTACAAACTCTGCTGCTCACTTAATTGGGGAATGACCACAAAGGGCCCTTGGCTGGTGCCACCTGGGAGGTCTGCCTCTGGGCCACCTCACCACCCTGGGCCTCAGGCTTCTCACCCGCCGAATGATAGGGCTTCGAGCATCCCACAGGGCTTGGCAGGTCTCATGGGAGGTGACGTAGTGACAGCACTTAGCCACTTAGCAGGACTCATTGGAATTTACTTCTGCTGCAACAGCACCTGACAAGATGAGAGTTTGTTTCTCTCTCACATCTGTCTGTGGGGAGCCTGGAGCCAACTCAGTGGCTCTGCTCTGGAGAAGGTGTCTCAGAGGTCCAGGGCGCCCCACTCCCACCACAGCCCCATCATAGCCCAGGCAGCTCAGGGTGAGAGGAGGCCCCTGCAGAGCTCCTGCCTCCCTCCCCTCTGCTGGCACTTCAGTGCACGCCCAGCTTCTCTGGGCCCCCATGCCTTGTCTGTAAAGGGGACAGATGACAGTGCTCATGCAATCAGGGTCTAGGGCCCTCCTCGGGGGGCTCAGGAAGGCTGGTGACCATGTGCCTCTCCCTCTGGCCCCACGGCTGCCCTGACTGACTCGTCCTCAGCCTGGGCCTCTGAGGCTGCAACCATGAGAGTGGCTTGCTGCTTCTTCCTCAGTGCGAGGGGAAGACTCTCAGGGCAGGGGTAGGGGTGCTGAGACATCCAGGGACATCAGCAGAGGTCAGCTTGGGAGCTCCCTTGCTCATCTCAGAGCCTCCTCCCACCCAGATGCCCAGGGCCTTGGCCCTTTCTGGCTGGTGATGGTTCTGTCAGCTGACTTCCCCTGTGGCCTGGGCATCTTCGCCCTGCTGTCGGTGTTTGTGTTGTAAAACAGAGGGCAGTGCTGAACCCAAGGGAACAAAGCTTTAGTGGTGGGTTGTAGGCACTGGTGAGGCGGTTCGGCATAGTGCCCCTGCCCACCATGTGTTCTGAGCCTGTCTTGGGCTCTGAGCCCCTTCCTTCACATTGCCGTCTGCAGATGCCCACATGGACCCCTGCCTTCAGGAGACCTCTGAGCAAGCTGGGTCACTGCTCTTCCAGAACAGGGTGACCCCTGCCAAGTACCCTTCCTTCCTCCCTCTACAGGATAATGTGAGAACTGCTGTGTGTGTGTGTGTGTGTGTGTGTGTGTGTGTGTGTGTGTGTGTCCGCGGCCTAGCACTCAGGCTGTACCACCACTACCCTGGCCGCGGGCTTCTGACAGCTGCCCCATTGCTTCATGATGGTCTTTACTCGTAAGCTTGGCACTCAAGACCCTGGCAGACACAGCTGGTTGTCTAACAGTGGCCACTCCCAGGACCTCTACTTCCACCCTTCTTCCTAGGGCACACGTAGCCTTCCATTAGAACGATAAAATGCCAGGTGCTTGCTTTTCCAGCCTCCCTTTATAGGGAAAGCCCTGTCGTGTGATCCAGCCCTAGACAAGAGGGCCTGGCGGTAAGGAGGCGTCTGCTGAGGCTTCTGAGGAAATGGCCCCTTTGCTGTCTTTGGATGTGAGGGCTGCGGCAGCTGCCTAGTCACCATGAGGAGACAAGCCCAACGTGGAAAAATGGTTCTTAACCATAACATTGAGCTGCTAAATTAGCCAGCCTGGCAATGCCCTGATTCCACTCGTTATGTGACAAAATAAAACATTGTGTGTTTATACACCTTAGCTGGTCAATTCTTTTACTTGTAGCCAAAAGCGCCCTAACTGATATGAAGACTCAACACTGTCCAGTGCCCACCTACCTGTCTCTCCAGCCTCATCTTCACCATCTGATGCATCTGTAGGTGGCGCCTGTTTTGCTTTCTCTTTGTATTGCCAGTTGCCTACCAGGCCTCTCTGGTCTCTTCTAATAGGTGAACTCCTATCCATCCCTCCAAGCCCAGATCAAATGCCCCCTCTTTTACAAAGCTCCTGAGCTCCCCCAGGCATAACTTGAGGCCCTGCTTGTTACTTCGAATGCCATCACTGTGGGATTTCCACACAAGTCTCCGTCTGCTTGTTGGCTGGCCACGGCCCTGCACTGTGAGCTCCTTGCTGGTAAAGACGCTTTCTCCTTTATCTGGGTGTGCCCTAGTGCTGCACCCGTGTGCTGCAGGTGCTGAGCAAATGCTGAACGCCGGATGGGCATAAACACTGCCTCCTCCACCCCTCAGCTCTCCTGTTCTTGCCCAGCTGGGCAGGAGATGGCATCTCTGACTCCCAGAGAAAAGCATGCCTATGGTCACCAGACTGGTTGGAGCAGACCGAGGACTTCAGGCTGGGTTTCCTGGCTTCTGCCCAGGGCTCTTTCCAGAACCGGGTAGGAAAACTGGGTGTGTTTCAGGGCTGACTTGACAGCTGTCCAAATTGACATGACAATGGAGAAGGCAGGAGCTGAGGGAGCAGAGGGAACTGACAGGTGCTGCACAATGCTTCCTGCCAGCCACTGTGGAGCAGGGCAGGGCGGTGGAGGGGAGGGAGGAGGATGGGAGCTTGGTGCTGGACAGGGGCCTGGGATCTCTCCTCAAGCACACACCCCTCCTTCAGCCCATGTTCCGTAGCCTCGGTAACAGGAGAAGCTATGAGTGAGGGGAAAGGAGCCAGTGAAGTGGGTCAAACATTACACTGGGCAAAGGTGTGGACCCTTGGCTGGTGGGCTCAGGGTGCATGAGGATCCCTTTGGGCATGCAACCAGAGGGCCTTGGAGGACTTTGAACTTGGAATGGTGCCTTGCCTATTGGGAATTGGGCAGGGATTAGAGCACCCTCCCTCTCTGGGGAGCTGAGCTGGGCTCCTGGGCTGCAGCCCTGCCCCTCTGAGCTGACAGGAGGACTGGGTAAACATGGCAGCCTCCTGTGGAGCTGGGGGCCTGAGTGCTGAGCTGCCTTGGCTGCAGCGCTCAGCCTCTCTGGGCCTGGACTCTGCAGGCCTTCCTCTGGCTGCAGACAGGTTTGCTTCCTCAGAGCTGAGCCTCCCAGGCACGGTGGAGGTGGAGAAGGGATGAGGGGAAAGTGGGAGGGCTCAGAAGCTGCAGCCAGGAGTTTTATTTTTTATTTATTCACTAGGTTTTTTAAATGCTTTAAAAATTGCTCAAGAGTGTCTCTTTAAAAAGAAACAAACCACTTAACTGTTCCAGACAATGCTGAAGTGTCTCTTAACTACCTCCTCCTCCCCCAAACAAGTTTCTGTCCCCAGAGGTAATGACGTCAGCTCCTGTTACTTTTTAAATAAAAATAATATATGCAGCCCTGGCCGGTGTGGCTCAGTTGGTTGGAGCATTATCCTGTGTTCCAGACGGTCTCGGGTTTGATTTCTGGTCAGGGTACATATCCAGGTTGTGGGTTCGATCCCAGCTCAGGATGTGCACTGGAGACAACCATTTGAACTCTCTCTCCCTCCCTCTCCCTCTCCTTCTCTCCCTTTCCCTCTCCCTCTCCCTCTCTCCCTCCCTCCCTTCTTTCCTCCATCTCTAAACTCAATTTAAAAATTAGAAAAAAATAATGCATGCAAAAATGTATACATGTTCATAACAACTCAAGCAAAACCAAATATCTAAGATAAACTCTCTCCCCCAAATCATCCTTAGTAACAATTTTGGGGCGACTCCTGTGGGTCTTTTTAAATTAGTGTACAGACATAAGATATTAGCTGTTTCCTTATAAAATACTCATTCTTCTTCTACACAAATGGGGTCCTACTGTGCATGTGTCCTACCTCTTGGTGTTGTTCCCAGTGCTCTCAGAAGTTTCTCCTTGCACACCCGAGCCACCCGCACCCCTGCGTCTGTTTATCTCTCCCAGAGTGCACTGGGTGTCCTTACCCCTGAACTTGTGTACCAGCTCCCTGAGGTGGGGCACTGGGTGATTCCCTTTTCCTGGATGCCCAGGAGGAGCTCGGGGCCCCTAGTTCCGCACTGTGGGCAGGTGCAGTCAGCCCTCCTGGTTCCAGTCTGCGACGGGCACTCCCAGGCGCCTGGGTGGCTAAGCAGCCAGGTGGCGTTCCTGGGAACCTGGGGCAGCCCTGGGTTCCAACTGCCACCTCCTTGCTGTTGGTGACCTCAGGCTGGTCCCTGGTGGAGGCTGAGTGTAGGATGGAGTCCATCCAGTCCCTTCCAGCCTCTGAAGATGGGCAGGGGCTGGCATTCGCTTCACTGCCTTTCCTAGCAGATGGTAACCCTTCACCTCTACCCACCCCATGTGGTCCAGAAAACTCCCGGGCAGAATCCAGGCAGGGCACCACTTCCCCCTGTGCACGCCCCCTCACTTCACTTCTCCATCCATTCTCATACCACAGGCCCCCAAGCAATGTGATGTACACGAGTCTGTGTGGCCAGCAAGGCCCAGCGAAGGGGGCCAAGACCTAAGAACCTTTTGAGCCACCTTTGGGGATGCCCTATTTCTCCCTCCAGTGCTGCTACTGGTTCAAAAATATAACACCCATTCCACCAAAAAATATGAATAGCTCTAGCTGTTTGCTCAGTCTGCGGACTGAAAGGTCTCAGGTTTGATTCCGGTCAAGGGCACGTACCTAGGTTTCAGGTTGTGCAGGAGGTAACCAATCAATGTGTCTCTCTCACATCGATGCTTCTCTCTCTGTCTCTCCCCCTCCCTTTCACACTCTAAAAATCAATGGGGAAAATCCTCCTGTGAGGATTAACAAAAATCCTACCTTATAATAGAGAAACATGCAAATTGACCGCACCTCCGCTACGCCCACAATTGGGCCGGTGGGAGGCTGGGGGGCGGGACTCCGTGTGGCCTATCCGGCCGTTGAGAAGATCAAGATGGCGGCGCCCAGTCCTCTTAGTTCCGGGGGTCGCTGGGAAGATCGCCGCCCCGGGGAGGCGAGGCCGGGCTGCCCAGCCACTCCCGGGGGTCCCTGGGGAGATGTCAACCTGGGGGGGCATGGCCAGGCCCGCCAGCCGCTCCCCAGGGTCCCTGGGGAGATCATCAACCTGGGGGGCGTGGCTGGGCTCATCCAGCCTCTCCTGGGGGTCCCTGGGGAGATCGTCAACCTGGGGGTGAGGCCGGGCCCATCCAGCTGCTCCCAGGGGTCCCTGGGAAGATCGCCGCCCAGGGAGGCGAGGCCGGACCCGCCTAGCCGCTCCCATGGGTTCCTGGGAAGATCGCCGCCCTGGGGAGGTGAAGCCAGACCCGCCTAGCTGCTCCCCGGGGGTCCCTGGGAAGATCGCCACCCTGGGGAGGTGAAGCCGGACCCGCCTAGCCACTCCCCGGGGGTCCCTGGGAAGATCGCCACCCTGGGGAGGTGAAGCCGGACCCGCCTAGCCGCTCCCCGGGGGTCCCTGGGAAGATCGCCGCCCAGGGGAGGTGAAGCCAGACCCGCCTAGCCGCTCCCCGGGGGTCCCTGGGAAGATCGCCACCCTGGGGAGGTGAGGCCGGACCCGCCTAGCCACTCCCCGGGGGTCCCTGGGAAGATCGCCACCCTGGGGAGGTGAAGCCGGACCCGCCTAGCCGCTCCCCGGGGTCCCTGGGAAGATCGCCGCCCAGGGGAGGTGAAGCCGGACCCGCCTAGCCACTCCCCGGGGGTCCCTGGGAAGATCGCCGCCCAGGGGAGGTGAAGCCAGACCCGCCTAGCCACTCCCCGGGGGTCCCTGGGCACATTGCAGGCATGGGGTTGCTGAGATTCATAGCTTCATGGAGACCGAGGGCAGGGATCTGCCTCATCTGCAGAGAGACAGAGGTTCTGCAGTGGCCCCAAGACGTGGGTGGGCCCAGCCAGGGATCAAGGGGCATGGAAAGACTCCAGAGCAGAGGGGCAAGGACCCTCACCCCTGAGGCGGGGGTTGAGGGGTGGTGCCACCTCAGTGGAGGGGTGCTGCACTGCAGGGTACTGGACTGACTGATGTGATTCAGAGAAGCTCCCAGTGCTAACGGGCCACGCTCAGGTGGCCTTCACACTTCAGAGGCAGTGACTCCTGCTCCTGCCTTGACCCAAAAGCAAGCCCGCGGTGCCCTGCCCCATGACAGAGCATGCCTAGGCAGTGAGTGTGAAGCCTTCCACCTGCTCCGGAGAAGCGGGGACAGTAAAGAATGGGGGACAGGGGACGGGGGGAGAGGAAAGAATGTGGAGCATCCGCAATGAAGAGGTGCTTGAGAAAGAGGCTCGGAAGCCTGACTGGAAGGTTTGTTCTGTTTGCCGGGCGACTGCCCCTTAGGAAGTGCAAAGAGCATGGCTCTGAGGGCTTCCTGTGTGCTGAGTCAAGTTCCACAGCCAACTGGAATTGGCCTCAGTTTCCTGGTCTGTAAAATGGATGAAGCGTGTCCCAGTGCCTTCACTGAGCTTTGATGGCCAATTGAGATACTATATAAAGAAAATGAGGGAGGAAAAACCAAGATGGCGGCATAGGTTAAACACCTAACCTACAGCCGGGCACAACAATATCAAAAACACAACTAAAAGTCAAAACGGACATCATCCAGAACCACAGGAAAGCTGGCTGACTGAAATGCCCACAATTAGAAGGAAAAAGAAAACCACAAGGAAAATCAGAGGAGCCGTAAAAGCTTGAGGTATGGAGACACGGGCGGAGACACGAGCCCGCGCGCGTGCGGGGAAGCCGGAGCCGGAGAGGAAGGGGCGGCTGGCCGCCTGGCTGGCGTTCTCTGGCGGGAAGGAGATAAAAGCGCCAGATTGTGCTGAACCCCAGCTCCGACTGCAATGAACCCCAGTGCCCGGCGAAACCCTGGGAAGCCGGGCTCATGCTGGGGGAGTCTGAGCTGTGGGACAGAGACACAGAGGAGCTGCGCCGGAGCCGCGCACGGGAATGTGCGCAGAGGAGGGTCTGTTGCCTGTGCCGCTGGATTGCCCTAGCGGGAAGGAGACAAAAGCTCCGGACTGTGCTGAACCCCCAGTTCCAACTGCACTGAACCCCAGTTCCGGGAAAGACCCGGGGAAGCCATGCTCATACTGGGGAAAGCTGGGCTGTAAGGCAGAGATGCAGAGAGGCGGCGAAGAGCAGAGCACCGGAGGCGCACACAGGATTGTGCGCGGAGGATGGGCTGTTGACTGTGCCGCTGAGTCGCCCTGGAGGGAAGGAGACAAAAGCGCCAGACTGAGGTGAGCCCCAATTCTGACTACACGGAAACCCAGTTCCGGGAGAGAATCTGGGAATCCAGATTCATTGGGGGAGAAACTAGACTGTTTGGCAGCGCGCGAAACTCCAGGGCGCTTTTCTCTCAGAGGCGTTTGCTGGGAGTACAGAGGGACACTGAGACACAGGAACCTCATAGGGCGGGGCTGACGGGAAGCCAAGGCGGTAGGCTCCGCCCTGTAACTCCGCCCCATCCAAGCTGAACACAGAGGCTTTTACAATTTTGCAAGTCTAGTTGAATGGGGCTGTCTCCCGGCATAGACACAGCTGATCCTCACAGCCAATTGGACTGGAGGTCACATCCTCCCAGTGTACCAACAGCAATCAAGGCTTAACAACACCAAGACTTTGCACTCAGCCCACAAAGGGGGGTATCAAGAGCGACCACCTAGGGAGATTGGGGAAGCTGAGCGATAGGGAGGCAGCCAAAAGGGGAAGACACCGAAACAGGTCACGAATATAAGGGATGCTGTAATTCCTGCTGAGGGGCCACAGGCAGTAGCTGACCTACACTCCATTGGAGACCCAGAAACGAAGGCATCTAGTGGTCGGTGTGAGATGACATCAGATTTCGACCACTCCCATAAGGGACACATTCAAGAGGCAGACGCAGTGAGCGCCGAAGCCTTGCTGCACCAAGACCCGGCACATAGGCGTGTCTCCCGCACAGCAACTCTTCCTTTATAGACACAGAGGGTCCGCACGGCCAATAGGCCTGGAGGACAATTCCTCCCAGTGACACCAACAACAATCAAGACTTAACTATACAAACAAGGACCAAGATGGAGGCATAGGGCAGAAGCCTGATTGCTGCCTACCACAACGGTTTTGAGACTACAACGGGAGAGCGGAGCGGACACCATCCAGAACCACCGGAGGGCTAACTGAGCGGATGCTATACAACTAGAATAAAAGAGAGGGGTACGCGGGATGAAGCTGATGCCGGTGACCCAAAGACCACACTTTAAAAACTACGGCTCAGGCGACACAATGGCGGCCTGGAACGTGCTCGGCGCAGTTCCCCCAGCGGTCTCCGGCTGAGGGGAAGGCTTCACTCGCTGCCGAGCACGGACAGACAAGCCCCTGGGAGACATGGGGCGGGAGACTACGCGCTTGCTGACCTCCGAGTCCTTCAAGAATCTCAATGCCCCGGAAGCGGCCAGGTGCGCATGCTCGGCGACCGGCCACCGCTGCAGACCCAAGGGCCGACGCAGCCACCCCGGACCAGCCCGCCGCCGCGCACCGGGCACACCGGAGCTTTGCCGAGCCCGCCGCCCAACGAGTTCTGCGGTGGCTGCCCTGGAACTCTGAGAAAATGGCCGAAGGAATTGCTGAGAGGGAATTGACCAACAGGAATTGGGATCAAGAAGACGAAACTCCGCTGGGTCCCGGACCCGGGTGAAGCCGCGTGCCCCTGGGTCCGGGTGAGGCTGGGAACTGGGTCAGGGTGAGGCTGGGCCCCGGGTCCGGGTGAGGCCACGTGCCCCTGGGTCCGGGCGAGGCCATGCGCCCCTGGATCCGGGTGAGCCTGGGCCCCGGGTCCGGGCGAGGCCGCGGGCCCCTGGATCCGGGTGAGCCTGGGCCCCGGGTCCGGGCGAGGCCGCGGGCCCCTGGATCCGGGTGAGCCTGGGCCCCGGGTCCGGGTGAGCCCGCGGGCCCCTGGATCCGGGTGAGCCTGGGCCCCGGGTCCGGGTGAGGCCGCGGGCCCCTGGATCCGGGTGAGCCTGGCCCCGGGTCCAGGTGAGGCCGTGGGCCCCTGGCTCCGGGTGAGCTTGGGTCCCGGGTCCGAGTGAACCTGGCCCCGGGTCCGGGTGAGGCCGTGGGCCCCTGGATCCGGGTGAGCCTGGCCCCGGGTCCGGGTGAGGCCATGGGCCCCTGGATCCGGGTGAGCCTGGGTCCCGGGTCCGGGTGAGGCCGCGGGCCCCTGGATCCGGGTGAGCCTGGCCCCGGGTCCGGGTGAGGCCGTGGGCCCCTGGATCCGGGTGAGCCTGGGTCCCGGGTCCGGGTGAGGCCGTGGGCCCCTGGCTCCGGGTGAGCTTGGGTCCCGGGTCCGAGTGAACCTGGCCCCGGGTCCGGGTGAGGCCGTGGGCCCCTGGATCCGGGTGAGCCTGGCCCCGGGTCCGGGTGAGGCCGTGGGCCCCTGGCTCCGGGTGAGCTTGGGTCCCGGGTCCGAGTGAACCTGGCCCCGGGTCCGGGTGAGGCCGTGGGCCCCTGGATCCGGGTGAGCCTGGCCCCGGGTCCGGGTGAGGCCGTGGGCCCCTGGCTCCGGGTGAGCTTGGGTCCCGGGTCCGAGTGAACCTGGCCCCGGGTCCGGGTGAGGCCGTGGGCCCCTGGATCCGGGTGAGCCTGGCCCCGGATCCGGGTGAGGCCGTGGGCCCCTGGCTCCGGGTGAGCTTGGGTCCCGGGTCCGAGTGAACCTGGCCCCGGGTCCGGGTGAGGCCGTGGGCCCCTGGATCCGGGTGAGCCTGGCCCCGGGTCCGGGTGAGGCCGTGGGCCCCTGGATCCGGGTGAGCCTGGGTCCCGGGTCCGGGTGAGGCCGTGGGCCCCTGGATCCGGGTGAGCCTGCGTCCCGGGTCCCGGTGAGGCCGCGGGCCCCTGGATCTGGGTGGGCCTGGCCCCGGGTCCGGGTGGGGCCGCGGGCCCCTGGATCCGGGTGGGCCTGGCCCCAAGTCCGGGTGAGGCCGTGGGCCCCTGGATCCGGGTGGGCCTGGCCCCGGGTCCGGGTGAGGCCGTGGGCCCCTGGATCCGGGTGAGCCTGGCCCCAGGTCCGGGTGGGGCCGCGGGCCCCTGGATCCGGGTGGGCCTGGCCCCGGGTCCGGGGGGGGCCGCGGGCCCCTGGATCCGGGTGGGCCTGGCCCCGGGTCCGGGGGGGGCCGTGGGCCCCTGGATCCGGGTGAGCCTGGCCCCGGGTCCGGGTGAGGCCGTGGGCCCCTGGATCCGGGTGAGCCTGGCCCCGGGTCCGGGTGAGGCCGTGGGCCCCTGGATCCGGGTGAGCCTGGACCCGGGTCCGGGTGAGGCCGTGGGCCCCTGGATCCGGGTGAGCCTGGCCCCGGGTCCGGGTGAGGCCGTGGGCCCCTGGATCCGGGTGAATCAGTGCCCCTGGGTCCGGCCGAGACCAAACCAGAGGGAGTCGGACCTGCATTACCACCATTTGTCCACCATCCAGAGCTGAGGGGTCAGTGCCGACATGTACTCATAGGGAACTGGTGGACATTGATATTGGGTCTCAAAAGAACTGTTGGTCCAGAAAGAAACTCACTACAGACTGATTCATTTGCCTGTCAGCATAATTATTATTGCTCGTCGCACATTCAATTCTTATAAGTATATCTCTAGTGACACATGATTTCGCTCATCTAGGGGAAATGATGAACAACATAGACTGATGAACAAGAACAGAACCAGAAACAAGGAGGCATCGATCGGACTATCGGGCCTCAGAGGGAGGATAGGGGAGGGTGGGGGGAGGGGGGAGAGATCAACCAAAGGTCTTGTGTGCATGCATATGAGCCTAACCAATGCTTAAGTTCAACAGAGGGTTGGGGCATCCAAGGGGAGGGGTGTGGGATGGGAATGGGGGGATGAGGACAAATATGTGACACCTTAATCAATAAAGAAATTAAAAAAAAAAAAAAAAAAAAGAAAATGAGGGAAGAAGTGAGAAAGAAAAGGAAGGACGAGCAACACAAAAGAAAGACTGAAAGGAACCTGTAAACCCATTGTCACTTAAATAGGGAATATAGTCAATAGTGTTGTAATGATGGTATGATGCCAGGTGGGTACTAGAAATATCGGGGAACACTTTGTAAAGTATATGATTGTCTAACCACTATTCTGTAACTAATATAAAACCTGAAACCAATACAAAATAATGTTGAATGTAAAGAAAGGAAAATTGGAGTGAAATTTTTATAAATTTCAAAGTTTAAATAAAAGCTGTAAAGGAAGGAAGGGGAGAATAAAAATAGTGTTTTTCATTTTACCACTTCATTAAAAAGACAGTTGTCTTTATATGGTGCTTTTATACTTTTATACTTTTCTAAGTCATTATCACATTTTAATTTCCAGGCAACTTAAAGACAAGATAAGTATTCCCTCCACTATTCAAAGAAAGGAAATCTTGGTGTCTGGTCCTAATGATTCAATCATCAAGCCCTTATTGTAAAGCAGGGTTAGTAAAATTTTCTGTGCAGGGTCATATCTATACTAATAAAAGCCTTGGGGGTGATCAGGCCAGCAGGGGAGGGTATTTGGGGGCAATCAGGCCCACAGAGGAGCAGTTAGGGGGCAATCAGGCCAGCAAGGGAGCAGTTAGGGGGCAATCAGGCAGGTAGGTGAGCGGTTAGGAGCCAGAGGTCCCGGATTGTGAGAGGGATGTCCAACTGCAGGTTTAGGCCCGATTCCACAGGGATCGGGCCTAAACCTGCAGTTGGACATCCCCCGAGGGGTCCCATATTAGAGAGGGTGCAAGCTGGGCTGAGGGACACCCTCCCCAGTGCACGAATTTCATGCACCGGGCCTCTAGTATTATATAACAATTTTAAAAATGAGAAATTTAATACTTCCGGGATGTGGATCTTCTTTAACAGGAGGAAGCTGCTGCTAGAGCTGTTTGGCAGAGTCTGGAGTGTGCTGTTTTCTTAGTATTTTCAGTTTTTCCATGAGGTGCCTCTAGTAAAAACACATTTCTGGAATGTGACCTCCATGTGCTTCGCTGGTCATTAAAGCTGCCATTTGTTAGTGTTTCCTTTCTCTATTGGCCTGTTTGTTTGTTTGTAGTCATTGCTGGGGGTCTCTTAGTGACAGGATGTGACAGTGGAGGTCGGGAGAGGGACATGTCCACAAGGTCAGGAGGAGCTGCCCCAGCAGCTGGGAGCCAATTATCAAGGTCAAGCAGCTCAAAGGTCAGACGGTTCCCGGACTAGTAGCTGCTGGGGAACCTGGAGGCGCGCAGCCCCAGTGATCCGTGAAAGCACATGAAGGTGGCCACGTCTGCATCTTTCCTCAGGAAACTTTTGGAAGAGACATTCCATCAAAACAAGAGACCATAACAAGGAAGATTCATCCTAATGGGCAATGCCCAGCCCTGGCACTGGCCAGCTTCCTGAAAGTTGCCCTCCTCCTCCACAGGGAGTGCCCAGGCGGGGCTGGGGCCACCAGGGAGAACCAAGGCAGCAGAAGGGGGACGAACCCAGACAGTTCAGCCTGAGGGGTCCCTGGGGGGGGGGGAGAGCAGAGGGATGAAATCAGGATTCAGGTTCCCAAGGTCCCTTGGTTGTGCCCTGTTTGGGCACCAGGCAAGGGTCCAATTATGCAGGTTGGTCTCTGCTCAACCCAAATACCAGCTGCTGGTAAAAGCAGCTGCAGAAGCTGGCCTCAGACCCAGGGCCTCCCCACACCCCTGCCTGTCCCCCTTTCCTCGGCCTGCGTTGGGGTGGTCCAAAGCCCTTCCCTGGGGGCAGCTTGGAGCTGCTTCCTCCTGGCCAACCCTGCTTCCCTGGGCTCAGGGGACATGTGACTGAAGATCCAGGAAGCCTCAGAGAAGGCCTCCTGCTGAGGTGCATGCAGTCCCTCCCACCTCCCTTCCTCTTTCCGTCCCTCTGCTCCTCCCTTCCCCTTGGGCCTCTCTCTGTTACACTGAGCAATTGAGCTCTAGACCCACAACCCTAAATGCAAACCCAGCCATCCCCTGTTCAGCCAAGTCCTCCAGCTCACAGGTCCCCTCCCACACGCACACACATACAGGTGTCACCCATGTTATACCTGTGGCGGGTTTTGAACTCCTGCCCTGTTCAGCACTATACAGAGAGGCCAGCTTCTATTTGTGGAACCCAAATGAGACAAACCGCACCCTCTGGAGGCCTCAGATCCATTAGGAAAGACACAACTGAGCTCCAGTGGACACTGACCTGAGCTCACGTGAGCTCTAGAGATGTGAGGGCTCAGTGCAGACCCCTCACTTTGGCAAGCAGAAACAGGGCGCAGGATGCAGATGGTGAGTGGCTTCCAGGTCCTCAGCCAGGCCTCAGTCACCACTTTCTCCCGTGGACAGCTGAGCTGGGGACATGGACTCAATGCACAGGGGACAAGGGCACACAGGTTACTGGGCTTTCCCTGTCTCCACCCAGGCCAGTGGGGTGGCAATCTGAGGTCACTGAGGAAGAGGCTGCCTCTAGGTTCAGTGGGGACAGATGCATGATGGGCACAGAAGTGGTGACGTGTGACCGATGATTTGCCAAACCTGGTCCAGATGGCCTCTAAGATCCTGTCCTTCATGGCTTCACTGGTCAGACAGCAACTGCTACCCATGTGGCCACAGGCCCCCGGAGACTCTGTGAGAGGCCAGACAAGGATCCCATGGCCTCAAGGCTCTCTGCCCCAGCGCCTTTTTTCCTGGGACCACATTCTCTGGAGGAGAACCTGCAGCCCAGCCATCTCCTCGTCTCCTACCTGCCTCCTGGTACCTTAGGGAGTGGTGATGCTTTGACAATTGGCACTGGTAGTTGTCAGAGCTGCTGTGTCTCCTTCCCTGAGCACCCATTAAACCTCCTTTTATTACCCCATAATCATTGCCGGTAAAGGAGCTTTGTTCTCTTTATTTTGGAAATAGAACAGTTGTACATCCCCAAAGCAAGAGAGGAGCAGACCCACTGGGCAGTCACTGGGGGTGGGCAGAGGCTCTGGGATTGAGACTCTAGAGACCCCAGGTTCCTGGTGACCTTGTCAGTGAGCAAGCACCGCCTGGCGCCTGGTGGAGTGGCAGGGCAGCCCCGTACCTCTCAGGCAGCACTGTGAGTATTAACAGCCGGAATAAGAGTTGTCCTAGTTGAGCAGGTTCCTTCATATACAGGAAGCCTCCTCTTTTTATGAACGCGTTATGCCACTTCACTTTACGGAAGACCTAAATCAGTACCTATCTTACTAACCAAAAGAAACCCAAAGAAACTTGGTGCATTTACAAAAAAGGTGAAAAGCAAAAAGTAGTGGGAAGCCACTTCAAGGAGAGTGTGCCAGGCAGAGAAGAAAAGGGCAGCCAAGGGTGGGGGGTGCTGGGCGGAAGCTCACAGGTGCAGAGGGTGAGAGGCACTGGGGAGTCGGTGCAGACCCTCGAGGCGGCTCTGATGCCTGGTCTGGGAGGAGCTGATAGGGAAGAGGCCCTCTGTCAGGGTCCCTACTGACCTCTGGGGCCTCCAGGGGGGCTGGCTCGCCCCCACCCCTGTCCAGAGAAGCAGCCAGAGCTCTGGTGTGCAGAGAAGGCCCCTCCAGCCCTTTCATGAGGTAGTGGGGGGGGGAGGGGGGCAGGGGGGGCACACACAGTATCCATCCCACAGAGGGGCCTTCCTTCTCTGCCGCATTTCCTTCCCTATAAAGTGGAGACTTCCCACCCCTATCCCCTGTGGCTCTAGTCTCCTTCTAAGGTCATGAAAGCCAAGATGACAACACCACCACGCTTGTAAAGTGAAGGCACTAGTAAGTGGAAAGGGCCTCTGAGCTATTCTAGTTAAGCCTTCATTTTACACAGAAAAAAACAGGCCCGGGGAGGTAATATAATGTACCCAAGAGGAGCCAGTGACTGAGGGCAGAGACAGAGCCCTGTACCCGGCTGCCTCCACTGGAAACACTTTTCTCACCTTCTTTGCCTGCCCCAGCCTCACAATAGTTCTCCTCAGCCTGCCATGCCGGATGGGATCACACCAAAGGGCAGTTTCTTGGAGATGGCTAATACGCATGTCCTTTTAGACAGGCTTTAAATGGCTATAAATCACTCACACCTTAGTATGAATTAACTTGGCAGCTGTTTTCCACAAAACTCAAAAAACAAAGGCAGTGGTGGGCTGAAGATTTTTAAGAAAGGGGCAGAGAAAGGTATCATTGTGGGTCCTCTAGCTATGTTCAGGGGCCAAGGGAGCTGCTATATTACAAAGAGGAGGCCTGGTTTCAATTCCAGTTTCTCAAATTTATTCGCTCTGAGCCCCAAGTCCCATCTCTGTAAAATGGCAGCAGTGCACTGATTGAATCCAAGTCCCTTCCCGGCTGATATTCTAGCTTTTCCCGTTGTAAGGAGAGGGTCCCAGGAAGGGGGTGGTCAGTTTTCCAGCTCCTCACCCCCATCCCAAGGCCCAGGACAGGAAGGACAGGCCTCAAGGCCCTTCATCACATGGGCCAAGTCCTATTGCAGGTCTCCAGGAAGGCAGGAGGACATGCTCCAGCAGGAGTCAGTCACAGAGGAAATTTCTGCCTCATCCTCGGAGTGGGAAGGGGCCTGAACCTCAGCCCACTCCAACTTCAACTTGTAACAGCCTCTCCCAGGGAGCAGGACCTGACTTCCTGTGACAAACACGAACATCTGCTCCACTGGTGAGTCCTGCTGGCTTACACAGCTCTCTCGTGGCCATTATTTCTCTCTTCTTATGTTAACAGTGCTTTGTTGAAGAACAGCATAATTAACATGCAATGAAGTGCACAAGTCTTAGGGGTACCGCTCAGTGAACTCTACAAATGTATACACCCTGCAGTCACCACTCACATGGAGATAACAGATAAGCCTTGCGATAGCATCATTTATTTACTGCTTTCCACCCTTCCAGCTAGGGTTGCCATATATTTTACCTCTATATTTTTACTTTTGCTTTAAACAGTAAAAAAAAATTTAAGTGGAAAAAACAACAATCTTTTATATTTGTCCCCATTTACAAGTTCCAGCACTCTTCGTTTCTTCCCGGGATTCTAGCCCTTGGCCTGCATAACTTCCTTTAGTATTTCTTCTAATGTAGGTCTCCTAGCAATGACATTTCCAAGCTTTTATTTGTGTTAATTTGGCTTCTATTTTTGAAGGAGATTATTATTAGATATAGACTTTTAAGTTCACAGACTTCTTTGTCTAAGCCCTTTAAAGTTGTTCTTCAATTGCCTTCTGTCTTCCCTAGCTTCTAATAAAAAATTAGCTATAACTCTTGTTTTTTTCTCTGACTATAGACTATTTTCTGGATGACTTTAAGATTTTCTCTTTACCTCCCTTTTCTAGCTTGATTAAAATGTACCTAAGTACAGACGCCTTCCTTGTGTTTATCCTGCTTGAGTTTCCTAGGATTCTAAAACCTGTGTGTTGATGTCTTTCATCAATTCTGGAAAGTGTTCAGTCATTCTCTCTTCAAATATTTTTTAAATATATTTCATTGAATTTTTACAGAGAGGAAGGGAAAGGGATAGAGAGTTAGAAACATTGATGAGAGAGAAACATCAATCAGCTGCCTCCTGCACACCCCCTACTGGGGATGTGCCCACAACCAGGGTACATGCCCTTGACCTGAATCGAACCTGCGACCCTTCGTCTGCAGGCCAACACTCTATCCACTGAGCCAAACTGGTTAGGGCTCTCTTCAAATATTTATTCTGCCCCATTCTTTTTATCTTCTCCTTCTGGGACTCCAATTTTACATACGTAATACTATTCAATATTATTCCATACACTTTTACTGCTTTCTTCAATAGGTTGTCAAGCTTTTTCTCTAAAGAGCCAGAGTGTAAATATTTTAGGTTTTGCAGACCATATGCTGTCTTCCACAACTACTCCTCTCTGCCACTGTGGCACTAAAGCAGCCAGAGATAATACTTAAATAAGTAGGAATGGTTGTGTTCCAATAAAGCTTTACTTACAGTAACAGCAGCAGGCCAGATTTGACCTCATGTGAAAAGCAGCATGATAATGACACCTGAAACGAAATAGTATATGTATACTGCATACCCAGTGCACAGTGTTCAGGGGTGTCCATTGTTTGCCTCCCTCCTTCCTCTCCCTTTCCTCAGGCCGGGGAATGACAGACGCCTGCAGATGTGATCAACACCCACCATCAGTGACCTTTGAAAAAATCAGGGAAACATGAAAGATGCCAGGTAATAGGGAAACTTTGTACCCACTTCCAAGAAGGGATTCAGAATCCTGCACACAGCTATGCTTGAATATTATCTCTAGAAAGGTTCTTAAATTATTTAACAGCTTAATTTACAAGAACTGGGAGGCAGCATCTGCAGACTCTTCTAGAGGGAGGCAGTAGTCACCGACGTGCAGGGCTCCTAATCTGGTCATGTTAACTGAACCCCTTCCCTCTTTGATATTTGAGTGGCATTAGGAGGAGGCTATTAGAAGGACAGCCTTTCTTTTTCTTTTTGTTCATCAAAATTTTATGGAATTTCATTGTAAGAAAAGTCTCCATTGCATGACTTAATAGCACATCTACCTGTAATTGAAATCTTTAATATTTTGCTGACATCAGTTAGGAAAAATGAACCAAAATGTATCATATTTCCAAAGCAATACAGTTGTCCAAATTAATTCAGTCTTTAAGAATAATTTTCTCTTTTCTTATTCCAATCATTATGTTCTTCCACTTATACGAATAAACCAGAATTTCTTGATTTGACAAACGATCTCATGATACCCTGGAGATGATGTACACAGGTTATAGTTCTGTGGTGCGTTTCCAGATGACTGAATAACTAACTATTGGTTAGTGGACCTTTGATACTCTGCCATCGGTTCCATCCTGCTCAAAGTCTCGGCAGTGAGTTAGATGGGTCACAGTGCATTTTAACAAATCTCAAGGTCTGCGGTGGCTGGAGAGGATAGTGATCTCACTGAAGGATGAGATCCAGATTAAAAAGTAACCCAAGAGTTCAGAGCAGTGGGTACATTCCAGACATTGCTGGCGGCAATGAGAGAGCGCAGCCACTTTGGAAAAAGATCCGTCAGTTTCTTATAAAATTAAAGATACCTCTACCTATGAGCCAGCAATTCCGATATTAAATATTTACCCAAGAAAATGAAGACATGTAGCCACACAAAGGCTCATTTAACAGTGTTCTAGGCAGGTTTATTCATAATAGCCAACCGGAAATGGCCCAGTGTTCATCTATATTGTGGTATAATCATACAACAGAACACTAGTCAGTGACAAAAAGGAACAAACCACAAATACAGGCAACAAACTGGGTAAGTCTCAAAAATATCATGCTGATTAAAAGAAGCCCGACACTGTAAAATTCCATGTCAATGAGTTTCCAGAATAAGCAAAACCCATCAAAACAGTGCTTGCCTCTGGAAGGGTGAGATAGACATTGGCTGGGAAAAGGCTTGAAGGAGCTTTCTGGAGTGCTGGTAACAATCTGTATCTTGATAGCAATTTGGATTACACAGGAGTGCATTTGTTGAAACATGACTTGTGCATTTCATTGTATATACCTAAAAAAATGAACAAATATTGCTCTCCGGTCAATTGCATATTGAAGTGCTTGGGACAGGGAAGTGCTTTGTGTGCATACTTTGCAACTTACTTAGAAAGTCATCAGAAGATAAGATGAATCAGAAGATAAGATGGATCAGTAGATGGGTGGAATGCTGCAGAGATAGGCAGATAGCGACATAGTCAAACGTAAATTGTGGCATCTGCAATTGCAGCTGAAGGGCATGGGGTCTTGCAGGTAGGTGCAGGCCTCCTTTGCTGAAGCAGGAAGTGAGAGCATCCTGGTTCACCGACTGTGCACCAGGAAGGGGCTGTGTCCAAGTTTATTATGAGCACCTGTGCTGCTGCTGTTAGAGAGGAAAGTAACATGTGCCCACAGCCCCTGCTCATGGAGGGCCCCCGCCTCCCCCACGTTGCTCACATCCTTTCAAGAGTGGAGACACCCGCTTTCAAAGAGACATTAGCAAATACACAAGTGTATCCGTCGGGATAGGCTGCTTTTCACAGCAGTGACAAGAGCTCCCCAAATGTCAATGGCTTCTCTCTCATGCTCCGTGTCCACTATGGTTGGCTGTGGCTCTGCACCATGTCGTCTGGGACCCAAGCTGACAAAGGAACTTTTACCTGGACCATTCTCTCTACCTGGTGGCAGTGGTAAGGACATGGCGAACCGCAGCTGCTCTTACAGCTTCTGCTGACAGGGACATATGACACTATCATTGGCAAAAACCCGTGACGTGGCTATGCCTTGGTTCAGCTGGCCGTGAATGCCCATCGTCCCTCAGGGAGGGGTACTGCTCACTGTGACAACAGCAATGTGCTCTGTCCTGAGGACTCTGTAAGGTTGGTGCAACAGATGACATGATGGTTTTCTCCAGACACTTTAAAAGATGAGACTTGCTCCCCAGGGCAGCCTGAGGACATCTCCAGTGGCTGGGAGTGACCGGATTCACTGGTAAAGGAACTGGCTACAAGAAGCACTTTCTAATGAAAAGAACTTCCCGGCAATGGAGAGCAAGGTGGGCACATACTAACTGGGCACCTCCATGGGCCCACATGGTGGCCGGTGCAGAGGTATTATGGCACTCTATCCTGCCTACCCACCTGGGAATACTGGGCCCAGCTGCCCACAGAATAGTGAGTTCCCTGTCCCTGGAAGGAAAGAAGCAAAACTTGGATGGCCAGGGGCCAGTGCTGTGGATGGAACCTCTGCCTGGGAGGTGAGGTCAGACCCGAGTGAGGTTCCCCAGAGTACCCTTGGGAGGGGCACATGGGCAGGATGCTGTGCACCCTCTCACTGTCACCTGCCCCTCACAGCTGCCCACTGAGCTGCTGCAAAGCCAAGTTCTAAAGAAGCACACTGTCTGGGTGGGGCCTTAAGGCAGAAACCCCTCAGGCTTGGGCAGCTGCCCAGGACTCAGAGACCTTGAATGCTGGTCAGGACAATTACTGACCATCCCTGTGACCTTGGGCAAAGGGCCTGGCTGCAGGGGACGGGGCCCTGAACTAGTGCACTTGCGTGCAACTCAAGCACCTGGCCTGGCCTGTGTCCCTAGGTCTCTGCAGCGTGTGCCATAGCCACGCTGTGAGAGTGCCGGCCAGCTGTGCAGTGCAGCTCCCGTGACCCTCCCAGGGCTTCACGGCTGAGCAGGTGCTTCTAGTGAGATCACACCCTACTACGGGTAAGAAACTGCTGCTCTCTCATTCACCATGTGCTTCCCAACGGTCTCAGACCCATCTTGCCATTGTAATAACCCTCCTCGTGAGGACGGTGCTTTCTGGTTTGCAAAATGCAAAGTGACATGACAGAGACTCTGCAGACTCCAAACTTGTGTGTGGCCAGGTGGGGTTGGGGAGGGGAGTGCCTGAGGGATCAGTGATCCAGCCCCAGGGCTAGTCTAGAAGTGGAGGCAAAAGAGAAAGGCCCAGCCTGCAGCCCAGACACCTGCCTGCCCCAGGGACCACTCTGCCCAGCGGAGGTCTTCGGGTCACTGGAAGGCCAGCTCTCTACTCTACCTCCAGGAGTGAATCCGACCTCACAACTTCCTTAGAGAAGGAAGCTTGCCCAAAGCCACACCACTGGTAAGGGACAGGCAGAGACAGGGTCCACATCACCTGTCTCTCACAGCCCAGTTCACCACAAGGCCCTCCCTCCCACCCACTCGTGGGATGGCTGCTGTAGGGGTAGGAAGCCCACCTGCTCCTTCCCCTAGCCCTGGCATGACCACCACATCCTGGAGTCAATTCCCAATGAACTCAGCCTGCACTGGGAAGTGTCACTTTAATTAGGCAGCAGATGAGGTCAAGCTTCTAGGCATTCACAGTGGCCTCCCCTCCCTTCTGCCCTAGGGGTCCCTCCCGCTAAGCCATTGGCTTCCAGGGTGGTGGATGTCAGGGAAAGGGGAGGAAGAGTCCAGGCTGGGCTCCAGGCTGGCCAGGCAGAGGCCAGGGCTGCCAAGAGTTGCTCATATCTGTGTATTTCTCAGCATCCACATCCCTTGGCTGGATTCCAGAGGCCAAAGCCCCTGCCCCTCACTAGGGACAGCAGCCTTCTACACTCAGCCAGAGGGGGGCCAAGAATTCTGGCTAGCTCAGCCTCCTGTCAGACCTCAGCAGAGAGGCATGCAGAAGGCCATGTCTTCAGAGCCCTCCGGAGCCTGGCCTGCCTGGGCCTGTACACTCAGAGGCCGGACCTCGGGCTGCTGCCTTGTATGGGCTCCCCCATCCCTGCTCCTAACAGGGCCACGGGCAACTGTCTCACAGGCCCTGCAGCTGCAGTACCTTCCCATTTCCCCCTCTTCCTTTTCCAGGACCTGAGTTAGGCACAAGCTTCTATTTGTGTTCACAGGAGCTGGTGTGCTCCGTGCCCACTGTGAACCCCTCACACCCCTCCCTGTGAGGTGCCACCTGTGGGATTTATTTCTACTCCCTCACCCCTCTTCCTCCTCCTGTTCTCCCTTTCTCTTCCTGTCCCCACTCCTATCCTTAAACACCACGAATCCTTAGAACTATCCAGTGTGATCAGTGTGCTTGTGTTTTCAGTTTGCAGGACTGGTTTCGTGGTATAGTCTCCATCCATTGCAAGGCTTTTTACTCAGCATCACACTTGTGGGATCTTCCCATTGACATGTGTACTTTAAATGGGTGAATATGGTATGCAAATTACATTTCAACTAGAGGCCCGATGCAAGAAGATTCATGCAAGAACGGGCCTTCCTTCCCCTGGCTGCCGGCACCACCTTTGCTTTGGCCGGAGCTGCCTTTCTGCCTTCCCACACTGCCCAGAGACCTGGAGCAGCTGGGGCAGTGCAGAACACCTTCATATGCAAATTAACCCACCATCTTTGTTGGGTTAATTTGCATACTCACTCCTGATTGGCTGGTGGGCGTCACAAAGGTATGGTCAATTTGCATTTTACTCTTTTATTAGTGTAGATAAAGATGTTTTAAATATCCTCTTTCCCAGGCCACAAAGCTGAAGGAGAGGACGAAGCAGCAGATTCTGGATCCAGATGCCAGCAGCACCAAAAACCTGCTGGTCACCTTAACCAGACCATCCCCCCTCTCTGGACCTCATCTCATCTCAAGGACAGAGGGACCAGGTCATTTCTGAGGGCCCTACCACCCTCGATGTGATGACTGGAGCACTGGAGCCCCTGAGCTAGCAGCCCCTGTTCTGGAAATCTCTCCTGGATGACTGTTGTCATGCAGGAGCAAGTGCTGTTCTCAAAACTGTTCCACTTGCCACTTTCTGTTGCGCTGAAACACCAGATGCCATCCAAGTCTCCAACAAATAGGGGGCAGCTACATAAACTGCAGTCATGCTATTTAAAACAGGGCCTGAAAACCCTGACCAGCGTGAGGTGACGCTGTTGCTGTGACGTTTGGTGGAAAGGCAGGACATGGGGCTGAGCGAGGGCCCTGGGCTCCCTGAGTTAGGCACATACTTCTAAGAAGCAGAGAACAATTGGGGCTGGCATGTTGGTGCGAAACAATGAGATTGAGCATGTCACCCTCTTCTACTGAAGAAGCCCACCAATGTCCCCACAGCGCTGTTGGAGTGGCCTGCAGGTTGTAAATCAGATCCTCAGTGTGAGCTGTGTGTACAGGTGGCCCGCAGGCCACAGCTGCCTCCTGGGGACAGGTGGACTTGGGGTAAGGAAGGCAGGAGGCTCATGCTCGCTCCCCAGGCTACCTCGAAGACAGGGTCCCGAGTAGGCAGAGCTCCACGGGGACAACTTCCACAGACCATAGCATGCTCCAGTGAGATAACCCTGCCTACACACCCTGCCTGCACACCCCGGAGAGCCACAAGATCCCCCAAATCTCCATGACTTAGCACAGACTGATCATTGCTCACTTTGTAGTCCCATGTGAGTCAGGCAGCTCTCCTCCAAGCGGTGACGAGGGACTAGGCTCCAATCAGCCTCTGGTGCCACCACCTCTAGCCCGAGGCTGTTGAGGAAGCTGCACAGGGAAACTGAGTGGCGGAGTGCACAGGGGAGATTTTATGGACCAAATAGAAGTGGCCTGGGTCTCTTCTGTCTCCTTCCCACTGGCCCAACTCACGCCTAGGTCAAGGTAGCTGGGAGCGCGGTCTAACGGTGCTCAGGAATAAGGGGAGCCCCAGGCTGGCAGGAGCCTGGACAGTTCCTCTTTGAGCATCCACGTGGGCACTTCCTCCCCCACACCGTGGAGGAGCTGGGCATCTTGAGGGCGTGGCCAGCAACTGCTGGCTCAAATGCAGCAGCGGAGCAGAACTAGCCCCTGGAGGCTGCAGGCCAGAGGCGAAGCTCCCCACCGCCAGTCAAGGCGTCTGGACTTGGTCCCGTGGGCAGTGGGGAGCCACTTCTGGTTTGAAGCAGGGAAGTGCTGTGGGCAGGTTTGGGTTCCAAAGAGATAAAGCTGCCGCGGAAAGGGAGGTGGGGAAGGCAGGGGCAAGGAAACCAGGCCAGGAGGTCATGTGAGCAGGTCCCTGTGACCCAGAGGGAAGTGTCTGGACCCCTGCTCTGGTGCTCAGCCTCCTTTGTCCCTGCCCTCCATGGTGCCTGCAGGACCCCAGGCCGGACATCGGTCCCACCCAAAGGGCCGCCGAGGAGAGGCTGCCTGGGCTCTGGGAGGGCGGACATGAGGCCGTAATTCTATTGTGAGCGTCTGGGAGCTGGCAGAGACGGAGGGGCCGATAACCATGTTTTGTTCATTGCAGGCGCCGGGGACATCACTCAGGCCAACGAGGAGCCATTAACCCGGACTGACTGTGCCCTGCGGGGAAACGATCGTCCAGCAGCCTCTTCAGGCCGGGGCCTTGCAGCAGGAGATGGGCTGGGTGTGGTGGGGTCACTGGGAGGTTGGGAGTGCCCCACGGGGGAGCCCTGGTGGGGCAGGTAGGCAGTCTGCCCTGGAACATTGACTGGGAAGAAGGACAGGTGTTCCCTGATGTGTGCAGGCTGCCTGGTGCCCAGCACACCAGGGCCTAAGAACCCCTCACACCCCTTCCTGCCTCCCTGCTGCTCCTCTAGGCCCTCTCTTCCTCTCAGCCCCTCCACGGGGAGGCAGGAGGCCCCTGTGGATTGCCCCAGCCCCTGACCCTGACCATGGCTGCTGTTCTTCTCCCCCCTTGTCCTCACTTCCTATCACAGGCCTCATGCTAACCACAGTGGCTGCCCTACTACCTGCTCCCAGTGCTGGCCACAGGCATCCTGTTTTCATATCTGACTTGCATGATCTCACCTCCTTTTATGATTGACCTTGTGATCACTGTGCTTTCCCAATCCACAGAGAAAGGGCTACTGCCCAGAGCGGGGGAGCCTGCCAGAGGTCACACAGCAGCAGGGGGAGAGCCAGAATGGTTAACTCTTCGCCTCCTGCTCCCTCCTCAGCCCTCTCCTTCCCGCCCACTCTGCCCACTCTGCCGAGTTCGGGCTCCTGGGTGTCTGTGAATAGACCTACCCCCCAGGTCTGGGGTGAGTGGCCTCAGGGCTCCATCCCAGTGAACAGGAGAAGGGAGAAAACAGGACTAAAGTCTGGATAAGGGAGCTGCACACTGTGGGCTGGTCCCTGTGACACCGAGGAAGTTATAAACAACACACACACACACACACACACACACACACACACACACACTCACACACTCACACACACACACACACACACACACACACTCACACTCACACACACACACACACACACACACACACACACACACACACACACGCATCTCTCTGACGGCCTAGGAACACTGGGAAACCAGATGTCTGCCTTCTAGCGGGAGAAGCAGCCAGAGGATCCCCAAAGGGAAGTGGGAAAGACTGGCGAGAGAGCCTTACCTGCAGGGGGCTCCAGTGGGAGGGAGAGAAGGAGCCCAGGAAGGGACCAGTGCGCACTCCCAGCAGCAGATTGCTCCCATCTGATGCTACATGACAAGTGCAAAGGGCCGGCCCAAGTAGGGACACAGAAGGCGGGAGAGGGTCATTGCCAGAACTGAAAAATTCAGCATCCAGATGGGGGTGGGTAAGGCATTTCCACCATCCCCAGAGGGAGGAAGGGAGACAGACCGGGTCCTCGCACACTTACTGGAGGACCCAGAGGACTGGGTGTTAGGACCTGTGGGAGCTGGGAGGCTGGGGTCCCACGGGGCCCACACTCAGTCACACAGCAGTTCCCGCTCAAGCTGAGAAGGGCCTAGGGAGCTTGGAGAATGAGCTGCTTTCCTCAGAGGCACAGAAAGAGAAGGGTCCAGGGCTGGCACCAGCTGGACCAAGCAGGCCAAGCCAGGCCTGAGCTCCCTGCGGTCCTCATGCAGCACATGAGCCGCAACAGTGCCCAGACCTGCAACTTCTGGGGCGGGCGGAGGGGAGTGATACTGTCAGGCCCTTCTATGGGGAGTGATACTGTCAGGCCCTTCTCAAGGTTGACAGCCAAGAGGCAGCCACCCTGTCAACCCAGGGCCTCCACAAAGCCTGTGGCTTTCCGGCCTAGGCATAGGGACGATGGGAGGACCTGGGGTTTTGGTCCCCACCCTCCCTCGATGTCACTTCCCCTGGCCTGGAAGAGGCTCTGTCAATGCGTCTCAGCTGTTAAAAATAACCCGCCTTTCCATCATGCCGTCAGCCACACTCCAGGACAGTGTGTTCCAAGGCCCAGCTGCTCTCCAGGGACCAGAGCAACAGGGCAAGAAGGGCTATGGATGTTCCTGGCTGCCCCCGGCCAGGAGACCATGCCCCGAGGCCAGGGCCCCACAGGCCTGTGACTCAGCTCAGGCTCCCCAGCCACACGTCAGCTGTCCTGTCAGCCGAGGGGTTAGGTCCAGTGACGAGAGCCCGGGGTGCTTGTGGGGTCCTCAGAGGCTCGCAGGCACTATAAGATGTGTGGGCCTCTCCTAATGACCTGGAGCTCCCAGCCAAGAAGAGGATGCCGTGCCCACCTATTGCCATGTGGCTTCCTCCTCTGGTTCCCAAAAACATTTCTGCTGGGCGCGGAGGGGACTTTACAGGGAGTCAGGGAGAAGGAGGGTCTTGGACGCATGTGAAGCCCATGTCTCTGTCCCTCTCTGCTGTGGCCCCCTCCCCAGAGGAGAGGAAGAAAGAAGCAGCTGCACTGAGGGCTAAGAGACCAGGCTCTGGAGACCAAAGACCTAGTTCGAATCCCAAGAACACCCCTGAGAACAGTGTGACCTTGAGAAAGTTACCTAACCTCTCTGTGCCCTGATTCCCTCACTGGTAAAACAGATGCTCATGGTCCCAACTTGCAGGGTTTCTGTGAGGGCTCAATGGGTTCCAGATGTTGCTAAATGCACAGTGAGTGCTCAGGAGATAATGTCATTCTTAGAGAACCACGGTTGAGAGCGCTGGCTGTGGAATGGAATTTCAAATCCTGCCTCATCCACCGACCTGGAGCAGGTTGCTTGACCCCTCTTATCTTTCATTTCCCGGCCTGTAACATGGAATGATTCCACTCACCTCCTCGCGCTGTCGCAAGTCTTCTTGTGTAGGTGCCCTGAGGCTGGTGCTGAGTGTGCAGGGATCACTCAATAAGTGTGCAAGGCCCCCGTCAGGACAGCCTTGGAGCTGGAGCCCCAGAGAAGGACAGCAGAAGGCAGAGGACCGGGTCGAGGCAGAAAGGCATTTCCTTAGGAGCAGTTGAAGGCCTTCCTGGCCACACACCACACAGGCCTGAGGCTCACGGGATGTGCCTGCCCTGGGCTCCCCTCAGAGCCCCACAGGCTTCTTGAGGCCCGTCCCCCTGCACAGCAGACCTGTGGCAGCCAGCAGCCCTGCCTGTCCCCATCCACCTTCATGCTATCCCGCTGCACTCAAGATGGGGGAAGAAGGAGGGAGGGAGATATAGAGGCAGGCAGTGAGAAGGAGACAGAGGGAAGAAGCTTAGGATCTAGGGAAGAGGAAAGAAAAGGGGAGAAGGAGGGGAGATGGAAGAAGGTGAGGGAAGGGAGGAGGAGGAGTGAAAGGGAGACCCACAGACACAAAGTGAAACAGAGAGAACACAGAAGTCACAGAAATACTCTGGAAATTTAGAAAATAGAAGTGACCGCGCTGAAAGGCCAAATGGGAGGGAGGGAGGAAGAGGCACCAGCTGGGAACCGCAAGGTGGGGACCAGTGATGGAGCTGGAGACAGCCTGACAGCCACCCTGCAAAGAGGGCTTTACCTAAGGATTGGTAATATGTTGTCATGACAACAGATACAGCATTTAAGGCAATTACTGTGAAGAATGGAGAAGAGGTGGCAGCTCTGGCTGGTGCTGCACCACAGAGAGGGAGGTCTGGGAGGCAGCCCCAGTTCTCCATCTGCCCCTGTCCCACCCAAGCCCCTTCCCTGGGCCTCAGTCTAAGCAGGGCCTTTCCAGTCCAAGAGTGTCAAAGGTCAGCACCAGGGGGTCCCCAGAGATTCTGAGAAAATTGCACGTGGATGCACAGTTGTCAGCAGAGGGGGGTCTGAGGGCCAGCTGGGGGCGAGGCCAGGCAGTATGGCGGGGCTGGGTGAGTGTGGTGCTTCTTGGGACAGCACCTTGACCGGGACCAGAGATGAGCTGGAAGAGTAGGAAGAGCTGCAGGGCACTGGGGTGAGTGGCCTCAGTCTTATGTCCTCAGGAGTATGTAAAGCCAGGTGAGGATGGTTCAAGTTCACCTGCCCACACTGCCTTCCTTTTCCTCTATAACTTGTTTCCTAAGCCATTTTTTTACAAATTACTTTTAGCTCTGTGATTTTCCAAATAAATGTTCTCTTATAGTTTGAGTCTTGGCTCTGAATTCTTTCTAGCTAACCTGAAGTACCAACGTTGCTGAACCCTGGTCCAGTTTGACCCCACTGGTCTAACACCTGGTGATGTTCTGGCCACCCACAACAGAGCTGCAGTTGGTGAGGCAGGGCTGAGAATTTTGAATCCTCTAGAGAATTTAGCAATAGACTTGAAAAAAGCAAAGGAACCTGGCTGGTTTGGCTCAGTTGGTTGGAGCATCATCTAGTACACCAAAAGTTGGTGGGTTTGATTCCCAGTCAGGGCACATACCTAGGTTGTGAGTTTGAATCCCTGGGGGTATATGCAGTGGGAGCTGGAGGCTGGGCGTGATTGATGTTTCTCTCTCATGTCTCTCTCTCTCTCTCTCTCTCTCTCTCTCTCTCTCTCTCTCTCTGTCTCTCTCTCTCTTTCTCTCTCAACTCAATAAAACATATCCTTGGGTGAGGATTAAATCATAATAATAAATTATAAAAACAAAGGAAGAGAAGAGGAGGAGGAATCAAGAAGAGAGAATGAAGGGGCAGAAGACCGTGCAAGCTGCTGATCAGCCCTGGACTCGCTCCTGTGTCCCTGGACGCAGGCCTGGCCAGGGCTGGCCCCATCCTGAGGAGCTCACTGCAATTTCATGCTACCCAAGCCAACTGTGACCAGAAGGGTGCAGATGAACAGGGACATGGATTCAGGGAGCAAGAGTGGCCCTGCACTAAGGCTCAAGGGAAGCCAAGTAGACATGACCTCTGGGTGGTTAGGGTTCATCCCAGTGGAGGCTCTTCTGAGTGAGGACTGGGAGAGGAGCATAGGAGGGAGGGTGGAGAAGGGGGGTGCACTCATCACAGACTGGATCTGGTTGAGTCAAGGGGAGCTGGTGTGCTGAGTGCAGAGGGCAAGGCGGCCTGGGCAGAGGGAGAGAGGCCTGTGTCTTCTGAGGCCCCACCCAGGCCAGTGGTCAGGACCCCCAGGGTCAGGAGAAGAAGAGCTATGCTCCTGTCACCCTGATGAGCTCTGCAGCCAGGATGGGAGGTGGCTCCTCACTGGCCAGAGGGCACAGAGCCACCACATCTACCCCTCAGCCTCTACAAAGCCACTCTCAACCTCTGGGTGGCGGTAGTGGTGCCATGTCTGAGCTGAGGCCCCGCAGAGTGCCCTGAGTGTCTAGGTGTGGCTCTGGACATTGCCAGCTATGTGACCTGGGAGAACTCCCTAGACCATCTGGACCCATTTCTGCATCTGCAGAATATTGGGGTAGTAATGGAATTTGAAACACCAGGTCTCAGTAAGCTGGTCCTTTTTGCCTTCATCCACAGAGTTCCCATCCCCTGCACACCCCCTCAAGGGAGTGCTCGGGGAGCGGGACGCTGGGCATGTAGTGAGGGGTCTGGAGACACCCATAGGTCCCTGCATACCAGAGCCACTCCTGCAGACCCAGGGAGCAGCGCCTCAGAGACTCAGGCTGGAGAGAAGAAAACAAACAAGTTTTCTGGCCTCCCTCTCCTCCCCTTTGCCTCCTCCTCCTCCTGACACTCAACCCTCTTCTCTACTTCCTGGAGCCAGGAGACCCTGACATCCCAACTTATTTTTAGTCAGCTGCCTCTGGAGCAGAGCTGCTGGCCCCAGCCTCACCCTGTCCCTGCCTCTGGAGGTTAGCCTGGGGCCAGAGGGCACCTCAGAACGTGAGGAAGCACACACCCCTGCAACTCTCCCCCCCTCCTGCCTGAGACACCAGCCATGTCTGCTGCAGAGCACACACTCCTGCAACTCTCCACCCCTCCTGCCTGAGGCACCAGCCACCTCTGCTGCAGAGCGCCCTCCAGCAGGCCTCCTTCCCAGCCTCCTGCCCCACAGCCCACCACCGGTCTGTCTTCCCAAGTGTCAAGTGTCATGTCACTGCTTCATCCCTCTGTGCTCTGCAGGCAAGGTGCCAGAGGCCTCTCCCTGGCCCCTCCTCGCTCCAGAGTGCAGGTGGTACTGGCTCTCAGAAGCCCTTCCAGCTGGCACAGAGTTCCATGCACTGGAGAGTCAGGGCAGAAAGGGCCTGGGTGCCCAGGCAGGTTCCAAACTGCTCATCCTGGACCAGCTGTCCATCCAGTGACTGCAGCCCAGATAGGCAGGGCAGAGAGCCTCCCTGGGGCAGCATCTGCCTACCTCCACTGTCCCCAGCAATTCCTTTCAGGCCCCAAACTTGCACACTCCACTCACCAGCCAAGGCTGTGCTGTGGGGAACTCACAGCCATCGGCCAGCTCCCCCAAGCCAACAGTCAATAGTTGTTGTCCAAGCTGCTTCTTGAGGCTCTAACTGCCCACCCCATCCCCCTCCACTCTTCCTCCCTCCCCGGGTGGAGTTCAAATAAATCTGGCTCTCTCCCCTCACCATGTTTCCAGGGTATGTTAGCAACCCTGGAGAGCAGTGTCAGGGCTGCAGGCACCCTCAGGCCCAGGCTACACAGTGAACAAGACAGCCCTCCTGCTGCTTACAGTTTATTAGGGATGAGGAGCAGACAGGTAAGTAAGATATCTAGCCTGCTAATTGGTGATAAGTGCCAAGGAGAAAACTCACAGTAGAGAAGGGGGATAGGTGGTTGGTTGGGGAGGGTCTGCATAAGGTGTGGGTGTCCTGATAACATTGATGGATGGGGCTTCAGAGGAGGCACTGCTGTGGGCGCTGTGCAGGTGGATGGACTCGGGGCTCAGCCTCTACTCCTGGAACAGGAGTCCTACATCTGTTCACGCCAGGTGATGGGACTCCCAAGGGGCAGAACAGGCAGCGTAAGCAGACGAACTTGAACCACCCTCACCTGGCTTTACATACTCCTGAGGACATAAGACCTCCAGTGCCCTGCAGCCCTTCCTACTCTTCCAGCCCATCTCTGGCCCTGGTCAAGTGCTCTCCCAAGAAGCACCACACCTCCAGCCCTGCCATGCTGCCTGGCCTCGCCCCCAGCTGGCCCTCAGACGCCCCTCTGCTGACAACTGTGCATCCACATGCAATTTTCTCAGAATCTCTGGGGTCCCCCTAGGAGCTGACATTTGACAGCCTTCTGCCCTCTATGCAGTAGCACTACAGGGACCCTGGGGTCTCTGGACTCAGCCCTGTTTACACCCCAAGGGCCCCCTCGCATGAGGCTAGGCAGCCCTCTCCCCACATACCCACTGGGATTCAAGGCCAGGATTCTCCCTGGACCGGGGGCACATGAGCTTCATCTTGCACATGAGCTGCAGTTGTTTGAGAATGCTTGCCCAGGGCTTTCTGCAGCTTAGTTGTAGCTCCCAGAGAGAGTTCTGCGGTCCATTGCTGATGTCTGTCATGATCCAGTGGTAAGGTTGCTAGCACTAGTGTGCTGAATTTGACTTGTTTGCCTGAGCACATTTGCTTCCCAGCCTGGTAGAAAGCCTGGCAGAAGCTCTGAGTGGGAGAGGCTTTGGATCCCATGGAAGCCTAGGTGAGGGCAAGGGGTAGAGCAGATTCTATACACAGGATGGGGCCATCTTCCAGGACCCAGAGTCCACCTCCTTCCAACAGAGAGTCAGGGGACACCTTGGAGAGGACTTGGACATCCAGAGAGTAATCAGAATGTCTCTGCCCTCTGTGGTGCCAACTGCACTTCCACACTCCATCAGGATATCTCTCATATCATCTCTATCTCTCAATATACCTCTCCAATATTTTTTAAAATATATTTTTATTGATTTCAGAGAAGAAGGGAGAGGGAGAGAGAGAGAGAGAAACATCAATGATGAGAGAGAATCATTGGCTGTCTCCTGCATGCCCCCCACTGGGGATCAAGCCCACAACCCGGGCATTTGCCCTGACCAGGAATCGAACCATGACCTCCTCGTTCTTAGGTCAACGCTCAACCCCTGAACCATGCCGGTGGGGTGACCTCTTCAATCTTAAAGGATTCCATGTTATTCCATTTTAAATATGAGGAAATTGAGGCTGGGAGCAGGTTCATGGTTTGCCTGAGGCCACACAGCCTGTAAACTATGGAGCCAAGTTTGACAGCAAAGCTAGTAGTACTTCTTTCATGCTGCCACTGGGATGACCCAATCATGCACTCTCTCTGCCTGTCCCCTCTCTGTCCAGCCCCATCTACTCTCCCACTCTCCAGGACGGGTCCCTGACACCCCTTACCCTGGAATGCCCTGGTGTCCCCCAGCTCTGAGGGACAATTCCCCTGACTCTAGCCCAGCCAAGGCCCGGATGGAATCTTCCAACAGAATTTTTCTAAGAAACTATGGGAAAAACAAAACAAAACAGAAAATTTAAACACCAAACCAGAGATGCATCCCTGGGGTGCAAGGGTCCCCAGCCATAGGTGACCAAGGCCAAGGTTGCCCCCGATTGCTGGGAAACCTCACTCGTTCCTCAAATGTTTTCCACGCGCCTGCTCTGGGCCAGGCTGTGCTTCAGGCGAGGGGCACAGGCACCAACCAGGCAGAGCCCCAGCCCTCACCAGGAGGCCCACCACGACTGGGATTAATGTTGGTTTGTTTTCAGGAGCCAAGTCTCCTCCCCATGCCATTCTGGGCCCTGACCCCATGGGAGCAGGATCCCTAGGAACCCTCCCCCTGTCCCCTGCCCCTACCCCCCCCCCGCCCCCACCATACACTGCTTGCCTTCCAGGAGGACCTCACACACTTCCTCCACTGGTGCCCCCAGCCCAAATTCCCCTTCCAGCCTTATGTTAGATACAATGTCAAGCACAGGCTGACTCCTGCTAGACACCCTAGCTTCCCCCCTCCCCCCCACCTCCCGCACAGGTCCCCTTCCTTGTTCCACCAGCTCCCAGCCTGCCTTGGGGGAATGAACGAATGTCTTTCAAGGTGACCCTTCTAACGTTTCCACTACCTAGATTTCCCTGGGACACAGATGTCATGAGGAGGACAGGGATGTGGCTAACGGTGTTACTTAAGCCTGGGGTGGGCAGAGGAGGAATCCTGGTGGGCAGTGGGGGGTGCTGCTTCCTGAAAAGCAGATACCCTGGAAAAGGCAGGGGTGACTCGGTTTTCTCTCCTCTCTCTGTCCTTGCCCAGTGGTTCCTGGGGCAGCACCCAGGACATTTTAACCATGCCCCAGCCCAACTCCTTCATCTGATGAGGAATTTGAAGCCCAGGGAGGGGAGGGGATTTGCCCAAGGTCATCAAGAAATTTGGTGGCCCTGCTGGGACCATGACCCCAGTCTCTGGACCCCGTCCAGTGCTTCTGAAACAACTAGGGAAATCCTTCCAACAGTCACCAGCCTTGTGCCCATTCTAATCCCAGCTGCTAGGCCAGCAGTGGGTGGAGAGGATTTGCAGCTGGAATAGCTGTGTCAAATGGCACCTGTCAACGAACGCCCAGGGGCCTGGTGGAGCCTGTGGCCTACGACACCCCCACCCAACCCTCTCCTGAGCTAGGAGGGGAGGGCTGGGTCTAGCCCTTGCTGACCCCCAGTGTCCAGGGACTCCCAGCAGCAGGCACAGGCAGCTCTCACGCTCCCTGCCTCACAGCTGCGGCTGGGCTGGGCTGGGGTGGGAACTGGACGTCACGGGGACACGGGCTCCACACTGCCCCAGCCCAACCCTTTCTCCTCTTGAAGCAGCCCAGGTCCCGCTGGGTGGGAGGTAGGGGCAGTCCAAGTGAGTTCTGGGTCCTCTGAGAGTGGAGTGGCCCAGCCCCTAGCCCCAGAGGGACCTGCCCCTCCCCAGGGAAATCAAGGGCAGGACCCTAGGACTCTCAGCCAGGCTCAGCACCTCCCCAACCTGGTCTGCCGAAGAGCCGGGGCCCCAAAGGGTGATATTGGATCACAAATAGCCCCCACTTGCCAGGGACAAAGGCTCATTTGCAGTCTCCAGTCTTCCTGCCCCCTTGTTGCCACAGTGGTCCACAAAGCCTTCAGGGCCAGGGCCATCCCAGGGGGAAGCTCGACAGAGGGCCAGCAGGAGGCAGAGGGCAGTCTCAGAGAAGGGGGAGCGAGTCACTGAGGACCTGGAAGTGGAAAGGCCGGGAGAGAGAAAGGGAGGAAGGAAAGAGAGGAACAAAGGGGGGGGGGGGTGGAATCCCAGGGGGAGAGGGTGGGTATTAAAAGGGGGTTGCCTCTCCCTTTGAAATCACTGCTAATCAATAGGTGACCACAGGGCCAAGCCAAGGGCAGGAGCCTTGGCCAAGGACTGGGGAGGGTGTGAGGAGATCAGAGCCAGTGAGCCCTGGGGAGGGTGCAAGCTGACATCCCAGCTCCTTCCAGCCCTGGCCTTCTGACAACAGCCTTCCCCACACCGCCGGACGGATGCGGGAGCATGCAGGATCCCAGAGTCTAATTTTAGCGCGTGCTCCCTGCCTCCCCTGCTAACAGTGAGCAGAGCCTGGGAGGGTGGGAACGTCCTACCCCTGCCTGGGCTCTGCTCTAATGGAGGTGCCGACAGGCAGGGAGGTCACCCCCAAGCCCGAGTCTCTGCTGGTCAGAGGCTTTGCTGGGCTGGGCGGGCTCAGAGCCTGCTCCTCATGCTGACCGGGCAGATCCCGAGGCCAGTTAGTGACACAGTTGGGGTTAGATTGGGTGGGTGTGTAATCCTGGCTCTGGATGACCTCCGACAAGGCCCTCAACTTCCCTCAGCCTCAGTTTCCTCGTCTGTGAAACTGGATAACAATGGCTCTGATCTCGAATGATGCATGGCAGGCACTGGCCCTAAAGACCCGGAGCTACCATATCCCTCTCTCCTCGCCCATCTCAGAGGGCCCCAGACTGACTGGTCCCTCCAGAGCAGGCCTGCCTCTGCACTGAGGGTCAGTGGTGAAGAAAACAGCCCGGTCCTGTCCAGGAGCCTGACTCAAGAACGACTAATTACCTCCCGGGATTTCAGCGGCTGGACCTTCCAGGAGGGGGTTTGGGGTGGGGCAGAGATGGAGCATCAGGCTGGAGATTCTCATGGGCAGAAGGGGACACTGAGGCCCCAGGAGGGACCCAGCCTGCCAGGGGCAGCCAGACAGGTAGTGGCAGAAGCAGGCATGACCCTGGCCTCCCCACCTCCTCCCCACCACGATTTTCAGCGGCACAGAAGTCCCACCCCAGCGCTCCCGCACACAGGCACCAGGCCCTGCAGCAGAGGCCCCAGCCAGCACCTGGGCAGCGAAAGGTTGCCCACTACCACTCCAGAGTCGGATGCCACTTCCCAGCCAGGAGCAACCCCATTTGCAGGTGCCAGATGGGCAACCCCCTTTCCAGCACTCACCCAAACACACAAGATGGAAGTCATGCAAAGGATTGAGGGAACAAGGGCCTGATAAACCCACAAGCCCCCCTCCACCTTGCGTCTCATTAGCAGGTCAGCTGGCCCTCCGGCCACAGTACCTTCTGAGCAGGTGGGTCAGGGTGCCTCCTTCAAGAAAGCTCCAAAGAGGAATTTCCAGCACCCCAAATTTCTCAGCAGCTGGCCTGAGGCAGGGGCAGGGCCTCAACCCCTTTTGAAGGGTGTCCCCATTGACCTAAAAACCCTGATTCTTACAGAGTGAGGCCAGTAGTGGGGAGAGGTCTTCCTAAACCTCCCCCTCTGTCTTCTCCATCAGCACCTCCTGTGCTCCTGTGGTCAGGGACCTCCCCAGGAGAAATGCTCACAGACCCTCAGAAGACTGCCACCCCTCCCTGCTTGCCTCCTGTCCCCACCCTTACCTCCAGACACTTGCTGGGATAATTCCTGGAAGAAGCAGGCCTCCCCCCATTCCCCCCCCCCCATCTATTGCTCTGAACCCATTTCACCAACCCACTAACCCTAAAACAGGCTTAGGGTACAATCAAAAGTAGGTGCTGCTCACACAGAACAGCGGGAAGCGGTGTCTGAGAAGGAGGTCTCATCTGGAGCCAGCTGTCCTGGGTTCCAGCTCAGGTGTGCACATAGCACTGGGCAAGTGCCCGGGACTGCTCCTCAGGTACTGAGAACTGAGTTAGGTAACGGGACAAGCCGAGCACAGGACCTGGTCCTCAGCGGACTCTCAGCAGGTGTTTCCTCAATGTGGGCCTGTCACGCTGAGTCTGGCTGCAACCCCTCAGTACGGAGGTGTGGTGTGGGGGACAGATCAGGCAACCTGGGTTCCAGACCTGGCGCCACCACCACGTGGCTGGAGGTCCAAGGCAAGTCCTCTGTCTCTAGGCCTCAGTCCCTCCTTCAATAAAATGCAGTGATCAGACTGAGCTGTCAGGAGTGGAAACCCTGTAAAACTCAGACATCTTGTGCCAGTGACAGACATAAGCAGTCAATCACAGCACTGCACCGGCTGAATCCAGCCCAGATGCAGCTCAGAATCCCCACATAGCCAGGCCACTGAATGAAAGTTGGTGCCAGAGATGGGACCACAATTTCTCAGCATCTGAATTTCCTAGCTGTGATTTGGGCACCCAGCCTCAGTTTCCTCTTCTGTAAAGTTGCCACACCAGCAAGGGGAGCTAATGTATTCAGGATGAGATGCCAAAGGTCCAGCTCCAGCAGGGACATTTTCTGCCACCATCTGGAGACTGGGAGGGAGCTCCTCCCCCAGACCCATGGGCCCACCCCTTATAGACCCTCAGGCAACAGGGCTTGGGCCTAATCAGACAGAGTCCCAGAAAAGCAATGACTCAGGGAACAGATGAACTACTCTGATCTGCCCTAATCAGGCCTCAGGGCCCTGGCAGTGGGTGCAGGCTGGTGGGAAGGGCTGGGAGCTCCTCAGGGCAGAGCCTTGGCTTTCTTGCTAAGTCCCAGCAGAGCTCCAGGTCCCCAAGTCCACCAGTGTTGGTGGACACATAGAGTCTCCCCTGGCAAAAGCTGTGCCCTTGGAAGTGTGAATCCTGGATCACAGTACACTTCCAGATGCTGGGGCCTCCCCACTCCTCCCTCCCTCCCCTCCCTGGCACCACCCTAACCAACCCCATCTCCTGCTGGCCCTGCAGCCAACCTGCTGTGTCGGCCTGAGCTGCTCTCACTGAGGTCGATCAGGAGGCCTGGAGGACTGGACTCCTGTGCACTGGGTGCTTTTTTGGGGCCTCAGGTGCTTTTTCTGGAAATGAGGAGACTCCAGCTCAGACGTAGTGACTGAATCTCAGCAAATCAGCTCCACTCACCTCCTGCCCTCACTGGAGACAGCAGCTTACATTCCACAGAGTGCCCTGTTCTTCCTGCTCATGCCATGTGGGTGGTGTCCGATCACCTCTGCTGGCCCCACTCCTGCACCTGACTGCCCAGCAAGGCCAGTTTCCGACTAACTCTCAAACTGTCAAATCCAGCACACAGCACCCTTTGCATGTGCTGTTTCCCTGCCCGAAACTCCTCCCTAGCTTGCCTCTGGGTATTCCTGCTCTTTCCCTGAGTCCCAGCCCAAAGGGCACCTCCTCCGCAAGGCTCCCTTTCCCCCTTCCCCACGCAGCCAGTCTCAGGCTCCATGGCCACTTCTGCCCCCACTGTCTTAGAATGAGGAAGAAGGGATGATTTGTAGACAAAGCAGCAGGCAGATGAGTGGGTACCAGCTGGCCACACTCGGAGGAGGGCAGGGCATCTGGCCCATGCCAAGTCTGCTACAAGTAGCTGAGGAATAACTACGGCCGGCAGCCCTTGGGCAACAACGACACAGCATGCTTATTACAAAATATCTTTTATTGATAAAATAGCTCAGACCTTTAAAAAACATCTACATATCACAATAAGGAGGCCACAGGCAGCAAAATCAGGGGTGCCCTGGAGCACAGAGACCAGTCAGTAGATGTCACAAGTCAGCCCCTCCCTCAGGGCCACCTACCTACCCAGCCCTGCCCCAGGGCCATGCCCTGGCCTCACACTGAAACTGAGGAACAAACTGAGGGACTCCCTTTGGTCCCCTCCATTCTCTCTAACCCAGAAAACACCCTTAGCACCCCTCGCAATCTCGCCATAGGAATGCCAACAGTCCCTGCTGCTTAGCCCACCCCCAGTGAAGATCCCACTGGCTTACTGTTGACGTCCGGCTCTCCTATGGGGGGCACTGGGAAACATCCTTCACATGTTGCAAATTGTTCTGGGTTCAAGTGTCTGGGGTGGGGGTTGAGAACCAGGAAGAAGAGGCCCCTGGAGCCCCATCAGTGGGGAGAGCCACAGGGCTGGGCCGGAGGTGGCCAGCCAACACCCATCCGCACCCATCCGAGGTGGGGTCAGTTGTGCATCATCAGACCCATTTGGGCCTTAGAGCCCTGCCTGGCACTCGGCCGGGAGGCTCCCCCAGGGGTCCAGAGGGCCCGTGCTCACCTGCTCCAGCCCAGAACCCGCCTGGGAGCTCCGTCACCTGGCACAGGCTCTCATGTCAGACCATTCCCAGGATGTGGGTATTTTTAGCTGTCTTGAGGAAACAATTTGCCTTCTTGATGACAAAAGACTTAACCCCCACAGAAAATGCTCTTGGTGTTGCAGGTGAAATGTCAAGTTGTCATGCAGCATAATAACTCAAACATTTGCAGGCACAAGAACACATTCTCAAAGAAATCCTTTAACTGAAATAGTGGTTCTGTCTGCCACTCCCCACTTCCAGTTTGGGGTAGGAATTCACACACCCCAGGCACAGAACTAAAGTCTAAAGGAAGACAGGTGGTGGTAAACACAAAGACGGGGTTTTCATATCACCAAATAATCACATTTGCTGGGTCTCTAGGTTCCCCCATGGAGCTCAAAGCTTTGTGCAACGCCTTTCATCTCCCTGCAGCAGGTAGGCAGCAAGCTATTGTTGCCCTGGATTTTGCAGGGGGTGGATGCTAGTGATCGGGAATGTCCTGTTGAGGCAGAGGCCAGGCCTCCAGAGGGGCGCCGCGTGGGACTCAGATCACAGTTTTGGCCTTCAAAGGAGCTACAAATCCAAAAGCAGGGGAAGGGGAAGAAGGACCCAGGGATAGAGTCAGCCTACAAACCCTCACCCAGTGCCTAATGGAAACCACGGGTCCTCAATGTGAATGCATGGCCATCATTGTTTCTGCCTCCTCCTCAGCCTCCTGGGGAGAATGGAAGGCTGGCTTCCTGCTCTTTACTGAGGAAGATGAAAAAGAAACAAAACACCACAAGCAAGTGGCCTGCCAGGGACCACAAGGTCCTCGAGGAAGTTTACAGGGTTCTGGGGTTGCGGAAGGAAGGCCAGGCTCTATCCAAGCCTGACCTCAGCCACACTCAGGAAGGCCCAGGCCTCCTCCATCTGCCTGCACTCAGGTGTCCCCCCACAGCCAAGCCAGCAAAAGGCTTAGCATAGACCCCGTGAACAGCACCCCTGCCCATGTCCCTCCCAGGGTGCTCCCAAGATGAGGCCTGCACTACCTGAGCAGAAACCAAACAGCCCCAGGGGGGTGTCCACATAAAACAGGGTAGGAGGCAGTGTGGCCCTGGTGCTACCTGGCACCAACCCCACGAGGGCAGCAGGCAGGCGGCTCACCAGGCCGTCTGGGTCCACTGGCGGCAAAGGATCCTTCGGAAGGCACGGCGGAAGTCCTGGTTGAAGATGGTGTAGATGACAGGGTTTAGCAAGCTGTTGCAGTAGCCAATCCAGAAGAAGAAATGGAAAAGGCCTTGTGGCACCTTGCAGTGCTTCGGGCAGATGGCACCCAGACTGTAGCTGAAGAAGAAGGGGAACCAGCAGAGCATGAAGGCGCCTATGACCACGGACAGCACAAAGGTGAACCGCTTCTCCCGGGTCAGCTGAGCCCGCCGCCGCCGAAGCCACCACTTCCTGCCTGCAGCGTCCATACCCCTGCCCAAGAGCACCTGGCCACGCAGGGTGGCCAACACCCGGGAGCCCTGTGGCTGCTGCCTGGGTGGGCTGCAAGCTGAGGCAGGGGATACTGGCATGGCCTGAGGTCCACACTCCTCCTCTTCTTCCTCCTCCTCCTCCTCCTCTTCAAATTCCTCCTCCGGAGACGCCCCACAAACACCTTCCTTTGGACCCTGGTCTGCATGGGGAAGGGCAGGCCAGCTGGATGGCAAGGCTGGGTTCCCAGGATCTTCAGGGGTCCCTACCTGCTCCTTCTCCCCAATGGGCTTAGAGTGTCCATTGGCCTCTTCAGAAGCAATCAAATGGGAGGCCAGGGTCGGCAGTTTGGCCGACGTTCCCCCAGGGACCCGGCAGGGCTGCTTAGATTCACCCTCCCCAGAACCCCTCTTGGCCCTGGGACCTCTGTGGTGGCTCCGTCTAGCGATCAGGTAGATACGCAGGTAGACGAGGATCATGATGAGGCAGGGTGCGAAGAAGGACCCAAAGCTGGAGGCCAGGATGTACCAGGTCTCTTGGTTGAGATGGCATTGTGGGCGCCCGCGGGGCTGGGGGCCCGGGTCACCCTTGTAGAGCAGCGGCGGCAGCGAGATGACAGCCGCAATGAGCCACACGGTGAGGATGATGCACTTGATGCGGCGCGGGGTGCGCTTGGTGTTGTACTCCAGAGCGCGGCTGACCGCCCAGTAGCGGTCCAGGCTGATGGCACACAGGTGCACGATGGACGAAGTGCAGAAGAGCACGTCGAGAGCCAGGTACACCTCGCACCACGCTTGCCCGAAGTACCAGTAGCCCAGCAGCTCGTTGGCCAGCGAGAACGGGATGATGAGCGTGGCCACCAGGATGTCAGCGGCAGCCAAGGACACCAGGAACAGGTTCTGCGGGGCGCGCAGCGAGCGGCTCGTCAACACCGCCAGGATGACCAGTGCGTTGCCGAAGATGGTGAAGAGGATGAGGAAGGAGGTGACCGCCGCGATGGCCGCGGTGGCCTGCACCGAGTAGGGCTTCTGGTAGTCCATGGCAGAGCTGGCCAGAGGGGGCGTTGCTTGCCCAGCGCAAGCACAGCGGGCAACAGCGTTGGCCCACCCAGCGCGGCTAGAGGAGCGAGGGATTCACCAGGGCCAGGCCAGTGAGGCCAGGAGGTTGGGGGAATACTGGGGCTAGGCACTGCTCCCCTACGTCCTCTTCCACCAGCGCCCGCGTCCCTGCAGTCCGCCTGGAGAAGTTTTCCAAGTTGTCCCGCTGCCGTCCCCGCCCCACCAAGGGCCGGGGGAAAGTTGCGCCCTCCCACCCGGAGGCTGCTGGACGTGCTCGGGGGCGCAGGGTTCCCACGGGCTGCGGGGTTGTGCGCTGCCCGTCCTCAGAGGAGGCGCGGTGGCCGCTCGCTGGCTCAGGCCGGGAGCCGCGCCTGCAGGCAGCCAGCGTCGGCAGGCGAGTGGGGAGCCGAGTAGCGGCTGCTGGAGGGAGGAGACGGGAGGCGGGGGCAGGAGGCGGGGCAGGTGCGGGGCGGGCCGTGGGCCCTGGCTGGGTGGAGGGGCGCCACAGCCTCCCGGGGTCTGGACTCCGCGTCGGCGCCCGCGCCCCTGCCCCTTTCCCCAGCTTCGAGCGCGGGGGTCCGAAGGGGCCCGCATCTGGGTCTTCGGAAAGCTGGGAGGGATGCTCGCGGGAGTGGAAAGTCAGTGTGCACGGGAGCAGGGATGCTGCGCGGGTGCGGCCGCGGGCACCAAGGGGGCCTCTCTCCTACGGACTGCAGGGCTGGGGGTGAGCCCGGGAGGCTAGGTTGGTGGGCGCCAGCTGATTACTGCTCCCATCGCCCAGAACCCCAAGGCGAGGGCGGGTGGGTGTTGGGCGCCAGATAACAATAAGCCCAATGAGCCTCAACAACGCCGGCGCCCGAGAAAGAAGAAGCCAAGCGGAGGGGTTGGGGACCCCGAAGACTACCCCGAACCCCGCCTCCTAAAGCGTTCTCACCCAGACTGGGCTCCGTCAGGCCTGCGAAGCCCAGGGAGGTGCCCGTGGCCGGGTGGCGAGCGCCCCCTGCCGCTGTCTACGGCCCACCGTGCCACCAGGCTCTGCCGCGTCGGGGTCGCTGAAAACGCTCCAAGCTGGGGAGCAAGCAAGTGCTCAGAGATTTATGGCTTCAGCTGTCCTCCTTCTCCTGCAGCTGCCTCGGTTTCCTCCACTAAGGGCAAAGAGGTAAGAGGAAAACTGCCTTGGACTCCAATCTCAGCAGCAACGGAGACGCAGACATAGGTTTTTGGGGGGCGTGGGGGCTCTGGGCAAACTCAACCCCTTGACCTAGAGGAAGAGGGTGTCCTCTGGCAGAACAAGGACACTTAGTGGGGGTCTCGGGGGCAGCGGTGGAGAGGAGCTTCCCTTGCTCCTTGTCCACTCTGGGCGCCCCTCTTGGGTGGCCCTGGGAAGAGGAGTTGGGGTAAAAAGAAATTTCTGACCAAGCACACACCCCACCCACCCCATCCTGGCTTCCAAGAGCTGTGGAGCCAGGGCTCTCCCTCCAGCACCCTGCTCCTGCCCACCCTCCCTGCGGCCACTGCCCCCAGGGCCAGCCTGGGCAGCCGCTTCAGGAGCCCCTCATGCTATCACTCCAGCCCGGCCTGGAATCTCTAGCGCACGGGGCTGCATGCCACCCTCTGTGTCTATTTTCCTAGGGGAGTAGGGCTGTGCCTCGGGACCCACCTGAGCCAGCATGCCCCCTGGACATTCCTCTCAGCTCCATCCTCGTGGGAGCAGGGAGTACGCTCTCTCGATGCCCACAGACAATGGCTCATCCCTACCCAGGCTCAGATGGGCGGCACCCCAGGTCCCCCAGCCATGTGGTAGGGATGGGGACGTGTGTTCCTCCTTGATCCTGGGCTATCAGCCTACCCAGCCCCTCTGTGAGGTGCAAGTGCCCACAATCAAGTGGGTCCAGTGTTGTCTAGACTGGGTTCCAAGAGGGCAGCCAGCCTCTCTTGCCCTATCCAGAGGCAGGTTTCATGGATGCATCCTCCCCACGTGCTGGCCTGGGCAGGGCCTGGGCCTACAGCTGGCAGGGATGGAGAGGTCTCAGTCACCCCTTCCACGAGGAAGGGCAGAGGGTGGCTATTGGAGTCGGAGGTGCAGCCACTGAAGCAAGTTCCCGCCTGTCCCCCATGGCTCCTGTCTGTGGCTGTGCAGTCTGAGTGCCCTGACGGCCCAAAGGGGCTTGGGAAGGACCAAATTTCACCCTCTCCAATCATACTCAAGCCAGGAGTGCAGACACTCCAGCCAGCATCAGCCTTTGTCTCCGGCCCACTTTCTTTAAAAGGCCAGGGACACTGCAGGAACTGAGGCCAGAGCTGCTCTCCTCCCTCTCCTGACCCACGCAAGCCCCCACTCGGGGTTCTCACCTGGGCTTTCCTGAAGGGGCTGTAGCTCTACCCAACACCAGACCCTGCTGGGTACCAGCCTAGGTGGAGACAGCCAGGGACAGTCCACAAGCACCCATGAGGCTCAGCCACCACCCCATGCCCCGTGTCACCTGCTGCTGCCTTTCAGCCCCTGTTCCCAGACATAACTCTGGCTTTGGGGGCAGTGGGGCATTATATAACTGGATTCCTGCTCCTCTTGCAGCTCTCCATCTCCCCCCCCACACACACCTTCCCGTGCCTGTTCCACCCAGCCTTGCTTGAATCAGAGCCTCGGGCCACAGCAGGGCCTCCTTCAAGTAGATCTGACTTTCCATTGTCATCCTGTTCCACCAGGCAGAATTCAGTCCCAGACCTACAGCCAGCCAGCAGCAGGAGCTGCCTAGAACAGGGACTGGCCAGGCTTCCTGGGACCCTTCTCCCCAGACCACCCTGTCTGACCCAACCTCACCTCTTCCCACCCCACCAGGCTACGTACGTGTTGGTCCCTGGACATGCCCTGAGCTCCTACATCTCCAGTCCTTTCCAGGCTGTTTGCTCTGCCAGAAACTAGCCTCACCCTTCCTTCTGTGCTTGGAGGGCCCCACTCTCTCTTCCAGGTACACTCACCTGTCACCACTGTCTCAGGCAGAAAGAGGTACCCTATTGTCCAAGTTCCTTAATTCCATGCACACAGCACCTCTGTCATGCTCAGAGCACTGTACTGAGATGGTGGCCAAAGGATATATTGCATCACTCCCTCCATCAGAACAGACATCTCTTCTGTCCCCAATACATGGCCAAGCTTGTTGAATGGTGACGGGCAATGGCACAGGTATCAATGGAAGACATACACATGAGCCTTTCTCAGACAGGTAGAGTGCCCACATGAAGGTGCCCTCGAGGGATGTCCTTGGAAAGGGGGGCCATGGCGGAAAGGTGACCTGGTACCATGTTTCCCAAGGGAGGAAGACATTGTTCCATTCCCAGCTGTGAGAGTGCAGCAAGAGTTGTGCTGTCTTAGCTGGAGGCTCTGGAGCCACTTCTGCAGGCCTGAGTGGCAAGACTGGCCCCAGGTGCTCCCAGGCCAGGGCTCTGGCAACTCAGGGCCCACCAGGATGATCTCCTGAAGCCCCAGCCATTCAAGTCCCTGGACTCTTCTCCCCAGACCACCCTGTCTGACCCAACCTCACCCCTTCCCAGACCCTTGAGCAGTGCCCTCTAATGTCAGTCAGTAATCCTCTCTTCCTCCTTTACACTCGCCTAACAAAACCCCAACCCTGGTCAGAAGTAAATCATCCACCACTTTCTGCCTTTGACCAAGTGGCTGCCTTTTCCGGAGCAGAACACTCACTGTATCGACTGGCCTTGCTTTCAACTTGCAACCACACATCTCCAGACTTTCCTAGAGCTGGGTCCCCCTCTTCAGAATTGGCTTTGCTTTCACTTTCCTCAGTCTTACCCCCCCACCTCGCCAAGCTGTGACTTTGCCTCCCACTCAGGAGAAAGTGGAAGCCATTAGGCTGTCAGCCCACATGCTCCCTGCCCACTCATTCCAGGTCTAATAGCCTCAGACTTAACACCCATTTCCCTGAGCCTTGCCTCCCCCCTTGGTCCTCAGTGCTGTAAGGGGTGCCCTCCCCCCTGCACCCATCGCAGGTGTGGTTTCCTCCACCTCCAAAACACACTCCAAAAGCACCCACCTCTGCCCATTCCACGGCCCACTGGCTCTTGCTTGTGCAACAGCAGTGCTTCCAGCTGTTCTCCATGTACCCATCCATTTCCCACAGAGCATCCAGAGTGGCTATTTAAATATTAAATCAGATCTTATCACTCCCCTTCTTAGAACCCTTCAGCAGCTGCTCCTGCTGCTCTTGGATAAAACCCTCCTCCTCACTGGCCTGGCCCTGCCTGCTCCCTGCTCTTCATCCCCCCACCCCCCCTTCACTCTGGCCTGACAGACCCTCCTCTTCCTGGCTCAGGTCTTTGCACCGGCTTCTCTTTCCCCAGATTATCACAGGGTAGCCTCATCCTGTCATTCAGGTCTCAGAGATGCCAACACCCTAAAGGAGTGCTCCCCTCCTCCATCACTTACAATCCCAGGTGCTTTCTTACCTGCCTGTGTACCTTCCATCTCTCTCCCCACCCCTGAATAAACTCCATGAGAACAGAAACCCTGCCTTGCTTACCATGCTATTCCCAGTGCCTATAACTGAACCTGCCTGACACCTAATTCATAATAGATGTGTGGACTGAGTGAATAAAGTGGTGAGTGAGCCCACATAGCTATGTGGTTGGGGATTGGGGAACAGGCCACAGACCCTGGGATGGAGTGGCTAGCCACCTGGCTCTGATTAACACCCCAGAGCCCCACACATACCACACCCCCATGCTGGAGCTCCAGGGGCTGAGCCAGGGCCGGACCACCACAAACAGGATGGGGCTTGTGAAACAGGCCTGGGCCCAGAGCTGGCCTGGGCAGTGGGCTCTGTGGTGATAAGTGGCCTCCTGGGGAAGGACATGACAAGGACAGCTTTATCCCTGATCACTGCCAAAGAGGAGGGCACTCTTCGCCTTCCACCACCATGTCCCACCAGCCCCACTTCACTCACTGGAGTGTGCAGATTCCGAGACCAAAGCCACATGCTAATGGAGGCATGTGATGGGAAGCCTCAGAGCTGGGAGGACCTCACGGCACAAAGCATGTCACCTCCTCCATGTGACCATCGGGGAAACCCAGAGCCAGAGGCCTGGATCCGCGACTCAGAGACCACCAGGCTGTGAGGCAGTCACACTCATTTCTCTGACAAACAAGGGACTCCAGGTGCAGTGTCTACCTTAGGGTTGGCCCAAAGACTTAGCTTAGGGTGCTCCCAGGGGAGCTGTCCCTCTGCTAGGGCCATGGCCAGAGCCCCCACTCTAAACTCACTCAGATACCCGTCCATGTCTGGAGTAAGCGGACAGCATTTCCCCACATGAGCCTTCTCCGAAGCTAATGCTGGAGTTCAGAGTCCTGTTCGGTCTCAGAAAATCCTTGATCCAAGAGAAACTGAGGGCAGGGGCTCCAGTGCCCTGTGAGCCCACATGTCCCCTGAGGTGGGCAAAGTCTGAGCCTCAGCCTCAGTCCCCCTCTGGAAAATGGGTATGACCACCTGAGGGCCCTCCCAAGGCATTGAGGCACATCAAAGGCACGTATGTGTGTGTGTGTGTGTGGGGGGGGGGGAGCGGTAGAGGGATTGTTTGGGGAGGGATTGTTTGGGAGGATGGGAGCTTGGGGGGGACTGTTTGGGGGGAGGGGAGCTTGGGGGGACTGTTTGGGGAGAGCTTGTGGGGGAGAGGAGCTTGGAGGGGAGGTATTCAACACAGCTCAGTGCCCAACCCCTGGAGCAAATACCCAGCTTTATTTCTGCCTCCCCCAAACATCTGAGTGCCTGGCCCTCCTGGGACAGGGCATGGGCTTTTATTCCCTCCCACCCTGAGCCACAGAACAGTGCCACCAGGGGGCTCCTGGCCTGCTCCCAGGCATCCCTGGAGGTGTTCTTCACTCCAAGACAGCCCTCACCAGGGAGGCCAGGAGCTGAGGAGGAGTGGGCTTGGCTGACGGAGGACCAGTAGGATGACTTGCCCCCCCCCCTCCACCTTTCAGGGCCTCTGGGGAGACAAGGCTCCAGGAACAGCAACGCAGGCTGGAAAGGAGCTTCGAGTCCTGTGTTCAGGGTCCTCATGTTCTTGCTGACTTCCCACTGTGCAGTCCTGTAGGGCCCCCACCTCTTCCTCATCTCCCTCTGGGCGACACCTCTGACTCTGGAGCCTGCCTGCGCTGCGGGGGAAGGGTGGGCTCTGAAACCCTCCCACGAGCAGGCTGGAGGCTGAGGTGCAGGCCAGCATTCCCAGCACCCAGACAGCAGACAGGAAGCTGCTCCCACGGTCCCAGCCACGTGGCTCCCCTCCAGGCCTGGCCCATGGGGGAGGGGGCAGTACCAGTGGTCCATGCTGGGGGCTGGGCCTCAGCTCCACAAGGACTTCCACACCCTTGAAGGCTAGAATCTTCTTGCTCGCCCCTTCAGCCCCCCTGGCCCTAGAGCCCTAGAGAATGTCACCTCCAGGCCCAGCATCCTCCAGGGCTGAGGGAGACCTGAGAGCAGGCAGAGCCAGGCGTCCCCAACAGGCCTGCCTCCCCTGACAGACCTTTGTCCCCAGGAGTCTCGGGAGAACATGGTGTGGAAGGAAGGGGCAGAAGGAGAGGCTTGGGTCTCAGACAGGGACGTCAGTCCGGGGCTGGAAGACAGGAGTGTCACCTAGAGAGGCCAAGGGTTTCTTGGCCCATCTGCTCTGGACAGAGGATGCCCTCCCCACTTGGGGACAGAAGCCACAGGCTTGACCTCTGGGTGTCCCCAGGAAGTTCCCCAGAGCTGGTTTCCCCCAAACAGCCCGGATAGGTGCTGGCTGGTCTTCTCGAGATGGCGCTAGGGGCATAGTGGACACGTGGGCCTGCCGGGGCCACTCCCGGGCCCCCTCAGGAGCAGCTGCACCAGACCTGGAGCTTGTGGAGGAAGCTGAGGTCTGAGGCCACCTTGCAGAGGCCTCCACACCAGACTTTCCCAGGACAGGGGGCTCCCACTCCAGCGGGCTCTCTCCAGCCCGGGGGTCACTGGGGCTGGAGTTCCTGGACTCTGCCAGCAATGCCTCCAGCAGCCGCTGCAGCTGTGGTCCCGAGGCGGCAGTGGGGCTCCCATCTATGCCATGGGCCTGGAACTCTGGAGCAGGAGAGACAGAAGGTCATGTCCCAGAATCAGAGGGAGAAAGTATGGGCCCGGCCTCGGAGAGCCAGAGCTGTCTTCAGCTCTATCCACAGGGATGCAAGGCTCCCCTCAAGGACATAACCCACCATGCCCCTGCTGAAGTGTTCAAGTTTTTCTATTTACTTGTAAGTCTCAGGTACATCTGGAGTTTCTTTGTACGCGATATGAGTTAGGACTTCACTTTTTTGAATGGACAACTAGTTATCTTAGCTCCTGGTTGCCTCGCCCTGCTTACCTCTGCACCCTCATCTCCCACCGCACCCCCCTCATTGACGCCTCCTCAGTACAGGGACCTTCTCCGGGCTCCTTGACTCCCTCTGCCCCTGTCACTCACCTCTCCCCTGGGGGCCGGGGCCACTTGGGCTGCAGTCATAAAGCCGGAGGACCCGTGTGATGTCCGAGGCACTCAGGTTCCATCGCTGGCCGATGTGGACACTGGGGGCCCAGAGTGGCATGATGGTGGGCAGCCCGCTCCGGCTGAAGGCAAGCCTGGAACCCAGCAGGCAGGATCTGAGTCTGGATCCCAACAGGGCTGCCAGGCAGTGCAAACGGAGAAGAGGAGGAAAGGGACTCACCTCCCATAGTGCAGCACAGATGCGTAGTCATAGGGCACCAGCATGTTGCTGCTCCGAGATTTAATGAAGTTGATTTCAAAGCCTGAAAAAGCATTTATCAATGGGGAAAGAGAAGAGATGGGGGTGGGGTGGAGGATAGGGGACTTCTGGGACTTTATAAGCTACTTAATTAAACTGAGGGATTCAAAACTACTGCTGAATGCGCTTCTTTCTGGCCCCCCGCTCCTACCCCCCATCCTGGGAGGGGTCCAGGCCTGCACCAGGCCTCCTAAGCATTTTCCACCTGTCCTCATCTCAAGCTCCCCTGTATAAAAGTAGTCTGTCTAATCTACAGCTTTCATGAAGCCACTGGCTCTCACAGAGCCTTGGACGCCCCCTACCCATCAGGTGGAGTGCCCCTAGAGAGTGCTTATGTCTTCCTTTTAAAAAACCCTTCCGTTATTAAACAATTTGGAATAGGCAATATAGTCATCTGGTTCACAAATAAAAAACTTTAGATAATACACTGTCTCCCCCTCCAACCGCTTCTGAGTTCCCCATGTCTCCACTCCCACAGCTAATTACTGTTAGCAGTTTGCATATCCTAGCAGCATGTGTTCTGTTACATATTAACTAAATACAAATAGTCTCATTTTTCAAAATTCTTAAGCAATTTTCCCACTAGGGTAGCAGGTGTTTTCACCTGTTTTATTGTTAGGAAACAACACTAATAAACTCAAGAGCTGTTTTTATCTCATTAATTTCTGCTTTTACCTTCATTAATTCCTCCTGCTTCCCTTTATTTTTCTTAACTTCACTGGAATGCTTCCTTTGTTCTATTCCATTGATAGAGGTATGCCTTGCCTGAGCTGTGAACCGTTGGTTCTGATGCATCTTCATGACTTTTTCTCTTAGAATTCCACTATTTCTTTAACCCCAGAGATAAGAGAAAGGCTTGCTGTTTGTTTTTTTAACTTTAATTTCCAAGTGGGTTTGATTTGTTATTAGTTTCTACTTTCTACTTTTATATCATGACAAAGTGTTTAACTTTACTTTTTCAAATTGAAGTTTTATTGCTGTCATATGGTATGTTTTCACAAGTATCCCATGGACACTTGGAAGGTTTATAGTCTCTGTTTCCAGGGTAGAGTCCCCATCACCCCCCACTTCCCTAGACTAATTCTGCTCTCCAATCTCCTAGCCCCAGCGCACCCTTCTCTGGGACTCCATGGTGCTGGTCTAGGCACCCACATGCCTAACCCACAGTAGCAGTGGTGGCGCTCATTTCAGAAGCCCTCTGCTTGCAGGAAGCCTTCGGACTCCTCCCCTCTGCTCCCACCCCCAAACCAAACCCCTGACCATGCATCCCCTCTGCTCCCACCCCCCAAACCAAACCCCTGACATGCATCCCCTCTGCTCCCACCCCCCAAACCAAACCCCTGACATGCATCCCCTCTACTCCCACCCCCCAAACCAAACCCCTGACCATGCATCCCCTCGGCTCCCCTTCCCCATGAAGCAGTAGTCTCTATTCCTCTCATCTCCTGAATTAGGCCATCCTCCCATGAGGTTAGGTGCCCCCCACCCCATGCCTGGGATCAAACCCCCGGTAGCCAGCATGGTTTCCAGCACACAGGCCATCTGGTGCAGTGGCCCACTCCCCAGACCAGCCTCCCCATGCTTCCTTGGCCCTACATGCCCACCAGTAGCCCCTCACAGCCCTGCCCTCAGCCACCCGCATCTGTCACTGGACATACACAGCCACTACCTCCGGGTCTCTGCTTGGCTCAGCCCCGCCCCCCACCCACATAGTTGTGTGCATGAGCAACTGCTAGTTGAGTATACAATGAACAAGGTCCATAGGATACCAGCAACCCATCCTCAGGTAACTGACAGTGTCCATGAGGAGAAATGGTGATGCCCCAACTCAAGCAAGACTACAGGTGGGCAGGTGAATGCTTAGAACCCAGAAGAGCAGCATCTGGGCCACGTCCCAGGTCTCAGGGAGAAGGGGCACCCCACCTTCCCCATGGAAGACAGGCAGATGGTGGGGGAGATGGATAACCTCTTCCAAATAGCCAGGGAACTCCTCAGACACTGGCCCACACCGGTGGCCCGCTCTCCATGGACTCCTAGACCCCACCTGGCTTGTGCACCACCCGGCTTACCTGGGAGGATCTCATTCCAGTTGACACGAATATAACGGTCCCGGTCAGCCCGTGAATGCTCATGCCAGAAGCCCAGCACATGCATGAGCTCATGCAGGACAATGCCTGGGCCCTTCTGGAGGCAGGTGGGTGCCAAGGATACCACCTGCATCCCTCCGCTGCGCCCCACGCCAGAGAAGCACCTGCAGGGCCATGAGAGTGAGCTGGGCTGGGTAGGCACGAGCACAGAGAGAGCTAGACAGAACCAGCCCCTCCCCTCCTCCTTAGTTCAGGGATGAATGAGACCAACATGGGCCAGGCTGTTGCCAAGTCCCTTCACTGCCTGGCCTTCTGTGAAACGAATGCACTGAGCTCCCTTACCAGCCTGGGTTGCAAAGAGGAGGTAGGAACCGACAGAAGCAGCTCACTGAGTGAATGGGTCCACACAGGGTGCCCCAATCAAAGCTACCACACATTAGCTTAGGCCCCCGACAAGCTAGGAAACAGCATGCCCCTCTTTCAGGGAGAAGGCAGAAGAGGCTCCGAAGTCAGGGGACTTGCCTGGAGTCAGGCAGCTCTTGCATTGCGGAACCTGGCCCGGGGCGAGGCCTGTCCCACCAGACCTGCACTCACCCACCCACCAGACCATGAGGTGTCCTGGGGATGAAGGCTACGTAAAGGAGGGTCAAGCACCTAACTCCCTCCCTCCCCACTTTCTGCCCTGCGCACTATAGGTCCAGCTCACAGTGGGCAAGTCACTCAGTGAGCCGGGGTATTTGGACCTGGGCGGACGGGTCCAGAAATAGATTTTAGAGAATGACTTAGTTCATTCCAGGCTGAACACAGAATAAAGCTGAGGAACTCACCCTGCATGTGCTCACTCTCATGCACATGCATGCACACACCCAGGAGCACTTACCCAGACACGGGGATGATGGAGATGAAGTCTCTCTGGCCATGGTAGGCCACAAACCTGATGCATGTGAAGCGTTCAAACTCAGCAAACGCCTGCAGGATGACCTTGCGGCTGGGCTCATCTGGGGAGGGGACACCTGGCTGAACACCCAGACACGCCCCCAGAACCCTCATGACCCCTGCAAGTCTGCCTGCAGGGCAGGAAACTGAGCTTCGAATCACTCCAAACATAGAGTGTCAAGAAAAGGCAGCGTATGAGGGGAAGAAAGCTGGGCTCCACGCAGAACGTGGCTGTGTGATCTTGGGTAGGTCACTGTCCTCTGGGCCACTTGGTCTCAAAATGGATCAAAGAATCCCTAGATACACCTTCCCATCAGCTCTTCCAGGATCTTAACTCACCCCCAAACCCCAGCTCAGGAGACCCTAGGAATAAAAGGACTTCTGAGAATATGAGGTTTTTCTGTTTGTTTTATTACTTTGTTACTTTTTGTTTTATATCCCACATATGAGTGACCAAATCATTTTGGTCTGACTTATTTACTTAGCATGATACTCTCAAGATCCATCCATGTTGTTGCAAATGCAAGCTTTCATCTTTTTCATGGCTGGGTAATATTCCATTGTATATGCTAGTATGTACCACATCTCCTTTCCTCAAAAGGAGGGGCCTTTGGGGGAAGGGCTCTTTGGGTGGTGCTGAGAGAGGGGCTTGGGCCTGTAGAGGAAGCGGAGAAAACCCAGGGAGGAGCACAGGCTGCACTGGGGAAAGGGGGGGATGGGGAGGGCCCGGGAGGGGTGGGAGGGGAGGGCCCGAGAGGGGTGGCACTGGGCTCCCAGTGCTCACTCACCATACTTCCTGGAGAGCAGAAAGGGGACCTCCACCACACCCCCATTTTTGGGCCACTTGTTGCTTGTAGCCGACAACAGGCGGAAAGGACTCTGAGGAGAGAGGACATTAACTCAGGGACCTCTGGGGACACAGGCCAGCCAAGCTTCCTGCCACCAAGAGTGACACACCTCAGGCCACAAGAGCCCTAAAGATATGAGCGGCAGGACACGGGCATGTGAGGGCGGGAGGCCATTAGAGATGGGGCAGAAGCTGGGAGTCAGCTATGTGAACTCGGTGCACAGCATATGCCTTTGTTCTGTATAACACAGAACTTGCAACCGATTCTATCAAGCCAATAGAGCACTCGTCCCTGGAGAGGTTGGCTAGGAGTCCCAGCACCCTCCCCCACTCTGCCCCTATACCCTCCCTCTCCCGGTGCTGGTGCTCCCGGGAGCACAGCAGCCCCCAAGCACCCTGAATGTGTGGTGGGAAGATGGGGCAGCCCTGCCTGATTCTAAGGCACTACCCTTGGCCTCGGCAGCTCTCCGCTTTTCGTCCACCAACCTAAACCCTTTGAAGCACAGGTTTCACAGCATCTGGCATGTCCTGCCCCACAGGCCAGAGGTTGTACTGGATTCTGTTCTTATGCCAGGCACTCACTGGGGAATGGGGGACAGGGGCCTCGCCTTGGGCTATCCGCCTGGCCCTGGCCTTGCCCCTGCCCCTGCCCCTGGGGTTCCTACCCAGCCAGCCCAGCCCAGTCTCATGCCGCACCACTTGCAGGCAGCCTCCAAGCCATAGAACAGCCTTACTCTCACCAGGTTACTGCCCCATTCTGGAGCCTCTGTCATCACCATCTCCTAAAAGATGGCAGTGCTCTCATAAACACAGAGTGCTTCCTTCCCCACTGGCTAGTCCCCTCTCTCATTCCCATCCAGCCTGCTCCCTTTCTGACACTGCTGCCACCCCCTGCCATGACGGTATCTGCATTACTGCTTGTTCTGTCTTCCCTGGACCACCAACACCTCCCCACAGCCCCACCAGCCACTTTGCCAACCTGTGCTGAGCTCTCCCTTCATCCCAATACTTCCTGAGCATCTCCCCTGGGCAAGGTACCAAGCTGGGTCTTGAGGGCTCAAACCCCCTCCTTCAGGAAGCCCTCCCAGCCTACCACCATTCCAGATGTTACCCTTTCTTCCCATTCAGGCTGGCTCTTCCTAATAGAACCTTCACTCTGACTTTGGCAAGAAAGGGTGTCTACCAAGCTATGAGCAACAAAGAGATCCCTTCCATGTCACACCCCCAAGACACCTGGGGGTGAGAGGATGTTCAAAAGCCTCTGTCACTATCTGTGAGGTTACTTATACTAGCACCTACTCACTCACCGGCCGGAGGATGTCTCCCTCAAGGAGGAAACTGCTCTCTGGTGTTTCCTCAGGGATGAGCTCTGGGAAGGAAGGGAGAGAGGTGTGTGGGCCCAGGCCCCCCAGAGCACATGCTTTAGGACAGCATCTCAGAGGCCTTGACTCCCAGAACAAGCAACCCCGGGTTTGCCCTTCCTCCAGCTCTGGAGCCAGAGCGCCCCTGGGCACTGAGGCTCTTCTTCCCTGGGCCCCAGGCAAGTTGGGTCGCTCCTCTGAGCCACCTTCTACAAAAGTGTGATGCTTCTCAGCCTGATGAAGGCTTCTCAGCCTTGCCCAAAGGCAGTCCACGGCTCCCAGGATGGCCACAAGCCAGTACCAACTCCTGCCTCCTGGGTCAGAGGCCCTCTGCTCTCAGGAGGCAGCCTTTCTTCCAGCTGTCTCCATCCACCCCAGCCCAGCTACATTCCTCAGACCATGCCCTGGGCTCTCGGTCCCACCTCCTCCCCATCTAATTCCTGCCCCTCTAATTCCTGCTCCTCTGTGTGGTATTCAGGACCCTTGCTGTGACAAGTGACAGAAATTCCAGCCCAAACCTCATAGGAGGAGGGCGAACACTGGCTCTAGGGAGCCTGGCTCTCCCCTGCTCCCCGATCCAGCTTGTCTCTCCTCTCCTCTCCTCCAATAGGTCCATTTCTGCCGCAGCTGCAGCCCTTCTCCACAGTCTCTTTCCCACATCGAAGCCCCATGAGGACTCCTGGAAGAGGGCCCGACACCCTGGAGGTACCTGAGGTTGGGTTCCCTAGAAGAGCCAAAGCCAGGAGCCAGCTGGCAACGATTTCCAATTCTGAGGAACTGTGGAATGCTGGAGAGCTCTGGGAAAGAACTGGGCTCAGCTGGAGGGTAGCCTCAGCCTGATCCTGAGACAGGCCAGTAAGCCAGGACAGGTGGGCTAGGGAAACTGAGACAGCTGAACAAACAGGGCAATTCACAACAGATCCAGAAGGACACCTCCCTAGAAATAACATGTAGGCCTCCGTTGTATTTCAGCTCCAGACCCAGAAAAGCAGCAAAACCAGGTGGGTGACACCAGGACCAGCTGCAATGACTATCCACCCCCTGCCCTGGCACTGACCAATCAGCGAAGACCACAGCCCTGGGGGAGCAGACCTAGGAAACTGATGAATAGTCTGCTAAAACCCTCCCCTAAAATTCCAGCCTGTGAGAAAGAGATAAAGCCTAAGACAAAGGTCCCAGCTGTGCTCTCCCTCTGGGGAGCAGCCCCACCATTCCCTTTTCCCTCTTCTTCAACCACTTCTCCCACAAGGGCACGCATCTCCTAAACGCTAAGGGACCCCATGAGACTTGCAACCTGGGGAGCGATGGGCAGCGGCAGCTCGTCCCAGGCTAACCCCTGAACCTGTCCCCAAGGCCCCCTTTTCTCTGACTTCCCAGAGAGCTAGGGCAGCCCAGTCTAGGCTCTCCTGTTGCTTCTTCCATACTAAGCCCTCTCTCGTTTTACTGTCCCCAGCTTTAATAAACGTTCCCTCATAGCCACCTGGACTCGTGCTGGGAAATGTTTGCTGCACGAAGTCAAAAACCCAAACACTATGGACAGGCCCAAGGCAGACCCGCCAAGGGCCAGGTCCACCTTTCTGGTAACCATCCCAGCAGAGCTCTGGGCCCCAGTGGCACCGTGGACTTGTCCCGCCTTGAGGCAGGGGCCACGTGCATGCACCCATGAGTCACTGTGGGCCCACCCGGGCAGTGGAGGGCAGCTTCCCAACATCCCTGGCCGAAGGCCTTCAGCTGCAAGGCCTCAGTAGCCAACATCCCCAGCAGCTGGGACCGTGTGCTTCCCGGCTGCTATAGGAGGCTCATTGAAATGCTGCCCAGGCAGCCAGCAATAGTAGCTAAAAGCTTTCTCTATGGCATCTCAAAACTGATGCCAGGGAAGCCTCCGTTTGGGTCTCGCTACCCCCAGACAGGTCAGAGTCACCAAAGGCAGTGTCCTGCCCTGCTCCAGCTCAGCAGTGCTGGCGCTCCAGATCAGCTCACTGAAAGAAGGGGGCAGCCCACACGCGACTTCCTCATCCGCAGAGTCCCATCACCCAGGGCAAGGTCACCATTCCCCCAAAGAAAACTTCCAACATCTGGACCCTCGTCTGTGTTTCTTCCAGCGTGGTCCCAGGACATCATGTCCTCATTCTCCACCTGAGACCCCAGGCAGGGAGGCCCTGGGCCTCGTGCTTCTTTGCTCTGTATCCCCAGCCCATCCCCTCACACCTGCAGGCCATGCTGCACCAGGTGGCCGACATGTTTGCCAACATCCACTAATGACCGAGCTGGACACCAGACAGAGAGCACACACTTCTGTTCGGCCATTCATAAATCCTGTGTGTCCCCCCTTCTGTAAAAGTAACACCAGCCGAGAAGTTACAGAAAGCTGATTGGGAAGTTGCGGGGAGAACCACTACTCCCCTAGAGCCCACGAGTAGGCGCGCTTCCTCTCAGCGTCAGCAGAGTTCTCCCCACACCGCGTGGACAACGTCACACCCCGCTGCACCCCTGCCCCCCAAGACACGGTGCCCTCACCTTGATTAATCGCAGGGATGTCCTTGTCCCAAGACGTCTGGGTCCCCTCAGGGGTGAGGCCTTCTGAGAAGCTGCTCCCACAGGCTCCTGGACAGCTAGAGGCTGGGGGCGCTCCTAGGATCAAACCTGGCCCAGACATACATGGGCCCAAGCGCCCCCATGTGGGAGAGGATGTCAGGACGTGGGTGGGGGTGGGTGACCGTCCCTTCACTAAGGGAGGCCTCCAGCAAGCAGTCCTGGGAGCCTGCCTGGCCACCCCTCTCAGCCCCCGCCAGTGCTGAGGCCCAGACAGCTCTGAGGAAGGGGCTCCCTGAGCGGGACCAACACCGGCTACAAAAGGCAGCCCTTGCTCAAGAGTCTGTGGGTGTCTGAGGTGGGGGACAGCAGGAAGGAGGGACAGGGACAAAGCTCAGGCTGCAACACTGGTGGCAGGGTGTGTGGGGGCCAGCCTCAGACTCTGCCCTACAACTCCCTTCTCAGCCCAGGCCTCTGGAAATCGCCTCAGCCTGGGCACGCCTCGCCAGGCCAGCAGAACTCGGCTTCTGGAGTGCCACACCTGCCAGGCAGGCCTCTGCTCCAGGCTCTTCAGGAGGCCTCCCCGTGGGGAGCCCTGGAGTTGACTCTAGGAATATCCCTGGAGAGCCCATTCTTGAGCCATTCAAACCAACTCAGAGCCTGGCAGGCTCCTGCCACACCCTCCGGCCTCTGCCCAGCACTCTGCAAACTGAAGCCCAAGCAGGAGGGTGAGGCAGCCGCTTACCTGGCAGAGAGAGCAGCCCCAGCATCCAAGGCCAGAGGCCCCCCATGCTTGTGCTGTCTGTGGTGGGCCCACTGACCCCTCAGCAAGCTGGAGCTGGAACCCAGGCCGGAAGAGGCAACCTAATTACCGCCTAGTCACCCACCCTTAAATAGCAGCTTCTCCGCCCCACCTTCAGCTTCTCCCCAATCAATTCCACCTGTAGCCCCTCCCCAACCAACTTCACCTGCAGCCCCTCCCACTCCTGCCTGAGCTCCCCACCTCCAGCCTCTGGACCCTGGTCAGATCCTTCCCGCCCTGGCTAAAGTGGACCAGAGACCAGGCACAAGGCACCCTGGGGGAGGCGTCCCATTGGGGGTGTGCCTCTGCTGAGGTCCCCTCCCACCACCAGGGGGCAGAGAATCATCAAAAAAAGATGCTGAGGCCCGTCAGAGGAGGGACCTCATCCTCCAGCCCAAGGAAACCCTTTTCCTAGCCCTGCCTGTGCTCGGATGTGGGAAAGCTGCCCGAGACCCAGAGGCTCCCCCAGTCTATCGGTGGAAGGAGGGAAAGTTCACTACATTTCATCAGCTTTTATTTTCCCACGCATACAGAAAGGGGACAAGTACAGGAATCAGGGAAAGTTCACAGGCTGAATGCCTGCTGTGGCCTGCCCTGGGGGAGGGGGAGCCTCTTGGATACCTAGATCCTCACATAGACGATGCCCTGTCATCCCCACAACAGCCGTGCATCACCGCCATTCATCCCCACTTCACAGGTTCAAAAGCCAAGCTGCTTGTCCCTATTCCTGCACCTCTGAACCCCCTTAGCCTTTCAAGAGGCCCATCCTGTGTGGTCATCACTGGACTGAAATCCTGCCGGCAGAGGATTTGGGGACTCCAGTGAAGGGAAGCCACAGAACCAAAGACGCCAGGTATGGTCCTCAAGCACCTCTCAGCATCCTGCTGTGCCTGGAATCCAGGTCTCTCATAAGGATGGGATTGGATCATCGGGAGAAGTGATGAGGACAGAGGTCCCCGCTGCCGGGCGAGATATCAGCACATGGAGCTGACCCTTCAGATGAGAGTGCTCGCTAGGTAAAGTCATCCCAACGTTCAGTACTCACCCTGCTTGGGCAGAGAAACAGATTCTTAGTTAAGAAATGCAGTTCGTCTCGGGGACGTTATGTTGAGTGAAATAAGTCAGTCACAACAGGACAAAACTGTATGATCCCACTGGGAGGATGTGTACAGATCCCTGGACCGGTGTAGAACAGTGGTTGCCAGGGGCTGGGAGGGCAATGGGAGTTATTGTTTAAATGGGAACAGAGTTTCAGTTTTGTAAGAAGGAAAAGTTCTGGAGATCCACTGTACAACAATGCAAATAAATATGCTTACTACTACTGAACAGCACACTTAGAAATAGCCCAGGTGGCCCTGGCTGGTGTGGCTCAGTGGCTAGAGGGTAGACCCAAACACCAAAGGGTCGCAGGTTCAATTACCCGTCAAGGGCACGTACCTGAGTTGCAGATTCGATCTCCAACCCAGATTGGTATGCGTGCAGGAGGCAACCAATTGATCTGTCTCTCTCACATTGGTGTTCTCTCTCTCCCTCTCTCTTTCTCTCTCTCTCCCCCTCTCCCTCCCTCCCTCCCTTCCACTCTCTCTAAAAATCAATGGAAAAAATATTCTTGAGTGAGGATTAACAACAACAAAATATAGTAAAGATGGTGCCCTGTCTAGTGTGTCTCCCGTGCACCAAAAAGTTGCTGGTTTGATTCCTGGTCAGGGCACATGACTGGGTTTTGGGCTGGATCCCCAGTAGGGAACATGCAGGAGGCAGCCGATGCTTCTCTCTCTCTCTCTCTCTCTCTCTCTCCCTCCCTCTTCCTTTCTCTCTCTTTAAAATCAATTTTAAAATATTTTTAAAAATACTAAAGATGGCTGGGCTGGCGTGGCTCAGTGATTGAGCGTCAATCCATGAACCAGGAGGTCGAGGTTCAATTCCTGGTCAGGGCACATGCCCAGGTTGCGGGCTAGATCCCCAGTAGGGAGTGTGCTGGAGGCAGCCAATCAGTGATTCTCTCTCTTCATTGATGTTTCTATCTCTCTCTCCCTCTCCCTTCCTCTTTGAAGTCAATAAAAATATATTTTTTAAAATAGTAAAGATGATAAATTTTGTTATATATTTGTTACCACAGTTAAAATTGTTCAAATAAATAAAAAGGAAGGAAGGAGAGAGGAAGGAAGGAAGGAAGGAAGGAAGGAAGGAAGGAAGGAAGGAAGGAAGGAAGGAAGGAAGGGAAGAAAGGGAAGAAGGAAGGGAAGGAGGGAGGGAGGAAGGAGGGAGGGAGGGAGGGAGGAAGGAAGGAAGGAAGGAAGGAAGGAAGGAAGGAAGGAAGGAAGGAAGGAAGGAAGGAAGGAAAAAGCAGTTTGTTTGGAAGACAAACTTAAAACCCTGGGAAGAGGAAGGTGAAATTGAGGGGTTGTGTGGTGGGTTGGGGTAGAGGTGAGAGGATGGGGTGAGCAGGGGCCTCAGCCACCAGTCCTGCTGTGTGTGAGGTGGGGCTGTGTGATGGGAAGGCCGGGTGACTCAGGGCCCCAGCTCCCCCCTCCCCCATCCCAAATGGGCATGGCATCCTGGGCAGGTCCAAACGGAAGCCCACTCAGGGCCTGAGGAAGCCCTGGTAGCCATCCCAGCTCTGCTGTGCTCACCAGGGAACAGAGCAAACAGGGCACCAGGGCAGGCTGTTCACCCCATGCTGCCTTGTGGAGTGAGTGCCCATCTGTGCCAGAATCTGGGCACGAGGCTGAGCAAACCGCAGGCCCCACCCTCGTAAGCATCCAGCTTGGTTGAGAGGCACAACTGCACACCTGAAAACCTCTGCCTCCTGGGCCACCGGGACCTCAATTTCCTGATCACCTACTATGTGCAGGTGCAGGAGCTTTACACAATTCACTTGTGTAATTCTCAACACCACCCTAACAGGTGGGGACTAACAATAAACTCCACTTAACAGACAAGAAACCGAAATACAGTGAGGTGAAGCAAAACTGGCCCCTAACCATCAAACTACACTGCCAATTTAATATATAAATAAAAACAACGAAATAGCCAAAATCTCCAAAAATAAACCTCCACTGCCCCACGGCGGTGTGCCTTGCCAAGCATTCCGAATGCCCCAAGTGATAGGCATTCTGCTGGGCAACTGTTTTTCTTGTTGTTATCCTCACCCAAGGACATTTTCTCCCCCTGATTTTTAGAGAGAGTAGAAGGGAGGGAGGGAGAGAGGCATATGGCTTCTTCCTGCCTGCACCCAGACCGGGGCTGGGGATAGAACCGGCAAAGCTTGGGTGCGCAGGCTGATGTGTAACCACTGTGCACACCAGCCAAGGCTGCAGAGCTACCCTTGAGAGTGTTTGGGAGGATAAAATAAAGTCAGTCAGATGACACCCTGCGTGTCTGAGTGGCCAGGAGAGTCGGAGTGGAGGCTGAAACAGGATGAGCGCTCACAGAGCTGTCCTGGGGGGGCCTCCACACCCATCTGCAGCCTCAGCAGGCACCTTCCACTCGGGCGGGGCTGGGCCCGGTCTCACGTCTCCCCAGATACCTCCTTCTCCCTAGACACCCTGGGCTGGTAAGCAACGTTCGGTGAAGACACACTCGTGGGAGCGGTGTGAAGAGCAATGAAGTCCATCCCTGATGACATGTACTTAGTACCAGACACCATGCCACATGCCTCCTGGGGACAAGGAGCTCTGGCACCGGGCTATCATGAGCCCCAGCATGGACAGGCTTTCTGAGGCCCCAGGGCCCAGTCCAGGAATGTGGAAGCGAGAGGCTGTGCTGCTGGCCTGGGAGCAAGTGGAGAGGCCGGGCAAACACACAGCCACAGGGAGAGCCACACACGCAGACACACGCAGACACATGCAGGGATGTAGGAACACCCATGCACGTGATATGTAGGTGTGTGTAGACCAAGAACAAGACACCCATATCCACAGGACAGCCAGGTCTGACCAGGGCAGTGCTGGACCTAGTTCTGAGTCATGGACACAGCCTTGCCCCACAGGACCAATCCCCTAACAGGAACAAGGCTGGAGCGGTCACCCAGAAACCACCTCCTGCAGCCGAGGCAGAGTGATGCCTGGGAAAGGCCACCAGCACAGGAGTGCTGGGCCCAGAGGGCACCTCCTGCCAGCGAGGGCACCTCCTGCCAGCGAGGGCACACATGCACCTTCCTCCTTCTGTTTCCCAGGCCCCAAGGCGCCAGGAGAGGTGAGCCCTGGGTAAGAAACAGCTTTTGAGCCTTTCCCCAGACATTGACTTAAGACCAGATGCTTGTGACGTTGTTTTTTTAAACAAAACAATATTTTATTGACACATTTTCCAGGTTCTGTATAAATATAAAGTGCTAAGTTTCCAACCCCCGCCCACAGGGCTGGGAGGAAGTAGGGGAGGGGGTGTTAAATATCAGTTGAACACAAATAACGTTCCAGCGCCAACACGGCGTGAAATGCTCCGATACACACACGCAAGCAAGAGGTCCACACCAGGGACACGTCAGTGCTTGGAGCCCTGCTCCCTAGGAGCTCAGGGCTCAGGCTCCAGCCCCTGGGGTGCGCCACCCCCAGATGGGGCTCCTGGTTGTCACAGCTTGTTCCTTGGGCTCTCAGGCTGCCAAGGGCTTCAACACAGTGGTGGGACCGCTGGATCCATGGGTGTAAAGTCCAGTTAGTTTCTGCCAGAGGATGGGGAGGGAGGGAAGTAGACAAACCCTCACTCTTGTCCCCAGATGAGGGCCAGCCCTCAGACCCCTAGCGGAAGAGCACCAGGTGAAGAGTCCAGCATTCCTGTACTTCCAGCGCCCCCACCGGGAGCTTCCCAAACGCCAAGGGAGGGGCGGTTCTCCCTGCGGTGAGGGGCGCTGTGAGGCCCCCAAGGCGGCCTAGCTGTCCCAGGCCAGCTTCCCCGGAACCACAGCTGTGGCCCTTCAGTGGCATAGCACCTGAGTCTCAAACTGTAGCAGCTGCCCCATGAAACTGAAATTGGGGGAGATGACCCCCCGGCGTTGCTTAACAAAGTCAAAGGCCTCATCCAGCCGCACGCGGTGGCTCTGGATCAGGTATGCCAGGCAGATGGTGGCAGAGCGGGAGATACCCGCCTGGCAGTGCACCAGCACCCGGCCCCCACTGTTCTTCACAGAATCTGCAAGGGAAATGGGCGGGGGGTCAGATGGGAGGTTGAGCAGGGAGGAAACCATGCCCCAAGTCCTTCCCTGAACCCCTCCATGCTGGAGCCAAGTACCCCTCGTACCAATGAAGCCTATGGCCTCCTGAAACCAGGCACTGATCTCCACCATCTGGTTGTCCTCCACCGGGATGCTCTTGTAGCGCAGAAGGCCCTCGAAGTGGTTGGGGCAGCTGGCGGAGACGTTGAGGACAGCGGTGATGCCGCAGGCCTGCAGCCCCTGCAGATCGGAGGAGTGGCTGCAGCTGCCCAGGAAGAGGTAGGGCAAGATCTCCACAGGGCCACCCTGGGAGAAGAGGGGAGAGAACGGGTGAGGCCTTCTGCACTCAGGCTGGAGGAGCCCTGGGCCAGTCCCGACCAAGACCAGGCTCCTGGGGGAATGAGGACACCAAGGGACACACAGCCCTCACGGATCAACACATCTCCCTTGAGCCTCAAACAGGCTGCAAACATCCACAGTCCCACAGACCCACGCCAGGCACAGTGACACAGGGGAACAGGGACAAGGAGCCCTGATTTCAACTCACCTGGTCATAGAAGGGGACCCTGGGGTCTGAACGGTTGCTTTCTGCCCCAGCAGGAGGCGTCGCTGGGGCGGCGGACTCAGAGCACAGGTCGGGACAGCAGGCCTGGAAGGCATCGAAGCCTCCTACGGGGAGAAAGGGGCTCAAGTCAGCGGGAGGCCCGGGAGGGAGGGGCGCGGGAGGGCTGGGCAGGGGAAGCGGGGCCCGCCGCTCACCTCGAAGGAAGCACACAGTGGTGGGTCCGGCGTGGGTCTCGTGCAGCAGCGCGGCCAGCAGCACCCGGGCAGGGCAATCGGGTGGCAACGTGGCAAGCGAGGCACTGGCCTGGTCCAGCACCACGGCCCGCGCCAGCTCCCCGCGGGCCAGGCGCGCCCGCAGCGCGCGATCCGGCAGCAGACAGGCGAGGGCGGCGGCAGGAGGGCCGCGTGCGCGGCGCCGCAGCATGGTGTTCCAGGGCACGGGCCGCGCGGTGCGCACGTGGCGCCGGCAGAAGGCCAGGAAGGGGCGGCAGTCGAGCAGCAGTGTGCGCTCGGCCTCCCGCGGCTCCCGCAGCAACGCACCCAGCGCCGCGCACTCTAGCTCACGGGCCTCTTCCAGCCCCATGGCGCCGGCCTCTTCCTGCGCTCCTTCTCTGCGTCCCCACTCCTCTCCAACTACCCGTGCTCTGCGCGAGGCCCCGCCGTCCTGTGGGCGCCCGGCCTTAAGTAGCCTGGCCCGGCCCCCGGGTTACCATATAAGGGCAGAGCAGGAAGGCGCCGGTGACGCCCCCGCAGCCTCACGCGGGCTCAGCCCAGGCTGGGGGCGGGGTGCGTTGGAGTAAAACGGGGACCACCTCTGGAGGGAAGTGTGTGCCAGGAGCAGTGGGGCCCAAACATCCCCGGTTTACGCAGCAGCCTGGAATCGCGCGCCCACCTTTTGATCTGCCCCGCGGGCAGTGGCTCTCATAGGCACACACCCCTCCCAGGGACTTGGAGCCCTGGTGCCCCTACCCTGCTTCCTCTCCCTTTTCTCTGTTCCTCCCAGGATGTTCCCCTGAGGAATGTATTTCAACAAAGGCTGACCACCGTGATTTCTGCACTGGAGGGTCACTGTCTCTTCTATGAGACCTCAGCAGGAGCGGCTAGCTTTCCCCCCACCTCCCCTCCCCGCTTACATGGCTGAGGCCAGCACTCAGGGTTGCACAGCAGGTTAGTGGCCAAGCTGGGCCAGAGCATGGTCCTCTGAGGCCAACACCCTGGGCATCTGGGTGAGGAGGACCCCAGCCTGGGAGGGGTGGAAGAGGCAGGGGGCCCATGATGAGTTTCCAGTATGAGCGGGCAAGGCTTCCTCCCCAGGAGCCCAGGGAAACCCCAGGGACCCAAGGCAAGGCACTTCCCCAAATCACAGGCCAGCTCTGCAGGGGAATTCTTCTGCTGACGGTGCTGGGCTCTCCCAGGTACCTCGTGGGGATTTCAGGAGCGGCCCCAAGAGGAAGGGGGAGAAGAGCTACCAGAACCCGCTCCTCCATTGCTCCCCTCCCCCTGCTCAGCCTCCTTCCTCCTACAGCAGACCCCTGGATGGCAGGGACCCTGGTGCTCCAGCAAGGCCGTGAGCAGAAAGAAGCGGAAGCTCTCAACCATCACACCCCTTCTGCCCACCCCCACCCCAGCCGAAAGCCCTTGGGCAGGATGTGGTGAGCCCCAGGTGTGTGGGGGGATCTGAACTCCAAAGCAGAAAAGTTCAGTGGGTGGGGACAGTGCCCTGGAGCTGGAGCTGCCCCCACAGCCACCCAATTCTAACCTCCTCAGCCCCCCTTTCCTGAGTCACCACGCTGTGCCCTCATAGGACCCCTCCAGCTCCCCAGTAGGCCCCCAGGACAGACCTTCTTGGAGGACTACAGCTAGGACCCGTGTGTACTCCCCAGCCCTCTACTGGGCTTGCCGTGTCTGTGTGTTAGAGCAGATCTGTATGCAATTCCACAGTGTCTGAGACAGCTTGCTGACTCTGTGTGCTGCGGGGGAGAGGGGACACAGGTGAGAGAAGCTTTAAAGGTGCCCAAGATACCTGAGGTCACACCACCCTCTTGTGCCTCAGTGTCCCCATCAGAAAGATGGGGGCTCAGAATAGAACAGCTACTAGCCTACACTGGTTCCAAGACTCTGAGGCCACGCCACTGTCTGAGCACCTGCAGTGAGCTGTCCCTCTCTACCAGGCCAGTCTGGAGGCTGATTCAGCAAAGCCACAGCAGAGCCTGGGAGTCTGGGCCACAGATCCCAGAGTCCGATATGGGCCTTATCCTTGGCATCAGCCTGCAGATGACTTAATGGCTGATTCCAGGGGCAAATTATAGAGCACATGAAAGGACAGTCAGGCCCAGACGTGCTGACCATGGGGCTGGTGTCACCTGCTGTGCTGGGAGCCCTGGCCTTTCAGCTCCTTGGGGAGGAGGAGTGAGGACTGGCCAGCTGGGATCCTGGCTCAGGAGGAAATCAGCTGGGCAGGGTGGGGCCTCCTGGGGAGAGCGGTGACCTTTCTGGAAGTTCCCCGTGAGAGTGGGAGTGCACTGCTGAAGCAGTGATCTCTGCCTGCCGTGGCTCCGTGTCTGCAATGCCACTTGCTTTGGGGCTTTTCAGCTCTGGAACACAGGCTCAATGAGGCCTGACTTCCACCATGAAGGAAGGGCTCCCCTGCCCCTCCCCCCATTCCCAAACTGGGGGAACCCCCACCCCCATACCTGGGTGAAAGCCTGAGGCCCCAGTAGAAGAGAGGGGAAGAGAATGTAGCCCACATCCCACCCTATTTCTGCTCTGACTAACGATCCCCCGACCCTTGGTGAGTCATGCCACAGCTGTCTCGTCCCCTTTGCCACCTCCTCAAGGACCACCGCTTGCCCTGGCGGAGAGAAGGCAGGGCTCTGGGCACGTGGTGGAGGACAGTGTGAGGAGGGGTCGCGCTAGACCTGAAGTCCACAGGCTACAGGTCCCGGAAGGAGGACCCTGCTCCCTTCACTAGGTGGTGAGGGGGTGGCAGGAGGTCTGTGCCAGACTCAAAAGGTTTTTTGGATTTTTGTTGGTCCTGGCCTGGCTCTTACAGAGCAGACACTACCAAGTAGATTTGGGGTTTGGCTTTTTTAAAAACTTAAAATACCCAATAAGAACACATGGTTATTGGGTGTTTTTTTCCCCTTGGGTGTTCTTCTTTGTAACCATCCGGCTGGCTCAGCATCACTGCCCCCTCCCCTTCCCACCTTTGGGATCCCTGGTCTTTCCCTGCCCCACAGCACACCCCAGCCTCCCTGCAGAGTGCTTTTCCCATCCAGTCACAAAGCACAAAGCTCTGTGCTGAGATTGCCTCCCGCTGCGTTTCCCTGCCTCCTCCTTCCAAACCCACCCCCCAAGCACATGTCCCAGGGAGGGAGGGAGAAATGAATGGTGTGGCTACAATCATAGGCCAGGGCAGGTGTGAAGGTAAGAGTGACGAGTGAGGCCACCCCCAGTCCAGCTCAGGAGTGAGTCAGGATGGCGTCAGGTTTCCTGCGCCAGCTTCTACCAAAGCAGTGCGGTGGCCACCCCCACAGGCTCAGCCACCCCCACAGGCTCAGCCACCCCCACAGGCTCGGCCACCCCCACAGGCTCCAGCCAGACGAGGACAGTGACCTCATGCTCTATGAACATGGCCCTGTCCACAGTGGGAGGACGGACGGCGAGGAGAGCTATGACTGCAGCACCCACCCTCAGCCAGGCCTGCGCGTGGCTGAGGGCGCTGGAGTCTGGAGTCTGTCCGCACACGTGCGTCACGTCATGTGTGTGCAGGCAGGAACACACTGAGACAGCCATGCTGGACACGGTGAACACAAGAAGAAAGTCTCCATATGAGACAGGCACGGCTTCGACGCCTCTCGAACATTTGCTTTTCCTCATTTTAACAAACAGGCTTCGTGCCTTCCCTGAGCATCCATTCCCGATCGTGCGTTCCTTTCTGCGTTTATTCATTTCTTCAGTTACTCAGCCCCTCATTCAAAAGATATACTTTGGGCACCTATGACGTGCCAGGCACTGTTGTGGGAGCTGGGGACACAGCAGCAAATCACAAGCCACTGCCCTCAGGGAGCTGTCCTCATTGTCTCAATAATATTTATTTTGTGATTATGTCGTGTTCATGACCAGTGAGACTAGTTATCCATCGAGAGTTATGATGTAGGTTCCTTTTAAAATAAATGTTAGGTTTGTAACAACTGAGTTGAATGGTCCAGATGGTACCCAAAGATGTTACCAAATGTGGCAAGATAGAGACACGAGTTAGGACACGTTGCCAAAAAGAGGGTCCCTGCCTCAGCACAGTGCCCTGCCGTGGGGTCTGGCTGCCCCTCCTGCTGTGGCCTCCCATCAGCAGTGGAGGGGAGAGGAGGCTGCGGCCCCGAGAAAGGGGGTCTGGGAAAGCCAGTCTCATTGCCAAGTCCAGAGCTGGCTCCTCCCGTCTGAGTGCTGTCCTGCTCTGCGCGTGCCCATCAAAGGGCCCTGGGCGTGGCCACACCCCTGGATTTGCCGGGGCTTGGGGCTGGAGGAGCCCCCCTCCCTGGTCTCTTTCCTTGGCGTGCTCCCATCGCCAGCACATGGCACATCCGTGGCCCCCAACCCATGGCAGCAGTGAACCGGTCCATTCCCGCCCTGCCAGCCGGCTGTCCCTGGCTTAGGTCCTGGTGGCTGAGGAGGAAGAGGTCGTTGCTAAGGAAGAACTCTGTCGCCAGTGTAATGGTTGGGCAAGAGGTGAGGGACTCTCAGCAGTGTGGCCACTGTGGTCAGAGGGTGTGTGGCTCTGTGTCCAAAGAACTCCCAGGGCTTCCCCGCAGCCCAAGCCAGATGTTGTGTGAAGGCAGCCAGGGGACTTCGAGGCCCGAGGAGCCGAGCCCGCCCTTCCCCTCATCACCGCTGCACTAGGCCACCCAGACTAGGCCGGCCACCCCCATAAAGCCCAGTACCCCCAGCAGCCACAGGGCCACAGCAGCAGTGGTGCACGTCAGGGCGCCGTGGGGGTTCAGGAGCCATATCACCTTGGCTCAAACACAGCGGGGCTGCTCCCTCGCTGTGTGGCCTTGGACAAGTGATGTCACCTCTCTGCGCCTCTTTAAACAATAGCGATGACTAGCACTGAGCTAGGTGCTTCTAGGCACTACTGCATCCAAGGGGCAGCCTCAGTACCCTCCCTGTGCAGATGGTGTGAGCCAAGGCCACACACCAGTAAGTGGGAGAACTGAGATTGAAGCCTGAGTGTTAAGCACGAGGCTGCCCTGCCTCTGGGGAGGGTCTGCCAGCCCCCCCCCACCCCGTGTCCTGCATCCACCCCTTTTCCAGCACACCCGTCCTGCCAGGTCCATCTCTTCATGAAGACACTCACACTGACCTGCTTGTCATGTGCCCCACCCTCTTGTAAAACCCAAAGAGCACTAAGCATGGAAGGACGGGTGCCCCAAATACAAATGGGGGACCAAGGCACCAAGAGGTCCACTAATTGACCCAAATTGTCACAACTGGAAGATGATGGAGCCAGAGTTTGAACTCACAATTTTGAGGCCCTTCATCCTGCCCCTACCCCATCCAAGGTTCCCACCCCACCCAACAGGCTCTTCCCAACTGCCTCCCCCATTGGCCAAAGCCCTCCTGTCTCCCCCCTGGGCTCTGGCCACTCCATCCACCACGCAGGAGGACCTTGCTGATTTTAGGGCATCAGTGCCATATCCCAGTTCAGCTCCCAGGGGGCTGGGAAGCACAGCACCCGCCCCAGGGCTGCCTGCTACATCTCTAGTGATACTCACTCACCTCTGTGCCCAGCGAGCCCTCACGGGAAGGCGATTGCACGGGAGGCTGACAATTTGAGATGTGGGACGGAGGTCAATGCCAGGATAGGGTCCTGCTGGGTCCCTCACCCCAAGTTGTACCGGTTCAAGGGCATTCTTGGGTCCCCAGAGCAGAGAATGGTTCCAGAGAGTAAACACCCCAGCATGTGAGTGGAATTGCCCATGTAGCTTGCACAGAGAGCTAGATGTCCTGGGTTTAAGGGCAAGCTCTGCCCCTTGCAGCCCAGAGGCCCTGGGCAGGCTGCACTGCTTCGGCCGCTGGGTATGTACTGAGGGCCGGCTCTGTGCTGGGTGCTGGGGATGCACCAAGACAGAGAAGGTTCCTGCCTCATGGGACCACCCAGTGGGGAGACAGAGACAAATAAACCAAAACTGAGCTGATATCAGACAAGGGTAGGTGTGTTGGAGGACTCCCAGAGAAGTCAGTGAGGCCCGGCAGGGGCCTGGAGGAGGCCATGGCCTTGGAGCTGTAACTTGAGGGATGAGACAGCCAGCCAGGGATGGGTAGGAAAGTGCTGTCCAAGAGGCTGGGCAGCAAGGACCAAAGCCTGAGCCAGGGAGGAGCCAGCGACTGGAGAGGTGGAGCGTTCCCTGTTGGGCCCGGTTGCTGAGAGGGTCTGATTGGATAATCCTTGGGAGGTCTTGATAAAGGGAACGGACCATCTGATGGACCCCAGAGCAGCCCCACTGTGGGTGGAAAACGGATGGTGGGAGCAGCAGGGAGAGGTCAGGGCTGCGGCTAAGGTTGAGGGGAGGGGGAGGGGAAGGGCGGGCAACAATGAAAATGAGGAGGCATCCAGGATCTGCTGGGGGCAAAACCAACAAGAGTCGTGCACAGAGCAGTGGAGAAGGGCTCCAGACTGAGCTGAGGTGAGGGGGGCCAGCTGACTAGGGGGGGTGAGGCAAAGGCTCCCTCCCTTTTCCTAACCCAGAGCCCTGCCTGGGCACCTGCTCCCGAGGCAGGGGACCTAGGGACCTAGGGATGCCAGCTGCTGTGTGTGCTCACCTCACCCCAGGACGCAGTTTTATAGTCTGGAAGAGGGAAGGGGGCAGAGAGGGGAGGTTGCAGGGGGGCTGGCAGTCTTAATTGGGGCCCAGGCTGGATTGGCAGCACAGATGGCTGGAGGGTGGAGGCCAGAGAGGACGTGGTTGGAGAGGATTAGGGAGGATGGGTTAGGGGGCCCGAAATTGGATGGTACTGCCCTTGAATATGATGGGCTCCTAACAAAGCTGAAGCCATCACTGCTCATAGAGCTGCCCTGGATATCCGCAGAAGGCCTTGTACACGCACATACACACATGTACCCAGACTCATACACTCACATGCCTGACCTTGTACACAAGGTGCCATACACCATCACACACCACAAACTCAAGCACCTCCCTCACCCCTGGACACTGGGATGTCCTCCCAGGCTCCAAGACAGCCCACAGGAGCCCCTTTATGAGCAACCCCCCACCCCGGTGTCCGCAGGGGCTAGTCCACAGGCCTGCAGGCTCGTCCCTGGCTCCGGGGCCCACTGCCCTGTCACATATGCCCCACTTACCCTATGCAGCTCACATACCTGCACATCTGACCACCAGCCCTGAGACTCGCCTGCCCACCAGCACCAACCTGCGTCTAACCTGGAACACAGTCCAGCCTGGACACAGCTCTCCAAGTGCATTGCCCATTCAGACAGCTCAGGTGTGACTTCCCCTGCTCTTCGCGGCTGCCCCACCCACCCTTGCTGCCCCAGAAGGAAACTAGACTGCAGGGGTCCAAGCAGGACCGCTTCTCAGAACCTGGCATTCTAGAAGCACACACACACACACGCGCATGGTCAGTGCTGCTCTGTGGAGTGATCTTCACGTGGACTAGAGGCTAAAACAAGATGCTCTATATTGGTCTTTGGTTTTGCAGATGTGGTGGTGAGGGTCCCATGGAGGTCAGGCCCCATGCTTGGTGCCTCCAGGGCACCTCATTGTGAGCTGGGCTTTGCTGTCACCCCACTGACATAATCCCGGGGAGCCCACCCACTGTCCCAAGTCACAACACTGCTCCAGGGAGAGGTGCCCAGCAGAGCGGTCGGGATGGAGGGGCTCATTCTCAAGCACCTCAACCCGGAAAGCTTATCTCTGCTGCCACTGCTCCTTCCTGGGTGTAGCTGCTGACCCTGTCCCCAGCTTGACTCACACACAGCAGGCCCTGAGCAAGGAATGTCTGCCTCAGTTTCCCCAAGGGCAAGGGCAGGCCTCGAATTTAGTCTAAGATAGGAAACGCCCTAGAGGCAAGGCAGGGCAGTAGTGACGTAGGCCAGCTCCCCGGAGCCTGCGGGGCCGGGCATGCCCAGATGCCTGGCGCTCCTGCCATCTTGGGGCGGGTTGGCTGGGCTGCGGTGGGCTGAGTTATGGAGGGCAGGAAGCCGGTTGAGGCCCAGGGCTCCAGGGCACAGCCCCAAGGACAATAATCATGGGCTAAAAACCTAGGTGGCTGTGCTGCCAGTGGAAGTGGGGTTTTTGCGGTGTCACAAGGAAAGCATTCCAGGAGACACACAGGGAGGAGGAGGTCTGGTGGTGAGATTTATTTGTGGTGCCAGATACAAAATCCAAGGGGTTCCCCTGGGTTTCCAATGCCCCATCTCTGTCTGTCTCACCACGGAAAAAGGCCAGTCTTGCCTACATTGGGCCCAGATTTTGTGCCGTGCCCAGCCTCTCTCACCATCCAGCTAGCCGAGTTTGTTTGCCCGGCCTGGGCCTGCGTTCAGAGTCTGTGCAGCTGCCGGGCTCGGCTGCTAGTCCCACATGGCCGCTGCGGAGAGAGCACGTGAATGAGCAGGGCCAGTGCGTGCTGTGGGGGTGGAGAGAGAAGGGCTTCTTTGTTAAGCTGAGTATATTATCTTGGGATTGAGAAGAACCAGACAGACACTTTTTCAAAATAACCAATCAACTTCCCAAGCTTTGGCAGGCTTCTGATGGGCCCACTGCCTGACCCCGTGGTCAGCAAACCGCGGCTCGCGAGCCACATGCGGCTCTTTGGCCCCTTGAGTGTGGCTCTTCCACAGAATACCACAGCCTGGGCGAGTCTGTTTTGAAGAAGTGGCGTTAGAAGACATTTAAGTTTAAAAACTTTGGCTCTCAAAAGACATTTCAATCGTTGTACTGTTGATATTTGGCTCTGTTGGCTAATGAGTTTGCCGACCACTGGCCTAACCAATTGATCCCTTTCCCAGGTTAGACTGACAGGCCTCTATGGTCACCACCTCGCTTACCTCCCCCTTTATTGTTCTATCCCCTGTGGATCGGGTGGTTCTCTGGGGAGTGTGTGGAGCTGTCACTTCCCAGGGAAGCAAGCTGGCTCAGTGTCCCATTCAGCTCCCGGCCCATTAGGCTCACAATGTCCGACTCCCTTTGCTTCCTTCCCTTGTGAATATCTAGCTACCTATGCTAACAGCTGGAGCCTCCCCCCTGCTGGTCTGGGTGCTGAGGGTGAGGGAGGATGCCCACAGGAGGACCCCGAGAAGGGCAAGAGGATCGTGTCCTGGAGAGGCATCTTGTGCAGCAGCCGGAAGGCATGCAGCTGGGAGGCACCTCTCCCACTGGAGTCTCTCCACTCGGGCTGCCACCGGCCCACCTGTCCCTCTGGGATCTGCTGCGTCTGTGCCAGGCACAGGACTACAGTCCAGGAGGAAGGTGTAGCCCTAGCCAGTTTGGCTCAGTGGATAGAGCGTTGGCCTGTGGACTGAGGGGTCCCGGGTTCAATTCCAGTCAAGGGCACATGCTGGGGTTTCGGGCTCAATCCCCAAAGCAGGGGCATGCAGGAGGCAGCCGACCAGTGATTCTCTCTCATCATTGATGTTTCTATCTCTCCCTCCCTCTCCCTTCCTCTCTGAAATCAATAAAAATGAACAAACAAACAAAAACAAAAAAGGAGGAAGGCACAGAGGGCTCTGGTGCGTCCTGCTTTCCTTCTTGGCTTTGCTTCACCCAGGCCTCACACTGGGGACGTGCGTCAGCCCTGCTTTTCACAGGAGGAAACAGGCCCAGAGAGGGAATGTGCATCCTGCAAGGCCACGTCCAAGGCCACATGCTGGCGGGTAGAGGGCAAGTCTTGTTCAGGCTGCACTCCCTTCCCTCCACCCCTTCGCAGAGCTCTGCCAGCTCCCATGCCCAACCATGGAGTAGCCCCTGCCAGAGCCAGGCTGGGCAGTGGGGCTGTGAAGCAGGTCACAGAGGAGCCTCCTAGCTTTCTCTGTGATCTTCACCTCCCTATCCAGAGCCCCGGGGGCCCAGGAGAAGTATCTGTCTGAGCAGGGGGTGGCCACATAGTTCTGGGGCCACGGGCCAGGTGGTGGGGCCAGGCAGTGCACAGCAGCCTGGAAGCGCTGAGGTGAGGCCAGGGAACCAGGGAACCAGGGCAGACTGAGCTCCATGTGGGGACAGAGGCTCCCCACAGTGCAACTAAGGGAAACAGAAACCGCTTATACCAACAACGGTGCCCTCCCCTTCCCAGCGAGCCCTGCTGGGCAGCCCCGGGTGGGCTGGAGGGCGGCTCAGTGAGGCACCCCCGCCTCAGTCACCCCTGGGCCAGGGGCCAGAGCAGCACAGCCCACCCGGCTGTTTTGAGAATTGAAAGAGCCACCATGCAGGAAGGCATTTTGGAAACTGTGGAGGGCTGCCCTCCTGTAAATCACGTAAATAATTAGGGAACAACAGACTCATGAGTGTGGGAAAGTGGGTTGGCCTCCTGGGATGTGGGGCAGCCCCCACCTCTGCAGAGACCCCAGGAAAGCCCTTTCTCCCTCCCCACCCGCTCCCCAGGCACAGGACTGCCTTCTCGGCCACATGTGATCATCCTCCCACGGCCGGGACAGACCTTCCCCCAGAACCCTCCTGCTCTTGGTCTTCATACTCAAGCTCTTGGCCCTTTAGGGCGCCCTGGCTCCTGTGGGGGCTGCCCACTCTGTTTTGGCCCCACCCCCTCTTGCACCTCTTTCATCTACCCTGGAATTTCCCTGGAGGAACCAGGGCTGCCAGACCCCAGCCACACACATTAGAGGGGCCCAGCCTGGGCCAGGAACCCCTGTGATATTCACTCCACACGTCTGTAGAGCAGCTTTTCCCTGCCAGGGCCACCCCAGGTTCTGGGATGCAAGGCTATGCTGGCTGTTCTGTTGCGCCCCGCCCCTCCCTCCCGCCCAGGCCCTTCCCTCTCTGCTCCAATCTGTGTGGACACCTCCTCTGGCTCCCTGGCCCTCTGCCTCCTAATGGTCAGCCAGGAGGTGCCCGTCAGCAAAGGGAAAGCAGGAGGAGAGCCTGGGTGCTTCGGCTCCCTCCCTCACTGCTGTGGCTCCACGGTCTGGGCAGTGGTGGGCCCCCTCTGTGACCCAGGGCATGCCCCTCTGCCCAGCCCCAGCCATCACGAGGCTCAGAGGACACCCTTCCTCTCCAGCCCCAGATGCAGGGCTGGCCTGTGCGGGCAGCAATAACGCAACATTTTGCTGCTCTGCCATCAAGAATTGGAGTCTGCTTCTCTGACTTTGTCAAAGCGAGTCACAGGGACAGCCGGGTTCTGCAACATCCGCTCACGGAGATGCCCTGTGGTTTCCTTGGGGGGCAGGGCGGGCGGCATTCTCCCTGACTGCAAACAAGCCGGCTTGTTCAACCATGGGTGTGTTCAGGTGTGTTCCTTGCGGCCTGGCCTGTGGCTGAAGGGACCGGCAGACCCCACCTCCAACCTGCTTCCTGCCTGTCCATGTCCCCCATAGCAGCCAGAATGAACTTTCTAAAATGCAAGTCTGACTGTGTCACCCTTGTCGACACTCAGGTGTGTTAGCAGGGTTGGGTTGGGCTGATGGGACAGTAAGTAACTCAGGTGTAAGCTGGGATGTAGGTACTCAGGCCTGGCCTGGAGGCGCCCCTCCTTTAAGCATCCAAACATCTGGGTCCTTCCATCCTGTGTACAACCTCCATTTCCAAGGTCCCAGATGGCAGCTCCTGCGTTCACACCAACATTCCACCAAGCAGAAAGGAGGAAAGGGCCAAGAAAGACGTGCCCCCTTAAAAGCTTGAAGGGCACTTCTGGGACATTGGGGTCACTTCTGTTTATACTCCAATGGCCAGAATGTAGTCACCTGGCCACACCCAACTGCAAGAAAGGCTTTCGTTATCCTGGGCAGCCGGGTGCCCAGCTGATATTCCACAGTTCCTCCCACACCGAGCAAGCATGTCGAAACACTAATACCATTCCACACCCATTGAAGACAATAGAAAAGTGGCACCTGAGAAGTGGCACACAAGAAGTAGAAAAACAGAAGCCTTCTTAACTCCAGCAAACATCGTGCTTAAGGGTGAAGCTCCAGGGTCATTCTCCTCAAAGCGGGAAGGAGACCAGCGTGCCCACTGGATGGCTGCGGGGCTGTGTGCTGGGGTCCTGGCCTTTCACTAAGACAAAGAAAGTTGGGGGTGGGGGTGGGGTCTAAACCAGGCGTCCTCAAACTACGGCCCGCGGGCCACATGCGGGTGTTTTTGCCTTTTTGTTTTTTTACTTCAAAATAAGATATGTGCAGTGTGCATAGGAATTTGCTCATAGTTTTTTTTTAAACTATAGTCCGGCCCTCCAACAGTCTGAGGGACAGTGAACTGGCCTCCTGTTTAAAAAGTTTGAGGACCCCTGGAAACCATTGTTATTTGCAGAAAATACAACTGCCCATCAGAAAAATCTAAGAGAAGCAGCTAACAAGTATTAGAACTAAAAAGGGAGGTCAGCCAGGGAACCAGATACAAGGTCACCTTACAACAAACATTGCTTTTCCACACACTGGGGAAAACAATGAGAAATTGTATAAATCATGCCATTAAAAATATTGATAAAACCGTAAACCACCAAGAAATAAGCCTAATGGAAATGTGTAAGACTCACAGGAAGATGGCAGTGAAATGTGGCTGAAGAACAGGATGAAGCGAACTGTACAGAGACTTGTGTCTGTCCCAGGAACAGAGTTGACATAAAGGTGCCAGGTCTGACCTGACTTGATCTGTAAATGTACAGCCCAAAGTTACAAGATGTTTTCACGGGACCTGATATGCTGGCTTTCATATTCATCTGAGAGAGAAAAGGTACAAAAAAGCAAAACCATTTTTGCAAATTAAGAACAAGGAGGGGGGTGTTGTCCCACTTGATATAAAAATAACCTACAACAAAAATTTAAAAAAATAAATAATAAATTTTAAAAAGAAACTACAAAAGTCTAGTGCTTTTATAAGTGTGGTCCTGGCATAGTAATGGACAAATGGACCCATGGAACTAGCTAGTCCAATTAGTGATAAAGGTGGCATTTAGAAGCAGCAAGGTAAAGACTAGACTTTAAAACACAGCATTGGGACAACTGGTAAGCCATTCTCATAGCATTCAAATAATGCATTCCATGAGGAATAAATCACTTAAAGTAAGTGATTTATATACAAGTATTAGGGAAAATACATACCAGAATATGTTTATAACTTTGAGTCAAAAAAGACCTTAAGCAAAATGCAGAACACAAAAGCATGTGTGAAAGATCTAACAGCTTTGATCTCATATAAATTAAAATTTTCTGTCTGATCAAACTTACCATAAACAAAGGTAAAATCAAGTGAGAGACATGGGGACAATATTTGAAAAACAAATAGCGATAAGAGATTATTATTCAGCCCTGGCCAATGTGGCTCAGTTGGTTGAGTGTCCTTCCATGCACCAAGAGGTCTCGGGTTAGGGTTCCATTCCCAGTCAGGGTGTGGGCTCGATCCCCAGTAGGGGGCGTGCAGGAGGCAGCCAATCAATGGTTCTCTCTCATGGATGTTTCTCTCCCTCTTCCTTCCTCTCTCTCTCTGAAAAGATCAATTAGAAAAAGGTTATTATTCACTTATTCATTCATTCATAAAACAATTGATTAGGGGGGTACCTACTATGTGCCAGGTACTGTCCTAGGTGCTAGAAACAATAAAATAAACAAATGACAAAAACCTCTGCCCTCCTGGTTCGTACATTCTCATGGGGCAGGAGAAACAGGCAATAAGGAAATAAACTTACAGTGTGTCAGATGGCAGTCATGGGAAGAAACCCCACAGGAAGGAGGGAAGGGCGTGCGGGGAAGGCAAGCAAAGATGTGAGGCCTCTGGGAAACAGGCAGCACAATAGGAATGCAGTGACGGCGTGGTGGGGGAGGCTGCAGTGGGCGGAAGGGGGTCAGTGGGGAAAGAGGGACATCTGTGATACTTACAGTTATAAAGATAAAGAAAAGAAAAAACCACGAGCACAATAGGAAAGGGGGCAAAGAACAGCAACAGGCCAAGAAATGCAAGTGTCCAGTAGATATGGGAAACGCATGTCGTACCCACGGGGCCCATATGGCCTTGGTGAAGGCAAACATTTAGCTCGGGAGGGACAGGTAAATGAGTAACCTCATGCCCTTTCGGTGGCAGAGGGTGGTGGCATTGTTTTTTCTAGAGGGCAATGGGGCAGGACCTATCCAAATGTTAAAGCACATACTCCTTGACCCACAGGCCCGGTTCTGGGTGTTATTCTAGCAAAAAAGAATTGCACAGGGATGTCCAGTGCAGCACTGTCTGTATTTGCTGGGGGACAGGGGGCAGGGGTCTTGCTCTGACAAGGAAGGAGAGTGCTGGTGAGAGGCCAGGCCAGAGGGGAGACTGCCGGTCCTGAGCAGGCCAACAGGGTGGACTCTGGCCCGGTGAGCAAAGAGGCCCTCAGTGGCACTGACCCACAGAGCTCAGGCCAGGTGTCCTGTCAGTGCTCTGTGCTGGCCGGCACCAGCAGGGACGCCTTTACTCACCCCTCACCCGCCCATCGTTCAAGCCCTCGCAGACCCTCAGGCTGAGTCCAGGGCCTCTCTCAGGGCCCCCAGAGCACAGGCCACCTCTGCCCTTCACAGGCCTCATCGGGAGACCCTCCGATGCATGGGCCTCCCTGAAGCCAGGGAGTGGGCCGGCAGTTTCGCTTCCCCGGCTCCTGGCTCAGCCTGGCCGAGCAGGCCCTCTATCAGTGTTGGCTGCAAGGACGGTGAGCTCTTTGTCCTGCTCCTCCTTTTATTTCCAGTTTTGCCCTTGGGTACCAGGCCTCCCTGGGGGAGCTAGGAGGCATCCCCCCCCCCCCGCCCATCTCTCTGAAGGGCCACATTCCTGTCCTCTCACCCGCACCCACCCAGGGGTCAGATTCTGGCTGGGGAAGGCCTGGCGGGAGCCGGATGTGACGCCTCCCACGCAGCCCAGGGTCTTTTTCCGTGGCTCAGAGCACGCTGCACCAGGTGGCGGCCTTTGCTGGGAGGCACCTTATTTCTCACAGCCCCCTCTCTGCTCACATCCTGTTTCCACTCCTCTGACACCCTGGGCCGCTGCCCTGGGCCCCCACTCCCGCCCCCGACCCCTGGGTTTTCCTGGGTCGGTCTAGGGGACACAGGCCTCTTGTTTTCAACTCCTGGGGGTTGGAAGGCATTGATACTTGATTCTGCTCTCCTGAAGGGATGGTCTTAATGTGTCAAATGTGGTCTGAGCAGCAGGCTCAGCTTAGGCAAGTGCCAAGGTGGAGGGAAAGGAGTGAGGGTGAGGGTCAGGTCAGGGCCAGGAGGCTGGGCTCCCGACCTGGTCCCTCCCAAGTGCCACCTGGCCTTGGTCAAGGCCCTTATGTGACCCGAGCCCCACTTTCCTTGCCTACCAAGTAGGACCCAAGGGGGTGGCCTCTCTGGTGAAAGCCAGGGACAAGGGCACCACAGACCAGCCAGGAGGCCCTGAGACCCCCAGTCCCGTCTCTCCAGGGACAGAAGCCTCATCCACCACACCCACCGCACACATTATCACACGTGTTATTTCCTAGTTGTCCCAGAAGTCTCTCCACTCTATGGAAGCTGGGACGGGGGAGGGGAGCAGACAGTGCAGCATCTCCCATAACCCGCCCCCCCACCCCCTCGGCTCACTATGGTGTCACTTCCTCCCAGGTGTGAGCCCTTTGTAGTAAGAAAGGGCAGGAAGGCACCCCCCCCCTCCCCTTCCTTCCTGAAGGCTGGTCCCACAGCCCCTCCGGGGAGGGCAGGTCTCCGCGGGCCCTGCAAGGCCTCCATCAGCAACACGTCCCCTCCAGTACAGGTCCCTGGCGGTCTGGAAGCCCAGGCAGGCCCAGGAGAAGGCCAGTCCTGAGGCATCGCACCTCCTGTGGTGGAGACGACTGCTGGTGGCAGGCGGGCAGAGCCATAGGACACATTCCAGCCATTGAAATGTCACTTCTAAGCTGAGGCCTACAGAGCCCTGTGGGATTGTCCCTCTGCCCCACGGGCGGGGAGTCCCTCGAGGCAGAGCAGCCTATCGGCGGGAGGCCTGGGAGCCAGCCCTGAACCTTTGCTGACGGGTTATGGGCTACGGGTGACGTGGCCGGCATGTGGGACTGTAGCGAAGTGTCACCCAGCCCCCTGACCACCACGGCTCAGCTGCACAGCTCCACCTCTGCTTCCACTGGGACAAACCACTCCCTGGGGCCCTGCTCCCCTGCCCCCCAACTTCCCTCTCACATCTAGGACTGTTAGGTCCCTCTGCTTCCTGCCACCCACCACCATCCTGGTCCCCAACACCTCTGCAGCCTTCAGACAGCTGGTCACATGCAGCTTGTCACCCACCCCAGGTCCTGGACAGGGAATGGGGCTCCCCGCTCCGGCCTGAGGGCCAGCACCTTCAGGAGAACCCAGCCTCCCCTGTGGAAGGGTAGCTGCCGGGGGGCCCAACTCTGGTCACCATTGTTCTTAGCGCCTCGGCCATCAGTCTAGCTGGTCTACTCTCTGCTCTGTGACAACTCCAAGGAGTGTGGGCGGTATAAAGGCAATCCCTCCTATCACACTGGGGCCCGGGGTGACTGCTCACAACTGGCCTATGGGTAATATTTTCAATTATTGTCATTTAGGAATGTTCCTGTGTCTCCAGCACCTACGCACAGGAACCAAACCGCTTGCTCCTGTCCACAGCACTTCATGGCTTATCGCGCCTCTCCTGCCCCTGCCCAACCCTGAACTCCCTTCCCTCCTTGCCATTCTGACTCCATTATGATGTCGTCTCAATCCAGCTCTCTAGCTGCCAGGGCTGTGCTAACTACACAAGCTGGTCAGTCTCTGCACCCCCCTCAGGGTCCCGGGCCCCTCGCCACCCTGCTCTGGCTGCCTAGCAGCTGTGCTAACTATAGTTAGGACACAGAGCTTGTAAACCAGGATAGAAGAAATAAAGTTGAACCCCTACCTCACAACACATACATGATGGAGTACATATCTAAACAGAAAGCTAAGAGGTGAGCATGAAGGAGGACATCCTTTATACCTTGAGGCAATAGAGATTTTGAAAGCACAGACTAGAGCAGAAAAAATGCTGGATTCCACCACGTAAAAATTAAAGATCTCTGTTCACTAAACAACACCATAGACAGAGTTAACAAAGAAAATGTTTGCAATGTCTGAAACTGACCATGGTTATTGCATATCTATAATAATAAAAGCATAATATGCTAATTAGACCGGACAGCTAAACGACCTTCCGGACAAAGCCAGGGCTGGGAGGGCCGAGGCAAGCCACCACAGCTGCAAGGGCTGAGCCCTTTGCACAAATTTCGTGCATCAGGCCTCTATTATACATAATATTTGGTTTCACAAATAAAATAAACTATTACAGAATTCTAATTTAGTATATACAAGGAATTTTTGCAATTCAAGAAGAAAAATAGAAGAATTACATAAAAATATCAATAATGGATATATCCATAATGGACAATTTATATAAGGGAAATATGGATAGTTAATAAGTTTAAGAAATACTTAAACTTCCTAGCAACTAGAGAAATCAACAATAAAACTGTGAGATATCCCTTTACACCGTCCAGAAAAAAAAATCAAAAGTACTATATTACCAGGTGTTATCAAAGATGGAGATAAATGTAACAGTATTGAATCAAAAAAGTATGCTACATATTGGCAAAATATCTCTGTATCTTTACTGTTAAAAAAAGACAAGCACAAAAAAACAACCCAGAAAAACCTTCCCTATAAGGGTTGTGGGATGGGTGGACTAGGCTAAGAAGAATGATACTCCCGTTTTGCTTCACGTGAAATATAAAATAAAATGCAATGTCACCATATATGTAATAACATAGAACAAGAAATAATTGGCCTGGCCGGCATGGCTCAGTGGTTGAGTGTCGACCTATGAATCAGGAAGTCACAGTTGCAGGCTCGATCCCCGGTAGGGGGCATGCAGGAGGCAGCCGATCAATGATTCTCTCTCTTCATTAATGTGTCTATCTCTCTCCCTTTCCTTTCCTTTCTAAAATCAATAAAAATATATTTTAAAAAAAGAAATAATTGAAAATATCCTCAGTCAAACATGATGCTTAACTCACATCATATACAGAAACACTTGAACAGATCACAAACCTAAATGTAAAACCTAAAACTATAAATGTCTAAAAGAGAACACAGGGGGAAATCTTTGCATCTTTGAGTTAGGCAAACGTTTCCTAGGTAGAACACAAAAAACATAAAATAAAAAATGGATAAATTGGACTTTATCAAAATTATGAACTTGTGCTCTTTGAAAGACCTAATTAAAAAAAAAAAAGGCAAGCCACAATCATGGAGAAAATATCCCCAACACATATATCAAACAAAGGACTTGCATCTAAAATATATAAGTATACAACTCCACAGTAAAATGACAAATAGCCCAATTAAAAATAAGCAAAGGTTTATAGCAGACATTACACCAAAGAAGATATACAAGTGAGCAGTAAGCACATGCAAAAATGTTCAACATCATTAGTCATTAGGGAAATGTAAGTCAAAACCACATTGAGATACCACTTCACACCCACTCGAAAAACACACACAATAAAAACTGTTGGTGAGGATGTGCAGAAATTGAACCCTCTTAAGTTGCTGGTGGGATGCAAAATGGTGCCGCTGCTTTGGAAAACAGTCTGGCGGTTCCTGAAAAGTTAAACATAGGCTTACCATGTGACCCAGCAATTCCACTCCTAGGTGTTTACTCAAGAGAATTGTAAGCATGTGTACATACAAAAACGTGTACATACATTTTCATAATGGTATTATTATTCATAATAGCCAAAGTAAGAAAAACTCAAATGTCCAGCAACTGATGAATGGATAAACAAAATGCAGTATGTCCTTAATACAGTGAAATATTATTTGGTCATAAACTGGAATGAAGTACAGATTCACACTATAGCATGGGTGAGCCTTGAAAACATTATGCCGAGTGAAAGAAGCCAGGCACAAAAGACCACATATTGTGTTAATTCCATTTGTATCAAATTTCCCATAGAGACAGAAAGTAGATTTGTGGTTGCCAAGGATTAGGGGGAGAGGGTTGGAGGTGTAATTGCTAAGGGTCTGGGGATTAATAAGGTGGGGGGATGTTTGGGGTTAGATAGTGGTGATGGCTGCACAACTTTGTGAATATGCTTAAAAAACCACTGAATTGTATTCTTTAAAAGGGTGAATTTTATGGTATGTGAACTATAACTCATTTTTTAAAGGAGAAAAAAATTAAAATTCTTATGTTGTAAAAACTCTTACAGTGTAATAAGACAAACAATCCAGTAAAAATGAGCAAAAGATTTAAAATGACACTTTACAGAAGATTTATGGATGCCAATAAGCACATAAAAAGATGCTAAACATCATTAGTCATTAGGGAAATGCAAATTACAGTTATAATGAGAAGACTGGTCATAACAAGTTTGGGCAAGAAGATGGAGCAACTGGAACTCTCATATACTACTAGTGGGAATATAAAATGTTACAACCACTTTGGAAAACAGTTGGGTGGTTACTCAAAAACGTTTAAACATACACCTACCACATGACTCATCCATTCCACTTAAAAAAACACCTCAAAAACATATTCACACAAAGACTTGTACATAAATGTTTAGAGCAGCTCTACTTGTAATAGCCAAATCTAGAAGTAATCCAACATGTCCCTCAATAGTGAATGAATAAACAAACTGATGTCTCCATTCAATAGATAATACTTAGCCATATAAAGGAATTAACTATTGATAATGCAACATGAACAAATCTCAGAATAATTGTGCTGAATGAAAAAAAGCCATAGTAGCTCAGTTGGTTACAGTGTCATCCTGATACACCAAGGTTGCAGGTTTGATCCTTGGTCAGGGCACATACAAGAATCAACCAATAGGGAATACTTAAGATATTTTAAAAATATTTTTTTTTATTGATTTCAGAGAGGAAGAGAGAGGGAGAGAGAGAGAGAAACATCAATGATGAGAGTCATTGATCACCTGTCTCCTGCATGCCCCTTCTGGGGATCGAGCCCACAACCTGGGCATGTGCCCTGACTGCCTGGTTTATAGGCCAATGCTGCCCTACCTGGCTTGGCTCAGTGGATAGTGTCGGCCTGTGGACTGAAGGGTCCCAGGTTCGATTCGGTCAAAGGCACATGCCCGGGTTTCGGGCTAGATCCCCAGGAGGGAGTGTGCAGGAAGTAGCCCATCAATGATTCTCTCTCATTATTGATGTTTCTATCTCTCTCCCTCTCACTTCCTCTCTAAAATCAATTTTTAAAAAAATAGGTCAATGCTCAACCACTGAGCAACATCGGCTGGGCAACATTTGAGGTGGCTCAGTTGGTTAGAGCATCATCCTGATATGCCAATGTTGAGAGTTCGATCCTGGGTCAGGGCACATACAAGGATCAACCAATGAATACAAAAATAAGTGGAACAATAAATTGATGTTTCTCTCTCTCCCCCCCTTCCTCTCTAAAAAAATCAATTAAAAAAAAAAGTATTGCCCTGACTGATGGCTCAGTTGGTTGGAGCATCATCCCATACACCAGAAGGTGGTGGGTTTGATTCCTGGTCAGGGCACATACCTGGGTTGCAGGTTCAATCTCTGGCTGGAGAATGTACAAGAGGCAACTGATCAATGTTCTCTCTCTCTCTCTCTCTCTCTCTCTCTCTCTCTCAAATCAATAAAACAAAATCCTCATGAGAGGATTAAAAGAAGAAAAAAAACATATCCTTGGGTGAGGATTTTTAAAAAGTATTGAAAGAAAGAAAGAAAGAAGAAAGAAAGAAAGAAAGAAAGAAAGAAAGAAAGAAAGAAAGAAAGAAAGAAAGAAAGAAAGAGGATAAGTGGTTGCCTGGGGATGGGGCTGGAAAGAATGTCAAAGGGGTTCAAGAAAACCATTGTGGGTGATGAAATATTCATTATCTTAATTGTGATGATGATGTCACAGGTGTATACACATGTCAAAATGGAATAGATTGTTCATTTTAAATACATTCAGTTAACTGTACTTTGATTAAACATCAATAGAGTTGATGTAATAAAGTATATAAATAAACAAACAAAAACAGACCCAAGTAAAGATGTCAGGTTGAAAACATAGGTTTACTTTTGCTCGCTCTGGCAACCCCACTTCAACAACAGTAAAGGAGGGAGAGTTTAAGGCAAACCCCTCATGATCAAGAAGAAGGAAAACAGGAAAATGTTCTGGAAACTGGAAAGCAGTGCACAAAATGGTAAAAGGCTTAGGAGAAACAAAAAATTGAATTCCTAGCCAGGTGTGGGGACAAGAGCCAATCCAATTTGCACAGCAGAATCCTTAAAAGGCTCAAGATAAGTGAGACACAGCAAGGGGGGGTGGGGGAAGAGGTTAAAGAGAGGGGCTCTGTGTATTACATAGCAGAAAATCTGTGCAACACACAGCCAGCCCACCCTACAGTGAGTGAAGCTCACAGCCAGCCACCAACATATACATGCTCAGAGTCCCCAATCTGAGTTTCTTCTTAATATGAACTAATAGCCAACAGCTTTTAGCCACTATTGAGCAAGAGAGGGATCTAATAGAAAAAAAGCAACTCGGACTAAACAAATTAAGCGGGGAAGAGAATACTTTAACAAAAATCACAAACATGCTTAGAGGGGGAATATATTGCACTCATAAAACAAGGATGGTTACCACAAAAAGGGAACATTCAGAAAGCAATTATCTTGGGTAGTAAAAATAAGAAAGCAGAAATTAAAATTCAATATCAGGGCTGAAAGATAAAGATGAGGGAAACTTCCAGAAAGCAGAGCAAGAAGACAAATAGGTGAAGATCAGGAGAAAAAAGAAAATAAGAGGACAAGTTCAAGTGAGTGGACTTCTGAATAACAGAAGGGCCAAAAGAGAGAAGAGAGAAAATGAAATAATTCCAGGAAATTCCCCAGAACTGAGACATGTGAATTTACAAATGAGGGTACAATGAGAGTACAATAGGTAAAATAACTCAGACAGAAACCAGGAATGAAGAGCAGACCTCACAGCCCCAGCCAGTTTTCTCAGTGGTTAGAGCATTGTCCCATGGACTGAAGGGTCAGGGTTAGATTCCCAGTCAAGGGAATGTACCTTGCTTGCAGGCTCCATCCCCAGCCCTGGTCAGGAAGTAATCAATCAATGAGTCTCTATCACATCAATGTTTCTCTCTGTCTCTCCCCCTCACTTCTACTCTCTCTAAGAATCAATGGAGGGATGCTGCAAGGATATGCTCCCAGGAAAAAGCTGAAATTATAACTAAAATATGGAAAGGCTTCCTGAATAATCAATGGAAAACTCACAGGAGAGAACCCTGATACCTGAGGATGGAAGGTGGAGACCACATAGAAACTGGCAGGAGGGGCAGAGGTGCAAAAGGGCTGGCCAGGCACCCACAGACGGCAACTGAAGTCCCAAAGAGATATCTCAGTTGTGGGGGGTGTCACTGAGAATTCTGGGATCTAATCCCCAAACTGGGCTCCCCAGCAAAGAGCACCAAACTGAGGAGGGAACCCACATGACATCTAGCTGTGAAAAGCAGCAGGGTGCTGTCTGCCAGGGAGTGGCAGCTGAAAGTTCGGGCACTCTCTTAAGGGCCAATGCACAAACATTCCCTGTGGAGCCACCCACCTTGTGCTCTGGCAGAGGGAGGGTGAAGTGGACTGGAGCTGTGAGAGCAGAACCCAGGACTGGGGACTCGGGGGATAGAGCTCAGAAGGCAGACACCCCAAGTTTCCTGGGCTGAGTCATTCTCTCATGCAGTGGAGGACATCTTTCCCATATAGACATTTGCCTTGCCTGGGAGGAAGACAGTTGACACACCCTATTGGAAAACACCTTGCCCTGAGGCCACTTAAAGATTAAAGGTAACAATTAGCCTCCAGGCAGAAGCAACTGCCTATATGGGAAAGATGTCCTCCACTGCATGAGAATGATGTCCTCCACTGCATGTCCTCCACTGTTGAAAAAACTCTCACCACACCTGAGGACGATTGCCTGGGGTCAATTCAAGTCAGAATCCTATTAGTCTGTAGACAGAGGCAGTCTCTAGTCTTTGCCTGATCTAATTAGTCTGAAATAGCCTTTAACACTGTCCTGTACTAGAGATTGAGAGGTGAAGAGGATCTACCAATTATATAGTCACAAACCCAAACAGACAACCAAAATGAGGAGACAAAGAAACAACCCCCAAATGAAAGAACTAGAGAATTCTCTAGAAGAAGAGATAAATGAAGCAGAGATAAGAAATTTATATGAAGCAGAGTTCAGAGTAATGATGGTAAAGATGCTCAACAGCATGAAAAAACATATAGTAACTATGAAAAAAGAACAGTCTGAGATAAAGAATGACATAACACAAATAAAGAACACATTAGGAGGAATACACAGCAGATTAGGGGAAGCTGAGGATTGAATCAGTGAATTAGAAGGCAGAATTGAAAATATCACTCAATCAGAACCAAAAAGAAAAAACAATAAAAAAAAAAAACAGGAGGACAGCTTAAGGGAGCTGTGGGACAATGTGAAAAGTAATCATATTAGAATAGCAGGTGTGCAAAAAGAGGCTGAAAGGGTGAAAGGACTAGAGAACGTGTTTAAAGAAATAATGGCAGAAAACTCCCCTAACCTGGTAAAGGAAAAAGTCACACAAGTTCAGGAGGCATAGAGAACCCCAAACAAGAAGAGCCCAAACAGACCCACGCCCAAACCACATGTTAGGACACAAAACAATTAAAATGCCAAAAATTAAAGACAAAGAGAGAATCTTAACCCTTTGCACTCGCTTGCTTTTTTCTCGATTCTTTTATTCTAATGCTAACCGTGTCGAGTCACACTTGACATCTGAGTGCAAAAGGTTAAAGGCAGCAACAGAAAAACAAAAACAAACCTGTTACTTACAAAGGAGTTCCCATAAGGCTGACACCTGATTTCTCATCAGAAACTCTACAGGCCAGAAAGGAATGGCATGAAGTACTCAAGGGAATGGAAAACAAGGATCGGAGACCAAAATTAATATATCCAGCAAGGCTATCATTCAAAATAGATGGTCAAAAAAAGAGCTTTCCAGACAAAAAAAAAAAAAAAAAGAAAACGCTAAAGGAGTTCATCACCACTAAGCCAGCATTACAAGAAATGCTAAAGGGATTGCTGTAAGGGATTGCTGAAAAGAAGAAACAGAGAGAGAACCTTGCCATACAGAATTAAAATGGCTATAAATAAGTACCTCTCAAGCCCAGCTGGTATGGCTCACAGGTTGAGCATTGACTTATGAACTAAGATGTCATGGTTCGATTCCCAGTCAGGGCATATGCCCGGGTTACAGGCTCAATCCCCAGTGTGGGGTGTGCAAAAGGCAGCCAATCAATGAGGCTCTCTCATCATTGAGGTTTCTATCTCTCTCTCCCTCTCACTTCCTCTTTGAAATCAATAAAACTATATTTTAAAAAATAAGTACCTCTCAATAATAACCCTAAATGTAAATAGATTAAATGCTCCAAACAAGAGGCATAGGGTAGCTAAATAGATACAAAGGCCTGACCCAACTATTTGTTGTCTTCAAGAGACCCACCTCAAAAAAGATACATACAGGATGAAAGTGAAGGGATGGAAATAAATTTTCCATGCAAATGGAAAAGAAAAAAAAAACTGGAGTAGCAATACTCATATCCAACAAAATAGACTTTAAAATTAAAGCCATCACAAGAGACAACAAAGGTCACTACATTATACTAAAGGGGTCGATCCAACAAGAGGATATAACCCTGGTAAACATATATGCACCCAATATAGGGGCTCCTAAATATATTTTTAAAAGTTCTAGAGGACTTTAATGGAGAGATTGACAACAATACAGTCATAGTAGGGGACTTTAACACCCCTCTGACTTCACTGGACAGATCTTCCAAACAAAAACTTAACAAGGAAACAGAGACTCTAAAGGGCACACTGGATCAGATGGGTTTAATTGACATTTATAGAACATTTCACTCCAACGCAGCAAAATATATATTCTTCTCAAGTGCACATGGGTCATTCACAAAGATAGACCACATGTTAGGACACAAAAAAAGTCTCTACAAGTTCAAGAAGATTGAAATCATATCAAGCATCTTCTCAGATCACAGTGGAATGAAATTAGAAATCAACTACAGTAAAAACACCCAAAAACTTTCAAGTACATCGAGGCTAAATAGCATGTTATTAAACAATGAATGGGTTACCAACAAGATAAAAAAAGGAATCAAAAACTTCCTGGAAACAAACGAAAATGAATACACAACAACCCCAAATCTCTGGGACATAACAAAAGCAGTCCTGAGAGGGAAGTTCATAGCACTACAGGCATACCTCAAAAAAACAAGAAAAATCAACAATAAACTATTTAACCCTACAACTTAAAGAACTAAAACGAGAACAACAAGAAAAGCCCAGAGTAAGTGGAAGAAAGGAAATAACAAAGATTAGAGCAAAAATAAATAACATAGATGGTCAAATAAAGAGCTTCCCAGACACACAAAAAAAGGCTAATGGAGTTCATCACCACTAAGCCAGCATTACAAGAAATGCTAAAGGAATTGCTGTAAGGGATTGCTGAGAAGAAGAAACACAGAGAGAAACTAAAAAAAAAAAAAAAAAAAAAAAAAAACAATACAAAAAAATCAATGAAACCAAGAGCTGGTTCTTTGAAAGGATCAACAAAATTTATAAACCATTAGCCAGACTCATCAAGAAACAAAGAGAGAGGCCCCAATAAATAAAATCAGAAATAAAAATGGAGAAGCAACCATGGACACCATAGAAATACAAAGGATTGTAAGAAAATACTATGAACAACTATATGCCGACAAGCTGGACAATGTGGGTGAAATAGACAAATTCCTAAGAAAAATACAATCTCCCAAAACCGAATCAGGAAGAATCAAAAACCTGAATAGGCCAATAACAACTGATGAAATAGAAGCAGTAATCAAAAAACTCCCACCAAACAAAAGCCCAGGTCGGGACGGCTTCACAGGGGAGTTTTTCCAAACATTCAAAGAAGAACTAAAACCTATACTCCTCAAACTATTTCAGAAAATTCAAGAGTAAGGAACACTTCCAAACTCTTTTTATGAGGCCAACATTATCCTAATTCCAAAACCAGATAAAGACACTACAAAGAAAGAGAATTATAGGACAATATCCCTGATGAACATAGATGCTAAAATCCTCAACAAAATATTAGGAAATCGCATCCAGCAATATATTAGAAAGATCATACACCATGATCAAATGGGATATATTCCAGGGATGCAAGGCTGGTACAATATTCATAAATCAATAAATGTGATACATCACATAAACAAATTGAAAGACAAAAATCACATGATCATATCAATAGAAGCAGAAAAAGCATTTGACAAAATCCAACACCCATTTTTGATAAAAACTCTCAGCAAAGTTGAAATAGAGAGAGCATACCTCAACATGATAAAGGTCATATATGACAAACCTACAGCCAACATCATACTTAATGGGTAAAAACTAAAACCATTTCCCGTAACAACAGGAACAAGACAGGGATGCCCACTTTCACCACTCATGTTTGACACAGTACTGGAAGTACTAGCCATAGTGATCAGACAAGAAGAAGAAATAAAAGGCATCCAAATTGGAAAAGAAGAAGTAAAACTGTCATTATTCGCAGATGACATGATATTACACATAGAAAACCCCAAAGGCTCCATCAAAAAACTACTAGACTTAATAAATGAATTTGACAATGTAGCAGGATACAAAATTAACACCCAAAAAATCTATGGATTTTTTTTTATACACCAATAATGAACTCACAGAAAGAAAAACTAAACAAACAATCCCCTTTACTATTGCAACAATAAAATTAATATAACTAGGAATAAACTTAACTAAGGAGGTAAGAGACCTATACTCGGAAAACTACAGGACGTTGAAAAAAGTGATAGAGGAAGACATAAACAAATGGAAGAACAGACCGTGTTCATGGACTGGTAGAATCAACATCATTAAAATGTCCATACTACCCAAAGCAATCTATAGATTCAATGCAATCCCAATTAAAATACCAACGGAATATTTCACAGACCTAGAACAAACTCTCCAAAAATTCATCTGGAATAAAATTTTAAAAAAGGCCCCGGAATAGCTGTATCAATCCTGAGAATGAAGAACAAAGTTAGAGTGATCATAATACCAGATATAAAGCTATAGTACAAAGCCACTGTTCTCAAAACTGCCTGGTATTGGCACAAGAACAGACATATAGACCAATGGAACCAGAGAACCCAGAAATCGACCCAAGCTATTATGCTCAATTAATATTTGACAAAGGAGGCAAGAGCATACAATGGCATCAAGACAGTCTCTTCAATAAATGGTGTTGGGAAAATTAGACAGTTACATGCAAAAAAATGAAACTAGATCACCAACTTACACCATACACAAAAATAAACTCAAAATGGATAAAGGACTTAAACGTAAGACAGGAAACCATAAAAAGCTTAGAAGAATCCATAGGCAGCAAAATTGCAGACATATATTGTAGCAATATCTTTACCAATACAGCTTCTAGGGCAATGCAAACTAAAAAGAAAATAAACAAATGGGACTACATCAAAATGAAACGCTTCTGCAGCAAAAGGAACCATCAACAAAACAACAAGAAAGCCCACTGCATGGGAGAACATATTTGCCAATGTTATCTCTGATAAGGGTTTAATCTCGAAAATTTACAAAGAACTCATACTACTTAACATAAGATAAACAATCCAATCAAAAAATGGGCAAAGGACCTAAATAGACACTTTTCGAAAGAGGACACAAAGAAGGCCAAGAGACATATGAAAACATGCTCAGAGTCACTAATCATCCGACAGATGCAAATCAAAATGACATTAGGTACCATCTCACACCTGTCAGAATGGCTATCATCAACAAACAACCAGTGCTGGCGAGGATGCAGAGAAAAAGGAACCTTCATGCACTGCTGGTGGAATGCAGACTGGTGCAGCCACTGTGGAAAACAGTATGGAGTTTCCTCAAAAAATTAAAAATGGAACTCCCATTTGACCCAGTGATCCCACTTCTAGGAACATATCCAAAGAAATCAGAAACACCAATCAGAAAGGATATATGCACCCCTATGTTCATAGTAGCACAATTTACAATAGCTAAGACTTGGAAAAAGACTAAGTGCCCATCAGCAGATGAGTGGATTAAAAAACTGTGGTACATCTATACAATGGAATACTATGCTGCAGTAAAAAAAGAAGGAACTCTTACCATTTGCAACAGCATGGATGGACCTGGAGAGCATTATGGAATAAGCCAGTCGGAGAAAGATAAATACCACATGGTCTCACTCATTTGTGGAATATAATGAACATCATAAACTGAAGAACAAAAATAGAGCCAGAGGGAAAAAATGATATTTTAGAATATAATAGAAGTAATCCTGTTATTTGCAGATTTTTAATATTTCCACAACTTTTGTGATATCATACTATGTTAGTACAGTTTTGGTAATATTATTGTACTTAAAATCCTTTTTTTCTTGAAATATTAATGTTTATTGCATGTAATATTATATTTAAGATAGTTTTTCTTGAATAATTGGTGTTTATTGCATGTAACATTATTATATTTAAAATCGTTTTTCTTGAGATATTAATGTTTATTGCATGTGTTATTATATTTAAGATCGTTTTTCTTTTAAAAAAAAGAATCAATGGGGGTGAGCAGAAGAGCAGAACTCTCAATTTGGTTTGGGGATGCTACACATCACGGATAAAAGATCAGGAACCAAAACATTGTCAGACTTCACCCAAATTCTAAAGGCAAAATATTTCCAACTGACACTTCTCATGATATACCAGGACTTGCTGAATTAGCCAACCCATAAGAAGCTGAAAAACTCACCCCCTGTGGATCCGTTCTCCTATGCCCATCAAGGAAAACAGAGGGAGAATGGGATACAGATCACCCGGGTGGACGTGGAAGGGTCCCAGGTGAAGGGGAAGGGAGGTCTCAAGCGCCAAATGGGCACCAAGCTAGGCACCACCTGCCCAGACCTCCTCAGGGAGGGGAAACTTAATACCTGGTTCCCTGAATATTGAGGGTTCATGAGGGTCATGGAGGATAGAGTTGAATTTGTGATAACACAACAAAGGAAGCAAAAGAAACACCAACCACTCACTCTCAGAACTGAAAAGGTGTGCAAGAAAGAAGTCACTGTGGTGCCTTGTCTTGTCTGTGAATAACATTTCCATGCTCATCTCAACATAAATGTGCAATAATGCTGGGACTGAAATTCAAGGTAACTTAGAGAGGATGAGGATATGGGAGGGGCAGAGGAAGGGGAAGGAAGAGAGAATTCCATAATAAAAAAAAAAAGCACAATATGCTAATTAGAATGGACGTCTTTCCGGACGACGTTCTGGATGAAGCTGGGGTTACAAGGAAGCCTGGGTCCCGCCTGGATGCCAGAGGAAAGCCCGTGCCAACAGCCGGAGGAAGGAAGGCCTACTCTTGCATGAATTTCATGCATCGGGCCTCTAGTCTATATATATAGAAGCCTAATATGCAAAGTGTCCCCTCAAGAGTTTGACCCACTGGGAGTTCCATCACTTGCTATGCTCGCTGACCACCAGGGGGCAGCACCAAACAACAGAAGGCCCCAGCTGGCAGCCAGCAGCGGCAGGTGGGGAAAGGAGGCTCTGGCTGGTGGCAGCCAGCTGCTAGGGACCCTACCCAAGCACGAATTTCATGCTCTGGGACTCTAGTTTTCATATAATGCCTAAAATGACAAGTCAGGGAGTGGTAATGTAGGAGGTTCTCTACTGACCTGAAGGAAAACACTAACATAATCCCTTTGAGAGACGAAGCAGGCCATCCCTGGGAAGGGGAAGTGGCAGTTTACTTTACAAGAACAAGTTGACTTTTTAAACTGTGTGCACCAATGTTTAGATAAAACTACAAAAATGTTATGTACAGATGGAGGTAGAAAAGGACTGATTTCTTTGGTTTGTAAGGATTAAAGATCATTTTTCTTTATATTTTTATGCATAAAATATTTTACCCTTTCAATCACACAATTACTTTGGAAAACAAAAATATGAAGGCAAAATCCAAATAAGTGTCAAGAATGTTCTCAGTGAAGAATCAATCAGCAGACAGTGGTCTCTGATGTTCCAGGCTGTTTGGCTCTCCTGCCTGGCTACCCTCTCCTCACCACACAGAAATCATACTCCTTCATACCGTCTACTTTAGTGTCATCTCCCTAGGGCTTCTGAAAGCCCTCGGGCACATAGTGGGCCTTCATTAATTTCTTCTGAATATCAAAGAACACAGCAGGCAAAGAAGAAGGATTGGAACCTCACAGGGCTGGGTCCCCCACTTGGCCTACCAGTCCTGCCTGGACCTGTGGGTACCCCACCTCCCTAGACTGAGAATTGGATGGGCCACCAGGAGCAAGAAGGCTGAGAGGAAGGAGGCAGCAAATCAGGGCTTCTGCCTCCTTCTCTTCACCCCTGTCCCCGACTGGTGCAGGTTCAGGGCTGGGAGCTGGGAATCTCCCACTGGCCCTCAGCCTCCTCTTCCCCCCTGTACGCACACAGGTTGTGGTCGTCTGACCCACTTCCTCTCGTTTATTCATAGGCTTTGCGTGGGATGGTGGTGCCCAAATAGACTCACATTGAACCATGGGTTTTTATGGGCTAAGATCCCTCTGCAGCCCAGGGCAGCCTGAGAGGCTGCAGGTAGGAGGTGCAACCCTGCCCCCTGCTGCCAACACACAGACACTACAGGACAGGGGCTCCGCCAGGCAGGGAAGTCTCTCGGGACTCCATAAGGGGCCATTTCTTTTGAAAAGCTATCCTTCAACTGCATTCCCTGAAGTCTCCCTTTGTTGCGAATTGAATCGTGTCCCCTCAGAATTCTTACACTGCAGTCCTAGCCCCCAGGACCACAGAGTGTGACCTAACTGGAACTAGTGCTGGTGCAGATGTAATCAGGTGGCTTAAGATGATACGGGAATAAAGTGGGGCTCTAATCCCACGTGACTGGTGTCCTGACAAAAAGGGGACGTTTGGACAGAGGCAGGCACACAGGGAGAAGGCCGTGTGGACATGAAAGCAGAGATCGGGGTGATGTATCCACAAGCCCAGGAGGCCACCAGCCATCAGGAGCTCCAAGACGCTCACGCCTCACAAGGAACCCACCCTGCCTCACCTCAATCTCAGACTTCTGTGCAAGCCACTCAGTTTGTGCTTCGTCACAGCAGCCCCAGCAAATTTGCTGGGAATTTTTTGCTTTTCTGGGGCAGGTTAGTAAGAAACTGGGAAAATTCCCTGGCAAGTGGAATTGATATCGGATGAAGTGAGGGGTTCTCTTCCCCACTGGGTGCTGCTGAGGGTGGACTTCTTACGATATCCCCAGAAAAAGAATGTTCTAAGACTCACATGGGAGAATGATTTTTATTTGCGTGCAATTAAATCCCTGGTTTCTAAAGTCCCATTTCCCTTAGTCCAGTCAGAAGTGTAGTTGGGGTTTCAGTAGAGATAAGAAGCCAGTGTCCAGTGTCTGTCCCATGTCGTAGCAGATCCAGTAGAGCATCACACTAGATGAGGTCCATTAGTCCATTGTGTGTGGGGTCCACATGGCCATGGGCCAGGAAGCCAAGCATGAACCATGAGCCAGCGTGCCAAGAGGAACCAAGAGAGTGAGTGTCTTTGTTCAGGGTATTAAGTATTCCAAATCTTCATGAGCTTGCAGTGGCCACGCCCATTCTGGCCAACCACCTGTCCCCAGGTGTGATTCACAGGCAACTATCTTCCCTGTCACCCCAACTTAACTGGGTATGTGTCTATCTTCCCCTTATTCAGTCTCCTTGCCCCAGTGTTTAGCAGGGAACGTGCCTATGTCTAGCCTTCCTTTTGCTCCTTTGCTGTTATTAATAACTAGAAGCCCGATGCACGAAGATTCGTGCTAGAATAGGCTTTGCTTTCCCTGGCTGCCGGCACCACCTTTCCACTCTGGACCAGCCCCTTTCTGCTCAGGCCCCGGAGCGGCCCCTTTCCGCTCTGGCCCCACCTTCCCACGTTGCCCAGAGGCCCTGAGAAACCAGGGGTGGGGCAGAATGCCTGCACCGTTGCCATTGCAATGATGCAAGCGTTCCGCCCCCATCCCTCGGTGCCTGTGTATGCAAATTAACTGCCATCTTTGTTGGGTTAATTTGCATATCACTCCTGATTGGCTGGTGGTGTAGCGGAGGTATGGTCAATTAACATGTTTGTCTATTATTATTTAAGATTAGCTAATCACAGTGGTATCAGAATGAGGAAACAAATGGCCTGAGCGGCTGAGCAATCACCAGCCAGCTAAAGAGCCGCAGGGCCCTGTCCTCCCTAACCAAAGACACCTAGGAGCCGATGGTTTAAATCTCTCCTCCCCAACCAAAGAGATCTAAGAGCAAATGGCTTAAGCCACCCTACTCAGGGGAACACATAACAAACACCCAAACCCAGAAAACCAATTAGAGTGAAGACTAATCCAAGATAGAGCTGAAAGTGACCAAGCTCATTCTGATAAATTGACATACTCAAGGACACACCTGGAAAGCTAAATATTGTTAAGATCCTCACCCTAAAACTCCCACCTAGGAAAATAGGTAAAACCCTCAAGACAAAGGTCCCAGCACTTGCCCTGCTCACTCCCTTGAGCCTCCCTTTCCTCCCAGGTACTTTCCTTTCTTCTTCCTAAGCTCAAGAACCCTCCTCTTGGCTCACTTTTCTCAGAGCCGGAGCAGCTCTGCCTCAGCTCCATCCTGTTCCTGTGATTTTGCTTCCTCGATCCTGTCCCAAGCTTTAATATACTCTTTCACCTGGATTCCCGTCTTGACATGTTGTTTGCACAAGTCAAGAACCCACAGCCCTAGCTGGTTTGCTTAGTGGATAGAGCATCGGCCTACAGACTGAAGGGTCCTGGGTTCGATTCCAGTCAAGGGCACATGCCCGGGTTGCGGTCTTGATCCCCAGTAGGGGGGCGTGCAGGAGGCAGCCGATCAATGATTCTCTCTCATCATTGATGTTTCTATCTCTCCCTCTCCCTTCCTCTCTGAAATAAATAACAAAAAACAAACAAACCACACACCCCAGGCTGTGCCAAGGCAGACCCACTGGGGGCTTGGCCCTATTTCCAGTGACATTTCTAACTGAATCCAGTCTTTGAAGCGATGCCTTTAAAGTTGAGGTAAATATGTTTTAGCTATAATTTGGCAAAGCCTGTCAGTTATCCCCATTTCCATTCTGGCTGCCTGAAGTATATTAGATTACCTCTCAGCAGTTGGGTGTGGCCTTTTGACTAAGTTCTGGCCACTGGGATATAAGCAGGAATGTTGTGGCATTCTGGGAAGTGTCCTCAAGGGGAGGGACATTTTCTTTCCACACGAGGCATCCAGGACTCAGCAAGGGACATTTTTTTCCCACATGAGGCATGGAGGACTCAGCAAGCAGGCAATGAGCAGGCACAGCCTCTGTCCTCAGGGTGGCTATCCACCAGGGAGCAGTTGGGTCCAGTCCTGGATTCCACATTTTAGGAAAGGCATTAACAAATTATAGTTTATCAAGAAATATAACACAATGCCATGTAATGGAAGGGGGTTCAAGACAGCAGTAGCATGGGTCTGGGAGGACATAATCCTAACTCATATACACACACACAGTAGAGTTTTTAAGATATGAAAAAATGCACTAACCATAAAAACATCTAAATATTACTACTTTCAAACATTCATCCTACCTTTTGGGGCATGGTTAGGCTCTTTAAAAGTAGATGATAAAGTTAGGTCATTTTGTAAGTTGTTTGAAAAAATTTTAAGTGTATTTGTGGAGCAAAATCAACCAGGAGGCTCTAAGAGCAACTGTGACAGTATGTGGCCTGAGGATTCTTTTAGAATGATGCTCTATCAAGTAATCACTGAAGTTAGTAGAAACAAGCATATTTTACATTAAGATCACTTCCATCCACGTGCTATAGTTTTTTTTAGACACTTTCAAGTTTATTCATTGGAAATCATAGTTGTTAGATTTTATGAAGATTATTTTCAGACTCCTGTCCTACCACACTGGGTAGAGACAGGTCATCTTGTAATAAACGTTTTTAGAAAATGAAACCTCCAGATGTCCCCAAGAATACTGCCCCATCCCTTTATATTAAGTGTTGTATACCCTGAAAGTTTCAGGAAAGAGATATTTATGCTTTGATCCTCCAAGAGGAGAAGTAGGGATTTAAAGTACATAAAATTTAACGAAGATAGATCAAAAGAAAGCCTATGATCCAGGTCCTGAAATAAGTCAATAGCCCTGGGAAGAAATTTGCATGGCAGCATTTATGAGAAACTAACCGGGCCATGCTGCTAGAAGTGTCTTTGGAAAGGTCTAAGCCAGGTCTGTGTTAAGGCTGTCACTTCTTGTGACCTTGAGCAACAGAATGATTTCTCTGGTACCGTTCCCTCCCTATAAAACAGGATAGCTACCTACTCACAGCAATGTTGAAGCATCGCGTCCAGCATAGCGAGTGCTCAGTAATCCCAACATAAGCCAACAGCGTGACAAACTAACGACAGCTTAGCTTATATTGGTAGTACCAGACCAAGGGAGGCTGCTGCCTCTTTTGGATCCTTTTGGCTGCATGAACATTCCACTTTGGACCCCAGTAATTCTGCGATTTGTCTTTGCAGGTGGGGCTCAGGCACAGCTGAGTTGAACAACTCCTGCACTAAACTGTACTACCCAAAAGCACCTGTGAAACTGATTCCACCTGAAGGACATGCTGGGCTGCCTTAGCTATGTGGCTATTGACTGAAGACACAAATGCAACACGGGACACTTAATTTGAGCCTGGATTTGGGGGAGAGGTGCTAGGAAAGTCCTTTGGGGGCACAAGTGGGGAACTTTTAATATGGACTACATTATTAGATTATGTATGCGAGTGGTAGTGTTGTTACACAGACCATAATAAAAGAGCACACTCACATGTTTAGGGGTGAAATATGGTGATGTTTACAACTTACTTTCAAATGGTGATGAAAGTGTATCACTCTATACTTTGGCTGCCATAACAAAATCCTATGAACAACAGAATTTCTCACAGTTCTAGTGGCTAAAAGTCCAGGATCGATGTGCTGGCCAATTCTGTTCCTGGAGAGAGCTGTCTCACTGGTAAAGCTTGCCAATGGCCACCTCCTGTCCTCACATGGCGAGAAGGTAGAACAAGCAAGGGCACTAATCCTGTCATGGGGGCCGCTCACTCTGACCTCATCTAATAATAATCACCTCCCGAAGACTCCACCTAGAATGCCATCACATGGGCCCTGGCACATGAATTTTATAGCGACACAGTTCTGTCCACAGCAGTATATGTAGAGAGAAAAGGCACACACCACAGCAAGCTGTTAACTATCTGCAAAGGTGGGGGGGGGGGGGGGGGGGCGGGTCTACAAGGTTTATTACAGGGTAGGGCAAAAGTAGGTTTACAGTTGTGAGGACACAAAAGTTAATAAAGCTATTGTAATAATCATAACCTGCCTTTTTCCATTCAAACTATAAATGTACTTCTGCAACACCCTGTATTATTACTCTTTCAACTTGGAAGATTTTTGAAGCTGCTGGAGACATGAAGCTTGAGAAAAGCTGAATCCCATGAACACTGTCTCCAGGAATGGCAGCATTTTTCCTGCCAATCCGAGGACATAAAGAACTTCTGGGAGCCAGAGCTGTCCGACCCGGGACATGTTGCTCTCAGCCAGAGCTCAGCTGCTGAGTATCAGCATTCAACTCAACCTGGAGAACCAGAGCAGGGACACGTGTAGGGGCCTCTGCAGCGGGGAGACCGGAATAGCCCTTTTGATATTACAGACACATGTGCACCTGCAAGCATACACTCCCTGACTTGTCTCTCCAGTCATCTTGGAGAAATCTGGGAGAAAAGAGTTAAGAGTCTGGGTGTGCATTTGTGTTGAGCTAGTGTTTCCCATGAGCAAAATCACACATCAATTAAAGTTTCACATTATGTTCCCAGTGTCTCTATCAGTTGCTTTGGAACAAATCTGCATTCTAGCATAATTGCCTGTGTGACACTACTTTCCACAGGCCACGTGTGTTTTGAGCTCACCACCCTCCCTCTCCAACAGGGCCCTGAATTCACCCCTCCACAATCTAGACCTGGGCTTGCTCAAGTCCCCTCCTCTCCTCATTCCCTCAAGTTTTTATCAGCAAAGCTCTATCACTGTTTCCTCCAAGTTGACCCCTTCTTTAAAAACAAAGGACATGTGTTAGTAGATCAGCACAAAGTGGAAATGCTGGCTTGTTTTCAGCTGCCAACTGGTCACCTAGAAAGGGCTCAGTGTCTAGACCAAGTGGTTAGCTGAGGCAGCCACCACCAGGAAAGATCGCGACGACTTCCACATGCCAATTCTGAGTAGAAACACTATTCTTCTCAAACGTTATAGTCAGGAAGAAAAGATAAGCCCAATATGCAGGATTTCCCCACCACCATCTGTCCGAAAACAAACACTCTTTTATACCAATCTTTATGTATTTATTCACACATTTGAAAAAAATATCAGGAGTGAAATCATTATGATGACATAAGTAACTGTACAGACCTACCGCAATGCAATCAAATTCCCCAAAATCAGAACATGAGCAACACCCAGCTCCTTAACAGCTCTACCCTCACACTACTGCCCACATCCACCCACGCCTGGCAATCACAGGCGCTAAGTGCAGGCATAACCAGGGCCTCTTCCTGGCCTGTCAGGTCCTAGGGATGAGAAGAGAGAACTGATCAATAAAAGCTGGGGCTGTCTAGTGCATCTCTGCTCTGCCAAACTCAAAGAAGGCAAGACAGGAAACATCGGGCAGTTATTTCCTTGGCACAAAACTTCACAGGCAACAAAAAGGTTGAGGGGCTTAAGTTAGTCTCAGTTTTAGAAGCAAGTTAAAAAGGGAGGGGGGGAGAATCTGATCATTTCGATTATTTTTTAAGGGGGGAGGGGAGAATTTAAAACTTGATCCCTATTCTTCCAGCAGATGGCAGCATGACCATAAGCAGAATCAGCAAGGCCAAACTGATGCATCCAATATGACTGTGACTTCATCCAAACAGCATAGTTTGCTTTTATTTTAGCTCTGAAGAGGAAAAACTTTCAGAGGAACAAGAGTCACATAAACCCATTACACTAGTGTTTGGGGCAAGATTTCATCTAATGGTTCACACAGCTTGTCTATAGCTCTGAGAGCTCCAGGGAGTGGCCCAACACCACTCCTCTGCCTTTAGCCTTCTGAGGTGGACAAGTCCTCAGCATCCAAACGTGAAGTGTGAAAAATAATGCCTAAATCAAAATGTTTTCTAGACAATGGACTAGAGAAATTCTATTCAACTCCCCAATCCCTACTTTTTGACAAAAAGATTAAAAAATATATATACTTCAAATTCAATTAAGTGAAACACTGAACTAATAAACTTTTAACATCAAAAAATATATATATTAATGTGGGATGTTTTGAGCATCTCCACTGATCCTATCAAAACAGTAATAATACAGGAAGCTACTGTCTGAAAGGATTCATTTCCCAGTGTTCTTGGTAAATGGGCCAAGAAAGGAGGGGCCAAGCCAAATTAACATAGTGTTTGAATATAGCCAGTCCAAAAGACAAGGCTTTGGATCGTCAGTGGGTGGTATTTGGGAGGCGAAGAAATTTCCTGGTACAAACTTGATGTTCCTAAAGATAGAAGCAAGATGAGGACAAGGCACTTACACTGCCAAGCAACAGTTCACATCCATTCAACAATAGGATACCCAGTACCAAGGGACTCCCAATGACCCCTCAGAGAACCATCAACTGGCCACCTTCACCTTCCAGTTGCACCTTCAGACTAAAGGAAGTCCAAATGCGGCAGGATTGATGGTGGAAACTGGAATGTTGGCAGAGGAAACTATTCAGAGGAAGCAAAACAAGTTATCCTCTTCTGGCCTGAGGTGCAGTTTGTTCCAGATTAGCTCAATGGAATACTGAATTGCAAAATGCTTGGCCTGAGAATATGACAACGCCTCCATGGATGCCTCCTTCTTCTCTGTTTTGATAAAGTGAAAAGGCGGTTCTGAATGAAATCAGACACCAGCTATTGAATTATCTTGCACTGGTGGTTATAGCAGGCGCCTTCCAGTACATGTCCCTGTTCTGAATCAGAGTGAGGGAACAAGACAGGGCTAGCAGCAGCCTGTCCCTTCTTATCCCAAAGCCCTTCAAGCATACTCGATCCGGGCAGGGCCACAACTACTCTCGTTCTTCCGCTCAGAAGTCGGGGTGGTGGCCTTGGCTTCACTACCCATTTCCACAGGCTTAGATGAGATATAGTCCTTTACTTTGATCTCCATGTTCTTGGCTTTCAGAGTGGCCATGTGCAGCTTCTCCAGGAAATCTGGCATGCCTATTGGGAGAGAGGGGAATGTGAATAGGCTGACAAACCAGCAGTGGGCTCAAAATTCCTTCATGGCGGAGCCTATCCTTAATGTATAGGGAGTGAAAACAACTCATGACCTCTGAAATCCTTTGAAAAGGCATGTGAATCAGGCCACTTAAATCCTAAGTAGCTCTTTCAGGTGATACAGACATCACTTTTCAGTGGCACAGCCTATATATCTGCCTATTTTATTTCGATAAATATCCTCTGCATTCTTCCCCTGACGTACAAGAAGATTCCAGAAGAAAATCACATCAGGGTGCTTTATAAGGCAAGACATTGAAAGGGAAAGGTGTAGGCACAGCCATGATGTGTAGCCTTTGTTAGGACAGCTGCTGCCCCTTTCTCCAGGTGACTGTCCTACAACCACATTTTCTCTGCCAGTTTATGTCCCCAACATTATCCAAGAAGAAAAATTTTAAGTGCATTAATGCCCACAGTCCATATTTAAGGCTTCAAACAAATGCTCTTCTTAAAACTCCCCTCTGAGCACAGTTCCTCTCTGGGGCTTCATAGTTCTCATCCCTCTAAACCTAGCTGGATGATTCTACAGCTTTACAATATTCAAGCACAAGCTTGGAAGGACACTGAATTTCCGCAACAGGGCTCCAGTGACACAAGTACTAAGCTTGCTGCTGTCAATAAGAAGCTAGAGAAAAACAAAATGCTCAACACTGGTTCCAGACCCTGCACACAAGAGCCCACTCACCACTGGAAACCATCCAACTAACACAGTAGCGAGGAAACACAGTCTGGGGATTGTCACTGTATGTCAACAAGTAGTCAAAGCCATTCTGGAAAAGAAAAACAGCGAAGATGAAGGTACCTGAATTACCCACCACAGCCTCCATTATCCAGGCCCTCAGCATGACCATGACCTGAGTGTGGGTAAGAGTGCCATTTGTTTTACATTAAGCAGAGGAGTTAATTAACACTGAAGACCGCGAGGTTGGCATCCATGGAAGGCCTGCTTGCGAGGCTGGCCCTGGCTGGAGTCCGGGAACTTGGCTCCCAGAGTGTCCCCAGTCAACTGTTAAGGGGGACCCCTGTGTGTCTATTAGTACAAACCATTTATGTTGAGCACTTGCTTTCCTCCTGGGGCTCTGCAATTTTGTTATGTGCTGGACAGAGGGTGCCTGTGTGACCACCCCCAATAAAAACATCAGGTGCTGCCCTGACCGGTTTGGCTCAGTGGATAGAGCGTCAGCCTGCGGACTGAAGGGGCCCAGGTTCGATTCCGGTCAAGGGCATGTACCTTGGTTGTGGGCACATCCCCAGTAGGGGGTGTGCAGGAGGCAGCTGATCGATGTTTCTCTCTCATCGATGTTTGTAACTCTCTGTCCCTCTCCCTTCCTCTCTGTGGAAAATCAATGAAATATATTTTAAAAAAAAATAGCAGGTGCCAAGTCTCTAATGGGCTTCCCTGGGCAGGAACATTACAACCATGTTGCTGCACTGTTGTTGCTGGCAAAAGAATGGGCTCTGTGACTCTCACACAGGAAGAGGGCATGGGAAGCATGCACGTGCCTTTAGTCTTCTGAGGTGGACTCTGCCTTTTCCCTATGGCCAGCTGTGCATTCTGAGATGTCACTATGATGAACCTAGCTGTGAGTTCAACTTCATGCTGAGTCCCGTGAGTCCTTCTAGTGAATTTTCTAATGTGAGGGTGGTCTTGAGTACCCCAACACATACCCCCAATGGTTAAAGATCTTAACCTTTGCCAGAATGGTATTAACTCTACTACTGACAGCAAACATTTACATAGTGCTTAACTATCTGTCAGGAACTGCTTCAATTCTTCACAACAATCCCAGAATGTAGGACCTATTAGCCCTAGCTTTACAAATGAGGAAACTCAGCTCAGAGAGGTTAAGTAACTTGGCCCAAGGTCACCCCCTATATACTCGAGAGCCAACATGAACCCAAGACTCTGACCATGGGGCCCATGTATCCACATTTCCTGGGTCAGCCCTCTCACTGCCTGACAGTGTGAAGAATGAAGATTAAGAGACTTATAAGTGTCCTGATCTTAGGAAAGGGGGCCGAATCAATTATGCTCCACCCAAAGGGGTAAGAGGGAACTACTTTGTGCCTGCACTTTGTAGGGCAGATAGCCACACCTCCAGGTGGCAGACCTAGACTTTCTCTTGTGCCTTTATACCAAAGTCCATATCCTCTTCCCTGAGTGAATGGTTAATTCTTTTATTCATGTACTCAATATCATCTGAATGCCGGCTATATGTCTGGCATTGTGCTTGCTAGGCGCTATAGAGAAAAGAAAAATGTGCTAGTCCTTGTACTTGGGAATTTCCAATTAGTAGGCTAACTGGGTACCTAAATGTATGCCATAACAGAGCCATAGATGAATACTATGGAAGTAAAGAGGAAGGAGAGGTAAGGCCCAGGCAATAGGAATGGGAACAGTACCCACCACAGAGGCCAGTTATAAAACTTAGGAGACACACATTTTTTTCGATCATCACATTATTAATCTTGTTGGTACTACTAGTCTGAGGCTGGTTTGTGTGTTTTAGGTTAAAGTGAATGAGTGTTACCTTGGGGTGGTGGTGAGAATTTAGTTTCAGCACAGGGAAAAAGGGTAGATATAAATATAAATAACAACTATACAATCCTCGCTCTGGCCCTCGTGGCTAGATTGTTGGCTTGTGCTATCAAAGGGTCACAGGTTTGATCCCTGGCTCCAGTTGGGGATTGTGCAGGAGGCAACCAGTCGATGGGTCTCTCTCACATTGATGTTTCTCTCTCTGTCTCTCCCCCTCCCTTCCACTCTCTCTAAAAATCAGTGGAAAAATATCCTTGAATGATTAACAAAATAAAACAAAAAAATTCTTCTCTATAAATAGTTCTGAATTAAACACACAGATCTCCCAGTAAAAAGAGAGGCAAACACCATATTGCCTGAGGTGAACCACAATTTCTATGTGGTTTTTAAAGTGGTATAAATAAAACAACTTGAGCCCTGGCCAGTGTGGCTCAGCTGGTTGGATCATCATCCCGTACTCTGTAAGTTTATGGGTGACAACTTGATGAAAACAATAAAACCGTACTAAAGAATACAGTTCATACAGTTTTAAAAGGCAGCACAAAAATATAAAGTGAAATGGAACTAAAAACAGCAAACATTAGAATCAACATGTACATTCAACAAAAACGTTGGTAAAAACAAATAAAACACCCCACTTAAAGAACGCATTTTCAAAAAATGGCTACAGAATTTTAAGGAAGGCAGAGTCAGTCTAACCCAGTGATTTTCAACCAGTGTGCCACAAGAATTTTTAAAACATGCAACACCCGACTATTTAGTCAGGGGCACTGGCCTCTTTTCCTTTGGACTGTAAATTAAAAAATGACAGCCCACACAACAATAGCTGTCTGGTGTGAATGATCAATTATACTTATTTTTTTTTGTCAGTTCAGCAAAAATTATAATATTTTTTGGTGTGCCACAGAATTTAATTAGTTTAAATGTGCCATGAGATGAAAAGGTTAAGTAGTGCTGGTCTAACCCTCTCATTTTACAGACAAGGAAACAGAAGTTAAGAAAGGTTATATATGATCTGCCAATTGTGGTGAAATTTTAATGATTCCTAAAGAATGCTGCTAACCACAGGCTGAGTTAGGGGCTATCATCTTCTCTTGTCTCTCAGATAAATGGGACTTTGTCATAGGGGCGTCCTCCATGTCTGTCAGCCCACAGCAGAGGTTCCCAAAGTGTGGTCCCCAGTCCAGTAGCATCAGCCTCATCTGGGAACTAATAAAAATGCAACTTCTCAGGCTCCAGTGGATTCTGAGAACCAATGCACCCAGGCCCTCTGCATTTCAGATAAAAGGCGTTCCTTGAGAAAATTCCAAAGCCACCACACATCACCTCTTGAATGATGTAAACTCACCTCATCAAATGACTTGTGGGGACGGATAACCATTTGGGATTCATATGATTTGACCCTTACAAATTCTGGAGACTCTGGCACACTAGGGTGCTCCACAGCGCTGATAAGGAGAAAAATTAAGGAAACTGAGTAATAATGTCTACATACAAAATAGCACAGGAGCTAAAGTTATGAGAAAAATCTAAAAAGCTGACACTAATATGTAAAATACAACAGAGAAGCCCAGCCACAGTGGCTCAGTTGTTTGAGTGTCATCCCATACACCAAAAGGTTGCAGGTTTGATTCCCAGTCAGGGCACATACCTGGGTTGCGGGTTCAATCCCCACTTGGGGAGTGTACAGAAAGCAACCAATTGATGTTCTTCTCATATATCAATGTTTCTCTCTCTCTCCCTCTCTCTAAGCATGTCCTCTGGTGAGGATTAAATAAATAAATAAAATGAAACTCTCTCTTCCCTGCCTCTCCTCCACTCTCTCTAAAAATCAATGGAAAAAATATCCTCAGGTGAGGATTAACCAAAAAATAAATAAATAAAAGACGAGTCACCAAGACAAATGAACACAAACTAACTTCTAAGACAAAGAGAGTTTACTTGGTAAATCCCAGTTCACTAGGCCTGGTGTTGAAGACAGAGCACTTCTTTTTTAAATCAATATTAAGAAACTGAAGAAACGATTAAATGAAAAGCATATATCCCTTTAAACTCATGTTCTAGTTGGGATGGGTAGAGCCTGGGCTTCACTTATATAAGGGCATGGAGAACATGCAAACCCACTACAGACATATATGAGTAAAGGACACAGCTAACAGAACTCAGCAGGAATCCCAGGTAACCATACATACCGTGACACCAACACCATCACATTGTTGTCCTGATCCACACTGTACCGCCGAACATACACATAATCCCGGGAGTACATTGGATACTAAAAAACAAAAAGGAGGAGCAGGATTACTGTTCTGCCTCACATGTATGTGGTAAAAGTAAAACCAGAAGTAAAAATACTCACAGGAAAATGTGTTACCCAGTGAAGAACCTCAGAACCACTAATGACGTCCCTCTCGATCACTTCCAGCTTGATTACCAGGGCATCCCACTTTTTTCTGTACTCTGTATCCAGCTATGGAAAGAGAAAAGACCCAAGAGATTTAAAACAAAGCTGCAGAAGCCTTCCCCAGACGCTTGGGCCTCTGACATAAGGACTTTCTTGTGAAATTGTGATCCAACCTAAAAGACAGCGCAGAAAGCGCTACAGTGTGAAAGACATGGCTGGTTTACTACATATAAGTCTTAAAATCTCTTCTTGTCGGCCAATACCAGTACCTTGAAAGTGAATCTTAAGAAAAAGATAAACCAAAGAACAATGTAAAAATAAAATAATACTCTAACAGGTACATACATCTGAGAAAAATACAATAGATAGTGATACAAATGTGTAAGGGTAAAACAATTCTAGAAGTTTTAAACAGACAAAAAGTACAAAAGGATGAGCAGACACCTCTTACAAAGAAATGCAAGTAGCATATTTTTTTAAATTTCCAGCATCACTAGTAACTAAGGAATTATAAAATAAGACACTATCATACACATCGAAACCAATAAAAATTCAATGTAAATTCACAAAGTTCAGTCCTTAAGAGAAATGTGTGCACTTGCATATTATAGTGGGTGCTATAATCATCAACTAGTTATTGAGGGGGTAGAAGTGGTCCTGTCCCCACTAGACAAAGAAATTGTAAGTCAAATGTTTATCCCGATGCTATTCAATGTGAGATGAGGGGTACCAAGGTGGATGAATGTATTGAAGCCACAACACATTTTCTGAGTCAGAGAAATTATTCATGTGGATGGTGGCTAAGTGAATTTTCAGGCTTAACGGCTCCAAATTAGGGAAGAAAAATTACTCACCTGAACATTGAAGAACTGCCGGGGTGTAACATCTGTGTAGGTTCCAAAAACTAGAATGATAAGAATCAGGGATGTTTACCACACTCTCATCACTCACCATATATTCTTATCATTTTACTGTATTTCAATTATAATACTGACAGATCTTAAAGGCAGATTCAGAAACTAGAAGTCATATTGGGGTGGCAAAGACACCCTACTGCATAGTACAGCAAAGAAGACATTGGGAGACTCTTGTCATCTAGGAGACGAAAAACAACAAACAGTAAACCATGACAAATTCCCTGAGAAACAACCAGAACAGACAATTTACAGTCTGAGGAACACAAGTCCTGAGCACCTGGGGTAACCATGAAACCGACAAGGCAGCCAAGCTGGGCTCACCTCTGTACTGGTAATGGTGGCTGCCTGTAATAGGGCGACGCCACAGCTTAAAGTGTTTCTTATCCATCACCATTTCCCATGGTGCCTTTTTGCCCCCTGAATCTTCATTTCCTTCTGTTTGGGATTTTGGTTCTGGAGGGTGGCGCTCAACCCCAGGGCTCTGAAACACAGCTGACATTTCCTCCAACCGTTTCATCTCATCAATGGACCTGGAAAGGAAAAAAACAATAGTTATGTTGCAGATGGTTGGAGTCAGCCCTGGGAAATAACATGTCCACACAAAGACTTGTAAAAGAATGGTGTGGGTTTAAAACAGTATAAAGTGTGAATAAAAATGTGAGTTCTCTCTCTAAGCATGTCCTCCAGTGAGGATTAAAATAATAAAATAAGACAGCCCTGGCTGGTGTGCTCAGTGGTTAAAGCATCGGCCTATGCACCAAAGGGTTGCAGGTTCAATTCTGACTCCAATATTCATTAACTAGCATATTGAATTACTGTCCCTATTTCTTAAACCTGTAAAGTGGGGCTAACAATAGTGCCTATCTCAAAGTTGATTGTAAAAATTAAATACACTTATATGTAAAGTGATTTGTACCTGGCACATAATTAGCCCACAAATGTTAACTATTAAGGTTTAGGACTGTCAAAGATCATTTAATACCCTTTGCCCTTTTTTATTGTTTTTTTTTTATTGGGTTCTTTATCTTCCTATTACGTTATGAGTATTTATATATATATTTCCTCTCCTCTTCAAAATTCATATACCATCCTTTTACAGTATACAATTTAGTGCTTTTTAATATAGTCATAAGGTTGTGCAACCATCACCATTAATTCCAGAACATTTTCATCACACCCGAAAGAAATCTATACCCATCAACAGTCACTTCCCATTCCTGCCTCCCCACAGCTCCTGGCAACCACTACTACTCTCTCTGACTTGCCTATTCTGGACATTTCATATAAATGGTATCCTACACTATGATTGCATGTGTCTTTTTTTTTTTTTTTTTTTTTACATCTAACCTATTTTCAAGGTTCATTCATGGTTTTATTCTTTTATGACTAAACTAGTGGCCCAGTACATGAAATTTGTGCACACTACTAAAAGGGAATTAGAGGAAATATTTTAATATTGCTATTTGCCCTTCCTCTATAACATAAGTGTCAGAGATGAAAGAAAATTAATAAGTGTATATGAAAATCTTCCTCCTGTCAGAGTCTGGGGCACGCCGCAGGACCCCGAGTCAAGTCCATGCCCACCCACGTGCAACTTGAAATCATGCGAGACCCAGAACCAGCTGACCCCACCCCCATTGGGCGAGATCCAGACCCGGCCGGCCCCACCCCCGTCAAGCCCCGCAGGGCAGGGGGCGCAGCCTCAGGTCCCCTGGCACACCCTCAAGTCTCTGGCCCCGCATCAGAATGGGGAGGGCGCGCGTGGCCTGAGATTCCCCCGTCAAGCCCCGCTGGGCCGGGAGCAAAGCCTCAGGTCCCCTGGCCCAGCGCTGGGGCAGAGGGTGCGGCCTGAGGTACACCATCAAGCCCCACTGGGCGGGGGACGCAGCCTCAGGTTCCCCGCCCCAGCCCAGCGCCACACAGCCTCAGGTCCCTGCTGATTGTTCATTATGGCTCATTACAGGAACCCTGACTCCGCTGTGGGCGCAGCCATCTTGTGTTACGGGAACCCTGCCTCCACTGTGGGTGCAGCCATCTTGTGATGGTGTGACAGAGTGGGGGTCAATTTGCATATTATCACTTACTCATTCATCGGATGACAGATTGTTTCCACCTTTTGGCTACTATAATATGGCTTTGAATATTTGTGTACGTTTTTGTCTAAATGTAGGTTTTTAGTGCTCTTGTGTAGATTACTAGGAATGGATTTGCTGGGTCATGTTTAACACTATTTTAATTTTCTGAGGAACTGCCAAATTATTTTTCAAAGCAGCTGCATCATTTTATATTCCCATCAACAATGTATGAGAGTTCCAAGTGCTTCACATCCTTGTCAACACTTGTCATTGTCCATCTTTTTGATCCCAGCAATCCTAAAGCATGTGAAATGGTAACTCATGTGGCCTTCAATTTGTATTTCCTTAATGACTAATGATGAGCATATTTTCATGTGCTTATTGGCCATCTGTGTCTCTTTGGAGAAATATCTATTGAAATATTTGCCTATTCTTAAATTGAGTTATCTTTTTATTGCTGTATTACAAGAGTTCTTTATATATTCTGGATACTAATTCCTTACCAGATATACAACTTACAAGTATTTTCTCTCATTCTGGGGGTTGTCTTTTCAATTTCTTGATAGTGACCTTTTATTCACAAAAGCTTAACTTTGATAAATTCCAGTTAATCTATTTTTCTCTGATTGCTTATGTTTTTGGAATTATATCACACCTTTGCCCAATCCAGAGTCTATAAGTCCCTATACTAGAGGCCCGGTGCATGAAATTTGGGGGGGAGGGGGGAGGGTCCTCTCAGCCCAGCCTGCACCCTTTCCAATCTGGGACCCCTCGAGGGATGTCCGACTGCCGGGATCGGGCCTAAACGGGCAGTCGGACATTCCTCTCACAATCCAGGACTGCTGGCTCCCAACTGCTCGCCTGCCTGCCTTCCTGATTGCCCCTAACCGCTTCTGCCTGCCAGCCTGATCACCCCCTAACCACTCCCCTGCAAGCCTGGTCACCCCTAACTGCCCTCCCCTGCAGGCCTGGTCCCCCCCCAACTGCCCTCAACTGCAGGCCTGGTCCCCTCCAACTGCTCTCCCCTGCAGGCCTGCCCCCCCCCCGCAACTGCCCTTCCCTGCAGGCCCAACCGCCCCCAACTTCCCTCCTGTGCCAGGCTGGTGACCTCTAACTGCCCTCCCCTGCAGGCCTGGTCCCTCCCAACTGCCCTCCCCTGCTGGCCTGATTGCCCACAACTGCCCTCCCCTGCTGGCCATCTTATGGCAGCCATCTTGTATCCACATGGGAGCAGGATCTTTGACCACATAGGGGCAGCTATGTTGTGTGTTGGAGTGATGGTCAATTTGCATATCACTTTTTTATTAGATAGGATTTTCTTCTTATAGTTTTAGTTTATATTTAGGTCTTTGATCACTGACTTAATTTTTGTGTATGATGTGAGGTAGGGGGGTCTAAATTCATTATTTTGTATGTGTATCTCCAGTTGTCCCAGTACCATCTGTTGAAGACTATTCTTTCCTCATTGAATTGTCTTGGTACCTTTGCTAAAAATTAATTCACCATAAACTTAAGGGCTTATTTTTAAACTCTCAATTTTTATTGCAAAAATTTTGGATTGCAGGCTTGATCCTCAGTAGGGGGCATGCAGGAGGCAGCTGATCAATGATTCTCTCTCATCACTGACGTGAGCTTTTTTGATTGAACATATTTTCATTTATTGTTTTTTTCTTTATTGTTGAAAGTGTTACCGATGCCCCCGTTTGTTTGTTGAGTCAAATGGAGTTCCATTTTTTATTTTTTGAGGAAACTCCATACTGTTTTTCCACAGTGGCTGCACACTGACCCCCTCTACCTCAACCCACCTCTCCCAGGCCTTCACCACTGTGTCCATATATACATACTAGAGGCCCAGTGCACAAAATTCGTGCACTCGGGTTGCGTGGGGGCCGTCAGCCCGGCCTGCGCCCTCTCGCAGTCCAGTTGCCCTCAAGGGATGTCTGACTGATGGCTTAGACCCACTCCCCACAGGGAGCAGCATCCTGGGAGACACTCCTGCCACCGCTGCTGTGCTTGCCAGCCCGGCTTCTAGCTGAGCAGCGCTCCCTCTGTGGGAGCACACTGACCACCAGGGGACAGCTCCTGTGTTTAGTGTCTGCCCCCTGGTGGTAGTGCGCATCATAGCGACCAGTTGTTCCACCGTTTGGTCGATTTGCATATTAGCCTTTTATTATATACTAGGGGCCCAGTGCACAAAATTCGTGCAGGGGGGGCGGGGAGTGTCCCTCAGCCCAGCCTGCACCCTCTCGAATATGGGACCCCTTGAGGGATGTCCAACCACCTGTTTAGGCCCGATCCCACCTAAACGGGCAGTCGGACATCCCTCTCACAATCCAGGACTGCTGGCTCCCAACCATTCGCCTGCCTCTACCTGACTGCCCCTAACTGCTTCTGCCTGCCAGCCTGATCACCCCCTAACCACTCCCCTGCCAGCCTGATTGATGCCTAACTGCTCCCCTGCCAGCCCCATTGCCCCTAACTGCCCTCCCCTGCCATCCTGGTCACCCCTAACTTCCCTGCCCGCTGGCCTGATTGCCCACAACTGCCCTCCCCTGCAAACCTGATCTCCCCCAACTGCCCTTTTCTGCTGGCCCGGTCACCCCTAACTGTCCTCCCCTGCAGGCCTGGTCCCTCCCAAACTGCCCTCTCCTGCAGGCCTGGGTCCCCCCACAACTGTCCTCCACTGCAGGCCTGGTCCCCCCCAATTGCCTTCCCCTGCAGGCCTGGTCCCCCTCAAATGCCCTCTCCTGCAGGCCTGGTTTCCCCAACTGCCCTCCCTTGCTGGCCTGGTCTCCCCCAACTGCCCTCCTCTGCTGGCCTGGTCACCCCTTACTGCCCACAACTGCCTCCCCTGCAGGCCATCTTGTGGCGGCCATCTTTGACCACTGGGGGCAGCCATCTTGTGTCTTGGAGTGATGGTCAATTTGCATATTACTCTTTTATTAGATAGGACTAGAGGTCTCATGCACGGGTGTGTGTGTGTCCCTCAGCCCAGCCTGCACCCTCTCCAATCTGGGATCCCTCTCACAATCCAGGACTGCTAGCTCCCAACTGCTTGCCTGTCTGCCTGCCTGATTCGCCCCTAACCGCTTCTGCTTGCCAGCCTGATCACCCCCTAACCACTCCCCTGCCAGCCCGATTGCCCCTAACTGCCCTCCTCTGCCGGCCTGGTGACCTCTAACTGCCCTCCCCTGCTGGCCCAGTAACCCCTAACTGCCCTCCCCTGCCGGCCTGGTCACCCCTAACTGCCCTCCCCTGAAGGCCTAATCGCCCACAACTGCCCTCCCCTGCCAGCCATCTTGTGTTCACATGGGGGCAGCCATCTTTGACCACATGGGGCAGCCATCTTGTGTGTTGGAGTGATGGCCAATTTGCATATCACTCTTTTATTAGATAGGATGATAGTTTCTCAAGTTACTCACTCCCCACCCACACTTTCCCTCTGAAATTCGTCAGTCTGTTCATTCCATGCTTCTATGTTTCTGGATCTAGTGTGTTCAATAGTTTATTTTGTTCATTTGATTCCACATATGAGGTCATGTGATACTTATTTTTCTCTGACTGGCTTATTTTGGTCCAGGTCCATCCATGCTGTCTCAAAGGATAATAATCCTTTCTTTTTTACTGCTGCATAGTACTCCATTGTGTAAATGTACCAAAGCTTTTTTATCCACTCATTTGCTGTGGGCACTTGAGCTGTTTCCAAATCTTAACTATTGTAAATTGCACTGCTATGAACATAGGGAGGGGTACATATATTCTTCTTGATTGGTGTTTCTGGTTTCTTAGGATATATTCCTAGAAGTGGAATCACTGGGTCAAATGGGAGTTTTTGCATTCCCACCAGCAAGTACTAGAGCTCCCTTTACTCCACATCCTCTCATCATTGATGTTTCTCTCTCTCCTCCTCTCCCTTCCTCTCTGAAATCACTAAAAATACTTATTAGTTTTTTTCCACAAAATAGCCTATGATTTTAACAGGAATTGTGTTGAATTTGGGTAGTATTGCCATCTTAACAATATTAAGTCTTCTAATTCATGAACATAGTATAGCTTTCCATTTATTTGTCTTTCAAAATGTCTTTCAATGATTTTGGTAGTTTTCACTATCATGCACTTTTGTTAAATTTATTCCTTAGATTTTATTCTTTTTTATATTAACTATAAATGAAATTGTTTTAATTTTATTTTTGGATTGTTCATTGCTAGTATATAGAAATACAATTTTTAAATATTGATCATGTATGTGTTAGGGGCAGAAATAGAATATTGGGGACTAGCTATAATTATAAGAAATATTAGTCATGCTCTGTTTACTGTGATTGTTCTGTTCTGATTAGAGAAAGAACATTCTAACCTGCCTGGGAGTTGTATGCCCTGGGACATGGGAACTAACATCGGAATGCAGTCCATCCTCCTTTCCCAAGACTGCTTATCATTATAGAAAGACTAGAGTCCCAGTGCACGAAATTCGTGCATGGGTAGGGTCCCTAGCAGCTGCTAGCCAGGGCCTCTTTTCCCCAGCTGCTGGCCGGGGCCTTCCTTCGTTCTGAGCCACCCACTGCTGGTCAGCGCATGTCATAGTGAATGATTAAACTCCCAGTCTCCTGGATGAACTCCTGAGGGGACACTTTGCATATTAGGCTTTTATGTATATACTAGAGGCCCAGTGCATGAGATTCATGCACTCATAGGGGACGCAGCCTGTGGGGCTCAGCCCGCTGTGGGAGCACCGCTCATCCCTGTCAGCCCAGCGGCTGTGGACCCGCCCTCTGAGCAGCTGCTCCCTGATCTGGCATCTTCCATGGACCTGGTCACCTCTCCAGGGGACCCGGTCAGGGCCGGGCCCAGGGACAATAGCACTGAGAGGTGGTGGAGTAGTCCTCAGTCCTGCAGTGGCCATGAACCCACCTCCCAGCCTCCGGGGTCAGCTCTGTGGGCGTCCAAAGGAAGCAGCAGGGAGTGAGGAGGAGGAGCCTGGGGCGAGGAGGCAATAATCGAAGCCCGATTTCCTGCACATCAGCCCAGGGTTTGCACTGGGAGCAGCCGCTCACCCAGGTCAGCCAAGCGGCGCTCCCACTGTGGTAGTACACTGACCACTAGGGGGCAGCTCCTGGTCATCAGTGTGCGTCACAGCGACTAGTCAACCAGTCGTTCTGCCATTCAGTCATTGGGCTTTTATTATATAGGATAGATTTACAACCTAGGGGCTGAAACAATCTAGTCCTGAAGTCCCCCCTTCCCTGTCCCCACCCTCAACCCCCAGCTCCTATATCCTGTAATCTGATCCTTGAGGCGCCCAGAGGCACCCGCCCACTGTGACCCTCCTCCCCCCAGCCAGCATTGTAATCTGTAACCATTATACCTTGCCTACTTTCCCATACCTGTAATTCTTACTTTCCCATGTAATCTTTGCCCTTCTACCCAATATAAGCAGCTGGCTAATGGGAGGGGTAGAGCAGATTTTTGTGGATGACCTGCTGCTCTCCCATACTGCTGGCATTATTGGAATAAACACTCATAGATGATTCAACCCTGTCTCTGCTTAATTGGCTCAAGTAGTGACAGGCAGCCTAGACCCATTCCATTGGTTGTCTGGTTACATATCCTGCAACCTTGGTGAACTCATTTATTAGCTCTAATAGGTTCCTGTGGATTCCTTAGGATTGTCTATAGGATGATCAGGTCAGCTTCAAATAAGAGATAGTATTACTACTTCTATTCCAATCTTGGTGCCTTTTAATTTCATTGTCTTGCCTGATTTCCCTGGCAAAAACGTGCAGTACAATGTTAAATAAAAGCTGTGAGAACACATTGTCTTGTTCCTGATCTTAGGGGGAGAGCTTTCAGTCTTTCACCATTCACTATGCAGTTAGCTAGCTGTGTTTTCCATAGATGCTCTTTATCAGCTTGAGGACGTTTCCTTCTTTTCTCTGTCAAATGTTTTTTTTTTAACATGGAAGGTTGGATTTTGTCAAATTTTTTTCCAGCATTTATTGAGATGATGTGGTTTTTGTCCTTTATTTTTTATTTTTTATTGTTGACAATATTACAGATGCCCTCTATTCTCCCTTAGTCTATTAACATAGTATATTAAATTGATTTTTAAATTTTTATTTATTTCTTCAACATATTTTTATTGATTTCAGAGAGGAAGGGAGAGGGAGAGAGAGATAGAAACATCAGTGATGAAAGAGAATCATTGATAGGCTGCCTCCCACAAACACCCCCACTGGGGATCAAGCCCACAACCCAGGCATGTGCCCCGATTGGGAATCGAACTGTGAGCTCCTGGTTCATAGGTCGATGCTCAACCACTGAGCAACACCAGCTGGGTTATTTATATATGATGAACTAACCTTGCTTTGCCTGGGTAAATCCCACTTGTTCATGTGTATAAAATCCTTTTTATATGCTGCTGGATTCATTTGTTACTATTTTGTACAAGCCTGCATAAAGCTTTAAAACATTCAAAACAATACTGTTACAGGATAGTGAAAAGCTAGGAAAATTCCATGGCACGTGGAATAGGGAAACTGAGACAGGCAAGTTTAACAAGGCCAAACAGTGTGGCATTTCGCAGCCAACTTGTAAATGTACAGCCCTTTATCTTCCCCAGCCAAGGACACTTGAGAGAAAATGGTTAAAAGCCTCCTTAAGAAGAGAAAGCAGGAAAGGACAGGGGAAGGGGAAAGAAAAAAAAGGGCAGTTTTTTGTCTCTATAACCCCCTAACAGGGAAGCCAGCAGTCTCAAGACGTGGTAAGATAAAATTGCCAGGTACTTCTCATGAATTCTGGGAAGGCCACAACAAGGTAAAAAAAAGATCATGAGAATTAATCTATACCAAGATATTCAACAGAGGAATCTGAAACCTATAGACAGGAGGGTATATACAGAAAGCCTGAAACCCCCACCCAACTCACTCTTCAGATTATCTGAGAAGCCATGCACACGTTATGTTGGATGATAGATTTGCTTGCCATGCTTCTTTAGCAAATTTGTTTGCTTTAATTGCTTCAATAAATTGGGTTTATCACAATTCAATCAGGATCTCATTTAAATTCATTTGTACTAGAATCGAAGTAGGGACAAGCCCTCTCCCTCTGACTTGGGGCTGTCCAACAATACATTTTCTGGGGTTTGGGCTGCCTGTTTATCACACTACTAGAGGCCCGGTGCACAAAATTCGTGCACGGAGGGGGGTTGTCCCTCAGCCCAGCCTGTACCCTCTCCAATCTGGGACCCCTCAAGGAATGTCCGACTGCCCGTTTAAGCCCGATCCCTGGGATCAGGCCTAAACGGGCAGTCGGACATCCCTCTCACAATCCAGGACTGCTGGCTCCCAACTGCTTGCCTGCCTGCCTTCCTGATTGCCCCTAACCGCTTCTGCCTGCCAGCCTGATCACCCCCTAACCATTCTGCTGCCAGCCTGTTTGCCCCCAACTTCCCTCCTCTGCCGGCCTGGTTACCCCTAACTGCCCTCTCCTGCAGGGTTGATCACCTCCAACTGCCCTCCCTTGCAGGCCTGGTCCTTCTCAACTGCCCTCCCTTGCAGGCCGGGTGCCTCCCAACTGCCCTCTCCTGCTGGCCATCTTGTGGTGGCCACCTTGTGTCCACATGGGGACAGGATCTTTGACCACATGGGGGCAGCTATATTGTGTGTTGCAGTGATGATCAATCTGTATATTACTCTTTTATTAGATAGGATAGAGGCCTGGTACAGGGGTAGGGGCCAGCTGGTTTGCCCTGAAGGGTGTCCCTGATCAGGGTGGGGTTCCCGTGGGGCGGCCTGAGCGAGGGGCTTGTGGTCGTTTGCAGGCCGGCCACGCCCCCTGGCTACCCTAAGCGGAGGCCCTGGTATCTGGAATTTATTTTCCTTCTACAATTGAAACTTTGTAGCCTGGAGCAGAGCCAAGCCTGGGGCTCCCTCCGAGGCCCGCAGCCATTTGTGTTGGGGTTATAATTGAAACTTTGTTGCCTTAAGCGGGTGGACCCAGCCAGGGTGTGTGGAAAGCTTTGCTTCCCCTGTTGCCGGCGGCAACCCTGGCCTGCTCTCTCAAGCTCCATTCTGCCGCCATTTGTTTGAATTTGTTTACCTTCTATAATTGAAACTTTGTAGCTTGAGTGGAGGCTTAGACCTGGCAAGAGCAGGCGGAAAGCTTGGCTTCCTCTGTTACCTAGGAAACCTTGCTCTCTGTGGCTGTAGCCATCTTGGTTTGGGTTAATTTGCATACTCGCTCTGATTGGATGGTGGGCGTGGCTTGTGGGCGTGGCTTGTGGGTGTGTCGTAGGTATGGTCAATTTGCATATTTGTCTATTATTAGATAGGATGTGACATTTTAAGACAGGCCAATAAGCCAGGACAAATGGAATAGAGAAACTGAGACAAAGCTGAACAAACTGACAGGGCAATTTACAGCAGATACAAGTCACCTCACTAGAAATAACATCTAGGCCTCAGATGTATTTCAGCTCCAGATCAAGAAAAGCAGCAAAGCCAGTTGTGATGACTGACAACCCCCTGCCCTGACTCTGACCAACCAGTGCAGACCACGACTCTGAAGGAGCACGCCTAGAAAACATGAATATTCCGTTGCAACCCTCCTCTGAGACCTCCCTAAGATTCCCACCAGTGAGAAAGAAAGAAAGCCTCAAGACAAAGGAGCCAGTGTGTGCTCTCCCTTGGGGGAGCACCTCCCCATTCCCTTTCTCCTCTTCTTTCCCCAAGGGCATGCATCTTCTGTGAGACTTGCAACCTAGGGAACAATGGGCAGTGGCAGCTTATTGCAGGCTAGACCCTTGAACCTGTTCCCAAGGTCCCCCTTTTCTCTGACTTCCCAGAGAGCTAGGGCAGCCCAGCCAAGGCTCTCCTGTTGCTTCTCCTATACTAAGCCCTTTCTTGTTTTACTGTCCCCAGCTTTAATAAATGTTCCCCCACAGTCATCTGGACTCGTCTTGTAAAATTTTTCCTGCACAAAGTAAAGAACCCACACACTACAGGCTGGCCCCTAGGCAGACTAGCCAAGGGCCAGGTCCCCTTTCCAGTAACAATTATGCATCATATATAAAATACAACAGAATAGGTTTTATTTATAGTATTTTATTTCTTAAAAATAATTGTGTATGTAACATTCATGTTACTCTTTAAATCTTTTTATATATCTGGGAGCATTTCATAATTTTTTAAAACATGGCTTGTATTTTCCCCTTAACCTTTAAATAGCAGACATGAAAGAAAAATGGTTGGCTATGTCATTTACAACTCTTCTGTGATTCAAGACTAAAAAAGATACCAACGACTGATCATGCCCCCCCCCCCCCTTTTTTCTCCTCTTCAACCTTCAAAAAAAATCCTCAAAAGTTCAAGATTAATTTCCAGGCAATTGACCATATACATTTACTTTCTACAGAAATATATCACATTATAATTAATTTATCTTTATATCTGCTTTCCTTACTAAACTATGAATTCCCTGATGGCTCAGAATCAGTCATTTGCATATTTGTATCCCCAGCTCCTAACAAGTGCGTGGTAAGCATTAGATGCTCAACAAATGTTTACTGAATAAATTGAACAAATAAATTAATATGAAAGCAGGCCTCAATAATTCAAATTCTTATTAAAGCCCTCTCTGCTTCCACCCGTAAAGTGAGGACATTATTTCCTGAAAGTTTCTAAAATTCCAATTCTCTGAATTACAAACTTAGATGAAAATATTTACAGAGGGAAATTTGTTATGACTGCCTGAAATCTTTTTCCATTTGGGGAATCAAAGAATAGGTGGGATGCAACCCCTTCTCTTTTAGAGCATAGCTCCTGATTTAAGTGAGGTTAGACATCTGAGACATCTGGTAGAGACTTTTGAATCTTGAGGAAATGAGAAAGGCATGGGATCATTTGGAGATTATTCTCAGTGATCCTGAGGGAGATGAGAGTGCAGTAGTGCAACCAAAACAAAATCAGCAACAATGCCCTAAGATTATTCCTATAGTTAGATGGTCTTGGCAGTTCTCTTGGTCAACCTGTTCTTTGGCATTCTTACCAATGTTTTGAATGACCTAATACCTTTCTGATTAATTCCTTTTTGTCTTAAGTTAACCAATATTGGTTCTTTGTTTGCAAACAAGAACCTTTTATTTATACTGTTGTTCTGATAAAAGGTTTAACCTGTAGGGAGCAACTATAGGGTTAAGCCTCAGACTGACCTGTTGGCAAAGCCACAAACAAGTCCCAGCTTAAAAATAATTAAGCTTGACCTTAAGAGCTCCCTAGATCCTTCCTAGGTAGCTAATGGGCTGTGGGAGGTGCAGCAAGTGCTGGCAAAACAAGTGAAACTCACAAGATCACTGTAACTATGGTGACCACTACCTTGTTTACCTCTGGCTATAAAATAAAGCCTCAGTTTGGGCTGGATCTCCCTCTGTGGCCTCAGCCAGGCATAGGAGATCCATCCAGCCCCAGCTTGTTCTCTTTGTCTGTCTTTTCTTTAATCCTTCACCACCACCCCTCAGGCTCACCGAACCCTTGGGCCCGCACATTAACCATTTTAGAAGTTTTAATTTGAATTAAAAGTTGCAAAATAGGATTGACTGCTACCACTGCAACCAGGTATAGAAATAGGGAAGGAACTCTTAGAGTAGGCAATAAGATCTTGCAAAGGAAAAAAACATAACCACAGCTAGGCTTGCTCAGAGAACAAGTCAGGCATCACATGGCCACTTTTCAGGACTAATAAAGCATCCTTTAATTAAAATAAACAACACTCCCAAACGTCATTCTTATCACATTATAAAGACAAGCAGGAATATCTTATTAAAAGTACATCAGAGGTTCACTAAATTACACAGTAATAGGGTTTTAAGAAAATTAAACTACAGAACTATAAGCTTAATGGCCTCCTAAGACTCCAGGTGGCACAGAGCTCTGACCTATATAATTGAAGTGGCCTTTTATTAAAATTATGAGACTTAAGTTCCTACAGGGGACAAGAAATGGCCTGTGAATAAATAACATTTATTCTCTGAATAGCACAATATGAATGCTGGAGCAAGATTGCATCAGGAAAAGGTAAATGATTACCTCCCCAGGTTCAACATCTCTGAAAGGTCTCAACTGCTAAATGCTGACATGACAGATCCAGGTGCACCAAGCCCTCAATACCCTGTATGCAAAGGAAGGAAAACCTCTCACTACATATATGTGTAGCCTGCTGTGCCAAATCTTATTTGGGCAGGATGGATGTCTACACCTTGTTATCTAAGAGACTTAAACAAGTAATAAGGACAAAAAAGATTATTCCAAAAATAGTAACAGAATCAGCAGATTAGTAAGAGGATCAAGGAAAGATAGTCAATGCTTCTTTCCTTTCTCCAAAACTAAAGTGGGCTCAATATTTGAGAAAGGCTGGACTGAGAGCTATGAAAATTGAAGGCATAAAACGGAAGAATAAGTATAACCATGGTTGGTTCATGTACGGGGTCCTGCCCTCAGTGTAGAGTTTGATACAAGGCTCAAAAATGACTCAAATGAAGCCAACCATTCATTAAGACAACTGACTCATTTCACATAATCCCATATTGTCAAATTCCATATTGTCAAAGTTAGAGACTTTTAAGTATAACTGTTATGGGACTCAGCTAGAAATAAAAGACATCAACTACTTCATTGCAATTCTGGGCCAACTGGCTAATGGTAAAATAGTGAAGACAATATAAAAAAGTTCAAGTAAGCTTTTATGTAGTTCTATAAGAAGGGTATGTCAATAAAATACCCTCAAGTGACAGTGGTTTAAAAAAAAAAATCATTTAAGCCAAAAGGACATTTTATTGATCATTTATCTAGTTAATAGCAAACTGAAAAGTATTCTGAACGCCCTGAAAGGCAAAAATGAGAACAAGTCAATTTTCTGTATGAAACTTTACTGGCAGTTATTTACTCAAATTTCTAGAGCGAAGAACTGTAATCTTTTTAAAAAGAGGGGAGGTTAATGGGAGATTTTCCCCTAGCCTTGCATATTTCTTAATTTCCTTCCTCTTTTTGTTCCTGCAATTTTTTCTTAATGTTTCAAAGTAATCAAAACTTACTATCGCCTGACCTGTATAGCTCAGTGGTTGAGTGTCGACCCATGAACCAAGAGGTCTCAGGTTCGATTACCAGTCAGGGGATATGCCCGGGTTGCAGGCTCAATCCCCGGTACAGGAGGCAGCCAATCTATGTTTCTCTCTCATCGATATTCCTATGTTTCTATCTCTTGCCCTTCCTTTCTCTTTAAAAATCCATCCATAGAAACACATTTTTAAAAAGTTAACTATTGTGTTTTTCCATAAGATTTGCCCTGGGCTCACAGAATTCAAGGTAGCACCAAAAATAGTAGTTGAATTATTTTGTTGGTTTAATTAAAGCTAAGTGGGTAAGAATACTAGACACCAAGCATTAAAAGCCTTGATTTCTATTTATTATTAAGATGATCTTAAACACAAAAGAATAGAAACCAAGGTTATTCTTTTTCATTCTGAGTAGAAACTCAAACAACATAAGAAAACACATGCCACTTTAAAGCACACATTCACAGAGATACCCTGCACACTCCATCACTGTTTAACCAAGACAGCAGCCATTGAATTAGTGTGTACCAGCTCAAGTTGGTACAGAAACAGCACAGAAGAGCTAAAGGCTGTGATTTAAGGACCATGGGACAATTATTCTCTTTTTCCATTAACAATGAAAGAAATGCACTTGTCCTGAGGCACATTCAACTGTGTTCCATGGAAGCTACCCAAAATCACCTCACCAGAACAAAAACCTAAGGTGTTCTAAGCTAGCTATGACAACCTCAGCAGTGCCTCTGTTAAAGCAAACACTAGGCAAAAGAAGTTAACCTGTACCCAGAATATTGTGTTAAATAATATATAAATATGACAAGTTATCAGAACAAAGATCTATGGAACTACTGCATATAGTTGAAGAGCATATTGTTTGCCTCCATATCAAGATAAAAAATATTTTTTTAAATCCTCAAAATGGGTAACTTGATCAAATTTTAAGCAAATGAATTCAAGCATGAACTGGACAATAAAGTGTAGATGAGGACCTTTACTATACCAACCCTGGAGAGGGTCAAAAGGCACCTTACGTGTTCTGACTGGCCCTCACCTAAGCTTAAGAAATTCTCAGGTGGGTCAACCCAGAGCAATACCTCTTTTAGGAGTTGGATTAGAACCAAGATTATTTCAACTGCCTCCCCCTTTCAGAAACAGTCAGAAGAGAGGGAAATGGAATGAATACTAGGCCTGGTCATCAGCTGGTCTGATCTTTCTGCTCCAGTGGATAGTTAACTACTAAATCCAAACATTTACAACTTTGATTTCCTATCTAATTTTCCCCTCTAACTCCTGCAAATGGGAAATCTACTAAACAGAGACTCCAGGTCATTTCTCCATAAAAACACAAGGAGTAAGCCAAAGAATGCCATCTGCCGCCTAGGCTCCAACACCATTCAACTCCCACCCCAAAACATCTTCCCTCTCTTTGTACCCAGGAGCACTTTTCTGGTCTTTCTCCTCTTTCCCAAAGAGACCCAACGGCAATTTCCCCACAAACTTCACCACTGTGGAACAAGTGTATTTCACCATCAAAAACAATATGAAAATTCAAACAGCTAATGGATAACTTCTCAATTTAAAAGTTTCCTTTTATTTCTTACACCTGAAACTGCTTCATTAGAAATGGCCAAGTAGCAAAAGAATACTAACAAAAAATAGGCAAACTACCAATCATGCTTTGGTATCTTAACTTTTTTGTGAATAAGACTATTTGTGGTTATGATTTTAAATTGCATGTATAAAACAGTCATCCTCCCTGCTAGGAAAAGAATTACCAATTCTTAAGGTAAACTTGCAATACCCACAACTCACAGTGTTGCACAAATATGCCTGGCACCTGGGCGCTACATCTCCAAACAGGCCACAATATTAACCTTAATTATTTCCATTTCTAACCAAACTAAAATTGTGAAATAACAAGAAATATCTGGGATAAGTAGATTTGTGTGGGATTTACGGCGGGAAGGGGGGCCGGGCTGTTCCAGGTTCCTGAAATCAGTTTCATAGTTCAAGGGGCACAGTGTATGTGGTGGGGAGAGAGAACAGTTTAAGAATATCTGTTAAAAAGAAAATACAGAGACAATGTAAAGCAAGAGCTGAAGTAAAGGCTTCTCTAGGCTATTACTTGAAAATTATAAGGACTTCGATTTCAAGTCACAGGTTGACAAATTCAGTCAATGACACGCACTTTTCACGCAGAGGTTTAATAGAGAGCACAATTTCAGAGCTAATGAAATAGTACTCTCAAAGTCCTAGTTACAGTAGTAAAATACTGACCTAATTCTTATAGGTTAGTGTCTGGACTACTGGTTTGTGACAGGAGGGCAAAATCATTTCCAGCTTCATCATTCTCCCACAAAAGTCACAATGAGGAGAGCTCTCCTGGCACTTCTGACCAAGTCCCACTTTGAATGAAGTCACTTGGTGAACTGCATGTCTATCCCCTTGCGTCAGATTTGAAACCTTCTTGAATTTGCACCTGTCTGGGTGTGTTCAAGATTAGGCGAACGATGGCCGCAAGTAAGAGCCTTAAACATCTATTATTTGTTGCTCCCCATTCCAAGTCTCTCTCTACATTAACCTACACGACCTGCTATTTCCAGCCGGACCAATAAAATTAACAGAGGAAATTAAAAGCAACAACAACAACAACAGGGATTGCTTAAACAGGAGCCAGCTACTGCACCACCGCTTCAAGGACTACCGGGTGCGGCCCCAGGTTCAAGGTCCCGCCCTACCATCCGGGGCCGCGCCACCCCCCCATCCCCCCCGAAAGCAGGGCCTACCTCTGCAGCTCCTCCTCCTTGATCCGCTCCTCGTCCCAAACGAAGCCCGCAACCGCCGCCATCACAGCCGAGACATGGCCAGCACGGCCCCGCAGCCGGCGCCACAGGCGGCCCAGGAGGACCAGCCGCGCACTCTCCGAGTAGAGGCGGCCGTAGAGCTGCGCGATCTGCTGCGCGCGACGCACGCGCAGGCCCGTCACGAAGCGGCACTGATTGGCCAGCAGGGCGAGCAGGCCACCGCCCCGCGGCACGGCGCCTGCAGCCACCACCGCTGCCGCTGCAGCCGCTGCTCCCACCAGCCGCCGCGGGAACATGCCGCCAGCCGGACACCCTGGACGGAGGAACGAGTCTTCGCGGTCCCGGCGGGCTCCTGCCGACGCTCCTAGTTGGTCAACGCCAAGCCTGTCATGTCTCTCAGCAGCAGCCGGTGAGGAGGGGTCCACTTTGAGGAGGTGGCCTGTGACCGCTGCAGGAAGCGGACGTGGGCCGGGGATGGGAACTTGGCGGGCAGCGGGCACCAGCCTCTTCAGTGTTCTCACGCCGGCTACAGGGGCTGCAGTGCGGAGCGTGCGGGAAGCAGCGAGGCAGACGACTAGATCCCAGGCATTCCTCACCCGCCACACACGCGGCCCACCTACAACCTACTAGCCTCTCTGCAGCCCGGGCTCTAATTGGGCGCCGCCCGGACTCCTCGCTGCTGATTGGCCGCACCAACTGCTCATAACCGTTCTTTCCCGCCCCTTCGCGCACGCGCTGGGGACCCTATCTAGCAAGGTAGGTGGCGCAGCAGTGGGAACTAGTCAAGGGCGCCCCGAGATTGACCGTCGGGCCCCGCCGCCGCCGCCATTTTTGGGCTGCCGACCCCGCCCCGCGGAGGAAGGGGTGTGGCCAGATGCCATCGGAATCCAGGGCGGTGTTGCGTAGCCGCACTCACTAATTTGAGGTTTGGGTGGGATGGGGACTTGGCTTGCCTCCCTGGAGGCTCTGGGGGCATTCGATTAGTGGGGGTGTTGAGTTAGTTGCGGTAGTGTGGCCTGGCGGCAGTTGCCATCACACCATTCTCGGCCTCCCCTTTTTGGTTGTCCCCGAATATCTGGGACACGGAGACAGTTCCCCGGGGTCGGAGTCTGCGCACCCGTCTAATCTTTGCAAATCAGGGAGGACAGCCTTAAAGCCCGACACTTTTTGGAGAGCCACGTGGACAGGTGGCCCGTCTAAGTCTGGAAAAGCGGTAGCCCTTTGGAGTTAGTTGCATTTACCCTGGGTCGGGGAGTACCTGCCCCTCTCCTTGTGACCCAAAGGTACCAGCTTGAGGGGGTGAACAGGTTTCCTAAAACCTACTTTGCAGCTCTCATGAAAAGCCTGACTAAATGATCTCCAAGGGCATTCAATGACTACTCTGTCGCTAACCTTATAAAAATGAAGCTGCTGAGTGTCCAATAGGAAAACCTTACACTAAATTGTTTCTGGGTTTTTTCCACTTATATAAAGTACCTTGTAGACAGACAAAATGTCGAGAAGGACATCTTGATGTTAAAGGGACTGTGCTCATTCCAAGGTAATGCATTAGAAATTTTTCTCTTACTCTATCTAGTGGAGCAATTTTAGATGTTTTTAATAAAATACGTTTTTCGAAAAAGAAAATCATGCTTTACTGGGAGCTGAAATTTATATCTATCCTATCCAGACTGTCTGGTTTTACTCTGGGGGTTGGTATTGATGTTTATTTTCCCTTGAAAACAGGTAAGGAGAAAGGGATATGTAACAGAAAGTAGTATTTGACACTATGTTGAGCCAGGCTTTTTCTCAGCGATGGTAAGATGGCCAGGAGGGGGCAGTTGGCAGAAAGGTTGAACTTGCCTACTGTCCTGCTTCCCATGATTAAAAGAAGCTTAGCACTTATGCTTGGTCTTTTTGTTGTGTTCCTGTTTTTAATTTGTTTTGTTTATCGAAATGAGCCCCTCCAATCCCTCCATTTTCCTCCATCTCTACTGCCTCTTTCTCTTAGTACATAAACACAACCAAGCCCATCATCAAATATCTTTGAAAAAAATGAGGCTTTAACTCTTCTGTCCAGATACCACCCCCTTCTCTTTTCTTTCACAGCTCTGATTTTGTTTTTAAAAGGATAGCATAAATATACTTGCTGTCTCCATTTCTGCATCTACCGACCACTTCTTCCTCCTTAGAATTTTAAATGTTCATATCTTCTATACCATTTTCTCAAACACTTTTTTGTTTAGACCCTAACAGTACTCTCTAGCCCAACCTCACAATCCATTGCAACAAGCTTGCTTGTGTATTCCAGAACAATATTGAAAAACGTAATTCCCTTTGTATATTTTTAAGTTGATCCAAAGTACTTCATCATGAGCTCGTCTTATTTAAGTTAGGTTCTGCCTATTAGATTACCAAAACATAAAGTTGAGTAGGCCCAAAAATAACCCATAGTAAGACAGAAGTGGTACATCCAGAATTGGGCATGAGTAGGGCCAGGGGTACTGATAAGCTACACAGCAGATGCCCTAGACATCCATATCACCTACCATTTTGCTCCAACACCTCTCCCTTAGCTCACACATAAGACTGCATAAGAGATGGGTCTCTTTATGACCAGCTGACCAAGGAGGGGAAAAAAAGCAAAGCTTAATTTACTGATATGTCTGAATGGTATGTGGGTACAAGTCAAAAATGAATGATGGCTATACTGTAGCTCCACTCTGGGGTGATCTTGAAAGACAGTAGCAAGGGAAATTCTCCCAATGGATAAATTTTCTCATTGGTATACCTGGTCATTCACTTGGCATGGACAGAAGTGTAGCCAAGGTTAGAATACATACCAACTCATGTCACTAGCTGTTGGCTTGGCTGGTTGACCAGGTTCTGGGAGGAGAAAGATTAGAATATCAAAGATGAGGACTTGCCTAACTGGTTTGGCTCAGTGGATAGAGCCTCGACCTGTGGACTCAAGGGTCCAAGGTTTTATTCCGGTCAAGGGCATGTACCTTGGTTGCGGGCAAACCCCCAGTAGGGGGTGTGCAGGAAGCAGCTGATTGATGTTTCTCTCTCATCGATGTTTCTTACTCTCTCTTCGTCTCCCTTCCTCTCTGTAAAAATCAATAAAATATATTTTTTAAAAAAAAGATGAGAGCTGGGTGGATGGACTATGTGGGTGGGAAAGAAATGTGTGGATGCCCTCCAGATGCATCTTCATGAAAGAGGCATTGAACAGCTAAGTAGAATGACTCACCAATTAATGTCAGATGCTACTGGCCATCTCATCACTGGCACAATGGGAACATGAATGGAGTAGCCATGGTGGCAGAGATGGGAGCCATACATTGACCCCAGAGCATGGGCTCCATTCACAAAGGCTGAAAGAGATCCTGCCATTGCTGAATGTCCAACCTGCCAGCAACAAATTCAGTGCTGCCCTTTCCCCCCTCCCCTCCCCACCCTCCTCAAAAAATAGCTGTCTTCCTCTAGGAGAGCAACCAGCCATTTAATGACAAGATGACTACATCGGATACCATCCATCCTGGAAATGGCAGCAATTTATTTTGACTGCAGGTATCACATTCTGGATATGGTTTGCTTTTTCTGCCTGTAGGGCCTCAGCCAGCACCACTATCTTGTGTTTTCTGAACGTCTGACCCATTGGTAGATCCCACATAACATCATATCAGACCAAAGGACCCCTTACACAGCAAAGGAGTCATGACAGTGGGAGAAGACCATGGGATCCACTAGCCCTATCTCATTCTGTACCATCCAGAAGATCCAGCCTGAACAGAGAGAAGGAATGGCCTGTGAAGGCATAGCTGGGCTGCCAGCACAGAAATGCTACCATCTAAGGATGGGGCACCATCTTCCAGGACACAGTGTATACCAGCGGTTGCCAAACTTTCGGACTTCACGGACCACTAAATTCATAATTTTAAATCCCGCGGACCACTAATATGATTTTTTTAAAAGATAAATACATTTGTAAAATGATCAGAGAACTTCCATTTTATTAATATGAAATGCACCTATTTAATATAACAACATTATACTTATTTAATCAACAAAATCTTCAGAGGTTGTTTAATTGTAACAAATTTATTAAAGTAAGTTTAATTTTTATGAAATAGTTGAAGCTTATTTAAGTATTATAGATTTTATAGTGATATTTGCCCCTGTTTGCTTGAAATAAGTTTATGGATTTTTGACTCCAATGACATTACTGCAAGACGGAGAGCTGTATTTATTTCAAGCTGAGACCGGTTCTGAGTTTTAATTGCTGTGACAGATGAAAATGTTTTTTCACACAAATATGTTGTTGAAAATTGAATCAAAATTTTCATTGCTTTTTCACTCAGCAATGGGTATTCACTTTTAATGGAGATCCAAAAATGAGGTCTTGATAAGGATGACTGGAATTTAGCTTTGAGACTGTTATCAAGTGATAGATTGATGAGGCTTTCTTTTTCATTCACGTTTAAATTGCTATCTTCAATGTTTGCTGCAAATGTATCTATTATCCACATATTGCCATGTCTGGGATCTTCTTTCTTTGGGTAATAATGACTAAAAGATTCTGTGAGTGATTGTAAGTGCTGTTGAACAAGGGTTACTAATACCACCTGCCGGTTGAGATCCTTCTCTCTCATATATTCATCAAAGTTTGAAAACATTTGCAGATCTTCAGCCAACCACATTTGCCATAGTAATATTTTCTTTTGAAAAGCATCCATTTTACCTCGTAGTGTGAACACGTCCTTAAGTTGTCCTTGCAAGGATATGTTTAGTTCATTTAATAGCGAAAAAATATCTGCCAGGTATGCAAGCTTGGCTACCCGCTCATCGTCAGAGAAGAGTTCCTATAATTTCGGATTATTTTGCCACTGGAAAAATATTTTGACTTCTTCATGCAGAGCGAATAGTTGGGTTAGTATCTTGCCCCTCGACAGCCATCTCACCTCAGCGTGAAGAAGGTGAGTATACTGGGAACCCATTTCTTCGCAAAGTGCCTCAAATATTCGAGAATTGAGCGCTTTGTGTCGAATTTCATTTATAATTTTAATAACATCTGATAGTACTTCGTGTAGTTCTGGGGACATTTTTTTCACTGCAAGTTGCTCACGATGTATAATGTATAGACAAAATGTCTCGGTGACAAACATTTTTCATCTTTGCAACAATTCCTGAGTCCAGTCATGTTTGTGGCACCATCTGTACATATCCCAGTACATTTTTTCCATTCAGTTCCGTGTTCCAGGAAATTCTATTAAGTGCTTCAAAAATCTCAGAGCTAGTTGTTCCACCTGGCAGCTTGAGCAAACAAAATAGTTCTTCCTGTAACTCTCCTTTGCACTCAACCCTCACAAAACAAAGGAGAAGTGTCTTGTTACTTACATCCATTGTTTTGTCAAGTTGAATTGAATAAAATGGTTAATTTTTCACCATTTTTATAACTTGATTTTTAATACCTTCAGCCATGTCTTCAATTCTGTATTTGACAGTGTTAGCGGACATAGGAATTGCTTTCAGTTTCTGGACCGCCTGCTTTCCCAAAACCTCTTCACTGGCTTGTGACATACAAGGCTTATTAATTAATTCTTCTCCAGTTGTATACAGTTTTTTATTTTTCTCGATCTGAAGTACTATCAGATAAGAAGCTTTTAATAAGGATTTATCTCCAACAGTCATTTTTGTTAGAGCAGTTACTTGCTTTTGCATATTTTCGCACATTCTTTGAAAATATTCAAGTGGTTTTTTAGCAAAATCCGGGTGTTTTGATTGCAAGTGTCTTTTGAGTTTCAAAGGTTTCATGGCATCATTGGATAAACTCTCAGAACACACAACCAAAGCTCACTACCAGGTCCTTGAACAAATCCAAATTTCAAGTAGTTTGAATCATATTTTCTTGATACTTTGAGTTTTTTCTTCTCTCCGCCTCAAGTTCGAATATTCTTCCTAATGGTGCCTGACGAGGACTGTGGAGACTCTGATTCATTGATCAGCTCAGGGTTAAGTGAAGTATACATAATTACTATTGTTACTATTATCATTAGTTACATTATCTTTTGTATTATTAAAGAAATGAAAAATATTTCTTTGCTTTTTTTCACTCATTATGGGTTTATTTCATTCGAATCTAAAACCAAACAAGAAATGATAGTTTAATTAAAGTCAAACTGTTTGATGCCATTAAACATAACAGTTAAAGAAAACACACAGTTACATACAATACACAAATAAAACAATTGGATGAGAATCAGTAATCGCCGAGCGGGTGACTGCTGTAATGGTCGAAACAATACTGAAGCCGTTTGCACCTCTCTTGTTTCCCGCTCTCTAGTTACTGGAAAGGAGAATTCACAAAATGTACTAGACTCGAGTACATTTTGTGAATTTAATACAATGTAAAGGCGAAAATTGTCCTTCAGTCAGAATATAAGAATTTCTTAGAATATTTGTTTTATTATTTATTAGGATTAATAAAACATAAAAAATGCAAAAAATGTCCAAATTTTTCTACAGACCACCAAAATTTTCTCGTGGACCACCGGTTGGTGACCACTGGTGTATACTCGATCAACAATCAATACGGTGCTATGTCCCCAAGAAGAATGGATAGGTCCAGGGACCAAGGGGTGGAAGTAGGAGTGGCTCCTCTTGCCATTAACCCAATGATCCCACTGCGGGTATTTCTGTCACCACAACTCTGAGCTTTGAGGGGTTTGAAGCCCTGTTCCCAAAAAAGGAAATATTTCCATTAGAGGATAAGAGCAAAAGCCCTATTGAACTTTAATTTACACTTGCCACCAGGCACTTTGAACTCATGTCAAGGGACCAGCAGGCAAGAAAGGTGAGGCACCGTCCTGGAAGGAACAATTGACCCTGCTCATCAGCAAGAGCTAGGGCTTTGGTTACACAATGGAGCAAAAAAGATGTTTGGCACCCAGATGACCCAGTTGGGTGTCTGTTACACCCTTGCTCAGTTTTAATGGTAAGTAGACAAGTACAGCAGCCCTGGCCTGAAAATGGTATGTGACCAGAGGCTCAGCAGAGATCCTTCCTGAGCGGGAGAAGAATCTAAAATGGCCCTGGCCAGTTTGGCTCAGTGGATGAGTGTCGGCCTGTGCACTGAAGTGCGCCAGGTTCAGATCCTGTCAAGAGCACATGCCTAGGTTGCGGGCTTGATCCCCAGTAGGGGGCATTTAGGAGGCAGCCAATCAATGATTCATCATTGATGTTTCTAGCTCTCCCTCTCCCTCTCTGAAATCAATAAAAATACATTTTTTAAGAAATAATCTAGCCGAAACCGGTTTGGCTCAGTGGATAGAGCGTCAGCCTGCGGACTGAAAGGTCCCAGGTTCGATTCCGGTCAAGGGCATGTACCTTGGTTGCGGGCACATCCCCAGTAGGGAGTGTGCAGGAGGCAGCTGATCGATGTTTCTCTATCATCGATGTTTCTAACTCTATCCCTCTTTCTTCCTCTCTGTAAAAAATCAATAAAATATATTTTTTTAAAAAGAAAACTATTTTAAAAAATAATCTAAAATGGGTAGTAGAGGAGGAAGATGACTATTATCATTTGGGGCTTCAAGACCAGCTGCAGAGGTTCGGACTGTGGTTTGTCCCATTAACCATCACTTTCCTCCAGGAAAAGTAGAGCTGCTCCCAGAATTTATACAAAGAAGTGACTCTTGAGTAGCAAAGGAGTAATGGACAACATGATAAACGATCTAGGTCTACCTTCATAACTAAAAGTAGTTGCTGGAACTGTTGCTGGCTAACAGCCCTCTTCGGGAATTTACCCCAAGTGAAGAGAGCTACCTAACCCAAGGTCACGCTCTCCTTTCTGGGGACAGCAAGCATTCAAAGTGGCTGAAGCTGAGGTATAAAGACTGTCCCTCAGGACAACTCAAAAGGCCCTCTCAATGGGGTCAGCTGAGGCCTTTGTGGAGAGTATACCCCGCCTTCTCCCTCTGACCCAAGGCTGCTTCCTTCCCTTCCTCCATAGGTGATGAACCTGAGAGCAACCCCAATACCATCTCAAAGTCAGCTGTCTGGGGAACCCAACCTGCAACGGACTGTCGTTGAGCTCAATAGAGTATGCCTGTTCAGAGAAGTTGTATTGAGGTTTAGGTCATGGGCTCTCCATCTCTGCCCAGGAAGTGCTGGGGGCACTGCACACTCCCCTCTGCAGCCAGCCTTCTCCGCTGTCCCTCCACAGATATCCTTGCCCTCTGTCCTGCCCTTCCTCGTGGCTTGCAGGTGAGATGACTGGACATCATCTCTCCCAGTTTGGGAACCTGGCAGAGTGAAGAAGCACCAATTAGCAGTGTTGTATGTAGAAATTTCTCTGCAAGTACCGCTTCAATGGTCAGGCCACAAGGCAGCGATAATTGCCTTTCCTTTTCTTCAAAGTGATATATAACCCAAAGCTCTATTCAGAATGGAAAGTGTTTACAATGTCCATCCAGTTACTAATCAGTGTGTGAATCTCTTCATAGCAGGCAATTTCCCCCTGATTTATAATCTAAAACAATTCATGAAAGCATCCGGGTTTGTCATCAAGGATGCAGCTGCATATAGGTCAACGCTTCTCAGAACCAGATGAAAATTCCCAGTGAGAATCTTCTTCAGGCAGCCTCCACCAACCCTGCTCGGGGAGTAAGGCTTCCCTGCCTCCTATAGGCAAGAATTTTCCCAAGTGGACAGTGAAAGGCCTAGAGCTCGGAATGAATTAATGAGATTCCTACTCCTTCCTTCCTTCCTCCCTCCCTCCCTCCCTCCCTTCCTTCCTTTCTTCCTTCCAGTCAGCGCTTTGCGGCTCAGCTTTGGTTACTATCTGTCTCCAGCCTGGCCCAGTGCACAATGAGAAGAAGCCAAACAGCAGGGGCTGCTGCACCTGAAGATAGACTGGCTTGTTGCAAGGTAGCAGGTGCAGAGGAACCAAGCCAGCTGGAGCTGGGAGAGTATCTTAGGGTTCGGAGATGCAAAACCATGTGCCAGCAACTCAGAACCCAAACACCAGGGTGTAGAGGTTCTGCATATAGCAGCCCAGGCCGGAGGCAAGTAGGAGGATGGTCATTAGAGCCTTGAGACAAAGGTAGGACCACAGTGGGGTGACAAGAAGCTGCATGTAAGAGTGTTAGCCTGAACACTCTCAATCCCTCCTGCTTAGGACCTAGGTAGACCCATCTTAAATGCCACCTTTTAGAAACCTTTGGAAACCTGACCTGTTGCCTTCTGCATGCAAGGAGCTCCAATAGGGGTAATACTCCTGTCCTCTCGCTGCTCAGGAAAAGTAAAAGATGACCACTCTGGTGATGGAGATGGAAAACTGGTCATGCATGGGCCAGCTCCTTCCTCTTGTGTGAGCTGCCTGCAAGGTACAGAATCCCACTGCTCTTGCTGCAGTGGGCTCTATGACTACAGGAGCAGGGCAGCAGCTGGGGGGCTTTCTCTAGGTAGGGTGGTCAGCCTCATGGGATCTGTATTAGCCCAAACAAACCTAACACTATGTACTCCTGCCCAGCCTCTCTTTCAATAATACATTTTTGGACCCTGCTGCCACTCCATTGTTTCTAGAGACCCTAGAATCGCTTTCCTGATCCCTTCAGTCTTGCCCTTTGAGTTCCCACTGTATGTTTTGTGGATTTTTTTTGTTTTGTTTTGGTTTTGGTGTATATCCACTATGACATTTAATTATTTGGGCAACTGCCTTTTATCTCCTTCCCTCACTAGTTGAAATCTAAGAGAAGACACTCTGATACCAGCTGGGTAAACAAAAACTGAAGAGAAAGACCTGGGAAAAAACAGTGCTAGTGCCCTATGATGGGGCTGGAAACACACCTATCAGGAACACGACAGGAGCCTAACCCTACGGGGGAGGGGACAGGTTAGGATGAAGGATGGCCTCAAGCCCAGAGTCTTCTCCATTTCTGGGAGACATTTGCATTTCAGCCACTCAGCATCCATCCTCCCTCCCTCTGGTAAAAGTACTTCGCTTTCCTTTTCCTGGAACCTTCCCTCCCGCCTCATCCACATAGTTGACAAGTGACCCTAGGCCTGGCCACTCAGGGCACTGAATTGTCCTCAGGAACAAGGTCCATCCTAGGCTAGCCAAATCAGAATGAACCCTGGAACATTTGTAAACTGCAAGGAAAGAGCCTTGTTTTCTGTTGAATTTGGTGCTCAGAGGAGAGCCTGAGGCTAAGCGGCTCCCTCACTGCCACTAGGGAAGAGCCTGGTTGGGAAGTGGAGCAATTTTTTTAAAAATATATTTTATTGATTTTTTACAGAGAGGAAGGGAGAGGGATAAAGAGTCAGAAACATTGATGAGAGAGAACATTGATCAGCCGCCTCCTGCACACCACCCACTGGGGATGTGCCCGCAACCAAGGTACATGCCCTTGACCGGAATCGAACCTGGGACCCTTCAGTCCGCAGGCCAAGGCTCTATCCACTGAGCCAAACCGGTCAGGGCGAGCAATTTATATATATATATATATATTTTTTTATTGATTTCAGAGAGGAAGAGAGAGGGAGAGAGAGAGAAAGAAACATCAATGATGAGAGAGAACCATTGATCGGCTGCCTCCTGCATGCCCCCAACCGGGCATCTAGCCTGCAACCCGGAATCAAATCTGGGACCCTTCAATCCGCAGGCTGAGGCTCTATCCACTGAGTCAAACCAGCTAGGGCAGGAAGTGGAGCAACTTATACCTCAGTGCTGGGAGGTGGGGACAGTTATCTCCACCTACAGCACTAGGTCACACAGCTAGGAGATGGGAGTGTCCTCACATCAGTGCTGGGAGCTGGGACAACCAGCTCCCACCTACAGCTAGGGGCTGGAAGTGTAGAATTTGATCTCTTGTCTGGGGGACTTTTGAGCTTTCCTGCTTAGCCACCTTCTCATAAGGGGTTTGCCCTCAGTCTGTGTCTCTTCATAGGACACTGGTCCACAACTGCAGCTACTGCATGTTCTACCACAAAATGCTGGGCCTCAGCGAGGCCCCTCCCAGCTGCCTCCTGGGCAATGGCCAATTGTCCACATAGACTGGTCTGTTATGCAGAATGGCTAGAGGGAGCATACGTGGGCAAATGGCCAGCCCTGATGGCCCACATCAGAGATGGCTGGTCTTGCTCCTTGTAGAAGCTGGCTGAATGTGAGGTACCAGTAGCCCATAATTCACACTCTGTGTGAATTACATAGAGCTTATCTTCCCATGGAACGGGTGGGGAATGTCCAGCCTGCGTGTCATATGGCCCTGCCAAGGCATTAGGGGTGAGTTAATTAAATGATCAAATATAGCAGACTAGTTTTTAAGTTGATAATTTTGTATGGCCTGTGAATGATGTTATAAATATCCAAATGGCCCTTGGCCGAAAAAAAGTTCCCTACCTCTGCCATAGAGGCTACAAATTTGAGTAGGAAAATCATTTAACCAGGGCTTACAAGGGACTTTAAGGCTTTAAAATACCTGGACCTGTTCTCAGGCCACCCTTCTGCCCTGAGTTCCCAAGGAGAAAGTGTTTTTGTAAATATTGAATTGAACTTCTTACCTGTCCTTATTCTTTAAGACTCATTTTCTTTTTTAACTTTAAATACTTTTTCTTTTTATAAAATATGTTTTTAATGATTTTAGAGAGAGAGGAAGGAAGAGAAATAGAGAGATAGAAACATCGATGAGAAACATTGATTGGCTGGCTCTTGCACACCCCCTACCGGGGATCGAGCCCGCAACCCAGACATGTGCCCTGACCAGGACTCGAACTGGTGACCTCTTGGTTCATGGGTCGACGTTTAACCACTGAGCAACACTGGCCGGGCATTTTTTATTTTTCAATTACAGTTTTGAAGCTCTCTGAGAAGTCACTCTGGATTCCTTGGGCATGATCAGGTGCCTGTGGGTGTCTTCAAGGGCTCTTGCTCCATCTCAGCTCCTACTGTGGCTTTCTTCCCACCAGGACTCTCAGTACCCAGCACAGTGCCCACTGCAGCAGACCCAACATGTGATTGTTGAAAAAATAAAGGCATGCATGAAAATGAATATAGTAAAAGCATAATTTTTGGCTAAGAGCCCACATTTTATTTGATGCATCATGACATCTAGTGGTGACTAGTGTCCACCATGAACCCAACAAAATCAGCTTAACTCCAGCGGTCATTTCCTTTTGTTCCAGCAAGGGCCTTCTGAGTGCCAGCTATGAGCCAGGGACCGTGTGGGTACATGGGGACACTCGGATGCCTTGGTCAGTACCAATCCTCAAGGGGCTTTAGGCCAGAAGCATGGACTGCTGCTCACCGGCATAGCCAGCATTGGCACTAATACCACACCATGGTAGGGAGAAGGGAAGGACACGTGGGCTCTAATGGTCATGAAATCGGCGTGGAGAAGAGTGACTTCTGAGGGCAGTGGAAACTCTATTACATGAGCTACCTCAACACCATCCTGTTTGTCATTCCCTTAAAGGAAACTTGGGGGTTCCCATTCTATTTCTGGCTTCAGCCAACATTCCTGGGAAGCTCACACCTGAAGCCATCCTGGATTCCTTTATTCCTGATCCTCTGAGCAGAGAGGATGCTGGGAGGGAGGTTCAGAGAGGACCCAGCCCTGCTTTTTAGCCTCTGTTTTCTCCAGCTTCTTTTTTCTCTACCTTTCTAACCAAGACTTTAAAAATAAATCCTAATTGGATAACCACTTGGGAAGCAAAAATAGAGTTGGGTCTCTTATACTAAAACTAGAGGCCCAATGCACGAAATTCGTGCATGGGTAGGATCCCTAGGCCTGGCCAGCGATCAGGGCCCCCACTGGCACCTGCCTTGGCTGGCCTGGTGCCACCTGCTCACTGGCCCCGCCACCACTGCCTGTTGCCTCCATCTGCGGGAGGCGACCAGCAGGGCGATTGAGGGGCCCCACTGGCACCTGCCTTGGCTGGCCTGGGGCTTGCAGGCTAGGGGAAGCTCCTGCATTGAGTGTCTGCCCCCTAGTGGTCAGTGTGTGTCATAGCGACCCATGGTTCCACTGGTCGTAATGCCATTTGGTCAATTTGCAATTAGGCTTTTATTATATAGGATTATAACAGAATGAAAGAAGATAAAAAGACTAAAATACCAGGGGGGGGGGACATAGATGGCTTTTTAAAAAAATCTGTGCAACCAGATATTTAAAGGAAAACACTGAAACATTTAACACTGTAACACTTCTATATGACAAAAATGAAATAAAACAAAAATAAACAACTTAAAAACAGATAACCAGAGGAAAAAATACAAGTAAACACATGACAAAATGCTAGTACCCTTAATATGCAAAGAACAATTACAAATTTTAAAAAAGAAAATACCTCAATAAAAATGGGTAAAAAAACAGGTAATTTTTCAGTCATACAAATGGCCAATTATATGAAAAATAAAACTGCTTGCCTTACAGTGAGTGCAGTTATATTTCAATGACATTCATCTCATTCTGCCACTTTTTCCAAAGCTCCTATTTTAACCATCACCATGGGAACATTTGTCCTCGGACTCACTGATGAGTTTTCAGGCCAGGAGTGTGGCTTTTAAAACGACAGTGTCCTTAATCCTATGGCTGATTTTAAAAATGAAATAGCAGTCTATAACTAAAACCATGGAGCACAGGCAACCTCAGTGGGCTAAAGATAGCAACTCAGCACTAGTTCAGGTACCAGGATAGATCAGCCCTGGTGCTGAAGGCAGGAGGTGCAGAGCAAGGTTCAGATCCTGGCATTGTGGCCTTGCCAGTCACTTCAAAGTCCTGCACCACGGTCCCTATGCAAAGTGGCATGAGTCTTAGAGTCCTCTCAGGCAGGCCCACCCAGTGGGCATGACCAGAGTCAACACAGGGCTCTGCTCCTCTGGAAGCACCCTGGGTGGCAGCTCTGCCCACTCACGCAAGTGCACATGGGACTCCCAAAGCAGACGGGGCTGTTGAGGCTTTTCTGTCCCATCAAATACCGTGGAGAGGTGGGGTCTATATCACCTCCCCTTGAATATCAGCCTGGGTGACAGCTTCAACCAGTACAGGGTAGTGGGGGTGACTCCCTGTGACATCTGGGGCTCAGGAACAAAAGGCTACATGGCTTCCTTCTAACTCTTTCACATGCTCTTGAAACACTCACTCTCAGAACCCAGCTACCAGGATGTGCAAAGCCAGGCCATGACCAAGGCATGAGCAGACGCTCTGCCCATGGTCTCAGCTGGCCTCAGATATATGAGTGAAGGACCGGCCCCAGCCACCTGAGTCCCTCCCAGCATTCCAAGTCTTCCTCACCAAGGCCCCCAATGCTGTGGAGCAAAGGCAAGCCATGCCCATTGGGTCTTGATCCACATAACATGTGAGCATACTAAAAGGGTGGTTGTTTATGCCACTTGGTTTGTGATGGGTTATTGGGCAGTAATGGCACCTGGAACTCCAGGTCTGATGTATGAGTTCACTTAATAAACACCTAATGCTTACTATGTGCAAGGCCCTGTTCTAAGTAAGATACAAATATTACTTCGTATTATAATTATAATATAAATCTTTATAACATCCTGGTGTTATATTATTGTCTATATTTTACAGTTGAGAAAACTGAAGCTCAGAAAAGTTAAGTAACTTGTCCAAAGTTACACAGTTACTAAGGGGCAAAGGTAACATTCAAACCAAGGGGCTCTAGCTCTGGAATGCATACTCTTTTAAAAATATATATAATTTTATTGATTTCAGAGAGGAAGGGAGAGGGAGAGAGAGATAGAAACATCAATGATGAGAGAGAATCATTGATTGGCGCCTCCTGCATGCCCCACACTGGAGATCAAGCCCAGGCATGTGCCCAGACTGAGAATCGAACCATGACCTCCTGGTTCATAGGTCAACGCTCAACCACTGAGACATGCTGGCCAGGCTAGAATGCATACTCTTAAACCACAGGACAGGTACTTTGTTTCTGCCCAAATCTTTGGGGCTAAAACTTTCTGTATGAACTCCACCTGTGGGCCTAGCACCCACTCAGCATCCTTTGTTTCTTTCTGCCTTGTTGCTAAGATGTGATCAGACGCTCCAGGGAAACACACCTAGTTTGCACACCTGGACAAAAATCTCATAAAAAGACACTTTCTCCCTAGAAAAGGGCAAATTTATTATTCATCTTTCATACCAGCCCCATGATGACTCCTGGTCCTGCCCTGATGTTCTTCAGGCCACAGGCAGCAGCTACTTGACATCACACCAGCCATTCATGCAGCCAACAATTGCTTCTTGAGCTAAAGGCTCTGCTTAGCAGTTGTTTTATTTGGGTAGATGTGAATATCCTGCATTCTTATGTGCTTACTCAGTAGGACTGCTGTCTCCACAAGAGGACCCTGCAGGACCTCTTAGTGGATTTCTTTGCTTCAATAACCATTTATATGCACCCAGTAGCAAATCCTTATCAATAAAAGACAATGCCATTTTAAAGGTTTTCCTAGGATCACAGGGTCAAATACTGCGTGCAGTGCCATTCGATTATGCAAAAATCCTGTACATAAGTCTCCTCTACTCCAGCGATCAATCTAAAATGAACAAAACTGCCCAACTCGTGTGGGTCAGTGGTTCAGCATCGACCTATGAACCAGGAGGTCACAGTTCAATTCCCTGTCAGGGCATATGCCTGGGCTGCTGACTCAATCCCCAGTAGGGGGCATGCAGGAGGCAGCCAATCAATGATTCTCTCTCATCGTTGATGTTTCTGAGATCTTAAATGACTTTTAAAGAGGACATTAATTAGTTAAGACCCTATCTAAAAATCTCTACGGGAGAAATGACAAATTTATTCAATATACTTAGGAATCCTAAGAAAGTTTTTATTAAGTGTATGCAAAGACCTACAGAGTCAATTTTCTAATTTTGTGACTCACATGTAATAGCAGTTTGCAAACATCTAAAAAATATGAATGCCAAGCGGTTTGGGGCCATTTGGTAAATCCTATCTTCCCTAAACCAAGGACACTTAAAAGTCAGTGATTTATATTTTGCCTCCCAAACAGAGGGTAAATAGCTTATTCCAAAGTACTCAAAAAGACTGATAGCAGAAATACAATTAGTGTCATTTACTGTCCACACCCTAGGTCAAATAAAGTTCAGGGGAACTAATAGTGGAAGGTTACCAGAGGCTTAATATTGTCGCAGAGGCTTGTTTCTCACCTGGAAATTACTCATGAAAGCATTTTATCCGTATTTGTGCTGATATTGGACCAGTTCAGGGAATGGTATTAGCTGCCACATTGAAGATGTTGGAGCAGAGCAGCCAATTTGGGTGCCAGAGCATTACGTGCATCACCACAATGGACCCAGAGAAGCTCCTTGTCACTTCATTCAAAAGACTGAGAGTTGCCCTGATGACAGCAAAACGGAAGAAGAAGAAAACTGAAGGCTACGCAAGGGACCAAGGTGCCAACATGGGGTCATCTGAAGAAGTTAACGACCAAAGCCCAGCAGATAGTAGAAAAGCAAGAAGTGAAGCTACTTCCTCAACCATGTTTCTGGCTATGCTAGCATTGGTTAGCTGCCCGACTTCTGTAAAATCTTGCGCAGCCAAGTCCGAGGACTCTGCGTAAATATATACCAACAGCAAAAGAAATTTCATTTAGTAGCTAAAAATGTTAACATGTCTGTAATTTGATTTCTCTCTTATTGCTGTGTTGCATTGGCATTGTTTTGTTATTATTTTAATAGTCAGAGCTTTGTTCTTGATATTTAAGTTTTACTTTTATTATAGTAGCTGGAATTACAACTAAAATACAGAAAAACTTCCTAAATAATCAGCAGAAAACTCCCAGGAGAGAACCCTGATACCTGAGGACCGAAAATGGAGACCGCATAGAGACTGATTTATTTTGTATATTGTATGGCTAAAAATAAGTAAATAAATAAATAAAAACAAAAAGTGAGTAAAATAATAATACAAATGATTAATAAAGCTCTGTCAATTAGAAGTTAAATATGTGAAGAACCAGCATATAAAAAAGCATAGCTATAGAAACAGGAGGAGGTTAGTGGTAATGAGGTGATCGGGGAGGGGAGAATGGGAAATACTGCTTAAAAGGTATAGGGCTTCCTTTTACAGTGATGAAAATGTTTAAGAATCAGAGAGCTAATGGTTGTACAACATTATTCAGATTCTAAAGCTACTGAGTTATATAGTTTAAAATGTTTTTTAATTTTTTGGTAATTTTCTTAAAAATATGTTTTTATTGATTTTAGATAGACAGAGAGAGGGAGATAAACATCAATATGAGAAACATTGATCAGCTGCCTCTTGTATGCACCCTAACGGAATTGAACACACAACCTGGGTATGTGCCCTGACCTGGGAATCAAACTGGCCACCTTTTGTTGCATGGGACAATGCTCAGTCAACTGAGTCACACCAGCCAGGACTAAAATGTTTATTTGTATTTTATGTATATTTTACCTCAGTTTTTAAAATGGCATGAATCTAGTATCACTGATTACAATCTATATATATAAAAGGCTAATATATGACAGGAGTTTGATCGCTTGCTATGATGTGTGCTGACCATCAGGGGCAGCGTGGAATGAAGGCAGGCCCCAGCTGGCAGCCAAAAGGCCCCAATCGGCCCTGATCGCTGGCCAGGCCTAGGGACCCTACCCATGCACGAATTTCATGCACCTGGCCTCTAGTAAAACATAATTAGGTTTCAGAATATAAAGTTAGTAACATTTCTAGTTAAATCTTTCCATTTCTGTAAGTACTTGCAAGTAAAGGCTTCTTAGTTATTTTACTAGAGGCCCGGTGCACAGATTCATGCACCAGTGGGGTCCCTCAGCCTGGCCTGTGGGGATCGGGCCGAAACTGGCAGTCCGACATCCCCCGAGGGGTTCCGGAGTGCAAGAGGGCACTCTGCAAAGTTGCTGTCCCTTGGCAGCTCCTGCATTGAGAATCTGCCCCCTGGTGGTCAGTGCATGTTATAGCTACAGGCCAGTTGGCCAGTCACTTAGGCTTTTATATGTATAGATACCTGCAGGAATATTAATGGGGGCTGAGGTTGGGAGTTTCTGGCCTTGGAGGCATGATTTCCCATGTTAATATGTTTTATTTTGAAATCTTCGGAGTCTGAACAAATTTCTAGGGATATTGTGCAGAAAGGAAATTATCATCTTCATTTAGTTAAGAGGCAGCTTATGGGTTGAGCTCCAAGGGGCTGTCACCTCCTGAATCTTATTCAACCCTCTTACATTTCTTTGTTTCTTTCCCTGACAGTCTAATACAGCTATGAGGGCTCAAATGCTAGGTAACCAACCTATATGTGCATGGCCCCAGAAGAGTCAAGTATTTCATTACAGTTGGTTGGCATTTCCTATGTGGCTCCTGCACATAGTAAGGAATATCCTCTGACACCTCCACAAAGCTTGTTAGTCACCTAGGAATACCTGAGATTTGGGCTGGAGGAAGTGCCCCTCATCTTTAGAGTTGAATGAGTTCAGACTCTCATTTATGAGGTAAAATGTTGCTCAGATTTTCAGAATGCAATTCCAAATGAAAAGCCAAACTAATTTTTTTCCCTCCTGTTCTTAGTTATCTCCACTCTTATCTTTAGCCTGGGTTCTCTCAACCATTTACATTTAGCTCCACCTCAAGGATTTTTTAAAAAAAAAAGCTGAAATAAAGTCACCCTCTTACCTTAAAACAGGGAGGTCTGAAATTCCAATGGAAACTCACCCAAGTTCACTTGATACAAAATGAGAAGTCCTCGGGCCCCTGCTGGTACCTAGAATGGGTCGGGGTCTACAAGATGGTCTTGGGTGGGCTTCTTTGGAATCCTGCCACACTACACCAAGTAAATGTTAATATAAGGAAAGTCCAAACCTGTACGACTTTTTATGAGTTTATTTGAGTCAAACTGATGACAATTGCCAGAAAGCAAAAATCTCAACAGACTGAGAAAATGCTCCAGAGAATGGAAGTTTTGCACCTCATTTTATACATTACAATCAAAGGATGAGGCATAAGGAGGGTTACATGAAACCCACTGGTGATAGATTAGGGAGGTGGGAGAAAGTAAAGTGGGGAAATCTCTGGGATTGCATAAAACAAATAGACACATACTTCTTTTACATTGGTGGGTATAGGATAATTAACAATTAACAACAACATTGATCGGTTTTGTGGTCTCTGCTCTGGTGTAGTAAGGGGTCCTGAAAAGGGGAAGTTACACTGACATTCCCAAGGTATGTTATCATAGATACAAAAAGATTAGACAGGCTTGGTTAAGGTAAAGACTGATCTTTGTAAAGGAAGATACAGGCTTAGGGCATGACTACTCGCCATGACTTGTTTAGTGAAGTTTTCATTTCAGACCATCTTTTGTGGTTACTTTCAGCCTCCGAGTTTGTAAGACCAGCCATGCAGGCATCCCCTGTGCTTGCCAGGTTTAGTATGGCCCCTTTTGCATCCATACCCCCTCCAAGTACCTAGTTCTTCACACACTGGAAATGGAAGTCCTAAATTCTAACTCATGAAGTTACTGGAAGGCAATGACGAAGTAGAGATAGGAATACAGATACTCTTCTGTTGGTCAAGCATTTTGAAAAGTGGGGAGTAGAAAGCTATGGTGACTGTTTGTTTTTGTTTGTTTTTTTGCGATGGCCTGGTGGCTTTATTGGGAAATGCTGCAGCTGCTACTAAGAGAAACCAGGATGGAAGTTACTCCTTTTGCAATAACAGAAGTCTACGAGGGCAGTCAGGAGCTGCGTTGTATTGGCCCCACAATGTCATCAGGAATGTTATGCTAAGTAGGCTGCAATCACATGGATGCTTTAGTCAGAAAGTAGAAGGGGATTAAGCCCAAAAGGGGCACATGCCAGTGTGCTTCTCTTATGAAACTTGTGCCCACCTCCCTCTGGCAATCTGTAGCTCCAAGGGAGGCTGGGAGTTTGATCCTTTAGCTGGTCCCGTTGCTGCTTGAGTGGAACTAGATAATTCTGGATACTTGGTAGGCAAATAGCAGTCTCTGCCACAGGACCCAAACACTCTTACTGCCTAACGCTGTGCATCTAGGGAGAGACTGAAATCAAGATGATTTATTGGAACAAAGTCCTAAAGACTATGGGAGAGGAGAGGGTCAAACAGAAGGAGAAGACAAGGATGGGCATGGGGTGGTGAGACCGAAAGCCAAGGGGAGTCCTTGTAGCACACAAGTGACAAGGTCTCCAGTGGAGTTGCTGAGTGGGGGGCAGTGTGCAGAGAGAGGGTAGAGGGCCTGCACCATCTGCTGTGTAAATGTGAACAGTATCAAGAATATGTGCTGAAAGCCACTTGTCAAAAGCCTGTATTTATGAGTAACAACTGATTTCCATAGCAGGACAAAATCACTTTCATCAGGACATGTTTCTAAAGTAGGAAACACAATCACAACATTTTAGCCTGTCTCATTTGAAAAGCACTTTGTCCAAATTTGTGCTTATTATATAAGAAAACTGGATTGAAAGCTGAAGGTAACAGATGACAACAAATTTAGGCACTGGTGACAGGGACACCCTTCTAAACCAGCGGTTGCCAACCGGTGGTCCGTGGATCACTGGTGGCCGCTGTTCTACACAGCCCTTTCACATTTCTCAGAAAGTACCTTTCCATCCCGTACTTTTCTGAAGTGCTCCTGACACTCCAGAAACCACCATGGGAGGGGCCTCTGCTGAAACAGTTGTCTGTACCCTTGACGAGTGAGAATGAAAACCTAGGTTTGCAATGAAGAAGGTGTACTCCATCTACTGACATCCTTTTTCTCTTCCACAAATAAGGAAAGTAAGAAAAAATACACTGTATTTGACCATAGTCTTAGTGTGTTTCAGTTTCCCCCGAAGACAGGCTCTGGGTCCCATTCTTATGTTTTCCCTGGTCGCTTTTCTGCTGTGGAATAGATGAACTCAATGCTCAAGAGCCAAGTTGTATCATTTCTGTCACATCACAAATGCTCCAAATGAAGGAATGGTGAATATTATAGGAAAGTCTCCCAGAATTATTAACCTGTAGCAATCTGCAGGTCAGGTTCTAAATCCCAATACTAATTTTAGGATAGAGATGCTTCTCTCTCTCTTTTTGGATGAGATTGGGCGCATTCAGTGGTGTGGCCATAGACGGTCTCTCTATCTTTTTGTATCAAGTTTGGTCAGCATGACTAAACAGCACCTAGGACAGTGATGGGCAACCTTTTGAGCTTGGTGTGTCAAACTTCGCCAAAAAACTGAGCAAAACTCAGGTAGTGTGTCACTTTGAGGAAAAAACTAACTCCAAGACTCTAGTCGCAATGTTTCATCCTCAGGAGCAGCAAATGTTTCATCCTCGGCATGCGGCCGCGTGTCATCAGAAATGGCTACGCATGTCAGTGCTGACACGCGTGTCATAGGTTCGCCATCACTGACCTAGGACCTAGGGCCCTGTGGCCAAATGGGGCTCATGAGCCAAATCCACAGGCAACTGAGCTTTAATTGACCATAAACTAAGTGTCTTAGTCTGGCCTGGAGGCAAGATGATGAGGCAGTTTACACACTCACATTGCTCCAAGTGGTACAGCAAACATTTAGAATCCCATCTGGTATAGGCGCCACCACTGTAGACACTGCTCACCTGCCCGCCAACATTCAAGCACAGTTCTCTCTTCTCCTGGGAGCCGCGTGAACTGTAGCCCTTAGGAGATGCAGTGCTCGAGCCTTCACCTGTGTTCCTCCCACAGCACTTCATTTCACTGTCAGCTCACACAGAAAACCTAAGAAAGCAGCTCTCCTTCAAGTGACAGACCTGCCAAGCTTGTATCAACCCTGCAATGAAAATTTCAGAAAAGATCCTTCAAGGTAAAACGTGACAGAGCGCTGGCTCTCATGTGTGTAGAAAAACCAATAATCACTAACACAGACAGTTCTGATGGATGGATGAATCAAAGCTACTTGTCATTTGTTGAATTACAGCAAAAATAATTTTTACAGTATAATCAGAAGGAACTCTGTGCCCTCTCTGATTCATATTTTTAAGATTCAAACCAGCATTAAATGCTACATCATTCAACACAAATATTAGGGAATAATATTTCCCCTAATTATTCTGTTATTGTTGATTTGTTAAGAAGTGATAAATGCTACGAGTATTGTAGGCAGGAAAATATCTTGATGCATTTTTTTATTAATTGAGATTCTGTTTATCTATGTGCAAGCTTATATGTTTATTTAAAAAAATTAAGGTAGCCTTTTGCAGTAATTGAGATTAGCTGACATCTCAACAGTTTGAGACAAAAAATTATTTTAACTGGAAAAAATATTTAACCCAAGTGGCAGTAAATTGAGATCTTTCAGTTATTGCTTTAAGAAGACAGTGTTTGTTTTTATAAAAATCATTGCATATTCTTCCAAACAGAATAAATACTAAGATTTTTTTCCTATCAATCATTCCTTTGAGCTATTACTCCTGTTGCTACCTTTATAAAAGAATAAATATAAACATTAATGTAACTGTAAAGCTTAGTTTGCAGTTTTTTGGGTGCAGGAGGCAGCCGATCAATGATTCTCTCTCATCATTGATGTTTCTATCTCTCTCTGTATATATTATTCACATTAAAACAAACTCCACATTCCTTTTTATGCAATGATATGTGAATAAATAGTGAATAGTTTTACAGCTTTCTTAAACCACAAGTGAGGAAAACAAAGACATCTGCCATACCAACAGCTGGTCTTTATTTTTTTAGAGAAAATGTTATTAATTTAAAAAGAGTTCTAAGAAATCCAATAGGATTCCCAGCAATGATTATTCCTGAGAACTATGATATTTGAAACATGATTATAAAAGACTAAAAAACAAAGGATTCATCCTACTTTTTCCTTTTAAAAAAAAATCCGGATCATCTGTCACATCAAGAAAGCTCAGGCCCGGCCGTTGTGGCTCAGTGGTTGAGCATCAACCCAGGAACCAAGAGGTCACCGGGCAGGGCAGGACAGTACCGCAGCACAGCTCAGTCATCCTCAGAATCGCTACCCCTGCTCATGGGGACGGAGCTGCGCACCGAGGACAGCAAGACGTCTTCAATTGGCTTCTTAGGGTTTTCCTCCAGGTCTGTCTTGATTGCTCCAGACTCAGACAATTTCCACTCCAACTCTAAGCAATAAAGAAAAAACAAATCACCTAAGTCAGACTGCACAGGGCTCTCACCAAGTCAGATGTTTTCTATGCAGAAACTACAATCAACATTTGATGACAATTTAATTTTAGTGCCATAATTACAAGGTACCTAGAAGAAAGGAAAAAATCGGACCTTGAAGAAGGAAAACAAAAATACTTTCAAACACTTTTCCAGACAATGAGATCAGATGAGATATTACATACATTGGGACCTATTTGGTAATTAAAAGAAGAGACTACACCTAAGTCTCCTAATAACTTTAGTTTCTCAGACTCCACAATTTCCCAGGAAAGAAATCAGCATGAAGCATTTAAAGGCAATTCTTTTCACAGTCCTGCTGGCTATCTGATCAATAAGTCCTATTTTAGTTAACAAAAGGAAATTCTTCAGCCTTATGTCCAATATCTCCCATCTATTAGAGTCAAAGGCTAAATGGGTGATGACATCTTTGAACTGATCATTTGTTCCAACTAATTAAAAAAAATTACCGCAAAATGAATGAGTGACTAATGCCTCAGTTACTATATTTCACTCTCTGATAATCAGTGAGCCCTTGTGAAGCAAAATCAGTAGAGGGTCCAGGCAGAATTAAGGGACTGGAGGAGAAAGTCCACAACAGCCTGGTTTAAAGCAATGCTCTGTTAATTAGGTCCTGCCATTAAAGTCAGACAACCAATTTTACTGAAGTCATAGTACTGTAAAGTGCTCATGGAGATGAACACCACCAGCATTTTCAGTTTTCTCAGTTAAATGTTACAAAAATTCAACCAATTTCTTAAAAAAAAAACACCAAAACACACAAAACCCAAGCTTAAGATTTCTGATTCTTGACTCAAAAATACATTAAATCCACACATACATTCATACATATATGCATGCTATATGCCTTTATGCACTGGAATAACTGATGTAACATACTGATGTGTATGTTTATACTTTTCCCAGTTGACTATCATATAGAGTTATATATGGTATATAGGAATATTACAAAGTAGTATGTAATCATATTTGAACATGTTTTTAAAGACTACTAAAGCATAGTTAGACAGGTTATTTCAATAAAGAGATTTTGACCTAGCAGGAAGCCCTCAGGCCTCAGTCTCTTTCACATTGTGTGTGTGTGTGTGTGTGTGTGTGTGTATACTCAGCCCAGCCTGGGCCCTTTCGCAGTCCGGGAGCCCTCGAGGGATATCCGACTGACGGCTTAGGCCCACTCCCTGCGGACATCCTTAGCGCACTGCCTCGGAGGCGGGAAAGGCTCCCACCACTGTCAGCCCAGCTTCTGGCTGAGCTGCGTTCCCCTGTGGGAGCACACTGACCACCAGGGGGCAGCTCCCGTGTTGAGTGTCTGCCCCCTGGTGGTCAGTACATGTCATAGTGACCAGTCCTTCTGCAGTTCGGTCGATTTGCACATTACACTTTTATTATATAGGATTTGACACCTCATGTTTAACAGGCAGAAAGGAATAAAAAGACATTGGTTACAAGTTAAGAGGAAGAATTAAATAGACTTAATTTAATTTAATTTAAAAGTTACTAAGACATTCAACTGAGAAAATATTTCTAGGGAGATGATTCACATATATGTGTATGTGTATAATACATATGTATGTGTGTGTGTGTGTATATATATATATATATATATATATATATATATATACACACACCAGTGACCTGGTGCATGGATTCGTGCACATTGAAAGGAAATTAATTAGAAGGTAGCAGTGGGACTGGGTGTGACGGGCCAGACACGCCCTGGAGTCAACCTCTCATGGTCTCTACCCCTGTCGGTCCCTCCCCCTGCCAGCCACACCTGGGTGGCGTCATGGCTCGAAGGGCATCTGTGGAATGAGCGGGGTGCCTCCAGTAGGTGGGGTCCCTCGGCCTTACCTGCAGGGATCAGGCCGAAACTGGCTCTCCGACATCCCCGGAGGAGTCTCAAAGTGTGAGAGGGCACTCTGCAAAGTTGCTGTAGTACAGAGTGTGGAATGCAAACACGAGTGTGCAGTAAACCAGATTTGGGGCCGACAGTGCCTCAGCAACAATATAACCCATGGCTGAAGGTGAAATCCGCAGCCCCACGAGGAATCAGGCTCCCTGCTCTCTGGTTTCAAGGTGCGTCACCCGAGAACCACCACTGCCAAACTACAGCTTGGCAGCTCCTGTGTTGAGCGTCTGCCCCTGGTGGTGTGTTTCACTGTGACTGGTCAGACACTTAGCATAACAGCTTTTTATCTATATCTATATCTATATCTATATCTATATCTATATCTATATCTATATCTATATCTATATATCTATGCATCTGTCCTAATACGTTCATGTGAATTAAACAAAAACAAATGATGTGATCTTGAGCTATAATTTAAAACATTCAACTATAAGGACAAAAAACATTAATATTAAATATATTTTAAAAGTCCACAAACCTTCTAATATGTTCAGGAAAAGTGACTCCAGGGCGTGTCTGGCCCGTCACACCCAGTCCCACTGCTACCTTCTAATTAATTTCCTTTCAATGTGCACGAATCCATGCACCAGGTCACTGGTATATATATATATATATATATGTATATATATATATATATATATGCACACACACATACATATGTATTATACACATACACATATATGTGAATCATCTCCCTAGAAATATTTTCTCAGTTGAATGTCTTAGTAACTTTTAAATTAAATTAAATGTCCTCTTTTCACTGAGAATCATTAGAGCTCAGTTATTCTGCCCCACTGACTAGTCTCAGATGAGAGATTAAATATGCTTCTTCCCATCTCTTCCATGCACTGGCCACCTCTCATGTGCCCTGGACCATCTCAAAGAGGCCCTTACCATCTATTGTCAGGTTCATGCCACCAAATACTAGAGGTCCAATAAATTGAGCCTTGATATCACCTTCAAGGTAAACAAATATTGTGGGCAGATTCCTATCAGGATAATTGGGGATGCAGGTTGTTGAAATGGCTTTGATAAATTTGACGTCAGGAAACTTCCTGGCAAGTCCACTGAAGTGCTGGTTTATCAGGGAACAGAGGGGAATCCTATAAAACAGAAATAGGAAACAATATTGAGAGGAAAACCCTACAAAGTAAAAATAGAAGCAGTTATGATTCTGCATTTACACAGAACAAAGCTCAACTAGCCTTCTGCCCTAAGTGAAAACTCACAAGAGGATCTGCTACTCCAGTCAAGATGAATTAACATTTTTAAAAAAACATTCTGTGGCTTAGTGGTTGAGTGTCGACATATGAATGAGGAGGTCACCTTCAATTCCCAGTCAGGGCGCATGCCCAGTTGTGGGCTCGATCCCCAGTGGGAGGCGTGCAGCCGATCAATGATTCTCTCTCATCACTGATGTTTCTATCTCTCTCTCCCTCTCCCTTCTTCCCTGAAATCAATAAAAAAATATATTTAAAAGAGCCACAAACCTTCTAATATGTTCAGGAAAAGTGAAGAACTCAAAATCCAAAATCCAAATTAATATTCCGAAATGTAAGTCGGAAAAACAGTATCAATGTAAAAGATAATTGTTATGCCCTTCTCCATGACAGAATATTCAAGATTCAGAATGTGTAAAATACGTCAGAAAGTATTTCCTGCTCTGAGGACAGGCCTGGAGGTGAGAAACATGGAGGACCATTGCACCACTCACTGTGGACAATCATTACCAAGGCACCTTGCCACCTATGAGTGATTCATACATGGGATTACGAAAAGCCAGGGTTTCTCTAGAGGAATAAATAACTTAGGAGTTTATTTTCAATAAAAGTAAAGTCTCTATTGTTACACCATAACAAAGGCATCTGTGTTAGTCACAAATATTAATTTGAAAATCTTAAGACAAAAATTAGGCATTAAGGTTTGGGCAAATCAGCCACAAAAAAATGTAAGATAAAACAACCTCCAATGTGGAATAAACCCAAGATGTTCAAGATATAAATTCAAATGAGCACCGAAAGACAAAGCATAAGCTCACTCACCCTTGTTTGTAAAGGTGCAAGATCACCCACAAGCCCTCTCCGGCTTTGGTAACTTCCTGAACATAATCCTTTCCTGAGATCTCCAAAACTTCTCCAAATTTATTCCTCAGCTGAGCTGCTTTCAATTCAGCCAGTCTCTGCTGCCTGCACAACAAGGAGGAGTGAGTTATCTTACACACACACACACACACACACGTACACACATGTATATCTTTCACACACCAACCTTCATAAAGGTCCAGGTTTATTTATTTGCCACATGGCAAAAGTCTAAGACCTGTTTGCTGAAATCTGAAATATTATTATTTAATTATGGTCTTTTCCAAATGTGATCTCAGTCAAAAAATTCATTTTTCAAATGACACACATTTTAGTGCCACACAAAAAAAAACAGTCCCTCTGGGTGGCACTAACCTGTACATTTCAATAGCTCGTTCATCTTCCTCATTAAATTCATCTTCATTATCCTCCAATTCTTCCAGAGTCATATCTTCATATGTTTTCACTGAATGTAATTAAGTTAGCAAAACCAAAAAATTTAAAGGACAAACATGCATTTTGTTTTTTTCCTTTACTTTTCTCCTAAAGATGTGCATGCAACACCCAAGACTCCCAGCCCATCAAAACCAGGATGCAAAGTACTTCAGGTATCACACTAGTAAAAATAAGTTGGGGTGTTTTAAAAAGAGAACTAGTGTGTTGGTATCTACAGGCTTGACTCTTTCCTACACACCACAGTAAGGACATGAATGAGAGGTTTCCCAAGTTTATAACTCACCTGGCAGAGCAAGCCCATACACTAGTGGGTGGTGTATCACAGTCCTCCTGTCTCCCAGGAGATGGAAGGAGACCAGTGGGTGTCCTCCCACAGTGAGCACACCCTTCCTAGAGTTACAGGGATTATCACAGGCTCTTGATATTTCCAGGCCGCTCTATCTTTTCTTTTAAGAAAATGCTATAACATTTGTATTTTGTTTTTATTTCCATAAACACTCTTGCTTTTTACCATCAAAGTGGGCTTTTGTCCCTGACACCCACTCCATCACAACAAAGAACTGCTTTTATGAAGGTCAACAATGATCTTCATTTCTTGACTGAGCAGCATGTGATCCAACCCATCACTGCCTCCTCTGTGAAAGACTGCCCTCTGCTGGCTTCCAGGACACCTACGCTCTGCTCTCCTCCCACCCCTAAGACTGCCCTCCTTTGGACTCTTTGCTGGTTTGATCCCTTTTCTTCTTTATCCATAGCCACTCCCTTGTTGATAGTATCTCATGGCTTGCAGTATGCTGACAACTCCCAAATTTATGCCTCCAGCCCCTATTTTCTGATTTGGAGAAAAACATACCCAACATCCCACTTAGCATCTCTATTTGTCTAATAAGAAATCTCAAAGTTACTATGTCCAAAACAGACTTCCTGATCTCACCTCCAAACCTGCTCTCTCCAAGCTTTCCTCAGCTCAGTTGGGGTCACTCCATCCTTCTGGTGGCTCAAGCCCAAAGCCTTGTAGTCATCCTAGACTTATTCTCTCACACCCCTCATAGGATCAATCCATCAGCAAGTCCTGTTGGCCCTACCTGACCACTTCTCACCATTTCTACCACCACCACCACGCTGGTCCAAGCCAACGGCCTCTTGCCTGAATTACTGCAGTAGTTTACAGACTAGTCTCATACTTCCTGCCTTGCCCCCCACTGTCCATGCTCAGGAAGGCAGCCACAGGATGGTGCTGCCAACATGAAGGACACATGTCACTCCTTTGCTGAAACATAAAACTCCAATGACTTCCAACTCACTACATAAAATCAAGATCCTTACTAAGTGGTTTGACCCCTAGTTACCTCTCCTAACTTACTACTCTTCTCTCCTAATCGTATTGGCTTCCTTGCAGATTCTCCAACATACTTTTCACTAAACTAGCTGTTTACCTCCCTCAGGTCTACCCAAGTGTCATTCCTAGTGAGGTGCTCTCTGACCCTATCCTGAATTATACTCAACTCTCCTCCAACCCTTTCAAGGCCCTTTCACTGCCTTCTTTTCCTGTGTTCATTATGTATTGTTCATTGTCTGTCTCTCACTACAGTGTAAGTTCCACAAGGACAGGGGTTTTTGTCTGGCCTGTGCACGGTTAAAGCCCCCTGTCCAGAAAAACACACGGCACACAGTAATCGTTCAATAACCACTCGCTGGATACATACTTTGCAACAAGACCTTCTCTAAATTAGCTCTAATATGTAAATGGGATTCTGTGTCAGTAGTTCGCAGACTCTAGTGTGAGTCAGAAATCCTTTGAGGCACTTGCTTAAAATGCACATTCTTAGGCCTCACCTCCCCACTCCTGAGACTCCGATTCAGTAGGAACTGAGTGTTTACAAGCACCCCAAGGATTCCAATTCAGGTAGTAGAGCTACCTTTGAGAAAACCCCTCTCTCAGCTCCCACACATTGTAAACATCTTATGCTTCCCCAAATTAAGTTATTTAAATATTTTCAATCAAGGCACAAAGAGAATAAAGTATAAGCTCAGAATTATACAAACACTATAAACTTTGAGCAGATTTCCATGACATGATCCCAAGTGAATCGCAGATGAGAACGTCAAGTTTAAGATTGTCATGCGCTCATCTGACACACACAAGGAACTGTGGAAACGAAGGGAGCCTTGAAGTCCCCTAATTCTACGGCCCAGGAAGACAAAGGTAGAGACATGCTATGACCTGCTTGCGGTCCCACAGCATTAATTCGGGCACCTCAATCCCTGGCTCCCAACTCTTGCTCAGAGGATCCTTCCACCAAAGCAGTTAGAGGCTTAGAAAGTCGTTTCCTACCCAGGCAGACACAGAACAGACAGTAATAAAAGCCAGCTCACCAACTGACTGCTGAAGCACTCGCTGCTCTTCCTCTTCTGCCTCCTTTTCCAGTTCCTTCAAACCTTCCTTTGCGGGCAAGATGCCCTTTTTGCGTAAGATGTCATTCCACTCAGTGTCTGCATTGGGGTCCTAGAATAGGGGACCAAGGATACATATACTATGAGTGCAAAGTCCACTAAGGAGGGTGCCATGTCGGGCAAGGGGTCAAATGGGAAAGGAAAGGTGGTGGGAAGAAAAATTCAAATTATGTTTCTGAGAAAGTGTCAAAAGACGCAGAAGCCCTGTTTCTTTCTTCCTGTCCTCCCCCCCACCCATCACTGAGGGGTATAAAACAGGATATGATGTGCAGATCAACATCAAAGCTGAAACCAAGGCTCTGACCTGACTTTTATCCAATATTCTTATTAATGACTTAGAGTGATTCATTCAACAGATATTTACTGAGCAAGTACTATATGTAAATTATTGCAATAGTAGGGAAGAGTGGTGAATACCAGTGCCATCTATTTTACAGTCGAGAGGAAGAGACAGGCATCAAACAATTAAATACACAATCACAGACTTATTACAAACTGTAGCAAGTGCAATGGCCAACAGGCTGCTGACCTAGAATTACGAGGGCCTGCATTCCACAGGTTGGGTAAAGACGGTCCCTCAGAAGAGGTGACATTTAACCATATCTGGAGGGTGAGAAGGAATCAGACATGAGAACTTAGGAAATTACATTCCAGGCAGAGGGATCAGCATGTTCAAAGGGCCAAAGAGCAGCGATACTGAGCATCTACAAGTCCTTCGGCTGCAGGAGAAGCACGAGGAGAGCCTGATGCTAGGCTGACAAACTCTCTAACAGCCAAACCTGAGAGGAAGAGTTGAGATCCACAGAATAGCTCACAATGGCTAACACCTGATGAGTGTTGGGCGCTGGATACTTTTCTAAGCCCTTTAATTGTATCTGCTTAATTCATATTAACAAGCCTAGGAGACACAGCATTTAGGAAGCCATTGCCATGCTGGTACCAGTCCAATTTACCAGGCAAATGTCAGTAGGATAAATCTCAAAGTGGGCTCTTAGCTCCAGAACCCAATGGTTCAAACACTGGCTTTGCACAGCTTGGCAGGGACACTTGCTAATGGATCTGGTTTGAAATGTGTAATCAAGGAGCGCTGTGGAAAGGGCATTGGGATAACCAGGCTTCAGCCCACTTCACGTCGAGGTTTAGCTGAGATACAGCAAAAGAAAAATGAACAGAATCCTTTCAACTGGGTGGTCAGGGAAGGCCTCTGAAGAGGTGACATTTTTAAGGAGGGGCCTGAAGGATAAAGAATGCAAAGGAGCCATGAAGCCTGGAGCTTCCTCACCAGCATTTAAGAGTGTCTGGTCTGTGGCAGACACGCTGCAATTGCAGAGGATTATCCTCTCCAGCCTCAAGGCCTCTAGCCCCAACCAAACCCACACGAACTTCATTCCCATTTTCCACTGAGCCAGAAACCATCTAATCAGAATTCCTGCCCACAGCGAGGGCTGGAAGGCAGCAGAATGACCTTTGGGGGAGCGTCCTTGACGACTTAGTTGTCACAGATTTTTGCTCATAAAAGCATCCATTTTCATTGTGTTTTCATTCATTTTCTTTCACTTTCCTTTGGGTTTTAGTCAAATTCCAGAGACAATAAAAGGACAATACAAGAGGATCTTGTTTTAAGACGGAAAGTAACTGAGCATAGGGGCTCTTCGGGCTGAGTTCTGAAAGCCAGGAGAGCCCCCTCAACCTGAACACCAACGTTAGGGGAAAGAGTGTAACGAACCCCTCCCCCATCTCTAAGTGGAGTCAGGAACAGGGGTTCCACCGCTGCTTTATATTATGGGACCCCCCAGGAGGGACCCTTCACTTCTCCAAGCCTCAGTTTCCCGATCCGTGCAAAGGGTCCATAACACACCTGCTCAGGTGCTCAGTAAGGGAGTTAATGGGTAAGAAGTAACTGCCGGGTGGGATACGACCTCAAAGAGAGGTAGCCCCAAAGAACGGAGATTTGGGGGTGGGATACACCGAGGTGGAGACGCCCAGCCGGCAGGAACACGCCCGCCCTCCCGCACTGCGCCTGCGCCGGGCCTGGACCAGCGAGCGTACCCCGTGCCAGTGGCCTGTGGCGCTCCCCGCTGGCCCGGACGGGACAGTCCGCCGTCGGCGCGGACCTAGCGGGGTACACGAGCAACCGCAGCCCCCAGGCCTCGCGCCCCTTGGCTTGCTCACCTGCATCTTGTCTCAAATATCTTAAGCCAGGCCGACCAACGCGCCCGATCCCTCAGTTCTCTTCTGCGCATGCGCGCAGCTGTCGCCCGGCCTCTTCTCCCAGCTCAGCTCTCGCCCCGCCCACCGGGAGTGAGCTGGACAGAGCCTGGGAGGAAGCGAGGCCTCTGAGTCTGCGCGTGCTCCTCAAGAAACCAGCGCAGAAGCTGTGCTCACACGCGAGACACGAGACATCTACCTTCTGGCTGTGCTGCAAGTCACGTGACCCGGAGCCAACCCTGAGCGCTACCTTATTAGGGCTGTTCTTCGGCCCTGGAGCTGTGGGCTGGGTGGAGGAGACTCTAGCTCTAGACCTAAATGTGCAAAAGAAGTCTAAACTCAGCCCTAGAAGTCAGAAATAGAAATGTTTCAGTGATGCAGTGTTATAATAAAAAACGATACAGGCTCACCTGGAGTTAAACCTATCATTTCAGCGTCGGATAAGGCAATTCATTTATAAGACATTTATTGAGAGCCTGCTTTGTACCAGGTACTATTTTAGGCTCTACGAATTCAGCAGTGATCACAACAGACAAAACCAGAAAGTCAATCCATATTTGCACCAATGTTTAGCCTTATATGGGCACACTGGAGGCACTGAGTAAAAATCAGCAGAGTCTGAATTGTAAAGTGCAGGTGCTAGGCCCCAGGCTTCCGCCTACAAAAGTCCAACGAATTTGAGTTAAAGAATCAATATCCCTCCTTGGACACTTGGGCTGGTGTTGCCCGTCTTTGAGATTTTCTCTGCCCTCCTCCCCCTGGGCAGAACCTAAGCCATGGAGGCTCTGATGCCAGAGCTGGAGGGAAGGGTGAGGAATTCACTCTTGACTGACTACCCCACCTGGATTCTCTTTATTGACCAGGAGCTGTGTGTGTGCTGGTGGTGAGGCAAGGTAGGGGTGGGAGTGGTGCTGGAAAGTGGTCCCATACCAGGATGCGGCCACTCCTAAGTATGTCCCCGGTATGGATCTTCTGTGGCACAGATCCAAAGAGGATGAGATCTGAAATTCACTGGTTGCCATCTTCATCCCTAGGAAGGTGGGGAAGATGGAAGCTGTCATTCATCTGTTGAGCCCATGAGGGCTTCTCTACAGAGCTATGGTGGAAAGGGAGGTTTTATTCTTCAACTAGTGGCCTGGTGCATGAAATTCATGCATTGGGAGGGGGGTAGTGTCCCTCAGCCCAGCCTGCACCCTCTCCAACCTGGGATCCCTCTCACAATCCGGGACTGATGGCTCTTAACCGCTCATCTGCCTGCCTGCCTGCCTGCCTGATTGCCCCTAACCACTCTGCCTGCCGGCCTGATCAACCCCAACTACCCTCCCCCTCGCTTCTGGCCTGATAACCCCTAACTGCCCGCCCCTGCCGGACTGATTGCCCCCAACTGACCCCCTGCCGGCCTGCTCATCCCCAACTGCTCCCCCTCACTGGCCTGCTTGCCCCCAAATGCCCCCCCCCCCCCACCAGCCTACTTGCCCCAACTGCCCCCCTGCTGGCCTGCTCACCCCAACTGCCCATCCCTCACCAGCCTGCTCACCCCCAACTGCCTCCCCTCCCCCCATGGCCTGATTGCCTCTAAGTGCCTCTGCCTCAGCCCTGCCACCATGGCTTTGTCCGGAAGGTCTCCAGAAGGTCTCCTGGTCTAATTAGCATATTATTCTTTTATTAGTATAGATGGTTGCTGAGCTCACTGGAACAGTTAGTTCTTCAACAAGGCAGAGCTGTGGGGAGATGGATGCAGTCCCTAGCTTCCACTGTTCCAACTAAGTTTCCATAGATTTTGTTGAATTGATGTTTCTCAACCTGTTTAAACCTTTTGATTAATCTCTAAAGATTTTGAATGGTTGTCTTTATTAATCTCCACCAGTTTAATGGTTTCTCTGAACACCTCATGCTACCATTCTGGAGGTCCTACCTGGGGTAATTTGTTACATACCAACAGATAAACTAATACAATAGCCAAGCAAAGTTGGATAACTGAAATTAAGACAAACAACCAGTTACATGGAGAGCAGGGAAGGCATTTCAAGCAGGAGAAACAAAAAGTGTAAAAGTATGGAAGGTGGAAGCAATGAGGAAGAGCTGAGTTAGAGAAGTGGTTCTCAAAATATGGTCCTTGCATCAGCATCATCTGTATCACCTGAGAACTTGCTGACATTATGAATTCTTGGGCGCCTACTCCAGACCTATTGAATCAGAATCTCTAGGGACAGAGAACTGCAACCTGGGTTTCAGCAAGTCCTACAGATGTTTCTGAAGCACATTAAAGTTTGAGAACCACTGGGATATGAGTTCTGTTAGTCGTGGTTGCCCTCCATTGGATTCTGTTAGTCGTGGTTGCCCTCCAAGAACTCTTCCCCTCTTCTTCTAAATCTAAGGCAGCAGACTGTGGTGAGACAGAACCACCTAGCTATGAACTATGAACTACAGCCCAAGTGTGGTCTTGTGGTTGATTTCTCCCCAAGGGAGGGAAGTGGTGTTTGCCATTTTCAGGCCCAGGACTTAAAATATTATGCTGGAGCACAGATTGGGGGCAACCCAGATTTAATAATGTGGGGTATAGTGAAGCAATTATTTTCAAGGTCCTTTCCTTCTGAACAGCTCAAAGAATAGAGGTGCTCTACTGGCCTGGGTCATTCACATTGAGACTCCAAGTAATACATCAGCTATAACAGCTGGGCTCTTAATGTGTCCAAACTCTCAATGGTTTTCCTTTTTTTTTTTTTTTAAGAAATGAGAGAAGAGGAGCTAATAAGTACTTCCTCTTAGTGAATGCTTTATGGCCTTAGTAGAGAAAACAGTTCCCCAATACCAGTCACATGAAGCTGATCATGCCACAGCAAGCAGATGCTCACCCTACTTCTGCTGGGAATAAATAATCTCTGATTTTAGTTTGTATTTTATTTGGTTCTAATTGTTTCAATGAACCACCCTACAGTTGTCCTACACATGCCACCTTAGTCTTTGCAGAATTTTGCTCCTGTGTGTGGTTGATGGTCATAGCTGTAGAGGGAAATGTGGACATTAGGTTTAGTATGATTTAAAAGGGAATATTTAAACGTGGCTAAATCCAGTTAACTGAAAGAGCTAAAACTTGTTTGGGTCTGAAAGAATGAAAATAAGCTCGGATTGAAAAAGAGCAAAAGCAGCCCTGCTATTACCCAGGCTGGGAGGACAGTCAGATAAAGCCAAATGCGAAGTTCACAGAGAACAGCCTTTCTCCCAAGGTCTGGCTGCAGCTGTGAAATGCCATAACAATGCTCACTTTGAATGACCACTGCTTTCTTACCAATGATGCCCCAGACCTGCTTTATCTCACCCATCTTTTACTAGGGATTCCCAAATGCTGAGCCACCCTTGCTCATTATGCCACCCAAGCCCTAGTTAGTCTCCACTTCTCATAATTCTGTCTTGGCAGCTGCAACCAGTACAGCATTGATCCTCACTTCCTTTGGACTTTCCTGGATCCTTCAGCAGGAGCTTGACCTTACAAGTCTCCCCTTTTACTGAGAAGCACGTCATGGCTCTTCTGGAGTGCCTCCCTCATGGCATCAGGTCAATAAATCAGATTCTGTCAGATTTCAGGCTTGTCCTTAGTGATTTTTGTCTGATTAAGCTTAAAGAGAAAGAAAATGGTCCTTAATCTGTATTTGGGGGAGGAGGATGGTAGTGTTTGTTTGCTTATATTTGACTTGATTACCAATTTTAGATCCCAGGTCACAGAAAGGAACCCAGAGGACTGGCCACCATGAAATTGTCAATGATTACTTCTTATCACATTTCAAATCAGTCCCTTCTTCTGCCTTCCCATGATCATTAGATGTTTTCTTGTAAAAGACCCACCCAGAGATCTAACATTATCAGTCATGAATCAAGCATGACAACCTTTCATTTAATAGACTTACAATCTCTAAAGTTATTAACAACTAGAGGCCCAATGCATGAAAATTCGTGCAAGAGTAGGCCTTCCTTCCCCCGGCTGCTGGCACTGGCTTCCCTCCGGCACCCGAGACCCAGGCTGCTTCCCTCCTCTGGTTACCCACAGGCACCCGGGATCCAGGCTGGCTTCCCTCAGGCCACCCACAGGCACCTGGGACCCGGGCTGGCTTCCCTCTGGCCCCGGCTTTGTTAGGAAAGACGTTCAGAATGACATCCGGAAGACGTCTGGTCTAATTAGCATATTACCCTTTTATATTATAGATACCAGCATCCTCCACCTAAGGAACTTGCAGTGAGGTTGGGGAGAGAACCAGTGGGCAGCCAGAGGGAAGAGATGAAAAGCTCTGTCAATGAGGAGGTCAAGAACTCCAAGCCCAGAGTGTCAGACAGATGTCCACAGGGGCTTTGACGCCAACCTGAATGACACAGGACAGGAGGTGGAGAGGAGGACCACGAACAAATTATCAAAACCCTCGAGGGAAGAGAAAGTGCAGCCAGGATGTCTGTAGATGACAGCACTGAGGAAGAGTAGGATGACTTAGCCAGAAGAAAGGAGCCGTCAAGAAATGTGGAGTTTTAGGGGAGGATGGAGGACAATTGGCCTGGAATATTTAAGGCAGTGAGGAGAGTCTCTCTTCAAGGTGTCCTGGAATACCTGGTGTGCTAGACACTGAGCAGCCTCTCCCAACTTTACCCCCTAGCACATCACAGCATCAGCACTTTACTGAAGGATCCCTTCCTCTTCCTCAACATTGAATTCTGTTAGTCGTGGTTGCCCTCCAAGAACTCTTCCCCTCTTCTTCTAAATCTAAGGCAGCAGACTGTGGTGAGACAGAACCACCTAGCTATGAACTATGAACTACAGCCCAAGTGTGGTCTTGTGGTTGATTTCTCCCCAAGGGAGGGAAGTGGTGTTTGCCATTTCCAGGCCCAGGACTTAAAACATTATGCTGGAGCACAGATTGGGGGCAACCCAGATTTAATAATGTGGGGTATAGTGAAGCAATTATTTTCAAGGTCCTTTCCTTCTGAACAGCTCAAAGAATAGAGGTGCTCTACTGGCCTGGGTCATTCACATCGAGACTCCAAGTAAAACAAGTCCCATTACCAAATGTCCCTGTTTTCTTGCTGAGTGGGAAGGGACCTTATCCCCTGATAAAAAGATACATTTTGCAATGCTGTCCATTGCTTAAGTGACAATCAAGGATAAAATTACTCTCCTGTGGCTTTTCTTCCCACAAATGCTCCTGGCTCTTCTTTACCTAGTTGAGGTCATGGTGAGTTTTTCCCAGGGAATAGTGATAAATGGTAGCTCTTCCCTTGGCCACATTTTCTTCTGAGTCTGTGCCATGACCTTCACGGCTAGGTTCAGGATCTGAAGGAGAGGCCAATGCACAAATGAAAATGCTATACAAGAAATATGAATTTAGAAGGCATTAGGGGCCAGGTGGAGCCTCTTTCTTAAAGAGACACACCCACCTTTGGCCTGGTTTGCTTTTTATTTACTTGAATACACATTTTCCCTTTAGCAATGCATATAGGCATATCAAAGGTAAAGTTTGGTAAACAATGTAAGGATTATCAGGTTAGGAAATTGTCTTTTTAAAAATATATATATTTTATTGATTTTTTACAGAGAGGAAGAGAGAAGGATAGAGAGTTAGAAACATCAATCAGCTGCCTCTTGCACACCCCCTACTGGGGATGTGCCCGCAACCAAGGTACATGCCCTTGACTGGAATCGAACCTGGGACCCTTGAGTCCGTAGGCCGATGCTCTATCCACTGAGCCAAACCGGTTTCGGCAGGAAATTGTCTTGAGCCATTGAACCCACAACAGGGCAATTTTATGATGATTTTCAGCCCTGCTGAATACCAAAGTCCTTTGGCCTTCCAATGTTTTTTTTTGTTTGTTTGTTTTTGTTTTTGTTTTGCATTTTTATGCTAACTGCTGTTTGCTTTAGCCTCCAGCAAATCTGTAGCCACATGGTCTACTGCTCAGCTGCCCAGTGCCCAGCATTCTTACAGCTTCCATGCAGTGAATGTCTCTTCTCCTGGGCTCTGCTTTATTACAGCAATTCCCTACATCCATTTCATCAAGGTCTGAAAGACGAAGTGTGTAAATAAAGTAAATTCTACTGCCTGTTCCTTTAGGGTTTCTATTGATTGTGACTTATTCTCTTGAAGCAAATTGATGGTTTAATATTAAGCTGAAATACCAGGAGTCAGCAAAGAGATCAGAGAATTGAGCAAAAAATAAAATTGTCCAAAGTGGAATTTGCCAGCTCTTCAAAGGGGTTTGTTTGGTCCAGGCATATTTGTTCTTTCAGGTAGTGAGATACACAAGATACTAGTAAATACCTTCATAAAGACTAAGAAAACCGGAGTGTCTAAACATGTTGAATTAGAAAAGAACCTGGAATCCAAGCAGAGGAGGGGAAGGGTCCCTGCTTAACTTCCCCCATTTATCCAGATGCCTCTTTAGCCCCCGATCAGGCACTGCCCTGCATTGCTTGGTTGGGGTGAACTCTTACTTCCCTCTGACCTGGCACTGGGTACATCATCTCTACCTAACAAGTCAAGGCTCAGGCGGCAGGGCTTGCAGCTTTGATTTCATGTACAGTCAACAGTGTACCCTTATCCCATTCCACTGCTGCCCCCAGCCAAAAGCTAACTGTCCCTGGGAGACAGCTTGTGCTGGTGAAGAGCCACAGATATTGGGGTCAGTTGCGCCGGGGGTTTGAATTGTGACCCTGACATTTAGTGAAAGACCTTGGGCAAGTATTTGATTTCTTTGAGTGTCATTTTTCTTGCGCCCTAAGGATAACACTTATACTACAGTAGAGACTGACCAGCTTATTCACCAAATCTGCCTCTCTTCTTCCAGGCCACACAGCAAGGTGACATTTCCAGCCTCCTTTCCTGTCAGACATGGTCATATGACTGAATTATACTAAAAGGAAAGGCCTGGCCCATAAAATCCTCGCTCCTGACAGTATCTTCTCTTTCCCCATCCAATCAGTGTCTAGAGAGGGTGGGGAGGTCATTGAGCCCATCCTGGGCAGAGCCTACAATGTAGAAAGGAACTTGGACTCTGAACTAAACTAGGAGCACTTGCAGTGGACCATGTGAGAGCTGAATGGATTGACCTGTGGCAAGTGTGTCACTCTTTGGAAATGTGGCCTCTAGGAGCCCCTGCAGCAACCTCCACGGTGGCTCCGGAGCCCATCCTCGGGCTGTTACTCTACGTGCCCATCCGGTCCAGCCTCCTTGTCCTGCACCTGTGCCTTCCAATTCAGCAGTGCACTGCAAGCCCTTTACATGGACCAGCTCTTCAATCATCACACAAACTATGTGTAGGAGCTATTATTACCAACCCCATTTTACCGGAGCCTGAGGCACAGGGGTAGGAAGTGACCTGCCCAAGGTACCCCAGCTACAAAGTGGAGTAAGGATTTTAAAGCAGCCCATCTCTCTCAAGCTTGTGTGCTCAGTTCTCAATAATAACAAGATAGTTGGGGCATGCTAAAATGATACCCCAAAAGTACTTTAAAAAAAGAAAAATCCCATTATTTTAAATATACACTGATCCTTCCCCCAAGGTTTTCCAATAAGAAATGAAAATGTGTCAATGCTACTTTATTATTTATACAACTGAATATTTCAGTGAATATAGAGCAAGAGAATTATCTTTACATATTGTTCATAAGAAGAAATTTGACATTTGCTCAAAATAATTGCTGGGTTGCCTAATCTGATCCAGCTTCCCTTTGCCACTGAACTCTGGAAAAAAGAAAAAAGGAAGAAAACATACAACTCAGATGAATTCATTCTCAGAATTGAGATGAGACCATGGGCGTGTTATTACATAGCATATTTTAAAAGTACACCTCAATTTGACATGTCCTAAATGCCCATAGTCGATACTTATAAGGTCTGTGTTTGCTGTACCTAATTAGACCCCTAAACTTGTGTGAGTGCTGTGACCCTAGGGAGCACCTTCCCCTTTTCACCTGGGCAGCTCTGTTACCCAGCACCTGGGCAGCTTTCTCAGGCACCTGGGCCTTCTGGGGCCCTGACCACGGCCAGCAGGTCAGGATCAGGTTGCAGGTGGGAAGATGCATTGCCTCTGCAGGACAATGGCCTCATGTCCCTGGGACCACATCATCATGAGAGGCAGAGGAGACCTAGAGCTGCCCTTGTACAGGGCAGTCTGCTTCCACAGGCCGGAGACCAGGAATCTCCCCAGATTGAAGCTCTGGTCTCTGAACATCATTGAATGGAAGGAATGGCCTTGTCTGGCTGTACTCTGGAATGTTCCCACTATAGGGAGCTTATACCCTGCCCCAAGCATCCCAGGGTAGTTTTTTTCCTCATTAGAAGAGCCGGGTGAGAATTCACAGAGAACCGGATGGGCCAAGTGGAGCTTCCAGCCCCTCAAAGGCAGCCGAAGACAGCTCCCTTGCAAAGAGCCAGCACGAAGTGAAGGCTGCAGTGTTTGTCCAGGGCCGGCTGGAATGGGGGCTCTGTGGTGCTGAGAGCAGGAAAGGGGATGGGGCAGAAGGTCCTCAAGAGTTCCATGTAGCTCTCCTTTCTTTGAACTATCACTCCTCTGGCTGCCTCTCACTACTCCCTGTCAGACTCATAACATTTCCTTGGAGGTAAAAAGCTGTAATGGGCTGACCTTGGTCTATCCTACTGGGTGTTCAGTGTTTCTTCCATTCCTTGGCTGGAAAAAAAAAAGGAGCAACTTAGAAACATTGGAACAAAACTGCCCGGAACCTGTTTCTTGGTTTCAGATTCTTTCTTCATGAGCCCTAAGGCCTTGTTCTCCTAACTAAGGTGTCAGCAGACTCCTGGGGGGCTCACTGGGTGAGCCTCAGCCCTGTCTCAGTCTGTAGGTCCTCTATGGCAGAGCTCCAAGACCCTACCTGCTTAGAAACCGTCTGCACTCCATCACTCTAGCCCAGACACTGTCCCCCCTCCTTCACTCCACCCCTTAGCCTCTGTTTATGTGGCAGGACAGTCCTCAACCTATTTGTCACAGGACTTCTCACCCTAAAGACATCATGGAGACCCACTGTTTCCAGAGAACAAGTACTAACAGGTCATGCAGATTAAAAAGGTGTATGTGGGGAGGCATGAGGGTTGAGAAGCGTTTCCATAGCCAAAACAGTTTGGGAAACAACATATGATAAATTCAAGTTAAACAGGTTGTTTTCTGCCAGACACATTAGTGTGCATTATAAACCCCCAGGAATGTTGGGTGCAGTGTTTTCTAATCTGAGTTGATCTTTGCATAGCAGCTCTTAGCACCAATGGCCCACAGAATGCAGTTTGACGGGTACAAGTCTGGCTGATTTGCACATTTTTCTGATGCAAACATTTGAGTATTTAGGGGTTGAAACAAAGCGGGTGATTGGCAGGTCAAATACCAAGAGATAATTCTCTGGCTCCATGATCTTTGCAAGAAGCTCAAGTCCCCTGGGAAGGAGGAGAGGATGGCACTAGACTCCTCTTGCCAGTGTGTTTTAGAGCCAGGTACCCAGACCTTCATGGTCAGAAACAGACTCAGACTCTGGTTGGCCCTCGTGTCTGTCCATCACTAGAACTCCCACTTCCCACCCCTGTGCTCCCAGAGCCCTGGTGCTCTCAGCCTGTGTCCTGGTGGACCCTTTCCTTTACAAGCGCTGACTTTGTAGGAGAAAACTTTGAGGGTCACCCCCTAACTAAAGAGTTATAGAGTCCCCACAATTGTTCACCAGTTCATCGTGGGGCCCGCTCTGCTCATTCAGCAGGAGGGAATCAGGGTTAAAAACAGAAAAACATGTTGTACCCTGAAAAGAAAAAATGGTCGTCCCCGGGTAGCAGCGTGATCCTACAACATAAAAACACAAACCATTATGAAACCATGTTGTGCCCAAGGCCTCTCAATGATGTCTAAGACAGCAGTTTTCAAAGTGTGGTCCCCAGTCCCAAAGCATCAATAACACCTGAGAACTTGTTAGACATGCACATTCACAGGCCCCTACCAAATCTCCAGACTTTGACAAGGTCCCCAGATATCTTTAATGCACTGTCAACGCGGAGAAGCACAGGTATATAGGGTCTGTGCCACTTGGTACAACTGGCATGAGGGCCCTGAGACAGAGAAAGCCAATTCCAGGACAGATGGCCCCAGGTGACGCATCCACAAGACTGGAGATGAGCTATTCACAGCCAGAGGATGGTCAAGGTGGCCCAACTCCAAGTACTTCCCTGTCCTCTCGCAGATCTTTCTTGGGAGGTTGTGTTCTCCACAAGGCTCACATACCTTCTTGGTAAAGTCAAGTGCCACAGCCCCCGGATCCTGTGAAGGAAAAGACACAGGTTAATTTCACAGGAACCACATCCGTGAGGCCAGCTGTTATTCTGCTGGGATTCTGCACCTCTCTGTTCAAGGGCACAGCTATGTGGCCAATTTCAATTTCCTGTTCAGGAAAGCAAGCATGATTTCTTGATTGAGTTACCATTTGTGTCCTGGACAATGTTATATTAGCTTGCTCTTCTCAACAGCCTCAACTTGAAATTGACCCCTGGTTTAGACACATATCCCAGATAAGGCATTTCAGCTTCTTCAGCTTATCTTTGCCTGTGAATCTGGCAGACCACTGGAGGCAAGACCCACCCTGGAGAGCTGTGGTCAGATCAGAAAAACTGCTCCCTGTGCTTGGGGTGTCCAACAGATTTCTCAGGAATTGAGCAGTTTCCTGAGGGTCTTGGGATTTTCAGAGATAAAACCAGGAAAGTCCTGGGCATCCTGGGATGCATTGGTCACCTGACTTGGGGTCACAATGTTCAAAAGAAGTTTTCTTTTTGCTACCATGCAACAAACCTTGATGAAGATTTTGAGGTTCAGCTATTACTGAAACTGGCAATTTCTAAACTTACTTTTTCCCCCTAAGAAAATAAAAACAAAGCTCTGAGTTATGGGCAAAAGGGCGGGTGGGGCAATGGGAGGCAGAGGGCCACCAAGGCAAATGTTCATGTCAAGAGGAAGAGGGACAGGAAAGGTGGCAGACAACACAAAAGCTAAAACAAAACAAAACAAAAATGTGGATGAAGCCCTGGCCAGTTTGGCTCAGTGGACAGAGTGCAGGCTGGCCGACTGAAGGACCCTGTTGGATTCCAATCAAGGGCACATACCTCGGTTGTAGGCTCCATCTGTGGCCCTGATGGCAGGCTCGTGGGGAGGCAACCAATCAATGTGTCTCTCTTGCATGAATGTTTCTCTCTGTCTCTCCCCCTCCCTTCCACTCTCTCTAAAAATCAATGGAAAAAATATCCTCCGGTGAGGATTAACAACAAAAATGTGGATGAGGAGGTCAGCAGTGGAGAGGACGGAGCCATGAGGGGCAGTGGAAGGTTTCGGTGGAGGAGACTGTGGCTGGGGGAGGTTAAGTAACTTGTGTAAGGTCAATGGGCCAGAGTTCCCTCCCGCATGGAGACATAGACTTAAGGAGAAAATGCAAGCCTGTTCCAAGGCGAAGACACGCATATACCCTGGTTAAATGTACCTTTACCGGCATGAAATATGGCGGAAGAAAAAAGCACATACGCGCTGTAGAAATCTCTTCATCTTTCCATTGGCGAGCTTGGCGGCCAGCCGCATTAAAGGGCGCACCGGAGGAAACTGCAACAGATGGGCGCTGTGAGGCTCCAGGCAGCGGGGCCAGAGCCCAGCGTTATTCGCATCCTTTCCACTCACTCCATTACAAATGGGTTTAATTTTCAGAGTAATATCATTTCCGAGCCTGAGCTTGAAATTTTATGTTTTCAATAAAGACGCGCCTGCTTGGATAGCAGGTTTCAATTCCAACACATCACTTAAAAATATTCCCTTAGGATAAACCAGACTTTTATCTGCATTGGCCCCAAGTTTTCCGTGCTTCTGGTGTGGAGTGCATTGTTCCGAAGAAGCATCTCCACGCAGGTCCTTCTGCCCTCCAGGTGTGCTCTCCTGATCTAAGGGACCAACTGGGAAGGCAGCACCCTGACCCTCTCTCCCCGATGCATTTATTTTCCCAGACTTCTTGTCTGTGACTCCCCACCGGCACTCAGACACAGACCTGTGTCTTACCTAGTCTTTCTGAATCCTCCTGAGAAGGGTGACTCAGAGTAAAGTATAATTTGTGTCACAGACCATGTTCATTTTCCCTTCCATTGCACACCCCCACCCCCACCCCCACTTGCAGTGCCCATGGCTTTTCTTGAGAAAATCCCCATCATTCCTTGATTCCCATTCCCAAACCGGTACTACTTGTGAATCTTTGCCTCTTAGGGGGAAAAAGTACTTTGCTGGGTTTTTTAAGGGTCTTCTTGAAGACTTGGAAAGCCTTGATTACATAAATAAGTGACTTTCTAATGGTCAAATTTCAGTTGTTGTGACAGGGCACCTGAGTTAAATTTATTCTATGATTCTAATAATTCTCAAATCAAACCCTGCAGAAATTCACTTACACAACCTGTACCCGAGGGTAACTCAAGTTTATGCTAATAAAGTTAGAGGTGATGTTTATTATTTGAACAGCACCCACACATTGTGACGGTTACGAAAAAAGAACATCCATGGATCACTATTGGGGGGTATGGTGCTTTACACGTCACAAAACACTTTTCATAATTTTAAGAACAGAGGGTAATATGGGACAATATAAATAGAGTTCCGTTTGTCAGGTTCTTCTTGTACATCTGTTTAAGTGCATAATGAAAAGTGATTTCTTACTTATGTTTCCTTTTTTATAATTTATTCTCTCTCTTTCTAGATCTGTCAGCCTCCTCGCACTCCAACCTAGGGAGGGAGACGTGTAGTCCCTACAGGCCTGGGAAAGGTTACACAGAGAGTGTCTCAGACTTGCTGATCCGCACGTATTAATTAGGAAGGAATAAAGGCATGCAGAGTGGAGGGACTTTTACAAAGACGATTACAATACAATACCGACCCCAGTGTTAACTGGCTGTGTTGGCTCCCGAGTTCTGGAGTAGTCAAATAGAAACTGAATAAGAAAAAAAAAAAAAAAGGTTCATTTTAGTATTGTGTCACTTGCTACAAAGTAGAAGTTGCATGCCCTTGCTAGTGGGCTGGGCGGTACTCACCCTTTTGTATATGTCTCGATTATCCTGGAAAGAGAATTGTGAGGGTAAGTTACATGGAATTTTCCTGTGGCAGGTAACTGATAAAGTTTTCAGGATAAGTTATACCATGAGATATATAGGATTTACCTTAATATTATGAAATAAATTATCAAGCTAAAAAGAAATTCATTACACAAACTGAATAAGATTATAGTGATGCAGGATCTTATGAATAACTAAGTTGGCAGCAATACACCATTATTTTAAAACTTAATCTCATTTTACCTTTTCAAGCTTCAGGTGAAAACATACTCCATGATGTATAGAAGAGATACCAGAATCTATTCCCAGATAACCATCTGATACAGAATTGGAACAAAATAATGATTCCAATTTTCAATTTGCTGCTGGGTATATCCTAGAATTCAGCTTTTTAAATGGTTGGTTCCAATTGACCAAACTTTTTCCCCTAAAACATTCAATATGAATCTTCACTGTTCTTGCACAAAGCATAGCTTTTCATTTCTAAGTCCTTGTTAGAGCACCACCTGCCCTTGTTTGCACAGATGAGAACCTGGAAAAAGGTGTGTGGGCAGCATATTCCACCCAAGGATGCTGTGAAGAGGGCTCTCACAAAATGATAGTACAGGATTCCATGTCTGTATTTTATAAAATTGCTAGAGATGATTACTGTGAATGCACTTTTAAGTATATTGATTTGGCTGCTATTGATCATTCATATCTCATTCACATTTAAACATTATTGAATCAGCTTAAAATCCATTAACACAGAAATAAAAAGTTTTTAATAACACTTCTAATTTTGTTGCTCTGAATATGATTACACCTCCCTGTAAACTTTGTGGAGAGTTTCTGCAGCAACCAATATCTACACATTCTCTCTCTCTCTGTCATGTACATACATGCACATATTACATATGGGCACAGACACACACTACAGGGGGTGGGCAAAGTAGGTTTGCAGTTGTTCATATGGAAAATAATACAATTAATCAAAATATAAGAATAGATTCTGTGTTTCGTGTACTTCCAACTGTAAACCTACTTTGCCCACCCCATATAATTCCAACATCATTAATAGCAGAGGTTCTGTGGCGAGTTCCTCTATTTTCTTATTATAAATTCTAAAATTTACCATTTACTATTTTATAGTTTTTGGTCTCCTTGTCAGCATCTGTTTGCTGTGTGTGTGTGTGTGTGTGTGTGTGTGTGTGTGTGTGTGTGTTCTGAAAACGTACTGGGTGAACAATTGTGTGGTTTTTTTGGTACCAAGTGTATCAATTTTTTACCATTACCTTTCAGACAAAAAACAAAACAAAAAGAAATACAAAGATGTTTTTTCAGATGCTAAACACCACTCTCAACATTTTATATGCACCTTCCTTTTATTTTTTACTCTAAAAAGAAAAAAAAGTTTAAATGTACTCATCTAAATTATTTATTTCCCTAACTACAATGTAAGTTCCATGAGAACAGGTAGTTTTGTCTATGTTGATCACTACTGTATATCCTTAGCCCCTGGCACATGGCATGCTTTCAATGAGGACCTTTTTCAAATATAGGAATGGTAGGGCTGTGTTCATAAGAATCCGTTGCCCCCTTTCCCATCTAAATTCTTCTGATCCCACATAGTGACCAGAAGCACAAAACACCAAGAGTGCTGCAGTTCGCAGGTTGTAATGCTTTTTGAGTGGCCTTGTTATGAAAGTTCCCTAGAGACACAGACCGGGACTCTCCTGGAGACCAGCACTGGAAGGGGACTTAGAACCACGCAAGACACGCAGACACTGGGTGGGAGAGGAAACCAAAGCCCAGGAGAGGAAGTGACACGTTGAAAGTTACACTTCAAGGAAGAAGAGCCGCAGTCTCTCTATTAATAGCTTTCTCTAGTAAAATATTGTTAGCTGTGTTCACTGAGCAATGCCTTGCTCTTTTGCAATTGGAAACAATGAACAGAATCAGCTATGGGAAAATGCAGACAATGGAAGGAAATTCATCCAAGTGGACCTTTGCAACTGGGGAATCACACAACCCAATTTAGTACTGAAGGTAGTATATGTGACAGCCACACTTGTACTTCCTGTGCTTATGAAGGGGCACCCCCACAGCCTTGGTCTGAGGGATAAGGAAGTCCTTTTGGTGTGAATGAGAAGGCAGCGGCAAGGAGATGGAGAACTCTCTTACCCTGGATTTTTGCTCTGGGTATCAAGGTTGTAATGATTAGTTCTAAAGATGAGAGATGACAATTGTCTTCAAACATATGCATAATGGTAAACTGAAAATGAGAAGAGATGGGCACGATATACTTACAAAGTTTAAGAGAGAACGTGATGTTTAAGTCTTGAAGAATGGAAATTCATTTAATCAAGAATCAATGGGGGGGGGAATAAGAATCAATATGGGGAAAAGGGGACATCTATAATACTTTCAACAATAAAGATAAATGAAAAAAAGAAACAATGATAACAGCTAGCACTTAAGTGCTGTCACTTTCTATCTTGTAGACACTGTTGAAATTACTTCACAAATATTAGAACAATTTAAGTGAACATTACTTACATAATATTGTGAGGCTATTACAGCTATTATTCCCATATTACAGATGGTGAAACTGAGACACAGAGCAATTAAGATACCTACTAAGGTTAAATAGATGTGGGTTTTGAGCCCAGGTACTTTGGCTTTACAGTCTGGGATATTAACCACAGCCGGCAAAGGAGGCAAAGGCATTTTGCCTAAAGAAAAGCCTGTGCAAAGACATAAGGGCCTGGTGCCTGTGGGAAATGGTAAGAAGTTCACTGTGGCTGGAGCATGGGCTACTGTGAGTTAGGAGAGGTAAAGGAGGAAGAGATGTTGCTCAAAGTAAAAACATATAGTCTATGCTAAGAATCATGGACTCTTCCTTGATACCACTCTCTTGCACTTTAGAATAAATCAACATTTACTTTGTACCCACTGAAATATTTCTGTTGTGGCTACTATAGTTATTCCTAGGTCCTTTACATGAAATCCATTGTTTTGGAGAACTATCAAATCACAATATATCAATTTGTAATTCATGTTATGCTATAACATAACATATTCAATTAATTTAATTATATATGCATATGTGATTATGGTAATTAAAAGAATGCAGATGAACTACAAATAACGTACAGTAAATTATTTAAGAGATTCAGTTGTTATTTCCTAAAACTATATTCTTACACAAACACACATAAAATTCTCCTGTAGGTAGCAAAATAGTGCAGTTATTTCAGATATCAATTATGGCATAAACATGTTATAACTAAAATTTATCATAATAGGATGGCTTTTTTTTTTTTTACCTTAGGTTGACTAGAAAGAGTTGCCCAATGTGCCAGTCGCTAAAAAATGAGGAAAATGAATCAAAGTTAAGTATAAATTCATTAGTCCATAGCATTCTATTACAACACATATAATTCTAAAATTGTCCCATTTATGAGCCTTGTATTATCTTCTCACACAGTGGCAATACATTTCAACAAAATTCTCCGGATGCCTTAAATGAGGCCATGAAAATGACAATAGTGAGTCCTGCTGCAGCCAAGTATCTGTTCTTAAAATAGTTTTAAGTGAACATTACCCACATGATATTTTCAAGGCCAAGACTAAATAAAAACCTCACGTTACTGAACAACAGTGTACCTCCAGCTGCACAATATCCACGCCATCTGGAGAATCATCTAAAGGTTGAGTATATCCTATTGTGAGAAATCATAAAAATATCAATTAGGAGAAAAGAAGTCATAGCATTAACTTTTAAATCTTTCCCATGAAAAACATACAGAGATTCTATAAATCCAATGCTGTTAAAAAGGATTGACAAAAAACACACACTTTACCTACCACTAGCAAACATGAGATTTGCACCAAAATTAATTGAAATAACTTGATTTTCTATTTATCAGGAGTTAACAGTACAAGAATTATCAAGTCAGGAAAAAGGGCAAAAATGCCTAGGCAACAACTTAATTTATATTTTGATGGAACTTATGAAGATGAAGTACCAGGAAATGGTGTCAAGTATGTGCATCAAAATCACTCTTGGAACATTTAAGAAATATGGATGCCTGGCTCTGTGCTTCATTAGACTCTTCAGGGGTAGGGTTGTGGGAAAGGTTGCTTCCAACATGCAGATGGACCCTGTGCCAGGCAACTTGTATCTGACCTAAATGAAGTCTTCATCTCATTTTCACGTGATACAACACTTGGAGAAGTAGCTAATACTGCAATTGGAAGAATCAACTAAATAGGTCAAAACTAACCAGATGAAATTAAGTGGGATAAATACAAAACTCTGAACTTAGATTTTTAAATGTGAGAAAAGAAATATCTGGCCCAAGAGTAGACTATATATTTTAAAATGAAAATTGATATTTTGCTCCCTGAAATCTTTCTATGAGTCAAGAAAAAGCTAAAAACTAAGGCAACCTTAGTTTTCAAATAATAGTGTCCAAATCTTGAAATATTCAAATAATAGTGTCCAAATCTTGAAAGGTAATAGTCCTACTTGAAATAGTACGATGTGTGGTAGAATAAAAGGAGCCAAACATAGTTTTCTTTGACAAAGAGAAAAATTAGGAAGCATATGTTAATTACCTCCAAATATATTGAGAACTGTCCTGAGAGTTATTGGACTTATTCTGTACATCCCCAAAGGAAAGAGCTAGGGTTAATGGTTAGAAGTTACATGTGATCAGATTTCAGTTTAGTGTAAAGAAGTTCTTGATGGTTGGTGCCATTCAAAAATGCAAATTAATTCAAACCAGTCCTATAAAGAGTTATTAATAGGTTCTGTGTTATCAATACAACCACAAAGACCATATCCTCAGGGAACATGAAGTCAAACAGAAAAATGAGGGAGGTGGCTATAAATATATACAGATATATAAAAGACAATAAATGTACAAAAGTGTGATAGAAACAAGATTCTATTGGAGCCCAAAGGAGGCAGCTACTGGCTATCTCAGGCTGGTAGTGCACTGGGATTTACTGAAAGTTATCACATAGGAAAATAACAGAGGAAATCCTTGTTCTCCATGAGAGGCTAATCAAGTGACTTTCACAGTTCCTTGAAATACTTAGGTGTTGTGGTTATACGACACAGTTAAAAAACACACGTACTGTTTGAAATATATTTTCTGTTTAAATATATTTTCAAAGATTTCTACTCCCCTAAATCAAAATTCTAAACAGTTCGTGTTTACAGCCCAGCTGTTCTGCCACCACATCCTTCCCTGCGTTATACGGAGAATTACCTGAGATGGGTAATGGATTCAGACTACTGACCCCATACAAACGCACTGGTTCCCTACAAACCATTGGTTCTAGGCAGTTAATGAAGCGACTCCAGTCAGCACCTCGGACAACGCCCCAACCTGGAAGCAGTGGGACCTCCGCTGGGGTTTCAGGGATCCTGCCTCCTGGGAGCCCACAAGGCTATGAAAAGATTCCCTTTTCCTGTGCGCACTCCTACCCTACCCCTCTCCAAATGCCCCTAATCTCCAGTCTGTAATCTCAATTCTACAGTCTCTAGTTCTCTTCCTAAGAAGTTGGGATTTCCCCAAGTCCTTTCTCTCGCAGTTTCAGCAGGCACATCCTCAGGACAGCGGCAGGAGCTGTGTGAGACCATTCAACAAGGGAAAGTTGCCTGCTTTAGTAAAAGGCTGTGATATCTAGCTCTGTCGACCCTCTCTTAAAGGCTAGAGACAAACGAGAAGCCAGAAATTGAAAGGGTGGAAATAGGGGCAGGTGGGGGAATAAAGTTTGCCTCCCTCCAGAAGGATCAAGGGGCATCTCAGTCTTCCTTAGAGCTCAGGCCAGCTAGGGTCTGATGAAGGGGTCCTCTTACCTGAGGAGGGATGCTGTAGCAGGCAGAAGCAATAGATGGCCAAGATGGAAGGGAATTGGGGAAGATACTTCATCTTTAAACTCTGTTTGCTCTTTGATGGCCACAGATGTGTCCTGCTAGGACAAGACGTGAGCATTTTCTGAAGTTCCGCAGGTACAGGCAACCCTCTTCTCTGTGTCTGATAAGTCCAGTAATGCCCGGAGCCCATTGGCTAAGCACCAATTAGCTTTGCACAGGAGGACCCCGGCTTTCTCATAAATGTCATGCTGGGCTCTTATTTGTGAAATAATATCCTCCTGGTGTTGGCATTGTAGAGAGTCATCCTTTTAAACCCAGCAATAAAAACAAAAAGTGGAGAATCATAATTGTTTTTCTATAGTGGTTTGAGAAACATTTCTAACTCTAAAGAAAGGCTTTTTCTCTTTTTTAAATAAAAGATCTGGACATAAATCTATAAACTCTTGCATGATCAAGTCTTGTTTCTGAAGAAGCTGTTTCTTCCCCATCATTAACAAAGGATGTTTTGTAGTCTTTGGTGCATCTGAGAACAAAATTTGGAGTCCAGCATATAACATTACAAGAAACTAAAAAGTTCAAATATGTAAGGTTCTTTTAAAAAATCGTGGTTGAAAATCAGACTCTTTAAGGTTTCTCCAGATTCTTTTATATAAGTAAGTTAAATATGACCTGTTAAATCAGTATTCAAGAAAACATGACAACATTTAATCATAATAACAATACTCCACCTACTAAGTTTTTGTCTGTTTTAGACACTTCACATAAGTTATTTCATGTAATTCTCACAGAAAATCCATAAGGACTATAATATGCTAATCTTATTAATGGGGAAATTAAGCCTTGGAAAGATGAAAGAATTTACCAAGGTCAACATCCCAAGAATGCAAATGAGGAATTTGGACCCAAGGATGCAGTCATGTCTTTAAGAGTGTGGGATAATAGGTAGGTGTTGTTGTTGTTTTTTCTAAAAAGAGTCCCCTTAAGATTAGACATGGGAGATTAAAAATGGCGGCAGAGTAGGTGGATGCTGCATGGACATGCTCCCAGGAAAAAGCTGGAAATACAACTGAAATACAGAAAGGCTTCCTGAATAATCAATGGAAAACTCACAGGAGAGAACCCTGATACCCAAGGACTAAAGGTGGAGACCACATAGAGACTGGTAGGAGGGGTGGAGGTGTGAAAGGGCTGGCCAGGCACCCACAGACAGCAACTGAAGTCCCAGAAATATATCTCAGCTGTTTGGGGGGGGGGGGTGCCACTGAGAACTCTGGGATCTAATCCCCAAGCAGGGCTCCCTAACAGAAACATCAAACTGAGGAGGGTGCCCACATAACATCTAGCTGTGAAAAGCAGTGGGGTGCAGTCTGCCAGGGAGTGGCAGCTGAAAGTTTGGGCACCCTCTTAAAGGACCAATGCACAAACATTCCCTGTGGAGCCACCCACCTTGTGCTCTGGCAGAGGGAGGGTGAAGTGGACTGGAGCTATGAGAGTAGAACCCAGGACTGGGGACTCGGGGGATAGAGCTCAGAAGCAGACACCCCAAGTTTCCTGGACTGAGTCACTCCCTCATATAGCCAGAGGACATCTTTCCTACATAGACATCTGCCTTGCCTGAAGGGAAAACAGTGAACACAACCTATTGAAAATACCTTGCCCTGAGGCCACTCCAGAGACTGCCTCTGTCTACAGACTAATAGGATTCTGACTTGAATTGCTCCCAGGCAATTGTCCTCAGGTGTGGTGAGAGTTTTTTCAACAGGGTGGGGCATTTGCTTCTGCCTGGATGTCCGCGTGGCCTCACCCGGACTCAGGGGCATGCGGCCTCACCCGGACCTGGGATCCAGCCTCACCCAGACCCAGGGGCGCACGGCCTCACCCGGACCCGGGGGCGTGCGGCCTCACCTGGACCCGGGATCCAGCCTCACCCGGACCCAGGGGCATGCGGCCTCACCTGGACCCGGGACCCAGCTTCACCCAGACCCAGGGGCGCGTGGCCTCTCCCGGACCCAGGGACGCGCGGCCTCACCCGGACCCGGGACCCAGCTTCACCCGGACCCAGGGGCGCGTGGCCTCTCCCGGACCCAGGGACGCGCGGCCTCACCTGGACCCGGGACCCAGCCTCACCCGGACCCAGGGGCGCGTGGCCTCACCCGGACCCGGGTTCCAGCCTCACCCTAAAATCATTTTTCTTGAACTATTAAGGTTTATTGCATGTAACATTATTATATTTAAAATAGTTTTTCTTGAAATAAAAAAACTGAAAAAAATATATTTATAAATATGTTTTCATTTGTGAAGCTATGTGATACACGGTGGGACAAAAGTAGTTTTATAGTTGTTTGTATGGAAAATAATACAATAATCAATAAATAATCTGTAATAATAAAAGCATAATATGCTAATTAGACTGGACATCCTTCCAGACGACCTTCCGGACGAAGCTGGGGCTGGGAGGGAAGCCTGGGTCCCGGGTGCCAGAGGAAAGCCGGTGCCAGCAGCTGGGGGGAAGAAAGGCCTACTCTTGCATGAATTTCATGCATCGGCCTCTAGTAATATAATAATAAATTCTGTGTTTTGTGTACTTACAACTGTAAGCCAACTTTTGTCCCACCCTATATTTATTTCTAGAGGCCTGGTAAAGTACTTGAAAAATTTTATTCTTCTGTACTGAATTAGATTAAAAATACTTCGGAAGACTATTTAACACAGGGGTGGGGAATCTATTTTATGACAAGGGCCATTTGGATATTTATATCATCATTTGTGGGCCATACAAAATTATCAACTTAAAAATTAGCCTGCTATATTTGGTCAAACATTTAGTTAACTCACCCCTAATGCCTTGGCAGGGCCAGACCACATGATTTTGTGGGCCATATCCAGATGTTCTCCACCCCTAATTTAAACAAACGTTATTTTTAAAACTTGCACATGAAATTTATGATCATTATAGAAAAATTAAGGCTCTGGTTGGGTAGCTCAGTTGGTCAGAGCATTGTCCCAATACACCAAGTTGAGGGTTCAATCCCTGGCCAGGGCACAAATAAGAATCAACCAATGAATGCATAAATAAGTGGAACAACAAATTGATGTTTCTCTGTCTCTGTCTGTCTGTCTGTCTGTCTCTCTCTCTAAAAATCAATCAATAAAAAAAATAGATTAGATATGGAATAGAAAGAAGACAACCTGGCTGGTGTGGTTCAGTGGTTGAGTATCAACCCATGAACCAGGAGATCATGGTTCCATTCCCAGTATGCCTGGGACCACATGCCTGGGTTGTGGGCTTGATGCCCAGTAGGGGGTGTGCAGGAAGCAGCCAATCGATGATTCTCTCTTATCATTAATGTTTCTATCTTTCTGCCCCTCTCTCTTCCTCTCTCTGAAATCAATAAAAACATATATTTTTTAAAAAGAAAGAAGATAAAAAATGAAGTCTGCTATTGTTTACTAAAGAGGAAACAGACATGCCCTATATTAAATAAATGTTTGGACTCTTTTCATCATGCATATCTTTAAGTTTTGTTCTTTTAAGGACTAACAACTGTTGAATGCTTACAATATGCCTAAAACATGTTAATAATTTACCTGTCATATTATATAATTTTTAAATTAATGAAGATTTACAGAATAATTTGAGAAGGTGTTGCTCAACATAGAATGTTTATGACTTAAACTATGGAATTTTGCTCCCAAATTTCTAATTCATAACAGAGTGGGAATTATGAACTACTTTATAGCCATAATATTTTGCCTACTTCTTTGAACCAGTGAGAATAGATATTTCTATTTTTATAGGATTTCTCACTTTTGTTCAAGGAGAATAACCCAAAGTTTTTAAAATATGCCCACTGCCTAGGAACAGGTCTTTACTGAATGAATGAATAAATGCTTTTTAAACATAAACCACTTATCTCTATGGTATTAAACACAACTACTCATGGACATTTTAGACACAGAACACACACATAATAACAAAGGTTGTGACAGTTCTACTAAATGTCAATCAACAAGCACTTTTTGGACATTGGTCTGTGTATACCAGTGAACTAGGTGATTTATACCCAAACGTACCTTTCTCAAATAAACCTCTGTGATAACTCTGATTTATACCACATTTATTTTTTTTCTTTGCATATTTTGCTCACATTATTTCTCATATTTCAGGATTTAAAAATCAAAATGTTATTTTTAATGCTATTTCAGAAATAGGAAAAAGGAAACAAGCAATAAAAAAATCTGCATTCAACATTATTATAGACTAGAGGCCCAGTGCATGAAATTCGTGCATGGGGGTGTGTGTCCCTCAGCCCAGCCTGCACCCTTTCCAATCTGGGACCCCTTGAGGGATGTCGGAATGCCCCTTTAGGCCCGATCCTCCCGGTAGGATCGGGCCTAAATGTGCAGTTGGACATCTTTCTCACAATTTAGGACTACTGACTCCCAACTGCTCACCTGCCTACCTTCCTGATTGCCGCTAACTGCTTCTGCCTGCCAGCCTGATCACCCCCTAACTACTCCCCTGCCAGCCTGATTGATGCCTAACTGCTCCCCTGCCAATCTGTTTGCCCCTAACTGCCCTCCCCTGCAGGCCTGGCACCCCCCCCCCCAACTGCTCTCCCCTGCAGGCCTGGGTCCCCCCCAACTGCCCTTCCCTGAAGGCCCGGTCGCCCCCAACTTCCCTCCTCTGTCAGCCTGGTCACCCCTAACTGCCCTCCCCTGCTGGACTGATTGTCCACAACTGTCCTCCCTTGCAGACGTGATCCCTCCCAACTGCCCTCTCCTGCTGGCTATCTTGTGTTCACATGGGGGCAGCCATCTTGTGTGTTGGAGTGATGGTCAATTTGCATATTATTCTTTTATTAGATAGGATGGAATTGTGTCTCCCACCCCAAATTCATATGTTGGAGCCCTGACCCCCATGTATTTGGAGATGGGGCCTTTAAAAAGGTAGTTAAGGTTAAATCAGACACAAGGATGAGACCCTAATTTGTAATGACTGGTGTCCTTCTAAGAAAAGGAAGAGATACCAGAATTCTCTTTCTCTCTCCATGCACAAAGAGAAAAGACTCGGAGAGGACACGGTGAAAAGGCACTGTCTGAAGGCTAAGGAGAGCAGTCTCACCAGAAACAATCTTGCTGGCACCTTGATCTTGCGCTTCCAGACTCCAAATTATCTACAACAATAAAAGGGTAATATGCTAATTAGGCCTGACGTCTCCGGATGTCCTTCCTGACCAAGCCGGGGCCGGAGGGAAGCCAGCCCGGGTCCGAGGTGCCTGCAGGCAGCCAGAGGAGGGAAGCCCGGATCCCAGATGCTGGAGGGAAGCCGGTGTCAGCAGCTGGGGGAAGGAAGGCTTAGTATTGCATGAATTTTCATGCATTGGGCCTCTAGTGAGAAAATAAATTTCTGTTGGTTAAGCCATCCAGCCTGTGCTCTTTTGTCATGGCAGCTTGGGCAGACTAATGCAAATACAGGGGATTTTAGCTGATTCAATAAATAAAATAAAATAATGAAATAAAAAGTAAACGTTAGAAATTCTCATTCCAAAGTTATGATCATCTACCCAAAGAAATCCAAAGGAATCAACTGGTAAATTATTAGAATACAAAAGAGTTTACTGTGGCCAGATTTAGAGAAAACTATTTTCAGGAATAATTTTCTTAGACATGAACAGAAATGAATTATAAAATGTATTAGAAAATGTAAATAGCTTTAAAAACTATAAAATACTGCCCTGCTGGTGTGGCTCAGTGGTTGAGCATCGACCCAGGAACCAAGAGGTTACCGGTTTGATTCCTGGTCAGGGCACATGCCAGGTTTGTGGGCTCCATCTCCAGTATGGGGCTTGCAGGAGGTAGCCAATCGATGATGATCCTCTCTCATCAATGTTCCTCTCTCTCTCTCTCTCCCAAAATCAATAAAAACATATATTAAAAAAAACCTATAAAATACTGAGGACTAAACCAAAGAATAAATGTGCAATATATTAAAAAGATAACTACAAAATTTTATTGACATAAAAGGCATAAAGGACTATGAATAAATGAAAAAGCATATCATGATCCTTGACAACAAGATTTAATGTTGTTAAAAGTTCAACTGATGGCAAAAAAACCTATAAGGTCAGTGTAATCATTATTAAAATTCCGAAATGACTTCTCATGGAATTTAAAAACTGATTTTGAAATTGACCTGGGAGAAAAAATATTCAAGAATATTCAAGAATTTTTTGAAAAAAAAAAAAAGAATGACTTGTCAATGTCAAAATGTATTGCAAAGCAGTAATAATTGCTATATTGTACTAGTCATTTTGTTATTGATCCAGTCACAGACATGAATGGAACAGAATAGAATCTTGAAGCAGATTAGTTTAGTACAAAATAAACGTGGTATTGCAAATCAGTGCAAAAAATCTTGAACTACTTCATAAATGGTGTTTAAAACAATTGGTTAATCATTTGGCAAAAATTTTCCTATTTCACACTATAAATTCCAGAGGATTCACGAATTAAAGCTAACACACACACATTTATATAAACTGCTATATTAGAAATAAATAGAGTATATATTTGATTGGAAAACTGCTCTTGAGTAAAATTCAAAATAGGGAAGCCATTAAGGAAAAGATTGATAAATTGGATTATATTTTGAAAATATTTCTATGAGCCCTGACCAGTGTGACTCCATTGGTAGGAGCATTGTCCCAGTTTGATTCCTGATCATGGCACATACCTAGGTTGTTTGATCCCCAGCCCTGGATTGGGTGCATATAGGAAGCAACCGATCAATGTTTCTTTCTCACATTGATCATGGATGCCCTTCACCCCCTTCTCTCTTTCTCCCTCCCTGACTCTCTTCCCCTCTGTCTAAAAATAAGTGAAAATGGGAGAAACCAAGATAGTGGCATAGGTAAACACCTGAACTGCTGCCTCGCACAACAATTTCAAAACTACAACTAAAAGACAAAACAGACATCATCCAGAACCACAGGAAGGCTGGCTGAGTGGAAATTCTACAACTATAAGGAAAGAGAAAAGCACGCTGAGACTCACAGGAGCTGCGGAAGTAAAGTCCAGAGGTGTCTCCAGCACAGAAGTTCTCCCGTCGTAGACACAGCTGATCCTCACAGCCTGGAGGTCAATTCTTCCCAGTGATACCAACAACAATCAAGGTTTAACTACAACAAGACTGTGCACATAGCCCACAAAGGGGTGAATCAAGAGTGTCCACCTCAGGTAACTGGGGAGGCTGAGCCACTGGGCCCTATGGGACACCTAGCACACAAAGCCACTGTATCAACTCAGGGAAGCAGCCAAAATGCAGAGACAAAGAAATAGGTCACAAATGAAAGAAATGGAGGAAAGCAAACTATGGGATATAGAGTTCAAAACCATGGTTATAAGGTTTTTCAAGAATTTTCTAGAAAAGGCCAATAAATTTAGTAAAACCCTTGAGGATATGAAAAAGGACCAACTAGAAATTAAGCATACACTGACTGAAATAAAAAATAATACACAGAAATCTAACAGCAGACTAGAGGATTGCAAGAATCAAGTCAAAGATTTGAAATACAAAGAAGCAAAAAACACTCAACCGGAAAAGCAAAACGCAAAAAGAATCCAAAAATATGAAGATAGTGTAAGGAGCCTCTGGAACAACTTCAAGCATACCAACATCCGAATTATGGGGGTGCCAGAAGAAGAGAGAGAGCAAGATACTGAAAATCTATTGGAAGAAATAATGACCAAAAACTTCCCCCACCTGGTGAAAGAAATAGACTTACAAGTCCAGGAAGTGCACAGAACCCCAAACAAAAGTAATCCAAAGAGGACCACACCAAGACACATCATAATTAAAATGCCAAGAGCAAAAGGCAAAGAGAGAATATTAAAAGCAGCAAGAGAAAAACAGTTACTTACCTACAAGGGAGCACCCATATGGTTGTCAGCTGATTTCTCAACAGAAACTATGCAGGCCAGATGGGAGTGGCAAGAAATATTCAAAGTGATGAATAGCAAGAACCTACAACCAAGATTACTCTACCCAGAAAAGCTATCAGTCAGAATTGAAGGTCAGATAAAGAGCTTCACAGATAAGAAAAAGCTAAAGGAGTTCATCACCACCAAACCAGTATTATATGAAATGCTGAAAGGTATTCTTTAAGAAGAGGAAGAAGAAGAAAAAGATAAAGATAAAAATTATGAACAACAAATACATATCTATCAACAAGTGAATCTAAAAATCAAGTGAATAAAAAATCTGATGAACAGAATAAACTAGTGAATATAATAGAATCAGGGGCATAGAAAGGGAGTGGACTGACAATTCTCAGGGGGATAGGGATGAGGGGGTGCGGAAAGAGACTGGACAAAAATCGTACACCTATGGATGAGGACAGTGGGGGGGAGGGTAAGGGCAGAGGGTGGGGTGGGAACCGGGTGGAGGGGAGCTATTGGGGGAAAAAAGAGGAACAATTGTAATAATCTGAACAATAAAGATTTATTAAAAAAAATCAGTGAAAATGTCCTCGGGTAAGGATTTTAAAAAATGAAAAGTATACCTTAACCAATATTAGCCTAGAAAAGAGAGAATAGGGTCTCTGCAACAATTCTAGAGATACTTATAATACAAAAAAAAAAAACAACACACAAAAAACAAAAAACAAGCAAAAGAGAGGAAAAGAAAGAGAAAGGGGAGGAAAGGACGGAGGGTGGAGGGACGGAAAGAAGACAGGCAGGAAGGCACAACTTAAATGTCCATCATAGCCCGGCCTGAGTGGCTCAGTTGTTGAGCATTGACCTATGAACCAGGAGATCACAGTTCAATTTCCGGTCAGGGCACATGCCTGGGTTGCTGGCTCAATTCAATCGTGCAGATCAATGATTCTCTCTCATCACTGATGGTTCTATCTCTCTCTCCCTCTCCCTTCCTCTCTGAAATCAATAAAAATATTTTTTAAAAATAATAAAATAAATGTCCATTATAGAGGAAATATGAAGTAAACTGTGGAATAGCCATAATATGAAACTTTATGCAACTGTTGAAAAGAATAAGATCTTGCCAGTGTGGCTCAGTTGGTTGGATGTCATCCTGTGCACTGAAAGGCTGCAGGTTCAATTCTGGGTCAGGGCACATACCTAGGTTGTGGGTTCAATCCCCGGTCCCCAGTCAGGGGCACATATGGGAAGGCAACAGATCAATGTTTCTTCTCTCACGTTGATGTTTCTCTTCTCTTCTCTTCTCTTCTCTTCTCTTCTCTTCTCTTCTCTTCTCTTCTCTTCTCTTCTCTTCTCTTCTCTTCTCTTCTCTTCTCTTCTTTCTCTCTCTCTCTCTCTCTCTCTCTCTCTCTCTCTCTCTCTCTCTCTCCTTTTCCCTTTCCCTCTCTCTAAAATGAATAAGCATGTCCTTGGGTGAGGATTTTTAAAAAAGAAGATTTATTGAAAAGTTAAACTCTTCCTAACATAATGAGTAAAGAAAAAAAGTTATAAAACTCCACACCATATTGTTCTAGCATCAGTTTGCTTCTGTTCATAACAAATGCCTTTAAAACTTAGTTCTTTAAATCAATAATCTATTTAGCTGAAATTTTTGCAGGTCAGTCATTTGGGCTGGGCTCAATTTGCCAGTATTTATGATTTGGGCTGGGCTCAACTAATTAGCTGCACTCATTTAGCCACTTGTATTCATCTGGTAAATACACTGGAGTGTCTGTGGCCTTTTCCCATTTAGTCTCTTATTCTTTAGGTGACTCGCCCAGGTTTGTTCTCCTGCTGGTTTCAAAGTTATAAGACAGTGAGAGTAGAAGCTATGACACCTCTGGAGTGCTATGTTTGGAACTGGCACAACACCACTTCTGCATTCTATTGGTCAAAGCAAGTCACATGGCTAACCAGATTCAAAGGGTGCGGAAAATAACTCTATCTGTCAATGAGAGGAGCCGAAAAGTGGTAAGGCCAATCTTGCAATCTACCAACCTCCATTTACGTACAAGTTTATTCAAAATAGCACATGTAATTCCATAAGTACCTATGGAGGTAAATGCAAAGAAAAAGGGTGGGACGCTACACACCACACACAAATAGCACTGATTCCAGAGTGATGGATTATGAGGGGCTCATAAAAACCTTTGCATTATTTGTACTTCTGAATTTTTGCATTGACTAATTGTGAATTACTTATAAGCAAAATTAAATTCAAAATTGTAATAAACTCCAAACAATATTATTAGTAAACAGATTAACATATGTAAAGACCTGAACTTATATATGTGAAAGATCAATTCTTCTCTTTTTAAATTACATTTATTTCTCCAAAGTGCTTTATTTGTTAGGTATTATTGAAAAGCTTGTGACCAGTGGGTTTGTCAGTGCCAAGCCAATTTAATGAGGTATAATTTAAAAAAATAAATGAACTCACTATGTGGACTTTCCACACCATTTGAAACAGAAGCAAACGCCAGAGAATTACACTAAAAATTCCTTCTCCTTCCCTCATTAAATTAGCTTCCGCTTTACAAGTTGTTATAATGATAAAACTCAGCAGGCTTTCAAGGAACTGAACTTTAATCTGTAGGATATAAAAAATGAAATTTCAAAATCAATGATAAGTTTCAGTGTTCAAAGTATAATTCCCTGAGTTCTTGTGGTACCCAATGTTCTTCAAGAACCTTCTGAGTCTAAAGTAAATTATGATGTAGGTACAAGAATTAATGTTTGAGGGCATCTATCTATGTAGCAGGATTTCATAGAAAGTAGTAATAGGTTTATTTCAGAGGCTGGCTGTCAAATCCCCTAAAAAACTGATTGGTTGCAGAAAAGGCCAACCTCACCCATCTGCTAACACTGTCCACACCCACTTGAATACAGCCTTTTTTGCTATTTAGTTTCAGGGGGCGGGAGAGCCATGTAACTCAGGAGAACCAGGATGTGCTAACAGACAAGACCCATGAGATGGCAGAACCATGCCTCTGCATATTTTATACTTTCCTTTGTCAAGCGTAGTGCCCATTTCTTGTCCACTAGTCTTCAGCTTCAATAACTACCTTTCCTTATTCCCCTCCAATCACAGAGAATTGGAAACCTGCAAAAATAAACTTTCTTCCCAGTTGCTTTCTGTAAATGGAAGAGGAGTCTGAAAGATAGAAGGGAGAGCCATTTATTTTTTCCTGCATTGGGTGATGGCTCCAGTGGAAGCAACACTTAGGGGTTCTAGCTCTAGCAGCATCATCTATACACACCTTCACACTCCCCAGGTTCTAGAGGATAGAGAGAGTGCATGCTCCCAGCCTCCTGAACAAGAAGCAGAGATCATAACTGAAACAGCAGCCCTAGCAGGGACCCCATTAGTCTTAGTGGCCAAGGAACATGGGCTCCGTGAACACCAGTTTTCCTTGTGCTCCTCCAACATTATGGGTAGATGGGACTTTCTGCAGTTGCTAACCTCTGGATAATATCACCTTTTACCCTTTTGTACTTATAGCCTCCTTTCAGGACAATTTATTTATAGTTTTGTTGTGGTTACCTGTAAGTATTTGAACTGTGTAATTTGAATAATTTTAACAAAAGTATCCATGGTGATACAATACAAACAAATATATCCACTCCCCTCCCCAAAAGGTTCTCATGCTCCTTTGTAATCTCTCCCTCTCCTTCACCTGCCACTGATTTGGGGTCTGTCATTATTGCTGCATTTTCTAGAATTTTATATAAATGGAAACGTAACCCTTTGCACTCGCTTGCTTTTTTCTCGATTCCTTTATTCTAATGCTAACCGTGTCGAGTCACACTCGATATCAAAGTGCAAAAGGTTAAAGTATGTACTCTTTTTTTTTAAAATTTGAATTCTTTATTCAGCATAATCAAACTGATCTAAGTTGTTGGCATTTTTAATCACTCATTCATTTTTATTGATGAAGAGTATTCCATTGCATGTATGGATCACAGTTTGTTTTTTCAGTCACTTCTTGGTGCAACATGTGGGTTGCTCCCAGTTTGAGCTATTACAAATAAATGTGCTGTGACCATGATTAAATGAAAATATAAAGACTCTATTTGAAGCACAGACAGAGAAGTCAGAAAAGAATCTCTAGCAAACACAGGGGAAGATTCAGAGGTATTGAAAGGGAAACACTTAAGAGTAAGAGAGAAGACAATGGACACAGACACTGGGGTGGTGGGGGCTTGCTCGGGGTGGGAATGGCTTGGGGGAGGTTAACAGGGGAAAAAGGAGACATATGTAAAAATTTAGACAATAAAAAAAGAGTAAGAGAGAAGAGTTATCACTAGTGTTTGGAAAGAGAGACTAAGTAGTGGAAGAGTACAGGTGAAGGTTAGTAATTTCGCAAGCAAAAAAGAGTAAGTAGGGATGGCAACCAATAGAAAAGAAAATTGCTTATATCAAATGGAGTTCTATGTAAGAACACACTTGAATGAGAAAAATGAGTTTCATAGGGACCAAATAAAATAAGAGTTTAAGGATTTAAAATGGCAGTGGAATAAGTGGATGCTGCACATACATGCTCCCAGGACCACACTGGAATTACAATTAAAGTACAGAAAAACTTCTTGAATAATTAATGGAAGACTCACTGGAGAGAACCCTGATAACCAAGGATGGAAAGTAGAGACTGCATAGAGACTGGGGCAGAGGTACGAAAGGGCTGGCTGGGCTCCCACAGGCAGCAACTGAAATTCCAGAGAGATATCTCAGCTGTGGGGGTTGCCACTGAGAACTCTAGGGTCTAATCCCCAAGCTGAGCCCCCCAGTAGAGAACACCAGAAATGAGAAGGGTACCCACATAACATCTGGCTGTGAAAAGCAGTGAGGTTGCTGTCGGCCAGGGAGAGATGGTTGGAAATTCAGGCACCCTCTTAAAGGGCCAATGCACAAAATTCCCTGTGGAGCCACTCACCTTGTACTCCAGGAAAGGGAGGGCAGAGTGGACTGAAGATGTGTGAGCAGAAGCCAGGATTGAGGGCTCTGGGGTTAGAGCTCAGAAAGCAGAGACCATAATTTCCTGTGCTGAGTCATTCCCTCATACTGCAGAGGTCATCTTTATCATGCAGACAATTTCTTTACAGGCAGCATTGCCTGGGGGGAAGACAGCTGAAACACCCTATTGGAAAACACTTTGCTCCATGGTGTGGAGTTTCTGAGACCCATTAAGGGACTAAGAATAACAACTAGCCTTCAGGCAGAGGCAATTGCCCCACCCCATTGAAAAAAACACTTGCCACACTCATGGATGATTGCCTGAGGGCAATTCAAGATGGAATCTTATCAGTCTGTAGGCAAAGGTGGCCCCTGGAGGATTAGAGTCTCTGCCTGATCTAATTAGTCAGAAACAGTTGGACATCCCCCGAAGGGTCCGAGATTGGAGAGGGTGCAGGCTGGGCTGAGGGACTCCCCCGCCCCCCATGCACGAATTTTGTGCACCGGGTCACTAGTCCTATATAATAAAAGGGTAATATGCAAATTGACCGAATGCCAGAAGGACTGGTCGCTATGATGCACACTGACCACCAGGGGGCAGATACTCAATGCAGGAGCTGCCCCCTGGTGGTCAGTGAGCTCCCACAGGGGGAGCACCACTCATCCAGAAGCTGGGCTCATGGCTGGCCAGCGCAGCGACGGTGGCAAGAGCCTCTCCTGCCTCCAAGGCAGCACTAAGCTGTCTGACTGCCCGCTTAGGCTTGCTCCCCACTCCCTGCTCCCTGCTTCCCACAGGGAGTGGGCCTAAGCCAACAGTCAGACATCCCCTGAGGGCTCTCGGACTGTAAGAGGGTGCAGGCCTGGCTGAGAGACCCCCGAGTGCATGCGTTTGGTGCACTGGGCCTCTAGTTTAACTATGCTTGTCAGTGCTGGTTCTGACACAGGATTCACGAAACACCTGGAGTTCAGAGATTGCTGCCAAGATTTGTGTAAATAGCCTGCAGCGCACAGGAAGGCACAATCCTAATTGGTCTTGCTTAAAAATGTGCTGCTCTGGTCACCTTCCATTTGAGATGTTTTCTAAAAGGCACTTGCATTGTGAGTCTGTCTCTAAGTCAGAAGAGGGTTATCTCTCATTGTGCAAAGGTAAAATAATGATAATAAACTAAGACCTATGGTTCTCTTATTTAAGCAAAGAGTTTGAAGAATAAATTATGTAAATTAATGGTAATAAATGCTTGAGAAGCTATGTGGGAAATGAAAAAACTGGCTAAGCTCAGAGTTAAGGTGAACATGGTCATTGGGGATACTCTTTGCAACTGTGGGCTATTCTTCACAGTTTTGCACAGCCCAAGGGACAGGAGAAAAATATTCTAGAAGCTCAAGAAGCTCTGGAGGGGGCACTGGAACTGAAGAGCCTCCTCTTTCTAGTCAGACCTTTGACGGAGACTTGGGCCACCTCTGAGAGTCATTTCCTGGGCACTGACTGAAAATTCCTTGCTCCCAGGGGAGCTTCATGCTCCTTGGACTGTCTTTGGGAACCATTAGCAACTGCACTGCTATCTTTGCAGAAATGAGCTGCCTGTCCACCTGGTATATCTTTTGAGTTACTTTCCCAACATAATGATGATAAAATCAGAGACCCAGCCATTCTTTCCGACCAGAACTTTCTCAGTGCCAAATGTGTTCATACTTCTGTGAGATGCTGGATGAATTCTGGGGAGCCATCTGAGGCTGGAGGTGGAAATGGAGGTATTAGCTTTGTGGGGTCCATGTGTTATCATGGTTTGTAAGTTCTGAGGGGACATGGATCCTTCTGAGTATGTGAGGAAAGCTATGGATTCTCACCTCTGAAAAATTCACAGACCTATCTGAATGCCTGATTTTCATACCTTTTCAGTTCTGGCACATAGCTCTTTCCACAATCCCTTTCATGAACCTGCATCACAGACAACCATCCACTCTCAGGAGAGGGTTCCTCTGAATGTAGTCATCAGACTACGCACTTCAGAAATACCTGGAGTGGCCCTGGCTGGTGTGGCTCAGTTGGTTGGAGTGTATTCCACCAAAAGGTCATGGTTTCAATTCCTGGTCAGGGCATATACCTAGGTTGTGGATTTGGTCCCTGATTGGGATGAGTATGAAAGGCAAACAACCAATGTTTCTCTCTCACATCGATGTTTCTCTCTCTCGTTCTCTCTCCCTTCCTCTGTCTAAAATCAATAAACATATCAAAAATTTTTAAAAAGAGAGAAATACCTGCAGTGCACATGAAAATACAGGTTGTGGGCCCCTTCCAAACTCTCTGAATCAGGATTGCTGAGTGTGATGCACAAAAAAATCTACATTGTAAACAAGCTCCCCAGGGGTTCTGCTGCAATCTGAGTTTGAGAAGCCCTACTATGGGTTCAAGAACACCAAGTTAAGAATCTCAGTTTAAGCAGAACTAGGCAATTTCTCTTCACTCAAGAGTACATTCTCAGTTCATTTAGGCTCTTCCTGCCTCTGCCTCTAGTCAGCATGGTCCTGGGCTTTCCTTTTCCATCACCTAGGGATGCTCAGGACACTCGAAGTTATTTTTATACTAGGGGCCCAGTGCACGAATTCGTGCACCTTGAAAGAAACTGTGGGCCGCTGTGCTGCGGTGGGCACAGGGGCGGGTCTTGGCGCATCCTCGGTGTCCTCACCCAGCCCCTCCCACCACGGCCCCTGGTACCCTGTCTGCCAGCAGCCCCACTCCCGCCGCCCCTCCTGCCCCTGCCACCGCTCCCACTGCTGCCATCGCTCCCATGCGTTGATAGTGCCGGCCCCACTCACACCTGCTGATGGTGCAGAGTGATTGGGGCTGGCACCAGCAGTGGGTGCAAGTGGTGGCTGCTGCTCCGATTGCCCTTCAGGGGTAGGGGGAGGTGGAGAAGCCATCAGGGGCGATTTGGGCTGGCAGCTGCTGCTAACACCCGCTGATGGCGCCAAGCGATTGGGACTGGCACCTGGTACCGGCAGCAGGTGCGAGTGGCAGCTCCAGAACTGGCTGCAGGTCCGAGCAGGGCTGGCACTGGCAGCAGGTGCAAGTGCTGGGCAGGACCGCAGCATGCGGGAGCAAGGGATTTTCAGTAACTACCAGAGGCTCACCCCGATGACAGTGACCAGTGCCCCACCTTGGTCTGACACCCCTGCTCACCATCCTGCCGCAGCCAACGCCTGCCATGTTCTGCATGCGCCCGTGGTGGTCAGCACATGTCATAGTGTCTGATTGTTCAGTTGTTAGGTTGTTCTGCCATTCCGTCTATTTGTATATTAGGGTTTTATATATATATATGAGTTCTGGAAAAATACTGACTGAAAAGTGTTCCTGGACCCAGTTCCAGTTTCCAGTGTGTGTGTGTGTGTGTGTGTGTGTGTGTGTGTGTGTGTGTGTAGGCTTCCCCATATCAACAAGCAATTCTCAGACCACAGCAGGATGATTGAGATTTCAACTCAATTCTGACACTATCTACCTGGAGATAAAATCAGATTCCACCGGTAAACGACTCAGTCCCACAGGACTGCCCTCTACTTCAGATGCTAATCACAAACCCAGTTTGCTACTTGGGCTTCTGACTGGCTAAAAATTAGAGATGACAACAACTGTCTCCCACTCAGAATGCAAATCACAAGTCCAGGTTGTTTTCTGTACTTCTGACCTAGTGGCTGTAAATCACAGGTTCACACAATCAGCTCCGTGGGTTTGATTAATTTGCTAGAATGGCTCAGAGAACTCAGAACTTACTATCTCACTGGTTTGTTATAAAGGATATAGCTCAGGAACAGCCAGATGGAGGATGGAGGAGATGCATAGGGCAGGTAAGGGGAAAGGACTCAGAGCTTCCATGCCCTCTCCAGGTGCACCACTCGCCCCACATCTCCATGTTCTCACCAGCCTGGAAGCTCTCCAAAGCCTGTCCTCTTGGGTTTTTAATGGAGGCTTCATTAGATAGCCAAGCTTGATTGAATCAATGTCATTGTCCCCTGATTCAACCTCCAGACCAGGCGTCCTCAAACTACGGCCCGCGGGCCACATGCAGGTGTTTTTGTCGTTTTGCTTTTTTACTTCAAAATAAGATATGTGCAGTGTGCATAGGAATTTGTTCATAGTTTTTTTTTTAAACTATAGTCCGGCCCTCCAACCGTCTAGAGGGACAGTGAACTAGCCCCCTGTTTAAAATGTTTGAGGACCCCTGCTCCAGCCCCTCTATCCTCCCTGCAAGTGGGGGCGGGGAAGGCTGGTGGGACTAAAAGTTCCAACCCTCCCCTGACAACCAGCCCCCAACCTTAGATACTTTCCAAAAGTCACCTTATTAACACAACCAAAGACACTATTAGGCTCTCATCACTTAGAAAATTCCAAGGGTTTTAGAGCCGTGAGCCAGAAACTGTGGAAGAAGACCAAATGTATATTTCTTATAAATCACAGGATCACACTGACAAAGATAAATCTCCTGCCAAAATTAAGTAATAGAGGACTTCCCAGAAGCCGTATAGAATGTCCTGGGCGATCTGTGCCACAGCCCAGCTCCGTCACTGCTGCTAAAGTTTCTGTGATGTGCGTACAGCCGTCTGCATGTGTAAAAATACCATTTGTGTACTCGCCCTGCAGCCCTGGAGGATGGGAAGTTTTGAGAAGGCTTTGATGACTAGAATGTGTCATCTAGAGAAGCAGTGTGCAAACAACCCCCCAGCGTTGCTGGCTGCCCCTTCTGTTGACCTCTTGGCATTTTCATTTTATGACCCACTGTGAATAATTCTCACACCCTTCCTTCTCCCTCTTAGTCAGATGTCACAAGCTCATTTTACGTTTTATTCTGGGGCCATCCTTAAAATCTTCCTCAGGATTCTGTGTTTTTATTACTCATCATGACCCTACGGAAGTTTGAGCTTCCCCAAGGCACTGAGAACACATTGCCCGCTACTGAGGAAGCAATCAGTTCACAGGAAATAAAACTGGACTGTGACCACACATTTACTCCTCCACTTCCCAGGTTAGTAATTTTCTTTTTGGAGAGTTTGCTGATCAATTTATGGACTGACTCAGGTTCCGACTGTGAATTGGCTACACATTTCCTGCCATTATAATTACCCAGCTGTTACATCTGACCCCACCGTATTTACTAGAAGGCACACTTCCAAGTGCTGAGCCCATGGCATACCATTAGGCATCTGGAGAGCAAGGCTCTGTGTTGTGTTATGAATCTTTAAAAACTGGAATGTGTCATTGCAAGCAAATGTGTCATTTGCTTTAATTTTAGCTCTGCAGCATTCGGACTTTACAAAGCAAAAGCAAAATGGCCAACATTTGCAGATGTCTGTTTCACGTGGATGATGTTAGCTACTGTATTCAGAGAGATCCTGGCCTTTAGGGGGTCTTTTGTGTGGGAGATGTTACCAGTTTCAGGGAAAGGCTAGTCATGGAGCTGAGAGAATTGTGTCATCCCTTGGCATCAAAATCACAAGAAGGCCTAATTAGAAGTGAAATGGAAGGCAGAGTTGTACCAATATCTTCATGAGATCACAGTGCTATCTTACATGTTGATGTGACTCCGCTGGGCCCTCTCAACCTCCAAGATAATGTAAAAGGCAGGCTGTCTTAATTCTGCAGCCTCTGGCACTTGCCTCTCCTGGGCTGCTGAGACGCCAAATATGAGATGCACTTCCATGACCACAAAGGACATTTTGGAGAGCTGTTTCATTGTATGAATGCCCTCAACTTCCTGTGATCCTTTGTCCTGGTCATTGACTGGCTCCCAAGTAAATGACAAAGAATGAAACCGAGCTGAGTGCAGGTCATCGCCCTCACCAGTCCTCATGCCCTAACCAGCACCTGTGGTCTTGGCCTAACTCAGCTTTCTATCTCCTCACACCAGATAAAAATAAATGCTGGGGAGATTAAATATCTAAAAGTGAAAATCAACAGTTTAAAACAACTGGAAGAAAGTATGCAGAACTATTTCATTATTTTGGGGAAAGATGATTTCTTTAAAAAGACAGCAGAAATTATTAGGGAACATATTGATATATACTATTATATAAATTTCAAACTTCAGTCTGATCAAATATGCTATAAATTAAGTTTAAGGACAAGTCAGAGTCAGAGATAACATATTTATAAGAGAACAAATGAGGAATTTATATCCATATAAAAATTAATACATGTTCTATGAATGAATAATAATTAGTTACACAGTTCTTACTATACATGAAGCACAGTTTTAAACATACATGAAGGCACTTCATCCTAATAATCGCCCTGCAGTTATAAAGTAATACTATTATATACTTTCATTCCATGGATGAAGAAACAGACACAGAGAAATTAGATAACTTGTTTCATATCACATAGCTGATAACAGCCTGAGCCAGGACTCAGCAAAGGATATGAACAAGCAATTCAGAGAAGAAATCTAAAGATCAGTAGACTAGTATTAGAGACATACAAAGTAAAACAATTAAATACCACTTCACACACATCAGACTGGCAGAAATCAAAAAGTCTAACAATACTAAGTGTGGCAAAGAAGTGGTGGGCGAGTAAAAATTTGGAAATACCTAGTAAAGCTGAAAATGTGCCCACTCTATGCTCACCCGTGCTGCATATAGGCGTGTAAAGAAACTCGTGTGTACACAGGAGACATGTGCAAAGAAGGATATTCAATGAAGCTCTGTTACAACAAAAATGTCTGAAATAACGTACATGTCCATCATTGGGAGAATAGGTAAATAAACTTAGGTTTAGTCATACAATGGAATACTATACAGGAATTAATTAGGTAAATAAATCATTCTAAATGTGTCATTGTAAGTACAGTTTAAAAGCACAATGTTGAGTGAAAAGCAAGTCAAGCCTGGTTTCAGAGTGATGGAGCAGAGGCACGTTTCTCTATTCTTCCCACTATGTACAACTAGAAGCACTGACCATGACATATAAAATATAAGAGGCTCTTAAAGGTATAGAGAAGAAGGCAGACTGACATAGGACCTCAGGGCCCTAAGAACAACATGGTGGTGTATTCTCTGGGTTTTCTTTCTGCCTCAGATGCCCCAGACTCGGTGCTGGAAAAGCCACCAACCCTGAAATTTGTCAATGAGCGCAAACCAAAAGAGCCCCAACAGAAGCTTGGTTTCTATATCCAAAGGACTTAGAAAAGGTCACCTAGCAAAACAGGAAACTTTTAGAAAATAACCACTCTACTGCAACAAAACAGCACAGCAAACTGTCCTGTCCCAGTCCCTGCAAGCAAAGGCTGCTTGGGGAGCCTCGACTTTCACCTCTGCCAGGCCCAACCCTATGGCCAAGGTGATGTCAGAGAAAGCTGAGCAGAGACCCACCACCCTGGGCAGAGCAGGTGTCTCCTCTAGCCCACCCACATGCATCCTCACTCCTGGGGGCCATGCTGCCAGGGCCTGGGGATGAGCTGCAGTGCGGCCCAGGAGGAGCTGGACGCTGTGGTGCAGGCAACACAGGAGAAGCTGGTGCTGAAAACCAGGCGTGAGGTGCCCACCTGGAGCAGCTGAGGAGACACTTAGGCCCATGACCAGGAGGGACTGCCAGGCCGGAGTCCAGAAGGAGCAACTAAGAACATTACAGCAGTTAAGAAACAGCATCCTACAAAGGGATGAAGCTGCAATAATTCTTCTCGAACTTGAATCACCTCGAGTCTTGTTAAACATGAGGATTCTGATGCAGCGAGCCTGGGGTGGGGCCAGAGATTCCAGGTCCTGCTGATGTTGCAAAGTGCTGAAGAATTCTCTCTCCACACCAAGCAATGCAACTCAAGGTGGGATAAATTGCCAGTTCCTCCAAACAAATGGAAAAATGTTCAAAGTAATAAGAGACTGGTTGTGTTGTATCCTGCTGACTTCAAAGAGAAGCCCTTACCTTCCAGCTACCTGTGATTCAATGGAAACAGCATAACTATGAGCAGTCAAATAGGAAAGGACCAGCATCAAACTTAAAACGTGGCTGTCAGCAGAGCACTTACTAGTAAACACACACACACACACACACACACACACACACACACACCACACACACACACACACACACACACATACCATACACACACACCCCCACACACACACCCACACACACACCATACACACACACACACATACACACACACACACACACACAGCATCATCAATGTTTTTGGTGGCACTGCTGGTGCTATTGTATTGAAATCACTTCTGTCAGTAGCTCTAAGTTGAAAAAGTAATAAGAATAGGATTCAATATGTGATGTTTAAGTTTTTTAATCAATTAGATTTCTTATTTTCTTATTTTTTTTAAATTTCTTTATTGATTAAGGTGTCACATATTTGTCCTCATCTCCCCATTCCCATCCCACACCCCTCCCCACAGATGCCCCAACCCCCTGTTGTCCTTAACCATTGGTTAGGCTCATATGCATGCACACAAGTCCTTTGGTTGATCTCTCCCTCCTCCCCCCACCTCCCCTACCCTCCCTCTGAGGCCCGATAGTTCGATTGATGCCTCCTTGTTTCTGGTTCTGTTCTTGTTCATCAGTCTATGTTGTTCATCATTTCCCCTAGATGAGCGAGATCATGTGTCACTAGAGATATACTTATATGAACTGAATGTGAGACGAGCAATAATAGTTATGCTGACAGGCAAATGAATCAGTCTGTAGTGAGTTTCTTTCTGGACCAACAGTTCTTTTGAGACCCAATATCAATGTCCACCAGTTCCTTATGTGTACATGTCGGCACTGACTCCTCAGCTCTGGATGGTGGACAAATGGTGGTAATGCAGGTTCGATTCCCTCTGGTTGGGTCTCGGCTGGACCCAGGGGCACAGCTTCATCCGGATCCAGGGGCACGTGGCCTCACCTGGACCCAGGGGGTGCGTGGCCTCACCCGGACCCAGGGGTGCGCGGCTTCACCCGGATCCGGGACCCAGCAGGGTTTCGTCTTCTTGATCCCAATTCCTGTTGGTCAATTCCATCTCAGCAATTCCTTCGGCCATTTTCTCAGAGCTCCAGGGCAGCTGCCGCAGAACTCATTGGGCGGCGGGCTTGGCAAAGCTCCAGTGTGCCCGGTGCGCGGCAGCGGGCTGGTCCGGGGTGGCTGCGTCGGCCCTTGGGTCTGCAGCGGTGGCCGGTCGCCGAGCGTGCGCACCTGGCCGCTTCCGGGGCGTTGAGATTCTTGAAGGACTCGGAGGTCAGCAAGCGCGGAGTCTCCCACCCCATGTCTCCCAGGGGCTCGTCTGTCCGTGCTCGGCAGCGAGCGGAGCCGTCCCCTCAGCCGGAGACCGCCGGGGGAACTGCACCAAGCACATTCCAGGCCGCCATTGTGTCGCCTGAGCAGTAGTTCTTAAAGTGTGATCTTTGGGTCACCGGCATCAGCATCATCCCGCGTACCCCTCTCTTTTATTCTAGTTGTAGAGCATCTGCTCAGCCAGCCCTCTGGTGGTTCTGGATGGTGTCTGCTCTGCTCTCCCATCGTAGACTCAAAATTGTTGTGGTAGGCAACAATCAGGCTTCCACCCTATGCCTCCATCTTGGTCCTCCTTTGTATAGTTAAGTCTTGATTGTTGTTGGTGTCACTGGGAGGAATTGTCCTCCAGGCCAATTGGCCGTGAGGACCCTCTGTGTCTATAAAGGAAGAGTTGCTGTGCAGGAGACACGTTTATGGGCCGGGTCTTGGTGCAGCAAGGCTTTGGCACTCACTGAGTCTGCTTCTTGAATGTGTCCCTTATGCGAGTGGTTGAAATCTGGTGTCATCTCACACCGACCACTAGATGCCCTCGTTTCTGGGTCTCCAATGGAGTGTAGGTCAGCTACTGCCTGAGGCCATTCAGCAGGAATTACAGCAAAAACTGCAGTTTCCTCCTCCTGTCTGAGCGGCCCTGGAGCAGTCCGACTAGAACCGCAGTTTATCTGGTCAAGCTGCCATAGGGCAGGCCACCCACATGCAAAAGCCGTTGTTTGGAGCCCAGGTGGGCCTGCAAAACGTGCGGGGTGGGTCTGCAAAATGTGCGGGGCGGGTCCCAGGGCGGGGTGGGTCTCAGGGCGGGGCGGGGCCTCAGGGCGCCACCAGGCCATGGCGTGGTGAACCGCAATGGCTGCAAGTCTGCTTTTTCTGCTTTCCACATTTCTAAGCCCCCTCGTTCCGCACTCCAGCACAGCAAACACTGATTGCTGGGCGCACCTCCGCAAGGAAGTTACTCCCACTCTCTGACACGAAGGCCGAGAGTCCAGCCTCTCCCCGAAGGCGTCTGGGTCTCCCGCGCGTCCCCAGAAGCTGGATTTCAAGGTGATGGGGAGCTAATCTCCCCTAGGGTTAGAACAAAAGCCGCACGACCCTTCCCCCGCCACCAGCCTGACCCACGCGCCTCCGCACCTTATCCCCTCTGAGTTCGCTCTTTCCTCTTCCCTCTTAGCTGTAAATCCACCATTCAGCCAGCTCTCCTGTGGTTCTGGGTGGCAGACGCTCTGTCCTCCAGTTGTATTTTTGAAATTGCTGTGCTCGGCGAAGTTCCTTTGTTTAACTTTGCTTCCTTCTTGGTTCTCCTCTCTCAAAATGGCTAAAGGACTTGAATGTAAGACGGGAAATCCTAAAAATCCTCTAAGTCGGTGTCAGCGGCCACCGGGGCCCCGAGAATCTCACTGGGGAGCTCGGCCAGGTCGGTGACGTGGATGGGCCCGTCCTGCAGAAAGATGGTCTCTTCCTTCACCAAGAGCCCCTGCGCCGAGTCCGCGGCCGCCGCCACAGCAGCTGCCGCGGCCGCCCACGAGCTCATGGCCCCGGCTGAGGTGCTGACTGAGAGGAGCAGCCGCCCGGCCTGGGGAGATGCGAGCAGGAGTCGCCGTGCTCACCAGTCCATCTTTTAGTTGTATTTCCGAAACTGCCATGCGAGACAACAGATCAGCCGTTCACCTCCGCTGCCATCTTGGCTCCTCTCTTATTTTCTTTTTAACTATGAACATAAATAATATATAAACTTTATGTTTAAGTGAGTCTAGAAGTGCTCTTTCTATAATGTAAAATTAAGGGTCTAAATGCATAAAAAAAAGACTGAGTAGGGAGTCAGGACTGTTATCTCCACTGGGTAGTAACAACCCCCTTCCCATGGTGTCAGTGGGGACCATGTGAAGAGCCTGGACTTCCACCCGACCTGGCAGAATTGAGACACATCGTCCATTCCTAGGAAAAGACTTGGATGGTAAAGAAAACAGAGCGCATGCATGATGAATTTCCACCTTTCCATTTGATGCAGAGCTTTGTTTTATGCTTTGTGAATGCAATATTAGAAGAGAGTTAGAACCTATTTTTCAAAGTGCCAACTTAGCACTACATTACTATAAGGGATGGTCCCACTGCTGTGTTCTGAGCAGCATGCCTCATAAGTAAGAGACATAAAAATAGGTCCCGTCCTTCCATGATTGAAGAGAAATAGCATACCTGTATTTTTTTGGGTAACATTAGCTTATAACATTGTATGTTTCAGGTGTGCAACATTATAATTGAACATCTGTATATACTGCATCATGTGTACCACCAAAAATCCAGTTTCCATGTTACCATACAATTGACCCCCTTTACCCTTTTAATCCTCTGTCACTCCTCTTTCCCTCTAATAACCACCAATCTGTTGTTTGCCTCTGTGAATTTGTTTTTGTTTTCTTGTTTGGTTTTTGTTTTTATGTTGCACACTAGAGGCCCGATGCACGAAATATGTGCACTAGGGGAGTGGGGTCCCTCAGCCCGGCCTGTGCCCTCTCACAATCTGGGACCCCTCGGGGGATGTAGCAGTGTGCCAAGCAACAGGTGGCTAGGGAGGAGCCCGATTCAGGGCAGGGTGCCACTCACGTTCATCCTGGCCCACTGTGCCTGCTGCCGTGGAGTCCGGAGAGGCTCCTTCCTTGGCAGTCAAACCGGCCAGCCGTGATCCCTGTGGGAGTGCACTGACCACCAGGAGTCAGCTCCTGCATTGAGCATTTGCCCCCTGATGGTCAGTGCACATCATAGCAACTGGTCATTCTGGTTGTTCACCATAACGGTCGTTTAGGCTTTTATTATGTAGGCTAGAAGCCTGTGGTGCACGAATTCATGTACCAGTGGGGTCCCTTGGCCTGTCCTGTGGGATCGGGCCGAAACCAGCTCTCTGACATCCCCCGAGAAGTCCCAGATTGCAAGAGGGCACTGGCCAGGCCAAGGGACCACACTGGTGCACAATCAGGGCTGGGGAGGGATGCAGGAGATTAGCCAGCCAGGGAGGGGCTGCAGGAGGGCACCAGGGCGTGTCCGGCCCATCTCACTCAGTCCTGATTGGCTGGACCCCAGCAGTAAGCTAACCTACTGGTCAGAGCATCTCCCCCTCGTGGTCAGTGCATGTAATAGTGAGCAGTTGAGCAGCCTTAGCATATCATTAGCATATTACACTTTGATTGGTTGACCAGTTGACTGGACACTTAGCATATTAGGCTTTTATTATATAGGACTAGGGGCCCGGTGCACGAAATTCGTGCACTGGGGGTCGGGGGTCCCTCAGCCCAACCTGCCCCCTCTCACATACTGTGAGCCCTCAGGGGATGTCATACTGGTGGCTTAGGCCCGCGCCCCACAGGGAGCGTACCTAAGCCGCAGTCTGGCCTCCCTTTGTGGGAGGCAACTGGGTTGGTCAGGGGAAGGCACCAGCCCCATCACCCCACTGCTGCAGCCACTGTCAGTCACCGCAGCCACCAAGGTGTTTTCATCAACACAGACTCCAGTCCCTTCACCAAGAAAAAATGACAACTTTCTTTAGGCATTTTCAAGATGTGTCTTTCATAGGATATAGATTTCTTTATTTATTTTTTATCCTCACCTGAGGGTATGTTTCCATTGACTTTTAGAGAATGTGGAAGAGAAAGGGAAAGACAGAGAGAAACACTTTGATTGGTTGCCTCCTGCATGAGCCCTGATCTGGGCCCCGGCCAGGGAGGAGCCTGCAACCTAGGTACATGCCTTTGATCAGAATCAAACCCAGACCCTGCTGTCTGCAGGCTGAGGCATTATCCACTGAGTCAAACCGGCTAGGGCAGGATATGACGTTTCTTAGCCTTCCAGCAGCGGACCTTCATTTTTTTCTCCAGAAGTGTGGTGGAAAAACCCTAGATCACCTTTTTGGATTCTTATTACCCAAGTGACTAAGAATATTACCAGTGGCATACAGGAAGCTTAGCCAATGTGCAGTCAGAAAAGGTGTTTCCTCTATAGTTCACACCAATGGAGGGCTGGGCCCTGCCCAGGCCTAAAGCCTCTGGCTGAAGTTTTAGGCCTGGGCAGGCCTCTCCAGCTCCCTCTGATCACTGGCTCAGCCCCTGCCCAGGCCTGCCCAGGCCTGCCCAGACCGAAAGCCTCTTGGGCAGGAGCGGACCCCCCACTCCCTACAATCAATCGCAGGGGGTCCGCTCCTGCCCAGGCCGAAAGCAGAACCCCAGCTCCCTGCCCAGGTGATCAATCACAGGGGGTCCGCTGGTGTACTAGGCTGAAGAAACCCCCAGCTCCCTGCAATCGATGGCAGGGGGTCCACTCATGCTCCAGGCCAAAAGCCTTCGGTGGAGGCTTTTGGCCTGGAGCCGGAGCGGACACCCAGCTCCCCGCTTTTGATGGCAGGGGGTCCGCTCATGCTCCAGGACAAAAGCCTCCGGCGGGTCCGCTCATGCACCAGGGCTTGGAGAGGACACCCAGCTCCCTGCTTTCGATGGCAGGGGGTCCGCTCGTGCACCAGGCCAAAAGCCTCTGGGGGGTCCGCTTGTGCACCAGGGCTTGGAGCGGACCCCCGGCTCCCCGCTTTCGATGGCAGGGGGTCTGCTTTGGCCTGGAGCTGGAGCAGACACCCAGCTCCCCGCTTTCGATGGCAGGGAGTCCGGTCACCACGCCCACCATCCAATCAAGAGCGAGGAGCTGGGTGTCCACCACGCCCACCATCCATCGAAAGTGGGGAGCTGGGTGTCCGCTCCGGCTCCAGGCCAAAAGCCCCTGGCGGAGGCTTTTGGTCTGGTGCCAGAGAGGACCCCAGCTCCCTGCAATCCGTCACAGGGGGTCAGCTCAGGGCGCCTATGTATGCAAATTAACCACCATATTGGTTGGGTTTATTTGCATACTTGCTCTGATTGGCTGGTGGGCGTGGCTTGGCTGGTGGGCGTGGCTTGGGCATAGAGAAGGTGTGGTCAATTTGCATATTACTGTTTTATTAGGTAGGATGAGTGAAATCAGACAGTATGTCTTTTTCCATCTGACTTATTTCACTTAGCATAATACTCTGAAGGTCCATACTGTCACAAATAGTAGGACTTCATCTTTTTTATAGCTGAATAATATTCCATTGTATATAAATACAACATCTTCTTTATCCATTTATCCATCAATGGACACTTAGGTTGTTTCCATACCTTGGCTATTGTAAATAATGCAATGAACATAGGTATGCAATATATTTTCGAATTAGTGTTTGCATATTCTTCAGATAAATACCCAGAAGAGAAATTGTTGGATCATATTTCAGTCCTATTATTAATTTTTTAGAAACCTCCATACTCATTTTCATAGTGACTATATTAATATACATCCCCAACAACAGTGTGTGAGGGTTCTCTTTTTTCCACATACTCTCCAACATTGTTGTTTTTTACCTTTTTGATCATAGCCATTCTAACAGGAGTGAGATGATATCTCATTGTGGTTTTGATTTGCATTTCCCTAATAATTAGTGATGTTGACTATCTTTTCATGCAATCCATATGTATGACTTCTTTTGAAAAAAATGTCTTTTCAGATTCTCTGCCATTTATTAAGTTGTATATTTGTTGTTGAGTTGTATGAGTTTTTAAAATATTTTGGATATTAATTCCTTATCAAATGCATCATTTGCAAATATCTTTTCCCATTCAGTAGGCTGCCTTTTGGTTTTGTTGATTGTTTCCTGTGCTGTGCAAAAGTTTTTTTTGTTTGATGTAGTCCCACATGTTTATTTTTGCTTTTGTTTCCCCTGCCATTGGAAACAAATCCACAAAAACATTGTTAAGACTGATGTCACTCCCATTTGACCCAGTAATCTCCCATTTGACCCAGTAATCCCACTCCTGGGAATATATCCAAAGAAACTAGAAACACCAATCAGAAAGGATATATGCACCCCCATGTTCATAGCAGCACAATTTACAATAGCTAAGATTTGGAAACAGCCTAGGTGCCCGTCAGCAGATGACTGGATCAGAAAACTGTGGTACATCTACACAATGGAATACTATGCTGCCATAAAAAAGAAGGAATTCTCATCATTTGCAGCAACCTGGATGGAATTGGAGAATATTATACTAAGTGAAATAAGCCAGTCAATGAAAGAAAAATACCACATGATCTCACTCATTTATGGATAATAAAGAACATTATAAGCTGATGAACAAAAAGATAGTTACAGAGACATTAAAGCAACAAACAGACTTTCAAATTACAGGGGGAAAGTTAGGGAGAGGGGGGTAGATAAGAAATCAAACGAAGGACTTGTATGCATGCATATAAGCATAAACAATGTACGCAAAACTCTGGGGGGTGAGGGCATGTGTGGGTGTGGGGTGGGGGGGGTAATGGTAAGATATGTACACATATAATACCTCAATAAAAAAAAAGAAGAAAAAAAAAGAAAAAAAAAAGACTGATGTCAAGGAGCTTACTGCCTATGTCTTCTTCTATGTACAGGGTGTGGCAAAAGTAGATTTACAATTGTGACTATGTAAAACAGAGTTTATTCTTGTATTATTACTTATTAATTATTGTATGATTTTCCACATGAACTGCAAACCCACTTTTGCCTCACCCTGTATTTTATAGTTTCAGGTCTTATGTTCAAGTCTTTAATCCATTTTGAGTTAATTTTTAGTTCAACCAACTAGATGGATACTTCATTATCTAACTGTGCCACATATACAAAAAAATCTACTTACTCATTTCTTATTATTTTCTTCTTATTTCTCCTATTTTTTTCTTCTTAGATGAATGTTTCTGACATTTTTTATTCTATACTTTGCTACTTTGTTATAGGACTTAAACTCAGACATAAATATATACTCCCTACAACAGCTCTATATAGATTCAGGTCTAGCTTCCACAGAATGACAGGCTATTAGTGCAGGAAAGGAACACAGAAGTCATTTAAAAACAGACTGTTTTCATATTAGAAAACTGGAGCCCAGAATTTAAGTGATTTCCCAGAGTCTACCTCAAAGCCAGAATGGAAATCACATCTCCTGTTAGCTGAGCATTCTTTCCAACTACCATTTTGTTCACTAGATACATATAATGAAGTGAATTGCAATATATGCAATATAAATGCGATGTTTTTTTAAAAAACCGCTGCACATCACATTTTAATAACATTTTTATTGAGACATATTTCACATACTCTACAGCTCACTCATTGAAAGTGTACAGTTAAACAGTTAAAAGTCATCACCACAGTCCAATTTTGGAATATTTTCATCACCCCAAAAAGAAACCCTGTGTCCATTAGTCATTCCCAATTCCTGATCCCTACTCCAGCCCCAGGCAACCACTAATCTAATTTCTTACTTTATAGATATGCCTATTTTTGACATTTCATATAAATGGAAGCATACAATAAAGGGTTTTTTGTATCTGGATTCTTTCAATTAGCATAATGTTTTCAAGGTATATCCATGTTGTATCAGTACTCTGTTCCTTTTTTCTTTTTGGCCAAGTCATATTCTATTGTATGGATATACCACATTTTGTTTATTCATTCATGATCTGATGAACATTTGTGTTGTTTACTCTATTATAAATAGTGACATTGTGAATATTCACATTCATGTACAAGTTTTTGAATAGACATATGTTTTCATTTATCTTGGGTATATATCTAGGAGTTAAATTGCTGGGTTATATGGTAACTCTATGTTTAACATTTTGAGGAACTACAAGAAGTTTTCCAAAGCAACTGCACCATTTTATATTTCACCAGCAATGTATGAGTGTTGCATTTCTCTACAACTCATTAACACTTGCTATTGTCTTTTTTATTCTAGCCATTCTAGGTGGTATAGAGAGGTATCTCATTGTGACTGTGATTTTCATTTTTCTATTGATTAATGACGATGAGCATCTTTTCATGTGCATACTGGACATTTGCATATTGTTTTCGGAGAAATGTCTATTCATATCTTTGCCCATTTTTAAATTGAGCTTTTTATTATGAATTTGTAAGAGTTCTTTATATATTCTAGACGACTACTCACTTATCAGATATGTGATTTGCAAAATTTTTCTCCCATTCTGTGGATTGTCTTTTCACTTTCTTGATCATGTCCTTTGAAGCACAACATTAAAAAATTTAAATATATTTTTATTGATTTCAGAGAGGAAGGGAGAGGAAGAGAGAGATAGAACCATCAATGATGCGACAGAATCATCAATTTGGCTGCCTCCTGCACACCCACACTAGGGATTGAGCCCACAAACCCCGGCATGTGCCTTGATTGGAAATTGAACCATGACCTCTTGGTTCATAGTTTGATGCTCAACCACTGAGCCACACTGGCTGGGCCATTTTAAAATTTTTAATGGAAGTCTAATTTATCTATTTTTCTTTGGTTGCATGTGTGCTTGATGTCACATCTTAGAAACCATTTTCTACTTCAAGGTTACAAAGATATATGCCAATTTTTTTTGCTAGTTTTTTTAGTTTTAGCTCTAGATCCACTTTGAGTTAATTTTAAAATCTGGTGTGAGGGAGGTACCTTCATTATTTTGCATATGAATATCCGGTTGTTCCATATACCATTTGTTGAGAAGATTATTCCATTTTAATTGTCTTAGCGACCTTATCTGAAATCAATTTACCATAAATGTGAAGGTTTATTTCTGGACTCTCAATTGTATTCCAGTGATCTAATGTATACAGTATTCTTATGCTGGGTTCCACATTCTTGATTATTGTAGCTTTGTAGTAAGTTTTAAGATTGGAAAGTGTTATCCCTCTGACTTGGATATTATTTGTCAAGATTGTTTTAGCTATTAAGTTTCTTCAATTTCCATGTGAATTTTATGATAACACTGGCAATTTCTGCCAAAAAGCCAGCAGGAAGTTTGATGAAGATTACAAAAAATCTGTATATCAATTTGGAGAGTATTGCCATCTTAACAATGTTAAGTCTTCTGATACATTAACATGGGATGTCTCTACATTTATTTAGGTGCTCTTTAATTTCTTTAAAAAATGTTTGTAGTTTAAAAATGTTCATAGTTTTCAAAGTATGTTTCACCTCCTTTATCAAGTTTATCCCCCAAGGATTTTATTCCTTTAGATGCTATTATATAGAATTGTTTTCTATTTTATTCATCAGTTTATATGGTCATTAGATTTCTTGTTGGTTTATTTTGATTATTATATTTAATTGTTGATCGATATGTATTTATTGCCATTTTATCATTAATATTTTTTCTCTTCTTTTTTCTCCTTTTCCCTTCCTCTTCCCATTTCCCCTCCCCCTCCTCCTCCCCTCCTCATCTTCTTAAAGAATACCCTTCAACATTTCATGTAATACTGGTTTGGTAGTGATGAACTCCTTCAGTTTTTTCTTGTCTATGAAGCTCTTTATCTGATCTTCAATTCTAAATGACAGCTTTGCTGGGTAGAGTAATCTTGGTTGCAGATCCTTGCTATTCATCACTTTAAATATTTCTTGCCACTCCCTTCTGGCCTGAAAAGTTTCTGTTGAGAAATCAGCTGACAGTCTTATGGTCACTCCCTTGTAGGTAACTAACTGCTTTTCTCTTGCTGCTTTTAAAATTCTCTCTCTGTCTTTAACCCTTGGCATTTTAATTATGATGTATCTTGGTGTGGGCCTCTTTGGGTTCCTCCTATTTCCTGGACTTGTAAGTCTATTTCTTTCTCTGAGTAGGGAAAGTTTTCTGTGATTATTTCTTCAAATAGGTTTTCAATATCTTGCACTCTCTCTCTTCTCCTTCTGGCACACTCATAATGTGAATGTTGGTTCACTTGAAGTTGTCCCATAGGCTCCTTATGTTATCTTCATATTTTTTTTTTATTCTTTTTTCTTTTTGCTCTTCTGATTGGGTGTTTTTTGCTTCCTCATATTCTAAATCATTGATTTGATTATTGGAATCCTCTACTCTACTGTTGAATCTCTAATTATTCTTTATTTCAGCTAGTGTATGTTTACTTTCTGATTGGTTCTTTTTCATATTTTGAAATTCTCACTAAGATCCTTGAAAGTCTAAGTCCCTTGAAGCTCTCATTAAATCCCTTGAAGCTCTCATTAAGATCATTGAGCTATCTTATAACCATTGTTTTGAACTCTGTATCCAGTAGTTTGCTTGCTCCCATTTCTTTCATTTGTAACCCATGTTTCTCTGTCTCCACATTTTGGCTGTTTCTCTGTGTGTTTCTATGTATTAGGTAGAGCTGCAATGTCTCTGTCTCCTGGAATTAGAATGGCCTTGTGTAGTATGTGTCCTATAGGGCCCAGTGGCTTAGCCTCCCCAGTCACCTGAGCTGGACACTCTAGGTGTACCCATGTGGGCTGTGTGCACAGTCTTGTTGTAATTGAACCTTGATTCCTGTTGGTATCACTGGAAGGAATTGAACTCAAGGCCAATTGGCTGTGAGGACCAGCTGTGACTACAGTTGAACAGCTGCTGTGCAGGAGATATCCCTGTGGAGCAAGGCTGGATTCAGTGGGGCTTTGGTGGTCACTGAGTCTACCCCTTGAGCATGTTGCTTATAATCTGGTATGGTCTGAAGTTGTCCACCTGGTGCATTGGCTTTGGGGCCTCCTGGGATGGGAAAAATCAGCCACTACCTGGAGCCACCTGGAAGGAGCTACAGAGAGGTCTGTAGATGGTTGCTACATATATTGGGCTTGGAAGTGCCCAGGCAAGGCCCAGATGTGAAGTAAGGCAAGCTGGAGCTAGTGCCAGGTCTTGGGCCTCTCATTAATAGGTTTGGGGCATGCTGATGCCAGCTGCTGCTTGTTTGAGAGATTTTAGCAAAGTCTGAAGGACAGGCCATTCATATGGAAAAGCTGCTGCAAAAAGCGTGGGTGGGGCTGCAAATTGGATGGGGAGGAGTCTCAGGGAATCACCAGGGTGGAGCAGTATGGGCCATGCTGATGGAAACGGTGATATGGCTGCCAGTCAGCTCTGTGATGGGGGAGGTCCCAGCACAGGAACAATGGCCCATACAAACATCCACGTCTGAAAAAAAGCCAACCGTGAGTTCCTGCCCTGGTGCCAGACAATCCAGTTCCTCCCCATATGTCCCTAGATTCTCCAAAGCCACCCATTGCTGGAGCTTAGAGGAAGTGGGACCATGTAAGTTCATGTGCCAGCCCTTTAAGAGGAATTGCCTGGGACTCTGGCAGCCTCTGTGTCACTCAGCTGCAATCCCCGCTGGTTTTTACAGCTCTAAGTTATGGGGACTTCTCTTCCCAGCTCTGGAACTCTGGACTGGGGTTCTGGTGTGTGGCTGGGATCCCTTGCTTCTCATGGGAGGCCTCCACAGCAGAAATATCTCTCCTGATTAAAAAAATGCCACACACGGGTGTTGGAACAGCCTGTTTGGCACCTCCGCCCCTCCTACCTTCTCAATGTACTTTCTTCTTTACTTCCATAGTTGTAGGACCTCCATTCAGCCAGATTTCAGGTGGTTCTAAAAGATGGTTGTTCTGTATTTTAGTTGTAATTTTGATGTGATTGTGAGAAGCATTTTCCTACATCAACATCTTGGTTCTCCTCTAGAATTGTTTTCTTAATTTCATTTTTGGATTGTTCATTGCTAGTCTATAAAAATACAATTGATTTTTATAATGGGCATACATCCTATAATTTTGTTCAACTCATTTTTAGTTATAACAGTTTTTTTTTTTTTAGTGAAGTCCTTAGGAATTTCGATATTAAAGATCATGTCATCTGAAAATAGAGATAGTTTTACTCCTTCCTTTCCAATATGAATATTGTCAGCTGTAAACAAAGGTCAAATACGTATTCCCGCACCAAAATAATTTATTTGGGAAAAAGAAAGGATTGCAACTCAGTACATGCAGCCATGGGGAGCCATGTACTAAAAGAGAGTAAGAGGAAGCTGGAAGACCCTTTTTACAGAGGGGAAGAAGATGTTAAGGGAGGGGCTGTTATTACTGTAGAGCTTTGTTGTAAACCTAGAGATCTTCCTGTAGGGATTTTGTGACTGACACAGGGTGTGAGAGCTCCTTCCACTGGCCCTCCAGATTCCTGTCTAGGTTAAGGTCTCTGTCATAAATTTTGACAATACTTCTATTTTTTTTCTTGCCTAAATGTCCTACCTAGAATCTATAGTAAAATTTTAAATAGAAGTGATGAAAGAAAAATCCTTGTTTTGTTCCTGATTGGGGGTGAGAGGGTGTTTCAGTCTTTCATCATTAAGTATGATACTTTAGTGGGGTTTTATAGATGCCATTTATCAGGATGAGAAAGTTCATATTTTTGTTGTATGTGCTTATCATGAAGGAGAATTGAAATTTGTCAAATGCTTTTCCTGCTCCTATTTATTCTATGATTTGTCTTTTATTCTATTGATATATTACATTATTCTTCAGATGTTAAAATGACCTTACATTCCTGGGATACATCCCACTTGGTCATGGTATATAATTCTTTATATATATTGCTGGATTCAACTTGCTTGAATTTTTTGAGGGTTTTTTTCTTGTGTCTATAGTCATAAGAGATATTGGTCTGTATTTTTCTTATGCTGTCTATGTCTAGTTTTGGGATCAGGGTAATATTGGCCTCATAGAATGCATTGATATATATTCCACTATCCTCTTCTGTTTTTTTTTTTTAATTTGTTAAGGATTGGTATGGATTCTTCTTTAAATGTAGAATTCAACTGTGAAGTCACCTGGGCTTGGTCTTTTCTTTGTAAGAAATTTTAAAATTACTAATTCAATCTCTCACTTGTTATATATCTATTTATATTTTCTGTTACTTAGTGAGTCAATTTTAGGTAGTCTATGTCTCTCTAGAAATTTGTCTATTCCATTAGGTTATCTAATTTGTTCACATACAATTGTTCATAGTATTTGCTTATAATCCTTTTTGTTTCTATAGGTTTGGTAGTAATGCTCCCCCTTTGATTACTGATTTTAGTAATTTGATTCCTTTCTCTTTTTTTCTTGGTCAGTCTAGAAAAAGATGCATCAACTTTGCTGATATTTTCAAAGAATCAATTTTTTGTTTTGTTATTTTCTCTAATGTTTTTCTAGTTTTTCTTATTTTCACTCTCATATTTATTATTTTTTTGTTTTTTCTTGCTTTGGGTTTATTTTGATATTCTTTTGTTTGTTTGTTTTTAGCCCTAGCCAGTTTTCTCAGTGGTTAGGGCATTGGCCCATGGACTGAAGGGTCCTGGGTTTACCTGGGGATGCAGGTTCAATTCCCAGTTGGAGCACATGCAGGAGGCCACCAATTCATGTGTCTCTCTCACATTGATGTTTCTCTCTTTCTGTCTCTTCCCCTCCCTTCCACTCTTTAAAAATCAATGGAAAAAAACATCCTTGGGTGAGGATTAACAACAAACAACAACAAAAGATGAAAGGTTAGGTTGAATTTGGATCTTTTTCTTTATAATGTTCCCATCTGTAGCTATAAAGTTCTGAGCATGCTTTCAGTGTATTCCATATGTTTGACGCTTTCCTTTTTTATTCCTTTGAAAGTATTTTCTAATTTCTTGTGATTTCTTCTTATTATTGAAGAGTATATTTAATTCAATTTTGTGTATTTTTCAAATTTCCTGCTGTTATTGATTTCTAATTTAATCCCATTGTAGTTAGAGACCATACTTCGTATAATCTCAATTCTTTAAAATTTATTGAGGTTTGTTTTACAGCTTAGCATATAGCATATACGTATATCTTAAAGAATGTTCTATGTACCCTTGAGAAGAATGTGTATTCTGCTGTTATTGGGTGGGGTGTTTTAAGGGGTCTATTAGGTCTGATTTTAATACATGAGGAAAATGAGATCAAAATGGGATTTGTGGATTATTCAATGTTACATATCTAGCTGGTCACAGAGGAGGAACTATTAGTATGAATTATGTGAAATTGCCATTCTTAAATATTAAAAACTACTAATTATGAGCAATTTCTTATAGTTCAACCTCACAGAACGTAAGTCTCCTGACTATGAAACCAGTGTTCTTATCACTAAACTAGGATATTGTATTAGGATAGGCTGTGCTGTATAAGGCATATACCCTGAACCATCCTTGGCTTAGCACAGTGAATGCTGATTTCTTGCTCATCTTATTCTGTGCAGGAACTGCAACTTTCCTCCAAATGGTGACTCAAGGATCACAACTGCTTCCATTCTGGAACATATGGCATGTTCTTAAGGGTGAGTCCTATAGATGGCTTAGATCAGTGGTCGTCAACCTTTCGGACCTCATGGACCACCACTTGTCTGCAGAACACTGGTTGGCAACCGCTGCTCCAAAGGTTTCCTTAAACCAGCGGTCACCATCCTTTCAGACCTCACGGACCACAAGTGGTCTGCAGACCACTGGTTGGCATCCAATGGCTTAGATAATTTCTGTGTACATCTCATTGGCCCAGTCACATAGGCCAAACATACGCTGTGTGGTCACTTTTCTTCCAAATATAATTTTCTATCCTTAGCCAAGTATATTTGAAATGTAGTCTAACCTGGGGCATGTCTGTGGTCTCTTTCCATCTCAAGAATTCACACCTTTTTGGATTTCATTTTAGGAATATTTAAAATATATTTTCAACAATTCAAAATATAGGTATTAAAAATGCCTCTGACTTAAATTATTTTGGTGAATTTTCACAAATGTGAAGGCCTATCATATTTTAGCAAATTTAGGACACATTATTAATGTATTAGAGAAAACATCTGTCCATAATTAATATCCAAAATTTATAAAGAACTTAAAACAAAAAAAAGAAACAAAAATAAGTCCAATTAAAAAAAGAACAGAGGCCGAAACCGGTTTGGCTCAGTGGATAGAGCGTCGGCCTGCGGACTGAGGGGTCCTGGGTTCGATTCCGGTCAAGGGCATGTACCTTGTTGCGGGCACATCTCCAGTAGGGGGTGTGCAGAAGGCAGCTGATCGATGTTTCTCTCTCATTGATGTTTCTAACTCTCTATCTCTCTCCCTTCCTCTCTGTAAAAAATCAATAAAATATATTAAAAAAAAAAAAAAAAAGAACAGAGAACCTGAATAGACACTTCTCCAAAGAGGACATACAGATGGCCAAGAAACATGAAAAGATGTTCAACGTCACTAATTATCAGAGAAATTCAAATTAAAACCACAATGAGACATCACCTCATACCTGTCAGAATGGCTATCTATATAGCCTAATATTCAAATTGTCCCCTCGGGAGTTCGACCAGGAGACCAGGAGTTTGATCGCTCGCTATTATGTGTGCTGACCACCAGGGGGTGGTGCAGAACGAAGGGAGGCCCCGGTGGGCAGCTGGAAGGCCCCGATTGGCCCTGATCACTGGCCAGGGCTAGGGACCTACATGTGCACTAATTTCATGCACTATGCCTCTAGTTATCAATAAATCAATAAACAAGTGTTGGCAACAATGTAGAGAAAGGAAACCCTGATGCACTGCTGGTGGGAATGCAGATTGGTGCAGCAATTATGGAAAACAGTATGGAGATTACTCAAATTAAAAGTGGCACTGTTTTATGACCTAGTGATTCCACTTCTGAATATATATCCAAAGAAACCCAAAACACTAATTCCAAAAAAATATATGCACCCCTATGTTCTCTACAGCATTACTTATAATAGCCAAGCTAAGGAAGCAAACCAAGTGCCCATGAAAAATGGTGATACACATATACAATGGAATATTACTTGGCCATAAAAAAGAATGCAGCACTACCATCTGTGACAGCATGAATGGACCTAGAGGGTATTATGCTAAGTGAAATAAGTCAGTCAAAGAAAGATAAATACCATATGATTTCACTTATATGTGAATCTAAAGAACAAAATAAATGAACAAACAAAATTGAAACAGACTCATAGAAACAGAGAACAGACTGATAATTGCCAGAGGGGAGGTGGGTGGGAGGCTTGGTGAAAATAGTGAAGGGATTAAGAAGTACAAATTGGTAGTTACAAAATAGTTACAGGGATGTAAAGTACAGCATAGAGAATATAGTCAATAATATTATAATAACTATGTATGGTGCCAGGTGGGTACTGAAAATATCAGGGGAAACACTTTGTAAAGTATATGATTCTCTAACCACTATGATGTACACCTGAAACTAATACAAAGTAATATTTAAAAAAATAAAAATATAGTGGAAAAAACATAAAGGCCATAATAAACTCACTAGAGATATTCTGAGGACCAGAGCATGGACTCCATCCTGTTTCTGTCAGCTATCTACTGGTAAAAAATAACAAAAATGAAAAACAAAAACAACCTTTGACTTACTTGCACAGCCATCTATAAATTGCAAAGGGAAATCAACTTGTGTGGGTTTGTGTAACCCCTGCTCTAACAACATGTCTACTGAGAAAAGCCCTCTAATTAAGCAAACATTTCATAGATCTAGAACTACATACAGATGCCTGGTTATGGCCACCACAGCTTTCCTAAAGCCTTAACCTGGACAAAATCTCATTTCAACTCTGGTAAGCATCTCCTCATATGCCCATCAAGGGAGCAAAGTGCAATTTTTCAGTGGGATCAGAAAAAGGAAATGGGATATGCTCTCTCGGTGAGTAATTTACCATTAGCTTTAAAAACTAGGGTGGCTGAGAAATAATTTCCACCCACTTCTTTCAAATAAACCCCAAGGAAGCCTATGAGTGGCTGGTGTCCATTGAGATGGAATCAGAAACAAGGGCATTGTGGGAACTGTCTCCTGCCCCAACTGACATGGAGAATGCAGGAGCTTTTCTATGGCATAGCAAGGGATTGGGGAAGAGGCAAGAAGAAAAAAAAGTCCATTTATAGCACTGACACCAAAGGACTCCAAATCCATACATGCTTGACTCAAAATAAAGAACTAGAGAGAAACTTATAAAATCTTTTTTTTCCAGAGTTTATGGTGTGTGTGTTTTTTATATCTGGTATAGAGAGCACAAAAAATACTTATCAACAGAAAATATTTTTACAGCTCCAAAATAGATTACTGACAAGTAATGCAAAGTTCATTCTTATGTAGTTTTTCCTTGATATGACAGTTTACAGAGATTGGAAACTAAAACAGAGCTTTTTTATTAGAAAGACAATAGTACATATTAGCCTTTGCTAGACGTATTTGATAAGAAAGTAGATATATTTTTATTCCCAGCTAATTGTTACAAGCAGTCTCTATTCTCTCTACTTCTTCATTCTCTCGTGTCACTCTAGTATGCTTATCTCCTGAGTTTTCTCTGTGCATTTTTCCTCCTCTGTATATATCTGTTCTGTGGCTTCTGGTATCATTTCTTGTATTCCACTCTTCACTGGGACTCTGCTAAGACCATTTTCTTACTTTTCTTTGCTTGTAACTACTATGACTTCTGCTTCGGCTTCTCCTGCTTCTCTCATCTCTGCTCCAGCCTCTCCTGCTCCTCTCATTTCTTTCAGATCCTCTCTTCTCTGGACTGTGGTTATGGCTCCTAGATTTTTTGCCAAAATCAGAATAATTCCATTTGCTAGTCTCCCTAGAACTCACTTGTTTTAAAAATCTAGGCTCATCCTTGACTTTTTTCCTTATTACAGTAGTAATAAGGAAAAAGTTCTTCATAAAGTTTTCTCTTCATAGACTTGTCCTTTTCTCCTATATCACTGTTTTTCTTTCTTGTACATTTGTTTTTATTTCTTTTCTTCTTTTGTATTTTTTTCTTTGTTGTCACTCTCACTGCTGCTTTCTGAAGTCTCACTGGAGGAGAAGGAGGAAGAGGAGGAGGAGAAGGAAGAGGGGGAGGAAAAGGAGGAGGAGAAGGAAGAGGGGGAGGAAGAGGAGAAGGAGGAAGAGAAGGAAGAAGAGGAGAAGGAGGGGGAGAAAGATTTGTGTTCATGTTTTTTGTGTTTATTTCTACTCTTCTGAAGCTTTTTCTTTTTTCTATCTTTTTTCTTTTTCTTGTTTTTCTTCTCAAGTCAATCCTATTTCCTGAGAAGTTTCTGTTTTTGTTTGGTTGATAGTAACTTTAAAAATTCAACTCTGGATCTTCTTCACCCTCACTTGCAGCACATTCCTTTGATGAATCATTTGCATTCAATTTCTCCCGAGTATATTTTGTTTCAGTGCAAACCCACTGTTTCTCATCTCCGCTATTAGCTCCGAGGGATGCATTGATGGTCCTGAGCCATGGGTGAGAACTGAACTTGCATTGATTCCAGAAAGACCAAACAAAGGACATTCCTGATTTGTGTTGACATGACTCCATTTGTGATATTTAATGCACCTCACATTTCGAATCTGAATACCAAAGGGCTGATCTCAGATGTTCATGTCATCTTTGGCATATTTTTCTCGTGGCTCTCTTTTCTGCCATTCAAATTTGTATTCAGTCTCTCCTGTTTCTTCTTTCTCTTTATTTTCTTTTTTAGCTCCTGGTGGGGCCTCATACGTGAAATTAAGGCCATTCTTTATAATTCATCTCCCATAAGCAATCTATTATCATATAATTCTTGTTCTTTAAGATATTGTTGCATTAATTCTTGTTTCTTCTTATCATATGATATTTTTTTGTCCTGCCATCCATACTTTCTTGAAATTGGATTTGGAGGCGAGATGAAAGTCCTCCTTGCACATGAAATTGGCGAAGGATTTCCCCATCTTGGAGGCTGAGCTAGAGAAAGCAGCTGCTACGTATGAGAGCAACATAAACAAATTCTCTATACAATCTTAATACCACAGAATGTTCAGATGAAATGGCAAATTCCTACTCTTGTAGGATGATGGTTCTCCATATAACTCGTGCTCCCTATAAGAGGCATCTGGGTTTTTCTAAAGGTATCAATTTGATTAATGCGCAGGTTTGGTTCAGACAGATAGCAATAGTTTTTGGTTAGTGGTTAACTTCTGTCATTCCCCAGTGCCACCTCCAGCTCAGGCACCTTTAGCCTTGACTTTAAAGATACACACTTGGCAGTTATGGAGGGTAAAAGAATCTGGTATATTTTTCTTTTACCATTAAAAATTTGGTAAAAGAATAGCAGTTATTGTAGAATAGCAGTTTTCAAACCCATGCACAGTTCTTAAAAATTATCGAGAAACCCAGCCTGGCCAGTGTGGTTCAGTGGTTGAACATTGACCTATAAATCAGGAGGTCATGAGTTCAATTCCCGGTCAGGGCACATGCCCAAGTTCTGGGCTCAACCCCCAGTGTTGGTCATGCAGGAGGTAGCCAATTAATGATTCTCTCTCATCATTGATGTTTCTATCCCTCTCCCTTCCTCTTTGAAATCAATAAAAATATATTTTAAAAATTATCAAGAAACCCAAAGAGTAGGAGTTTTGTCAAGAACCAGGAACAAAGACCAAATATTAGAACAAGGGATGACCCTATCACCCCTATCATTTGGGACTTTACAAAGGTTTTAGAAGTCTCAGTTATGAACTGGAGAAAAGGCCCAATATATATTTCTTATTTTGCCACAATCAGTCTACCAGTATACCACATATTAAAAAAAAAATTGTTAGCATGACCACTGATTTCATCAGAAAAATCTTTAAATATAGGGATGTTGTCAAACTCATAGTGGCAGATGCAGGTTTTTAAAAAATTTGAATTTTCACTTGGAAGTCTGAATTTTACCATTGGCGACAAACGCTATCAGTTGTTTTCCTTGAAGTGATAGGTTCATTTCATTCATTTGGGAGAAAATGATTGCCAAATACCCAAGTTTGCGGAATCAGTTTGTCAGTTCTTTTGAGTAAAATTGGTGATGTTTCATTAAAAAAAGCAGCTAGCTGTTTTGCATTGCAAACCATTGCCCAAGAGCTTTGCCTCCTGACAACCACCACACCTGGGTATGCAGGAGTGCTCTGTGCACTTCCCTTCCATTATGAAGGGAACATCCTTCTGTGACACTTTGGTATGTTTGTTTTTACTTTAAGTGTATGGTGGTGACTCCCAAGTCAATTTTGTTTCACTGCTTGGATTCATGCTAAGTGTCATCAGTTTTACCCACCATGACTTTTGCACCATCAGAGCAAATACCTGTATAGTGAAGACAACTAACATCCTAGTATTATTGTGAAAGTAGGTGTGGTTTTTTTTTCCACTTTTGTTCTCTTGCATTCAGAGAATTTTTTTTATTTCAAGAAAAACAATTTTAAGTATAATAATGTTACATGCAATAAACATTAATATTTCAAGAAAAAAGATTTTAAACATAATAATATTACCAAAACTATACTAATAAAAGAGTAATATGCAAATTGGTTGGGATGCCGTCACAGTAACGACCGGCACAGGTGGGCGGGAACTTGCAGCTTCACGGATGGGGCAGGGATTTGCAGCTTTGGGGACGCTATGGCGGCTGCCACTTGCTCAGGGCCCTGGGCAAGCGGCAGCAGGGATGGGGGTGGGGGAGGCAGGCCTGGTGGAGCGCTCCCAATGGCTGCTGCTGCTTGCCCAGAAGGACCACAGGCTCCTTCTGTAAAGTGGCAGCAGAGCCACTCTGCCCGGGGAAACCTCCACACCGGCAGCGAAGGCAGGTGAGCGAGGGACAGCCCAGCAGCAAAGGAAGGTGAGTGCGAGGGAAAGACAAGCAGTGAAGGCAGGTGAGGGAAAGTCTGAGCTCCACAGCTAAGAGCTCCCGGCCCAACCATGCCCCACCTTGGCCTCCAGCACTTCGGGTCAGAGGTTCTGAGAAAGGCAGCTCCTTCCTGTGGTTCCTCTAACTCCCAGGGCGCCTCCATCACCCCTCAATGCCCCTCGGGTCAGGGTTGGGAATTGGTGGAGGCCTCCAGGTGTCCGGGCAATCAATGTAGGGAATTTCCTCTAGCAGCCAGACCCAGTGACCCAGGGCTGGAGGGAGACCTGCACTCTCCCCTGCAGCCAGGAGAACCCTGGAAGACACGGTCTATCCATCACCGGATGAGTGCACCTGATTGGTTAAGCATGGGGAAGCTCACAGCCGATGGCCACTGCCACTTGCCCAGGGCTGGCTGCTGCAAGGGCTGGGGCTCAGGCAATGAGGGCTGGGTGAGGCTCAGGCAAGCTGTAGTGGCTGCAATGGCTGTGGCTCAGGCAGCTTTGCAGCCGGCAGTGGCAGCAGAAGCGTGATTGAGGTGTCACCTTCCCCTGATTGCAGGGTCACCTCCCGCAGAGGGAGGCCAGAGGCAGCAGCAGTGAGGGAGTGATGGGGACAGTGCCTTTCCCTGATTGGCTGGTCACCTCCCGCAGAGGTAGGCCAGACTGCGGCTTAGGGGAGCGGGACTAAGCCATCAGTAGGACATCCCTTGAGGGCTCCTGGACTGTGAAAAGGGGCAGGCCTGCCGAAATCGGTTTGGCTCAGTGGCTAGAGCGTCAGCCTGTGGACTGAAAGGTCCCAGGTTCGATTCTGGTCAAGGGCATGTACCTTGGTTGCGGGCCCATCCCCAGTAGGGGGTGTGCAGGAGGCAGCTGGTCGATGTTTCTCTCTCATCGATGTTTCTAGCTCTCTATCCCTCTCCCTTCCTCTCTGTAAGAAATCAATAAAATATATTTAAAAAAAAAAAGAGAAGGGGCAGGCCAGGTTGAGGGACTCCCTCCAGTGCATGTGTTTCGTGCACCGGGCCTGTAGTACTAACATAGTATAATATCAGAAAGGTTGTAGAAAATATTAAAATCTGCAAATAACAGGATTACTTCTATTATATTCTAAAATATATTTATTTTCTCTGGCTCTATTTTGGTTCATCAGTTTATGTTGTTCATTATATTCCACAAATGACTGAGATCATGTGATATTTATCTGTCTCCAACTGGCTTATTTCACGTAGCATAATGCTCTCCAGGTCCATCTATGCTGTTGCAAATCGTAAGAGTTCCTTCTTTTTTACAGCAGCGTAGTATTCCATTGTGTAGATGTACCACTGTTTTTTAATCCACTCATCTGCTGATGGGCACTTAGGCTGTTTCCAACTCTTAGCTATTATAAATTGTGCTGCTATGAACATAGGGGTGTACATATCCTTTCTGATTGGTGTTTCTGATTTCTTGGGATATATTCCTAGAAGTGGGATTACTGGGTCAAATGGCAGTTCCATTTTTAATTTTTTGAGGAAACTCCATACTGTTTTCCACAGTGGCTGCACCAGTCTGCATTCCCACCAGCAGTGCACAAGGGTTCCTTTTTCTCTGCATCCTCGCCAGCACTTTTATGTTGATTTGTCGATAACAGCTATTCTGACAGGTGTGAGATGGTACCTCATTATTGTTTTGATTTGCATCTCTCAGATGATTAGTGACTTTGAGCATGTTTCCATCTGTCTCTTGGCCTGATGTAGGTCCTGTGAAAGTAGTTTTGACATCGCAACCTCCAGGGGTCCACAGATCATACTTTGAGAACCACTATTTTAGAAGCTATCCTCCCATTATAAAGATTAACTGCTAATACTTTCCTGAAGTTCATTTATAGAAACAAAAAATGGAACTGAAATAATTTGGGAAAACCCCAAGAAAAATACTCAGTTATCTTAGTCATCAAAGTGCAAGCCCCTGGAAAGAACTATTATCTTTTAATATTTGAACAGCATCCTGGGAATGCAATAAATAATAATAATGAAAGTAGCTTATGTTTGTTGTAAGGTTCACTACTGGGGAAGAACTGTGCTATGTACTTCAAATGCAGTATCTCCATTACTCTTCTGCAAATTCTGAGGTAAATGCTATATAATCCCATTTTCTAGATGAGGAAACTGGACAGAGAAAGGTAAAAGAAGACAGGATCACAAGACAGATGTGGGTTTGAACTCAAGAAGTCTAATTCCCAGAGCCTGGGCCCTTAAATCCTGCATAATATTCCAGGTCACATCTAAGCTCCAATTTTACTTACTGTGCTTCTTCCATCTATGTGGGCCCATTCAAATCCTCAAGAGAAAGGAAATGTCTCGTGTTGACTATAGTGCCCAAAGGGCTGAATATCTTGATATTTAGGCCAAGTAAAACGTCTTGCCATTTTAAGCTATGCTGGCTTAAATTTCACATTAAAAGTGAAATCTTGAACAACTGTGCCCCATTGATATATTTATCTAATTGAGGAGGGAACCAAGAGGGTAGACAAAAACAAAACAAAAAAGCTGTTTTCTTGAATGCTTGACAAAAATTTGTGTGTTTGTGTGCACATATCTATATTACCCCGTTTGCTAAGTAGATATAGAATAGTTAGGTAGTTAACAAACATGTAGGTTATATCCAAACAGAACTACTTTACCTTTTCCAGGGCAATGAAACCTCTAACACTTTTGGGAGTGACTTCCATACAGGTTCTAAAATCCTGCTGTCTCATGCACTTCTGCAGGTTAAGTTACAACTAGCAACTTGTACTTTTTAATCCCTTCACCTTGTACACCTGAAACGAATATATTATTTTATATCCACTGTAATTGAAAAAAACATTTAAAGTTTGTAGTTACAACTCCACAGGCCTGTGCACTGTTCTGGCCTTTCTCAGTTGTTTATTAATCAACTCTACCTTGACAACAAAGTTAAATCCCCGACTGGCTGCTGCTGGGCAAAGTCCCGCTGCCGCGCCACCTCCGGCCTCTGTCCGCGCCTGCCCGGCCCGGAGGCGCGCGCCCGGTGGGACGGCGGCGGGTTCGCGCACGGAGGAGCAGGCGGCGCGCGCACGTCGGGTTGGCGGTGTGAACGCGCACAGCCCGCGGGTGGCGCGTACAGACACGTACCGACGCGCGGGGGCCGCGGGAGCCGCGGGGGGCGGTGGTAGCCTCGCCCCCCGAGCGGGCCTGGCGCGTGGGGCTTCCTCTTTCCGGCGCCGCGGCCGGCTCTTCCCGGGCCAGGCGGCGACGCGGGACCTGCGGGCCGGCGGGCTTCCCGCTCCGGACGCCGGGACCCGCGCCCTTCGCCCCCAGACCCGGAGGCCGCGCTGAGCTACGTGGAAGGGCCGCGGAAACGCTCCGACTCAACGGAGGGTGAGCTCGGGGCCCGGCCGGGGGCTGGTTCCACAGATGTCCACACCCGACCCCCACACCACCCAGGTGGACTGATCGGGGTGAACCGCCTTTTCTCTGCGAGCTGCATCCCAGTGTTTGGCGACGTGAGGACCTTCCTCGTTGGCGGGTTTCCTGGGAAGAACCTTCCTCGCGTTCATTATAGCGACGAGGCGGCATCCTCCCCAATCCTTCACGCTGGGCTCACCGGAATTGTGGACACTCGGTGATCTGTCATTTACTCCTTTCATCCTTGGCTGAGATTTTGCATTAGTAACTGCGGGCGGAAAGAGGAAGAAAATGTTCCGCTTGGGTGCAGGGACCTTGCAGGGTTGAGGGGCTATGTGCAGCCTTTCCTAAGTGCACAATTTTGGTGGGTGAGCTGAAAGGGAAGGTTGCAAATGCAGTTTCCTTCCAGCCAGACTCCAGGGTGCTCTCCCTCTGCTTTGGACAATCCAGAGGCCTGTCAGAAGTTGAGGTTGCGGCATACATTTCTGCACTTCTGGCTGGGAAGATGAACCAGGTTTTCCAAAGCTGTCGTTTTTGTTTTCCAAGTCTGCCAAAGGCTGAAGGGGCCCACCTTGAATAGAAAACAGCGCGGCCAGGTTCTGGTTAGCTAAGCGGGAGCACTGTCATAAAGGAGTTTTTGTCTGAAAAATCCGAAGTCTGGGGCTTTGAGCCATGAAAGGTTGGGAACTGGTCAGTTTTAACTGCCAGGGTGAGAAATGTCTCAGACATTTCTTAAATTAGGCAGCTGAGTTTAGCTCCTGCTTGCTGATCTCCAGCACCTACATTTACCCTTTTCAGTGACTGGGTGAAAGAGGAAAGACACAAAGAGAGAAGTGGTCTTCTCCCCTTTCCCCTTAAAATGAGGGCATAGTCCATCTTGGGTTAAGAGGAAAAAGAAAAATCATTCCATCTTTGCTCTTGACCCTGAAGAAAAGAATCTCAAAGAAATACCTGACAGAAAAATTCTCTCCTTACCTGGAGTGAAAACTGAAGTGCTTACAAAACTGAACAAAGAAAGGAAAGAATTAGTACACATCGCAGGCCATCTCCATTTATAGGCAGGTCATTTTTCAGATGCTTGATGTTATACAATAAAAAGGTAGGAGAGAGCCAGAAATGGAAATGAGGGAGAGAGGTGAATGCAGGGCCTTAGAGATTGCAGCAGCCAAGAGAGTCTGTTTTCTCCTGATACTGGTCTGGAAGAATCTGGATTGAGTACAGAAAGCTTAATCTTTTTATCTACATAACATGAAACTGCTTGTAATGTCCACATTGAGTTTTTAAGAGTTGAGGGAAGCACAGCCGGACTGCGCCACAGGCCTCCCAGGCAGCTTGGGCTGTATTGTGTGTCACATGCATTGTTTATTTTGCCATGTAATTCTTTTTTTTTTTTTCTTTCCAATTTTTTTTTATTAAGGTATTATATGTGTACATATCTTATCATTGCCCCACCCCACCCCACTCCCATATATGCCCTCACCCCCCAGAGTTTTGCGTCCATTGGTTATGCTTATATGCATGCATACAAGTCCTTTGATTGATCTCTTATCTCCCCCATCTCTCCCTAACCTTCCCCCTGTAATTTGACAGTCTGTTTGATGCTTTACTGTCTCTATCTTTTTGTTCAATTTTATAATGTTCTTTATTATCCATAAATGAGTGAGATCATGTGGTATTTTTCTTTCATTGACTGACTTATTTCACTTAACATAATGTTCTCCAATTCCTCCCAGGTTGCTGCAAATGATGAGAATTCCTTCTTTTTTATGGCAGCATAGTATTCCATTGTGTAGATGTACCACAGTTTTCTGATCCAGTCATCTGCTGACGGGCACCTAGGCTGTTTCCAAATCTTAGCTATGGTGAATTGCGCTGCTATGAACATAGGGGTGCATATATCCTTTCTAATTGGTGTTTCTAGTTTCTTCGGATATATTCCCAGGAGTGGGATTACTGGGTCAAATGGGAGTTCCATTTTCAGTTTTTTGAGGAAACTCCATACTGTTCTCCACAGTGGCTGCACCAGTCTGCAATCCCACCAGCAGTGCACGAGGGTTCCTTTTTCTCCGCATCCTCGCCAACACTTGTCGTTTGTTGATTTGTTGATGATAGCCATTCTGACAGGTGTGAGATGGTACCGCATTGTTGTTTTGATTTGCATCTCTCGGATAATTAGTGACGTTGAGCATGTTTTCATGTGTCTCTTGGCCTTCCTTCTGTCTTCTTTTGAAAAGATTCTATTTAGGTCTGTTGCCCATTTTTTTATTGGATCATTTATCTTCCTTTTATTAAGTTGTATAAGCTGCCTGTAGATGTTGGAGATTAAACCTTTATCAGTGATGCCATTTGCAAATATGTTCTCCCATGCAGTGGGCCTTCTTGTTGTTTTGTTGATGGTTTCTTTTGCTGTGAAAAAGCTTTTTATTTTGATGTAGTCCCATTTGTTAATTTTCTCTTTAGCTTCCATTGCCCTAGGGGCAGTGTCAGTGAAGAATTTCTTTTGGCATATGTCTGACATTTTGCTGCCTGTGGATTGCTCTAGTATTTTTATGGTTTCCCGTCTTATGTTTAAGTCCTGTATCCATTTTGAGTTTATTTTTGTGTATGGCGTAAGTTGGTGATCAAGCTTCATTTTTTTGCATGTATCTGTCCAATTTTCCCAACACCATTTATTGAAGAGACTGTCTTTATTCCATTGTATGTTCATGCCTCCTTTGTCAAATATTAATTGAGCATAGTGGTTTGGGTCAATATCTGGATTCTCTATTCTGTTCCATTGATCTATATGTCTGTTCTTGTGCCAGTACCAGGCTGTTTTGAGAACAGTGGCTTTGTAATACAGCTTGAAATCTGGTATTGAGATCCCTCCTACTTTATTCTTCTTTCTCAGGATTGCTGTGGCTATTCGGGGTCTTTTTTTATTCCAGATGAATTTTTGGAGAGTTCTTTCAAGGTCTGTGAAATATGCCGTTGGTATTTTAATGGGGAGTGCATTGAATCTATAGATTGCTTTGGGTAGTATGGACATTTTAATGATGTTGATTCTACCAATCCATGAACATGGTATGTTCTTCCATCTGTTTACGTCTTCCTCTATCTCTTTTTTCAGTGTCCTGTAGTTTTCCGTCTTTTACCTCCTTAGTTAAGTTTATTCCTAGGTATCTTAATTTTTTTGGCGCGATGGTAAATGGGGTTGCCTTTTTAGTCTCTCTGTCTGTAAGTTCACTATTGGTGTATAGAAAGGCCATAGATTTCTTGGCGTTAATTTTGTATCCTGCTACATTGCCGAATTCATTTATTAAGTCTATTAGTTTTTTGACGGAGTCTTTTGGATTTTTTATGTACAATATCATGTCGTCTGCAAATAAAGACAGCTTTACTTGTTCTTTTCCAATTTGGATGCCTTTTATTTCTTCTTCTTGTCTAATTGCAATGGCTAATACTTCCAGTACTATGTCAAACAGGAGTGGTGAGAGTGGGCATCCCTGTCTTGTTCCTGTTCTTAGGGGAAATGTTTTTAGTTTTTGTCCATTGAGTATGATGTTTGCTGTGGGTTTATCATATATAGCTTGTATTATGTTGAGGTATGAGCCTTTTATTCCCATCTTGTTGAGAGTTTTTATCAAGAAAGGGTGTTGGATTTTGTCAAATGCTTTTTCTGCATCAATTGATATGACTATGTGATTTTTATCTTTCAATTTGTTTATGTGATGTATCACGTTTATTGATTTGCGGATATTGTACCATCCTTGCATTCCTGGGATAAATCCTACTTGGTCATGGTGTATGATCTTTCTGATGTACTGCTGGAGCCGATTTGCTAGAATTTTGTTGAGGATTTTGGCATCTATGTTCATGAGGGATATTGGTCTGTAATTCTCTTTCATTGTGTTGTCTTTATCTGGTTTTGGTATTAGGGTGATGCTGGCTTCATAGAAGGAGCTTGGAAGTGTTCCTTCCACTTGAATTTTTTGGAATAGTCTGAGGAGGATAGGTTTTAGTTCTTCCTTGAATTTTTGGTAAAACTCTCCTGTGAAGCCATCAGGCCCCGGGCTTTTGTTTGCCGGAAGCTTTTTGATGACTGCCTCAATTTCGTCCATAGTTATTGGCCTATTGAGCTGTTTAGATTCTTCTTGATTGATTTTTGGAAGGTTATATTTTTCTAGGAATATGTCCATTTCCTCCAGGTTGTCCAGTTTGTTGGAATAGAGTTGTTCGTAGTATTTTGTAACAATCCTTTGTATCTCAGCGGGGTCTGTTGTTATTTCACCTCTTTCATTTCTGATTTTGTTTATTTGGGTCCTCTCTCTTTGCTTCTTGGTGAGCCTGGCTAGAGGTCCATCAATCTTGTTTATCCTTTCAAAGAACCAGCTCTTGGTTTTGTTGATCTTATGTATTGTTTCTTTGGTCTCTATGTCATTTATCTCCGCTCTGATCTTTGTTATTTCCTTCCTTCTGGTTACACTGGGCTTTTCTTGCTGCGCTTTTTCTAGCTCTTTGAGTTGTAGGGTTAAGTAATTTATTACCATTGTTTCTTGTTTTTTGCAATAGGCTTGTAGAGCTATGAACTTCCCTCTCAAGACTGCTTTCGCTGTGTCCCATAGATTTTGGATTGTTGTGTTTTCATTGTCATTTGTTGCCATGATGTTTTTTATTTCTTCCTTGATCTCTCTGGTGACCCAGTCCTTGTTTAATAGCATGCTGTTCAGCCTCCATGTGTTTGATTTCTTTGGATTGTATTTATTTTAGTTGATTTCCAGTTTTATGCCACTGTGATCTGAGAAGATGCTTGATATAATTTCTATCTTCTTGAATTTGAAGAGACTTTGCCTGTGACCCAGCATATGGTCTATCTTTGAAAATGACCCATGTGCACTTGAGAAGAATGTATATTCTGTGGCTTTGGGGTGAAATGTTCTGAAGATGTCAATTAATTCCATCTGGTCTAGTGAGTCATTTAAGATTGCTGTTTCTTTGCTGATTTTTTGTTTAGAGGATTTGTCCAGTGGTGCTAGTGGGGTATTAAAGTCTCCTACTATGATTGTATTGCTATTAATCTCTCCCTTGATATCCTCCAGGAGTTTTTTTATGTATTTGGGTGCTCCTATATTGGGAGTGTATATGTTTACCAGAATTATTTCTTCTTGTTGGATTTCTCCCTTTAGTATTATGAAGTGGCCTTCCTTATCTCTTGTTATGGCATTTACTTTGAGGTCTATTTTGTCAGATATAAGTATTGCTACCCCTGCTTTTTTTTCATTTCCATTTGCCTGAAAGATATTTTTCCATCCCTTCACTTTCAATCTGTGTGAGTCTCTTGTTCTGAGGTGGGTCTCTTGTAGACAGCATATACATGGGTCGTGTTTTTTTATCCATTCAGCTACTCGATGTCTTTTGATTGGAGCATTTAGTCCGTTTACATTTAAAGTTATTACTGAAAGGTATTTGTTTGCAGTCATATCTATTTTTGTGTCTGTATTCCTTCTTACCTGTTTATTTCTTCTTTTTACAGTATTCCCTTTAGCAATTCTTGCATTGCTGGTTTGGTGGTGATAAACTCCCTGAGGCTTTTTTTGTCTGCAAAGCTCCTGATTTCCCCTTCAATTTTGATTGATAGTCTTGCTGGATATAGTATTCTTGGATTCAGTCCTTTGCTTTGCAACACTTTGTATACCTCCTTCCATTCACTTCTAGCTTGTTGTGTTTCTGATGAGTAATCATTTGACAATCTGATGGGTGTTCCTTTGTAGGTAACTCTCTGTCTCTCTCTTGCCGCCTTTAGGATTCTCTCTTTATCATTTATATTTGCCATTGAAATTATGACATGTCTTGGTGTGGGTCTTTTGGGGTTGATCCTGCTTGGGACTCTCTTTACTTGCGTAACTTTTATCTTTCCCATATCCGGGAAGTTTTCTGTCATTATTTCTTCAAATAGATTTTCTAAACCCTGCTGCTCTTCTTGTCCTTCTGGCAGCCCTATTATACGCATGTTACTTCGTTTCATGTTGTCCCGAAGCTCCCTTAGGCTTTCCTCCTGCTTTTTAATTTTTTTCTCCAATTGCTGTTCAGCTTGAGCTTGTTTCTGTACCTGATCTTCTAACTCACTAATTCGGTCCTCTGCTTCTTGTAGTCTACTGTTGAAACTTTCCATGGTGTTTTTGATTGTAGCTATATCACTCTTCATTTCTTCCTGATTCTTGCATAAGTTGTTGATTTTCTCATCCATCCGTTGTATAAATTCCACGACCATTACTCTGAACTCCTTTTCGGTCATGTTGCAAGCTTCAGTTTCACTAATTTCCTTTCTTGGCGACTCCACATTTTCTTTCCTCTGTGAGATATTTCGTTTCCCCATTCTGGCTATTACCAGAAAGCTCAAGTTTCCGTTTGCGTGGACCTGGGCCGTGTGCTGTGGGGACTTCGCTCCACCCGAGTTTCACTGGAGTGCTCTGACACTAGGACGTGTGGCTGCCTTTGGTTGGTGGGAACCAGACTTGCCCAGGGTCCGTGTCCCCAGTGTTCTGTGTGGTCTCGTGTGCACACTTGGAATCAGGGGCCCTGTCTGCACCACACTGTTGGTATGCGCCGAAAATGAGATCCTTAGGATGTGCCAGGAGTCAGAGTTTCCCTGTGTCTGCACCAAGACTCGAGTGTCAAAGTCTCTGTTGCCTTGTGAGTTTTCTCGTTGAGAATCAGGGTCCCTGTGTGTGCATGCACCAACAATTGGGGTCGCTGGCTCTTAGTGTGAATGCGCTGTGAGTCAGGGATCCCAGGCAGCTGTGTCCGGCGTGCCAAATTCCCTGAAGTGGAGCTGCGTCCTGTGTGTGCTCTCTCTACTGAGCCAAACCGGCTAGAGTGCACATTCTTAAAATCCTGAAGGTGAGCTGACTCTGTGGTGCACTCTCCCAAAGTCCCGGACAGGGGGCGGAGTCCGTCCTGCGCGCCAACTTCCCCGAAGGGAAGCCCTTCTGTGCACGCTCTAAGATTCCCAGAAGGGGGAGCTGTGACCCGCAAGCCAAATTCCCCGAAGGGGAGCCCTCTGTGCGCACTGACAGATTTCCCCGACGGGGAGCTGCTTCTGTCCCGTGCTGCGCCAAATTCCCTAGTGGGGAGCGCGTCCCTGCGCAAAGCTCGGCAGCTTGGGCAAGGGGCGGGTCTATCAGTTACTATGGCGCTCGCGTGCCTGCTGGGAGTGGGGTAGGCTCTTTGACTCACGGAATTCTGCTGAGAAGTCTGGATTCTTGTTTGTTGGTCTGAAGCTGTGATAGCAGTTCTCTGTGCCCAGTGGCTGCAGGGTCCTGGTTTGTGTCAGAAGCCAGGATCCGCGTCTCAGGCAGCTCTGTTTCCCAAGATGGCGTGGTCTCCGCGTCCGCACCAGCCGCTGAGAAGTGTCCGCTTTGTGCGCGGGGCTGCGCCGTCTAGGACTGCCCAGTTAGGGAGCCCCTTGGAAGACGTGCAGAATCTAACTGACCCTAGCTCACACATACACACACACCACACACGTCTACACTCTCCTCTATGGGTTCCTCACTCGCACTCTCTCCCTACCTTCCAGCCGGTCGCCATCTTTTTTTCTGCCATGTAATTCTGTTAAATATTGTCAAATCTGTAATCTCCCTAATTCCACGATGTTACTTATTTCTAGTTATTCATTCATGATATGACATTTGACTAGAATTTGCTAGGGTGTTAAAGCATGGAGAAATGCAAAACCTAGGGAACACCTTGCATTGGAAGTTTTGATCATCTATCACAGGAATTCTTTATCCAATATCAAATGTATAAAACAGGTATAACAGGATTTGATTATTTTTGCTACAAAACATATTTCTTTTTTCATACTACATTGCAGGTCAGTCTTTTAAATAGTTGGCATTGTTGGTACATTTAGAATGCTTGTTCACTTACCAAGAAATCCAAGTGTTACCCACCTCCATAAGAAACACGTTGTGCAAAATGTACTTGAATAATCAAAGTGGTTAACCACTTTGTATAAACCAAGTTGTGTTAAGTAAGTTGATCTTGTCACTTTTAATGGTGCTTATTGGTTTTAAAATTTATCCTATACATTGACAGGAGGAAGCAAGAACCTCGGGCAAAGTAAATACTGCTGGGAAATGTGGACCCCAGGCCTCAGAAGGTACGTGAAGGAGAACATGAGCTCACTAGTTAGTTGAGATTTGCGTCATTTTGTACTCTTACTTCCTCCTTTCTTGCTCATGTGGAGATTTTAAAAACATTAAAACTCTTCAATAGGAGTCTGTACACATATATTTTGAAGAAATGTTTTCTTAAATATAATAGGAGCAAGCCTGACCTGGAGATTAGTTGAGTTTAGTACTTGCTAAGAGGAGTGCCTGACATGCAGTGAGCCCCACACAGGTATTTGCTAATGATTTGTTCTTTATTATTGTTCATGAGAATCTGTCTTAACCTCACATCTGTCCTGAGTTAGGACAGATGTGACTAGATGAGCAGTCATTCTGAGATGGTAAATTGTAACGATGGCCAAGTAGACACAGGAAATTTCTGAACTTAGACTGAGAGAAACCCTAACTATGAATCTAAAAATCAGTTACCATAATAGAACTTTATATATGTTATGGTCACATGCAATGTTTTATTTTATTAAGTTGTAATTTAGTAATTTTATTGATTAGGTAATACATTTTAGTTCAAACTCCAAGTCTGAAAAGGTTGACTTGTTTGTAGAATGTCCCCCATGGCTCTAGCCCTCAGCTGTCTAGTTTCCCTTCTTCCTGTGAGTCCTCCCAGGCTATCAGTTTCTTGTGCGTAACTGGATTATTTTTGTACAGTTTACTTTAGTGTCTAGATATGTTTTGGGAGAGTGTTTTAAAAACTGAACCCTAGACACATGGTCCTTCCCCTGGGGTTCGTGTGTGATGGGGATGGGGACCAGGAGCTTCCATCTTAGTAAAGGGCTAATGACAGGATTCTTCATTGGTGTTCAGTCCACGAGGGACATGGGTCTCCTTGCTGCTCTTGGGATTCTGGGATCCAGCCAAGTTCTTCATCCAGGTGGCTGTATTATTTGTTTCCTCACTCCGCTCTGCCTCTTCTCAGCATCATCCCCTACTAGAGGCCTTCCCTTTGTCCTTTATTCTTCTTTGTTACTATCGGTGGCATCGTGTGCCCTATACATAGGTGTGAGCCTATACATAAATGGCTGCTTGTTTACTTCCTCTGTTAGCACCAAGCACCATGCGAGCAGGGAGTGTGTATTGCCTTACATATTCCCAGGACCTAGAAAAACTCCTGGTCTAGAGTAGGCACTTTGTAAATATCGCTGAATGAATGACATTTGGGAAAAAGCTGTTTTAAACAGTTAGATGGGCTTATTTACCACAGGACTTTTCAGAACCTTTAATAAGCAAATGTGCATGGCAGAAGTAGAGCATGGCAGGTGGGAGTCAAGCTCTTTAGCACAAATTCAGAAAGGCTTTGTGCTTTTGGGTGACAACTCAAACACTGAGGGGAAAAAGCCATTGGCAGGAATGTGATTGGCAGCTGAGCAAAATGGGTTTACAAGCATCATTTTGAAAATGTAGGGAAGGGAGAATTTACACCCAAAGATGGTAATACAGGCATACCTTATTTTATTGTGCTTTGCTTTTCGCACTTCACAGATGTTGTGTTTTTTATAATTTGAAGGCAAGACCCTCCACCAACAAAGAGATTACGACTTGCTTTATTGCAGTACTCACTTTATTGAGGTAGTCTGGAACTGAACCCACAATGTCTCCAAGGTGTGCCTGTACTAGTACCAAACCCATTGTTAGTAATTACCAACATGTAAAATGTGTGCTTTCTATTAGTTTAGAGAGAGACACACACACAGAGAATAGGATTTCTTGTATGTTCAGTCACGTTCTTGGTTTCCTGCCCCTGCTTTCCCAATAAGGTCTTAGGTTCTGTCTTTTAGGTTTTAAAGAGCCCAACTCTGTGACTTGGTTTTAGACCCTGCCACCTTGTCACGTGAAAATCTCCTTTAATGACTGGAAATAGGAAAGCTCTGGCGTCCTCAGGGTCTGGAGGGCTCTGTTCAGAGCAGCACACCATGACCAAAGGGGACTCAGGTTTGCCACTGTTAGCTGCAAGAGGCACTCTCAGAGTTGTCTTGTCTCCTTGAACAAAGGAGAGTTAATTACACAAAATGTGAGGATTTTTAAAGGCTATTTGTCAGCAGGCTGCAAGGAGAGCCGCGGCCCTTGGCAGAGCCAGGAGAAGGACTGCTGATGTCAGGCCCAGTCTCTCTGCAGACAGAAATAGTGAGCCTTGTGGGTGTCATCCTGGACAGGAGGTAAACTCCATGGAGAACGTGTATTCAAGGAAACAATGCAGACTCTGGCACAGGCTTAGAGGAGCTGGGTGAGGGAATTTGGAATGCCTTTCTTTTTGTCTAAAAAGTTGGGTCAAATTATGATTGTTCCAGCCGAAACCGGTTTGGCTCAGTGGATAGAGCGTCGGTCTGCGGACTGAAGGGTCCCAGGTTCGATTCCGGTCAAGGGCATGTACAATGGTTGCGGGCACATCCCCGGTGGGGGGTGTGCAGGAGGCAGCTGGTCGATGTTTCTCTCTCATCGATGTTTCTAGCTTTCTATCCCTCTCCCTTCCTCTCTGTGGAAAATCAATAAAATATATTTAAAAAAAAATTATGATTGTTCCAAGGTCAGACCAAACCCTAATTCTACACAGTCCGTTACCTATAGATGGGAAGGCTGAAAAACAGTGGTGGAGGTCTTTGATTCTAATTAATTTTAAGCTGTTTTTACAGAGCTCTGACATAATTCAGATCATCAGTAGACTCTAGTTGGCAGATACTCTTTTGCTACCAATTTTCCTTATAATGGAAAGAGGTGTTAGGAAAATATCTGTTATGTTAGAATGACTAGAATTCCGCAGGTTAACAAGATTCCCCACTGGATTCCTTTGGTCATCAAAAGTTGAGAGAGGCTGAGGGCCTGAACCAGCATGTCTCAGTCCTGGCTGCTCATTGGAATCCTGGGCAGAGCTTTTAAAACCTGCCCAGGATCCATCTCCAGAGATTTGTCTTGTCTTGGCTCAGGTGATCTTGGGGCCCAAGGGCATTGCTATATATTTTTAAAGCCCAGGCGATTCTAATATACAGCCAGGGCTGGGAACCACTGCCCTAAACGTAAAGTCAGACACTATTAGGTAACTATCTAGATTCAGAGTGCGTGCAATCACAATACAAAAACATGCCATGGCTAGCTGGACATACCATTCCTTAGAAGTTATAAAGACCTGACCTGTTGTATATTGTGGATCTTACTGGTTCATTCTCTGGTTTTAGGCATCTAGAGAATGACATGTGATGTGGAACACTTAGCTGGGCTTGCTTGGGCCTGGTAGAATATTCCTGCTCCATTGTTGGAAATGCCTTGAGACTGGAGGGAGGCCAAGTAGACAGTTGCACTTTACATCTTTGTGCTGCCAGAGAAAAGGTTTCAAAATTTAAGGCGTATCACAGAACTACCCTCCTTCTTCTCATGTATTACTCCTTCCAGTGGCTTTCCATTGCTCACAAGGTAGAAACCAAATTCTGTAATAGCTCTCTAAGGTGCAGCATGATCTGACCATTATCTTCCTAGGCTCATTGATAACCAAGCTCTGGAAACTCCAGCCGCATGGCCTTCCTTCAGTTACTCAGGGCCCCCCAGCTTGCACCCTTCTACTTCTGGACCTAGTTTCATGCTGTTCCCCTGTTCTGGAACTCTACCTCTTCACCTCTGTAGGTAATTGTGTTGTCCCAATCTCTCTATCCATTGGTAGGACAATAGAAGGTCGTGTCCCCTTCTATTGTCCTATCACAGCACCAGGTCTCTCTGCCTCATGCCACTTCTTGGATAGATTCTTTTTTGCATGTGGGTCTTTCCAGTAGACTGCAGGTTCCATAAGGACATGAACCATGTATGTGTTTTGTTTTGAGACTCAGTGTAGTATCCCTGCACCTGTTCTGTTGGATGGGTGGGTACACCTTATATAATGATATTGGTAAATATAATTATTTTTAGGTTGCGTCCTTTAAGAGTTTATGCAGCCCAGCCAGTGTGCTCAGTGCTTATGAACCAGGAGGTCACGGTTCAATATCTAGTCAGGGCACATGCCTGGGTTGCAGGCTTGATCCCTAGTAGGGGGTGTTCAGGAGGTAGCCAATCAATGATTCTCTCTCATCACTGATATTTCTATCCTTCTCCCCCTCTCCCTTCCTCTCTCTAAAATCAATAAAAACATATTTTTTAAAAAGTCACATGGACTAATGAAATTTTTAAAAAAGTATATGCAGTTGCACATCTGGAGTGGCTCAGTTGTTTGAGCATTGTCCTGTGCACTGAAAGGTTGTTGATTCAATTCCAAGTCTGGACACATGCCTGGGTTTCAGGTTTGAACTCAAGTCAGGGCACTATGGAAGGCAAGTAGTCAATGTTTCTCACATCAGTTTTCTCACATCGATGTTTCTGTTTCTCTTTCTCTCTAACAAATCTCAGTTTATCTAAATTTTTAACCAGTTTACCTTGACAGCTTTGCACTTGCGTCTGTGTACAATTTATGAATTTTCTTGTAATACCAGGAGAAAGATAAAAAAGTAAGTGCTTGATAATTGTGCATCTCCCCGTGCCAGGCTTTTCCTCTGGCTTGTGTCCTTATCACAATGAAAGCATCCTTATGTAGAGCAGTATCTCCCTGCAGGTCCCAAGTAAACCCACCTTCCCCAGTCTGCCCTCCTTTATCTGGGCAGGAAAGACCACCTTCCTAGGCCCCTGCTGCTGTGTCTATCAAAGGAGCAATTTCTGATGTAAAAGTATAATCACCCAGGTTGAGGGGTGGCTCTGGAGAGGGAAGGGATTAGGACTAGGCAGGACCATAGAGAGGTGCCAACCTTATTTGTATACTTGATTTCCTCTTAAACTCAAATAAGTACAACAAAACTATTAGAGCTGAGTGTCTATAAACAGGTATTTGTTATGTTATCCTTTGTACTTTATGTTTTAAGTATTACATATTTTAAAAACTAAAACAATGATGACAGAAGTGTATTTACTAAATATTCAGATACATACTGACCTTGTCACTTCATATGAGTTTTTCCCAGAAAGGAAAGTATTTACCGTCCTTTCCCACACCTTACAAAGTGGTAGGTAAACTGCATTTGTTAGAAATGAGACAAAAAAATTAAAGACAGAAATAAAGACAACAGGGTACATGTATATAGTTGGCATTTTCTATATTTTATTGTTTTTATATAAAATGGATATGTGCTTATTGCAAAAATGTTTTTATTTTATTTTATTTTTAAAAAATATATTTTATTGATTTTTTACAGAGAGGAAGGGAGAGTGATAGAGAGTTAGAAACATCGATGAGAGAGAAACATCCATCAGCTGCCTCCTGCACACTCCCCACTGGGGATGTGCCCGCAACCAAGGTACATGCCCTTGACCAGAATTGAACCTGGGACCCTTCAGTCCGCAGGCCAACGCTCTATCCACTGAGCCAAACCGGTTAGGGCACAAAAATGTTTTTAAAATACAAAATCGTACAAAGCAAATAATGATTCCACTCACCCTCAATAATTTATTCTGTGCATTATATATACAGTATGTGTGTATTTGCATGTGTATATAATCACATTCGCACATAAACAGGTTTTAGCAAATAGGACCTACCATGCATTCAGTTCTGCAATATTTTCTTTCTTTTTTTTCTTTTTTTTTTTACTGATATATCTTGACACTTTGGGCCTGTCATTGGCGTACCTTTTGGCATAGAGTTTTATTTATAGTTCAAAAACATTTTTTGGACTTCTGCAGGATTTATTAATCTTCCATTCTATATGTTCTAAGTTCCATGTCTATTAAAGTGCATGTAAGTTCCATGACTTATAAACTATAATTTTATTTTCAAGTAATACTGAAGCCCTAGTAGCTTGTTTTCTAGTCTCAGTTAATGGATATTAGATATATAACTGTTCTCATGTGGAGACTGAAGCAATATTTTGAAGTTGAAAGGAGGCCTCATATTAAAATACTTTAGTTTGGAAAGTCTTAGGTAGAAAGTTGAGCAAGGTGTCTGCTAAAGTGTCTTTCAACTCTCCTAAGTTTTCCTAACAGCTCTCATTTTTTTCCAAAAATGTTTTACTGTCTTTTTAAATTGAATTTATTGGGGTGACATTGGTTAATAAAATTATATAGGTTTCAGGCATACGATTCTACATTACCTCATCTGTATATTGTATTCTGTGTGGGCCACTCCAAGTCAAGTCTCCTTCCAGCACCATTTATCCCAACTTTGCCCTCTTCTACTCCCCCTCATCCTCCTTTCATTCTGAGGCTATGAGGTTTTTTGTTTGTTTGGTTGTTTTGCTTAATTCCTTCACTTTTTTTTTTTTTGCTTAATCCCAGGCCACCCTCCCCCACGCCCAACTTCCATTCCCTCTGACAGCTGTCAGTCTGTTCTCTATATCTATGAGTCTGTCTCCACTTTGCTTGTTAGTTTATTTTGTTCATTAGATTTCACATAGCAATTAAATCATATGGTACTTGTCTTTCTCTGACTGGCTTATTTCACTTAGCATAATAATATCCAGGTCTTTCCATGCTGTTGCCAGAAATAAGATTTTAATGGCTGAATAGTATTCAGTTGTGTAAATGTACTTCAGCTTTTTAACCTACTCATCTACTGATGGTCACTTGGGCTGCTTCCAAATCTTGGCTATCCTATCTAATAATAGACAAATATGCAAATTGACCATACCTCCGACACGCCCACAAGCCACGCCCACCATCCAATCAGCGTGAGTATGCAAATTAACCCAAACCAAGATGGCTACAGCCACAGAGGACAAGGTTTCCTAGGTAACAGAGGAAGCCAAGTTTTCTGCCAGCCGTTGCAGGCCTAAGCCTCCACTCAAGCTACAAAGTTTCAATTATAAAAGGTAAACAAATTCAAACAGAATGGCGGCAGAATGGAGCTTGAAAGAGCAGGCCAGGGTTGCCGCCAGCAACAGGGGAAGCAAAGCTTTCTGCACACCCTGGCCGGGCCCACCTGCTTAAGGCAATAAAGTTTCAATTATAACCCCAACACAAATGGCTGCGGGCCTTGGGCCTCGGAGGGAGCCCCAGGCTTGGCTCCGCTCCAGGCTACAAAGTTTCAATTGTAGAAGGAAAATAAATTCCAGATACCAGGGCCTTCGCTTGCGTTGCCAGGGGGTGTGGCCAGCCTGCAAACCACCACAGGCCCCTCGCTTAGGCCGCCCCACGCCCCAAGGGAACCCCACCCTGATCAGGGACACCCTTCAGGGCAAACCAGCTGGCCCCCACCCCTGTACCAGGCCTTTATCCTATCTAATAAAAGAGTAATATGCAGATTGATCATCACTGCAACACACAATATAGCTGCCCCCATGTGGTCAAAGATCCTGCCCCCATGTGGACACAAGATGGCCACCACAAGATGGCCAGCAGGAGAGGGCAGTTGGGAGGCACCCGGCCTGCAAGGGAGGGCAGTTGAGAAGGACCAGGCCTGCAAGGGAGGGCAGTTGTAGGTGATCAACCCTGCAGGAGAGGGCAGTTAGGGGTAACTAGGCCGGCAGAGGAGGGAAGTTCGGGGCAAACAGGCTGGCAGCAGAGTGGTTAGGGGGTGATCAGGCTGGCAGGCAGAAGTGGTTAGGGGCAATTAGGAAGGCAGGCAGGCGAGCAGTTGGGAGCCAGCAGTCCTGGATTGTGAGAGGGATGTCCGACTGCCCGTTTAGGCCCGATCCCACCAGGATTGGGCCTAAACGGGCAGTCGGACATCCCTCAAGGGGTCCCAGATTGGAGAGGGTACAGGCTGGGCTGAGGGACAACCCCCCTCCGTGCACGAATTTTGTGCACCGGGCCTCTAGTCTATATAATAAAAGCCTTAACGACCATTATGGCAGAACGATCAGAACGACCAGTCGCTATGATGCTCACTGACCACCAGGGGGCAGACGCCCAATGCAGGAGCTGCCCCCTGGTGGTCAGGGCATTCCCACAGGGGGAGCATGCTCAGCCAGAAGCCAGTCTCATGGCTGGCAAGCGCAGCTGCGGTGGCAGGAGCCTCTCCCGCCTCCATAGCAGTGCTAAGGAGCAGCAAGCAGGCAGGCAGTAAGGAGAGAGGGGTCCCGGACTGCGAGAGGGCACAGGTCGAGCTGAAGAACCCCTCCCGCCCCCCCCCCCCACCCAGTGCATGAATTTCATGCACTGGGCCTCTAGTTGTTGTAAATAATGCTGCAATAAACATATGGGTGCATCTATTCTTTTGAATTAGTGTTTTGGGTTTCTTTGGATATATTCCCAGTAGAGGAATTGCTGGGTCATAAGATAGTTCTATTTTTAATTTTTTGAGATAACTCCATACTCCTTTTGACAGTGGTTGCACCAATCTGCGTTCCCACCAATAATGCATTAGAGTTCCCTTTTTCCCACATCCTTGCCAACACTTGTTTGTTGATTCATTGATGATAGCCATTCTGACATGTGTGAGGTGATATCTCATTGTGGTTTTAATTTGCATTTCTCTAATGATTAGTGACTTTAAGCATCCTTTCATGTGTATTGGCCATCTGTATGTCCTCTTTGGAGAAATGTCTATTCAGGTCCTTTACTCATTGCTTAATTGGATTATTTGTTATTTTGATGTTGAATTTTATAACTTCCTTATAAATTTTGGATATCAAACCCTTATTAATATGTAATTATGTCTGTGAATGTGTTCTCCCATTCAGTGGGTTGTCTTTTCATTTTGTTGATGGTTTCCTATGCTGTACAAAAACTTTTTAGTTTGATGTAGTCCCATTTGTTTATTTTTTCTTTTGTTTCCTTTGCCTGAGGCAATATATCAGAAAAATATTGCTATGAGAAATGTCTAAGATTTTACTGCTTATGTTTTCTTCTAGGATTATTATGGTTTTGGGTCCAACATTTAAATCTCTAATCCATTTTGAGTTTATTCTTGTGTATGTGTAAGGAGGTGGTCTAGTTTTTTTCTTTTCTTTTGCAAATATCTGTCCAATTTTTCCAACACTTTATTGAATAGTCCATCTTTACCCCATTGTATGTTTTTGCCTCCTTTGTAAATATTGACTATAAAGGTGTTAGTTTATTTCTGGGTTCTCTGTTCTGTTCAGTAGATTTATATGTCTGTTTTTATGCCAATGTTCTGTTTTGATTACTATGGCCTTATACTATAGTTTGATATCAGATAGCGTGATTCCTCCAACTTTGTTCTTCTTTCTCAAGATTGCTGTGGCTATTCAGGGTCATTTGTGGTTCATATAAAATGTTGGAGTATTTGTTCTAGTTCTGTGAAATATGTTATTGGTATCTTGATAATAATTGCATTGAATCTATAGACTACTTTGGGTAGTGTGGACATTTTAATGGTGTTAATTCTTCCTATCCATGAACATGGTATATGCTTCTACTTATTTGTATCTTCTTCAGTTTCTTTCTTCAGTGTCTTATAATGTTCTGAGAACAGGTCTTTTAAATTGGTTAAATGTATTCCTAGGAATTTTTCTTTTTGAGGCAATTGCAAATAGGTTTATTTTCTTAGTTTCCATTTCTGATAGTTCATTGTTGGTGTATACAAATGCAACTGATTTCTGGGTATTTATTTTGTATCCTGCTACTTTACCGAATTCATATGTCAGTTCTAGTAGATTTTTGGTTGAATCTTTAGGGTTCTCTACATACAGTATCATGTTATCAGCAAATAATAACAGTTTTACTTTTTCCTTTCCAATTTGAATGTCTTTTATTTCTTGTCTGATTGCTGTTGCTGGGACTTCCAGTACTATCCTACCTAATAATAGACAAATATGCAAATTGACCACACCTTTGCTGTGCCCAAGCCACGCCCACCAGCCAATCAGGGCAAGTATGCAAATTACCCCAACCAAGATGGCAGTTAATTTGCATATCAAGACAGCGTAGAAAGAAGCCAAGAGCTGCAGAAGGGAGCAAAGCTTCGGAGAAGCAAGCAAGCGGGGCGGAGGAGAAGGGAGGAGCGCAGGCGGGGTGGAGGAGAAGGGAGGAGCGCAAGTGGGCTGGCAGAGAAGGGAGGAAAGCAGGCGGGCTGGCGGAGAAGGCGGGGCGGGGGAGAAGGGAGAAAAGCAAGCTGGGCTGGGTAGAGTGCACCAGGAAGCCCTATTGCAGGAAACTTCCTGCAACGGGAATGCTAGTGTTGAATAAGAGTAATGGAAGCCAACATCCCTGTCTTGTTCCAGATCCTAAGGAAACCACTTAGTTTTTGCCCATTGAGTATGCTGTTGCTGTGGGTTTGTCATATATGGCCTTTATTACGTTGAGGTATGTTTCCTCTATTCCCACTCTCCTGAGAGTTTTGATCATAAGTGGATGCTGGATTCTATCCAGTGCTTTCCTGCGTCTGTTGATATGATCATGTGATTTTTATCTTTCTTTTGTTTATATGATGTACCACAGGGGTCCTCAAACTTTTTAAACAGGGGACCAGTTCACTGTCCCTCAGACCGTTGGAGGGCCGGACTATAGTTTAAAAAAAAACTATGAACAAATTCCTATGCACACTGCACATATCTTATTTTGAAGTAAAAAAACAAAACGGCAAAAACATCCGCATGTGGCCCACGGGCCGTAGTTTGAGGACGCCTGATATTCCATATTTATTGATTTATAGATATTGTACCAACCTTTCATCCCCAGAATAAATCCCACTTGATCATCGTGTATGACCTTCTTTTTTTTTTTTTTTTCTTTTAAAAATATATTTTATTGATTTTTTTACAGAGAGGAAGAGAGAGGGATAGAGAGTTAGAAACATCGATCAGCTGCCTCTTGCACACCCCCTACTGGGGATGTGCTCGCAACCGCAACCAAGGTACATGCCCTTGACCGGAATCGAACCTGGGACCTTTCAGTCCGCAGGCCGACGCTCTATCCACTGAGCCAAACCGGTTTCGGCGACCTTCTTAATATATTTCTGAATCTGGTTTGCTAATATTTTGTTGAGGATTTTAGCATCTATGTTTATTAGGGATATTCGCCTAAAATTTTCTTTCTTTATAGTATTGTTATCTAGTTTTGGAGTTAGGATAAACTGGCTTGTAAAATGAGCTTGGGAGTCTTTCCTGTTCTTGACTTTTTTAGAATAGTTTGAGAAAGATAGGTATTAGTGCTTTTTTGAATATTTGGTAAAATTTATCTGTAAAGCCATCCAATCTAGGACTTTTATTTATTGGGAGGTTTTTAAAATCTATTTATTTTTTATTACTGCTTCAGTTTCACTAGTTGTAATTAATTTATCCAGATTCTCTGATTCTTCCTAGGAATATATCCATTTCTTCCAGATTGTCCAATTTGTTGACATATAGATGGTCATAGCGTTTTCTTACAATCCTTTGTATTTCTTTGGAGTCAGTAGTTAATTCTCCTCTTTCATTTCTGATTTTATTTATTTGGGTCCTCTCTCTTTTTTTCTTGGTGAGTCTGGTTAAAGGTTTGTCAGTCTTGTTGATCTTTTCAGAGAACTAGCTCTTGGTTTTATTGATCTTTTGTATTATTTTTTAATACTATTTTGTTTATTTTTGCTCTGATCTTTATTATTTTCTTTCTTCTACTCACTTTGGGTTTTATATGTTTTTTTCCCCCAGTTTTTTTAAGTATAAGTTAGATTGTTTATTAGAGATTTTTCTTGTTTCTTGAAGTAGGCCTAAAATGCTATGGATTTCCCTCTTAGAATTGCTCTTGTTGTGTCATAGATTTGGGGTTGTTGTGTCCTCATTTTTATTTGTTTCAAGGTATATTTTTTGTTGTAATTTGCTAATCCTCACCTGAGGATATTTTTTTCTATTGAGAGAGAGAGAGAGAGAGAGAGAGAGAGGAAGAAAAAGAAGGAGAGAGACAGAGAAAGAAGGAGAGAGACAGAGAGAGGTAAGACACATAAATTGTTTGCCTCATGCACATGCCTTGTATAGAGCCGGGGATCAAACCTGCAACTCAGGAAATCAAACCTATGACCTTTGGTCTGCAGGCTGACGCTTTAACCACTGAACCATGCCAGCCAGGGCTCAAGGTATCTTTTGATTTCTTCTTTGATCTCATTATTAACCCATTCATTGTTTAGTAACATGTTATTTAGCCTCCATGTCTTTGTGTGTTATTCAGTTTTTTTTCTTCCTGTGGTTGATGTCTAGTTTCAAACTATTACGGTCAGAAAATTTGCTTGATATAAATTTATTGACACTCGTTTTGTCTCTTAACATGTGGTCTATCCTAGCAAATATTCTATGTGCTCTTGAAAGGAATGTATATTCTCCTGCTTGGGGATGAAATGCTCTGAAGATGTCAATTAAATCCATCTGGTCTAGTGTGCCATTTAAGGCCACACTTTCCTTGTTGATTTCCTGTCTGGAAGATCTATCCATTGATGTCAATAGGGTCTAAAAGTCCCCTACTATGATTGTATTACTGTCAATCTGTCCCTTTACATCCATTAAAATTTGCTTTTAAAATTTAGGTGTTCCTATTTTGGGAGCATACATAATTACAAGGATTATATCTTCTTGTTGGATTGCTCCCTTTATCATTATGTAGTGTCCTTCTTTGTCTCTTACTATAGCCTTTTTTTAAAATATGTTTTTCTTTAAATTGATTTTTGAGAGAGGAAGAGAGATAGAAACATCAATGATGAGAGAGTGTCATTGCTTGGCTGCCTCCTGCATGCCCCCTACCTAGAGATCGAGCCCACAACCTGGCATGTGCCCGGACCGGGATTTGAACCATGACCTAGTTCATGGGTCAATGCTCAACCACTGAGCCATGCCAACTGGGCGGGTGATACAACTCTAGAGGAGGCACCTTGGCAGATTCTGTCTCACAGTGGTCTCACAGCACACTGGAAAGTATGCAGGTGGCTGTTTTATCCTTATAGATAGGAAAATGGGGCCCAGAGAGCTAAGAGTTGACTAACCCCCAGCCACCCAGCTCAGGGAAGAAGAGAGTAGACCAAATCCTGCCCCTACCCCAGGCCTGGGTGAAAGAAGCAAGGTGCTCTTGACTTTAAATGAAAACCCAATACTTGGGAAGGCAGGCATGACTTCAGGACCATGCAAGTCTCACATCACAACTTGCCAGATGGAGAATGTGACCCTTAAGCCTCTGGGCTTCCCGGAGAGCAGATGTGTTCTTCATTTTCATGATCTCCCTGCTTTCATCTAGAGGTGAGCTTGTTGGGTGGACTCCAATTAGATCCCTTCAAAAATCTAGTTCCCATTGGAAAGTTAAACTATGAAAACCTCCTGGGGGTGGGCCTGATGCTGGGTTGGTGCTAGGGCCTGAGACCCAGGAGGTACTCAGTGTCTCGGAGCAAGAAGCTGAGAGTGGGCAGTGTAGAGGTCTTTGTGTTCCCTGCTGTGCAGTGGAAGTGTGTGTGCATATGTGAAGGGTTCTCTCGTCTGTGTTCACTGGCTACAGCACTTAGCAAAGCGTGGATTGTAAGCTCCAGGCCATTCAGCTTCGCCCTTTTCCTCCGCCTCTAAATCGTCCTGAGAACAAGTGCCTCTCTGCTTAGGTTGCATGCCACCTGCTGAATTCCTATCTCCTTTCTTTGTACTCATTCCCCAATCCACACTATCCTCTTTGCCTCTGTTAGAAAAGGCTACAGCTGGGGTTTCTCAGTGGGGCATCCACCGATGGGGATGGACTTTACTGAGTGTCACTGTCTTGGAAGGACAAGTTTAGTGGACTCAGGAGTGCGGTATCCTGCACCTCTGGGCACAGTATATGCCTCACTTGTCTTTAGAAGGAAGGGCTAGTAGCTTGAGTCGCCTGGGTTGAGTCTGGCCTTTCTTTTCCTTTCTTCTTGGGGCAGAGCACCCTTTCACAATGGTTTCTAACCCCCACCCTTAGAAGGGTATACTGATTAAATCAGAAAGTCACAGGGTGCTGAGGTGTCGGTCAGTTCACGTTTGTAGGGGGTCTGCTCCAAGCCAGGTAGGTACACTTAATCTCATGACCACCCTGGAAGGAAGGCCTGGTCTCAGAGATGGGAAACGAAGCCAGAGAGGCTAAGTCACTTGATAAGTCGCAGAGCCAGTGAGTGGTGGACCCATCCAGGTCTCTCTGGCTTGTGCAGTGCTGTCTCAAAAGATGACGACAGAGGAGAAAGGGGACTTGGCTTGGAAAGGCCAGCTGGCTTTAAGCAGGTGGAGAGGGAGTGGCGTTCCCTTTGTTGGGTAGTGTTGCCCAATAAAATACAGGACACCTGGTTTAAATTTGAAATTCAGAGAGACAGCAAAGAGCTTCTGTTGGTGTAAGTATATCCCATGCACTATTTGAGACACATTGATACTAAAAAGTTTATTTGTTGTTCCTCTGAAATTCAGACTTAACTGGGTGTCATGTGTTTTTGCTTGATCTGTTTATTTGGTCCCCTGCTTGGGACCTCAGGAAGCACACTGGGTCTAATGTATGGGCAGCTGAGGATGACAGAAGGTGATGCACAAGCCACCTGAGAAAGGCTGCATATTAGGTGGTGAATTCCCCGCTGCAGGGCGTGTTCAGGTGTAGGCTGGGTAGCCACATGGTGGGGGACATTTGGGTTTCAGATGCCTGGTTCCAGTGAGAGTCTATGACATAAACATTTTTTGAGACAAGGAGGAGAATTGATCCTCTGGGACCACCCCGAGCTCTGTCCCATCTAGTGTTTAGAAGCTCTGTGATGCTGTTTGCCATCAACACATGCTGAGAGGACCAGTTCTCCCCACTGGCAAGTGATGGATGGCCTCAGCCATCTGGCAGAAACCAGCCCAGCCAGCATGGCCCCTTTAAAGGATTTGGTTTGGCTTGAAGAAGCACTTTGTTAAAGGTGAAATGAAACATGCATTTTTGTCTCTCTTGCTGAGAACTGACTTGACTTTCTGGTTCTTTATCTGTCTCCTGCAGCAGAGTGGGACTTGTGTGACCTGCATCCCTCCTGGGCAACGAAAGCATGAAAAACACCCACTCCCCAGTTTCTGCACTGGCCCTTACAGGCAAGTGAATGGCGACAGAGAAGTTTTGATGTTCATTTCTCCTGTATACAGATTCTGTGTACAGATTCTCTAGGTGTGGCTACCTCTCGTCAGCAAGTCAGGGTTCTAAGCAGCTTGCTTGAGATTGCCCAGTATGGCTTCTGCCCTCTTCGAAGGTCTAGCCCTTGGCAGGACTCCTCTTGCCCACCTGCTTCCAGGCCCTGGTGGGCACTGGGTAAGAGAAACATTTTGATGCATGAAGTGCTAGGTACCTGCAAAGAGGTGCAGTGGTGGTCATCTTGAACCCCAGATCGACTCTTCAGAGGCAGAGTGAGGTAAGGCACAGGGAAGATGTTGGGGATGTGGGAGCAGTTTTAGGTTGGCCTGACAAGGTCTGCCTCACGGAAGATGATTGTGACCGTGGGTGTGCTCAGCATCCTTATTCTGCATGACACTACGCACAGCCTCCTGCAGATGGCGATCCTCAGCAAAGGAGATTAGAAACATGTTGATGTTAGTCTGATCCAGAAAGCAATCAAGAGGCAAATCTGCAAAAGTAAAATTTTATCACAAGTTCCAAAGCAGAGAGAAGTGGCTCCTTTCCATCCAGGTGTTTTACCTTTAACTTAATTATCAAATCGAAAAGTTATTAATTAAAAATAAAATGTTAAGTTAAAGACTGAGTCAAAATATCCATGGTATCAATAAAAGGTTTTTAAAAAATATTTGTACTGATGCTATTAACTGGAATCCCCTATTGTTTTTCTGATCACTTGTTTAATTGATGTATTTGTAAGCAGCAGGAGCACTACGCTTGTTTTCCAGGAAGAATCACTGAATGGCTGACGTTTGACAACATGCACCACCAGTGGCTTCTGTTGGCTGCATGCTTTTGGGTGATTTTCATGTTCATGGTGGCCAGCAAATTCATCACCTTGACCTTTAAAGACCCAGACGGTAGGTATGCTGCCTTGTGGAATGAATTTTGGCTAATCCAGACATTGCTGTGCTATTGTTTCTGAGTACATGCACAAATGACCTCTGTCACAGAATCCAAGGACTTTTGTTCTAGAAGATACCAGGGAGGTCATGGCCTCCACATCCTTAACCATATAGAGGTGCGGGGTGAAAAGGCAGGGGACGTTCTCACCAGCTCTGCCTTTTGGGTTGGACAGAACATGCTTTCTTGGTTCCTTGGCGCCTCCTCCATGGCATCCCACAGGCTCAGAATCTGGGAATGTGTTCTGCTTGGTGTCATCGTGAGACAAGACTGTGGTTGATCAGCATGCCTGAGTGCCAGGTGGTGCTGTGCACTGGTGGCCACATGTTTGAAGGTCACCTCAGTGCATCAGAAAGAAGGTGATTTAAATATGTGCATGTCAGGTTGTGTTTGAGGGTTTTTAACTCCCTTGACATGATGTGGACGGTCAGGTGAGAACACAGAGAGCACCAAGCCCAGCTTCAGCAGAGCTGCTTCTAGGTCTTGCTCTCGTCCTTTGCTTACCTGGGTCTTAGCCTCTAAGACTCACCTGAGCACGGCGAGGCTCTCTGAGTGACCGGTGAAGTGCTGGGCATGCACAAGGAGGTGCAGTGGTGGTCATCTTGAACCCCAAAGTGACTCCTTTCAGAGGCAGAGTGAGGCGAAACACAGGGGAGATGTCAGAGGCTTAGGAGCAGTTTTAGGTTGGCCTAACGAGGTCTGCCTAAAGGAAGATGTTTGTGACCGTGGATGTGCTCATCCTTATTTTGCACGACTCTTTGTACATCCTGCAGATGGTGGCCCTTAGCAAAGGAGATTAGAAAAATATCACATGAGCACTTTCCCGATTTTCTCCTGCAGGCCCTGCTATGCCTAGAGCTCCTGGGTGTGTCCCTGCAGCATTGAGGGCTGCCTGGCCCCCCATCTCCTGCTCCTGTCTCTCTGTATCTCCTTGTCTGTTCAGTAACAACATGGTTGGAAGGCAGATCTGCAGGCAGAAGAGGATAGTCCTGAAATCAGCCCCAAGGAGGGGGTCCTTAGCTCCATAGTTTCCACTAACAACAGTTATCAGTTACCAGGCCCTCAGTACTTGAGGCCCCAACAGGCTATCATCACAAGTCACCCCTCATCATCCATGGCCCTCATGAGAACCTGAGGCTTCTCAGACTCGGGAGGTAGTATCATCCGTGCAGGTATCCAGGTGGCCAGGATCATCACAGATAATTGTGGCTCACCCTGGGCACTGGGGCCTCTGTCAGACACACGGGCGCTGTCTCGGAGCCTTGTTGGGCTTTGAGGCAGTGAGCTCAGCCTGGCAGTTTGGACATGGCTCCACTGCTCCAGCGTGTTACCAAGAATGGAGGCCCCTTGCTGAGAGGTAGAGCAGTGGTTCTCCTCCCCCTGGCGTTTCAGAATCACTGGGGGGCTTTGAAAACCTTTGCTGCTTGAGGCCAACCAGAGACTAAATGAATTTGAATCTAGGAGTGGGACCCGGTAGAGAACCCCAAGTGTGAACAGAGCTGGGAAGCTGAATGAGAATCAGAGCTGCTGAAACCATGAAACCACACATTTTACTTGTGAGTTCTTTAAAAGTCACCTCCTGGTAAGGAAGGCACCTACAGGGCAGGTCACGAGGTTAAAGTGTTTATGATTTACTTTGTTTAAAAAAATAGAACAGGTAATATATTTATGAGACTTACATAAAAAATAATTAAATTAGATGTATGTTTCGAGTTATATTATTCTCTGGTTCCTCTAGAGAACACCTCATTCCTCAGTGGTAACTGATAAATGAGGTGTCATTGTGCTTTGACATGGCAGATTTTATGTTGAATGTTTTCAGAAAAGTGTTAAAGCTTAGAGGTTTTGTAATGGGGAGTAAAAAATTACAGGGAAAGAAGAAAAAACCTACAGAGAAGGATGAAAAGCTTTGGAATTTTATTTATTATTTTAGAAACTAGAGGCCCGATGCATGAAAACCATGCACTCGGAGGACTCCCTCAGCCTGGCCTGTGCCCTCTCACAGTCCAGGAGCACTTGGGGGATGTCCGACTGCCGCTGAGGCAGGAGAGGCTCCCGCCACTGCCACTGTGCCGTGAGCCCAGCTTCTGGCTGAGCAGCACTCCCCCTGTGGGAGCACACTGACCACCAGGGGGCAACTCCTGTGTTGAGCGTCTGCCCCTGGTGGTCAGTGCACATCATAGCGACTGGTTGTTCCGCCGTTTGGTCGATTTGCAGATTAGACTTTTATTATATAGGATTTGTTATTTAATCTATTGGATGCTTTGGGATTTAAGACCTGAGAAAGGATCAGTGGTAGTCCTCTGTGCTGCTCACCAAGTATCTCCAGCCCTTTAAGGTGAGAGGTAATTCCTTGTGCCCTTTGATGTCCCGTGTGGCCGTGTGATGGCTGTGACCACTCCAGGTGGGAACTTTGGAGCCAGCGCACACTGGGCCCCACTCCCTCTTTCCCACTCAGTGAAGCATGAAGAGGGTCCCGATGAGGGCGGGGCACCAGTGAGGCTGGTGTCAGCTCCATGGTGTGCACTGAACTCAGCGAGAACTCTTAGTTGTTGGGCCCACAACATAGCGCAGCCACCTTTGACTGCAGAGGACTTGTCCCTAAGTGCCTGGCTAGAATCCCGGAGATGGGTGTCTGTTAGCTGAGTTATGAATAAAGGCGGTGAGCTCACACACAGGGTCTACCAGTGTAGATGATTGAGCTCCTTGAAGTTAAACAACCCCCCTGAAGGCCATCAGAGAAGACCGTGGGTGGGTGGTTCAGGCATCTCCTATCCCTGAGCCTGACAGTTTAGTGGGAATGGTTACTTAGCCTTAGGGGCCCCCTCTGACTCGGAGGGAGGGGGCACTTAACCCCCTGGTGGATCTTAGAGCTGAACAGGAAACAAAGAGTTTTGTAAACTTGTGTCTGCAAGAGATTTTTCTCATGTGTTAGGCTTTGTTTCTCTGGTGTTCACAGTATTTTCAGTTTGAACCAAAAGCCTTGTTTTTATCACAAGGAAATAATTGGCAGCACAGCAGGATCATGCATGATGAAGGTCCATTTCCTGAAACGTAGGTAGCAAATCATTGGTCCCAGCACCGAAGGGCCGGTTGTAACTCTGTCTGTGGGGAGGCTCTGTTCTAGACTCCCTCAGTGGATGTGCGTGCTTTCTTCTCACCTGCCTGTTCCTAATGATTCCCTTACTAGTTAAGCTGATAGGAAGAGCAGATGTGTCCTGAACTGCTGTTTATAGCAATGCTTACCTTGTATTTTTTTTTTTAATAGTGTTATGGTCTCTCTTCAGCTCAGCATTGAAGCCACAGTGATATTTGTGGCAATGACTTATCTTTGGTTGACAAATTCCAGTGTCATGTTGAACTAGGATCGGGTGTTGTGACTAGCTTTATTATAGGGAAATAGATCCCATCCAGCAATGGGAATTTCATGGCAGGGACGTTGAGAATTGTGCATCTGGTGCATAACTGTAGGCACTGATTTTAGGCTCACTTCTGTTTGATTTCCTCTCCCAATCTTTTGCTCCACTTAGCCCCTCAACTTGGTTGTAAGCCGCTAAGGGTAGAGCCAATGACTTCAGAGTCTTTGCATGCCTCCTGCCTGGTGTGTGAAGGGGGAGACACGGGGTGACTGGACATAGCGTGGTCAGGGAGATGAGTGGATGTGATGCCTTCTAGAAAAACAAAGCAGTGCATCACTTGGTAAATTTAAATGCATTGTGAATAGAATGAGGCCTGTAACAAAAGTGAGCTGATACGTTATGAAGGCACCTGGCCATAACTGGAGGATCAGAATCCTTGGTCTTGCAGCTGGAGTCTTGTTCCTGAGGGCCAGAGTGGGGAAGGGAACCACTGTTTGATCATAGTGGGCATAATGGTATCTGCTGAAAATAAATGGTCATCGACAAAGCAATGGAAAAACCAAACCAAACATAAATTATACTGTCAGTTTTATTTCAATCTCTTCGAAGCAGGGCCCAGGGGAGCTGGGGAGAAAACACCAGCAAGTTTAAAATCATAAAAATGTTAAAAATTGGCAGATGACTAGACAGTATGTGAGATGTCCCACAGCTGACAAAGCCTATTTATTTTGCTTCTGAGTACATGAAATGGGCTGCTCTTCAAAAACTGATTGATTGGTCAGTTGTTTAAAATTCACAATACATTGTCCTATTAAATGTTATTAAGCTTAGATTTCTGCAAAAATCCGTTGAACTAAGTGTTGAACTAGCTAAGCATTGTAGTGCTAATAGTAGAAGATGCCGTGGGAACAGGAAGTGACCAGACAGGAGGGAATGTGACCTTTTTGTTTTGTTTTGTTTTAAATGTATTTTATTGATTTTTTACAGAGAGGAAGGGAGAGGGATAGAGAGTTAGAAACATCGATGAGAGAGAAACATCGATCAGCTGCCTCCTGCACACCTCCCACTGGGGATGTGCCCGCAACCAAGGTACATTCCCTTGACCAGAATCGAACCCGGGACCTTTCAGTCCGCAGGCCGACGCTCTATCCACTGAGCCAAACCGGTTAGGGCAATGTGACCTTTTTATTAGCACCTTAGTGCTCCAAAGGTGGTAAGATTGCACAGGAGGAGGATAGACAGATGTTGGTCTCAGAGCCTGAGTGTATCCGGCAGCTTTGGGCTGATGGCACTGGTGCCTTTGCCTAGTTTTGTACCATAAACAACACTTGTCCCTGTTGCAGGTCCAGAACAGCTGCTGTGCACAGCTTTGGTTGGGTTGCCTTTTAACCCAAACCTAGAAAATGGGGAAAACATACTTTAGTGGGATTCATAAAGGTGCACAGCAGAGAGATTTCTATTGGAGTCAGAAAAGGAAGCTGTGGGAGATGCGGTTACTATTGTCAGGGGTCGGTAAGGAGTTCTTCCTGTGCTCTCTCCTGGCAGTGCTGAACGGGGGTGGGGGGTGGGGGGGGTGGACGGGGACGTGAGGACTGGGCAGGTGGGGGCTGCAGGAGAGTGTGCATAGTGTTGGTATTAATGACCTAAGGGGAGAGATTTTGATTTTTTTTTTAAAGTGAACTGTGCCTTTGTCCATGCTTCGTTTTGCTGATTTTTATAATTTTATGTGCTCTATTTTTTCTAGCTATGTATTAGTGTTTGCAAAGTTTTGGAAATAAATGTTTGATTATAAAGGTCTGAAAGTTATCTTCAAATTTTGCTCCAAAGGTGTTCTAAAAATCAGTTGGCTATAAATTATTATTCTGGACTAGCATTTTGTAAGATTTCTCTAGTCTCATCTCAGTTCCCATGAGTTTTTTATTTATTTATTTAAAAAAATATATTTTATTGATTTTTTACAGAGAGGAAGGGAGAGAGATAGAGAGCTAGAAACATCGATGAGAGAGAAACATCGACCAGCTGCCTCCTGCACACCCCCCACCGGGGATGTGCCCGCGACCAATGTACATGCCCTTGACCGGAATCGAACCCGGGACCTTTCAGTCCGCAGACCGACGCTCTATCCACTGAGTCAAACCGGTTTCGGCAGTTTTTTTTTTTTTTTTTTGTTAAATATATTTTTATTGATTTCAGAGAGGAAGGGAGAGGGAGACAGAAATATCAATGATGTGAGAGAATCACTGATCGGCTGCCTCTGGCACGCCCCCTACTGGGGATCGAGCCTGCAACCCTGGCATGTGTCCTGACCGGAATCGAACCTGGGACCTTTCAGTCCCCAGGCCAATGCTGTATCAACTGAACCAAACTGGCCAGGGTAGTTCCCATGAATTTTTAAATTAATGTGTAAGCACTAACTTGACTTCTAACCTGGCTTTTAAAAAAATTAAATTTCTTATTTGGGGGATCATTATAGAGTCACATGCAGTTGCAACAAATAACAGATTGAGTTCTATGTCCCTTGACTCAGTTTCCCCAAGTGGTAACATCTTGCAGAGCTATGCTGATGTTAATACATGAGCAGAATCATGAGCAGGATGCTGATGTTATACAGTCAAGATGCTGAACACCTTCTTCACCATGGGAATCCCTCCTGTTGCCCTTTTATAGCCACACTCACCTCCTCCCCATCCTGCACCCCCCCTTCCCACCCCCGGTTATCACTAATCTCTTCTCCATCATTTTGTCATTTCAGGAATATTATAATGGGAGGGGGTTTAGGGGGCAAGGTAAAAAAAGTGAAGGGATTAAGAAGTACAAATTGGCAGTTACAAAATAGTCATGGGAATGTAAAGGACAGCATAGAGAATATAGTCAATATTGTAATTACTGTGTATGGTGCCAGATGGGTACTAGATGTATCAGGAGGATCACTACATAAGGTATTTAAATGTGTAAACAGTATGCTACACACCTAAAACTAATATTGAATGTCAACTGTAATTGAAATTTTATTTTCACTTTTTAAAAATTAAGTGGAAAAAAAAAGAATATTATATCCAGTATGTGACCTTTTGGGATTGACTTTTATTTCTCAGCATAAAAAAATCCCTGGGGATTCATCTAATTTGTGTGTATCAGTAATTTGTTGCTTTTTATTTCTGTATTCCAAGGTGGATGTCCCCGTTTGTTGAACCTGTTGGAGTATGTCTGGATTGTGTCCATTTTGGGGGCTATTACAAATGGAGTGGCTCCAAACATTTGCATGCAGGGTTTTGCATGAACATAGTTCTTATTTCTCGGGGATAAATGCCTGGGAACAATTGCCGGGTTGCATGGTAGCTGCACCTTAGTTTTTAAAGAAATGACCAAGCTGTTTTCCAAGGTTGTACCATTTTACATTCCTACCAGCAATGTATGAATGATTCAGTTTCTCTGCATCCTCACTAGCATTTTGTATTTTCACTGTTTTGTATTTTAGCTATTTTGCTAGGTGTGTAGTGGTATCTCTACATCATACTCAGTTACTACAATGTTATTGAATATATTCCCTATATTGTACTTTACATCCTTGTGACTATTCTCTAACTATAGGGTGGAGCAAAAGTAGGTTTATAGTTGTGAGTACATGAAACACAATTTATTCTTGTATTATTGTTTATTAATTATTGTATTATTTTTCATGCCAACACTTGTAAACCTACTTTTGCCCCACCCTGTAACAATTCACTGTGGTTTTAATTTGCATTTACCTGATGGCTCATGATGTTGAACATCCTTTCATGTGTTTATCTGCTACCTGTTTATTCTCTTTGGTGAAATGTCTGTTTATGTCTTACCCACTTTCTAATTGGATTATTTTTTTACTGTTGAATTTTGAGAGTTCTCATGTATTCTAGGTATAACTCCTTTGCAAATTTTTTCTCCCAGGCTATAGTTTGCCTTTCCATGATCTGTGAAGAGCACAGTTTTTATTTTGAGGAGGTTTATTTTATCAAATTTTCCAAAAATTTTCTCCTATGTCTTTTATTTTTATTTTTACAGTTTTATGTGTCTACTAGAGGCCCGATGCACAGATTCGTGCGCCGATGGGGTCCCTTGGCCTGGCCTGTGCCCTTTCGCAATCTGGGACCCCTCGGGGGATGTTAGAGAGCCAGTTTAGGTCCGATCCCCGCAGGCCAGGCCAAGGGACCCCACCAGTGCACGAATCCGTGCACCAGATCTGTAGTATGCATATAAGATCTTTGGTTAATCTCTTCCTGCCCTCCCCCTTTTCTTCTGAGATTCATCAGTCTGTTCCATGTTTCCATACCTGTACATTGAGCATCTGCCCCCTGGTAGTAGTGCACATCATAGCTACTGGTTGAACAGTCGCTTAGGCTTTTAGATAGATAGATAGATAGATAGATAGATAGATAGATAGATAGATAGATAGATGTTCAATTGCTCGAGTACCAGTTGTTGAAAAGACTTCCCCCTCTACCCAATTGCTTTTGCACCTGTCAAATACTGGTTGGGCGTGTCCGTGTAGGTCCACTTCTAGGCCTCTTTTCTGCTCCTCCATGAGAAGAGTTCTCACCTCTCTGTCTCTTAGCCTACAGCGCCAAACAGGAGTTCCTGTTCCTGACAGCCATGCCGGATTCTGGGAAGTTACAGGGAGAGCATCAGTTTCCTGAGGAACTGAAGGTAGGCACAGCCAGGTAGAGGGCCTTGTCCCTTCCAGCCTGGTCAGCAGAGGAGCAGGGTTGCCTCTTCCCATTCTTCCCTGTGGTGTCTCAGTCTCTCTGCTCCCTCCCTCCAGCACCAACAGGTTGCCCCACCACTGCGTGGGCACTAGCCTGCCCGCTCCCAGAGCTCATCAGCTGTTCCCACTTACCATCATGATCTGCTGTGTAGTCACTGCTTCTGTCCCTTCTGCACATTTCTGCTCACCTTTTAGCTTCTCTTTGGGGAGGCACAGTCACTTATTTATGTTCCTCACAGTGCTTTGTACATCATGGGTGCTCTGGAAATGCCCATTGTGCTGCATTCCTGACCAGCTGACAGCGAACCTTGCCAGGGGGTGGAGGATGTTGGGCAAGGTCAGGAGAAAACCAGGGCTGTGGGAAAAGGTCTCTGACCCAGAATCATGGGAGTTTAGTTAACAGGGTCTTGGACAGAAGAGCAGGTCATCCAGTGTGGGAGTGGTGTGGATGAGAGCTGTGTTTAGGAAAAAGGCTGATTATCCAGAATCACATGGGCATTCTGACCTAAGTCTTTCTTCTCAGGCTCCTTTCACACATAAATTCCTAGTCATGCCTCAGCCACAGTGAGGGACGCCCTCTCACTTGCTGACCCCCATTCTGGGTCTGGAAGGTTTAGGTTGCAATTACGCTGGAAAGAATGAAATGGGTAGTGCAAGCTCTAAAGATGTGTATCAGCCCAGAATTAAACCAGAGAAGGGACAGTTTCTGCCTGTGCCTTACAGTGTAAGGATGAGGAATTAGAACCCAGAGTCTAGAAAGCCGGCACCTGCTCAGAGTGATGATGTGTTGGAGTTAACTGTTCACAAGAGTGGATGCAGTAAGGATCAGGTCTGCAGACCTCTTGTCAGGTGGGCCTGGGATGTTGCTTTCAGTTTGGGGTATTCCAGGGCAAGGAAGGTGTGGGTGGACAAGAAGCAAACCTGTAAGAAATAGGAGGGTGGCTTTCATAGAACAGGTTAAGGAAATTGATGTTTAGTGACTTGGATGAATAAGGACCCAAAGGGAGGAACAGAGGTCGCTTTGCAGAGGAGCAGAGGGGGCCCTCTGCAGGTGCTCTCTCTCCCTTCCTCAGTGTCTTCACCTTGGGGAGCAGAGGTAGGAATCCCCAAGACATTCTTCCCTCCCCCAGGGAAACCCAGGAAACTTGATCAAACACAGGAGAGAGCAAGAGTTTCCTGAAAAAGGCGATGTGAGGCAGGGGGTTGGTTGGAGTAGATCCGTGAAGGAGGAGCAGGGAGCCAGGTGGTGGGGTGAAACCTGTATTGACCCGAAATTTCCAGTGTCCTTGTTCTCCAGGGCTATGTCCTCCCATTGTTACTGACCTAGTTGTTCAAGAAGGACAATTTGTTACAACTGCCCCATAAGTGGATTGCTTGGGGAGTCTACAGCATTTTAACAAATACAATAAGGGCATTTTGGTCCATTTAATAGTTAATTTAGAGGAACCATCTGCTTTGAAATCTTGGAAGTTGTTTGTAACTTTAAGGGAATAAGTAGACGTAGCAGCAGAAACATTTCGAGCTACAGAACAGGGCCATACCTAGAAGTGGCCAAAGGAGTGGGCCTGCAGAAAAAGGCTCCCCGGTCAGCATTGCCTTCGCCCACCTTCTACCCCCAACATGCACACACACACACACGCAGTGCCATGTGTGTTCATGTATTACAGATAATCTGAGTGCTAAAGCCATGCCAAGGGGTATGTGCTGTACTTTGAAACTTGAACTTTTTTCTCTGTTTTGGCTTTTTTCATCAGCCTTCTTTTAAGGAAAATCAGATGAGCCTATCATGCATCCGCTCTCCTTGCCAGCTGTATGACCATCCCCGTGATTCACTGGGCAGCGGAAGGCCCTGAGGAAGGCATCAGGAAGTGGCTGGGAAGGGTGGTTGTCACTGTAAAAGGGAGGGGTTGGGGAGGGAAGAAGAGAAGGGCCTGTGGGTGGGAGGAAGGGACAGGCCAGGCCTGCAAGGAAACCCAGGTGCTGGTGAGGCTGTGGAAGATGGAGCTGAAGGAAGAGGGAAGAATGCTGTGCTGTCTTTTCCCAGCTGCCTTCGGATAGAATTAATCTACAGAGGACTTCGGAGAGTTTTCTAGAACTTCTCAGAAGTCTCTATAGGTGCCCACACCCTCTAGCCAATATTTGCTGTTGTTGCATTTGTGAGCCTTTAACGAATTTCCCTCCATGTGGCTTTGAGCTCCAAGACCCAGGCCCTGCCAACACCCCTAATCTTCTCAGCTCTTTGCTGAAGAACTTGGCCTTCACAGTGGTGCCTGCTTTGGGGGCTTTCCCTTCCCCAGAACTTGGCCGTAGCCCGATCACACCACGTCAGTGATGGGAGCAACTCCAGTCTTGTATTTGGCTCACTTACCTGGGTCTGCTCCCTAACCAAGGCCCACATTTACCGAGGTTGACAGTTGGGCAGAAGCTCAGGTTCCCTGTGACGTGGTCATGCCTCACACCAACTTCCCCAAATAGGTGGCATTTGTCCAAGTTGATCCTGTGCTGATGTGAGCCACCAGCAGGACCTTGGCCTTCTGGGTGCTTCCTGTGCTTGCCGATGCGGCTGTGGCCATGGCTCACGTGGCCCTGATGTTTCCGGGTCTTCCTCAGTCTGAATGGCATGTCAGTGGCCACGATGCCGTAGCCAATATTTTTAAATCAAGTTTTTTACTAAAAAGTAATACATACTTGTGTATTTTAAAGAAATACCCAAAATTGAAAGAAAAAAGCTCAACTTTTGTATATTTCCTTTTTAAAAACCATGTAGGTGTTATACATATATGTATGGTCTGTGACTCCATTTTTCCAGGATAAGCACACAGTATGTTTCTCTGTAACGTGGGCTGAGGAGAAGGGCAGGGTTTGGAAGTTTAGCCGCTGTGGGTGAATGCTGGAGCACCTCCTAACTTAACATGACCTTTCCCTGTCTCAGATTCCTGAGCTGAAGATACAGGCAGAAAGGCTCACTGTATTCCAGGCAAATCAGTGAAGAGACCCGCTCTGACACTTCCTGGCAAAGTGTTGAAAGTACTAGAATCATAAGAGGAGAAAATGCTATAAGCCACCTAGGTATTAAAATGGGTGGTTAGCCATGGCCAGGTGGATCAGTGTTTAGAGCGTCCCCTGAGCACCGAAAGGTCGTGGATTTGATTTCAGGCCAAGGGCATGTACCTAGGTTGTGGGTTCCATCCCTGGTTGGAGCATGTATGGGCAGCAACAATTGTTCTCTCTCTCTCTCTCTCTCTCTCTCTCTCTCTCTCTCAAAATCAATAGAAACATATCCTCAGGTGAGGATTAAACAAGAAAGAAAGGAAGGAGGGAAGGAAGAAAGGAAGGAAGGAAGGAAGGGAGGGCGGGAGGGAGGGAGGGAGGGGAGGGAGGAAGGAGGAAGAGAGGGGAGGAGAGGGGAGGAGAAAGGTTGACTTCTTCCCTGGTAGCCCAGTTGGTTAGAGTATTATCTTGATATGCCAAGGTTGTGGGTTCAATCTCCCATCAGGGCACATACAAGAAGCAACCAATGATTGCATAAATAAGTGGAACAACAAATCGATGTCTCTCTCTCTCTCTCTCTCTCTCTCTCTCTCTCTCTCTCTCTCTCAAAAAATGAATAATAATAAAAGCTTTTTTTAAATGGGGTGCACACAAAGAAATGACAGGTGGGGTGGGGTGGGCCCCCTGCAGTGTTCGATGCCAGCATGCAGTGAAGCCTCAGCTCGGGAATTGGGAGGCAGAGCCGTGACTCTGTTTTTTAATGTGTGTGTTTTTAAATTGATTTCAGAGAGAGAGAGAGAGAGAGAGAGAGAGAGAGAGAGAGAGAGAGAGAGAAACATCAGTGATGAGAGTGAATCATTGATTCATTGATCGGCTGCCTCCTGTACGCTCCACAATGGGGATCAAGCCCACAACTCAGGCATGTGCCCCTGACTGGAATTGAACCCAGGACCCTTCATTCGCAGGGTGATACTCTATCCACTGAGCCCAAACGGCTAGAACTGTGACCCCGTTTTCATTTAGGCTATGCTCTGTGTGGAGGCAGCAGAGGGCCTGTCTCAGGTACACACGGGCTAGAAGCTATACTCCTATATACTATGTTTTTGAGGGGAAAAGCTATTGAAGACCTATTCCAGATATCAGAGATGGTCAGAACCAACACTCAAAAGTGGTGACATCACAGAGAAAAGAATTGCAGCCCTTCCCCGGTGTGGCTGGACCCAAGCTCAGAAACCCAACAGGAGGCTGTGCTCCTGCTGCCCCTGTGGCCTCGGGCTCATGGGGTCTGTCAGCACAACCGCCTCTGCTTGGTCTCGGGCCCACTTTCCTGGTGGGCATGGGTTTCTGGCATCAGAGCCTTCATCCCACAGTCATGGATTTTCTCCTGTGGTTGATAACTCCTTAGAGAACAAGCAAGTGCTGGCATGCTCCATCCCTCATGTGCTCACAGTGGCTCAACGCCTGTGCAACCACCAAGCAAAACCCTCCCTCCTTAACCTGCATCACAGGAACCACCGCTGTGTGCTTATTGCTACTAGACAGGGGCTGCCTCAAGCAGGTCTGCCTCAGGCCGGCCTCTAGGTGTGGGTTCTTGACTTTGTGTAGGAAAGATTTTGCAACACGAGTCCAAATGGGTTTGAATGTATGTTTATTAAAGCTGGGGACAGTGAAACGAAGGAAGGAATTGGGTAAAGAAACAACGGGGGCAGCCTAGGCAGGGCTCTACTTTGGCTCTTTAGAAATGTTAAAGGACAGAGGTGAGCCTGGGCGGGCTGCTTGAGCTCACTGCGAAGTCAGAGAATAAGGGGTTTTGGAGACAGGATCAGGTGGTGAGCCCAAGTTGAGTGGTCGCTGCCCACTGCTCTGCTGATTGCGTCTTATATCTTAGGTCTGTTGAGCATTAATGGGGTTTTTGTTATTTGTTCCCCAGCTTCATCTGTCCTTGGGTCTAGCTGGCACAGATGGCTTGATTGGGTCTTTGTTTTCCCAGGCCAGGGTGATTTAAGATGTCTATTCTCTGGTTAGGGAGGAGGGTATAAAACACTTGTTCTCAAGTGTCCTTTGTTGGGGAAGATAAGGTCTTTCGATTCACAAGCTGGCTGCAAGCTGCCCAAACTGTCTGGCCTTGTTTCATTTTCTTGTCCCAGTTTCCCCATTCCACTTACCCAGGGATTTTCCTAGCTTCTAACTCTCCTGCTACACTTATCACTGAGAAAATGGAGCCATGGCTGCTACATTTTCAAAACATACTAAATGACCTAAGGTGTTTTTTAAATTAATAAACCAGAATACCTCCCAAATAGTCACCATGTAGACAGCTGGTCCTTCGGTACAGGCCATACAGGCACACGTAGAATCACAGGGAGGGAAATGCTATGGAGAATGGGGGTGAGGGTGTGGGGAGAGAGGGAACTGGCCTTCCCTGAAGCCCTGAATGAAAAGTGTCCTGCAGTTTCCAGAGAATTATGGCTCACAATTTCATCAGCAAAGTGACTAGCAGACACCCCACCCATCACCCCTCATTTTGTCCAAGCTGAGGATGAGGAACAAGAGGGTTCGCTTCTCTTTGAACATGGACTTGAGTCCCGGGCCCCTGGAGGTGAATCCGGTCCACAGGGCCCTGCATATGTTGGATGCAGCTTCTCTGCCTGCCCAGCTTGAGGCCAGAGCGCAGGGCTCCCCAGCGGCAGCCTGTCTTCTGCTCAGGAGGCCCTCGTGCCCTTTTGCCTCCCTGTCCCTGCAGCCAACTGGGAAGATGCTCTCAGACGGCCAGCTTGTTCAGCCCTTGGTCTATATGGAGCGCCTGGAGCTCATCCGAAACGTCTGCAGGGATGAGGCCCTGAAGAACCTCTCACACACGGCGGTGTCCAAGTTTGTCCTGGACCGAATATTCGTCTGTGACAAGCACAAGATCCTCTTCTGCCAGACTCCCAAAGTGGGCAACACACAGTGGAAGAAAGTGCTGATCGTGTTAAACGGTACGTGCCGTGCCCGTGGTGTGTCCTCCCTCGGTGACTTTGGGGTTTGCCCTGGGAGGGCCACTGTGACCTGGGGGTGGGGGGGAAGCAGACAGGGGGCAGGAAGGAGCCACAGGAAGGGACATCTCCTAAGAGGAGCTGGTAACCTGTCAGACAGTTCTGTGTTGTGTTTTTCCTATGAGTGTTGTACTTTAAAAGTTAGTGGGGTTCACTTAGATAGATGCTGATTGTTTTCAAAGGGCCACTACTAAGGCCACGGTCTCCTCACTTTCCACAGCAGAGTCCCCATCTCAGGCAGCCTGATCACCTGGTGGGTCCCGTTTCTTCTCTTCAGATTCACAGCATTAATTCTTACTAGACACTGGCTCTGTCCTTGTAATCCAAGGCCCCACGCTCACTGAGAGCCAGGAAGCTGCCCCCATAACTGCCCTTCCTGTAGTGAGAAGGGCCCCTTCCCAGGCCCTGGGACGGGAGCCTCTACTCACAGACAAAGGGTTCAGTGCCACGTGGGCAGAAAGAAATAGTCCTCATTTTACGCCAAGCATCATATTCAGAGGATTTAACTGACTTGCCTCAGGAAATCTGATGTTTTCTTGGGAACAAATGAGATCACTGACAAGTGACCTCATACGCTAGTTTTTTTTTTATTATTCACTGCTCTTCCAAACACCATGTTTATTAGTTTAAACTCTACGTACTCTGAGCTGACAAGATACTTATGGGTTCTGTGTCTTAAATTCAGCTGTAAAAGAAGCACAGCTCTAGCTCACAGCAGTGTGACCCTGGATGAAGAATGCGACCTGGGAGCCCTGAGGGTGGTGGCCTGGGTCTCTGTCCTCTGCCCTCAGTCAGGGGTCAGAGTTTGTTGTCATTGGCCTTTTCCCAGGTTGGCTGGGGAAGAAGAGAGACACTCGCCTCATTTTCTGGTATATAATGAATATGCTTGAGTAATCTGACTGCATGTTGGATTTTTGATGTCATGGAATGAGGTTACAAATCAAATTTGAAACAATGAATCTGCCACCTCTATATGAAGCATCCGTCGAGGGCAGGACAAAAACAGGAGCAGGTTGCCAGGTCATATGTAGGCTCACCAGAGAGGCACTGCGGCCCTCCCAGACCACTGCGGTAAAGGAGGCATGGCAGCGGAGCCAACCGTAATCCTCTTGCTGGTGGAGGTTCTTGCCTTCAATTGTAAAAATTCAGTTTGTGAAAAAACACAGCATCTTCGAAGCGTGATAAAGCAGAACACAATAAAACAAGGTATGCCTGTAATAGAAAAACAGGTGGTCCTTGTGGCTGCCTTCTGCCGGCCCTACATGAGCCTGGATGGGGACAGATACCTGAGCAGGTCCATGTGCAAATCCACAGGTTGGTTCATTTTACAGTCTTGCCCATGTAGAGCCATCCACAGCAGTTAGTGTAGAGGTCTAGACTGGCACTTAAACATTTGGGGGAAGAATAAATAAAATAGACAGGCTGTGGCCACTGCTTAGATGGCCCAAGAGAGATTTTTCCCCACCAGACTCCACGTGTAACAAGACAGGAATAACACAAAGATGGATGTAAAGGTTTGCAGAGGCTTGGCTAAAAGCTCAGGTAATGACAATTTATTTCCATTTGTCTAAGTTTGGAAAAGAATGAAAACCTGCCCAACCCACCAACCCAAGGATGCCCCTCCCCAGGTTACATTCACAACCTGCTTCTGAGCACTGTGGCTCTCGACCTTGCCATTTCTTCTTAGTCACTCCATCTCATCCTTGACCCTTGCTTCAGATATATCTATCCCACGACATTAGCTGGATTGGTCCAGCACCAAACGTCTCTGCCACTTGCCACATCTCTGGGATGCCCTGAGGTTACTTAGGAACCCACCTTAGGCCCAGGGATGTGGTCCTTGCCTGTCGGGAGTGACAGGCATGTGAGTGCTGTGGGGTGAGCAGGTTGTTCTCCTGTGCCCAGTTTCACAGTAGAGTGAGTGTGGGAGGTCTTGGGCATTCTGTTTGCATGCCGCGATGTGTCTGTTGTTGGATTTTAGCCCGATTCCAGTGCGCTACTAGGGGTGGGTATCATCCTTCTTTTTACCCCTTACTCGCTCCCTTGCCCTCCTCCTCCTAACTCCTCTGTTTCCTCCTTTTGGCTTACAGGTGACCAGAAGCTTGTCTGCACTCTCATTTTGCCACGTATCACTTGTCTTAGTTGGAATTCAATATCACCATGGATATTGGGGGTGACTCGCGGGGAACATGGGCCTAAGTTAAAAGATGGGCATCTTTTTTAAAGGTAGCATTGAGGGGGCCACACCACTTCTCCCTTGTTTACTTCCTAGGTGCCTTTCCTTCCATCGAAGACATCCCTGAGAATGTGGTTCATGACCATGAAAAGAATGGCCTCCCTCGTCTCTCTGCCTTCAGTGATGCAGAAATTCAGAAGCGGTAGGAACAGGTTCCTGCAGGGAGGGGCATTTTGATACATGCCAGGCTCGGTTCTGTACTTGCCCTGTGTCCCAAACTGCACCAGGGACTCCAGGGGGCTGTTGATTTGCGTGGGGGAGAGGCAGCTTTTCACGTGCCCAGAGTTCAGTGCATTTAATCTCAGAAATCTTGATGGGAATTTCGGAATGGCTCTCCACCCTCACCTTCATGCAGTCCATAGGAATGAAGGAAGGTTATTTTCCCAATAGAAGTGAGTGGTCATTTTTGTTCTGCGTTGGTTGTGTTTAGTTTTTTGGACTCCTTACTGAATATGATTATTACTTCATAAGAAAGGGATTTAAGTTGCAGGGAAACCCCACTTAGTTTTCATTTTCCCCAAAGGCATCGTGCCTGCTTCCCCGCCACTACCCTGGGAGTGGTGGTGTGGACTGGACCTAGCACAGCCCGGCAGACAGACCCACCAATCACAGCAGGGAGGGCACTGGCACTTAAAACTTAGCTATAAATTGGAAAGTTCTCTTTACTAGCTATGAAATGGCCCGCCAGAGCAAAGTTCAACAGGAATAAGAATGTCAGGACCCACCTGCACTTGGCCCTGCCTCGCTCGTCAGCACCTCTCTTCCTTCCAGCCCTGGTTCCGGAGGCTTTCCAACATGTCCAAACCCTTCAGAACACAGCTGTTCAGTGCCAGAGCCCAGCTGGGTCAGGGCTGCCCTGTTACCATCCTGGGCTTTTGCCAGGAAATGGTTAAGGCCTGCAAAGCACCGAGCAAGCCGCTGCAGTGACAGCAGTGGCCTCACTGTCGTCATGGTCTCCTTGGGGCCCTGGGGCCACCACTGCCACTCCCTCCTGCTGGAGCCTGAGCCTCGCTCCATCTTCTCCTACCACCCCCGCCCTTATTTTTCCTTCTCCTGGCAATGTTGAATTGAGTCTTTTAAGATATAAAGTAACTTTCGTGGTCTCAGTTGTTCCTAGCTCATTCAAAGTTCCTGTCCTTAGGATTTTCTGCCCAGGAACAAAACTTTTAAATGTTCTTAAAATTTTGAAATTCTCAAGTAAAACAAAACGTAGGTTAAATAGGTGTTTTCACAGTGGCCCCCTGGATAGTTACAGTCTCTGAGCTTCCATTTCCTCACCTGTAAAATGGGTGCTAACGAGCAGGTTTGCCCTCAGTGGTGTTTGGATGGATTAAACGAGATGTGTGTGATGTGCTCATCTCAGGGCTCGCCCGGGTGAGGGTTCAGAACATGGCGGCTGCAGCTGCTCCAGCTGTTTCTCCACTCTTCCCACTCTCACAGCCGTCACCACCAGTAGCATCGGCTTCACCTCTTGTTTATCTACATTTTTCCCTTAGCTTGAAAACCTACTTCAAGTTTTTTATTGTAAGAGATCCCTTTGAAAGACTGATATCTGCTTTTAAGGACAAGTTCGTCCACAATCCCCGCTTTGAACCCTGGTACAGGCATGAGATCGCCCCCGGCATCATCAGGAAGTACAGGCGGAACCGGACGGAGACCCGGGGCATCCAATTTGAAGATTTTGTGCGCTACCTGGGTGATCCAAACCACAGATGGCTGGACCTCCAGTTTGGGGACCACATCATTCACTGGGTGACGTACGTTGAGCTGTGCGCGCCCTGCGAGATATCATACAGTGTGATTGGTCACCACGAGACCCTGGAGGATGACGCCCCATACATCTTAAAAGAGGCGGGCATAGACCACCTGGTGTCATACCCCACCATCCCTCCGGGCATCACCGTGTATAACAAAACCAAGGTGGAGCACTACTTCCTGGGCATCAGCAAACGAGACATCCGGCGCCTGTATGCCCGTTTTGAAGGGGACTTTAAGCTCTTTGGGTATCAGAAGCCAGACTTTTTGCTAAACTAATGTGTAGATCTGTGAACTCAGATACCTTTGTTAGACCAGAGGCTAAGCAAGTGGAGATCTGAGCACAGAGCTGACACTCCCTCCATCTCACTCCTCAAGACTCCTGCGGGCACCCCCGGGCCATGGGCGCCTCAGCCAGTGAAGCTGCACCCGACGGTTCTGGCTTAGTGTGAACATCAGGTGCATTGAGGGCCTTCGCCCCCACGCCTACCAATGCCATGAGGCCTTGGTCTCCTGGAAAGGTAAAAGGACTAAACATTTGCAGTCTGACAGACGAGGAGGGAAAGTTACTAGGGGTCATTTCCCTCAGCTGTCAAGGAGGGGAAGGCCTGCCTGTCACTCGCGCTTTCAGGAGACCTGAGAAGCTGATGGTGTGCAGAACTGGCAGGAGCTAATACGAGACCAAGTCTGTGTAATAAAATGTCAACTCTGGCTCTCATCTTGGCGCTGCTGTAATCACAGAGGTAAACCATTCTTTCCACGACTGTCCCATTCCTGTGGGATTCGGGGGTGACCCTAGGGCACTTGTTGGCATCCGTCCTTTAAGAATACACGCCTAAGTACTGCTAGTCCATATTTCCGATTCTCTGTCTGCCAGGTGGTTACCTCATTCAGCCCAAGAGCTACATATTTGGAAAGGGGAGTGGAGTGTTCTTTCCACCTGAGAAGCGAATGCCTTTGGGAAAAGGAAGAGCTGGTGGGTTCTGGAGCTCAGGCTGCTGTGGATGTGGGCGTGCCGGTCCTGATGGTTGTCCCTCTCTTGTCTTTGTTCCACCTGGATGGGCAGCAGGGCTGCCCTTCCGTCTCCCCAGGCCCTCCGCTGGGGCTGACGGCCAGCAGGGCAGCGTTGCAGTCCATGCAGTTTACATGGTTCAGTTTCATCTTAGCCAGTTGCTCCTCTGGACCTGTTTTGTTAGTGCCATCATCCCGGGCTGTAAGTTGGACGATGAGGTTCACCAGCAATAAAATCCTGGGCGGAGGCAGCCTCCAGGAATGCATCTTCCAGGCACCGAGGAGCGAGCTGCGGCCACCATGTCAGGTGCCTGCTGACACAGAGGACCGTTTCCCTGTGAGAAGTCCCACGTGCCATGAGCCCAGCTTTTCTTCCAGGCAGCGTCCACCTTCCCTTTCTCAAAGGGGCTGCCTGAGTCTGTAAATGTGAAAGTAATAAATAAAAACTGTCCAAACCCAGCACGTGCTGCACTTTGAGGGGCTCTCTGTGGCCCCACACGGTCCCCGCGGCCTGGCCCCAGTGAGGGGCCCGCAGGACTGCTCTAGTGGCTGCTGGTGGCAGGACCACAGAAGGGAAGGCCCACGTGTGACAGCCCCAGCGCTGACCAAGGGGTGTCTGTGTGGTGGCCTGTCGTCAGCTGACAAGCAGGGGATGTCACATGAGCTCTTTTTTTTTTTTTTTAAAGTCTTGTGAAAATCATTTCACACCTAATCAGCCAATTGATTACCTCTTTCCTATTTGAAATGTAACAGTGTGAATAATATATTTGAGTCTAAGGCCTTAAAGTTAGAACTAATTTTTAAAAAAATACCTTTCTTCTCAGAAATAAAGGTCGGAAAGCTGCGTCCCCATGTGTCCCCAATCCTCTGGCTTTTAGATTTAGGTCACTTTTCTTTGGCATTTGGGTCATTTTCCTAACAGATTTTGCAAACAAGTAGGGTTGGCCACCAGAACATCTGGACATTTCATAGTATGTCCCAAACGTCCATCCCCCACCACCACCCCTATGCGCTGTAGCTCCTGACCCTGCACAGCGCCCCACTGCAGTCACCTCCACCAGAATCATTCACTTCCTTCCCTCTCCAAAGCCCACTTCCTCCCCCCGGACCTCAGGAGGAGGTGCCAGTTCTCCTGTCACCCAGACAGTTTCCCCCTCACTGCTGCCCGGAGGGAGCTTTGCAGACGCAGCCTGGAGCCAACCCTCACACTGCTAGGTCCTTCCTGGAAGCAAACACTGTCTGTGCCGGGCACCTCCCTCACCTGGCAGGTGTCGCCTGGGCAGCTGTCTCAACTTGTGCCTATGCCCGCTCCAGGAGCCCTGTGTCCTCAGCCCTGGGCCTTTGCGGCTAACCCTGGACCTGCCAAGGGGTAGGACTGGAGGGTCCCTACAGGGAGGGGCACTAAGGTGGGTGTGGGCTGGGGTGCCACCAAGGTGCAGTGCTCACAGCTCATTCCCTTCCCAGGTAAGGGGATGGGCAGCACAGGAGATGGTGGCTGCTGGGAAATATGGTGAGAACTCAGAAGTAACATTAAGCTTGGATTTGAAAGAGGAATAAATAAGACCTGGCCGGTGTTGCTCTGGATGGAGTGTCATCCTGTACACCAAAAGGTTGTAGCTTTGATTCCTGGTCGTGGTGCATGTGGGAGGCGGCTGATCGATGTTTCTCTCACCCTCATTTTAGGCTTTCTTTGTGTCCAATGGCCTGAAGTCTCAGAGTGTAATAATAAAAATTTTACTCAATATTTGTGTACATTGTGTTGCAGTCTCATAGCAAGACTGAGGAATCAGTGGGTATGGGAGAAAATCTAGGTGCTGCCCTTGTTCCGTTTCATTCAGGCCCCTGGGACAGTGACTACAGGGACGTCCCCACCAGCATATTTGTGATGAGTATGTAGGCCCTGCTCACATAGGATTCACATGCCCTCTACTGCACCGCCTCCTGATGGTGTGGCACCAGCAGCATGGTTGGTTACTGTTAGCCTCTGAGGCTACTGTAACAGCACTTCTGACATTACTGGCCAGGGGATTGGTTGTTCTCTTTAATTTGCAATCTAAATTGGACCATAGCTTTTATAAAATATTAACTACTTGGACTGTGGTAACAGCTGAAATGTAGAACATTAGAAGTTGTTACTCTTCGTGAAGAAAAAAGTCTGAACAATTTGAAAACCAACAACTTTTCCTGCACTCATCACCCTGATACCTGCCGAGGCTCCAGAGCACAGGGCCTTCTCATTTCTGTGGGAGCCGGAGCTGCTGGTGCCTTGAGCTCTTAGGAACATTAAATGGTAATTGTGACAAATTGCGGAATGCTGAGTGTGGATGGGGTTAAGAGTGAGAAACTGCAGGAGGCTGCGGTCTTAGGGAGGTTGCTACTCTTTTGTGGGTTATACTTCTGGAACCCCACCAGGTTCTTGTGATGAAGAGAAAAATAACCATTTTGAATCTGTCCAGATAAAGACACCACAACGGAAGAAAACTGCATGTTAATGACCTTGATAATTACAGATGTAAAAATCGTCAACAAAATATTATCAAACTGATTTCAACAGAACATTAACAGGGTCATACACCATGACCAAGTAGGAATTATTTCTGGGATGCCAGGAAGGGTCAACATATGCAAATCAATCAATGTAATACACCACATAAATAGAATAAAGGCTAAAAATTCCTTGGTCATATCAATAGATGAAAAAAAAAAAAAGCTCCAAGAATCTATGGCACAACATCATGCCTGTAGTTAACAAATAATGTATTGTGCACTTAAAAATATGTTAAGATGGTAGATCTCATGTTAAGTGTTAGCACAAAAAGAAAAACCCATAAATAATGGGACACAAGGAACTCAGAGGTGATGGAAATATGTAATACCTTGGTTGTGGTGATAGCAACATACAACTCCTAAATTGTATACATTAAGTATGTGCACTTTGGTATACCAGTTATACCTCCATAAGTCTGGGGGAAAGAACATAATGCTCAGGAACTAGGATACCACTTTACCTTGGTTTTGGTTCTAATGTCATTCTCCAATAAAAGGAACAAAAGCTTCTTGAAGAAATGGTTGAACCTAAGACACAGGTAATATCCTATATAATAAAAGGCTAATATGCAAACAGACCAAATAACAACTGAACAACTGGTCACTTTGATGTGTGATGACCACCAGGGGGCATTTGTAGAACATGGTGGGTGTTGGCGGCAGTGGGATGGTGGAGCAGGTGAGCGGGGGCGCCAGACCAAGTCAGGGCACCAGTCACTGTCATCGGGGTGAGCCTCTGGTGGTTACTGAAAATTCTTTGCTCCTGTGCACGTGGTCCCACCTGGTGCTCACACTCGCGGCTGGCACCAGAACCACTACTCACACCCACTGCCAGCTCCAGCTCTGCTCATACCCGCATCCGGCACTGGAACTGCCACTCACACCCGCTGCTGGTGCCCAGCACTGGTCCCAATCACGCAGTGCCATCAGCGGGTGTGAGCAGCTGCCGGCTCTGATCGCCCCTCAGGGCTTCTCCACCTCCTCGTTCCTGGTGGGCTATCGGGGCAGCAGCTGCCGCTTGCACCTGCTGACAGTGCTGGCCCCGCTCACACCCGCTGCTGACGCCGGCCCCAATGGCTCGTGCAAGTGGGGCCAGTGCTGTCAGCACATGGGAGTGGCGGTGCCGGGAGTGGAGCTGCTGGCAGACAGGGCACTGGGGGCTGTGATGGGAGGGGCCAGGCAGGGGTGCGGAGGATGGGCCAATACCCACCCCTGTGCCTACCGCAGCCTCGAGGCCCCAGTTCCTTTCAAGGTGCATGGATTTGTGCACTGGGCCCCTAGTATAAAATAAAAGTGAAGCATCTTATTGTGCCAGAAATTAAGGAAGGATTTATAAAAATAAAAGCCAGCCCGGTGATGTGGCTAGGTGGTTGAACACCAAGTTATGAACCAGGAGGTCACAGTTCAATTCACAGTCAGGGCACATGCCTGAGTTGCTGGCAGTCTCCCCAGTCCCAGTGGAGATGTCCAGGAGGCTGCCATTGATGATTCTCTCTCATCATTGATGTTTATCTCTCACCCCCTCTCCATTACTCTGTGAAATCAATAAAGATATATTTTAAAATATATATTTAATCTTACCCTGGTTGATGTGGCTCAGTTGCTTGGTCATCATCCCTTGCACTGAAAGGTTGCCATATCACTTCCCAGTTAGGGTACATGCCTGGGCTTTAAGATTGATCCTTGATGGGGCCTGGGCAGGAGGCAGCTGATCCACATTTTACCCATGTTTCTTTCTCTGTCCCTTCCTCTCTCTCATATATATACGTGTGTATATATATGTACTAGAGGCCCGGTGCACGAAATTCATGCACGGAGGGGGGGCGTGTCCCTCAGCCCAGCCTGCACCCTCTCCAATCTGGGACCCCTCGAGGGATGTCTGACTGCCCATTTAGGCCCAATCTCGGAACGGGTCTAAATGGGCAGTTGGACATCCCTCTCACAATCCAGGACTGTTGGCTCCCAACTGATCACCTGCCTGCCTTCCTGATTGCCCCTAACTGCTTCTGCCTGCCAGCCTGATCACCCCCTAACCACTTTGCTGCCAGCCTGATTGATGCCTAACTGCTCCCCAGCCAGCTTGTTTGCCCCCAACTTCCCTCCTCTGCTGGCCTGGTCACCCCTAACTGCCCTCCCCTGCAGGGTTGATCGCCTCCAACTGCCCTCCCTTGCAGGCCTGGTGCCTCCCAACTGCCCTCCCCTGCTGGCCATCTTGTGTCCACATGGGGACAGGATCTTTGACCACATGGGGGCAGCTATATTGTGTTTTGCAGTGATGGTCAATCTGCATATTACTCTTTTATTAGATAGGATAGAGGCCTGGTGCATGGGTGGGGGCTGACTGGTTTTCCCTGAAGGGTGGGGGTTCCCTTGGGGCATGGGGCGGCCTGAGCGAGGGGCCTGTGGTGGTTTGCAGGCCAGCCACGCCCCCTGGCGACCCAAGAGGAGGCCCTGGTATCTGGGATTTATTTACCTTCTACAATTGAAACTTCGTAGCCTGGAGCAAAGCCAAGCCTGCTGCTCGCTCCGTGGCCAGCAGCGATTTCTGTTGGAGTTAATTCACCTTCTATAATTGAAACTTTGTAGCCTTGAGTGGAGGCTTAGGCCAGCAACAGGATGGCTTCTTTTGTTACCGCGGAAACCCAAGCCTCCCTCCCGCTCTCGGTGGCTGTAGCCATCTTGGTTGGGTTTATTTGCATATTTGCTCCTGATTGGCTGGTGGGCATGGCTTGGCTGGTGGGCGTGGCTTAGGCATAGCAAAGGTGTGGTCAATTTGCATATTACTCTATTATTAGGTAGGATATGTATATGGTCTTAAGATGTTTTATATTATACCAGCAGCCCGTTTGCACGAAGATTCGTACAATAGACCTTCATTCACCTGGCTGCCTGCACCAGTTTTCTGCTGGTACCGGGGACCCAGGCCTTGGCTGTGACCACTGCCTTCTGCCTTCTTTCAGGGTCGGGGCTTGGTCCCGGTTGGCGGTCTTGGGCTTGGCTGCACCCCAGCCTCCCTGCTAAGGATCGCAGGAGCCGACCCCCAGTGGTTGCCTGCAATCCATGCAGGCTCCCCGCTGGTGCCCAAGGCCGGGAAAGCCTCCGACGGAGGTTTTCCTGGCCTCAGCTCGGCCGCACCCCGGCGTCCCTGCGATGGTTTCCTGGTGGGCGTGGCTTGTGGGTGTAGCAAAGGTACGGCCAATTTGCATATTACTCTATTATTAGGTAGGATACTAGAGGCCCAGTGCACAAAATCCAAGCACTGAGGGAGGGGTCACTCAGCCCAGCCTGCGCCCTCTTGCAGTCTGAGATCCCTTGGGGGATGTCCGCCTGCCAGCTTAGGTCTGATCCTCCTGGGGATCGAACCTAAGGCAGCAGTCAGACATCCCTCTTGCAATCCAGGATCCCTTGCTCCTTAATGCCAGCCTGCTCACTCCATACCACTCAGCTCGCTGCTCCTTAGTGGCAGGCTCTTTGCCACTTGGCTTGCTGCTCCTTAGCGCTGCCACAGAGGTGGAGAGGCTCCAGCCACTGCCGCTGCACTCACCAGCAGTGAGCCTGGCTTCTGGCTGAGCACTGACCATCAGGGGGCAGCTCCTGCATTGAGTGTCTGCCCCGTGGTGGTCAGTGCACATCATAGTGATTGGTCATTCTGGTCGTTCCATTGTAACGGTCACTTAGGCTTTTATTATATAGACTAGAGGCCTGATGCATGAAAATTCATGCAAGAGTAAGCCTTCCTTCCCCTGGCTGCTGGCACTGGCTTCCCTCCAGGACCCAGGCTGCCGGCACCAGCTTCCCTCCTCTGTCTGCCAGCAGGCACCGGGACCCAGGCTGGCTTCCTTCGGGCTACCCGCAGGCACCCGGGACCCATACTGTCTTCCCTCCAGCCCCAGCTTGGTCAGGAAGGACATCCAGAATGATGTCTAGAAGACATCTGGTCTAATTAGCATATTACCCTTTTATTATTATAGATATGACCTATATATATATAAAACCCTAATATGCAAATAGACTGAACAACAGAACAACGGAACAACTGGTCACTTTGATGTGCACTGACCACCAGGGGGTGTGCGTGGAACATGGTGGGTGTCGGCCACAGCTGGATGTTGGAGCAGGTGAGCGGGGCTGCCAGACCAAGGTGGGGCGCCAGTTGCTGTCATTGGGGCGAGCCTCTGGTGGTTACTGAAAATTCTTTGCTCCCGCGCTGCGGTCCCGCCTGGCGCTTGCACCTGCTTCCTGCGCCGGCTCCACTTGTACTCCCTGCCGGCGCCCGGTGCTGGTCCCGATTGCTTGGCGCCATCAGTGGGTGTAAGTGGCGGCTCCTGGCCTGGATCACCCCTGAGGGCTTCTACACCTGCCCCTGTTCCTAAGAGGCAATCAGGGTAGCAGCCACTGCTTGCACCCGCTGTGGCACCGGCCCCAATCGTTCTGTGCTGTCAGTGGGTGGGAGCGATGGTGGTGAGAGTGGGGCTGCTGGCAGATGGGACCTGGAGCTGTGGCAAATGGGGCCGGGTGGGGGCGTGGAGGATGGGCCGAGACCCACCCCTGTGCCCACCACAGCCTCGCAGCCCACAGTTCCTTTCAAGGTGCACAAATTCGTGCACTGGGCCCCTAGTAAAAACCAGAAACTCTACTAAACAGAAAAAGAAGAAACTGTCACTTCTAGTAATCCCACTTCCTAGAGTTCACTAGTGTTAACATTTTATACATTTCCAAACTGTATTTCATCATTTTATCAGTTTATACTTGTTTAATTATCAGAAAAAATTAAATGTTTCAGAAGTAATTTTTAAAAGGTATTGTATAGTGAGCATCCTTCCATATCAGCGTATATACACAATCACATATACATCAGTAGATATCATCTACACATTTTATAATAGCAAATAATGATCATTTCCAAAAATACCTAGGTGCCTTTCGGAGGGCCCGCATCCTGCAGGCCTCACATAGTCTCGGAGGATTGGAGGTACAGAGTCCTTTGGGAGTGGGCCTGTAAAAACTTTGAGGCCCAAAATCTGAATCTGGATTCTGGTCCCACCCCAGTTACCTCAGGGTCCTGGGTGTGGGCCAGCTCTCACCTCTGTTTGGCACTGGACGCTTTTCCTGGCCTGACCCACTTGTCCTTTGTACCTGTTGATGGCATAAGTGAACCTGTCAGCCAGCTCCTCTGCGATGTCCTTGTTGGAGCTCTGCAAAGACAGAGCCTGCTACAGGACCAGGAGGCATCAGGGGCCTGCCTGGGCATTGCCAGTGGGGGAGATGCCCTACACCCATTCTGCTCCCCAGATCAGGCAGAGAGGGGCATCTGCAAAGACCTCCAGGCAGGGAGGGAAGGAACTGACCCCTAGAGCACCCCCCAATTAACAAGCAGTAGCAGAGCTTCAACTCCAGCACTCAGCTTCCTTTCCTGTGAGCCATGACCCTGGGCAATGAACATGACAGACTCTCCAGGCTTCTGACACCTACCAACCTGCTTCTGCCCAGGATGTGCGTCCTTCATCCTATGCTTTTTGTCACCATCCCCAACAAACATATACCCAGGATGAGGGGTAAGAAGTGTGGGGCTTCCCAGGTGGGAGCCCAGTTGGGGCCTGGCTTGGATAGGCCTTCCCTGGGATGCCTGCGGTTACCTGACTGGTCCTCCTGACAGAGGGCAAGGGGTGTTGGCAATGGCGCTTGCGCCAGTTTCTACAGCAACAAAAAAATCTCTCCCTCTGGGCTTTCTTCTGCCCAGAGCCTCAGAAGAATGGGAAGCAACACAGAGACATCTTCATCTCCTGACCCTTTCCACTCAAGTGAGCTGGAAGGCAGTTGTCTCTAGAATGTGGGGACCTGGTTACCACGGTTCCAATTTCTGTTGGGGATCTGTCACCAAGAAAGTGAGGTCACCCCTTCAAGGTTCCATGACCTGTGCCCTTCCTCCAATCAGAGGCACCCAAACCCCCCTCTGGGCTGGTGACCTCTCACCCTCCTTGTCCATGTCATCTTCATACCTGTACACCAATACCTAACACAACCTCTCCCAGCTCTCTGGGAATGTACCAGGCTCCCAGCTTGGGGGAGAAAGCTATGTTCACACCTCCTTTTTCTTACCTGTTCTGTGTCCTGGGGGAGCCCCTGTGCCTCTCAGGACCTCCTCAGCCTCCCAACCTGCCCAATGAGGATGATGCTAGACACCATTTCCATAGGAAATGATCAGGTGTGGGTGAGATAAGGCCCCTAACACAGTGGGCTGGCGTCCCATGAATCCAGTACAGAAACATAGAGGTGGAAGAGTGAAAAGAATGGGTAGGACACAGCACGGAACACCAATGAAAACGGGCGTGGGATACAGCATGTGAAGTCGGGGAAGTCACTGCTCATTTGGCCTCATTTTCAAGTCTGCACCTTTAACGGTTTGAAATGACAGGAAATTCAGATGTGCTCATTCACTGGCCTAAAACCTTCCAGTGTCTCTTGTTAAACTTAGCCTCGGGCAAGTGCCTCATGTGGGTCTGTGGGGTGGGAGCTTTCACAGTGGCTTCCAGTGAGTCCAGTCTCCTGGTAGGGACATCCTTGTGTATCGCTGAGTGCTCAGTAACTGGCTTCTGAACAACGTAGAGTACAGCCCAGGTGATGGGATGTCAGGCCCCGTCATTCTCTCCTAGTCTCATTCTTGGGGTCCCTTCCTTCTGCTCAATTTCACTTTCTGTCTGTCTGTCTGTCATATCTCTGGAACGGGGGGAACAAGCATTCATGTTTTGAGCTGCCCAATGTAGAGGCCCCATAAGAGAGAACTGACGGAGTGCCCGGGCCAACAGGCAGGAAGTCAGGCTCTTAGTCCAAACTGCATCCTGACAAACACCAGGCAAGTGATCTTGGGAGGAAATCTGTCCCCAGTTGAGCCTCAGTTGAAACTCATCTCCTGCTTCACCCACACCTGGAGGCAGAGGCACCCAGACAAACCATATCCAGATGCCTGCTCCACAGAACTTGTGTGGTGTTAATATTTGTACTTTAATAGGTGCACAGATTGAGAGCAGTGTTGTTTGTGCCTCAGTTTCCCCATTAGACAGCAATAATAAAAAAATCTATCCTCTCAGAGGTTATGGAGAATGTTAAAAAATTAATGTTTCAAAAATGGAGGGAACACAAGGGAGGTGTCTACATGTTCTAAATCCACTTAAACACCTCCTTCCAGTGTCTATAAGTGCCTGAGGGTGGGGACTAGTGCCTGGCCAACAGTAGGAAGCACTCCATAACAGGATGAATAGCAGAATGAGTGCCACTATGGAAGGCCTTGCCTATGTCCCCTCCTGCCCTGGCCTCACATCGACCTTGTTGAAGAGGTGGCTTGGACCATAGATCGGTGGGGGGTCTGTTCATGGTTCAAGGCCAGAACTTCTCAGGGTCCTGGGGACTTCTGGAGAAAGATGGAACCTCCTGAGTGGGGGTGGGAGTGGCCGTCAGGCTCAGCCAAGCCTTCTCCAGGGAAAGGCAGGAGCACTGAGCTGAGGACAGAACCTGCCCCTGCCCTGGGCCTGGAAGCCAAGAAGGGGAGCAGATACTGCTCAGGAGGCTCAGATGGAACAGGCAGAGGCCAGGAGGACACTCTCAGGGTCCATGTCACTGGCTGCTCCTGACGCATAGAAGGCCCTGGGCTGAGATATACAAAGAGACAAAGAGTGGGCAGATTATTATGATCTCTGAACGCATAATAATCTGGCCACTCATTATATATATATATATATATTATATATATATTAGAGGCCTGGTGCATGAATTCGTGCATGGGTGGGGTTTGGCCAGCCTGGCCAGGGGGAGGGGACATGGGCGGTTGGCTAGCCTGCCTGTTGGTCGAACTCCTGGTCGAGGGGACAATTTGCATATTAGCATTTTACTATATAGGATTTACACTGAGTGGACAGATTATTATGCATTCAGAGATCATAATAATCTGATCATTCAGTGTATAAATGGCTCTTTTTGAAGCTAGAAATTCAACTTTTGTATAAGATTAAACTTGTGCCCAGTATTGAAACCAGCTGAGTAAAAGCTGCAGGGCTGTCTGTGGGGCCAAGACGAGGACCTCATCCCCGGGAGCAGGTGGAGGTGTGTTCCTCCCTCCAAGACCTGGATGGGTATGTGGTGCTGGAAACCAGCAGCCCTGCAGGGCAACCTCAGCCTCCAAGAAAGGAGCCTCCAGGGCCAGTGGGCAGGGAGCTGCAAGTCCCCCCACCCCCCCACCTAACACCACCTGCTCCCACAGTGTTAGCCTCAGAAGGGAGGATTCTGACACCTGCTGGGACCAAGCGCAGGCATTTTGAGGGCACTGTGCTTAGGAAATGATCCCATCACAGGAGGCCAAATATGGACGATCTCACTTTCTTGATATTCCTGTTTCCTCATATTCACAGACAAGGGAAGTGGAAGGGTGGCTGCCAGAGGATGGGAGGGAGGGGGACTTAGTGCTACCATTTTTCAAGATGAAAAAGTTGTGGAAGTGGGGGTGGGGATGTTGCACAGCAGTTAGAATATACATCATACCAGTGAACTGTAGATGTAAGAACGACTCAGATGGTCAGTTTTGTGTGATGTGTATTTCACCTCAATTACTTTTATTGAAACTGATGGCCTGGGGCTGCCCAGAAGCTGAGTCACACTGACACCACCTGGAAGGATGTGTCCTGGACATCCTGGGGCTGGAGCTCGGACAGCAGGTTCTCACCCATTGCAGCCAAGGGCATGGGAACTTCCCTGCAGTTGCCCCAGGGCCCAGGGCTGGGCTGCATGAGCCTGGATCTGCACCTGTGCACAGGGCAGAGGGTGGATGTCCATGAAGGGCCTGGTCAGGGACGGCTAGTTTGGGTGCTAGAGTGGGAGCTGGAGGAAATGCAAACCCCACATCTATAGCTGTAGGACTCCTGCCCCAAGAATCACAGATGCAGCCCCAGCTCTCAGGAGAACGCACCTCCTCCCTGGTGGTTCCATGCACGGTGACTCTGGGCTCCCAGCTGAGGCCTTTGGGGAAAAGCCCAGTAAGTGCTTCCTCTCTTGGGACCTTGCTCCACTTAGTGACCTTCAGGGACTTGGGTCAGGGAATGGTCATGCTGTGGGACAGAGACACCCAGTCAGATCATTCAAATGACAATTCATCCGGCGTGTCTCTCAAGTTTCTAAGTCCACGGACACCTGGTGCCCACACCCTCCTCACACACACACTGTCACTCAACCCCAAATGGTGGTTCCTGGTAAGACACCCTGGCACCTACTCTGCTTATCCTGATCCCATGCAGCCCCATCCAGGAACACATCTGAAGACAGCAGGAGAGTGCATGTCCACTGTGGTGGCACTGACACATTGACGGGTCCCCTTCACACAGACTGCAGCGCCCATTCTTCTGGAGTTGCTGGCCCTCTGCTCTGTGGGCTGTGCAGCAGCAAGTGGCTGGGCTGGGGATGCCCACGGAGCTCCCTGTGGCCTCTCAGAGCTGAGGACGCCTGCAGCCACAGCGACAAGAAACCCACCCCTCAGTCCTACACCTGCAGGAAACCGAATTCTGCCCACAACCAGGGTGAGATTGAAGCATCTCCTTTCCTCCTAGACTCTCAGGGGAGACCACAGTCTCAGCCAAAACCCTGGTTTCGTGAGTCCTGAATCAGAGGGACCACTTATGCCATGCCCTGCTCCTTACTGCAGAGCTGATAGTCATGAATGTGTACTGTCACTAGGCCCATGGGGATATTGCTCCACAGCAAGAAATGACTAAGCTACGTCCTTCATGAAATCAAGTCCCATCCACCCTGTGGTGCCAGCAGAGCTGGAGGTTGAGAGTGGGGGGTCATGACCTGTATTAAACCTTTGGGTTAGAGGAGAAAATGGTGGCAGAATAGACAGATGTGTTCCGAGCCTTATCCCGGAGCAGAAAGAAGAAGCAGCTGAGGGTCGCATGGGGAGTGTTTGTTGGCAAGCTAAGGGACAGCTAAACTCCAGGAGAAGGTGGGGGACTGCTGGACGGGGTTCCCCTGACTGGGCAGCCCCCACTGCGGCTGTGGCTGGGTCCCCTCCCGGAGCTATGGGATTGGACGGGGAAACCTTGCCATCTTGAAAGGGAAAGTGGATCTTATCGGAAGCCTGAAAATCCACAACTGCAGCAACCACTGAACAGCTGGGATCCCCAGAACACCGGCCCCCAATTGGCGCAAACACGCGAATTCAAAGGAGCTCTTCACTCCACCATGGAAAGGTCAGATTTCGCCAAGGATAAGGTGAGGTCTCTGGTCCCGGCAGGAGAGAGAAACACACACACTGCAGGAGCTTGAGGACCTGGGAAGTCTGTGCCTAGAAAAGACCATGGCTGTTGGGGCTGGCGTGATCCGTGAATGTGGAAGGGGGTCCTCAGAGCTGCTAAAAGAAGGGATCTCTAAAAATCAACCCATTTTGATCTGGCGCGAAGGGATAGCCTAGGAGTTTCAAAGGTGTGCAGGCTGCTTAGACTTGCGCGCGGACCCATTGCTCGCGCACTTGGGCTTTTTCCTCTTCATTTCCTTGCTTCTGATTACTAAGCAAGGATCACCCAGTTGGGGACGCCCTGGGAGACGGTAAGGGGGAAGTTGTTTTTCTGGAACCTGGGGATCGGAGCGGGGAGTGACCATTGGAGAGCCAGCTCTGGGGCAGCCCACCTCCACAAACCGGTATTGAGTGCCACAGGGAAAGAAGGCTAGAGAGGCCATAGAGAACTGGAAGTCAATCCAGAAATGCTGCCACCCAAGGGGCTGAATCACAAATTGACTCTTGTGTAATAAAAAATAAAGGAATATGAGAAATTAAGACACCGCCTGCTTAAAAATCAGGACTGGCTAACAACACTGAGGAGCAGTGGAATGTAGGGAACTGCAATACTGTCTGGACTGGGAAACAGGCATGCCAAACAGAACAATAGAGGAAGTGAATGACCTTCACTACTTCACATTTTATTTTTTATTTTAATTTTTTATTTTCATTTTTGCATCTCTTACTTAAGAAACTAATTTTTTTCTTTTTTCCTCACTTGATTTTACCTTTTTAATTATGACATTTTTTATTTTCAATCAGCATTATTACTACTACTATTTTACCTTTTTTTAAGTGTCATTTTATTTTCTCTTTATTTTACTTTGGGATTAGTGTTCTACATTCTATTTTCATCTATCCTTTAGCATCATTTTACCATCTCAACTCTACCTTTATGCCATCACTCTCTTCCTAATCTTTACCCTTTTGGTGTCCTGTTTATCTTAACCCTTTCTTGCTTTAGATTTTCCCTATTCTTTCTGTTTACCCCCAGCTAAAGTTTCACCCTACTTATATATCTAATTTCCAATCCCCTGCTCCAAGTCCATACACACCTCTCTCTTTGCTGTCTTAACTATCAAAAAAATGTTTTTCTCTCTGTCCTTTTGTTGTTGTTTGCTTGAATGTTGATTATATAGAATTTTTATGCTTTCTTGTGAGATTGTTTTGCTTATTCTTTTGTTTGTTTGTTTTATTTGCTTTGTTTTTGTTTGTTTTTTACTTCTGTTTTCCCTTGCCTCATTTGATATTAGTTGGTGTTGTAGTTTGTGTTAATCTCCAGGTACTTGTTGCTGGCATTTGCTGGGATTAGTGGTTGTTCTATTGGAGTTTTCTCCCCATATATATAGTTTGTTCCCCTTTTCTCTCTTAGTCTTGTTCTTGTCTCTCTTACTTTTTTTTCCTTTTCCCAATTTCATTTTGACACTCCTTTTTCCTTTCTTTCTTTCTTTCTTTTTCCTCTTCTTCTTTCTCTCCTATCCCCTAATTTCCTTTCTCTGGTGGTCACCTTTATTAGGGATTATTAATATTGTGAATACATTTCTGTTCAGTGCTTTGTGTGTTGTACCTGGTTGTGTTGTATTCTGTGCCTTTAAATCAACGCAGGAGAGAGAGAACTACATAACCAGTCATCCGGAGAAGAGAGACCATGGGGAGACAAAGAAACAACCCGCATATGAAAGAAAAGCAGGCATCACCAGAAAAGGAAGTAAACAAATTAGAGGCAAGCAACCTATTAGAGAAAGAATTCAGAAAAATGGTCATAAGGTGGCTGAAAAGAATGGAAGACAAAATCAACAATATGAATAAGAACCAAGAGGAAATGAAGAAGAACCAAGAAGAAATGAAAAATGATATCGCTGCTGTAAAGAACTCAATAGAAAGCATCAAGAGTAGACTAGAAGAAGCAGAGGACTGCATCAGTGAGCTAGAAGACAAGATGGGGAAACATACCCAAGTAGAGCAGCTTCTAGAAAAAAAATATTAAAAAGCAGGAGGAGAGCCTAAGGGAACTTTGGGACAACATGAAACAAAACAACATCCGCATAATAGGGGTTACAGAAGGAAAGGAAACTGAGCAAGGAGTAGAAAACCTGTTTGAAGAAATAATGACAGAAAACTTCCCTGATATAGGGAAGAAAAAACCCACACAAATCCAAGAAGATCACAGAGTCCCAAGCAAAATGAACCCCAAAAGACCGACACCAAGGCACATTATAATTAAATTGGCAAACACCAATGACAAAGTAAGAATCTTAAAAGCGGCCAGAGAGAGACAGAAAGTTATATACAAAGGAACCCCCATCAGACTAACGACTGATTTCTCAACAGAAACTCATCAGGTCAGAAGGGAATGGAATGAAATATACAAAGTCATGCAAAGGAAAGGTCTGAATCCAAGAATACTGTACCCAGCAAGGCTATCAATCAAAATTGAAGGTGAAATCAGGAGCTTCACAGACAAAAAAGGACTAAGGGAATTTATCACCACCAAACCAGCATTGCAAGAAATGCTAAAGGGTCTGCTGTAAAAAAAAGAAATAGGAAGCAAAGAAGTAACGCAGGGGTATAGAATAAAAATGGCGAAAAATAAGTACCTATCAACAATAACTTTAAATGTAAATGGATTAAATGACCCAATCAAAAGACATAGGGTAATGGATTGGATAAGAAAACAAGACCCATATATCTGCTGTCTACAAGAAACCCACCTCAGAAAAAAAGATGCACACAGAATGAGAGTGAAGGGATGGAAAAAAGGTTTTCCAGGCGAATGGAAATTAAAAAAAAAAAAAAAGCTGGGGTAGCTATACTTATATCTGACAATTAGATCTCAAAGTGAAGGACATAACAAGAGATAAGGAAGGCCACTTCATAATACTAAAGGGAGCAATCCAACAAGAAGAAATAACTCTGGTAAACATATACGAACCCAATACAGGAGCACCCAAATACATAAAAAAAACTCCTGGAGGATATCAAGGGAGAGATTGACAGCAATACAATCATAGTAGGAGACTTTAATATCCCACTATCACCATTGGACAAATCTAAACAAAAAATCAGCAAAGAAACATCAATCCTAAATGACTCATTAGACCAGATGGAATTAATTGACATCTTCAGAACATTTCACCCCAAAGCCACAGAATATACATTCTTCTCAAGTGCATATGGGTCATTTTCAAAGATAGACCATATGCTGGGACATAGGCAAGGTCTCTTCAAATTCAAGAAGATAGAAATCATATCAAGCATCTTCTCAGATCACAGTGGCATAAAACTGGAAATCAACTAAAATAAAAACAATCCAAAGAAATCAAACACATGGAGACTAAACAGCATGCTATTAAACAAGGACTGGGTCACCAGAGAGATCAAGGAAGAATTAAAAAACATCATGGCAACAAATGACAATGAAAACACAACAATCCAAAATCTATGGGACACAGCGAAAGCAGGCTTGAGAGGGAAGTTCATAGCTCTACAAGCCTACTGTAAAAAACAAGAAACAATGGTAATAAATTACCTAACCCTACAACTCAAAGAGCTAGAAAAGGAGCAGCAAGAAAAGCCCAGTGTAAGCAGAAGGAAGGAAATAATAAATATCAGAGCAGAGATAAACGACATAGAGACCAAAGAAACAATACAAAAGATCAACAAAACCAAGAGCTGGTTCTTTGAAAGGTAAACAAGATTGATGAACCTCTATCCAGGTTCACCAAGAAGCAAAGAGAGAGGACTCAAATGAACAAAATCAGAAATGAAAGAGGTGAAATAACAACAGACCCCACAGAAATACAAAGGATTGTTAAAAAGTACTACAAACAACTCTATTCCAACAAACTGGACAACCTGGAGGAAATGGACATAGTCCTAGAAAAATATAACCTTCCAAAAATCAATCAGGAAGAATCTAAACAGCTCAATAGGCCAGTAACTATGGAAGAAATTGAAGCAGTCATCAAAAAGCTTCCGGCAAACAAAAGTTCGGGGCCAGACGGCGTCACAGGACAGTTTTACCAAACATTCAAGGAAGAACTAAAACCTATCCTCCTCAGACTATTCCAAAAAATTCAAGAGGAAGGAACACTTCCAAGCTCCTTCTATGAAGCCAGCATCACCCTAATACCAAACCAGATAAAGACAACACAATGAAAGAGAATTACAGACCAATATCCCTCATGAACATAGATGCCAAAATCCTCAACAAAATTCTAGCAAATCGGATCCAGCACTACATCAGAAAGATCATACACCATGATCAAGTAGGATTTATCCCAGGAATGCAAGGATGGTACAATATCCGCAAATCAATAAACATGACACATCACATAAACAAATTGAGAGATAAAAATCACATAGTCATATCAATTGATGCAGAAAAAGAATTTGACAAAATCCAACACCCTTTCCTGATAAAAACTCTCAAAAAGGTGGGAATAGAAGGATCATACCTCAACATAATAAAAGCTATATATGATAAACCCACAGCAAACATCATACTCAATGGGCAAAAACTAAAATAATTTTCCCTAAGAACAAGAACAAGATAGGGATTCCCACTCTCACCACTCCTGTTTGACATAGTACTGGCAGTATTAGCCATTGCAATTAGACAAGAAGAAGAAATAAAAGGCATCCAAAATGGAAAAGAAGAAGTAAAGCTGTCCTTATTTGCAGATGACATGATATTGTACATAAAAAACCCGAAAGAGTCCATCAAAAAACTAATAGACTTAATAAATGAATTCGGCAATGTAGCAGGATACAAAATTAACTCCAAGAAATCTATGGCCTTTCTATACATCAATAGTGAAGTTACAGAAAGAGAGACTAAAAAAGCAATCCCATTTACCATCACACCAAAAAAAAAATTAAGATATCTAGGAATAAACTTAACTAAGGAGGTAAAAGACCTATATGCGGAAAACTACAGGACACTGAAAATAGAGATAGAGGAAGACATAAACAGATGGAAGAACATACCATGTTCATGGATTGGTAGAATCAACATCATTAAAATGTCCATACTACCCAAAGCAATCTATAGATTCAATGCACTTCCCATTAAAATACCAATGGCATATTTCACAGACCTAGAAAGAACTCTCCAAAAATTCATCTGGAATAAAAAAAGACCCCAAATAGCCACAGCAATTCTGAGAAAGAAGAATAAAGTAGAAGGGATCTCAATACCAGATTTCAAGCTGTATTACAAAGCCACTGCTCTCAAAACAGCATGGTACTGGCACAAGAACAGATATATAGATCAATGGAATAGAATAGAGAATCCAGATATCGACCTAAACCACTATGCTCAATTAATATTTGGCAAAGGAGGCTTGAACATACAATGGAGTCAAGACAGTCTCTTCAATAAATGGTGTTAGAAAAATTGGACAGATACATGCAACAAAATGAAACTAGATCACCAACTTACACCATACACAAAAATAAACTCAAAATGGATACAGGACTTAAACAGGACGGGAAACCATAAAAATACTAGAGGAATCCACAGGCAGCAAAATTTCAGACATATGCTGAAAGAACTTCTTCACTGATACTGCCCCTAGGGAAATGGAAGCTAAAGAGAAAATAAACAAATGGGACTACATCAAAATAAAAAGCTTTTTTTTTACAGCAAAAGAAACCATCAACAAAACAACAAGAAAGCCCACTGTATGGGAGAACATATTTGCAAATGTTATCACTCATAAAGGTTTAATCTCCAACATCTACAGGCACCTTATACAACTTAATAAAAGGAAGATCAATGATCCAATAAAAAAATGGGCAAAGGACCTAAATAGAACCTTTTCAAAAGAAGACAGAAGAAAGGCCAAGAGACACATGAAAACATGCTCAAAGTCACTAATTATCCATGAGATGCAAATCAAAACGACAATGCGGTACCATCTCTCACCTGTCAGAATGGCTATCATCAACAAATCAACAAACGACAAGTTTTGGCGAGGATGCAGAGAAAAAGGAATGCTCGTGCACTGCTGGTGGGAATGCAGACTGGTGCAGCCACTGTGGAGAACAGTATGGAGTTTCCTCAAAAAACTGAAAATGGAACTCCCATTTGACCCAGTAATCCCACTCCTAGGAATATATCCTAAGAAACTAGAAACACCAATCAGAAAGGATATATACACCCCTATGTTCATATCAGCACAAGTTACAATAGCTAAGATTTGGAAACAGCCTAGGTGCCCGTCAGCAGATGACTGGATCAGAAAACTGTGGTACATCTACACAATGGAATACTATGCTGCCATAAAAAGAAGGAATTTTTACCATTTGCAGCAACCTGGATGGAATTGGAGAACATTATGCTAAGTGAAATAAGCCAGTAAATGAAAGAAAAATTCCACATGATCTCACTCATTTATGAATAATAAAGAACATTATAAACTGATGAACAAAAGGATAGATACAGAGACAGTAAAGGATCAAACAGACTGTCAAATTACAGCGGGAAGGTTAGGGAGATGTGGGGGAGATAAGAGATCAACCGATGGACTTGTATGCATGCATATAAGCATAACCAATGGACGCAAAACTCTGGGGGGTGAGGGCATGTATGGGAGTGGGGTGGGGGGGCAATGGTAAGATATGTACTCATATAATACCTTAATAATAATAATAAAAAAACCTTTGGGTTAGAAAGTATCATAATCCCCATTCTAAAATTGGGGGAAACTGGGTCTTGGAGACCGAATTATACAGACACAGAGCCTAGAGCCCTGAATTTTATGCAAATCTGGGATCTTCATCATCCTCTTCCTGACAGCCCAACTGTATCTCTCTCTGAATTTCCCGTTTATATCCCAGCCTTAGATTGCTGTGTGTGTGCCCATTTTAAAGTTAGATTTCTATGTGTGTGCTCATTTTAGAATTTAGATTGTCTTCCCAATTTTTGTGGGCTCTTTTGATATCAAAGATAGTAATTATCTATTATGTACATATTGCAAATATTTGCTGCCAGTGTACCTGTCGATCTTAAGTTTTAAGTTTGCTTACGGTGGCTGTGTCAGAGTGTAGCTGCTCTGAGTCTGCATATTCTGAACCCTGCTCACTGAACTAAGTGTTGGGAGCACTCACTGCTCCATCCTGCCTGCTGGTCCAAGTGTGGGAATACAGGTCCTGCTCCTGCCCTATGACTCCAACTGTTAGGTCCAAGCCTCTTTGCCAGGGGCGGGACCTCCTTGGTCGCTGGGTGGTAGACTGGGAAGCCATGAGAAGTTGTGGGTGTATAAGAATGAATCTTTATTATGGGAGCCATCAGGCAAAACAGTTCTTCACAACAGTTCCATATAGGTAGGTAGCCGCACACCGGCTAGTTAACAGATATATCTTTCCCACAAAGCAGTAGCAGCCTCTGTACCTACAGCCTCACCTAGTAGTCCCACGCTGCCTCTAGACCTACAGCCTCACTTAGCAGCAGTACCTGAGCTCTCTAACGCCAGTAGTCTCAGTAGCCTCTCCCTCTAGCCTCTGTCTCCTCTCTCTCTAGCCTCTAGCTACTCAGTAATATGTATGATACTACTTAGACAAAAGAGGGTTAATTCTAAGTAGTGACTTTGCTGTACACATACATAGTCCTTGGACACCCTCATGAAGATTCCTATGCTCAGAGTAGCTTTGGATGTGTACTGTAGATAGGGCCTTTCACACTCTAATTAGCCTTGACTCTAGCATGGTTCCCACAGGCTGCCACACCTATGTCAATGGCGGAGTCACAGAGGACTCAGGACCTGGACTCACCTTTCCCTCCCTCTGGAGGGAACTGGGCTGGTTCAGCACCGTGACAATTGCTAATCCCATAGAAAATCACTGAAGAACATTCTCAGCAGACAGTGGTGCAAACATCTCTCCAACATCTCCTCAGTGCAGATGGTGTAGCTAAGTGGTTGAGCTTTGACCCATGAACCAGGAGATCATAGTTCAATTCCAGGTCAGGGCACATGCTCGATCCCAAGAGGGGGCAGTGCAGGAGTTAGTAGATCAATGGTCGATCAATGGCCTCTTTCAATCATTGATGATTTTTTTATCTCTCTCTCCCCTTCTCTCTGAAAAAAAAAAATTCCCTTTTCTATGTCACTTCCCTCCCTAGCATGAGACTGTACGTGCTGCTTTCACACACTCCCTAAAGGAACAGAAAATCAACAATAATTAACAATCAAAGCCTCTCCCCACCTGCTATTGAAATGCCAACAGAACATACATTCTGAAATCGTGAGGTATCTAGATACTACAAACTGAATTTCTACAAAGTTACCCACTTGGAAGGAATAGTTAGTCAACTTACTTTGCCAGATTAGGAATTCCACTGACATCAAAATGTTTCAGAAACAACCACAGCTTAATTCACTTCTTTTACAAGCTAAAGAGAAAATAAAAACCTAGATGAAACAGTCGGAAGCAGTTCAGTTCATAAGCACATGCCAGATCCTTTTAAAGGAACAATGTTCATGTTCACTGTAGACTAAAGCACTCCTCACAAGAAATAAACGGAAGCACAGCAGAGTCCCTGTGTACTTGCAGCGCTCACGGTGATGCGCAAACCCCATCCAGCTAAATTGCTCCTGAAAATCCCTGCACCTGACTGATGCGGTGGCAGCTGGTGCTCGAGTCCCCTGAGTGACACCTGTGATGGGATGAACTCAAATCCCACCCACAGCACCTGAGCTCAGGAAGCCTGTGTCCCTGACAGAGAAACAGAGAAAGGAGCAAGTTCAACCGTTCAAGGGCCTTTCCTGCTCAGAACTTTGTCCAACTGTCAACTGTCAGAGGCCACAGGGGCCCATTTGGGGGACCTGCTCCCCTCCTGTCCTGCCCACACTACACAATTGGATGAATTTGCCATAGAGAAATGAAAGGATGATGTAAGACCATATATGTAAGAACTGTGGGCTCTCTGGGTTGCCATCAGGCCCACGGTATATACCACCCTCTTGAAGCTATTACACTATGGAGACGTATAACTACTATCGCTGACCCACACCCACTGGCTCAATACTTCATATGATGTTAAGCTAATCCAAGTTTCTGGTGTTCCCTTTAAAAAAAACAATAAAAATATATATTACTTTACTTGTAAATACAAGCTATTAATACAAACAAAACAAACAAAAAACAAAAAAAAACAGTCACTGAAAACACTTTGGAACCAGAGCTCAAAGTGGGGATGTTTACTAATGGCATTCCTTTTTCCTTTTCTGCTTAAAAGTGTTTGACATAATGGTTTTAATTTTAATGATAGATTGTTCCAGTGGTGACAGTGAACTGTGGCCCTTCCGGTAGAACCAGGGCTGCGTACCATGTTTCCGTCCCGCCCTGTGCCAGTGGAACCATTGCCTCTTCCTAAGATGAGTTTGACTGGTGAGTTACATTCTGGGCTCACTGGGGAAGGAAAATGATTAAGGAAGTGTGTAGTGGAGGGAGTTGTTTTGAATTATTCCTGTTGCAACCAAAGCAATGCTCTTTCTATCCCTAGTGGTTTTAAATATTGTTAACAGGTAGTGTAGTGGTTGTTGCTGCTCAAGTAGCAAATCAAGCTAAACACTGAGTGAAGTGGAATGCAGCCCAGTGAGTAACTTTTGCTTTTAATGAGAGCGTTTCAAGATATAAATTGGCACTTGGGAAAGTTTGGAAAGATATTATTGAGTCTGGCCAGGGTTGCACAGTGGTTGAGTCAGGTGCGCCTGTGAAGCAGGCAGGAGTTCACGGTTGGCTTGATTCCGGGTCAAGGCACATGCCCGGGTTGCAGACTGGATCACCAATAGGGGTCGTGAAGGAGGCAGCCGAGGAATGATTCTCTCTCATCATTTATGTTTCTCTCCCCTTCGCTCTCTCTGAAATCAATCCAAGTATATTTTTAAAATATGTATTTAGCCTAGCCCTGGCTGATGTGGCTCATTTGGATGGGCATCTCCCCTTGCATTGAAAGGTTTCCGGATCAGTTCCCAGTAGGGCACGTGGCAGGGTTTTGCGGTCAGTTCCATTCGGGGGTGGGCAGGAGGCAGCTGATGCACCTTTCATCGATGTTTCTCTGCCTCTCCATTCCTCTGTCTACTGCCTGTTTATATATTGGATATATGATCCTTGTGTAAAACCAGAAATTATACGTAAGGAAATGAGAAGAAACTGTCACTTCTAGAAGTCTCACTTCCTCCAGTTCACTAGTGTTCACATTTTGATGCATATATTTCCAGATTTCCTTTCTCCATTTTATCAGTTTATACTTAATTATCAGAACAAATTAAATGTTTCAAAGATTATTTTACCACTGTATTATGCAGTGAGCATCCTTCCATGGCAGCATATACGTGTACACATGTATGTGTGTGTATGTATATATGTATGTGTGTACACATATATATGACATTAGGTATATGTACATGAATATATAAAGCCTACACGTGTGTAGAATCAACAACTTTATTTCTATTTATTCAAAAGAGTATTTAATTTAATGGATTATAGTCTACATAAATAGCTAGGTATTATTGGAAATTATCATTATTTACTACTAGAAGCCCGGTGCACGAAATTCGTGCATGGCGGGGGGTTGTCCCTCAGCCCAGCCTGTACCCTCTCCAATCGGGCCTAAACGGGCAGTCGGACATCCCTCTCACAATCCAGGACTGCTGGCTTCCAACTGCTTGCCTGCCTGCCTTCCTGATTGCCCCTAACCGCTTCTGCCTGCCAGCTTGATCACCCCCTAACCACTCCGCTGCCAGCCTGGTTGATGCTTAACTGCTCCCCTGCCAGCCTGTTTGCCCCCAACTTCCCTCCTCTACCAGCCTGGTCACCCCTAACTTCCCTCTCCTGCAGGGTTGATCACCTCCAACTGCCCTCCCTTGCAGGCCTGGTCCCTCACAACTGCCCTCCCATGCAGGCCAGGTGCCTCCCAACTGCCCTCTCCTGCTGGCCATCTTGTGGTGGCCATCTTGTGTCCACATGAGGGCAGGATCTTTGACCACATGGGGGCAGCTATATTGTGTGTTGCAGTGATGATCAATCTGTATATTACTCTTTTATTAGATAGGATAGAGGCCTGGTGCACGGGTGGGGGCCAGCTGGTTTGCCCTGAAGGGTGTCACAGATAAGGGTGGGGGTTCCTTTGGGGTGTGGGGCGGCCTGAGCGAGGGGCCTGTGGTGGTTTGCAGGCGGGCCATGCCCCCTGGCAACGCAGCGGAGGCCCTGGTATCTGGAATTTATTTTCCTTCTATAATTGAAACTTTGTAGCCTGGAGCGGAGCCAAGCCTGGCGCTCCGGCAGCCATTTGTGTGGCAGTTAATTCACCTTCTACAATTGAAACTTTGTAGCCTTAAGCGGGTGAGCCCAGCCGGGGTGTGCGGAAAGCTTTGCTTCCCCTGTTGCCACCGGCAACCCTGGCCTGCTCTCTCAAGCTCCATTCTGCCACCATTTGTTTGAATTTGTTTACCTTCTATAATTGAAAATTTGTAGCTTGAGTGGAGGCTTAGGCCTGCAACGGCTATGGAAAGCTTGGCTTCCTCTGTTACCTGGGAAACCTTGCTCTCTGTGGCTGTAGCCATCTTGGATTGGGGTTAATTTGCATACTCGCCCTGATTGGCTGGTGGGCGTGGCTTGGCTGGTGGGCGTGGCTTATGTAGCAGAGTGATGGTTAATTTGCATATTACCATTTTATTAGAGAGGATTATACATATACAGTTGGGGCATATTCCTCTTATTAGTTACTTAAGATAATTGCCTAGGACTCTTATGACAGCACCAGAGAAGGCTTCCAGCACTGCCAGCAGCTGGCTCCAGAATGGCTTGAGGTACTGCCTCAGGCCAGGCCAGGCCAGGGCGGGGCCTCTCCCTGGACCAGGCTCTGGCCCCTGAGCAGGCCCTTCCTCTGGCTCTGGAGAGCTCTGGAGCTCCCGGTGTGGACCTGGAGCAGGAGAAAGAGAGAGATTTACTCACACACCTGGCTTTCCCGTGACTTTGCACAGACAGGAAAGATGCCACCGCCTTTAAGGGAACTCCCGCCCATGAGCCTGCCCTCCCTAGATTATCTGCCCAGGTTATCAGTCCCCCTCACCTTCCCGGGTTGCCTCGGTGGGCTCAAAATGCTCCAGCTCTACCCATAGATTTTGGGCGTGGCCCACCAGGCGTGATGCAGGGGAGTTGATGGGCACCAAGGCCTGCTCTGCCTCCACCAAGGGGAAAGGCAGGGGCTGCCCAAAATCCTGGACATGGTCCAGCCAGGTCGCCACAATCGAAGCAATGGCCCTGGGGAGAGGCAGGTGGGCAGTCAAGTCAGAATTCCCGTCTTTCCTTCCACTCTGCCCTCCCATGGCACTCTTGTTTGGGACTGAGCCTCTGTGCAGTCCCCTCCACGCCACCCCCAACCCCTGTGTGTCTGTTGTGTTTGTAGCAGATGTGGGATCCAGCAGGTTGAACGCAGAGTCTGTGTGAGCCTCTTCTTCCCACTGGAGGCTCTCCTGAAGGTCCTGTACACTGCCCACCCCAGGCCTCCATGCCCCTGGGCATCTGGGCTGAGGACTGAGACAGACTCCCGAGCAGCCTGCTCGCCACAATCCTGTTCTGAGGCCCGCCACGGTGGTCCGTGGAGGTGGATGGAGAGAGGGGCAGGCAGAGCACGATGGGTCCTGGGGGGAAGGAGACTCTGAGGGACAACTCAGCCCAGCCTCCCCTCTGGGTCTACAATACCAGGGGCCCCATCCTCTGTCCTCTTTGACTCTTGCCTTTCTTGGGAATCAGAAGATGGATAAGATCAGGGTTCCGCCGGGCACTCCCCCAACTCACAGTCCCCACTCTGCTGACACAGGGGGCCCTCCCTCTGGACCCAGAGACCACTCACTTTAAGACTTGGTCCTGCGGCGTGTCACCCCGGTGCTTATAAGGACGTGTGCCTCCAGAGGTACAAAACACCTTGCTGGCATCAGCTCTGATGGATGGTGGACAGGACCTGTGAATGATGGACAGCGTGACTGCTGGACCCACTGCCTAGAACTGAGGCCCAGGGATTGTGTCTGCTTCGTTCCTTGAGTCAGGCAAAGTGTCTCCAAACGTGCTTGCCTGGAGTAGGAGCTTCATACACATTGTCGAGTAAATAAACTCCAACCAGCACCCTCCCATCCATCTGAGTGGGCTTGGGGCCCCTGCTACCCGCCCGAGATCCCCAGTGTGGCTACACCAAGGCCGAGGACCAGCTAGGTGAAATGTCCAAGTGCTTGACAGGTTGCTTTCCATGTGCTTTTCCAAACTCCGATGCCACAGGCCGCTGATGGGCGAGTCAGCCTTCTCTCCATGGGACAGAGTGAAATAATTGCCACAAAGGACCGGCGCGCGTCCAGCAACCCTGCCGGAAGAGCCAGGGAGCAGGTGGGACCTGCCACGGCTTGTCCCCACAGCAGTGCTATGAGGTTTATCCCCCACCACCCCACTTTTCAGAGGAGCATACTGAGACTCGGAAAGATGTGGTGACGTTTGCAAGACTCACAGCTTGCAGTGGGCAGAGTCATGAGTGTGTGCTCACCTAGTTAGCAGCTCTTCGAGGAACTGTTGGGCTCTGGAGAAGGCCAGGGTGGAGACATGGGATAGGTTTTCCCCCGGGAAAGCTGGTACCATGGACGTGGCCACTAGCTCCAAGGTGCCCTCATGGCGGGCCTGCAGCCTGCAGGACTCAGGTAGGTTCCCAGTTACCTCAGCTGCGCACTGGGAGGGACAAGGAAGGTCATCCAGTCAGCAGCATGACCGTGAATCCCACAAGGATTGAGGTCTGGAGCACATTTGGGAGGTCCCAGCCCCACAGGGACGTGTGCGAGAGGAGGGACAGGAGTGCCCAGGGTGAATGAGGTTCTAGGTCTTCAAAGTGCCACTTAAGTTCTGTGCATGTTCAGAAAATTGTCACCTTCTAGGCATCATTTTCTTTTTTTCTTTTCTTAGCTGAGGAACAACAAACCTCCTTGTGGGAATAGTGTATATGAAGGGCACGGGCCCTGTGAGTCCTCTAGAAACCTCCCCGTTATAGAGATGAGAACACAGAGGCTTAGGGATATGAAATGTCCGGTGAAGGGCATGCAGGTCAGAACTGAGACCTGTCCTGCATGACATCCCCTCTCAGGTACTGGAGACTTCATCTGCTCCCGACATGGGTGGAAAGGGTGTGGGCACCTTGTCCCTCCCCAGCGTGGGAACAGTGTACCCAGTTGACATGGCCTATGACAACCATTGACTTCAAAGGAGAAAGTTATATTTCATCCTTTTACACTCAAGGGCATTTTAAGACCGTCATTATGGAGATCCCAGATCCTGCAAGGTGGCAAATGCTTGAAGACTGCAGACTGGAGAAAGGTGATCACCAGGCAGTAATCTGAGCAGAGGACTCGGGAAGGAGGCAATGTATGTGGTGGCAGAAAAGTGACAGGTGACTCAAAGTACCCATGAGGCAACTGCCAATGAAGGAACACTGTGATTGAGTTGGACAACCTGGCATCGGACAGGTGAACATTTCAGTGAGTGAGAAATCCCCGGGCCAGGCCTGCAGCAAGGCAGCAGCCATCATGAGAAACTGCTTTTGGCTATGTCCCTGCTACAGCCCTTTGGATTTGGAATCTGCCTGCAGCCGTTACAAGTTTACATGTGCACGTCCTTCAACGAGCAGTGGGCGTCCATCTCCAGCTGAGGACATCACATGTACTGTGGTCTGAATTGTGTCCCTCTAATCCCATGAATTTGCAACCCCTAGAACTTCATTATGTGTCCGCATTTGAGTTTTAGTCTTCAAGCAAGTAATTAAGGTGAAGTGAATTCAGTGGTGTGGGTCTGAATCTAGTCTGACCAGTGACCTTGGAAGAGGAGGGGAGGATACATGGCAGTGCAGAGGGGAGTCCATGTGACACAGAGTGAGAAGACGGCCATCTACAAGCTGAGGAGAGACCCCTCAGGGGAAACCAGCCAGGCTGACAGCCTCCTGTCTCACTCCTAGCCTCCGGAATAGTGAGAAAATGAATGTCTGCTGCTGACACCACCCAGTGTGGTCCTATGTTACGGCAGCCCGAGCAACCTAACACAGTCCATTCCGACACCCTTCATGAAGTGTTCCAGGCAGCGCTGCTGATATGGCAGCCGAACTGAATCGGGCCCATGTCCAACAGCACTGAAGGGCTGCATCGCCGGGGCAAGGACATCTGCTATTGGCCAAGTTCTGCAAGGACTGTGGACTGAGGGCAAGGGTAGTTTCAACAACAAAATCAGCGAAATGCCCAAGCGCTCATGGAGTCTACTGTGAAGTCAATCCACATCTCTCTCTCTCTCTCTCTCATATTTCTACAAATATGTGAGGAGTGTCTTTCTACCCTCCCATGTAGCTGGAGGGAGGAGTGGGGGTCCGGATTCCTTAGTCATGGGGCTGTGGGACAGTCTAGGGAGAGTCCTGGGAGGGTCCCCGGGGAGTCCGCAGATTTGAGTGTGGGTCTGGGCACTGCCAGGACGTCTTGGGGTTGTGGGTGTAGAGACCCTCGAGGCCAGCTCTCACCTCTGACAGGCACTGGACTGTGTCATCAGCCTGGTGCACCTGCACCCTGACCCGGTAGGTGGTGTAGTCGGGGCCAAGAGACAGCACCTCCATGATGTCCTCCTGGGAGCTCTGCAAAGACAGACTGGGTACTGAGCCAGGAGGCATCAGGAACCTTCCACCCAATGTGTGGTCCTGTGTCAGGGCAGACCTCGTCTGTTAGGACACAGTGAGGATGTTCCTGGCAGCCCCGCTGAGCTAGCAAGCATTGATTTGTGTCAAGGTCTAGCAACAGTGAAAACCTGAATCACTGATGAAAACTATGCCCTTGATGGGATGATATGGAGTTGGGTAAGGCCACAGCTCCTGACCTGGCCGCACTGCAATGGTTTGTCGTCCTCTGTGAGGTGATAGGTTGCAGAGAAAAGTATTCAAGACCTTAATCCCTCCCTTGCCTCCAAACCTCTTTTTCTTTTCTTTATTTTTAAATACACAGCACTATCAAGTGGGATGATGTTTAAGGCTTGGTGAAGGTCTACAAGGACAGCGGAGCTGGGACTGGTCCACAGGTTACTTGGGGCAGGGAGTGAATCAACTGAAAGGAGCATAAGGCAAAGACAGCAACAAATGCTTCCTCTATGATCCCAAGAAACACATGAAGAAAGATTGCTTTTCTCCCCTACCTACCAGGAAGCTGGTCGGGAGGACTGAAGGTGCAGGTTTCTTTGGGAGTGGGTCTGTGAGATCTTTGAGGCCCCTGATTTGAGTCTGACTCCTGGTCCCACCCCAGTCACCTCAGGGTCCTGGGTGTGGGCCAGCTCTCACCTCCGTTTGGCACTGGTCGGTTTTCCTGGCCTGATGCACTTGTCCTTTGTACCCGTTGATGGCATACGTGAACGTGTCAGCCAGCTCCTCTACGATGTCCTTGTTGGAGCTCTGCAAAGACAGAGCCCCCACCGGACACAAGGAGGCCTCAGGGGCCTGCCTGTGCAGTGCCAGTGGGGCAGATACCCGCCACCCATTCTGCTCCCCAGATCAGATCAGGCAGAGAGGGGCATCTGCAAAGACCTCCAGGCAGGGAGTGAAGTTGATGACCCCCTGAATAGCCCCCCGACCCACCCTAACAGGCAGGTAGCAGATCTCCGAACCCAGCACTCACATGACACACCCTCCAGGCTTCTGACACCTACCAACCTGCTCCTGCCCAGGATGTGCGTCCCTCATCCCACGCTGTCCCTCACCATCCCGGACACACACACACACACACACACACACACACACACACACACACACATATACCTGGGATGAGGGGTAAGAGGTGTGGGGCTGCCCGGGTGTGACCCCAGCTGGCGCCTGGCCTGGATGGGCCTGGCCTGGGCTGCCCTCGGTTACCTGTGGGTGCCTCCTGCCAGAGGGCAAGGGGGATCGGTGGTGGCGCTTGCGCCTATTTCTACAGCAACAGAAACATCTCTCAGCCTGGGCTTTCTTCTGCCCAGAGCCTCGGAAGAACGGGAAGCAACACAGAGACATCCTCATCTCCTGACCCTCTCCACTCAAGTGAGCTGGAAAGGCAGTTGTCTCCAGAATGTGGGTACCTGGTTACCACGGTTCCAATTTCTCTCACCAAGGAAGTGAGGTCACCCCTTCAAGGTTCCACGACCTGTGCCCCTTCCTCCAATCAGAGCCACCCAAAGGCCCCTGTGGGCTGTTGGCCTCTCACCCTCCTGGCCCATGTTATCTCCATACCTGTACACCAATAGCCAGTATCCAGCACAGCGCTCTGCCCAGCTCTCTGGGAATGTGCGAGGCACCCAGGCTTGGGAGGGAAAGCTGTGTTCACACCTCCTTGTCCTTACTTGTTCTGTGCCCCGAGGAAGCCTCTGTGCCTCTCAGGGAGTCCCCCAGTCTGCAAAGCTGCCCAATGAGGAGGATGCTGGATGCTATTTCCATAGGAAGTCATCAGGTGTAGATGAGACAAGGCCCCTAACGCCTGTGGGCTGGCCTCCCAAACATCTGATGAGCACACATAGAGGTGGAAGCATGACAAGAATGAGTGGGACACAGAATGGGACACTAGACAAAACAGGCCCGAGGTCCAGCCTGAGATCTCAGGAAAGTCACTGCTCATGTCGGCCTCATTTTCAAGTCTGCACCTTTAAGGGTTTGAAATGACAGGAAATTCAGAGATTGTCACTCACTGGCCCAAAACCTCGCAGTGGTGTCCTTTTACACTTAGCATCAGACCCAGTGCCTTAGGTGGGCCCAGGTGTTAGGGGCCTTCACAGTGGCTTTAAGTGAGTCCAGCCTCCTGGTGGGAACATCCTTGTGTGTCCGCCGAGAGCTCAGTAACTGGCTTCTGAACAACGTAGCGTACAGCCCAGGTGATGGGATGTCAGGTCCTGTCACTTCTCTCGGACTCTCATTCTTGAGGTCCCTTCCTTCCTCGCAGCCTCTACCTCACTTTCTCTCTGTATGTGTGTGTGTCTGTGCCACTGAACTGTTGTTCTGTCTTTGAACTGAGTCCACACCCTTCTCCTTACCACTTTAGTAAATCTTGGTTTTGGTAAGTTCTCCCCTTGGTTCTTAGAGTCTCTTGGTCTGAGAAGAGATACGGCATCTTTTGATACTTTATTGTTATTTCTAGACATAACCTGTCGAGTCCCATGAGTGTGATAGCTTTCAACCTTGACATTCCTGATACAAGGATTCTAGTGTGAAGCCATCAAGGTTAGCACCCAGAGTACTAAGCCCCATTGGCCTCAGGGCCTCTTGATACCATGTGTTCTCTCTGACCTGTCAACCTCTAGTATGGCTGGGTCCCTAACCATTCTCTACCAGCAGCCCTAAGGGTCTTTTGAAAATGTAAATGTGATCATGTCTCTTATGGGAACTAACAATGGTTTCCTAGGGCCTTGAGAATCAAGTCCAAAATCCTTAGTGTGTCCGTCCAGGCCCTCCATGACGTGACCTTATCTTCTTTTCCAGTTTTGTCTCCCCCTCGCCCCTTTTCTCTGGTCACACTTTTGAGATCCTCATTGGCATCACACTCTCCCAGCCCAGCTTAGAGCTGTGTCATGCCCCGTGTCCCAACGTTTCCCTCTGGGGTCGTTGGAAGACTGGTGTTCTTTCAGGCATCTCTCATCTTTCCTCTGTCCTCCTCTCTGCTTCCATACTTGTGTTTGCTATACCATGAAATGCTACAAGCTTGTCCACCCTCAGGAGTTTTAAGGATCTCATTCAGTGTGGAAGCTGAGAATTATAAGCAGCAGAATACTGATGAAACTCACAAGTAGGGATTTGTTTTTCTCACAAAATGACCAATCCACAGGTAGGTGGATCCAATATTGAATTCAGCTGCTCAATGATATCAGGGTAAGCTGCCAGCAACAAAGTGGCTGCAACAGCTCCCAGCATCCAAGAGAGGAAAAAAGTTCTCTCTTTCCTATTGTGCTTTCTATCTGGAAGGAAAATAGTGTCTCAGAAATCAATTCTGAGACCCTTGCATGAACCCTTGGCCAGAACAGGCCAAATTGCAAGGGACATGGGGTCGTTTAGAAGCAAAGTGCTCCTGAAGGAGGTGCCTCAGCCCAGTAGGAGGAGGAGGAGGAGGAGGAGGAGGAGGAGGAGGAGGAGGAGAGGGGAAGGGCAGTTGGGAAGTGTCTGATGGTGAGCTTCCTGTTTCTGCTGTGAACACTAATGGCCCCGTACATTTCTTCTGTGTGGAGGTGTGGAGGAAAGGTATCCCGAGATTCAGGGATGACTGTTTTCAAATCGGTTTCTAGTGTCTTGAAGTACTCTGTCTAATAGGGCCCACATTATCCATACGTAACTTTTAAAAAATATATGTTTTTATTGATCTCAGAGGGAGGAAGGGAAACAGAAGGGAGAGAGAGGGGGGTGGGGGGAGAGAGAAACATCAATGATGAGAGAGCCTCATTGATCACATAGTCCCTAGACTGCAACCCAGGTATGTGCCCTGACTGGGAATGAAACTGGGACTTCCTGGTTCAGGGTTTGACGCGCAACCATTGAGCCACAGCAGCCTGGCCACCACATATCACTTTTTTAAAATGAAACTTTCATTAATTCAAATAAGTAAAAGTTAAAATTCACTTAGACATTTAGGTTTCTCTTGTTGGATGCCCAAAGAGGAGTGTTGGCTTGGTGTATAGACGAGCTGGTTTCCCTTGAAAGCAAGTATGAAATGAAAGAAAGGAAATGTGTCTCCCCTCAGAGCAAGAGTTTTCAGGTGGGAATGATGAGCTTTGGATGATTGGGCCACAGCACTGCGTGGATGGGTCTTGCACAGCATGCCTCCTTTTGAAATACTCACCTACTAATGGCATTCCCTTTTCCTTTTCTGCTTAAAAGTGTTTGACATAATGGTTTTAATTTTAATGATAGATTGTTCCAGTGGTGACAGTGAACTGTGGCCCTTCCGGTAGAACCAGGGCTGCGTACCATGTTTCCGTCCCGCCCTGTGCCAGTGGAACCGTTGCCTCTTCCTAAGATGAGTTTGACTGGTGAGTTACATTCTGGGCTCACTGGGGAAGGAAAATGATTAAGGAAGTGTTTAGTGGAGGGAGTTGTTTTCAATTATGCCTGTTGCAACCAAAGCAATGCTCTTTCTATCCCTAGTGGTTTTAAATATTGTTAACAGGTAGTGTAGTGGTTGTTGCTGCTCAAGTAGCAAATCAAGCTAAACACTGAGTGAAGTGGAATGCAGCCCAGTAAGTAACTTTTGCTTTTAATGAGAGCGTTTCAAGATATAAATTGGCACTTGGGAAAGTTTGGAAAGATATTATTGAGTCTGGCCAGGGTTGCACAGTGGTTGAGTCAGGTGCCTCTGTGAAGCAGGCAGGAGTTCACGGTTGGCTTGATTCCGGGTCAGGGCACATGCCCGGGTTGCAGACTGGATCACCAATAGGGGTCGTGAAGGAGGCAGCCGAGGAATGATTCTCTCTCATCATTTACGTTTCTCTCCCCTTCGCTCTCCCTGAAATCAATCCAAGTATATTTTTAAAATATGTATTTAGCCTAGCCCTGGCTGATGTGGCTCATTTGGATGGGCATCTCCCCTTGCACTGAAAGGTTTCCGGATCAGTTCCCATAGGGCACGTGGCAGGGTTTTGCGGTCAGTTCCATTCGGGGGTGGGCAGGAGGCAGCTGATGCACCTTTCATCGAAGTTTCTCTGCCTCTCCATTCCTCTGTCTACTTACTGCCTGTTTATATATTGGATATATGATCCTTGTGTAAAACCAGAAACTATACGTAAGGAAATGAGAAGAAACTGTCACTTCTAGAAGTCTCACTTCCTCCAGTTCACCAGTGTTCACATTTTGATGCATATATTTCCAGATTTCCTTTCTCCATTTTATCAGTTTATACTTAATTATCAGAACAAATTAAATGTTTCAAACATTATTTTACCACTGTATTATGCAGTGAGCATCCTTCCATGGCAGCATATACGTGTACACATGTATGTGTATGTATATATGTATGTGTGTACACATATATATGACATTAGGTATATGTACATGAATATATAAGGCCTACACGTGTTTAGAATCAACAACTTTATTTCTATTTATTCAAAAGAGTATTTAATTTAATGGATTATAGTCTACATAAATAGCTAGGTATTATTGGAAATTATCATTATTTACTATTATACATATACAGTTGGGGCATATTCCTCTTATTAGTTACTTAAGATAATCGCCTAGGACTCTTATGACAGCACCAGAGAAGGCTTCCAGCACTGCCAGCAGCTGGCTCCAGAATGGCTTGAGGTACTGCCTCAGGCCAGGCCAGGCCAGGGCGGGGCCTCTCCCTGGACCAGGCTCTGGCCCCTGAGCAGGCCCTTCCTCTGGCTCTGGAGAGCTCTGGAGCTCCCGGTGTGGACCTGGAGCAGGAGAAAGAGAGAGATTTACTCACACACCTGGCTTTCCCGTGACTTTGCACGGACAGGAAAGATGCCACCGCCTTTAAGGGAACTCCCGCCCATGAGCCTGCCCTCCCTAGATTATCTGCCCAGGTTATCAGTCCCCCTCACCTTCCCGGGTTGCCTCGGTGGGCTCAAGATGCTCCAGCTCTACCCATAGATTTTGGGCGTGGCCCACCAGGCGTGATGCAGGGGAGTTGATGGGCACCAAGGCCTGCTCTGCCTCCACCAAGGGGAAAGGCAGGGGCTGCCCAAAATCCTGGACATGGTCCAGCCAGGTCGCCACAATCGAAGCAATGGCCCTGGGGAGAGGCAGGTGGGCAGTCAAGTCAGAATTCCCGTCTTTCCTTCCACTCTGCCCTCCCATGGCACTCTTGTTTGGGACTGAGCCTCTGTGCAGTCCCCTCCACGCCACCCCCAACCCCTGTGTGTCTGTTGTGTTTGTAGCAGATGTGGGATCCAGCAGGTTGAACGCAGAGTCTGTGTGAGCCTCTTCTTCCCACTGGCGGCTCTCCTGAAGGTCCTGTACACTGCCCACCCCAGGCCTCCATGCCCCTGGGCATCTGGGCTGAGGACTGAGACAGACTCCCGAGCAGCCTGCTCGCCACAATCCTGTTCTGAGGCCCGCCACGGTGGTCCGTGGAGGTGGATGGAGAGAGGGGCAGGCAGAGCACGATGGGTCCTGGGGGGAAGGAGACTCTGAGGGACAACTCAGCCCAGCCTCCCCTCTGGGTCTACAATACCAGGGGCCCCATCCTCTGTCCTCTTTGACTCTTGCCTTTCTTGGGAATCAGAAGATGGATAAGATCAGGGTTCCGCCGGGCACTCCCCCAACTCACAGTCCCCACTCTGCTGACACAGGGGGCCCTCCCTCTGGACCCAGAGACCACTCACTTTAAGACTTGGTCCTGCGGCGTGTCACCCCGGTGCTTATAAGGACGTGTGCCTCCAGAGGTACAAAACACCTTGCTGGCATCAGCTCTGATGGATGGTGGACAGGACCTGTGAATGATGGACAGCGTGACTGCTGGACCCACTGCCTAGAACTGAGGCCCAGGGATTGTGTCTGCTTCGTTCCTTGAGTCAGGCAAAGTGTCTCCAAACGTGCTTGCCTGGAGTAGGAGCTTCATACACATTGTCGAGTAAATAAACTCCAACCAGCACCCTCCCATCCATCTGAGTGGGCTTGGGGCCCCTGCTACCCGCCCGAGATCCCCAGTGTGGCTACACCAAGGCCGAGGACCAGCTAGGTGAAATGTCCAAGTGCTTGACAGGTTGCTTTCCATGTGCTTTTCCAAACTCCGATGCCACAGGCCGCTGATGGGCGAGTCAGCCTTCTCTCCATGGGACAGAGTGAAATAATTGCCACAAAGGACCGGCGCGCGTCCAGCAACCCTGCCTGAAGAGCCAGGGAGCAGGTGGGACCTGCCACGGCTTGTCCCCACAGCAGTGCTATGAGGTTTATCCCCCACCACCCCACTTTTCAGAGGAGCATACTGAGACTCGGAAAGATGTGGTGACGTTTGCAAGACTCACAGCTTGCAGTGGGCAGAGTCATGAGTGTGTGCTCACCTAGTTAGCAGCTCTTCGAGGAACTGTTGGGCTCTGGAGAAGGCCAGGGTGGAGACATGGGATAGGTTTTCCCCCGGGAAAGCTGGTACCATGGACGTGGCCACTAGCTCCAAGGTGCCCTCATGGCGGGCCTGCAGCCTGCAGGACTCAGGTAGGTTCCCAGTTACCTCAGCTGCGCACTGGGAGGGACAAGGAAGGTCATCCAGTCAGCAGCATGACCGTGAATCCCACAAGGATTGAGGTCTGGAGCACATTTGGGAGGTCCCAGCCCCACAGGGACGTGTGCGAGAGGAGGGACAGGAGTGCCCAGGGTGAATGAGGTTCTAGGTCTTCAAAGTGCCACTTAAGTTCTGTGCATGTTCAGAAAATTGTCACCTTCTAGGCATCATTTTCTTTTTTTCTTTTCTTAGCTGAGGAACAACAAACCTCCTTGTGGGAATAGTGTATATGAAGGGCACGGGCCCTGTGAGTCCTCTAGAAACCTCCCCGTTATAGAGATGAGAACACAGAGGCTTAGGGATATGAAATGTCCGGTGAAGGGCATGCAGGTCAGAACTGAGACCTGTCCTGCATGACATCCCCTCTCAGGTACTGGAGACTTCATCTGCTCCCGACATGGGTGGAAAGGGTGTGGGCACCTTGTCCCTCCCCAGCGTGGGAACAGTGTACCCAGTTGACATGGCCTATGACAACCATTGACTTCAAAGGAGAAAGTTATATTTCATCCTTTTACACTCAAGGGCATTTTAAGACCGTCATTATGGAGATCCCAGATCCTGCAAGGTGGCAAATGCTTGAAGACTGCAGACTGGAGAAAGGTGATCACCAGGCAGTAATCTGAGCAGAGGACTCGGGAAGGAGGCAATGTATGTGGTGGCAGAAAAGTGACAGGTGACTCAAAGTACCCATGAGGCAACTGCCAATGAAGGAACACTGTGATTGAGTTGGACAACCTGGCATCGGACAGGTGAACATTTCAGTGAGTGAGAAATCCCCGGGCCAGGCCTGCAGCAAGGCAGCAGCCATCATGAGAAACTGCTTTTGGCTATGTCCCTGCTACAGCCCTTTGGATTTGGAATCTGCCTGCAGCCGTTACAAGTTTACATGTGCACGTCCTTCAACGAGCAGTGGGCGTCCATCTCCAGCTGAGGACATCACATGTACTGTGGTCTGAATTGTGTCCCTCTAATCCCATGAATTTGCAACCCGTAGAACTTCATTATGTGTCCGCATTTGAGTTTTAGTCTTCAAGCAAGTAATTAAGGTGAAGTGAATTCAGTGGTGTGGGTCTGAATCTAGTCTGACCAGTGACCTTGGAAGAGGAGGGGAGGATACATGGCAGTGCAGAGGGGAGTCCATGTGACACAGAGTGAGAAGACGGCCATCTACAAGCTGAGGAGAGACCCCTCAGGGGAAACCAGCCAGGCTGACAGCCTCCTGTCTCACTCCTAGCCTCCGGAATAGTGAGAAAATGAATGTCTGCTGCTGACACCACCCAGTGTGGTCCTATGTTACGGCAGCCCGAGCAACCTAACACAGTCCATTCCGACACCCTTCATGAAGTGTTCCAGGCAGCGCTGCTGATATGGCAGCCGAACTGAATCGGGCCCATGTCCAACAGCACTGAAGGGCTGCATCGCCGGGGCAAGGACATCTGCTATTGGCCAAATTCTGCAAGGACTGTGGACTGAGGGGCAAGGGTAGTTTCAACAACAAAATCAGCGAAATGCCCAAGCGCTCATGGAGTCTACTGTGAAGTCAATCCACATCTCTCTCTCTCTCTCTCTCATATTTCTACAAATATGTGAGGAGTGTCTTTCTACCCTCCCATGTAGCTGGAGGGAGGAGTGGGGGTCCGGATTCCTTAGTCATGGGGCTGTGGGACAGTCTAGGGAGAGTCCTGGGAGGGTCCCCGGGGAGTCCGCAGATTTGAGTGTGGGTCTGGGCACTGCCAGGACGTCTTGGGGTTGTGGGTGTAGAGACCCTCGAGGCCAGCTCTCACCTCTGACAGGCACTGGACTGTGTCATCAGCCTGGTGCACCTGCACCCTGACCCGGTAGGTGGTGTAGTCGGGGCCAAGAGACAGCACCTCCATGATGTCCTCCTGGGAGCTCTGCAAAGACAGACTGGGTACTGAGCCAGGAGGCATCAGGAACCTTCCACCCAATGTGTGGTCCTGTGTCAGGGCAGACCTCGTCTGTTAGGACACAGTGAGGATGTTCCTGGCAGCCCCGCTGAGCTAGCAAGCATTGATTTGTGTCAAGGTCTAGCAACAGTGAAAACCTGAATCACTGATGAAAACTATGCCCTTGATGGGATGATATGGAGTTGGGTAAGGCCACAGCTCCTGACCTGGCCGCACTGCAATGGTTTGTCGTCCTCTGTGAGGTGATAGGTTGCAGAGAAAAGTATTCAAGACCTTAATCCCTCCCTTGCCTCCAAACCTCTTTTTCTTTTCTTTATTTTTAAATACACAGCACTATCAAGTGGGATGATGTTTAAGGCTTGGTGAAGGTCTACAAGGACAGCGGAGCTGGGACTGGTCCACAGGTTACTTGGGGCAGGGAGTGAATCAACTGAAAGGAGCATAAGGCAAAGACAGCAACAAATGCTTCCTCTATGATCCCAAGAAACACATGAAGAAAGATTGCTTTTCTCCCCTACCTACCAGGAAGCTGGTCGGGAGGACTGAAGGTGCAGGTTTCTTTGGGAGTGGGTCTGTGAGATCTTTGAGGCCCCTGATTTGAGTCTGACTCCTGGTCCCACCCCAGTCACCTCAGGGTCCTGGGTGTGGGCCAGCTCTCACCTCCGTTTGGCACTGGTCGGTTTTCCTGGCCTGATGCACTTGTCCTTTGTACCCGTTGATGGCATACGTGAACGTGTCAGCCAGCTCCTCTACGATGTCCTTGTTGGAGCTCTGCAAAGACAGAGCCCCCACCGGACACAAGGAGGCCTCAGGGGCCTGCCTGTGCAGTGCCAGTGGGGCAGATACCCGCCACCCATTCTGCTCCCCAGATCAGATCAGGCAGAGAGGGGCATCTGCAAAGACCTCCAGGCAGGGAGTGAAGTTGATGACCCCCTGAATAGCCCCCCGACCCACCCTAACAGGCAGGTAGCAGATCTCCGAACCCAGCACTCACATGACACACCCTCCAGGCTTCTGACACCTACCAACCTGCTCCTGCCCAGGATGTGCGTCCCTCATCCCACGCTGTCCCTCACCATCCCGGACACACACACACACACACACACACACACACACACACACACACACACATATACCTGGGATGAGGGGTAAGAGGTGTGGGGCTGCCCGGGTGTGACCCCAGCTGGCGCCTGGCCTGGATGGGCCTGGCCTGGGCTGCCCTCGGTTACCTGTGGGTGCCTCCTGCCAGAGGGCAAGGGGGATCGGTGGTGGCGCTTGCGCCTATTTCTACAGCAACAGAAACATCTCTCAGCCTGGGCTTTCTTCTGCCCAGAGCCTCGGAAGAACGGGAAGCAACACAGAGACATCCTCATCTCCTGACCCTCTCCACTCAAGTGAGCTGGAAAGGCAGTTGTCTCCAGAATGTGGGTACCTGGTTACCACGGTTCCAATTTCTCTCACCAAGGAAGTGAGGTCACCCCTTCAAGGTTCCACGACCTGTGCCCCTTCCTCCAATCAGAGCCACCCAAAGGCCCCTGTGGGCTGTTGGCCTCTCACCCTCCTGGCCCATGTTATCTCCATACCTGTACACCAATAGCCAGTATCCAGCACAGCGCTCTGCCCAGCTCTCTGGGAATGTGCGAGGCACCCAGGCTTGGGAGGGAAAGCTGTGTTCACACCTCCTTGTCCTTACTTGTTCTGTGCCCCGAGGAAGCCTCTGTGCCTCTCAGGGAGTCCCCCAGTCTGCAAAGCTGCCCAATGAGGAGGATGCTGGATGCTATTTCCATAGGAAGTCATCAGGTGTAGATGAGACAAGGCCCCTAACGCCTGTGGGCTGGCCTCCCAAACATCTGATGAGCACACATAGAGGTGGAAGCATGACAAGAATGAGTGGGACACAGAATGGGACACTAGACAAAACAGGCCCGAGGTCCAGCCTGAGATCTCAGGAAAGTCACTGCTCATGTCGGCCTCATTTTCAAGTCTGCACCTTTAAGGGTTTGAAATGACAGGAAATTCAGAGATTGTCACTCACTGGCCCAAAACCTCGCAGTGGTGTCCTTTTACACTTAGCATCAGACCCAGTGCCTTAGGTGGGCCCAGGTGTTAGGGGCCTTCACAGTGGCTTTAAGTGAGTCCAGCCTCCTGGTGGGAACATCCTTGTGTGTCCGCCGAGAGCTCAGTAACTGGCTTCTGAACAACGTAGCGTACAGCCCAGGTGATGGGATGTCAGGTCCTGTCACTTCTCTCGGACTCTCATTCTTGAGGTCCCTTCCTTCCTCGCAGCCTCTACCTCACTTTGTCTCTATATGTGTGTGTGTGTGTGCCACTGAACTGTTGTTCTGTCTTTGAACTGAGTCCACACCCTTCTCCTTACCACTTTAGTAAATCTTGGTTTTGGTAAGTTCTCCCCTTGGTTCTTAGAGTCTCTTGGTCTGAGAAGAGATACGGCATCTTTTGATACTTTATTGTTATTTCTAGACATAACCTGTCGAGTCCCATGAGTGTGATAGCTTTCAACCTTGACATTCCTGATACAAGGATTCTAGTGTGAAGCCATCAAGGTTAGCACCCAGAGTACTAAGCCCCATTGGCCTCAGGGCCTCTTGATACCATGTGTTCTCTCTGACCTGTCAACCTCTAGTATGGCTGGGTCCCTAACCATTCTCTACCAGCAGCCCTAAGGGTCTTTTGAAAATGTAAATGTGATCATGTCTCTTATGGGAACTAACAATGGTTTCCTAGGGCCTTGAGAATCAAGTCCAAAATCCTTAGTGTGTCCGTCCAGGCCCTCCATGACGTGACCTTATCTTCTTTTCCAGTTTTGTCTCCCCCTCGCCCCTTTTCTCTGGTCACACTTTTGAGATCCTCATTGGCATCACACTCTCCCAGCCCAGCTTAGAGCTGTGTCATGCCCCGTGTCCCAACGTTTCCCTCTGGGGTCGTTGGAAGACTGGTGTTCTTTCAGGCATCTCTCATCTTTCCTCTGTCCTCCTCTCTGCTTCCATACTTGTGTTTGCTATACCATGAAATGCTACAAGCTTGTCCACCCTCAGGAGTTTTAAGGATCTCATTCAGTGTGGAAGCTGAGAATTATAAGCAGCAGAATACTGATGAAACTCACAAGTAGGGATTTGTTTTTCTCACAAAATGACCAATCCACAGGTAGGTGGATCCAATATTGAATTCAGCTGCTCAATGATATCAGGGTAAGCTGCCAGCAACAAAGTGGCTGCAACAGCTCCCAGCATCCAAGAGAGGAAAAAAGTTCTCTCTTTCCTATTGTGCTTTCTATCTGGAAGGAAAATAGTGTCTCAGAAATCAATTCTGAGACCCTTGCATGAACCCTTGGCCAGAACAGGCCAAATTGCAAGGGACATGGGGTCGTTTAGAAGCAAAGTGCTCCTGAAGGAGGTGCCTCAGCCCAGTAGGAGGAGGAGGAGGAGGAGGAGGAGGAGGAGGAGGAGGAGGAGGAGGAGGAGAGGGGAAGGGCAGTTGGGAAGTGTCTGATGGTGAGCTTCCTGTTTCTGCTGTGAACACTAATGGCCCCGTACATTTCTTCTGTGTGGAGGTGTGGAGGAAAGGTATCCCGAGATTCAGGGATGACTGTTTTCAAATCGGTTTCTAGTGTCTTGAAGTACTCTGTCTAATAGGGCCCACATTATCCATACGTAACTTTTAAAAAATATATGTTTTTATTGATCTCAGAGGGAGGAAGGGAAACAGAAGGGAGAGAGAGGGGGGTGGGGGGAGAGAGAAACATCAATGATGAGAGAGCCTCATTGATCACATAGTCCCTAGACTGCAACCCAGGTATGTGCCCTGACTGGGAATGAAACTGGGACTTCCTGGTTCAGGGTTTGACGCGCAACCATTGAGCCACAGCAGCCTGGCCACCACATATCACTTTTTTAAAATGAAACTTTCATTAATTCAAATAAGTAAAAGTTAAAATTCACTTAGACATTTAGGTTTCTCTTGTTGGATGCCCAAAGAGGAGTGTTGGCTTGGTGTATAGACGAGCTGGTTTCCCTTGAAAGCAAGTATGAAATGAAAGAAAGGAAATGTGTCTCCCCTCAGAGCAAGAGTTTTCAGGTGGGAATGATGAGCTTTGGATGATTGGGCCACAGCACTGCGTGGATGGGTCTTGCACAGCATGCCTCCTTTTGAAATACTCACCTACTAATGGCATTCCCTTTTCCTTTTCTGCTTAAAAGTGTTTGACATAATGGTTTTAATTTTAATGATAGATTGTTCCAGTGGTGACAGTGAACTGTGGCCCTTCCGGTAGAACCAGGGCTGCGTACCATGTTTCCGTCCCACCCTGTGCCAGTGGAACCGTTGCCTCTTCCTAAGATGAGTTTGACTGGTGAGTTACATTCTGGGCTCACTGGGGAAGGAAAATGATTAAGGAAGTGTTTAGTGGAGGGAGTTGTTTTCAATTATGCCTGTTGCAACCAAAGCAATGCTCTTTCTATCCCTAGTGGTTTTAAATATTGTTAACAGGTAGTGCAGTGGTTGTTGCTGCTCAAGTAGCAAATCAAGCTAAACACTGAGTGAAGTGGAATGCAGCCCAGTAAGTAACTTTTGCTTTTAATGAGAGCGTTTCAAGATATAAATTGGCACTTGGGAAAGTTTGGAAAGATATTATTGAGTCTGGCCAGGGTTGCACAGTGGTTGAGTCAGGTGCCTCTGTGAAGCAGGCAGGAGTTCACGGTTGGCTTGTTTCTGGGTCAGGGCACATGCCCGGGTTGCAGACTGGATCACCAATAGGGGTCGTGAAGGAGGCAGCCGAGGAATGATTCTCTCTCATCATTTATGTTTCTCTCCCCTTCGCTCTCCCTGAAATCAATCCAAGTATATTTTTAAAATATGTATTTAGCCTAGCCCTGGCTGATGTGGCTCATTTGGATGGGCATCTCCCCTTGCACTGAAAGGTTTCCGGATCAGTTCCCATAGGGCACGTGGCAGGGTTTTGCGGTCAGTTCCATTCGGGGGTGGGCAGGAGGCAGCTGATGCACCTTTCATCGAAGTTTCTCTGCCTCTCCATTCCTCTGTCTACTTACTGCCTGTTTATATATTGGATATATGATCCTTGTGTAAAACCAGAAACTATACGTAAGGAAATGAGAAGAAACTGTCACTTCTAGAAGTCTCACTTCCTCCAGTTCACCAGTGTTCACATTTTGATGCATATATTTCCAGATTTCCTTTCTCCATTTTATCAGTTTATACTTAATTATCAGAACAAATTAAATGTTTCAAACATTATTTTACCACTGTATTATGCAGTGAGCATCCTTCCATGGCAGCATATACGTGTACACATGTATGTGTATGTATATATGTATGTGTGTACACATATATATGACATTAGGTATATGTACATGAATATATAAGGCCTACACGTGTTTAGAATCAACAACTTTATTTCTATTTATTCAAAAGAGTATTTAATTTAATGGATTATAGTCTACATAAATAGCTAGGTATTATTGGAAATTATCATTATTTACTATTATACATATACAGTTGGGGCATATTCCTCTTATTAGTTACTTAAGATAATCGCCTAGGACTCTTATGACAGCACCAGAGAAGGCTTCCAGCACTGCCAGCAGCTGGCTCCAGAATGGCTTGAGGTACTGCCTCAGGCCAGGCCAGGCCAGGGCGGGGCCTCTCCCTGGACCAGGCTCTGGCCCCTGAGCAGGCCCTTCCTCTGGCTCTGGAGAGCTCTGGAGCTCCCGGTGTGGACCTGGAGCAGGAGAAAGAGAGAGATTTACTCACACACCTGGCTTTCCCGTGACTTTGCACGGACAGGAAAGATGCCACCGCCTTTAAGGGAACTCCCGCCCATGAGCCTGCCCTCCCTAGATTATCTGCCCAGGTTATCAGTCCCCCTCACCTTCCCGGGTTGCCTCGGTGGGCTCAAGATGCTCCAGCTCTACCCATAGATTTTGGGCGTGGCCCACCAGGCGTGATGCAGGGGAGTTGATGGGCACCAAGGCCTGCTCTGCCTCCACCAAGGGGAAAGGCAGGGGCTGCCCAAAATCCTGGACATGGTCCAGCCAGGTCGCCACAATCGAAGCAATGGCCCTGGGGAGAGGCAGGTGGGCAGTCAAGTCAGAATTCCCGTCTTTCCTTCCACTCTGCCCTCCCATGGCACTCTTGTTTGGGACTGAGCCTCTGTGCAGTCCCCTCCACGCCACCCCCAACCCCTGTGTGTCTGTTGTGTTTGTAGCAGATGTGGGATCCAGCAGGTTGAACGCAGAGTCTGTGTGAGCCTCTTCTTCCCACTGGCGGCTCTCCTGAAGGTCCTGTACACTGCCCACCCCAGGCCTCCATGCCCCTGGGCATCTGGGCTGAGGACTGAGACAGACTCCCGAGCAGCCTGCTCGCCACAATCCTGTTCTGAGGCCCGCCACGGTGGTCCGTGGAGGTGGATGGAGAGAGGGGCAGGCAGAGCACGATGGGTCCTGGGGGGAAGGAGACTCTGAGGGACAACTCAGCCCAGCCTCCCCTCTGGGTCTACAATACCAGGGGCCCCATCCTCTGTCCTCTTTGACTCTTGCCTTTCTTGGGAATCAGAAGATGGATAAGATCAGGGTTCCGCCGGGCACTCCCCCAACTCACAGTCCCCACTCTGCTGACACAGGGGGCCCTCCCTCTGGACCCAGAGACCACTCACTTTAAGACTTGGTCCTGCGGCGTGTCACCCCGGTGCTTATAAGGACGTGTGCCTCCAGAGGTACAAAACACCTTGCTGGCATCAGCTCTGATGGATGGTGGACAGGACCTGTGAATGATGGACAGCGTGACTGCTGGACCCACTGCCTAGAACTGAGGCCCAGGGATTGTGTCTGCTTCGTTCCTTGAGTCAGGCAAAGTGTCTCCAAACGTGCTTGCCTGGAGTAGGAGCTTCATACACATTGTCGAGTAAATAAACTCCAACCAGCACCCTCCCATCCATCTGAGTGGGCTTGGGGCCCCTGCTACCCGCCCGAGATCCCCAGTGTGGCTACACCAAGGCCGAGGACCAGCTAGGTGAAATGTCCAAGTGCTTGACAGGTTGCTTTCCATGTGCTTTTCCAAACTCCGATGCCACAGGCCGCTGATGGGCGAGTCAGCCTTCTCTCCATGGGACAGAGTGAAATAATTGCCACAAAGGACCGGCGCGCGTCCAGCAACCCTGCCTGAAGAGCCAGGGAGCAGGTGGGACCTGCCACGGCTTGTCCCCACAGCAGTGCTATGAGGTTTATCCCCCACCACCCCACTTTTCAGAGGAGCATACTGAGACTCGGAAAGATGTGGTGACGTTTGCAAGACTCACAGCTTGCAGTGGGCAGAGTCATGAGTGTGTGCTCACCTAGTTAGCAGCTCTTCGAGGAACTGTTGGGCTCTGGAGAAGGCCAGGGTGGAGACATGGGATAGGTTTTCCCCCGGGAAAGCTGGTACCATGGACGTGGCCACTAGCTCCAAGGTGCCCTCATGGCGGGCCTGCAGCCTGCAGGACTCAGGTAGGTTCCCAGTTACCTCAGCTGCGCACTGGGAGGGACAAGGAAGGTCATCCAGTCAGCAGCATGACCGTGAATCCCACAAGGATTGAGGTCTGGAGCACATTTGGGAGGTCCCAGCCCCACAGGGACGTGTGCGAGAGGAGGGACAGGAGTGCCCAGGGTGAATGAGGTTATAGGTCTTCAAAGTGCCACTTAAGTTCTGTGCATGTTCAGAAAATTGTCACCTTCTAGGCATCATTTTCTTTTTTTCTTTTCTTAGCTGAGGAACAACAAACCTCCTTGTGGGAATAGTGTATATGAAGGGCACGGGCCCTGTGAGTCCTCTAGAAACCTCCCCATTATAGAGATGAGAACACAGAGGCTTAGGGATATGAAATGTCCGGTGAAGGGCATGCAGGTCAGAACTGAGACCTGTCCTGCATGACATCCCCTCTCAGGTACTGGAGACTTCATCTGCTCCCGACATGGGTGGAAAGGGTGTGGGCACCTTGTCCCTCCCCAGCGTGGGAACAGTGTACCCAGTTGACATGGCCTATGACAACCATTGACTTCAAAGGAGAAAGTTATATTTCATCCTTTTACACTCAAGGGCATTTTAAGACCGTCATTATGGAGATCCCAGATCCTGCAAGGTGGCAAATGCTTGAAGACTGCAGACTGGAGAAAGGTGATCACCAGGCAGTAATCTGAGCAGAGGACTCGGGAAGGAGGCAATGTATGTGGTGGCAGAAAAGTGACAGGTGACTCAAAGTACCCATGAGGCAACTGCCAATGAAGGAACACTGTGATTGAGTTGGACAACCTGGCATCGGACAGGTGAACATTTCAGTGAGTGAGAAATCCCCGGGCCAGGCCTGCAGCAAGGCAGCAGCCATCATGAGAAACTGCTTTTGGCTATGTCCCTGCTACAGCCCTTTGGATTTGGAATCTGCCTGCAGCCGTTACAAGTTTACATGTGCACGTCCTTCAACGAGCAGTGGGCGTCCATCTCCAGCTGAGGACATCACATGTACTGTGGTCTGAATTGTGTCCCTCTAATCCCATGAATTTGCAACCCCTAGAACTTCATTATGTGTCCGCATTTGAGTTTTAGTCTTCAAGCAAGTAATTAAGGTGAAGTGAATTCAGTGGTGTGGGTCTGAATCTAGTCTGACCAGTGACCTTGGAAGAGGAGGGGAGGATACATGGCAGTGCAGAGGGGAGTCCATGTGACACAGAGTGAGAAGACGGCCATCTACAAGCTGAGGAGAGACCCCTCAGGGGAAACCAGCCAGGCTGACAGCCTCCTGTCTCACTCCTAGCCTCCGGAATAGTGAGAAAATGAATGTCTGCTGCTGACACCACCCAGTGTGGTCCTATGTTACGGCAGCCCGAGCAACCTAACACAGTCCATTCCGACACCCTTCATGAAGTGTTCCAGGCAGCGCTGCTGATATGGCAGCCGAACTGAATCAGGCCCATGTCCAACAGCACTGAAGGGCTGCATCGCCGGGGCAAGGACATCTGCTATTGGCCAAGTTCTGCAAGGACTGTGGACTGAGGGGCAAGGGTAGTTTCAACAACAAAATCAGCGAAATGCCCAAGCGCTCATGGAGTCTACTGTGAAGTCAATCCACATCTCTCTCTCTCTCTCTCTCATATTTCTACAAATATGTGAGGAGTGTCTTTCTACCCTCCCATGTAGCTGGAGGGAGGAGTGGGGGTCCGGATTCCTTAGTCATGGGGCTGTGGGACAGTCTAGGGAGAGTCCTGGGAGGGTCCCCGGGGAGTCCGCAGATTTGAGTGTGGGTCTGGGCACTGCCAGGACGTCTTGGGGTTGTGGGTGTAGAGACCCTCGAGGCCAGCTCTCACCTCTGACAGGCACTGGACTGTGTCATCAGCCTGGTGCACCTGCACCCTGACCCGGTAGGTGGTGTAGTCGGGGCCAAGAGACAGCACCTCCATGATGTCCTCCTGGGAGCTCTGCAAAGACAGACTGGGTACTGAGCCAGGAGGCATCAGGAACCTTCCACCCAATGTGTGGTCCTGTGTCAGGGCAGACCTCGTCTGTTAGGACACAGTGAGGATGTTCCTGGCAGCCCCGCTGAGCTAGCAAGCATTGATTTGTGTCAAGGTCTAGCAACAGTGAAAACCTGAATCACTGATGAAAACTATGCCCTTGATGGGATGATATGGAGTTGGGTAAGGCCACAGCTCCTGACCTGGCCGCACTGCAATGGTTTGTCGTCCTCTGTGAGGTGATAGGTTGCAGAGAAAAGTATTCAAGACCTTAATCCCTCCCTTGCCTCCAAACCTCTTTTTCTTTTCTTTATTTTTAAATACACAGCACTATCAAGTGGGATGATGTTTAAGGCTTGGTGAAGGTCTACAAGGACAGCGGAGCTGGGACTGGTCCACAGGTTACTTGGGGCAGGGAGTGAATCAACTGAAAGGAGCATAAGGCAAAGACAGCAACAAATGCTTCCTCTATGATCCCAAAAAACACATGAAGAAAGATTGCTTTTCTCCCCTACCTACCAGGAAGCTGGTCGGGAGGACTGAAGGTGCAGGTTTCTTTGGGAGTGGGTCTGTGAGATCTTTGAGGCCCCTGATTTGAGTCTGACTCCTGGTCCCACCCCAGTCACCTCAGGGTCCTGGGTGTGGGCCAGCTCTCACCTCCGTTTGGCACTGGTCGGTTTTCCTGGCCTGATGCACTTGTCCTTTGTACCCGTTGATGGCATACGTGAACGTGTCAGCCAGCTCCTCTACGATGTCCTTGTTGGAGCTCTGCAAAGACAGAGCCCCCACCGGACACAAGGAGGCCTCAGGGGCCTGCCTGTGCAGTGCCAGTGGGGCAGATACCCGCCACCCATTCTGCTCCCCAGATCAGATCAGGCAGAGAGGGGCATCTGCAAAGACCTCCAGGCAGGGAGTGAAGTTGATGACCCCCTGAATAGCCCCCCGACCCACCCTAACAGGCAGGTAGCAGATCTCCGAACCCAGCACTCACATGACACACCCTCCAGGCTTCTGACACCTACCAACCTGCTCCTGCCCAGGATGTGCGTCCCTCATCCCACGCTGTCCCTCACCATCCCGGACACACACACACACACACACACACACACACACACACACACACATATACCTGGGATGAGGGGTAAGAGGTGTGGGGCTGCCCGGGTGTGACCCCAGCTGGCGCCTGGCCTGGATGGGCCTGGCCTGGGCTGCCCTCGGTTACCTGTGGGTGCCTCCTGCCAGAGGGCAAGGGGGATCGGTGGTGGCGCTTGCGCCTATTTCTACAGCAACAGAAACATCTCTCAGCCTGGGCTTTCTTCTGCCCAGAGCCTCGGAAGAACGGGAAGCAACACAGAGACATCCTCATCTCCTGACCCTCTCCACTCAAGTGAGCTGGAAAGGCAGTTGTCTCCAGAATGTGGGTACCTGGTTACCACGGTTCCAATTTCTCTCACCAAGGAAGTGAGGTCACCCCTTCAAGGTTCCACGACCTGTGCCCCTTCCTCCAATCAGAGCCACCCAAAGGCCCCTGTGGGCTGTTGGCCTCTCACCCTCCTGGCCCATGTTATCTCCATACCTGTACACCAATAGCCAGTATCCAGCACAGCGCTCTGCCCAGCTCTCTGGGAATGTGCGAGGCACCCAGGCTTGGGAGGGAAAGCTGTGTTCACACCTCCTTGTCCTTACTTGTTCTGTGCCCCGAGGAAGCCTCTGTGCCTCTCAGGGAGTCCCCCAGTCTGCAAAGCTGCCCAATGAGGAGGATGCTGGATGCTATTTCCATAGGAAGTCATCAGGTGTAGATGAGACAAGGCCCCTAACGCCTGTGGGCTGGCCTCCCAAACATCTGATGAGCACACATAGAGGTGGAAGCATGACAAGAATGAGTGGGACACAGAATGGGACACTAGACAAAACAGGCCCGAGGTCCAGCCTGAGATCTCAGGAAAGTCACTGCTCATGTCGGCCTCATTTTCAAGTCTGCACCTTTAAGGGTTTGAAATGACAGGAAATTCAGAGATTGTCACTCACTGGCCCAAAACCTCGCAGTGGTGTCCTTTTACACTTAGCATCAGACCCAGTGCCTTAGGTGGGCCCAGGTGTTAGGGGCCTTCACAGTGGCTTTAAGTGAGTCCAGCCTCCTGGTGGGAACATCCTTGTGTGTCCGCCGAGAGCTCAGTAACTGGCTTCTGAACAACGTAGCGTACAGCCCAGGTGATGGGATGTCAGGTCCTGTCACTTCTCTCGGACTCTCATTCTTGAGGTCCCTTCCTTCCTCGCAGCCTCTACCTCACTTTCTCTCTGTATGTGTGTGTGTCTGTGCCACTGAACTGTTGTTCTGTCTTTGAACTGAGTCCACACCCTTCTCCTTACCACTTTAGTAAATCTTGGTTTTGGTAAGTTCTCCCCTTGGTTCTTAGAGTCTCTTGGTCTGAGAAGAGATACGGCATCTTTTGATACTTTATTGTTATTTCTAGACATAACCTGTCGAGTCCCATGAGTGTGATAGCTTTCAACCTTGACATTCCTGATACAAGGATTCTAGTGTGAAGCCATCAAGGTTAGCACCCAGAGTACTAAGCCCCATTGGCCTCAGGGCCTCTTGATACCATGTGTTCTCTCTGACCTGTCAACCTCTAGTATGGCTGGGTCCCTAACCATTCTCTACCAGCAGCCCTAAGGGTCTTTTGAAAATGTAAATGTGATCATGTCTCTTATGGGAACTAACAATGGTTTCCTAGGGCCTTGAGAATCAAGTCCAAAATCCTTAGTGTGTCCGTCCAGGCCCTCCATGACGTGACCTTATCTTCTTTTCCAGTTTTGTCTCCCCCTCGCCCCTTTTCTCTGGTCACACTTTTGAGATCCTCATTGGCATCACACTCTCCCAGCCCAGCTTAGAGCTGTGTCATGCCCCGTGTCCCAACGTTTCCCTCTGGGGTCGTTGGAAGACTGGTGTTCTTTCAGGCATCTCTCATCTTTCCTCTGTCCTCCTCTCTGCTTCCATACTTGTGTTTGCTATACCATGAAATGCTACAAGCTTGTCCACCCTCAGGAGTTTTAAGGATCTCATTCAGTGTGGAAGCTGAGAATTATAAGCAGCAGAATACTGATGAAACTCACAAGTAGGGATTTGTTTTTCTCACAAAATGACCAATCCACAGGTAGGTGGATCCAATATTGAATTCAGCTGCTCAATGATATCAGGGTAAGCTGCCAGCAACAAAGTGGCTGCAACAGCTCCCAGCATCCAAGAGAGGAAAAAAGTTCTCTCTTTCCTATTGTGCTTTCTATCTGGAAGGAAAATAGTGTCTCAGAAATCAATTCTGAGACCCTTGCATGAACCCTTGGCCAGAACAGACCAAATTGCAAGGGACATGGGGTCGTTTAGAAGCAAAGTGCTCCTGAAGGAGGTGCCTCAGCCCAGTAGGAGGAGGAGGAGGAGGAGGAGGAGGAGGAGGAGGAGGAGGAGAGGGGAAGGGCAGTTGGGAAGTGTCTGATGGTGAGCTTCCTGTTTCTGCTGTGAACACTAATGGCCCCGTACATTTCTTCTGTGTGGAGGTGTGGAGGAAAGGTATCCCGAGATTCAGGGATGACTGTTTTCAAATCGGTTTCTAGTGTCTTGAAGTACTCTGTCTAATAGGGCCCACATTATCCATACGTAACTTTTAAAAAATATATGTTTTTATTGATCTCAGAGGGAGGAAGGGAAACAGAAGGGAGAGAGAGGGGGGTGGGGGGAGAGAGAAACATCAATGATGAGAGAGCCTCATTGATCACATAGTCCCTAGACTGCAACCCAGGTATGTGCCCTGACTGGGAATGAAACTGGGACTTCCTGGTTCAGGGTTTGACGCGCAACCATTGAGCCACAGCAGCCTGGCCACCACATATCACTTTTTTAAAATGAAACTTTCATTAATTCAAATAAGTAAAAGTTAAAATTCACTTAGACATTTAGGTTTCTCTTGTTGGATGCCCAAGGAGGAGTGTTGGCTTGGTGTATAGACGAGCTGGTTTCCCTTGAAAGCAAGTATGAAATGAAAGAAAGGAAATGTGTCTCCCCTCAGAGCAAGAGTTTTCAGGTGGGAATGATGAGCTTTGGATGATTGGGCCACAGCACTGCGTGGATGGGTCTTGCACAGCATGCCTCCTTTTGAAATACTCACCTACTAATGGCATTCCCTTTTCCTTTTCTGCTTAAAAGTGTTTGACATAATGGTTTTAATTTTAATGATAGATTGTTCCAGTGGTGACAGTGAACTGTGGCCCTTCCGGTAGAACCAGGGCTGCGTACCATGTTTCCGTCCCGCCCTGTGCCAGTGGAACCGTTGCCTCTTCCTAAGATGAGTTTGACTGGTGAGTTACATTCTGGGCTCACTGGGGAAGGAAAATGATTAAGGAAGTGTTTAGTGGAGGGAGTTGTTTTCAATTATGCCTGTTGCAACCAAAGCAATGCTCTTTCTATCCCTAGTGGTTTTAAATATTGTTAACAGGTAGTGCAGTGGTTGTTGCTGCTCAAGTAGCAAATCAAGCTAAACACTGAGTGAAGTGGAATGCAGCCCAGTAAGTAACTTTTGCTTTTAATGAGAGCGTTTCAAGATATAAATTGGCACTTGGGAAAGTTTGGAAAGATATTATTGAGTCTGGCCAGGGTTGCACAGTGGTTGAGTCAGGTGCCTCTGTGAAGCAGGCAGGAGTTCACGGTTGGCTTGATTCCGGGTCAGGGCACATGCCCGGGTTGCAGACTGGATCACCAATAGGGGTCGTGAAGGAGGCAGCCGAGGAATGATTCTCTCTCATCATTTACGTTTCTCTCCCCTTCGCTCTCCCTGAAATCAATCCAAGTATATTTTTAAAATATGTATTTAGCCTAGCCCTGGCTGATGTGGCTCATTTGGATGGGCATCTCCCCTTGCACTGAAAGGTTTCCGGATCAGTTCCCATAGGGCACGTGGCAGGGTTTTGCGGTCAGTTCCATTCGGGGGTGGGCAGGAGGCAGCTGATGCACCTTTCATCGAAGTTTCTCTGCCTCTCCATTCCTCTGTCTACTTACTGCCTGTTTATATATTGGATATATGATCCTTGTGTAAAACCAGAAACTATACGTAAGGAAATGAGAAGAAACTGTCACTTCTAGAAGTCTCACTTCCTCCAGTTCACCAGTGTTCACATTTTGATGCATATATTTCCAGATTTCCTTTCTCCATTTTATCAGTTTATACTTAATTATCAGAACAAATTAAATGTTTCAAACATTATTTTACCACTGTATTATGCAGTGAGCATCCTTCCATGGCAGCATATACGTGTACACATGTATGTGTATGTATATATGTATGTGTGTACACATATATATGACATTAGGTATATGTACATGAATATATAAGGCCTACACGTGTTTAGAATCAACAACTTTATTTCTATTTATTCAAAAGAGTATTTAATTTAATGGATTATAGTCTACATAAATAGCTAGGTATTATTGGAAATTATCATTATTTACTATTATACATATACAGTTGGGGCATATTCCTCTTATTAGTTACTTAAGATAATCGCCTAGGACTCTTATGACAGCACCAGAGAAGGCTTCCAGCACTGGTAGCAGCTGGCTCCAGAATGGCTTGAGGTACTGCCTCAGGCCAGGCCAGGCCAGGGCGGGGCCTCTCCCTGGACCAGGCTCTGGCCCCTGAGCAGGCCCTTCCTCTGGCTCTGGAGAGCTCTGGAGCTCCCGGTGTGGACCTGGAGCAGGAGAAAGAGAGAGATTTACTCACACACCTGGCTTTCCCGTGACTTTGCACAGACAGGAAAGATGCCACCGCCTTTAAGGGAACTCCCGCCCATGAGCCTGCCCTCCCTAGATTATCTGCCCAGGTTATCAGTCCCCCTCACCTTCCCGGGTTGCCTCGGTGGGCTCAAGATGCTCCAGCTCTACCCATAGATTTTGGGCGTGGCACACCAGGCATGATGCAGGGGAGTTGATGGGCACCAAGGCCTGCTCTGCCTCCACCAAGGGGAAAGGCAGGGGCTGCCCAAAATCCTGGACATGGTCCAGCCAGGTCGCCACAATCGAAGCAATGGCCCTGGGGAGAGGCAGGTGGGCAGTCAAGTCAGAATTCCCGTCTTTCCTTCCACTCTGCCCTCCCATGGCACTCTTGTTTGGGACTGAGCCTCTGTGCAGTCCCCTCCACGCCACCCCCAACCCCTGTGTGTCTGTTGTGTTTGTAGCAGATGTGGGATCCAGCAGGTTGAACGCAGAGTCTGTGTGAGCCTCTTCTTCCCACTGGCGGCTCTCCTGAAGGTCCTGTACACTGCCCACCCCAGGCCTCCATGCCCCTGGGCATCTGGGCTGAGGACTGAGACAGACTCCCGAGCAGCCTGCTCGCCACAATCCTGTTCTGAGGCCCGCCACGGTGGTCCGTGGAGGTGGATGGAGAGAGGGGCAGGCAGAGCACGATGGGTCCTGGGGGGAAGGAGACTCTGAGGGACAACTCAGCCCAGCCTCCCCTCTGGGTCTACAATACCAGGGGCCCCATCCTCTGTCCTCTTTGACTCTTGCCTTTCTTGGGAATCAGAAGATGGATAAGATCAGGGTTCCGCCGGGCACTCCCCCAACTCACAGTCCCCACTCTGCTGACACAGGGGGCCCTCCCTCTGGACCCAGAGACCACTCACTTTAAGACTTGGTCCTGCGGCGTGTCACCCCGGTGCTTATAAGGACGTGTGCCTCCAGAGGTACAAAACACCTTGCTGGCATCAGCTCTGATGGATGGTGGACAGGACCTGTGAATGATGGACAGCGTGACTGCTGGACCCACTGCCTAGAACTGAGGCCCAGGGATTGTGTCTGCTTCATTCCTTGAGTCGGGCAAAGTGTCTCCAAACGTGCTTGCCTGGAGTAGGAGCTTCATACACATTGTCGAGTAAATAAACTCCAACCAGCACCCTCCCATCCATCTGAGTGGGCTTGGGGCCCCTGCTACCCGCCCGAGATCCCCAGTGTGGCTACACCAAGGCCGAGGACCAGCTAGGTGAAATGTCCAAGTGCTTGACAGGTTGCTTTCCATGTGCTTTTCCAAACTCCGATGCCACAGGCCGCTGATGGGCGAGTCAGCCTTCTCTCCATGGGACAGAGTGAAATAATTGCCACAAAGGACCGGCGCGCGTCCAGCAACCCTGCCTGAAGAGCCAGGGAGCAGGTGGGACCTGCCACGGCTTGTCCCCACAGCAGTGCTATGAGGTTTATCCCCCACCACCCCACTTTTCAGAGGAGCATACTGAGACTCGGAAAGATGTGGTGACGTTTGCAAGACTCACAGCTTGCAGTGGGCAGAGTCATGAGTGTGTGCTCACCTAGTTAGCAGCTCTTCGAGGAACTGTTGGGCTCTGGAGAAGGCCAGGGTGGAGACATGGGATAGGTTTTCCCCCGGGAAAGCTGGTACCATGGACGTGGCCACTAGCTCCAAGGTGCCCTCATGGCGGGCCTGCAGCCTGCAGGACTCAGGTAGGTTCCCAGTTACCTCAGCTGCGCACTGGGAGGGACAAGGAAGGTCATCCAGTCAGCAGCATGACCGTGAATCCCACAAGGATTGAGGTCTGGAGCACATTTGGGAGGTCCCAGCCCCACAGGGACGTGTGCGAGAGGAGGGACAGGAGTGCCCAGGGTGAATGAGGTTCTAGGTCTTCAAAGTGCCACTTAAGTTCTGTGCATGTTCAGAAAATTGTCACCTTCTAGGCATCATTTTCTTTTTTTCTTTTCTTAGCTGAGGAACAACAAACCTCCTTGTGGGAATAGTGTATATGAAGGGCACGGGCCCTGTGAGTCCTCTAGAAACCTCCCCATTATAGAGATGAGAACACAGAGGCTTAGGGATATGAAATGTCCGGTGAAGGGCATGCAGGTCAGAACTGGGACCTGTCCTGCATGACATCCCCTCTCAGGTACTGGAGACTTCATCTGCTCCCGACATGGGTGGAAAGAGTGTGTGAACCTTGTCCCTCCCCAGCGTGGGAACAGTGTACCCGGTTGACATGGCCTATGACAACCATTGACTTCAAAGGAGAAAGTTATATTTCATCCTTTTACACTCAAGGGCATTTTAAGACCGTCATTATGGAGATCCCAGATCCTGCAAGGTGGCAAATGCTTGAAGACTGCAGACTGGAGAAAGGTGATCACCAGGCAGTAATCTGAGCAGAGGACTCGGGAAGGAGGCAATGTATGTGGTGGCAGAAAAGTGACAGGTGACTCAAAGTACCCATGAGGCAACTGCCAATGAAGGAACACTGTGATTGAGTTGGACAACCTGGCATCGGACAGGTGAACATTTCAGTGAGTGAGAAATCCCCGGGCCAGGCCTGCAGCAAGGCAGCAGCCATCATGAGAAACTGCTTTTGGCTATGTCCCTGCTACAGCCCTTTGGATTTGGAATCTGCCTGCAGCCGTTACAAGTTTACATGTGCACGTCCTTCAACCAGCAGTGGGCGTCCATCTCCAGCTGAGGACATCACATGTACTGTGGTCTGAATTGTGTCCCTCTAATCCCATGAATTTGCAACCCCTAGAACTTCATTATGTGTCCGCATCTGAGTTTTAGTCTTCAAGCAATTAATTAAGGTGAAGTGAATTCAGTGGTGTGGGTCTGAATCTAGTCTGACCAGTGACCTTGGAAGAGGAGGGGAGGATACATGGCAGTGCAGAGGGGAGTCCATGTGACACAGAGCGAGAAGACGGCCATCTACAAGCTGAGGAGAGACCCCTCAGGAGAAACCAGCCAGGCTGACAGCCTCCTGTCTCACTCCTAGCCTCCGGAACAGTGAGAAAATGAATGTCTGCTGCTGACACCACCCAGTGTGGTCCTATGTTACGGCAGCCCGAGCAACCTAACACAGTCCATTCCGACACCCTTCATGAAGTGTTCCAGGCAGCGCTGCTGATATGGCAGCCGAACTGAATCAGGCCCATGTCCAACAGCACTGAAGGGCTGCATCGCCGGGGCAAGGACATCTGCTATTGGCCAAGTTCTGCAAGGACTGTGGACTGAGGGGCAAGGGTAGTCTCAACAACAAAATCAGCGAAATGCCCAAGCGCTCATGGAGTCTACTGTGAAGTCAAACCACATCTCTCTCTCTCTCTCTCTCATATTTCTACAAAATATGTGAGGAGTGTCTTTCTACCCTCCCATGTAGCTGGAGGGAGGAGTGGGGGTCCGGATTCCTTAGTCATGGGGCTGTGGGACAGTCTAGGGAGAGTCCTGGGAGGGTCCCCGGGGAGTCCGCAGATTTGAGTGTGGGTCTGGGCACTGCCAGGACGTCTTGGGGTTGTGGGTGTAGAGACCCTCGAGGCCAGCTCTCACCTCTGACAGGCACTGGACTGTGTCATCAGCCTGGTGCACCTGCACCCTGACCCGGTAGGTGGTGTAGTCCGGTCCAAGGGCCAGCACCTCCATGATGTCCTCCTGGGAGCTCTGCAAAGACAGACTGGGTACTGAGCCAGGAGGCATCAGGAACCTTCCACCCAATGTGTGGTCCTGTGTCAGGGCAGACCTCGTCTGTTAGGACACAGTGAGGATGTTCCTGGCAGCCCCGCTGAGCTAGCAAGCATTGATTTGTGTCAAGGTCTAGCAACAGTGAAAGCCTGAATCACTGATGAAAACTATGCCCTTGATGGGATGATATGGAGTTGGGTAAGGCCACAGCTCCTGACCTGGCCGCACTGCAATGGTTTGTCATCCTGTGTGAGGTGATAGGTTGCAGAGAAAAGTATTCAAGACTTTAATCCCTCCCTTGCCTCCAAACCTCTTTTCTTTATTTTTAAATACACAGCAGTATCAAGTGGGATGATGTTTAAGGCTTGGGGAAGGTGTACAAGGACAGCAGAGCTGGGACTGGTCCACAGGTTACTAGGGGCAGGGAGTGAATCAACTGAAAGGAGCATAAGGCAAAGACAGCAACAAATGCTTCCTCTATGATCCCAAGAAATACATGAAGAAAGATTGCTTTTCTCCCCTACCTACCAGGAAGCTGGTCGGGAGGACTGAAGGTGCAGGTTTCTTTGGGAGTGGGTCTGTGAGATCTTTGAGGCCCCTGATTTGAGTCTGACTCCTGTCCCACTCCAGTCACCTCAGGGTCCTGGGTGTGGGCCAGCTCTCACCTCCGTTTGGCACTGGTCGGTTTTCCTGGCCTGATGCACTTGTCCTTTGTACCCGTTGATGGCGTAAGTGAACGTGTCAGCCAGCTCCTCTACGATGTCCTTGTTGGAGCTCTGCAAAGACAGAGCCCCCACCGGACACAAGGAGGCCTCAGGGGCCTGCCTGTGCAGTGCCAGTGGGGCAGATACCCGCCACCCATTCTGCTCCCCAGATCAGATCAGGCAGAGAGGGGCATCTGCAAAGACCTCCAGGCAGGGAGTGAAGTTGATAACCCCCTGAATAGCCCCCCGACCCACCCTAACAGGCGGGTAGCAGATCCCCGAACCCAGCACTCACATGACATACCCTCCAGGCTTCTGACACCTACCAACCTGCTCCTGCCCAGGATGTGCGTCCCTCATCCCACGCTGTCCCTCACCATCACGGACACACACACACACACACACACACCTGGGATGAGGGGTAAGAGGTGTGGGGCTGCCCAGGTGTGACCCCAGCTCGCGCCTGGCCTGGATGGGCCTGGCCTGGGCTGCCCTCGGTTACCTGTGGGTGCCTCCTGCCAGAGGGCAAGGGGGATCGGTTGTGGCGCTTGCGCCTATTTCTACAGCAACAGAAACATCTCTCAGCCTGGGCTTTCTTCTGCCCAGAGCCTCGGAAGAACGGGAAGCAACACAGAGACATCCTTGTCTCCTGACCCTCTCCACTCAAGTGAGCTGGAAAGGCAGTTGTCTCCAGAATGTGGGTACCTGGTTACCATGGTTCCAATTTCTCTCACCAAGGAAATGAGGTCACCCCTTCAAGGTTCCACGACCTGTGCCCCTTCCTCCAATCAGAGCCACCCAAAGGCCCCTGTGGGCTGTTGGCCTCTCACCCTCCTGGCCCATGTTATCTCCATACCTGTACACCAATACCCAGTATCCAGCACAGCCCTCTGCCCAGCTCTCTGGGAGTGTGCGAGGCACCCCGGCTTGGGAGGGAAAGCTGTGTTCACACCTCCTTGTCCTTACTTGTTCTGTGCCCCGAGGAAGCCTCTGTGCCTCTCAGGCGTCCCCCAGTCTGCAAAGCTGCCCAATGAGGAGGATGCTGGAAGCTATTTCCATAGGAAGTCATCAGGTGTAGATGAGACAAGATCCCAACACCTGTGGGCCGGTGTCCTGTGAATCTGATGAACAAACCTAGATGTGGAAGCGTGAAAAGAATGAGTGGGACACAGCATGGGACACTAGACAAAACAGGCCTCAGTAATGTTTTCACAACAGTGTGAATATACGTCATAGCAGTGAACTGTAGACATAAGAACGACTCATCGTCATATTTGTGTGACATGTATTTCACCTCAATTACTTTTATTGAACTGATGGTCTGCGGCTGCCCAGAAGCTGAGTCACACTGACACCATCAGGAATGACGTGTCCTGGACATCCTGGGGGCTGGAGCTCAGGGAGCAGATTCTCACCCATTGCAGCCAAGGGCATGGGCACTTCCCTGTGGTGGCCCCAGGGCCCTGGGCTGGGCTGCATGAACCTGGGTCTGCACCTGTGCACAGGGCAGAGGGTGGATGTATATGAAGGGCCTGGTCAGGGACGGCTAGTTTGGGTGCTAGAGTGGTAGCTGGAGGAAACACAAACCCGGCACACACAGCTGCAGGACTCCTGCCCCAAGAATCACAGATGCAGCCCCTGCTCTCAGGACAATGCACCTCCTTCCTGGTGGTTCCATGGATGGTGAAGCTCGGCTCCCAGCTAAGGCCTTTGGGGAAAAGCCCAGAAAGTGCTTCCTGTCCTGGGAACCTGCTCCACTTGCTGACCTTCAGGGACTTATGTCAGGGAATGGTCAGGCTGTTGGACAGAGACACCCAGTCAGACAATTGAAATGACAATTCAGCAGCCCCTTCTCTCCAGTTTCTTATTCCACGGTCACCTTGTGTCCACATTTTCCTCACACACACACTGTCACTCAACCCCAAATGGTAAGACACCCTGGCACCCACCTAGCTTATCCTGATCCCATCCAGCCCCATCCAGGAACACATCTGAAGACAGCAGGAGAGCACATGTCCACCATGATGGCACCGACACATTGACGGGTCCTCTCACAGGGTCTGCAGTGGCCATTCTGCTGGAGTTGCTGTCCCCCTGCTCTGGGGGCTGTGCAGCAGCAAGTGGCTTGGCTGGGGATGCCCCTGAAGCTCCCTGTGGCCTCTTGCAGCCACAGCCACAAGAAACCCACCCCTCAGTCCCACACCTGCAGGAAAGCAAATTCTACCCACAACCAGGGTGAGATTGGAAGCATCTCCTTTCCTCCCAGACTCTCAGGGGAGACCACAGTCTCAGCCAAATCCCTGGTCTCCTGAGCCCCGAATCAAAAGGACTGCTTACACCATGCCCTGCTCCTGACTACAGAAGCGGTCAGACATTTACGAATGTGTAGAGTCACTAGGCCAGTTGGGATATTGCTCCACAGCAGGAAATGATTATGCTACATCCTTTATGAAATTAGGTCCCGTCCACCTTGTGGCATCAGCGGAGGTGGAGGTGGAGGAGAGGTTAGAAACTATCATAATCCCCATTCTAAATTGGGGGAAATTGGGTTTTAGAGACCGAGTTATACAGTCACAGGGGGCTTAGAATTTTATGCAAATCTGGGATCTTCATCATCTTCTTCCTGACTGCCCAACTGTATCTCTTTGTGAATTTCCCATTTATATCCTAGACTTAGATTTCTGTGTGTGTGCCCATTTTAGACTTCAGATTGTCTTCCCAATTTTTGAGGGTTCTTTTGATATCAGAGATGGTAACTTTCTATTATGTACATATTGCAAATATTTGCTGCCAATGTAACTGTTGGTCTTAGGTTTTAAATGTGCTTACAGTGGCTGCCAGGCCTATGTTACTGTCCCACCTCCAAAGGAAGGGCGGAGTCACAGAGGACCCGAGGACTCGGACTCACCTTTCCTTGCCTTTGCAGGGAACTGGGCTGGTTCAGCACCGTGACAATTGCTAATCCCATAACAAATTCCTGAAGAACATTCTCAGCAGAGAGTGGTGCAAACATCTCTCCAACATCTCCTTAGTGCAGATGGTGTGGCTCAGTGGTTGAGCTTTGACCCATGAACCAGGAGGTCATAGTTCAATTCCGGGTCAGAGCACATGCTTAATCCCAAGTGGGGGGAGTGCAGAGGCTGTCAATCAATGGTCCTCTCTCATTGATGTTTCTCTCACTCTCCCTCTCTGTTTCTCTCTCTGAAATCAATTTTTAAAAATCACTTTTCTATATGTCACGTCTCTCCCTAGCATGAAAATCAACAATCAAAGTCCTCTCCCCACAAGTTATTGAAATGCCAACAGAACATACAGTCTGAAAACCTGAGGTATCTAGATCCTAAAGATTGAATTTCTACAAAGTTACCCACTTGGAAGGAATATATCAACAACTTACTTTGCGGGATTAGGAATCCCACTGTCATCAAAGTGTTTCAGAAACAACCACAGCTTAATTCTCCTCTTTCAGGGCTGGCTAGGAAATAAAAACCTAGATGAGACAGTCTGAAGCAGTCCAGTTTATACGCACAGACCAGGTCCTCTTAAAGGAACAATGCCAGTGTTCACTGTAGACTAAAGCACTCCTCACAAGAAATAAACGGAAGCACAGTGGAGTCCCTGTGTACTTGCAGAGCTCATGGTGATGCGAAAACCCCATCCAGTTAAATTGCTCCTGAAAATCCCTGCTCCTGATTGATGAGGTGGCAGCTGGTGCTCAAGTCCCCTGAGTGACACCTGTGATGGGATGAGCTCAAATCCCACCCACAGCACCTGAGCTCAGGAAGCCTGTGTCCCTGACAGAGAAACAGAGAAAGGAGCAAGTTCAACCGTTCAAGGGCCTTTCCGGCTCAGAACTTTGTCCAACTGTCAACTGTCAGAGGCCACTGGGGCCCACTCGGGGGACCTGCTCCCCTCCTGTCCTGCCCATACTACACAGACGGATGAATCTGCCTTAGAGAAATGAAAGGACGGTGTATGACCATCAATGTAAGAACAGTGGGCTCTCTGGGTTGCCATGAGGCCCACAATATGTACCACACCTTTCAAGCTATTAGACTACTATCACAGACCCACACCCATACCCACTGGCTCAATACTTTACATTATGTTAAATTAATCCCAAATTCTGGTGTCCCTTTAAAAAAATCACTACTCACTAGGCCGGTTGCTTAGTGGTTAGAGCATCAGCCCGCAGACCAAGGTGTCATGGGTGTGATTCCGTTCAAGGGCATTACCTTGGTTGCAGGTTCCCCGGCCCTGGTAAGGATGAGTGTGGGAGGTGACCATTTGATATGTCTCTCTCAGGTTTTTGTATCTCCCCCAACCCCCACCACCACCGCAACCCATTCTATGCCCCATCCACTCTCTCTAGAAATCAATGAAAAAAATATTCTCAGGTCAGGATTTAAAAAAAAAAAAATCACTACTCTGCCAGGCCCCCTAATTAGAATCCACCTTCCCAAGGCTGAGTGCCCTGGACTGGGTTAAATCGTACATGGCCTTCAGAGGCCCTTTAGAGCCTGAGGGCTGGCTTTGTTGCCACTGTTTAGTGTCAGAATGTATATAATTGACACCCGATTTGAGTTTTTCTTCTTTGACTGAGTTGTGTGCTGTATTTTTTGTTTTGTTTTGTTTTTTTTGTGTTTGTTTTTTTTTTTGTCACAAATCATTAGCCATTAGTAAGCTTTTCTAATATTGCTCAGTAATGCATCATATTTTTTTCCCTTTTTACATTTCACTCCCTTCACCCATTTTTACCACCCTCCATCCCTGGCAGCCACTAATCTGTTATCTGAATCTATGAGATTGTTTTGTTTTTATTCCACATACTAAAGGCCTGATGCACGAAATTTGTGCATGGGTTGGGTCCTAGGCCTGGCCAGCAATCAGGGCCAATCTGTGGGGTGACCAGCGGGGCAATGGGGGGGCACCACTGGCACCCACCTTCGCCCGCCTGGCACCACCCGCTCACTGGCCCCTCCCTATGCTGCCACTGCCACCAGTCACCTCCTGCAGGTGACAGTCAGAGTGATGGGGGTGGCGCCAACCCCCTCCCCCCCACTGCTGCTGCTGCCGCCACAGGTCACCTCCCTCTGCAGGGCAACGGTCAGGCGATTGAGAGGGGGGGCCCACTGCCTTGGCTGCCTGGGGCTTGCAGGCTGGGGGCAGCTTCTGCATTGAGCATCTGCCACCTGGTGGTCAGTGCATGTATAGAGACCAGTCATTCTGGGGGTCATTCCGCCATTTGGTAAATTTGCAATTAGGCTTTTATTATATAGGAAAAGCGAAATCATACGGTATTTGTCTCTCTCTGTCCAACTTGGTTCACTTAGCACCAGGTCCTCGCAAATGTCAAGATTTCATTTTTTTATGATTGAATAATATTCTATTGTATATATGTACCACATCTTCTTTATCCAATTGTCTATCAATGGACACTTAGGTTGTTTACATATCTGTGCTATTGTAAATAATGTTGCAATAAACATAGGGATACATATCTTTTTAAATTAGTGTTTTCGATTTCTTCAAATACCCAGAAGTGAAATTGCTGATTAATGTGCTAGTTCTAGTTTTAAGTGGTTTAGGAACTTTCATACTGTTTTCCACAGTGGCTGCACCAATTTACAATTCTACCAACAGTGCACAAGAGTTTCCTTTTCTCCACATCCTCACCAGCAATTGTTGCCTCTTGTCTTTTTTTATAATAGCCATTCTAACAGTAGGAGGTGATATTTTGTGGTTCTGATTTGCATTTCCCCCATGATTACTGAAGTTGAGCATTTCCAACACTTTAATTTTAAATGCTACTGAATAAGCAGCACTATATATAAAATAAAAACCACTGCTACTCCACCCTGGCCTGTGTGGCTAATGGTTAGAGGGTTGGCCATGCATCAAAAGGTCGTGGGTTTGCTTCCCAGTCAAGGGCACATACCTGGGTTGCAGGTTTGATCCCACATGGGGAAAGCAACCAAGCAATGTGTCTCTCTCACATCTATGTTCTCTCTCTCTCTCTCTCTCTCTCCTGACAATAAACATGAAACCTATCACAATGAATCATTATAAATGTCTTAGTCCTGTGATAGAGTCCTGGAGAATCCGATAATGAAGACAGAAGGGCAGGGAGGGACCTGTTTAGAGGAGGGTTGGGAAGGCCTCTGTGGACAGACACTTGTTCCCACAGAAGGTGAGGAGGAGTCAGGTGGAGTGTTCCTGAACCTCTTTTGGCTTCCTTCGGGCTTCCCCAGGCAGCATCTTGGAGAGAACTACAACCACATAGGACTTTGGGGGAAGGAGTTTCACTAGAATTTTTAAACTGATTTCTGTGGGCACTCTCTTTGCTCCCTTTCCCCACCTCACAAAGCCCAGTGAATGGGACAGATGTTGTTGTAGGTAAAGAAACAAAGATTTAGAGGACAAGAGCTTTGAGAAAACCTGGAAGTAGCAGGGAAGGAGCTGGGCTAGATCTCCCAAGAATGCCAGGATGTTATCCTGCATCTGGAAGGGTTCAGGAATCTGGAGAAGGGGCTGTGGTAAATTAATAAAGAGACTAGACATGAAATATAAATTTGGAAGGCATTCTGGAGGGAGCCAGAGGAGACTTAGCTATAGTAACCAAGTTCTCTCTAAATCTCCATACCCAGGGTTTCTTATTCACACATTTTGGCCTATAGCAAAACAGATATACATATCAAAGGTAAAGTTTGGTAAACCATAAGATTATCAGGTTGGAAGAACTGCCTTTGGCTGTTCAGCTGTTTGGCCAGCAGCAGCAAAACATGTAGATTTTCAGGTTTGGGGAAATGCCCTCAGCTGTCAGGCATCAGGCAATAATATGTATCTTCAGCCCTCCTAAGCCTCAAGGTTCACCAATCTTTTGATGAAATTCTTGCATTTATGACCTGCTGGCATTAGCCCCCCAGCACAGGAACAGCCCCAAACCTCTGAGAACTGCCCATGTCTCACCCACCTGTGTTCTTTCTGGAGCCACCCAGCATGACCTACAAAGTGATCTAGAGATGGCTGCTGCTTGTGCTGGGCTTTCCAGGTAACTTGGAGCGACAGGGAGAGCCGCAATCAAATCAGATGATGGCGGGCAGGGCTCCCTGCACACCCTGTCCAACTGACTTCCCCTGGCCTTGGCTTGGGGACACCCCTCCCTGTGCTTCTGGCCTTGTCTCTGGACTTGATGTTGTGGGGTGTGTTTTTTTGTAATCTGCAGAGAGGGTGGGGGACTCTTTGCTGTGCTGGTTGGTTCACCGTGGCCCCTCACTAGGCCATTGCTGTCTGGTGGAAATGAGTCAGAGGAGTGGGAGGCCTTGCAATGGGAAGGAATGGGAAAGAATGGGAAGACACAGGAGGATTCTAAACAAGGGACAACTCAGTCACATTGATCTTCAAATCTCATTCTGGCTATTATGTGGGAAGCGGCCATTATTCTTGTGTGTTCATTTTTGATGAGGACGGACCCGTTTACACAAAGGCTCTGGCTCAGCTTGTCCAGCTGGCGGCATGTTCCCTATTTACAGGCTTAGAAAGAGTCAACCTGTTCAACTCTGGCTGATAACTCACTGCCTCTGCTCCTAGGATTATCTGGAAATTATTTAAAAAAATATGATTGAAAAACCTCATTATTGTTAATATAAAAAATAATTGTGTCCTATTCAGCACTTTTAAAAAGTGGATCAGAATAATTTTCTAGATTTCTGGTCAAGATGGCAGCATAGATAAACATAGTACTTGCCTCCTTCCAGAACCACATCAAAATTACAACTAAACTACAGAACAACCATCATTCAAAACCACCTGAAATTGAGCTTTATGGAAGTCCTACAACTAAGGAATTAAAGCAGCCACATTGAGACTGGTAGGACAGGCAGAACAGGTTGGTCCAACAGCCACATGTGGTGGATAAAAATCAGGAGGGATATCTCAGCTGTAGAGGGCCCCCTTGAGGAGCGATGGAGAATCCAAGCCCCACATCAGTCCCCTGGCTCAAGGTTTCAGTGCCAGGAAGAGAAGTCCCTACAACTTCTGCCTATAAAAACCAGTGGAGATTGAAGCTGAGTGAGACAGAGGCTGCTGGAGTCCCAGGCAGTTCCTTTTAAAGGGCCCGCACATGGACTTACTCAGACTCACCCACTCTAAGCTCCAGTGCTGGGACAGCAGTTTAAAAGAATCCAGGGACACAAAGGGTAGGAAGTGAATTGTATGGTTTTGGGGTTAGAGGTGGAGGGGCAGCTTTTTTCCAAGACAGAAGTGCTGGTAGAGACCATGGTTCCTTTTCTGAGCTGGCAGGCGGTGACATATCTGAGACTCCATCAATCTGGCTCACACTGGTTGTCCCACTCTGGTGATTGTGAGGGCCCATCCCACCCAACTTGCAGGCCCACCTAAGCCGCTTCAGGTGGCTTTTCCATATGAATGGCCTGTCTTGGCTCATGCTTCAGGTTTTCCTAAAATTTCTGAAACAAGCAGCAGCTGGCCTCAGTGTGCCCTGCACCTTTCACTAAGTGGGCCCAGATCTGGCACTAGCAGTAGTCAGCCTTGGTTCACAGCTTGGCTTTGCTGGACACTTCCAAGCCCAGCACAAGTAGTAGCCATCTCTAGATCACTTTGTAGGTCATGCTGGGTGGCTCCAGAAAGAACACAGGTGATGGCTGACTTAGTCTGCACCTCCTGGGGGGCCCCAGATCCAGTACACACACTGGACAGCTTCAGACCACATTAAATGAAGTACTACCACCCAATCACCTCCACAAGTGACACACTCAAGGGGCGGACTCAGTGGGCACTAGGGCCCTGCTGAAGTTAGTCCTGATCTGTGGGGTGAGCCCTGCACAGATGATCCTCCGTGGTGGCCAGTGGTTGCAGCCAGTCCCTCCCATTGACCTGCCAATAGCAATCAAGGCACAGCTACAACAGGAGGGTGTACACAGCGTGCAAGGGAGGGTGTACCTCGAGTGCCCAGCTTAGGTGATCTGGGAGGCTGTGGCACTGGACCCTACAGAACACCTACTACATTAGGCCATTCTACCAAGCCTGGGAGATGTAGCAGCTTTACCTAATATGTAGAAACAAACACAGGGAAGCTGTCAAAATGAGGAGAGAAAGAAACATGTCCCAAATGAAAGAACAGAACAAAACTCCAGAAAAAAAAAACCTAAACAAAATGAAGACAAGCAATCTACTGGAGGCAGAGTTCAAAACAGTGGTTATAAGGATGTTCAATGAACTTAGTGAGAACTTCAATAGTGTGAACTTAAAAAAGGACATGGAAACCATTTAAAGAAAACAGTCAGAAATGAAGAAGAATACACTAACTGAAATGAAGAATAATTTAGCTTGGCTGGCATGGCTTAGTGGTTGAGCATTGACCTATGTGTGAACCAGGAGGTCATGAGTTCAATTCCCAGTCAGGGCACATGCCTGGTTTGAGTGCTTGGTCTCCAGTGTCGGGCTTACAGGAGGCAGCCTATCAATGATTTTCTCTAATCATTGATGTTACTGTCTCTCTATTCCTCTCCCTTCTTCTCTGAAATCAATAAAAGTATATTTTTAAAAAATGTACAGAGAGTCAATAGTAGAGTAGATGAAACCAAGAATCAAACCAGCAATTTAGAATATAAGAAAGCAAAAAACACCCAATCAGAACAGCAAAAAGAAAAAATAATCTAAAAAATGAGGATAGTGTAAGGAGCCTCTGGGACAATATCTAGTGTACCAACATTTGCATCCTAAGGTGCCAGAAGGAGAGAGAGAGCAAGAAATAGCAAACCTATTTGAAAAAACAATGATGAAAAACATCCCTTACCCGGTGAAGGAAGTAGACATGCAACTCCAGAAAATGCAGAGAGTCCCAAACAGGATTAAAACACAAAGATCAAATACAAAGACAGAATCTTAAAAGCAGCAAGAGAAAAGAAGTTAGTTACCTACAAGGGAGCATCCATAAGACTTTCAGAGGATTTCTTAACATAAACTTTGCAGACCAGAAGGGATTTGCAAGAAATATTCAAAGTAATGAAAACCAAGGACCCAAAATCAAGATTACTCTGCCCAGCAAAGATATCATTTAGAATCAAAGGACAGATAAAGAGCTTCCCAGACAACAAGTTAAAGGAGTTCATCACCATCAACTCAATACTATTTAAAATGTTAACCATCTTCTTTAAGAAGAAGGAAAAAAAGGATAAAAATATGAATAATAAAATGACAATAAATATGTATCCATCAACAATTGAATCTAAAACAACAAAATAAACAAATAGAAACAGACTCATAGACACAGAACATTTTAATGGTTGTCAGATGGAAAGGGGATTTGGGAGGATGGATATAAAAAGGTGAAGGGATTAAGAAGTACAAATTGGTTGTTACAAAATAGTCATGGGGACAGAAAGTATAGCATAGGGAATATAGTAATAATATTCTATTAACTATGTATGGTGTCAGATGGGTATTGGATTTATCAGGATGATCACTTAGTAAGTTATATCAAGGCTAATCACTGGGGTGTACATCTGAAGCTAATATAATATTGTATGTAAACTGCAATTGAAAATAAAAAATGTTTAGAGAATAAAAAAGAGTAACTTCCTAAAAATTATTTATTTGTGACATATGACCTGCTTACTTCCAAAAAGCATTTAGAGCCATTGTTACAAAGCAAAGGGACAAATTAAAGTTCTCCCTGGGAAAATGTTGATGGTGTACTGTAATGTAAGTTACAGCATCAGTTTGGGAGGAATACACTAACACAAGAGTTTTAAAAGCCCAATTTGTTCTAAAGGTTGAGTTTAGCTGCACACACATCTCGTCATGGGCCAGGTCCTGGAAATGCCCTCACTGTTACCCACTTTTATATTTCTCCTCTGTCCTCTCCCAGCCCCGCTTTGCCTGGTTTTACTGCTCACTACCACCCCCGAGAGAGACTCAGACGGGATCAGCCCTGGGCCAGCAGTTTCACTTCAGCCTGTCTGTGGCTTTGAGGTATAGTATCTGTGTGTATGGGGGTGGGAGCATTCCTGGGTTAAAATGATAGGTAAATGTTAATTATTTATCCATTCTTCTACAGTGTAGAGTCTACACACACAGTCCACCCTGTCTATCTCATTCTCTCTCCTGTCTCATAAGCATTCCACTGGGACCCACAAAGCACAATATGAAAATCTTAAAAGGAGACCAAGATTCTAATTTCCATTTTTGGACAGAACTCTTACTTCTGCCCTAATTCCCTCTGTGAGAATCCCACTCTTTTAAAAAATAATAATAATAAAAAATATATATATTTTTGTAGGGCCCGATTTCAGAGAGGGAAGGAGAGGGAGAGATAGAAACATCAATGATGAGAGAGAATCATTTATCAGCTGCCTCCTGCACAACCCCCATTGGGGATTGAGCCTGCAACCCTAGCATGTGCCCTTGACCAGAATTGAACCCAGGACACTTCAGTCCGCAGGCCGATGCTCTTTCCACCGAGCCAAACAGGCTAGGCTGAGAATCCCACACTTTAAGCATTTTACAAGGTAAGCCTCAATTTTCTCAGACATCTCCCAGGTAAATTCAAGAAAAGGAGCAAAAGTTAGAACAAGAAAAATTGGAGAAATTTTTCAGTATTTTCCCTGCTGGGTGGATTTTAACAGACCTTTCTTGATTATCTGACTAAAGCTGAATGTCAGCTACAAACATATTTTATTACAGATTTTTTTTTAATTTAGAAAAAGAAAAACACTCTACTTTTTATTATCTTATACCAAAACTATTTCCCCTATTACTTTCCTCATACTTTTCACCACTTTCACTACCTCCAAGACTATTTGTGGCCAGCCCTCACTAGCAGAAAAATATAACAGATTGGTGGATTATGAAAAATGGGTCTGGCGGAAATGCCAAGGAATTTGAGGATTTGGGGGGGAGGGGGGGAGGGGGGGTGGAGAACAGGCTTGTTTTCGTTCTTTGATGTTTGTTTCAAATTGCTATGTTGTCCCAAATTATAAAGTGCTTCGATGTAATTTAATGTACAAAAGGAGGCACTACTTAAGAATGTTTCATTTGACCAACTGAGTTTATTACACACACACCAAAAAAAAAAAAAAACACACACAAAAAAAAACACCTCAAAACGAAAGGCTTTAAGTAAATTGCTTAACTGTAACTTGGTATTCTTAAAAAACAGCAACACACCTTTGACTCTAATAGGTGAAAACTACTCAGCCATATTCGTGGTCAAAAAAACTACACGTTGGATAGAAATAGTTTAGCCAAGGAAAAATGCCTGGGTGTGTTTATTTAGCACGTCTCTCCCCACCACCCCCCTTTCCTTTTTGTAGGGCCTGGTAAAGTTTCTCCCTGCTTCCAGGAGAAGTGGATCAGCAACCAGACTTCTAACCTGCTTATCCCTCAACATGAACCAGCTATGGGTGCAAAACTGGCCCACACAGACTGGCCTGTCCTCATCCGTCTACACTGGAATACCTGTGGGCACACTTGGCAGAACTGGGATAAACATACATGCTGTCCAAACCCTGTAGATCCTATCCCACCATAACAGCTAGTGTCTTTGCCCCTATAGTGGGGTGGAGCTGTGCTCCCTCAAATAGAAGAGGCTGTTGATGCTGGGGGCAGACTGTCAATACAGAGATTAAGAATGCAGACACCCCCATATTCCTGTCCCTTTGGGATCTGCTCCAAATGTAGGAATGTGCAGGCCTGGGCAGCGTGGTGACAGTGCCCTGGATCTGTCTGCGGCCACGCTGCTCCAGAAGTACAAGCCCAGAAGCTCCCTGCAGAGCTTCTCTACAGTGAAAGGGAGTCCTGGCTGTGTTCAAAGGTGCCACATGGCAGAGGTGTCTTCAATGTCCTCACAAAACACTACCTTGCTTTGCTACAGACACATAGCTGGTTTACAACACCAATGTGTAGTACGCTATTTCTGCCAAGATATCCTATCTAATAAAGAGGGAATATGCTAATTGACCCCCATGCCATCACAAAGATGGCAGCTCCCACAGCCAATAAAGAGGGAATATGCTAATTGACCTCAAAGATGGCAGCACCCACAGCCACAAGATGGTGGCACCTAGTCCTCTCAGCCCCACTGGGGCGGCAGGTGCATGGCAAGGCTGGGCCCGCCTGGAGGCTCCCTCTGGAGTCCCCTAGTCCCCTCAGCCCCCAGCCGCCCAGGGCTGGCCCAAGGTGCAGGCAAGCCTTGGATGGTGGCTGCCCAGCCACCCAGGGCTGGCCAGAGGCTCAGATAACCAGGGCCAGCCAAGGGTTGCACTGCCGGCAGTGGCAGCAGCAGAGGTGTGATGGGACGTCACCTGCCCCTGATCACCAGGTCGCCTCCTGCCCCTGAGGGCTCCTGGACTGTGAGAGGGTGCAGGCCGGGCTGAATTTTCATGCACTGGGCCTCTAGTACATATATATTTTCCAACTGATGGAAAGATGGAGACCTAGGCAAAGATGTGAGAATAAATCAGGTTCTATGGATTCCTGAGACAAATGCTCAGTAGAGTGTGGGGACCATCGACTGAATCCCTGATCAAAGCTTCCTCTTCTGCGCCCTCTTGTGGTGTACAGAGAACATGCAGCCCCATGTAAGAACCAAAGGCTGACTTTTTCATCAAAGCTGCCTCTTCTGTGCCCTCTTGGGGTGCACGAAGGACATGCAGCCCCGTGTGAGGACTAAAGGCTGAATTCCTGAAGGGAGCTGTCTCTTCTACACCTTCCTGTGGTGAACAAAGGATATACAGCCTCAAGAGGGGACCTGAGGGTGAATACCTCATAGGAGCTGACTCTTCTACGCCCTCTTGTGGTGCACAAAGGTCATGCAGCCTGGCAATGGGACCAGAGGTTGAATGCCTAATTGAAGCTGTCTCTTCTGCGCCCTCTTGTGGTGAACAAAGGATATGCAGCCCCATGTGGGGACTAAAGTCTGAATTCCTGATGGGAGCTGCCTCTTCTGTGCCCTCTTGTGGAGAACAAAGAAAGAAAAAAAAAAAAAAACAACCCCATGTGGGGATCAAAGGCTGAATCCCTGATGGGAGTTGTCTGTCTGTGCCCTGTTGTGTTGAACCAAGGACAAGCAGCCAGCCCATGCGGTGACTAAGGCTGGATGCCTGATGAAAGCTGTGCCTTCTGTTGCCCTCTTGTGGTGCACGAAGAACATGCAGTTCCTCAGAGTGACCAAAAGCTGAATTCGTTATGGGAGCTGTCTCTTTTGCGCACTCTATATGGTACGTGAAGAACATGCAGCGCAGCCCATCCGTGTGCCCTGTTCGTCAGCTGCTTCTCCACTTCGTTGCCCTTTTGGCCTCATCAATAACTTTACCCGAGAACATTTGCTGGGCATGCTGTTCAGACAGAATCCAAGCCAGACTGGGAGCTTTGTTACAATGACTTTGTTAACTTTCACCGGGATTTGGACCTGGCATTACATTACAGCATCTACAGAAGCTGCTGAGCATTTGGTCTGAAACAGTGATGTTTAACCTTTGCATCTTGTAGCACACATAAACTAATTACTAAAATTCTGTGGCACATCAACAATTATGGTATATATTTTGCCCATCTGACAAAAAGATAGCTATAGTTTTGATTAATTCGCCCCTAATGGCTATTGTTGTTTAGGCTGTTGTCATTTTTTTTTTTTTTACAACTGCAGGGGAAGAGGTCTATGCCTCTGACTAAATAGTCAGGTTTTGGTGTTGTGAATATTCTTGTGGCACAACTGTTGAAAATCACTGGTCTAGAAGGCAATCTTCCATTCCCAAGTGCACACACATCATTTCTCTTTTCACAAAGAGGATCTTGGGGAGATGCTCTAACCTGGTGATGAGAGAGAGAGATTGGGGGACAGGACACCCTGACAGAGTGGAGATGGGAAGGTGAGAACACAATTCTGAAGAATGAAAATGTAGAGTCGGAGGATGTGGGGTTGGGACCCTGCCACATCCCTCTCACAGGTCTCCCTGGATTTTTGGAACAGATTCCATCTCATGCATGTGGGGGGACCCATTGCAATATGGATTTCGATTGTGCTGGCATCGGAACCTGGAGAGGAAGAGAGAAGTTGTGATGGTGTGGATGTCCTGGAAAGTGTTTCACACACTTCAGCAATGTCGTACTTATGATGCGATCACAGTGCATGTTGTGGTTGCCTGGCCACCTGTGCTCAACTCCAGGAGGTGCCCAACGAGAGGGAGACCACCCTCTGTCAAAATAAGACACCTCCGAGCCGTCTTTTCATGGATGACACCACGTGGTTTGGGGGGAGAGCAGTGGGTTACCAGTAGAATAAAAGCAAACGTTCTTCCTGCTGAGAGTCATCCTGGGGACTGGGCAATCATCCCAAGAGCCCGCCTCCCGCCAGAACGGGGGTGGGGTTGTGGGGGGGCGGGGAGTCCTTGGGAACAGGTGTCAGAATTATTCCTCATTCCACAGACACCCTGCTGGGTGCCGGGTTCTGGGCTGCGCGTGGGGATACAGAGATGGGAGCCACAAAGGACAGTGGCCTTATATTTCAGGGTAAAATGTGTGGCTCGTTCCGCAGGAGGCACCACGCTAACGGCCATTGCACCAGGAGGTCCCTCATCCTTGAGGAAGGAGCTGAGTAGACGGACGCCTGTAAACACACGGTCTCTGTCCTCCAGCCTCAGCCACAGCTACCGTTTCCCTTCCAGACGCCGATGACAACCAGACCAGACCCATCTCCAGGAAACAGTCAATTCAACGCCATATTTTGGAGCCTGAGCATATACATCAAGCTGGTCACCCAAAAGCAAACCATCCTTCAACGCGTCTGCATAGTAGGAATGGAAAGGAAAAGGGACCTCGGCGTCACGCCCATTTCCTTGCTCCTAATGGCATTGTTTCTGCACAGAGTGGTTTGGGTTACAGTGTTTGGCTTTGCAGGCGCCTGTGTGTGTGTGTCGGCACTTCGTGCAGACGGCATGTCGGGAAGAGCAAGTGCATGGGTCCCAGCTTGGGAAGCCTGTTTATTCTGAGACACTGGTCCTGACCTCGGACCAGTCCCGGAGGCGTTGGTCACCATCTGGAGACATTTTGGTTGTCACGATTGAGGAGGTGCCCCTGGCACCCGTGGGTGTAGGCCAGGGGTGCTGCTCAGCCTCCAGTGCACAGGACGCCCCTCCACAGAGAACCGCCCGGCTCTGAGTGCCCATGTTCTGAAGGCAGAGCTGGGCTGGGCATGGGGTGGATTGGAAAACTCGGGCCTGTCCATCCAACCCCAGGGCCGGCTGAGGAAAGAAAAGCAGCCTCGCCACCTGGACACACTTACTTGCCTTCCTCAACATCCTAACTCTCTCAGCTGCCCAGTCTTGGTTTTCACACAGCCTGTGGGCGCCCATAAACCACCGCTGCCGAAGACCTCCTCCCTGGAGAGTCAATGTGCCTGTCCGTCCCAAATCACCCGTCAGTTACAACTTCGTGGATGTCAGAGTGCTGACTTCACACCATTTGTTGCTGAGACTAAACCTTACAAGAACCCCTAACAAACAGACGAGAGCAGTCCATCAGCCGAAATCTATTTTGTAAGTTACAATCTGGATTGTGGAAAACACACACAAATGTGATCACAACTATTAAGCTGCTTTAGTCAACATGAAACTCTACAATCAAAAATCGGACGTCTCCGAGATGTTGCCACCAACCTAACCATCCAGCATTTTGTGTTGCAATTTGATTGCAGCGTGTGGAGGAAATGTGGTGGTAGGTGGCCGAGGAGCTGAAAGGTAATGGTTTTTAGGGCGCTCCTCTGGCCATCCCGGGATGGTCTTCGCTGAGAGGAAGCGGGCAGGCCAGCGCTACTCTGGTCGGAGGAGTAACTGGGTGGCTGGGCCTGGGGGAGAGCGGCCTTAGTATTTGGTTACCGACACATTTGAGCATGCGCACTTCTCACAGGTGTTCATCGGAGCTTGGAATGGGATTGGAACATTCCCTAGATGCCCGAGGCCAAGTGAGGCTTCCGCAGGGTACACTGTGAACATCGCAGCGCGGCCTCTAATGAAAATGACCAATTTGAGGCACCCTTGTGGCTGACTGGCTTTCCTAAATGTCCCCAAGTGAGGGGCTGAACTCGCCGTGATCTGCAGAGGACGTGTCCTACTGTCCACCACTTCCAGCAATGCTCCCGGGGGGCCAAGTGACCATTGACCTGCTACTCAAAATGCCGTCCAACCCAAGGGAGTGGGGGAGACGCTTAGAATTAATGCAAGGCTGCGGTGCTGAATAGCTAAGAGAAGGTGGATAATGAAGAGCAAGATTCGGCTCAGCGTGGGGCACTGTGACAATCCATGCACACCCAAGGGTGTGACAGATGTCCTGGGCACCACCTCCACCCCATGTCACCGTGTTTGCTAGAGGGCTTTGGGGGATCCCTGGACCCTACAGTTCGCTTGCCTCGGCAGCCGGGGCCTCACCTCCAGACCGCATGCTCAGGGACTCATCAGAGGTATGCCCGCCCACATGCGCCACCTTCCCGGAGGCGGGGCTGTTATGGGGCCCACAGGAGCCCTCGTGGGTGGGGCAGGCCTGCTCCATGGCCGAGCTGGTCATGGGTTCCCACTGGATCTTCTTCCTGGGAGAGTGGAAGTCCAGGCAGCTTCCGGTCCAGCTGTAGGCCAAGGACAAGAGAAATCTTGGGCTGGGTTCAGTATGCCCTGAAAGGGGGACCAAGAAACCTGCCAGTGATGCAGGGAAGCAGGCATCTGAGCCCTGGGTGCTCCCAGAGGGCCAGGCCACTCAGCACATCTCCTGGTGGCCTCGCCTGGAATAGCAGGCGGATCTGATGTAACAGGCTCCTGAGGCAACCATGAGGCCAGGAATCGGTCTCACTTCTGTGGGGTAGGGACACATGAGCTGAACCAAGGCCCCAGGCAGCACTGCCAGGCACTGCCCAGGAGGGAGGCAGTGAACCCTGGTCTTAACTTCAAGTCCTTGCAAATCAGATTCCCTCCTATTCTGAAGCGACGTCAATATCAATTCTGTGTAGGGCACCATCTGTCTCTCCACTGACAGCTTGTGTTTGTATCTATATATATACTAGTAAAAGGCTAATATGCAAAGTGTCCCCTCAAGAGTTCAACCAGGAGACTGGGAGTTCAATTGCTCTCTATAATGTGCACTGACCACCAGGGGGTGGTGCGGAACACGGTGGGTGACCAGCAGCGGCGGTGGGGTGCTGAGGGAGCCAGGGAAGGAGGAGGCGGGGAGGCAGGGACGCAGGAAGGCAGGGAACCTGATCGGCCCTCATTGTCAGCTAGGCCTAGGGACCCTACCCGTGCACAAATTTCATGCACCAGGCCTCTAGTTTTTACTATAAATGCAATGTAATGGAAACACTGGGGCGATCCACCCATGGTGTTTCCACCTGATCATCGCGTGTATTTCTAGCCATTATATTTTGATGGGTGTGTTATTATGAATCTGTATTTAGTAAAATTTTTAAATTTATAATCTTTTCTTTTTGATCCTTACCCAAGGATACTTTTTCCAGTGATTTCCAGAGAGATTGGAAGGGAAGAAACATCGATGTGAGAGACACATGGATTGGTTGCCTCCTGCACACGCCTCACACCGGGGCCAGGGAACTGCAACCTAGGTACGTGGCCCTGACCAGGAATTGAACCCGAGACTCTTTGATTTGTAGGTGGACCCTCCGACCACTAAGCCAAACCAGCCAGAGCTAAATCTATAATCTTTTAAAAAATATTTTTAAAGTCATATCAGAGAGAGGCGGAAACATCAATGAGACAGAAACATGGATGGGCTGCCTCCTGCATGCTCCCTACCAGGGATGAAGCCCGCAACAGGGGGATGTGCCCTGGCGGGGAGTGGAACGGCATTCTTTTGGTGCACATGATGGTGCTCAACCACGTGAGCAACACTGGCTAGGGCTGGTTTGTTTTCAAGAAGAAAATCTAAAATCAGCATTGACCTACCATAATAAAACACATGGTCTTGGCCTCATTTCTGACATATTTCAAAGCACCTCCATTGATATCTGGTTGCATCTCAAGATAGAAGGCTTTCATTGATGATTTTGACAACCACCTGTGAGAAAAACAATGGCTGGTGGGTAAGACATCAGCTGCAGTGTGTGTTGTTAAGGGTTGGGGGTCAGGCGGTGTGTCTCCCAACAGTCCTCCAGGGGTAGCCGCAAGGACTGCCCATTCCACCCGAATAAGATGGAAGAGTCAGACTGCTCCTCCCCATCCCTCTATCAAATAACCCAGAAGTCGGTCTTCATTCGAAGAGTGACCTAACGTTTAGATGGAGACCAAAGCAAATCTTATCTAGACATTTGATGTCCGAATTTTTTGATGTGGTTGTTGGGAGACCAGTGGAGGTCAGCAAGGCCAGCTTGGGGTACCTTAAGAGAAATAATTTATGCCTCTCCTAGCAGTGTCCGACCTTCCTCATATCAGATAAATGATCAACCCCATGAAGGCAGGCCCCACCTTGCAAAGCATTGCGTGGTGGCAGCTAAAGGTTTTCTCATTCCAATATGTTGTTGTGCATGGATTACAGGCCTATTTTCAAAGCATCCACTTTGGGGAAGAATGCCCTGCGGTAGGGGAAACCACGTAAGTCCTGTCACTGACATTTGGAGTTCAACAGTTCAGCACAGCCACCTGTGCTTCAGTCACACCTAGACTTCCACATCCTGTCCAGTGTGTCATCACAAGACCTCATCAAACACCTTGTGAAAATCTTGTGACTATAAGGCACCACCCCAATTTACCAACCTTGTACCTGTCTGGAAGGGTTTAGTGTAACCTGGAACCAGTATGGACTTCTACAGGTGACGGCTTTGTTTTCTAAAAACTCACGACACAGCCAGGGGCACACTGGATCTGTGAGGCTTCCCGCTTCTGGGACATTCAGCTTTACTGCTCAGAAGACAGGATGGTGGGTACACAGTCTTCTGAACAGGCAGAGGGAACCCTTTGAGCACCACTTCCAGGCATGCGAGTCTCAGGTGTGGGAGCCACTTCTTCAATGTAGACAGCAGCCTTATATTCAAATGATGCTAATCTGGGAGGGATGCCTAATGTGAAGATTAAAAACAAACAACTTGACCTGGCCAGTGTTTCTCAGCGGCTAGAGGATCTTGGGTTCGATTCCCAGTCAAGGGCATGTGCCTGTTTCAGGTTTGATCCCCGGCCCAGGTTGAGGCTGGTGCAGGAGGCAACCAATTGATGTGTCTCATGTTGATGTTTCTTTTTCTCCCTTTCCACTCTCTAAAAAATTGATTAAAAAAAATATCCTCAGACAGGTGAGGATTAATAAAAAACAACTCAAAATGGTGTTAAGGATGCGTGTCCATTTGCACCTAAGTTTAAGAAATGAACAGTACAACCCTTCCAAGTGACAGATGGGTAATCTCATCATGATTATACAACGAACACAAAATGTTAAAAACAACTTCGGCTGGAATTGATGGAGACGATGAAATCATTGTCCCTGCTTTAATGAATCTAGTGGCCTGAATTTCAGCCCTGAGATTTAAGCCAATACCACCTTGGGGGAGGTGGGACAGGTGGCTATTTTGGGACAGGGGGACTTGCAAAAACTCCAGGTGCATGGATGTGACCCTTCATTTTTTTGGCTTATCATCTCCTCTTACTTTTTATTTGGAGTTAATTACAGATTCACCTGTAGTTGTAAGAAAGAACACAGGGACATCCTTTGCACCCTGGACCCTACCTCTCCCAATGGTAACATCTCGTTACAATATATAAACAATATATAAACGTTATAATATATAAACATTGGGCCCTTGGATGAGGGAGGTGAGGGGGGCCGCCTTCCCATCTCTCCAGCAGGAACAGTGTGCGCGCGCGCGCGGTACGCTTCCGGGACCCGCGGTCCCGATGCCCGGAACTTGGGGCCAGGTGCGTCCACGCGGGACTGGCGGGTGGCGCGCGGCTCCCCTCCGCTTCCGGCCTCACCTGCGTGGCTCGAAGTCCGCGCCCACAAAGGCGGCGGCGCAGGGCCGGCCGCGCGCTCCAAGATGGAGGCGCCAAAGACTCAGGCCGCTGTCTGGCCCGCCCCGCGCCGGAGCTTCCGCCGCCTCACTGGCCGCGCCTCGATCTTCCCGGAGGCGGGCTGACGGGCCCCAAACCTCTAGGGTTTTCGGCGCCCGCGCGGAAAGACGGCCAAGGCCCCGGGCCACAGCCCGGGCCACCCACCCCCGGCCCCGAGAGCGCCCCCTGAGCGCGCCCCCTTCTCGCCCCGGGCAGCTGGGGAAACCCGAGCACGCGCCCCAGCGCTTCAGCCCGCCCAGGCCCGTCCCCCGCTCCGCGCCCCGCCCCGCCCTCCCGCCGCTCCGCCCTCCCGCCGCCGGCCCTCTCGGCTCCTTTCCGGGTCGGCCCGCAGTTTCAAGTTGCAGCGCAAGTTCGCTAGTGGCCTGAAGCCTCCTCGCGTCGGCCAGCCGGACTCCCGGAGTGCATGGAGGTGGGCCCGCGGCCTCTGGGGCCTCGCAGCCTGCGCGCCCCGCGCCATGGAGGGCGCCGAGCCCCGCGCTTGGCCCGATCCTTGGGCCTGTACCGCCGATGGCGGGCGCCCCGTGGAGGTGCAGCTGAACGGTGGCGCCCCTTGGGGCTTCTCCCTGAAGGGCGGCCGCCAGCACGGCAAGCCGCTGGTCATCACCAAGGTAAGGCGACGGCGGCACCCGCACGAGGACTGCTCGCGGGTGGGCGGGGGCTCCGAGGGGGCGGAGGCACCGGAGGGAGCGGAGCGATCGCGCCCTGGCCCCGGGGCGCGCGTCTGCTCGGGTCACCTGTGGAGGTGGACTTCCGGACACGTATAGGTGTGGTTCGGCGTCTCCCCCGCTGCTCTGCGGCGGCTTGAGCCCTGCTGCCTCCTGGCGCCGCGCAGTGTTTAAATGGCTTCTGTTCCGGGTCCCCCTCCGGGAAGGAGCCCGGCCGCGTCCCTTGTCACTCCCGGTCTCGCCAGCAGCGGCCTGCACCTGTGGGGCTGCCCAGAGGCCCGAAAGAAACGCTCCCAGGAGCCGCCCCACCGGTGTGTGCCTCCGTTCGGCCCCGGCTTCCGCACCCCTGGGACCTGCACCCTTATCGCTAGGAAACCCAGCCCGGCAGCTGCCGCCAGCCAGCTTTTAGATTCCCATCTGTCCATCAGTATTGACTGACTTTCGGTTTCCATTTCCATGGCGCTCTGGAGACCTGCCCAAACGCACAGAAACTTTTCAGCCGCCTTTATAAAAGTGGAGTTTCAGCTCCAATGATAAGAAATTCCTAATGTGTCTCATAGGAATGTGTTTCTCCTATATGGGTTTGGGGGACAGGGGCCGCTTTAGAATTGAATTATCTTGTCTCAGAAACAAAATTCATCTTGAAACGGACCAGGGGAACCTGTAAAAGCACGCAAACAACAAACAAATTGCCCTGTTTTCTTCGGGTTCAAAGTGTGGGTTGGTCCGTTTATTTGGGAAGGGTTGGGCCAGCTCATTCCTAGGGACAGAGTTCCATTTAAAATGAAAAAAATGTTTGGCTACTGGAAGCGTCTGAAGGTGACCTACCTGTTTTCTGGGCTTTCCTGCTTGTCCACTGCAGGGAGAAACCTGGTGGCTGCCAGCCCACCCCTCCTGTCATGAGTTTGGGAAGTGGTGTGGCTTTGTTGTTCAGAGAGCAAATGAGCCATCAAACCGTTCTACTCCACACTTTCTCTCATGTTTATATTTGCAGAACTGGGGACTTTGTGGGAGGTTTGTTTAGAGTGCACTGAATTTATGTTCAACTGCATTCCTTGAAAAGATGGTGGGCAGTCATTGTACACCTGGCCCGGCAAGGGCACGTTTCCCACATAGTTCGTATTAAAGCGAATTTTGCCTGTATCTTTAAAAAAAATATATACTTGGGTATCAACTTTTTATTAATTAAAAAAACTTCTTTTTAAAGAGAGAGAAACATTGATCAGTTGTGTCCCATATGCGCCCAGACCGGGGATCAAACGCGCAACCTAGGTTTGTGCCCTGACCAGGAATGGAACCCGAAACCTTTTGGTATATGGGAGGACACTCCAACCTACTGAGCACCCGGTCAGGGCTTGTCTGTATCTTTTAAATAAAGGGTTTATAGGGCATTTCTGATGGTAAGATTAAAGATATTGGATAAATTACTCGGACCTTGAACATTTCATATATCCATTTTAAGAAAAGATAAACGATTCAGCATTCATGGTGGGGCAAATGTAGGTTTCCAGTTGTGAGTACTCGGAACAGTTTATTCTTGTATTATTACTTAATTATTGTATTATTTTCTATACAAACAACTGTAAAACTACCCCTCCCTCCCCCCCCCCCCCCCCCACACCCTGTATCTTCCTTGGACTTGCCTTTATAGCAGATGGAACAAGTTGTAAAACATTACTTAAGATGAAGCCCTGCTTTTTGGCCTTCTGCAGTGTGAGAAAGCTGGAAGTCACTTTAAATTTAGTAGTTTTACAGCTGGATAAAGGGACTCCAAAGCACCTCCTCCTTTCTCAGATACCCCAAGTTCTTTTTTGCCTTAATGTATTTTTTGTTTTTTTATTTACAGTTGATATGCAATATTATATTAGTTCCAGGTGTGCAACCCAGTGATTAGACATTTATATTAGTTACAAAGTGATCTGGTACCCGTCTGGCAACAGGTACCCCAAGTTCTAAAAATCCCAGTGGCCTCCTGTTTTCCCTGTCTAAGAGGACCCCAAAGTTCTAAAACGATACACTGGTGACCCAGTGCATTATCATCAGTGGCCTCCTGTTCTCCCTAAGAGGCACCATTCTGGAAACTAAAAGAGGCGGGCAGTAAAACCCAGCCGACACACCCGGGCCTTCTCAGGGCGTCTGAGGCCGTTTGCTCCTGATTTGGCCTGTTGCTTGGCTCCCACGGTAGTTACCAAAAACCTGTTTGTTTTGGAAAGTTTTTGTGGGTAGGCCAATAGCAGTGACACACACAGCCTTTCTGGATTGTGCTTCAGGATTTTGCAGACTAAAATGCTTGTGATTCTTATCTGCGGCGCTCCTGCGTCCCTCCCTTAAACTGCTGCTGGGTCTTCGTAGCTGCTTCAAGGTGACTGGAGATTTGTGGTTTCTTTGTTTACAAGGGAGAGGATTCAGAGCAGCTTGGACTTGTGTTCTAACTTTTCATGCACATTTGTATGCAAGTGCACATAGGTGTTCTCACACATGCACACATGGAACGGTATTGACAGTGTTCACATACCTGTCTTTTCTCCTGGATTAGTTGTCAGGGACGCTCACTTACAATTCAACAGCTGGTAATTAATATCACGTTACTAGAAAAGGATGAGGACACAGACAGTAGGAGGGTGAGGGCCTGTGCTGAGGGGTGGGGTGGGAGTGGGCTGAGAGAGGTCAGTGGGGGAAAAGGAGACATATGTAATACTTTCAACAACAAAAATTTAAAAGAAAAGGATGAAGGGATTCGTGTCTAGCTCTACTTAAAAGAATGGAAATAGACTGTTTTGATGGGCACTGGGGACAATTGTTTCACACCAGAATTTAGTTTAATCTGAGCTTTAACTTTTTTTTTTCTCTTGTTACCAAAAAATCTTCAGGGCTCATTAGATAGTAATTCTTCTAATCAATTTTTTTGCATTTAAAAAACTTGGTGATTAGCCCTGGCCTGGTGGCCCAGTTGATTAGTCATCCCATACACATCCCATCAGGAGTCATCCCATACACATCCCAGAAAGGTTGTGGGTGGGTTCAATTCCAGGTCAATGCACATACCTAGGTTGCGGGATTGATCCCTGGTCAGGCGTATATGGGAGGCAACTAATCAGTTTCTCTCTCTCTCTCTCTCTCTCTCTCTCTCTTTCTTTTCCTTCCTTTCTAAAATTAATATAGCCCGGCCAGTGTGGTTCAGTGGTTGGGTATCGGCCTATGAACCAAGAGCTCACCGGTTCTATTCCCAGTCAGGGCACATGTCTGGCCTGAGTGCTCAATCCTCAGTAGGGGGCGTGCAGGAGGCAGCTGATCAATGATTCTCATCATGTTTCTATCTCTCCCTTCTCTGAAATCAATAAAAATAAACATATCCTTGGGTGTGTATTAAAAAAACAGCCACTTTGTGATTAGTTTATGTATTAGAGCCCTGGGGTCTTAGCACATTTCCTATTTGATAGAATCTGGCTGAGAGAAGCTGGACCCTGTGTGAGGACACCCTTGCTGTGATAATGAGGTCTCCTTAGAAAGCCTCACTGGAAGGGGTGCCCCAACTAGGCTGCTTCAGTCCCTGACCTGATGGAGACCTTGTGTCGCCTACTGTATAGATGTGCACTGGGGTCACCAATCCGGAGAAGGACCTTGAGGACCAGATCTAGACTCCTAATGTTCCTGTTTTCCCTCCAGTCAGTGCCATCTGCTGGTGTGGGAAATCCGTCGCAGTGCCATATTGATGACAGTGTTTAAATCTTGACGCTGTGGATGTTCCGGGCTGGTTTATTTCTCTGGGGGGCTTTCCTGTGCACTGTAGGATGTGTAGCAGCATCCCTGGTCTCTACCCACTGGCACCCCCTCTCCAGGTAGGATAACCAGAAACCCCCTCCAGGCTGCCAACTGTTCCCTGGATGCAACATCGCCCTCGTTTGGTAACCATGTGTCACTTCTGCTTTGGAAGGATTTCAGTGTTTAAAGCTCATGCTTCCTTCTTTTGAAGACACGGGCCTGTGGGGTCTTCTGCTTGGAGGCCCCTGGTGTGGCCAGTCATTGCATGGAGGGCTGTTTTTCCCCCCAGCTCTGGCCTCATGAAAGGCTTAATTACATAGTAAGACACAAATATTTGCTTCATCCGCAATTTTGTAGCTGGAGAAAGAACATGGGAGCCCAAGTTTCATTGTTTCCTTACAGGGTATTCTTTCTTTCTCCGTCCCAGTTTAAGTTCTTTTGTCATTTGGCCCCTCCCCAGCACCCTGTTTGCCAGGAGGACTCTCCAAGTGCATGAACTTTGTCAGGTCCCTCCGCAGGGTCCCTCTGCAGGCCGCTATGCAAACAAACTACCAGTAATTTTTCATTCAAGTTTAAATGCCTTGCTTGACAATGGACCACCACTGACTTTATTTCTAACACTTTCCTAGAGTTTAACTCTGAGATGACCCACCTGAAAACAATGTCTCCTGAAAACTGGCTTGGCAGGTGCGTCCTTCACTGGCTCTTTGCCTTCCGCTACAATGTTGGTTTCCCGAAAGTCCTTGCCTTATCTCTAGTCTCTCATCTATGTGGTCCCTTGCACTCCCTGGAAAGAGTGGGTATATGTAGACAACTGTTGAATCTCCGTGTGCAGTTCCGACCTGGGTTCACCCGCAAACTCCGAGTGATCCAGACGGTGATCATTCATTCGTCTTCCCTCACCTCCTTTATTCTCCTGCATTGCCATTCCTGTCCATAGCTTTATCCACAAATCTGGGACTCATCCCTAAGTATCTCTCTCCTGTCCTTCCTCAGCCACAGACCCCCAACTCCTTTGGAGCCTGAGTATCTTGTGTTGCAGTTTCTTTCTCATCCGGGTGATGTCGCTGCCTGCTTTATTGTTCACCTGGACAGTAGCCGTGGTCACTGACTTGTGCACTGCCTCCAGGCTCTGTGTGTGTCTGATTCCTGTAGACGGACAGCCAGCAAAGTGGGGACCAGAGCGCTCTTTGAGTTCTCATGCTCTGGCTGGAACAGTAACAGTAACCATGACCTCAGCGACTGCTCGTGTGACACTTTAGCTGGGTATACTTGGTACACTAGCATCTTTCAACCAGTGTGCTGCTAGAATGTTTAAAACATGACCTCTTTCCCCATAGATTGTCAAATAAAAATATGACAACAGCCAACACAACAAATCGGTGCGAATGAATCAAATCTATACCTTTTTTTTTTGTCAGATCGGCAAAGACTATATATTTTTTTAGAGTGCTGCAGAATTTTAGTAATTACTTTATGTGTGTCATGATATGAAGATGGTTGAAAGTGGCTGCTATAGATGCTTCTTTTTGTTTTAGCTCCTGACTGTTTCACAGCCTCATCTTCCATATCCTCCCTCCCATCTTGATCTTTTAGGCCCCTTGGTAGCCACTTTTGCATGCCACTCTTGAGCACTTGAAATGTGGCGAGTCCAAAATGAGATGTAGTGCAAGTGAAAATACACCCTGGATTTTAGACTTAGTCTGAAAAAAAAGGGAGGTGTAAAGTATTTCACTAATAATCCCTTTAGATCTATTACATGTGGAAATGATATTTTGTCTCCTTTGAATTAAACAGATAAAGTCTCTTATTAAAATTAACTTCACATATTTCTTTTGCTTTTTAAAATGTGGTTTCTAGCCCAGCTGGTGTGGCTCAGTGGTTGAGAATCAACCCATGCACAAGAGGTCTAAGGTTCGATTCCCCATCAGGGCACATGCCTGGGTTGTGGGCTTGATCTCCAGTAGGGGGCATGTAGGAGGCAGCCAAACCATGATTCTTCCTCATTGATGTTTCTATCTCTCTGTCCCTCTCCTTCTCTCTAAAAATCAATAAAAAGATTTTTAAAAACCACTTTAAAATGTGGCTCCTACAAAATTGGAAGTGACATCTGTGGCTCTTGGTGTATTTCTTATTGGCTAGACCAAGCATGTTGAACTCATGGCCCATGGGCTGCATGCGGCCCACAAGGAATATTTTTGGGGCCCAGCCAATATAATGGTTTGTAAGAAACATTTTAATAAAAATTTCATAACTTAATTTTTACAATATCCTGTTATGCAGAATCCTCCTATATAATAAAGAAGTAATATGCAAATTGACCATCATGCCCTCACAAGATGGCTGCCTATGACCAGGCTGGCAGGGGGGTTAGTGAGGGATGACCAAGCGACTGAATAAGCAGGCTGCGTGGGGCAACCAGGCTGGCGGGGGCGGGGGGGCTGTTGGGGGCGACCAGGCCAGCAGGGTGGAGAGTGAGGGGTGGTCAGGCTGGCAGGGGGGGCAATTAGGGGCGACCAGGCAGGCAGGCAGGCAGGCAGGTGTGCGATTAGGAGCCAGCAGCGGTCCAGGATTGTGAGAGGGATGTCCAACTGCAACCAGCAGTCAGACATCCCCTGAAGGGGTCCTGGATTGGAGAGGATGCAGGCTGGGCTGAGGGTAACTATCCCCCTTCCCCTGCGGCCTCCCCCCGTGGAAATTTCATGCACCGGGCCTCTAGTTATTAATAATGAACTACAACGTTCGCTAATGACTGATTACTATAATTGTGTTGCATTCATTTCCCTTACATGCCTCATATGCAGGCACACCATTTCTCTCTACTAATACTAGCAGCGAATATTTTAGCAACTGATTGCCATGTCATTAGTCTTGGACTGACTTGTGTGGTGTGCGCAATAGGAAATATTTCGCTTGCTGAGTGCAGACAGCCTGGGCAGAAAGTCTGTGTCTGGGGAGCCGCTTTCCTGCAGGTTAGAGGAAGGCAAGGAGGTCTCAGTGGGCAGTCGGGCAGGAACCCCGGCCTTGTTCCAAGGGCACCGGGAGCCCTGGGCAGTTTCTAAGCAGGACTGGATGGCAGGGGTCTCTCTGGCAGGAGAAGGGCCTTGGACTGCTAGTGTGATGAAGTCAAGAGCTCTGAGTGGTACCCAGAGGCTCAGGAGATCCCACCTGGAGTTTGGATGGAGGATGCTGCAGATGGCACCTGAATTAGGCGTGTAGCTGCAGGTGCTGCCGCCACTCCCATCCTGCCCGGTGGATTTCAGGGCTGAATAGGGATGGGAGCCCCAGCTCCTACATGTGGGCGGCGCCTCTAGAAAGTTCTATGGAGGCAACAGGTGCGTCCAGGGCATACTTGGATTTCTCTATGCCCAGGTGCATTTGGACAGTGGGCAGGTGCTGTCTAGATTCACCTGGTGTCTCCCTCCCCAGGGCATCTGTTCTCCCCAGCAGATCCTGACAACATGTGGCTTGCTTTGCTCCTGTGTGTTTTCTGTGCTCTGTCCTAAGTGCTTCTAAAGGAGACAGGGTGAATGCAAAACAATTTTTGGGACCCAGTTACAATAGCAGCATTGAAGGCCCGACTTGGCCATGTAATTCAGCCCCAAGCTGTAGCCCAATATATATGTGTTAATCACCACAAAGCTGTAACTCATCAAATGAGTCAGCTGTCTAATTTTGCAGATTAATAAGCATTCCAGTTAAGTGGCTACTGCCAAATTAACTGTACTAGAGAATAAAAAACCTGTTGTGTAATAGAATAAATCTTTTCCATGTTCTCAAAAATTTCTTGTTATTCTTTATCATCTTAAGATTGTATATGAATTGTCTTCATAGCAATAAAATTTTTATTTTTGTAGCCAGGCCTTCAATTTGTGTAAAATTGTATAGAATGCCTTGAAAATGTCATCAGATAGGAGTTACTATTCTCAGAAAGAGGGAGGATTGTACAAAGTCAATTTTGTATTTGCTTTGCTTTGGTTCTGGTAGCAATCGTGAAACCAAGCTTAAGATTTAAATGGAGAAGCAATAGCCCTGGCCACATGTGTGTGTGTGTGTAAGTTTGTATGTGTGCATCTCTGTGTGTGAATGTGTGTGTGTGCATGTATATTATGCACATGCGAATGTGTGCATTTGTGGGTGTGCATGTATATGTGTGTAATGTGTGTGCACATGTGTGTGTGTGCATGCAAGTGTGCACATGTACTATGCAGACGTGAATGTTCTCCCTTGGTTGGAATTTGCTCCACTCGGATCAGCCCTGCAGCCACACTGTCCCTGAGGACTGAGTTGACCATGGCGTTGACACCTCACCCTGGGACCTCCTTACCTGTAGCTGGCCAACCACCTCAGATGAGGCTGCAGCCACAGCCCAGCCCGTGGTGGCAGGTTACTGTGCGTAGGTGCAGGCCAATGAGTTCTTCACATCTCTCTCGGGCTCCAGTGCGGAGTGGACAGCCTAGGCAGGCAGTGGGGTGGGGTTACGGCAGTAGGATGGCACAAAGGCCTTCTGCTAGTAAAATGGAAAGGCTTCGCACCAGTGGCTCCGTAGTCAGATTCACAAGATCGAAATGCTGGGTGGAGCAAGAAGAGGACAATGGGTAGCCTGGACCCGAGGTCCTTTAGTGGCTGTCCCCTCATGGGAGGTGCAACCCTCAGGTTTCAAAATCAAACGGAGAAAACAAACGGCGTTCTTTTCCGAGTCTTCCTTCACCGGAACTCACTTGTACTTGGTGAGCTTTGAGATCTCTGTATGTCCGCCAGGATGGAAAGTTAGCAAACTCTTTAAAATTTTTGTAATTGATTGATTTTAGAGAGAGAGACACAGCAATTTGTTGTTCCACTCGTTTATGCAGTCATTGCTTGATTCTTGTATGTGCTCTGACCGGGGATTGAACCCCTAACCTTGGTGTGTAACCAACTCAGCTACCAGGGCCCAAACTTTAAAATTACACAGATTTCTTTTAAATATTAAGAAAATAGTGAAATATAGCTACACAGACATGGATGTCCCTTGAAGCACACCGTATCTCGAGACAGACGGTATGCATTGTGTGAGTACCTGTGGGTGAGTTCCCACACTCCAAGCAGCACCCCCTCCTGGGACTCAGTCGGCCGTTTTCCAGGTCACTCTCGTCCCGAGGCCTGCACCTGTCTGCCCTCGGCTCCATGCTGCTGCCAGGCAGGCTGCAGCCAGATGGGTCCAAAGTTGCATTTCTTCCTGAGCGATGTCGCCTCCGTCCACTCGTGATTCTTCCCGTGGTTGTTAGACGTTAGCCTGGACCTACTTATGGAGAATAGATAACTTTCTTTTTTTTTTTTTTTTCAATTTTTATTTTTTTTATTTATTTGAGAATAGATAACTTTCTACTCCTCTGTCCAACTTGGAGTAAGCATAACTTATAGGGTGGGACACAAGTAAGTTACAGTTGTTCCTTTGGAAAATAATACAATATTAAATAATCATAAGGGAGTAAAGTTTTGCATATTCACAACTGTAAACCTCTACTTTTGCCCATCCTTGTACTTAGCAAATAAACTGGCGCATTTACTCAGTGACACAAGCCGTGGCTTAGCTGTACTTGTCAGAGGTGATATTATACAGAGAGGCTGTGAAAGCAAAGTGCCCAGCAACACCGTTCTCCTGCGTTGCTCAGCCAAGTGGTTTCTGTTTCCTCCCACAGAAAATCATTCGGAGCCAATGGAGACAGGGGAAGTAGACGGGGACGTTGAGGTCCCGCCCAACAAAGCCAGGGTCCTGCAGGGCCATGAGTCTGAGGTCTTCATCTGTGCCTGGAGTCCTGTCAGCGACCTCCTGGCCTCTGGGTAAGGGCATCAGCCTGGGGGTGCTCCAGGGCCAGGGGTCCGAGCTGCTGGCTCCCTCTCACCTGCCTGGGGCACCTTCCCAGGTGTGCAGAACGAGGCCTGGGGCACCTGTGCTGCCCTCCCTGGGGTACCTCCAATTGTGGTCAAATTGTAGAGAAGTCCTTGTGCCGTTTTCTCCCAGGGTGGGGACTAATGCCGGCATTTAAAATTAGTGCAGCAACGACGGTGTGGAGAGAACCCTGTGAGAAAAGAGAAAACAACTTCCATGCATGGCTTTGGATTTATGGCAGACCTGTGCCCCGGGTCCCTCCTGGTGCCCATGCCAGAGCAGACTGGCCTGGAACCATCGCCTGCCACTGCTCCTGTGTTGTGGGCACTGAAGTGGGTTGCAAGGTGGGAAAAAGGAGAAACCCTGTGAGCAAGTGAGCTGAAAGCTGACTGCAGCGCCTTTCCTTCTGCAGGTCCAAAGATTCGACTGCGCGGATCTGGAACCTGAATGGAAGCAGCAATGGGGCGTCCACCCAGCTTGTGCTGCGGCACTGTATCCGAGAAAAGGGGCAGGATGTTCCCAGTAACAGAGACGTGACCTCGCTGGACTGGAATGTAAGCACGGCCGCCTCCCAGATGCTTGCACTGCGGGGCAGCCTTGTGGGGTCTAGGGTCGGGCAGACGGCTGGCTGCGTCCTCGGTGACCACTCGCTCCCAGCATTAGCCCACGTCTTCGAGCAGCCAAGGAAACGTGACTCTCCATCTTGGTATTTCTTTTAAAAAATTCTTTTTAATCCTCACCTGAGGATGTTTATTGATTTTAGAGAGGGAGGAAGGGAGAGAGAGAGGGAGAAGTATCGATGTGAGAAACACTGATTGGTTGCTGATGGGGACAACTGGGCATGTGCCCTGACTGGGAATCGATCCCACAACCTTTTGGTGTAGAAGACAATGCTCCCACCAACTGAGCCACACTGGCCAGGGCTCTGCCTTGGTATTTCAATTGACAGGTGGGACAATTCTCTCTCGCTCTCTCTCTTTGAAGTGTTTCTGCACACACTGTCATTTTGTCACAAACTCTGTTTTTTCCTGAACGATGTTCAAGGCTCACTAAAGTCTCCAACTTGAACGTGTCATACCTGTTGGCCTGGTATTTGTTGTTGTTAATCCTCACCTGAGGCTATTTTTCTATTGATTTTTTAGAGAGATTAGAAGGGAAGGAGGGAGAGAAAAACATCCATGTGAGAGAGACACATTCATTGGTTGCCTTCTGAACGCCTCCTGACGGGCTGGGGATCAAACCTGCAACCCAGGTACGTGTCCTTGACCGAAAATCGAACCTGAGACCTTCAGTGCCCAGGCCGATGCTCTAACCACTGAGGAACACTAGCCAGGGCTTTTGTATGGTATTTTTAATTATGTCATTGGGGTGAATGGTTGAAACAGATTTTACTTGCCCCTTTTCTCCTTGGTTGTAACACCTTACATGTTCATTTAAGACCGTGGTCGGCAAACTGCGGCTCGCGAGCCACATGTAGCTCTTTGGCCCCTTGAGTGTGGCTCTTCCACAAAATACCACGGCCTGGGCGAGTCTATTTTGAAGAAGTGGCATTAGAAGAAGTTTAAGTTTAAAAAATTTGGCTCTCAAAAGAAATTTCTTTTCTTTTTTTTTTCCCAATTTTTTTTATTAAGGTATTATATGTGTACATATCTTACCATTGCCCCCCCCAACCCCACTCCCATACATGCCCGCACCTCCCAGAGTTTTGTGTCCATTGGTTATGTTTATATGCATGCATACAAGTCCTTTGATTGATCTCTTATCTTCCCCACCTCTCCTTAACCTTCCTGCTGTAATTTGACAGACTGTTTGATGCTTTACTGCCTCTGTATCTATTTTTGTTCAAGTTTATAATGTTCTTTATTATCCATAAATGAGTGAGATCATGTGGTATTTTTCTTTCATTGACTGGCTTATTTCACTTAACATAATGTTCTCCAATTCCATCCAGGTTGCTGTAAATGGTAAGAATTCCTTCTTTTTTATGGCAGCATAATATTCCATTGTGTAGATGTACCATAGTTTTCTGATCCAGTCATCTGCTGATGGGCACCTAGGCTGTTTCCAGATCTTAGCTATTGTAAATTGTGCTGCTATGAACATAGGGGTGCATATATCCTTTCTTATTGGTGTTCCCAGTTTCTTAGGATATATTCCTAGGAGTGGGATTACTAGGTCAAATGGGAGTTCCATTTTCAGTTTTTTGAGGAAACTCCATACTGTTCTCCACAGTGGCTGCAACAGTCTGCATTCCCACCAGCAGTGCACGAGGGTTCCTTTTTCTCCGCATCCTCGCCAACACTTGTCGTTTGTTGATTTGTTGATGATAGCCATTCGACAGGTGTGAGATGGTACCGCATTGTTGTTTTGATTTGCATCTCTTGGATAATTAGTGACGTTGAGCATGTTTTCATGTGTCTCTTGGCCTTTCTTCTGTCTTCTTTGGAAAAGATTCTATTTAGGTCCATTGCCCATTTTTTTATTGGATCATTTATCTTCCTTTTATTAAGTTGTATAAGCTGCCTGTAGATGTTGGAGATTAAACCTTTATCAGTGATGCCATTTGCAAATATGTTCTCCCATGCAGTGGGCTTTCTTGTTGTTTTGTTGATAGTTTCTTTTGCTGTAAAAAAACTTTTTATTTTGATGTAGTCCCATTTGTTTATTTTCTCTTTAGCTTCCATTGCCCTAGGGGCAGTATCGGTGAAGAAGTTCTTTTGGCATATGTCTGAGATTTTGCTGCCTGTGGATTCCTCTAGTATTTTTATGGTTTCCCGTCTTATGTTTAAGTCCTGTATCCATTTTGAGTTTATTTTTGTGTATGGCGTAAGTTGGTGATCTAGCTTCATTTTTTTGCATGTATCTGTCCAATTTTCCCAACACCATTTATTGAAGAGACTGTCTTTATTCCATTGTATGTTCATGCCTCCTTTGTCAAATATTAATTGAGCATAGTGGTTTGGGTCAATATCTGGATTCTCTATTCTGTTCCATTAATCCATATGTCTGTTCTTGTGCCAGTACCAGGCTGTTTTGAGAATAGTGGCTTTGTAATACAGCTTGAAATCTGGTATTGAGATCCCTCCTACTTTATTCTTCTTTCTCAGGATTGCTGTGGCTATTCGGGGTATTTTTTTATTCCAGATGAATTTTTGGAGAGTTCTTTCAAGGTGTGTGAAATATGCCGTTGGTATTTTAATGGGGAGTGCATTGAATCTGTAGATTGCTTTGGGTAGTATGGACATTTTAATGATGTTGATTCTACCAATCCATGAACATGGTATGTTCTTCCATCTGTTTATGTCTTCCTCTATCTCTTTTTTTCAGTGTCCTATAGTTTTCCGTGTATAGGTCTTTTACCTCCTTAGTTAAGTTTATTCCTAGGTATCTTAATTTCTTTGGTGCGATGGTAAATGGGATTGCCTTTTTAGTCTCTCTGTCTGTAAGTTCACTATTGGTGTATAGAAAGGCCTTAGACTTCTTGGCATTAATTGTGTATCCTGCTACATTGCTGAATTCATTTATTAAGTCTATTAGTTTTTTGACGGAGTCTTTCGGATTTTTTATGTACAATATCATGTCGTCTGCAAATAAAGACAGCTTTATTGTTCTTTTCCAATTTGGATGCCTTTTATTTCTTCTTGTATAATTGCAATGGCTAATACTTCCAGTACTATGTCAAACAGGAGTGGTGAGAGTGGGCATCCCTGTCTTGTTCCTGTTCTTAGGGGAAATGTTTTTAGTTTTTGTCCATTGAGTATGATGTTTGCTGTGGGTTTATCATATATAGCTTTTATTATGTTGAGGTATGATCCTTCTATTCCCACCTTGTTGAGAGTTTTTATCAGGAAAGGGTGTTGGATTTTGTCAAATGCTTTTTCTGCATCAATTGATATGACTGTGATTTTTATCTCTCAATTTGTTTATGTGATGTATCACGTTTATTGATTTGCGGATATTGTACCATCCTTGCATTCCTGGGATAAATCCTACTTGGTCATGGTGTATGATCTTTCTGATGTACTGCTGGAGCCGATTTGTTAGAATTTTGTTGAGGATTTTGGCATCTATGTTCATGAGGGATATTGGTCTGTAATTCTCTTTCATTGTGTTGTCTTTATCTGGTTTTGGTATTAGGGTGATGCTGACTTCATAGAAGGAGCTTGGAAGTGTTCCTTCCTCTTGAATTTTGTGGAATAGTCTGAGGAGGATAGGTTTTAGTTCTTCCTTGAATGTTTGGTAAAACTCTCCTGTGAAGCCGTCAGGCCCCGGGCTTTTGTTTGCCGGAAGCTTTTTGATGACTGCTTCAATTTCGTCCATAGTTATTGGCCTATTGAGCTGTTTAGATTCTTCTTGATTGATTTTTGGAAGGTTATATTTTTCTAGGAATATGTCCATTTCCCCCAGGTTGTCCAGTTTGTTGGAATAGAGTTGTTCGTAGTATTTTGTAACAATCCTTTGTATCTCAGCGGGGTCTGTTGTTATTTCACCTCTTTCATTTCTGATTTTGTTTTTTTGGGTCCTCTCTCTTTGCTTCTTGGTGAGCCTGGCTAGAGGTCCATCAATCTTGTTTATCGTTTCAAAGAACCAGCTCTTGGTTTTGTTGATCTTTTGTATTGTTTCTTTGGTCTCTATGTCATTTATTTCCGCTCTGATCTTTGTTATTTCCTTCCTTCTGGTTACACTGGGCTTTTCTTGCTGCTCCTTTTCTAGCTCTTTGAGTTGTAGGGTTAGGTAATTTATTACCATTGTTTATTGTTTTTTGCAATAGGCTTGTAGAGCTATGAACTTCCCTCTCAAGACTGCTTTCTCTGTGTCCCATAGATTTTGGATTGTTGTGTTTTCATTGTCATTTGTTGCCATGATGTTTTTTATTTCTTCCTTGATCTCTTGGTGACCCAGTCCTTGTTTAATAGCATGCTGTTTAGTCTCCATGTGTTTGATTTCTTTGGATTGTATTTATTGTAGTTGATTTCCAGTTTTATGCCACTGTGATCTGAGAAGATGCTTGATATAATTTCTATCTTCTTGAATTTGAAGAGACTTTGCCTGTGACCCAGCATATGGTCTATGTTTGAAAATGACCCATGTGCACTTGAGAAGAATGTATATTCTGTGGCTTTGGGGTGAAATGTTCTGAAGATGTCAATTAATCCCATCTGATCTAGTGAGTCATTTAGGATTGCTGTTTCTTTGCTGATTTTTTGTTTAAAGGATTTGTCCAATGGTGAAAGTGGGGTATTAAAGTCTCCTACTATGATTGTATTGCTATTACTCTCTCCCTTGATATCCTCCAGGAGTTTTTTTATGTATTTGGGTGCTCCTATATTGGGTGCGTATATGTTTACCAGAATTATTTCTTCTTGTTGGATTTCTCCCTTTAGTATTATGAAGTGGCCTTCCTTTTCTCTTGTTATGGCATTTACTTTGAGGTCTATTTTGTCAGATATAAGTATTGCTACCCCTGCTTTTTTTTCATTTCCATTTGCCTGGAAGATATTTTTCCATCCCTTCATTTTCAATCTTTGTGAGTCTCTTGTTCTGAGGTGGGTCTCTTGTAGACAGCATATATATGGGTCATGTTTTTTTATCCATTCAGCCACTCGATGTCTTTTGATTGGAGCATTTAGTCCGTTTACATTTAAAGTTATTACTGAAAGGTATTTGTTTGTAGTCATATCTATTTTTGTGTCTGTATTCCTTCTTACCTGTTTATTTCTTCTTTTTACAGTATTCCCTTTACCATTTCTTGCATTGCTGGTTTGGTGGTGATAAACTCCCTGAGCCTTTTATTTGTCTGCAAAGCTCCTGATTTCCCCTTCAATTTTGATTGATAGTCTTGCTGGATATAGTATTCTTGGATTCAGTCCTTTGCTTTGCAACACTTTGTATACCTCCTTCCATTCACTTCTAGCTTGTTGTGTTTCTGTTGAGTAATCATTTGACAATCTGATGGGTGTTCCTTTGTAGGTAACTCTCTGTCTCTCTCTTGCCGCCTTTAAGATTCTCTCTTTATCATTTATATTTGCCATTGAAATTATGACATGTCTTGGTGTGGGTCTTTTGGGGTTGAACCTGCTTGGGACTCTCTGTACTTGCGTAACTTTTATCTTTCCCATATCCGGGAAGTTTTCTGTCATTATTTCTTCAAATAGATTTTCTAATTCCTGCTGCTCTTCTTGTCCTTCTGGCAGCCCCATTATACACATGTTACTTCGTTTCATGTTGTCCCGAAGCTCCCTTAGGCTTTCCTCCTGCTTTTTAATTTTTTTCTCCAGTTGCTGTTAAGATTGAGCTTGTTTCTGTACCTGATCTTCTAACTCACTAATTCGGTCCTCTGCTTCTTGTAGTCTACTGTTGAAACTTTCCATGGTGTTTTTGATTGTAGCTATATCACTTTTCATTTCTTCCTGATTCTTGCATAAGTTGTTGATTTTCTCATCCATCCGATGTATAAATTCCACGATCATTACTCTGAACTCCTTTTCGGTCATGATGCAAGCTTCAGTTTCACTAATTTCCTTTCTTGGCGACTCCACATTTTCTTTCCTCTGTGAGTTATTTCGTTTCCCCATTCTGGCTATCACCAGAAAGCTCAAGCTTCCGTTTGCGTGGACCTGGGCCGTGTGCTGTGGGGACTTCGCTCCACCCAAGTTTCACTGAAGTGCTCTGACACTAGGACGTGTGGCTGCCTTTGGTTGGTGGGAACCAGACCTGCCCAGGGTCAGTGTCCCCAGTGTTCCGTGTGGTCTCGTGTGCACACTTAGAATCAGGGGCCCTGTCTGCACCACACTGTTGGTATATGCCGAAAATGAGATCCTTAGCATGTGCCAGGAGTCAGAGTTTCCCTGTGTCTGCACCAAGAATCGAGTGTCAGAGTCTCTGTTGCCTTGTGCGGTTTCTCGTTGAGAATCAGGGTCCCTGTGTGTGCATGCACCAACAATTGGGGTCGCTCCTCTGAAGGTGAGCTGCCTCAGTGCACTCTCCCAGATTCCCCGAAGGGGGGGCGGAGTCCGTTCTCCGCGCCAAATTCCCCAAAGGGAAGCCCCTCTGTGCATGCTCTAAGATTCCCTGAAGGGGAGCTGTGACCCGCAAGCCAAATTCCCCCAAATTCCCCGAAGGGGAGCCCTCTGTGTGCACTGACAGATTTCCCCGAAGGGGAGCTGCTTCTGTCCCGCGCGCCAAATTCCCTAAGGAGGAGCGCGTCCCTGCGCAAAGCTCTGCAGCTTGAGTGAGGAGCGGATCTATCAGTTACTTTGGCGCTATCGCGATGCTGAGGGCGCTCTGCAGCTTGGGCGAGGGGCGGGTCTATCAGTTACTATGGCGCTATCCGCGCGCCTGCAGGGAGGGGGATAGGCTCTTTGACTCACGGAAATCTGCCAGGAAGTCTGGATTCTTGTTGTTTGTTGGTCTGAAGCTGTGATAGCAGTTCTCTGTCCCCAGTGGCTGCAGGGTCCTGGTTTGTGTCAGAAGCCAGGATCCCAGTCTCAGGCAGCTCTGTTTCTCAAGATGGCATGGTCTCCGCATCCGCACCAGCCGCTGAGAAGTGTCCGCTTTGTGCGCGGGGCTCCGCTGTCTAGGACTGCCCGGTTAGGCAGCCCCTTGGAAGACCTGCAGAATCTAACTGACCCTAGCTCATACACACACACACCACACACGTCTACACTCTCCTCTATGGGTTCCTCACTCACACTCTCTCTCGCCCTACCTTCCTGCCGGTCGCCATCGAGAGTTTTTTCTCAAAAGAAATTTCAGTCATTGTACTGTTGATATTTGGCTCTGTTGACTAATGAGTTTGCCGACCACTGATTTAAGAGGTGTGTGAGATGAGTAGTTAAATGGGGTTGGTGAGACTCAACTGGGAACTGATTTTTTTTAAAATATATATTTTTTATTGACTTCAGAGAAGAAGGGAGAGGGAGAGATAGAAACATCAATAAGAGAGAAGAGTCATTGATCAGCTGCCTCCTGCATGCCCCCTACTGGGGATTGAGTCTGCAACCTGGGCATGCGCTCTGACTGGGAATCGAACCATGACCTCCTGGTTCATAGGTCAACTTTCAACCACTGAGCCACACTGGCTAGGCTGGAGACCGATTATTGATGCCAGAATGCCCTAGCCCTGGGGTAAGAGGTTTTCTTCCCTTTGTCAGAACTGTCCCTGCTAAGCTGTTTCTGTTGGCCTGTTTCTTTCTGGCCCACAGAGCGATGGGACGCTGTTAGCAACAGGCTCCTACGATGGTTTTGCAAGAATCTGGATGGAAGACGGTGAGTCCTGCCGCCCTCGGGTTGGGGTTGGAGAAGAGCTCCTTTGGTGTGGAGTCAAGGCGTGAACGGGCTGTGGCCTTGAAGTCAGCATGTTTGCTGTTTGTTTACTTACCCACAGGTAATCTGGCCAGAACCTTAGGCCAACGCAGAGGCCCCATCTTTGCCTTGAAATGGAACAAAAAGGGGAATTACATTGTGAGTGCTGGTGTGGACAAGGTGAGTACTCGCTTATAACACATCTTTGAACTGTAGATGCTTATTGGGGTTGAATCTCTAGGTAGCATCGAGGTTGCTGTGAATCCTGAGGCTTTCTGCTTCCCCTTAAGAAATCAAGGCAGCTTGTGTGGTGCTTGTTGGTTTTCCTGGCTGTGACCTTGATGTTCATTTATAGCCTGTCATCTCTTTTATTTAAAAAGGTTTTTTTTAAAAATACGTTTTTATTGATTTAAGAGAGGAAGGAGAGGGACAGAGAGATAGAAACATCAATAAAGAAAGAGAATCATTGATAAGCTGCCTCTGGCACACCCCCTACTGGGGATTGAGCCTGCAACCCAAGCATGTGCCCTGACTGGGAATCAAACCGTAACCTCCTGGTTCAAGGTTGATGCTCAACAAATGAGCCACACCGGCCGGGCGCCTGTCATGTCTTAATATGTCACACGCCCCACCGACCTTTGTGCAAAACATCCCCATTCAGTTGAGGTGCACAGTTCAGCGACAGACACAAAGCCCAAAATATTGACCATCTGGCCCTTGGCAAAAATAACTTTGCTGAACTCCACACTCGAGTCTAACCCTCCAGGTCACTGAATTGTGCATTCTCTCTGTCTCTCTCGCTCTGTCTCTCTCTCAAGCCAGTAAGCCCTTCCTTCCAACTTGGCATCCTCATATCTGTTACAAAAAGCTGAGCTGCTGTGGTTGGCACACCACGTAGAGGCTCTCCAGAAACTACCATCGAATTTTTGCTGAGGGGCCCTAATTCAGATGTTACCCACATACCACTGTGTCTTGCACGTGGCTGGTCATCATTACTACTGATGCAGTTATTAAAACAATGTGTGGGGAGTGACCAGTAACCTTTCAAGCACTTTCCCCCTGTGTTGGCCCATTTGGTGCTCCAGGATGGGAGATGGGCACGCAGAGCATGGACCCAGGCCACAGAGGGCCTTGGGACTTGTCTCGGGCACACTGGTGTGGAATGGACGTGGGTTGGGAGGCAAGCCCTGGGTCCAGCCAGCAGTTACTGCCCTCTCATGAAATCCTAGCCAGCATTTTGCATCCTCCTCCTCACTGACTCAGGGCTACTTTTTTTGTATTCATTTCTGATTTTCTACCTGATGGTCAGTGTTCACTACCAGGAGATGAGCCATTTGGTCAGTGAAAGCGCACATTTGAAATTCTGTCAGCCTTTGGGCCATGCACTGTTTGCCTTTATTGGCCAGCCACAGCAGAGATAATAATGTTCAGAAAGTAATACCCAAGGAGGAAGTGTAATTTATGGGGATGCTGACATTGACCTTCAGTGGAAGCTTAACCCGAAGGGGCTAATGTATATTTCAGATTCTTAACAGTACGTGCTGTTTTAGAATATAATTTTTTTTCTGTCCAGGGTATATTTAATGTAGACATCAACAAAATTACTGATGTAGTATGCAAAATTGCATCAGATTTGCGAGTTTATATATTCTGTATAGCACCTGATTTGTTTGTGAGTAAAAGTGTTTGGCCCACCAAAAAAACGAATAGAAGATATTCGTTGGTCTAGAGCTGACCCAGAATGTGGAGAATTGGGTTTCACAGGTGCTCACTGTTCCGAGTATTTCCTCTGAACATTTCTACTGTCAATACTCCTTATAATTAGTTCTTCTTTAAACAAGAGCTTCATTGTCAGTGACAGGGAGGTGCACAGGTTCCAATGAAGTGAGTTAAGACGTCATCCCAGAGGTTTCCCTGAGCCGCCTCCGGTGTTTCCCTGTCTTCCCAACACCAGTGGGTTCATAAGAATTCCTGTTTGTTTTACAGGGAAATGGTCTTTCTCCCCTTAGTTATGGGCCAGTGTGGCTCTGCTCTGCCTGCTATCCCCAATTCAGGGTGTGACCGATGCACAGGACAGTTTTCAGAAATGCCCATTTGTTCTTCAGCTCCTCATTCGGAAAAGTGCCAGAAAGATTCTTAGATAAGCTTTGTATTTCAGCTTGTAATGGGAGAGAGGAAATCCCCACCAATTTTTGTAGTTTTCCAATTATCAGTTATGGCTGCTGTGTTTTGTGGAGTTGCCAACAACACACATGGCTCTCAAGATGGTTACATATAAAACATTGGATTCCACAGACCTCGGCAAAAAGACCGCCAAGGCCCTCATTAACAGATACCCACTGAACACATGTTGAAACAATATTTTAGCTATACTGGAGTGAAATAAAACATGTTGTTAAAAATAAGTTTTATGGCCGCAGCGACCTTGGTTCATATTCGAGTCACGGTGCCAAAAAAGAAAAGGTAGTTTTAACAGTTTCTTTTTTTCTCTTTTTAGAGTGCTTTCTAGAAAACAAAGTTCCCCGTGTGGCTCACATTCTGTGTTTATTGGGCAGTGCTGATGTGAAAGGAGGCGGGGCTCACTTGTCTTGTGTGATAAATTTTTCTGAGAGAAAACTTGGCTGGAGGAACAGTCACTAACGTTTCCTTTTTGTTTGCGGAGCACAGACAGCAATAATCTGGGATGCCCACACGGGAGAAGCCAAACAGCAGTTTCTATTTCATTCTGGTGAGTCTTCTGTTTTTGTTTTGTAATCTAATATGCTAAGTGTCCTTCCTTCCATCCGGGTAATGACGTCACGTAGCAATGCCCGGCTTCCTATCCCTAGCGATGACTAGCCTCTTTGCAGTTTCTTCAGCCCAGGAACACGACTTGCTTTATAGCCAGGTGGAAACACTTTGCTCTGTACCCAAATGTCTGTGAAGTGTTTTCCTGTGCCTCATCTCATTTGATCCTCACAGGAGTCCTGGAGTAGGTAGATAGGAGACTTGGTGGAATCCTATTTTCTTTTCATTAGCCGGAAAACAGAGATGTAGAAAACTTAGAAACTTGACCCGACTGAAAAGAAGTAAGAAATGGTGGACCTTGAAAGTGACTTCAGGTTTTCTCACTGTGCAGAATATAGTCAAACACTGCTGCAGTTAAATATGTTACCCTTTGTTCTCCCTGTGTGATCTACAATAATAATGTGCTTTGTGTTGACATTTACTGCTGTGTTGCTGACAATTACCTGAAAGATAAGTTGGGGTGCTTCACTGGGCTGGAAAAAGTTTAGCTAAATCAGAAAGCAGGTCTAATTAAGCAAGTTTATTCTATATCTATAAAAGGCTAAGTTGACTTGTGCATGCGCGATACATACAATGCTCTCACTGGCACCAATTGCACGCATGTGTTTCCACCTATCATTATAGATGGTGAAATTGGTTGACACTTCTATTATAGAGAAAGGGCAAATAGTGATATTAAAATATTTCTTCTAATTAATTTCCTTTCCTTGTGCACAAATTCATGCACCACGCCACGAGTTTGGTAATAATAACACAGAGTCCCTGTGAAATGTCCCAGAAGGTAATCTTGAATACTCCGAGGAATGTGTCCATGGAATTTAGCTGCAATCATGGTGAGCATTGCTCTTAGGCTTATAAGGTACAGATTCCCCAACATCAAAATGTTAAAAACACCACAAGGACCAATACCTGGACCAAAGTGGCTTCCTTTCTCCTGCCAGCCCAGGGGGGCTGTGTTGGGGGTCCCTGAGACCCCCCAGATCCGGCGAGTCATGGCTCAGGTTTACCACAGTGAAAGGACACAGCAAAATCAGCCACGAGGGAAAAATTGCACAGGGCGAAATCCAGCACTTGCAGTGGTCTTCTGTGGACCCAGGGTAGGGGGGGCCATCCCCCAGAATCGAGTTGCGACCGGCCATGTGGCAGGGCCTCCTCCAGGGAAGCTCCCTGCAGACTGGTTGTGCAGGATGTTCGCTGGGGCTGGTCCTGCAGGCACTGTGTGCCTGCTCGTACTCAGATTTTAGACTCCTGGAAGGAAGCTGGTATAAACTACGTTGTTTGCAGTTGAGGTACAGAAGCTGGTCTTACCAATTTACGGAATAGTGGGGACCTTCAAGAAATCCATGTCCCCAGATGTGGGCCAAGAGAGCAGGGTCAGCCCTGAGGTGAGGAGTCTTTTCCATAGAGATGTGCAGCCGCTGCTGTGGCCCTAGCCACATCCATTTGTGTGTTGTGGTCACAGCAGGCCACGTTGGTCCAGAGACTCCAGTTTTCCACCTGATCCTCCCTCTTGCTCTGTGGAACTCAATTCTTCTGTGAGGGGCAGCCTCTTAACTTGAAACAAAGATAGCTGCGCACCTCCAGCTCGAGTGGACTGTTGGAGGACACCAGCGTGAGGGACAGATGCCACTTCCCGTCATGTGCAAGGTCTTCCTTATAGAGGGAACACTGAATGTGTGGGCTGAGCGTGTACTGTTATGTCAACTAGAGGCCCGGTGCACGAAATTTGTGCACGGGGGGTGTGGGGGGGGGGCGACAGTGTCCCTCAGCCCAGCCTGCACCCTCTCCAATCTGGGACCCCTTGAGGGATGTCTGACCGCCTGTGGTTGGACATCCCTCTCACAATCCAGGACTGCTGGTTCCCAACCGCTCGCCTGCCTCTGCCTCTGCCTCTGCCTGATTCCCCCTAACCACTTCTGCCTGCCAGCCTGATCACCCCCTAACCACTCTCCTGCCAGCCTGATTGACACCTAACTGCTCCCCGGCCAGACCAGTTGCCCCTAACTGTTCTCCCCTGTAGGCCTGGTCACCCCCAACTGCCCTCCCCTGCAGTCCTGGTCGCCCAACTGTCCTCCACTGCAGGCCTGGTCCCCCCAACTGCTCTCCTCTGCTGGCCTGGTCTCCCCCAACTGCCCTCTTCTGCTGGCCTGGTCACCCCTAACTGCCCTTCCTGCTGGCCTGATCGCCCATAACTGCCCTCCCCTGCAGGCCTGGTTTCCCCCAACTGCCCTCCCCTGCAGGCCTGGTCGCCCCCAATTGCCTTCCCCTGCAGTCCTGGCCCCCCCCCAACTGCTCTCCCTTGATGGCCTGGTCTCCCCCAATTGCCCTCTTCTGCTAGCCTGGTCACCCCTAACTGCCCTCCCCTGCAGTCCTGGTCGCCCAACTGTCCTCCACTGCAGGCCTGGTCCCCCCAACTGCTCTCCTCTGCTGGCCTGGTCTCCCCCAACTGCCCTGCTCTGCCAGCCTGGTCACCTTCAACTGCCATCCTCTGCTGGCCTGGTCACCCCTGCCCACAACTCCCCTCCCCTGCAGGCCATCTTGTGGTGGCCATCGTGTGTCCCCATGGGGGCAGCCATCTTTGACCACATGGGGGCGGCCATCTTGTGTCTTGGAGTGATGGTCAATTTGCATATTACTTTTTTATTAGATAGGATGTCCCTGAGCTGATGTTGACAAGCGGGCAGAGTGTCTTTCCTGATGGGCAGTTTGGGGTGCCCGGTGATGGCTGAACGGGAGGGCTGAGCCCAAGAACTGCCCAGACGGCACGGCACATCTCGGCATATGGCACAGGCTCCAAGCAGGGGGCATGGGTCCTGGAGGGGTGGACTAGGAGGGAAGGTCCCAGCAAGGGCGTGTCACCACTGGGTCAGAGCACAGACTCACGTCTGATACTCCGTCCGGAACGCCAGCAGCGATGGAGGCACAGAGTGAGGAGACCTGGCATGTCTTGGGTGCCTGTCCTCATAGTTTTCAGTCCACACCACATACATCTTCTATGGCCGCTGGTGAGTTTTATGGTTGGTGTTGCTTTCATCTCACACGACTGATGGCGTGGACGGTGCTGAATGTATTACAGAACGTGTCTCCCCACCCATAAGTGGGCACCTCTCCAAAGGCAGATAGCTCGGGAGCCCGACCTACGTGTGTGTTAGAATGCATGTAACATGATATTTACCATTAGTACATAGGATCCACACGTCCTCCCTCTGTTCCCGCCCACAGCCCCCATTCTCGATGTGGACTGGCAGAATAGCACGACCTTTGCCTCCTGTAGCACAGACAGGAACATTCACATCTGCAGACTCGGCTGCGACCTCCCCGTGAAGACCTTCCAAGGACACGCGGTAAGTGCCAGGTCTGACGATGGGCTCGGGTCCGTGACAGGGTGCTGGGAGGGGCGTCTCCTTTGTGCCTCTGGTTAAAAGGTGCTGTGAGGCCTACTGACTCCTTGAATTCTTAAAGGATAGGAATATTTTTGCAGCATTGTTTCCTATACCCTATTAAATTACTACTGACATTCCTTTAAGCAGATTTGTCACCTGCTTTTTTAATTTATTTTTTCCGCCTTCTCTCTCCTACTTAGATCTATGATTCCATTATGGTGCTCCCCTCACTGTGTTCTTGGGGAGTGGGGGGGGGGGTGTTAATAAAAAAGATGCTGTGCCTGCTGACCAGGTCTTTTGCAGCCCTTTGCTGCTTGGGCTATTGTAGTAGCTCAGGTGGTTGGATTAACCCAGGTATAAGCAGGCAATGGGGAAAGCACAGACCCTGAGATGAGCTAGATGTGGGATTTTGAAGGAAGTACTTAAAATAGCTATTAGACAAATGTGTGAGGATGTAAAGGAAAGGATGCTCATCATGAGTGAATAGATGGGGAATGCTAAAAACAGTCAAATGGAAATCTGACAGCTGAGAGGTACAGTGTCTGAAATGAAAATTTAATGGGTGGGTTTAACAGCCGACTGAGGTTGCAGAAATAAGGCTAATGAACCTGAAGAGAAATCATAGAAATGGCCAGTTTTCTTGAATTTGGTGGAAAATGTCGGCATCGGTTTTTAGAGAGAGTGAAGCGAGGGAGGGAGCAGAAGAGAGAGAGAGAAACATTGATGTGAGAGGGACACATCCATTGGTTGCCTCCTGCATGAACCTCGACCAGGACAGGGAATTATTCTGCAACCCAGGTATGTGCCTTTGACTGGGAATCAAACCCGACACCCTTTGGTGCACAAGCTGGTGCTACAACCACTGGACCACACTGGCCAGGGTGAAAGTGATTTGCAATGTCAATCTCAAAACAACGGGTCGTATTGGTTTTCTGTGCTGTGCTTATTGGGTGTAAATGCAGTTGTGAATTTTTTCTTAGAGTTGTGGATGTGATGGCTTTGCATGGTATGTGGCCTTGCTTTTTACATAAATGAAAGGCAGAGTAAGAAACAGAGGGAAATGTGTGGGTCCTAGGCTGGTCTTCCATACCCAGGGTAACTGAATAGTCTGCAGAGATGATGGAGTGCTCCCCTGCTGGATGATTGTGGTACCTACTCACAGGCCTTTATTTCTCTGTAAAATCCTTTGCTCTCTTTCAGAATGAGGTTAATGCCATCAAGTGGAATCCCTCTAGAATGTTGCTAGCGTCCTGCTCGGATGACAGTACATTAAAGGTAACCTGGAAGGATGGGCTGTTTGATCCCAGGCAGCTGCACGCCTTAGTGTGGGTCTTATGGTCACGGCTGCTCTGAGTGATGATTTTGTAACGAACACCCTTCCTGCTGCTATAAGTTTTCCCTGGTGCTACTGGTGCCCCCAGGGTTTTGCCCACCCCTCTGTCTGGGCAATGACCCGCCAATCAGTGAGCTTCCCCAGCCCCAAACCTGAGGAACGCTCACAGAGTGATCCGTGCTGAACCGTTCCTGGCTGGAGAAAGAGCACCTGCTCACATTCTGCCCATTGTGTCCTTTAGATCTGGAGCATGAAGCAGGACACGTGTGTCCATGACCTGCAGGCTCACAGCAAAGAGGTGTATACCATAAAGTGGAGTCCGACCGGGCCAGCCACCAGCAACCCAAACGCCAACATCATGCTCGCAAGGTAAGAGGAGGACGGCCCACACCCAGACCCAGTCGGCTCCCAAAAGCAGCCTTGCTCCCCATGGCTGTAACAGTTATTTTATCAGAGGGGGCGGAAAAGTTATTTTGTAAAGGTTGTGGCCAGTAACGCGGCCAGTAGATGTTACTTGAACCCGGAGGGAATTGGGATGTGGCCAGTAAACGTTATTTGGTAAAGTGTGTTGTGAATGAGTTCACGTCCTTCCAAACTGTACAAGGAGTAGCTCCCCTGGACTGGGCCACGAAACGGCGCTACGCAGCGTCGCCCGAGCTATGAAGTGACGCCCGAGTAACGGTGCGGATCCCTGTCACCACCGGGCTGGTGGGGTGGGTTATGTGTCCGGGCTTCCAGCATGTGGCTTTGTGAGGGTTTTCATTGTGACAGACAAAGGAAGCAGAGTGCGCCTTGGCCTTGGTTTGCTTAGTCCAACTCGGAGCTGCAGGAGGCGTGAATTCTGAGTGGCAGTAAAGGGCTCCCCCACCCTAGCCAGGGCTGACCGAGCCATACATATAGTGAACTTCCCCTCCCCGCCCTCAAGCAGCAGATTCTTCGCAGAATTGGGGAGAGGGGACGTGGCCGTGGTGGGCAGCCCAGAATCACGCCACTTCAGGCTGCACTGCACAGAACTGTCTCGGCCAGTGCTCACGGGACTCCACGCAGGTCCTGTGTTTAATAAGAACATCTAGACTAAGAAGCTGAGAGATTCTGAGGCAGGATATGCCCGCATCCTTCGGGGTCTGGGATCCATGGTGCACACGGAGAGGGGGTGTTCAGCTGGAGAAGACAGCATTTGGGAGGAATGTCCGGGTCCCAGGAAGCAGAGCAGGCTTCTGCAGCTGCAGAGAAGGGGTGATCGGGGGCGGGGGGCGGGTGGACAGTCCTGTGGATACGGAGGGACTCTCCATCTCTGCCGCATGGCACAGGCCGGTCAGTCTCACAGCAGCAAGGATCCTTGTTGCTGAAAGTGCTCGGCCCAAGGCCGTTTCTTAGAAAACACCGGAAGGAAGGAGTTCCTGCATCAGCTAGAGGCTGATTGTCCTTTCAGTCAACAAGTGTGACGGGACAAAGCAGTGCCCGGTGAGTCCCCATTCGGAGAGAGAGAACACCAAATAGCGAACACCAAATAGCAGCTCGGTACAAATAGCAGCTCGGTATGAGTTCTTTCTTTTACGTCTGAAAAGAAAACTTGCAGCTCTCAGAATACAGTTGCTTATTTGCATGTGATTGTATTTTAACTCCCATTGCATTAAAACTTGTGTTCACTTAATTTGCCATTTTTCCAAATATTTTGGTTGGTAACAATAAATGTTGTGTTGTTAAGTGAAATAAGTCAGTCAATGAAAGAAAAATACCACATGATCTCACTCATTTATGGATAATAAAGAACATTATAAACTTGAACAAAAAGATAGATACAGAGACAGTAAAGCATCAAACAGACTGTCAAATTACAAGGGGAAGGTTAGGGAGAGGTGGGGGAGATAAGAGATCAATCAAAGGACTTGTATGCATGCATATAAGCATAACCAATGGATGCAAAACTCTGGGGGGTGGGGGCATATATGGGAGTGGGGTGTGGGGAGGGCAATGGTAAGATATGTACACATATAATACCTTAATAAAAAAAAAAATGTTGTGTTGTGTTTTTGTTTTTTCATTTTTTAAAATTGACTTCAGAGAGGAAGGTAGAGGGAGAGATAAAAACATCATTGATGAGAGAGAACCATTGATTGGCTGCCTTTTGTATGCCAATCACTGGGCATCAAGCCCATAACCCTGGCATGTGCCCTGACCAGGAATCGAACTGGGACCTCCTGGTTCATAGGTCGATGCTCAACCACTGAACCACACCAGCTGAGCTAAATGTGGTATTTTAAATTTACTACATTTAAGAAAATGTAGTAAATATTCTATAGACATATTTATCGTCTGTGTCTATAGGAAATGCAGAAACAAATGAACATGAAATCAATGTTTCCCTAATAACAGCATCCAAAAAAAGAAGAAAGGAATTGTTGTATAACAGTGGCTTTGTCGTTGAGGTATCTGAGCCATACTTTAGCATGATGAAGCGTACCTGTTATTGTCTCTGGAAATGTAAAAGCTGTGAGAGGAAAGCCACACACGATGGATGTATGTCTTAGAGAAATAGAAGAAAGCTCCCTGTGTCTGTGGTGATGTTTCCTCCCTTCCTCCTAGTGCTTCGTTCGATTCCACTGTCCGGCTGTGGGACGTGGAGCGCGGCGTGTGCATCCACACGCTCACCAAACACCAGGAACCTGTCAACAGTGTCGCTTTCAGCCCCGACGGCAAGTACCTGGCCAGCGGCTCCTTTGACAAGTGTGTGCACATCTGGAATACTCAGGTAATCCCCGACTCCTTTCTCAGAGTAACTCCCACGTCAGGTTTCAGTGACCCAGGCTCAAAACCGTCGCTGGGGAGTTTGTGCTGAGTCGCTTCTAAGTCCCTGGTGTGAAACCCTCTACCTGCCTGATCCTTTCCTGGGGTCCTGGCCGTCATCTCAGACAGCTGTAACCCAGTCCTCTTGTCTCCAGAGATGCTGCCCTCGAGGTACTAAGGTTGGGGCGACATTGTCATTCCATTCACACTTTCCAGGGGCCCAGCTAAAGGGTCGGGGCCAGCCACTCCAATCGTGTAGCATATTGGAGGGTACACAGGAATATCTGTTTGCTTTGTTGTGCCATTTTGATTTTTCTGATGAAAAAAGTTTCCGTTTCTGTAGGAAAGGGTATGTTGGTATTGGGTTGTGCTGTTGGCAGAATTACAAGGAGACAGCTTTTGAGTAAATGTAGCCGTGGGAACCCTGGCTGTACCTGAGGATGATGGATTCTGAATATAAAGAGTGGAAGTGGGTGGGAGATAGAGTAGGGAGTATTATGTTGGGCAGTCACCTCTTGGTTCTCTAGCTGATAGAAGAGAAATGGTCGGAGCCATTGCAAACAGCCAGTGATCCAGTTTGTGTGACCTCAGGGTGGATTAAATGGCCTCCCCTCTCCCCTTTTAATTCAATCTGCCTTCCTGCTTCCCTGTGGCTGGGTTGAAATTGAGGTGCATTTTAATTGAGTTCATGCCCCCTTGTGGGAAGGGCTGGTAGTACATGAAGCAAGTGAACTGCCATCCGGTCCGCAGAGACCTAAGCCTTCCCAGAATCTGCCTCAGATGGGCTACATCCTTAGAGAGGGAGAGATGAGGGTGGGCCCTAGGCGGAACCAGCCTGCCACCAAGCCTCACAGCCCAGATAGGCCAGGTGGAAAGCGCACAGCCCAGGAATACTGTGCGAGAGTTCCTCTTCATAGAAGCAGTGACAAGTGGATTTGTCAAGTGACATCATAGAAAAATGACATTAGGTATTGCCCATGGTAAAAAACTCATCAAATTATGTCACTCCTTTTTTATAAACCACAAATCTCTTTGATCCTCAGTGAGAGGATGCCCTCTCTAAATACAAGTATGTATATAATACTAGAGGACCGGTGCATGGATTTATGCACTGGTGGGGTCCCTCAGCCTGGCCTGCGGGGATTGGGCTGAAACCGGCAGTCCGACATCCCCCAAGGGATCCTGGAATGGGAGAGGGCACTCTGCAATGTGAGAGAGGGCACTCACTTGGCAGTTCCTGTGTTGAGCGTTTGCCTCCTGGTGGTCAGTACGCATCATAACAACCAGCTGGTGGGCTGGTGGGCCGGTTGCTTAGGCTATTATATATATATATAAACTAGTGGCCCAGTGCATGAAATTCATGCACGGTGGGGGCGGGGGAGGGGGAGTGTCCCTCAGCCCGACCTGCACCCTCTCCAATCTGGGATCCCTCTCGCAATCCAGGACTGCTGGCTCCTAACCGCTCACCTGCTTGCCTGCCTGATTGCCCCTAAGCACTCCCCCCGCCAGCCTTCTCGCCCCCAACTGGCCCCCCTTGCCAGCCTGACTGCCCCCAACTGCCCCCTCCCGCCAGCCTGCTTGTCCCCAACTACCCCCCCCACCAGCCTGCTTTACCCCCAACTCTGCCCCCTCCCCCCGCTGGTCTGCTCACCCCCAACTACCCCCTCCCCACTGGCTTGCTCACCCCCAACTGCCCTGCCCTCCTGGCCTGATCACCCCTAACCACCTCTGCCTCAGCCCCGTCACCATGGCTTTGTCTGGAAGGATGTCCGGAAGGTCTCCCAGTCTAATTTGCATATTACCCTTTTATTAGTATAGATAGTGGCCTTGCTCCCCCCCCCCCCAGTTCCCGCCCCCTTAGCTCCTGACCACTGCTTTGTTTTGCAGAGTGGGAGGCTCGTCCACAGCTACCGAGGCACTGGCAGCATCTTCGAGGTCTGCTGGAATGCCCGAGGGGACAAAGTGGGCGCCAGCATGTCTGATGGCTCTGTAAGAACACCACAATTTTCTGGGGGGGGTTGTGGGTGCGGGGCCGAAAGGGGAAACCCCAGGCAGCTGATACCCAGGGTAGAGGCTGAGAACCTTGCTCCCCCAGCCTGCACCCTTTGCTGATAAAGGTATGACCTGCATTCCACAGGTGTCCTGGGTCCTAGGGCCCTGTGATTCTGTGAGGCAGGGGGTGGTGGGAGGGCTGGCCGAGTGTCCTGTAGCCCCCACGTGTTCCCAAAGGCCATGAGCACAGGCTTGAGTTGTCATCGGCCCTGCCTCTAGGTCTCTGGGTTGTGACACCTGCCCATGACAGCTGCCTCTGCGTTATTTCAGGGTTGGTCAGAGGCTCAGCTCCTCAGGTGTAGCCTGTTGTTACAGCTTCTCTGAATGCTCAGGACTGTGTGCCAATAAAACTTTATTTATAAAACATAGTGGGTGGGCCTGCTTTGGTTCATGGGCCATGTTATTTGCCAACCTGGGTTCTGTGTGTTGTCTGAAGGTAACAGGGGCTCTCTTTTTCCTTGCAGGTGTGTGTTTTAGATCTGCGAAAGTAGACGGAATGTTGCAGGAAAGAGAAGAGAATTCTAACCCACCAGCAGTTAGCGTGGGGTGGGGTGGGGGGAGGGGAGGGGGGTATCCTGTCAGGTCCAAAACTGCGCGAGCATGGCGCATGGGCGTGGACTTTGAAGTCAGCTCCTCCTGGGCTGTGGGCGCCTGTATCTTTCCTAGTTCTCGTCAAATAGTTTTAAACACACACAGTTGCTTTAGAGGTGGGAGAGTGGTTTCCACCCGGGACATCTGTTTGGAAAGCATGACGCCTCCAGTGGGATGGTCCGCGTTTGGTTCCCACCCAGACAGGCTCCAATGGCTGAGATGAGGGGGGAAAAAAAAGCAAAGGAGAAGAAAAGCGAAAAAGGCGGTGATAACCTGAAAGGGGGTGGAAGAGCTCTCCCTGCGTGCTGCGTGTTGCCCTAACAATTCAGACACTACGGTCGCCCTCGCCAAGGATGTTCAGAGCCCAGCCCGTGCCGCTGAAATGCGGGGCTTTGTGATCCCGGCACGCGCCGTTTCGCACAACCTTCTTTGTCCAGTGGCTTTTCTGTCGGTTGGAATCCTGTTGACTGGGCCTTCCGTCCACGATGGGGCCTATTCCCCTTCCTCGTTGCCTGCCCCTCCACCTTTTTCCTCCATTCAGTGTGTCTTGATTTGCTGTTGATGCGGCCTTGGAGACACGATGACAAAATCTTTGCCAGACAGCTTTCTTGCCCCTCCCCTCTCCCCCTTCTCCTCCCCCTCCCCTGCGCCCCCTTTTCATATTTGTTTCAGATGGAAGGTCTTGAGGGCACTTTTGGCGCAAAATAAGTGCTTTATGTAGGAAGGCAAGACAGAGGGACTTTTTACAGGAGGGGAAAAAATGACTTAAAAAGAGCCCGGAGTATTTTTTTGGGGAAAATATTTTTATGTTAAAATAATTTTAAAATCCTAAAAAGCCATCAGACAGAGCTTCGTGTGGTTTCATATTTTAAAAGATTCTAGGGAGCATTCCCGTTGCCTTGGGCTGTGTGGCAGGTGGGAGGGCGCGGGGGGAGGAGGGGGACGGGGGCAGACCCGGACGCAGTGGGATTTCCTCCATGGAGGGAGAAGTCCCGCTCTTGGCTGGGGGACAAAGTGGGATCTCCCTGGAAGTCCCCTCTGTAGCCCTGGGAGGGAACTGAAGAAGGGTGCGCTGTGACCACGAGGAGCCTGTCCCAAACCCACCGGTATTGAGGAGGCCATAGAAACAGAGGGCTCAGCACTCGGCTGTGTGGCCTGTTAGTGGCACCTCGTTCACGGTCGGCCATTGTCTGGAGCCGCTGGGCGGGCCGGGCCTGGCACGGCTGACCCCTGGCGGGCAGGGACCGAAGTGAACGGGAAGGAAGGCCCTTGCATCCGCAAGGTGAACTAAGGGTAGGTGTCACCCATCACCTCCACTGTCTCCATCTTTCTCTGCCAAGAGGCTAGATTTTCTTTTTTTAAATAATGAACCTTTTTACTGTTTTTAAAAAATTAAACAGGTGTTTGCGTTTCTACGGGCATTTCCTTTCATTGGATGAGGTGGCCTTTGTGTGTCAGACCCAACGCTGACCTGGTTTTGAAAGGAGCAGTGGGAGCAGGGCCATCGCTTTCCCAGGGCAGAGCAGGGACAGGAAGGCGGCCGGGCAGGTTCAGCCGCTGCGGCCCAGCTACCAGACAAGATGCTATTCAGGGGCGGTGCCCAGCAGGCAGGTGAGCATGACAGGAGAGACCTGGACTGTGCCGGACCTGCGACAACATCACCAGGCTCCGTGGATCTTCCCCCAAAGTGCTGTTTCCGAGTTGGGTGTGTAATTTGGGCTGTTGCTTGGCACTGCGCCATGCGCAACGTCTAGAAAGTCACCCCTCATCTTTGAAGGCAGCCGACACCTGGACCACGTTGACCATTTCTGCCCTGAGAAATCATTAGGTTTGGGGCGCAGTGTGCGGAGGTGCAGACACCATCGGACACCCCCACCCGCAACAGAAATGGGAACCTGCAGAGCGTCACTGCCCAGGGCCGTGCCCCATGACTGCCCTCCTCACAGCTCTTAAAGTTGGTGACCAAGCGTGGCCTTGATCTGAGCAGGCCGCCCAGGCCGAGGCTCCGGTGGTTTGCAGGGACCAGGGGCTGGCCCCGCATGGGGAAGGTGGGATGGCCGCGGGCCGCACGCCTGGGACGCGTTTCCTTCTGCCCTGAGATCCGTCAGGGGCGGGCGAGGTGCACTTTGTCCCACATAAGGCCTACTTCGCTCTGGTTATGTTCCTCTTTTTAAACTTGTTCCACCTTTTTTTTCCAAATCGTGTTTCTTGTCAAACGCGTTCCTCGGCCCCTCCCCGGGGTTTTGAGCTCTGGCGTCCGGGTGTGTATTGTCTGTCAGATGCGCCAGCCGCGGTTCCGTCGGGGCCTCCGACCTGTCCACCCACGTCCATGTGTGTCGCCCACCGCGCGCCCTCACGCCCTGGACAAGAACCACCTTGCACTTTGTAGCCCATTTGCTTCGATAGAATCAACAGGCCCTGTTCAGGGTCTTGAATAAATGGCTCTATTTTGATGTGAGAGGACGTGGTGGGTGTGCTTTCTTTGTCCCGCTCGCCCACTGGGGCCCACGACACCCTGATGAGTAGACACGCGCGTTCTCCCCACAGGTGGGGACTCGAGTGCCTCCCCCGGGCTGCTGCTGGCCGCGCCGTGGACAGCGTCCGGGGCTTTGAGGGTGCTGTTCTCGGGGTGTTTTCAAGTGTGTTCCTTTCCGTGGCGGCCTTTCCGCGGGCTGTCCACGTCAACATGAGGGGATGTCCTCCTGCCCCGGGGGTTTGTGGGAGCGTGGGTTCCGGGGTGAACGGGGGTAGTTTGCCGAAGTCGGGGCGCGGGGACGCTGGACCTGAGTGCGCACCGCCACCCAGGCCCGCTGAGGAGCTCACTGCCAGCTGCCCCGATGGTGCCATCCATGCGCTTTAGCCCCGGAAGGCATGGCATCACTGCTGGTTAATGGGTGCCCCGCCCTGTGTCAGGGCGGCGGTTGTATCTGGGACACTGAGTCACAAAGCGGTCACCTTGTCACTTTCTTCCACGTGCAACTCGACCCTGCGTGGGAGCAACACACGGGCTGGGCCCTCCCAGCCTCTGGGGGCCCGGAGCTGTCTGGGGTGCAGCCCGCTTTCTTTTTCTCTTTAGCCTCAGCCCGTAGACCAAGCCCGTTCCCACGGGGTGGGTTCGGGGAGCGGTTCCGAGCAGGCCCGGCAGGAAGTTTGTAGTGAACCCGGGGCGGCAGGCAGAGCTCAGGGCAGCGCCAGGGGTGGAGGCTGGGGCTGGAGGGAGCGTGGAGCCGAGGGGCGGGGAGCCTGTGCGGTGGGGCTTGGCTTCAGCCATGATGCTGAAACAGGGGAACGGCTTCCGCGGGAAGTGGATGGGGACACAGACGCCCTCAGGTAACGGGAACTTTCTCTGTAGTGACTTCAACACACTTCCCTTTACCCCCTGAGCTCGGCTCCAGTGGAGGTGTGGGTGGAATGTGGCCACCCACTGGATGGAGACGTTTTTGGTTCACTGCCCATATGGCTGCGCTGTCCCTGAAGGAGGTGGGGTTGTCCGTGTTCACACCTGCGGGGCTGGCTGTTGGTTACTGTGCACAGGCACCTGGGAATCACTTTGTGAGCTGCATGGGACGGGGAGCAGGAAGGGAGCAGGGGCGTGCCTCTACAAAACGCTCAGAATGTGGCCAAATGGTCTCCCCCCAGTCTGGCTCCTTTTTCTCTGAAGCATCTCATCCTCTTGGAAGGGAAGCAAGGCAGGAGGAGAGCGTGGGGAGCTGGGGCAGGACAGGGCTCTTTGCAGAACTACACAGAAGCCTGAAGTCCCTGCTCTGGAAAATGGGGCACTGAGTCGCCATCGTCCTCACCCAAAAGCCACTCACAGGTCTGGCTGTGTGGTTAGAGCATCAACCCATGCACCAAAGGGTCTCTGGTTTGATTCCCAGTCAAGGGCACATACCAGGGTTGCAGGTTCACTCCCCGGCCATCAGGGCACATGTGGGAGGCAACCAATTGATGTGTCTCTGGCACATCCATATCTCTCTCTCTCTCTCTCTCTCTCTCTCTCTCTCTGCCCCACCCCTCCCTTCCACTCTGTAAAAATCAATGGAAAAAATATCCTCTGGTGAGAATTGACAAAAAAAAAAAAAAGTACTTATGCAGTAATGCTCTATCATTGCTATAAAATAAAATTAACTTGAGCAGACTCATTCACAAGTCTTCTATGTTGTGACAAACTGACCAGTAAGTTAAAATGAACCGGGGCATCTTTCTACCCAAACAGCACCCCAGCTACACCTCCGTCAACCCAAACTCCTGTGTGGGTCCCAGTTCCAGAAGCTCTTCCAGAGCTTCCCTCCGCAGTTACCCCTCATCCCACCATCGCTTTCATTGCCCTAAGCATCCAGCGGTTTCTCGTACCTGCCATCTGAGCAACAACAAAACATCCCCTGCAGACAGCATCCCTGGGAAGTTGCTGAAAACCAAGCACTCCTGTTTATTCGTTTGTTTGCTCAGTGACTGTGTCTTACTCACCAACTTGACTTGACACACCACGCCCACAACGCTCGTGTGTGTCCCCAGTGCCTGGGCACAGCTCAGTGTCTGGAGTGGCCATGAGTAGTCGCAGCCACTTGCTCGTGGGCACTAGCTTCTAACTTACATCTAATTGGCTCTGCAGAGTCCTGTGCCTTCTTCCAACTGCAAGGGAAGCTGGGAAGGCGAGCAGCTAGTGTCTTTGCCCCTAGAGTGGGGTGGAGCTGTGCTCCTTAGGTAGCGGGTCCTCAAATAGAAGAGGCTGTTGATGCTGGGGGCAGACTGTCAATACAGGGATTAAGAATGCAGACACCCCCACATTCCTGTCCCTTTGGGATCAGCTCCAAATGTAGGAATGTGCAGGCCTGGGCAGTGCGGTGACAGTGCCCTGGATCTGTCTGCGGCCACGCCGCTCGAGAAGTACAAGCCCAGAAGCTCCCTGCAGAGCTTCTGTACAGTGAAAGGGAGTCCTGGCTGTGTTCAAAGGTGTCACATGGCAGAGGTGTCTTCAATGTCCTCACAAAACACTACCTTGCTTTGCTACAGACACATAGCTGGTTTACAACACCAATGCGTAGTACGCTATTTCTGCCTAGACACACACACACACACACACACACACACACACACACACACACATATATATATATATATATATATATATATATATATATATATATATATATATGTAAATTTTCCAACTGATGGAAAGATAGAGACCTAGGCAATGATGTGAGCATAAATAAGATTCTATAGATTCCCGAGACTGAATTGCTCAGTATAGCTTGGAGACCAAACGCTGAATTCCTGATCAAAGCTGCCTCTTTGATGCACTCTTGTGGTGCACAGAGAACATGCAGCCCCATGTGAGGACCAAAGGCTGAATTAATAAACAAAACTGCCTCTTCTGCGCCCTCTTGTGGTGCATGAAGAATATGCAGAGCATATTTGGGGACAATGGCTCAATTTTGAAGTATGTTTTTAAAGATTTACATTTTCTCTTATAAAAATGAGTCTTAGCTGGTATTTCTAAGTGGTTAGAGCTTCAGCCCCCAGATTAATAGTGTGTTGGTCCCCAGATTGAAGGGTCGTAGGTTCAATTCCCGTCAAGGGCACATACCTTGGTTGCAGGGTCCATCCCTGGCCCTAGGTTGCGGCACGTGCAGGAGGTAGTCAATCGATGTGTGTCTCTCACATTGATGTTTGTCTTGCTTTCCCTCTCTCCCTCCCTTCCACTCTCTCTAAAAACCAGTGGAGCCCATTTGTCATGGCTCAGTGATTGATCATCGACCTATGAACCAGCAGGTCATGGTTTGATTCCTGGACAGGGAACATACCCAGATTGTGGGTTCAATCTCCAGTGTGAGGCATGCAGGAGGCAGCCAATCACTGATTCTCTCTCAGCATCGATGTTTCTATCTTTCTGTCTTTCTCTCTCCTTCTCTGAAATCAATAAAAACTTATTTAAAAAACAATGGAAAAAATACCCTCGGGTGAGGATTACAAAAAAAAAAAAAAAAAAGAAAGAAAAAGAAAAAGATGCACTCTGAGTATTTTAAAATGTTGAAAGAGTTAAAATTTCACCTTATAAACAAGTTGGAAGATATTAAAAAATTTCAAGAAAGAATAAGAAGTGGTCCACCCAGCAAAAATCATTGTTAACACCACAATGTGTTTCCTTCCAGTGCTTTCTCTGTCATTTTCATTTGTTTGATACAATTGGATCACTGTTTTATGCAACTTTGTTAAAATTGCTATATGTAATACACTATTTTAAAATGTAGACATGAAAAGAGTGATCCAAAGAGATGTAATAATTTCATATTCTCAGTGGTAGAGTCCATTAAATGTTTAAAGTTCTTGCCCTGGCTGGTTTACTCAGTTGTTACAGCACTTCTAAAACTTTAAATGTAATTAGAAATCACTCCAAACAAATCATTTTAGGTCAAATTCAATCCAATCCCCTCCAAGTCCCTACTGGTGAGCAGTTAGCAGTATCTTATGGGCAGCCCAGGGGTTTTCCACATAAGAAAGCCCCCTTTTCCTTCAATACCTAATATACATGAATGTATTTAAACTCTCCCTAAAGTAATATATATTATCAATCTGGACTCCTGGAGTAAAAACCGCTTCTGATTATTGCCAGGTGTTCAAGGTGAGACTGCATTTTATTTATTCTAAGGTCCCAGAGGAGAGGAGAGTTTGGAGCTAAGACGTATTAGAGAAAATAATGGCTGAAAAATCTCCAAATCTGGCAGAAGACATAAGCTGCAGATTTAAGAAGTTGAACAACCTCAAACAAGATAAACCCAGGAAGTGCATACTAAGATACACCACAAGCTTTTCAAACCTGAACACTAACATTTCAAAATTATCGATAGAGAAACACCAGCTCTATTAACCACAGGGAAACAATTCAAATGACAGAGGATCGTCGTCAGAAACCACAGAGGCCAGAAGAAAGTGGAATGACATTTGTCAATTGACAAAAGAACTGCCAACCCAGAATTGTATGTCCAGTGAAAACATCTTTCGGGAGTGAGGGGGAAACCAAGACATACTTAGGTAAAGAAAGAGTGAAAGATTTCGCAACCAGCAGGTTTAAAGACAGGTTAAAGGGAGTTCTCTAAACAGGGGGACTGGATAAAAAAAAAAAGGAATCTCTGAACAACAGGAAGGAAGGAAGGAAAATGGGAAGAGTAAAAATAAGGGGAGAACAACAGCTTTTCTCTTGAGGGTTCTAAATTATGCTTGATTATTGAAGCAAAAATTATAAAACTGTTTGATGTGGTTCTCGGTGTATGTATGGAAGGAAAATAGTTGAGATGATTGTATTATAAAGGGGAGAGTGTAATGACAATTAAATGGAGGTGAGGTTTGTATTTGTGACTCAAACTGGAGTGGTGACACTAGCAGACTGTGGGGAGTTGTGTGTGTACAACACCCTGAGCAACCAGTAAACGCTGTACAGAGATCCTCTCCACAGCACCGCAGGTGATTCAGAGGGTCTGTGAGATTATGTTCCAGTAACACACCAAGGCCGGATAAAGAAACAGATGAACGAAAAAGAGAGGAAATAAAGAGAACTCCTCCAGCAGACTAATAATTTCAGATGCCTCTCCAGTATCTGCCTGCTTTCCAATGCTTTTCAGTGCCTTCAGACAGTTATTTTTCGTACATCGCCCAGAATTTAGTTGTTCCAAGAGGAGCTTACTCAGCTAGCATTAGAAGTTCAGTGTCTTATTAATCAGTTTTACAAAAATTATTTTTATTTGGGACAAGGCTTAGATTTATTAAAGAAGCACTCAAGTCAATAGCATTAGTATTTGTTCTATAACTTCTCGATTTGGAAAGGTGGTGTACATTGGTTTCATAAATTCTATTATTTTTATGTAAAATAACTTGTTATTCAGGTTAAAATTCCAATCTTTGTTTTATGTTCTCATATAAGAGAACAGGAGAGGGGTAGTCCAGATCCACGGGAAAGAGAATATTCATCTTTTCTTGGCCACTGGCGACACCTGCTGGCTCATGCATGGCAGTGGCTGGTATTGTGCAGAGTGGAAGTGAGGGAGGGTCCCTGTAACACAAGTTTATTCATTGCCTCCAAGTTCAGATGGAGGGTCGGCACTTTTCTCATGCCATGACTTAGAAGTCTACCAGGATAAGCAAAGCAAACCCACACCCCTTCAGAACTGACCTGCTTTCAGTGTCCCCACAAAACTGTACATCAGCACCATGGACAGAACCCGTTTCCCTCACCAGCCACATCCAATCCATCACCAAATCCTGTTGGTTTTACCTCTCTCATCGCTACCTCCACCTCCCTAATCTAAGTCATCACCATCATCTCTCACACGCTTACTATGTCCCATGTGTTTATGCTAACTCATTAAATAACCCTCACACTGACCCTAATAGGTGTGAACAGATGAGAGGGAGAGCAAGGTCAAGTACTTTGGTCAGCATTCCACACTCAGCAGCTGGTGGAGCCAGGGTTGATCCTGGCAGGCTGCCTCCAGGTTTGTTTTCCTGAAGGTGACACTTGCTGCCCGTTCACCACCACAAGGTGCCATAGCCTCCAAATGGTCTACTCAGACATGTAAAAGTTTTTCAATTTAAGAAATGAGAGTTAAATATTTATTTCTCTGGATACAAGTTTATAAAATTAACTTCCATTTATTCCAGTGCTAGTACCCTAAACAGACCTAACACAACATCTTTGATGACTTGCAATAAAAGATACTTAATAGGAAGAAGGTTCCAGGCAATGCTCATGTTGAGAGGGAAAGGGGCACTAAAATTCCACACCACGCCTCCCCCCAAACGTGACCACAGGGTCCTTTTATTCTTCCCTTGAGGTGGAGTCACAGACATCCGAGCTGCCTTGGGACACAAGCAGCTGCTTTACACTCTCCCTCAGGGCAGGAGTGTGCTCCCTCCCACAATGCAATTCAAATGAAGACAAACCTGAACTGCAAAACGACACAACGCAAAAATGAAAATGGCTTCTTCCCAACTTCCTGAGTCCTCAGCGCTGGGCGAGGTCATCAGAGCTGAACTGTTGTCAGTATTTGGAGCCCGGGCTTTTCTGCTCCCAAGGTCACACTCAGTGAGCCTGTGGGGAGGCAGCCCTGAACGGTCAGACCTCATCACTGAGCAAACCCAGGCCTTCCCACTCCAGTGAGTTCCCATTGCATGGAAACACCTGTGAACACAGATGTTCCTGAATGTGAGTGACTGTAATTCTTCTTTATTTAATTTGATACATCTAAATTTTTACAGAAGGAACAGTATTGGTTTTTCTATTGTCAAAACCAGAAAGTTATTTTATAAAATAACCCACTCTCCTTCACCAGCCACATCCAAGCCATCACCAAATCCTGAAGTCCTGAAGCAGGCAAGGCAGAAGTCTTGAAGCAGGCAAGGCAGTTAATGATTGTATGGCTTATGTTTACAAATACACATGTAAATGCTTTCTCACCCATTAGCCTGGCATCCTCCCAGCCCAGCTCTGAGGCACACAGATATGAAAACCAAAGCTCAGAAAGCTAAGTGACCCCAGGCTTCAGGGTCCTGCCTCTAAAATAAGGACAGCACCGGACTTGAAAATGCTTCTCCACCCACTCTAAAGTCCACAAGCCTGGGCACCAGCCAAGAGGATACTAAGATTGAGGATAAGGCTCACAGGTAGTGTGCACAAAATGGGATTCTAGGCAGTTCATAGGCATCGCCTCATTCGACCCTCAGAACCACCTTCCCTCCAGATGGAGAAAGTGAGGTTCTAAAAGGTGAGCACAGCCCGTCAATGGGAGAGTAACCACGCGAAGGCAGAGCAGAAGACCCCACAGTAGCCTCTTCCCTTCACAGTGCACATCCCCTTTGAACTTGACCTGTCCATTCACCTAGGGTTTTAGTTATTTCACAGACAGCTCATAGCATTTAGCTTAAGTCTTAGACATCCACCAAAAATGGCTACAGCTGGGGCTTGCTTTATATATTACTAGAAGCCTGGTGCACGAATTTGTGCACGGATGGGGTCCCTCAAGGTGGCCTGCGAGGATTGGGTCCCAGCTCATGCCCCCAGGCTCACAGTCCCAGCTCATGCCCCCAGCCTCACAGCCCCACAGCCCTGCCTGGCACACCACTGTGGCCTGGCACCACCCCCTCACCTGCTCCATCATCCCACCTGTGGGGCAATCGATCGGGGCCGGGCCCCCTGCCTGGTTCCTTCAGAGCCTGAGAGCCTGGCAGCAGCCTTGCCCCCCTGCCCCCTGCCCCATGCTGCTGCTGCTGGTCGTTGTCTGCAGGGTGATCAGCAGGGTGATTGGGCCCCGGCTCACACCTGCCTTGGGCTGACACTACCCGCTCACCTGCTCCACCATCTTGCCATAGTTCCGCTATCTCCAGGGCCCATCAGGGCCTACAGCACCTCCACTGCCACCTGCTGCCAGTGCTGCGTCACCGATGCCCGCTGTGTTCTGTGCCGCTCCCTGGTGGTCAGCACACAACATAGTGAGCTGTCGAACTCCCAGTTGAACAATTTGCATATTAGGCTTTTTTATATAGGATTACTAGTGCCCCAGTGCATGGATTTGTGCACATTGAAAGGAAATTAATTAGAAGATGGCTGGTGGGGCAAGACTGGGCAAGACAGGCTGGACATGCCTTGGAGCCAACCTCCCATGGTCCCTGCCTGGACAGCTGTACCTGGGGTGGCATTGAGGCTCAGAGGGCATCTGTGGAGTGAGCTCGGTCCCTCTGGCAGGTGGAGTCCTTTGCGCTGGCCTGCAGATATCGGCTGAAACCAGCTCTCTGACATCCCCTAAGGAGACCCAGATTGCGAGAGGGCTGTTCTCAGGTGATGCACCCGGGAATCAGGCTCCCTCCTCTCTGATTCCGGGTGTTTTGCCTGAGAACTGCAGCTGCCAAGTCACTGCAGGTCAGCAGCTCCTGCATTGAGCATCTGCCCCCTGGTGGCCAGCGTGGGTCATAGCCACTGGTCAAACAGTCTGATGGTCACACGGTTGCTTAGCCTTTTATATGTATAGATGTTATTTATATATTGTATTATGTAAATTAATTCATATCTATAACATCTAAGCTGTAAAGAGGGAAATCAGTCTTAAGGCAATCCAAAGTCTTTCTATTATGCAGGGAGAGAGTGAAGACACTGACTAAGTTTAGATTCAGTTAAGGCCCTTCTATAAGTCTTTGACTATTAAATAAGTCTGTTTACATACAGAAAGCCTGACAGTTAGCTCCCCTTTCTCTTACCTCACCCCTCACTGCTCTCCCTCCTTACCTGGGCACTCTTCTCTAAAAAAAATTAATGAATGACCTGGGGAGACTTTTAGGTGCTAAAAAACTTCCCTGTACACCAGGGTACAGCCCACCTACTCTGGCACTGCAGACTCCTTAGGTCAAAGGCTCATTCCCAGCCCCTGCAAATCCCTGCCCACCCACAGAGAACTTCATTCTCAGCAGGAAGTACCAGTAGGAAGGAGACCTAGACATACAACAGTAGAAAAACCCATGAGGCTTTCTACAATAATCAACCTAGTCCCTCATTCTTAAATAAAAATGGATAACCCCAGCACCACCGGACATAATAAAGAAAACCAGCAACATGGAAGATAAAATGTAAGACTCACCAACATTAAATAACCAAATAATCTGAGCCCAGAGGAAACGAAGACAACTCTGAGAACAGAAGAAAATTAAAAAACAAACAAATAAAAACACTCCTAATCATGAGAGTAGTAAGGAGATAATCTGAAAACAGGAATGTGATGCTATAAAAAAAGAATAATTAGAGGAGGAACCAAGAAGGCAGCATAGATAAACACCTATACTTGCTGCCTCCCAAAACCACATCAAAATTACAACTAAAATACAGAACAACTATCATCCAGAACCATGGAAAAGCTGGCTGAATGGAAGTACTACAACTAGAGAGGTAAAGAAGAAAGCGCATAGAGACTGGTAGTGGGTGTGGAGGTGCAGAACAGACTGGTCCAGCATGCAGGTGTGCCACTTTTTTAATTAGGAGGGGTATTGCCTCTCTGGAGGCCACCTGGAGGAGCAAGGAGTCCCAGCCCCACACCAGACACCCAGCCCAGGGTTCCAGAGCTGGGGAAAGAAGTCCCTATGGGCATTGAGAACTATGGACTGTAAAAACAAGTGTGTATTGGAGCTGAGTGACACACAGGCTGCTGGAGACCCAGCTGCTCCTCTTAAAAGGCCGGCACTGCCAACTGAATTTACAAGCTCCCACTTGCTCTGACCTCCAGTGCTGGGTGAGGCTATGGGGGATACAGACAGATATGGGGAGAAACTGGACTGTCTTGCATTGGGGCAGGAACTCGGGGGTGGCTTTCTTCCAGATGGAGGTGCTCACAGTGGTCATTGTTTCCCTGCTGGGACCTCCCCGGTGCAGGGCTGACTGGCAGCTATTTCTGTTTGCTCCACCCTGGAGATTCCCTGAAATCTCATCACACCCAATTTATAACCCCACCCTGTGTGCAGTGGCTTTTGCATATGAATGGCCTGTCCTTTCTCAGCCTAAAACTGTCAAACAAGCTGCAGCTGGGTCAGAGAGCCCCAAAACTATCAATAAAAGTCCCAAGGCCCACACCAGCACCAGCCTGCCTTGCTTCACAGCTGGGCCTTGCATGGACACTTCCAAACCCAATACAAAGAGGAGGCATCTGCAGATCTCTCTGTAGCTCCTGCTGGGTGGCCCCAGGTAGTGGCTGACTTTGTACCTCCTTGGAGATCCAAGAGCCAGTGTACCCAGTGGTTAGTGGGAGACCATATCAGATTACAACTCTTCAGATCCATAAGTGACACACTCAAGGGGCAGACTCAGTGAGCACTAATGCCCCACTGAAGCAAATCCTGCCCCATAAGGTTGTCTCCTGCACAGCAGCTCTCCCACTATAGTCACAGCTGGTCCCCACAGCCAATTGGCCTGGAGGTCAATTCCTCCCAGCAACACTAACAGCAATCAAAGATCAACTACAACAAGACTGTGCACACAGCCCACAAAGGAGTGCACCAAGAGTGTCCACCTCAGGTGATTGGGGAGGCTGAGCCATTGGGCCCTATAGGACGCCTACTACACAAGGCCACTCTATCACCTCAAGGAGACTTAGCAGCTCACCAATACATAGAAACAAACACAGGGAAGCAGCCAAAATGTGGAGACAAAGAAACATGTCAGAAATGGAAGAAAGCAACCTACTGGATATAGAGTTCAAAACCACAGTTATAAGTTTACTCAAGAATATTCTAGAAACCTCTGAGGAACTTAGTGAGACCCTCAAGGACCTTAGTGAAAATGCTCCAAAAATGGAAAAGGACCAGTCAGAAATTAAGCATACACTTACGGAAATAAAGAATAATATACAGGAATTCAAAAGTAGACTAGAAAATCCTGAGAATCAAGTAAATGATTTGAAATATGAGGAAGCAAAAAACACCCAACCAGAAAAGCAAAAAGAAAAAAGAATCCAAAAATATGAAGACAGTGTCAGGAACCTCTGGGACAACTTCAAGCATACCAACATCTGAATTAAGGGGTGCCAGAAGAAGAGAGAGAGCAAGATACTAAAAACCTATTTGAAGAAATAATGACCGAAAACTTCCCCCACCTGGTGAAAGAAATAGACTTACAAGTCCAGGAAGTGCAGAGAACCCCAAACAAGACAAATCCAAAGAGGACCACACCAAGACACATTATAATTAAAATGCCAAGGGCAAAAGACAGAGAATCTTAAAAGCAGCGAGAGAAAATCAGTTAGTTACCTACCTACAAGGGAGTGCCCATACGACTGTCAGCTGATTTCTCAACAGAAACTATGCAGGCCAGAAGAAAGTGGCAAGAAATATTCAAAGTGACGAATAACAAGAATCTACAACCAAGATTGCCGAACAAAGCTATCATTTAGAATTGGAGGTCAGATAAAGAGCTTCACAGACAAGAAAAAACTAAAGAAATTCATCACCACCAAACTAGTATTATATGAAATGCTGAATGGTATTCTTTAAGAAGAGGAAGAAGAAGAAAAAGGTAAAGATAAAAACTTATGAACAACAAATTGACAACAAATACATATCTATCAACAAGTGAATCTAAAAATCAAATGAGGGAAAAACCAAGATGGCAGCATAGGTAAACACCTAAACTGCTGCCACACACAACAATACCAAAACTACAACTAAAAAACAAAACGGACACCATCCAGAACCACAGGAAAGCTGGCTGAGTGGAAATTCTACAACTAGAAGGAAAGAGGAAAGCACATTGAGACTCAGAGGAGCTGCAAAAGGCTGAGGTACAGAGACGTGCAAGTGCGGAGAGGACGGGTGGCTGACTGCACAGGTGGCTGAGTGTACGGCTGGCTTTCTAAAGCAGGAGGGAGACAGAAGCTCCTGACTGCGCTGAACTCCAGTCCCGGGCAAGACTCTGGAAACCCAAACTCATTCCAGGGGAATCTGGACTGTCAGGAAAAGAGAAAGCACACTGAGACTCAGGGGAGCTGCGGAAGGCAGAGGTCCAGAGGCGTGTGCATGCAGAAAGGATTGACTGCTCAGTGCATGGGCAGCTAAGTGTGCAGCTGGCTTTCTAAAGCGGAAGGGAGATGGAAGCTCCCGACTGCACTGAACTCCAGTTCCGGGTGAGTTTCTGAGAAACCAGACTCATTCGGGGAGAAACTGGACTGTCTGGCAGTGGGCGAAACTTGAGGGTGGCTTTCTCTCAGAGGTGCTTGCAGTGATTACCGAGGGACACTGAGATCCAGGGGCCTCATAGGGCAGGGCTGACGGGAAGCCAAGGTTGTCTGCTCCACCCTGAGACTCCGCCCCATCCAAGCTGAGCACAGAGGCTTTTGCAAGTCTTCTCCCATAAGGGTGTCTCCAGCACAGAAGTTCTCCCAGCGTAGACACAGCTGGTCCTCAAAGCCAATTGGCCTGGAGGTCAATTCCTCACAGTAATACCAACAACAATCAAGACTTATCTATAACAAGGCTGTGCACACAGTCCACAAAGGAGTGCACCAAGAGTGTCTACCTCAGGTAACTGGGGAGGCTGGGCCACTGGGCCCTATAGGACACCTACCACACAAAGCTACTCTACCAACTCAGGGAAGCAGCGAAAATGCAGAGACAAAGAAACAGATCACAAACAAAAGAAAAGGAGGAAAACAAACAACTGGATATAGAGTTCAAAACCACGGTTATAAGGTTTTTCAAGAATTTTCTAGAAAAGGCTGATAAATTTAGTAAGACCCTCGAGGATATGAAAAAGGACCAAGTAGAAATTAAGCATACACTGACTGAAATAAAAAATAACATACAGAGTTCTAACAGCAAACTCAAGTCAAAGATTTGAAATACAAAGAAGCATAAAACACCCACATGGAAAAGCAAAAAGAAAAAAAAATCCAAAAATATGAAGATAGTGTAAGGAGCCTCTGGGACAACTTCAAGCGTACCAACATCCGAATTGTGGGGGTGCCAGAAGAAGAGAGAGAGCAAGATATTGAAAACCTATTTGAAGAAATAATGACCGAAAACTTCTCCCACCTGGTGAAAGAAATAGACTTACAAGTCCAGGAAGCACACAGAACCCAAACAAAAGGAATCCAAAGAGGACCACACCAAGACACATCATAATTAAAATGCCAAGAGCAAAAGACAAAGAGAGAATATTAAAAGCAGCAAGAGAAAAACAGTTAATTACCTACAAGGGAGCACCCATACGATTGTCAGCTGATTTCGCAACAGAAACTATGCAGGCCAGTTGGGAGTGGCAAGAAATATTCACAGTGATGAACAGCAAGATCCTACAACCAAGATTACTCTACCCAGCAAAGCTATCATTCAGAATTGAAGGTCAGATAAAGAGCTTCACAGATAAGAAAAAGCTAAAGGAGTTCATCACCACCAAACCACTACTATATGAAATGCTGAAAGGTATTCTTTAAGAAGAGGAAGAAGAAGAAAAAGGTAAAGATAAAAATTATGAACAACAAATACATGTCTATCAACAAGTGAATCTAAAAATCAAGTGAATAAAACATCTGATGAACAGAATAAACTGGTGAATATAATAGAATCAGGGGCATAGAAAGGGAGTGGACTGACAATTCTTGGGGGGAAAGGGGTGTGGGGGGTGCGGGAAGAGAATGGACAAAAATCGTACACCTATGGATGAGGACAGTGTGGGGGAGGTAAGGGCAGAGGGTGGGGTGGGAACCAGGTGGAGGGGAGCTATGGGGGGAAAAAAGAGGAACAATTATAATAATCTGAACAATAAAGATTTATTAAATTAAAAAATAAAAATCAAATGAATAAAAAATCTGATGAACAGAATAAACTGGTGAATGGAATAGAATCAGGGGCATGGAAATGGAACAGACTGATGATTCTCAGAGGGAAGAGGGTGTGGGGGTGCGGGAAGAGATTAGATATGTATGTAGTACCTATGGACACAGACAATAGGGTGGCAAGGGCCTGGGGTGGGGTGGGAACTGGGTGGAGGAGAACTATGGGAGGAAAAAAGAGGGACATCTGTAATAATTTCAACAATAAAGATAAAAAAGAACAATTAAACAAAAAGGAAAAACACACACTTGTAAATAACCAATATGCCTGGTGAAACCAAGCATTTCATAGAAAGTCAAGAAAAAGTCAAGAGAATCTCCCAGGTGGAAACAAAAACTGCTAACAGGGAGATGAGACCAGCAGAACCGTCCAGGAGGCTCAGGTCCTGACTCAAAGGTGTTTCAGGGAGAAGCAGAGGCGCAGAATAAAAAACGTAACTTAGTGACTTTAGTAAATGAACACCTCCCCGAGCTCATGAGAGGCACGAGTTTTCCAAGTGAAAAGACGCACTGAGTGCAGAGCAAGATAAACAGGACAAAGACATTGGGATAAAATTTCAAAACACCAGGCTGAGGAGCAAAGCCCCAGCAGTTAGAAAGGAACGGCCATCACTTAGCATCACTGGGTGCAAGGAAGCCTGACAACGTCTGTGAAAGTTTCAGTAGAAATTATTGTTACTCTATCTCCCTCCAGCCAATTATTAATCCAACATAAGGGCTAAAGTACCTCTTCAGACATGCAAGTCTCACAGCGAATCTTTAAAATGACTGTGAAGGGGATCTTTTGATACACAGAGCAGACTATTTTATGGTTACTTTGGTTTAAAATGAATTAGTTTATTACAATAAACTCTAAAAACAAAGTTTTCCTTGGCGTTTAAAATTCAGACTATAAATCTTATTCTATTTAAAATTCTAGCAAAGCAAATACAATCACCTTCACTTTCTGTCATTATTGTTTAATTTAACTTAAACTAAATTCCTTAAACTATCACTTCAAGGAATAAATGTAGTTAAGTTCCCTTAGAATTTTTAAAAAAATATATTTTATTGATTTTTACAGGGAGGAAGGGAGAGGGATAGAGAGCTAGAAACATCGATGAGAGAGAAGCCTCCTGCACACCCCCTCCTGGGGATGTGCCCGCAACCAAGGTATATGTCCTTGACCGGAATCGAACCTGGGACCTTCCAGTCCGCAGGCCGACGCTCTATCCACTGAGCCAAACTGGTTTCGGCAGAAATTTTAAACTTCATATAAATGTAATTTTGCCATTAGGCACTTTGAATGCCTGAATGAAGTAAAAGTTCTTCAAACAATTATCATTTACACTAGTAGAATGAACCTCATGTTCTTTTGAATGTTATAAACTCTTTAAATACTTCAAATACATAGATTGTCTTTGTTTATTGCTGACACTATTGCAGACGACCCCAATTTCTTCCCCTTTGTTCCCCTTCACCCAGCCCCCCAACCCCCCACAGATTATCTTAATAATGTCCTAAACTTAATTCAAATGTATTACTATTCTAATTCGATTTAGCTCATCATGACTACATGACTTTAAACTCTATTTAATTTTAAACTTTCCCTGGTATTTAAAAAAAAAAGTCAAAACAAAACAAAAATACATATCCACCAAGAGAACAGTTTTCCCACCTTAAGGAAGTTGGAACTGTTAATAGAGAGTTCTGACCAGGTCACAGGACCTGGGCCTACACAGGCCAAGCACCTCCCACAATCCTGCCTCAGCCACCACGTTCACTCAGCAGTTTCTATAGTTGCTGTCACAACAGCAAGTCCACCACCTTCAGGTTTAGGGCGGTTTCTCCTAGATCCAAGTGAGGCCGTGATGTAATTCCTCCCCGGGATTCAAATGGACCAAAGCCTGCTTCTCCATGGCAACTTCAGCAATGTCCTTCCTCTTGCTTCCCCGAACCCTGCGCTTCTCAGCAAACTTAAAGTATTTCTATTGCCCCTTCACTCTAATGTCTCATAGCAAAGTAATGTTAGAGAAGTTAACGAGCCACTGTGAACCTTCATTTTCTCCTGGTGTATTGTGAAAATTAATCAGGAATAGTTTTCAGAGTACAAAATAAATTAAGTTGCCTCTTTTGAACTCTCAATTTAATCTTATCATTTCAGTATTTAGACCTGACAATTTCAAGAAATATTTTAGATATGTTTTGGAAAGTTTGATTGTCGCCTCAATATTATTTCTCATTATTAGTTTTTTTTTATACAAATTAAAAAAAAAAAAGGAAAGCAGTTTCAATGCTGCGAACACAGCTCAGCAATGCAAGTACAGTTCTTGAGAAGCTTATAACATTGAGTATGCTTTACCTTGGGAAATAGCTCACCTTTTACTGGCTTGTAGAGCTCCTTTCGATAGACACTCAGAAAGCACACGACCAACCTACATTAAGTAGACCTTAAAATCACACATTCAGAAACACCATGTAACTGTAGGAAATAAAATTTTAATCTTTTCCCCAATATTTTATGATGAATACATACAATAAAGTGCAAAGATTTTACAGTGAACACCCTAACCCACCAGGTACACTTCCACCATTAACACTTTACTATACTTACAGTTATTTGATCCATCTGTTCATCAGTCCACCTTATTTTTTTTATGTATTTCAAAATAAACTGTAGTCGTCAATAAATTCCCCCTGAAATAATGCATGATAAGTATCGCTAACCAGAGTTCAATATTTGGTGTAAAATTTACATGCAATGAAATGCACAAATTTTAAATATACATTTGTATACACCTGTGTAACCAAAACCCCATCAACATATAGAAAAGTACCTTTACCCCAAGCGTGCCCAGTTTGCACGCTTTTGTGTAATTCTTTCACAAAGCATGTTTGTTTGTTTGTTTTTGTTTAATCTTGTTGAAAGTATTACATATGTCCCCTTTCCCTCCTTTCCCCCCTCGGCCCTCTCCAGCCCTCCTTCTCCCTCCCAGGCCCTCTCCCAAAGCAGCCTCATCACCCAATGGGTTATGCATATGTGCATACAAGGTCTTTGGCTTTTACCTCCCACCCACCCTCCCCGCCTTCCCTCCAAGATTCCACACACTGTTCCATGCTTCCATGTCTCTGGATCCATTCCTTTCATCAGTTTGTGTTACTTAGATTTCATATATGAGTGAGATCATGTGATACTTGTCTTGCTCTGACTGGCTTATTTCACTTAGCATGATACTTTCCAGGTCCCTCCAGGCTGTCTCAAGGGTAAGAGGTTCTTCTTTTTCACTGCTGCATGGTATTCTGTGGTAAGACACACAGCCTGTTTTGAGACACTTCCATATTGCTTATTGTGTGCATCATTATTAGACAACTAGAGGTCTGGTTCACGAAATTTGTGCATGGGGGGCGGGTGTCCCTCAGCCCAGCCTGCACCCTCTCCAATCTGGGACCCCTCAAAGGATGTCTGACTGCTCGTTTAGACCCAATCCCACCGGGATTGGGCCTAAATGGGCAGTCGGACATCCCTCTCACAATCCAGGACTACTGGCTCCCAACTGCTCACCTGCCTGCCTTCCTGATTGCCCCTAACTGCTTCTGCCTGCCATCCTGATCACCCCCTAACCACTCCCCTGCCAGCCTGATTGATGTCTAACTGCTCCCCTGCTAGCCTGTTTGCCCCCAACTTCCCTCCTCTGCCGGCCTTGTCACCCCTAACTGCCCTCCCCTGCAGGCTTTATCGCCCCCAACTGCCCTCCCATGCAGGCCTGGTCCCTCCCAAATGCCCTCCCCTGCTGGCCATCTTGTGGTGGCCATCTTGTGTCCACATGGGGCAGGATCTTTGACCACATGGGGGCAGCCATCTTGTGTGTTGGAGTGATGGTCAATCTGCATATTACTCTTTTATTAGTTAGGATAGAGGCCTGGTGCATGGGTGGGGGCCAGCTGGTTTTCCCTGAAGGGTGTCCCGGATCAGGGTGGGGGTTCTCTTGGGGAATGGGGTGGTCTGAGCGAGGGGCCTGTGGTGGTTTGCAGGCCGGCCATGCCCCCCGGCAACCCAAGTGGAGGCCTTGGTATCTGGGATTTATTTATATTCTACAATTGAAACTTTGTAGCCTGGAGTGGAGCCAAGCCTTCTGCTCCCTCCATGGCAGCAGCCATTTCTGTTGGGATTTATTATCTTCTATAATTGAAACTTTGTAGCCTTAAGCGGAGGCCTGGGCCAGCCAGGGTGTGCAGAAAGCTTGGCTTCCTCCATCGCTGGGGAAACCGAAGCCTCCCTCCTGCTCTCTCTGTGGCCGCAGCCATCTTGGTTGGGGTTAATTTGCATACTTGCTCCTGATTGGCTAGTGGGCATGGCTTGTGGGTGTAGTGGAGTGGTGGTTAATTTGCATATTACTCTTTTATTGGATAGGATTCCTTCTTATCACTTGGTGTGTATTGTGTATCACACATTTGTTTATTCTCATTCTTTGATCCTCATTCAGGTGTCCAACACTCGCCCTGCCAGCACCCAGGCCACCCCACTGTCCAGACCCCAGGACAGCAGACATTCCTGCAGCTTCAGCTCCCCGCCATGCTGCAGGGGGTGCCCATCTCCTGCCTCCATGCTGGGTAAGCAGGTTGTCAGGAAACAGCCTCCGTGGTGCCACTGGGTGAAGCCACTGGTGACAGGCAGGAGGAGACTTTATAGAAGCAGGTCCTCTAACCCCAGGCCCTAACGTCACCACGCAGACCCAGAACCCTCAGCCCCTGTGCACATGGTCATCTGTAACCCGCACCCTGAGGCCGGGGTGTACGTGGGGGTTCCCATGGCGTCGAAACCGCATTTCCCACAACTGCAGTGTTGTCACATGACGGCGGGGCCTCGGTGTTATGCCACTGGTTTCTGATGCCAGTTTTGTTACACCAACCTGATACCATTCATGCACCTTAAACTCTTAAATTAAGAGGTGTAAATTGCAACAATTTACAATCCTACCAACAGTGCACAAGGGTTCCCCTTTCTCCACTTCCTCACCAACATTGTCCCTTCTTGACTTTTTGGCAACAGCCCTTCTTGCAGTGGTAGGTGACATTGTGTGGTTCTGAATTATACTATTTCCCCCTTGATTAGTGAGGTTGAGAATCTTCTACATTTAATTTTAAATTCTACTGAATAAGCAGCACTATATGTAAAATGGAAACTACTACCATTCTTATTCCTTAAGAATTAAAATTCTATTGCACAAAAAAATCCATTATTTTACTTGTAAATATACGCTTTTTTTTAAAAAAGATCCAGAGTCACCTAGAACACTTTGGAACCAGAGCCCAAACTGGGGGCTCAGCTGGGACATTTACATTTTGCTGGTCATCTATGCATATGCCCAAAGCAGCCTCAACTAGCGCCTCTTTCCCACAAACCTTCACATCATCCTACACACAACATTACCTCTCCACCATTTGTCTCTTTCTCTGCTCTACGTTTTGTTCAGAGCATGCAGCACATCCTGACTTCACGGTATGCATGTGCTGGCTGGTTTGACTCTTTCATGCAAACATGCCATCAGGACAAGCTCTTTGCTTGAGCACTGTGCTTCTAGTGCCTGGCCCATAGGAGGTGCTCAACACATACCCGATAAAGGGGCCTGTGAATGAATTCCTCTTAACCCAATCTACTGATCTGAAGAGTTCCCAATCAATTTTCCAAGGGAATTTGATGAAATGGTTCTAAATGCATACTTACTAAAATATAAAATGTGTATTTTTGAAATAAATTTTATTTGCAGAAATTGATTCAAAATGAATAAATGTTCAGAGGTACCTATACAACAATGATCATCACAGAATTATTCATAAATTAGAAAACAAAATAATTTAAGTCCATTAACTACAGCCACATTATATAATTTATGAAAAAGCAGGAGAAAAGATACTAGAAGATATTATTTTTTTCAGAAATAATTTTAATATTAGTAAATACTTTATTAAACAGAAATGTAACAAAAATGACAAATATGGATGAGTATATTTACATGTATTATGAAAATATCTGAAAGGATAAATATATGTAAAATTATTTCCTATTTAATCTATAAAAAGAAATTATGTTCAGAATAATTTCCACATCTGCTGTCAATCATTCAATGACTTCCTTTTGCTGAATTGTCCATGGGCCACCTAGGACTGTGGCTCCAGCTGGCAGGACCGGATGTAACTGCAGGACAGAGTGGCACCTGTGAGCTGCCAGGAGCCACACCTCAGGTGTCCCTCCCAGTGTCAGGGGCCCCAGGAATTGCTACACAGCAGGGTCTGGAGGGGATCAGGGAGCCATGGACACAGGTTCACTGGACTGACCTGCAAGGAGAGCCCACCCCTGCCCTTGCCCAATTCCTGCCTGGGCTCACATGTCATTTTTGCTGAGCCGCTCCAGAGCCCAGAACCAGGCCTTGAATTCCTCCTCAGGCTCTATTTCTGGGCAGCCTCCTGCAGCAGCACTGTCTCTTCCATTACTTTCTGCTCCTGGGCACAGAGGGAAGGAGAGGATGCAGACACAGCCCAAGTTGGGGTGAGGAGTGGGGTAGGGGCATGGTCCTGGGTCTTTGAACACAGGGGCACCCTCCTTCCCCCTGATTCCACCCAGGCCCTTCCTGTGCTCAGAGATGGGCATTGACAGCCCTTCCTCCAGGAAGTTATCCTTGATGCCACCCCCTTACCCCCAGCCATCAACTGGAGGGTTCCCCCACTTCTGTTATCAAACTTTCCCAATAAATGGAAGATGCAGGAGATGGATCCCCTAGGTGAGCTGGCCAGGGTGTCTCTGATTCTCACTCCCCTCCCCTGCCCCACAGGCTGTGCCACAGCTGCTAACCTTTTCCTTTCTTTCTATGTTGATCTGACTCCCCCTAAAAGGCAGGCATCTAAGGTCCATCCGAAAGAGCCCCCTGGCTAGGACTAGCCCCCTGTGTCCATCTTTTTCATGTTACACTACCACCAGGACTCAGGAGGGGATGGGAAACAGGAAAATACAGGACTTGGATCAAAGGCAGGTTCTGGGCTCCAAAGGAGGGGGTGACGGGTGGCTATGATGGGGAGACTGTGCTGAGAACTCAGGGCTCAGTATGGGGCATCTATGTCTCCAAAGGTCAATCCTGGTCACCCCCGGTCAGGCCCCAGTTAACCCACCTCTAGATCATCCTCCATGCTAGTGTCCAGCATCTTCAGTCTTTTATAAATGTCCCGAGGAAGGGAACACACTGGGCAAACAGGATGAGTGTGGGATGAGCCCCTGCTCTTAGGTGCCCCACAGACCCTCTCCTGAAAGCCTCCCACCCTCAGCCTCCTGGCCACCCAGGGTTCCCTTAGGGCCTCCACTCAGTTGTCCCTTCCTTCATTCTCAGGAACTCCTCCTAATCATCTCCCAGGACCTACTTTTGGCAAATCACAGGGTCAGTGGTCCTGGGCTAGCCCTACCTCCATGTCCATCCTGCACCCAGCTCCTCCAGGCCCTCCTCTTGGTCACTTCTAAGGGAGGGTTTCAGGTTTTGTGAGCACAGGGGGTGGGGCTGGAGGAGGAAGGCCTCCCTCTCTTGACTTCTCCAAGAAGCGCCCTCTCCTCTGACTCGGCAGCGCCCCCCAGACAGGCTCACTCACCTTCTTCTTCAGCCTCTTCTTGGATCCTGGGATGTTGAACATCAGAGTGGCATATGTGGAGGGCTGCTTCAGCAACGGTGGAAGGCAGGGTCATTGAGCTCATACTCACCTCACCCCATTTCCCCCACCACCCCTGACCTCACACCCTGGACATCTGACCCAAGTCAGCTGGTACCAGTGCCACCCCGACTCCAGCATGCTCTGATTCTGGACGGCTCCCAGCTACGATGCTCACTCGAAGTGTGTGACTTTAGACCTGGGCCTGGCCTCCCTGACCCGTTCCCTCCTCTGGAAAGTGGGAGACCTCTACCTAGCTCACAGGTTCTCCTGAGGACTCAGTGTCAATCCTGTCATCATTGTTCTCACCCTCAGCCCTTCAGGTGGGACAGGGCAGGGAGCTCTGCACAGTCCTTTCTTGCCCTGAACTCATGACCACCCTGTGAGGCCTGCAGCACGGGCTGGTCATGCCTCCATGTCACTCACATCCTGAGGACAGACTGGGTTAGTTTGGATAAGAAACATACCCCACTCACCAATTCACTCTACAGCCTGGAAGAAGCTAAGTGCAATTGGGAGGGGCCAGCAGGGAAGCCAGAGACCCGCTCAATGTGCCAGTTCTGCACTCGGTCCTGGAACCACCCTGTGTGCCATCACCGGGGCCTCTTGCCCTTGAAACTGCCCCCACCCCTACCTGCCCATGGACCAAATGAATCCCTCACCCTGGTAATCAGGACCAAGAGGGTGAACATTTTCAGAGAATCTTTAAGAGAAAAACTACCAAAGCCACATCCTGTACAGTCCCCCCTTCCCTCACGATCTCCTCTCTGCAGACCTCTAGACTCACTCTACCTTGATGAGCTGTTACCTGCTCAGTGAGTTGTCTTCCTTACACAGTTTTTTTCAGTGTAACTGTGCTCCTCCTGAGGGGAGGAAAAGAGGAAAGACATGTTTAGGAAAGATGGGGGAGAAGGGTTAAGAGCAAATTCCTTTTGACAATGTCATGTCTTAAATTGCCTTGGTGAGGGTATCACAGGGTTCCTCTGAGGAGGAAGGCCTCTGTGGGACTGGGGCAGGGCTCTCATGTTTGTCACTGGGCCCCTTCCCGTATTGATGGAGCAGCTCTGTTTTGACCAGTTTGTGTTTCAACTGGGCATAGTGTTCTCGTGCTGGAAACACTTGAGTATCTCCCAGTTGGCTCAGTGCAATCTCTGACATTGAAGGAAACTGACTCATGAAGCAGAACTAGTGGCCTGAGGTCCCAGGGAGCCTTAGAGACCCTGCCCACCAGCCCAGACCCTGTTCCCAGAGTCAGCTGCTTCCCAGGAGGTGAGGGGACATTGAGATATAAATGGGAGACACCTTCACATTCCTCCTCTGATGGGAGAGGCCTACGCACCTGGAAACTTTCCCCCATGTCTTCTTCAGATGATGGATAGACATGCTCTGCAGCGCGTCCAGGATGGCTTGCAGGGAGGAGAAGTTCCTTAGGGTTCTGCACTCCTGGGGAGGGGAGACATGGGCTGTGAGGTGGGAGCCTCAACTGTAGCTTCAGTCCCCCTCAATTGACACCCCTTCCTGGTGGGACAGATGCTCAGGGTGGGCACATTTAGCACCCAAAGACCAAATCTCAGAGCGAGGAGGATACCAGCTCAACCAAAGGAAGGACCCAGGTAGGAAGTAAGCCTCCCACCACAGGGGCCTGGGCATCAAGATCCGTGTGCCCCTGGCAGGGAGGACCTAGAGACTGTGCTGAGTGCAAAGACTCCGACCTCAGGCCTCATTCCTGAGGGCTGACCAAGCAATAGTGGCATTTTTCAAGGTTCCACATAGGGATGCTGCTGGGCTTCCCCTAACAGACCTTGGCCACCTGATCCAGTGCTTCACCACTTTGGTCATGTCCTGGGCCATCATGGGTGGGTCCCCAAGGCAGGTGGTGATTGCACAGGTGGCCACATGATTGAACTGTGTGATGGTGGCACGGACAGTGGATACCAGGTGCTCCTTGCTAGGCTTGGCCTTCTGGGACCAGACGGAGCCTAGTCATTGGTGGGGCAGCACCTTCTTGAACAAACTCCTGGGGAGAAAGGGAAATGTCATCCAGCCCTGCCACACCCCAGTTTAGGGTCCCCAGTCCCTGAAAGAGACACTGGTCAAGACTGAAGCTCAGGAAGCTGAGGATTTGCCTGAGCCTTTGAGTCCATGGGATTCATTGTCTGTCCACCCAGGGCACCCAGCACTGGTTGACCCAGGGCCCAAGACTGGTGGGGAAGGGACAGGAGCATCTGCCTCCAGCCCATCCTCAGTGACTCCAAGATCCAGGAAGAGGTTTAAGTCTGTTCACCCCAACGGGGCATCTTCCAGCATCTGACACCCCTCTGGAACAAATCCCCATTCAGTGTACATTCCTCTGTGGCAACTACAACCACAGATGTTTGTTGCCCTTGTAGTTAAACACACATCAGGGGCCTAATAAGTGCTGAGGCCGCTGAGCTTCATGGGCTCATGGATGGGTGGCCCATGGATCTGGCTGCACACAGTGAGCTCCCCTCCCACAAACAGGGCCAGGCCCCACCCAGATTTCTGTCTCCTCTCCCTCATTTAATCTGCACAGCCACTCTGTGCAGCAGGGCCTGGGGTACCCACCTCCACAGCCCACAGGGGGTTGAGCAAGTTGTCCAGGACCCATGGGTGGTAAAGAGGTTGAGCTGCGATTTGCATCAAGATCATAGGAGTTGGGATCAGGGAAAGGCAGGTTGGGGCGGCCAAGGGCAGAGGGAAGTCCTGTCCCTCCCACCCTGAGAGACCAAGACTCACCGCATCCATTGCTGTCAGTTGCTCAGCCACCAGTCTTGGAGGGAAGGTGAGGATGGGAAGCTTCTCCTCCTTAGGGGTCACAGCCCTGGGGTAGTCAGTTGTTGGGGATGGAGCTGGCTCTGTTGTTGGCATTCGGATCAGAGCTGGTGCTCCAGATGGCTCCAGCACTATCATACCCGGACCGGGCTCTCACCCAGGAGCAGGCCCTTCCTCTGGCTCTGGGGTGTGCTTGAGCTCTTTAAGTGGTTCTAGAGCAGGTTAAAGAGACAGGTACTTACACATGCCTCACTTTCCCTTGTAGTTAAACACACATAAAGGCATTTCCACACACAGGAAAGATGTGACTGCCTTTAAGGGAAGACTGGTCCCTGAAACACACCCTTGCCCCCTCCCCCAATCATCTTCCCAGACTGCAGACCCCTCACCTTCCCACTGTGCCTCTCTAGGCTCTAGTTGCTCCAGCTCCACCCAAAGACTTCTTACGAGGCCCACCGGGTGTTTGACAGGGAGGCTGTGCAGCACCAAGGCCTGCTTCAGATGAACCAGGGGAAAAGGAGGGGCTGGCCGAAATGTTGTATCAGGTCCGGCCAGGTTCCCATCACAGAAGCGGTGGCCCTGGGGAGAGGCAGGTGGGGAACAAAGTCAGAGTCCCGTTTTTTTTCCTTCCATTCTGCCCTCCAATGGCACCCATGTTTGGGACTGAGCATCTGTGCAGTCCCTCCACATCCAAGGAACAGCCCCATGCCATCCGCGGACCCTATGTGGCTGTCCTGGTTGTGGCACGTGTGGGATCCAACAGGTTTAACACGGAGTCTGTGTGAGACTCTTCTTCCCACTGGCAGCTCTCCTGAAGTTCCTGTACACTGCCCACCCCAACCCCTCCATACCCCTAGGCATCTGGGCTGAGAACTGAGACAGACTTGTGAGCAGCCTGCTCTCCACCATCCTGTTCTGAGCCTGCCCGTGGGGGTCAGGGAGATGGATGTGGAGAGGGGCAGGCAGAGCAGGATGGGTCTGTGGTGGGGATAGGACTCTGAGGGTCAACTCATCTCAGCCTCCCCTCTGCATCTACAAGGCCAGGGACCCCATCCATTGTCCTCTTTGACTCATGTCTCCTTGCAGAGGAGCCCTCAGAGCTCAGGCCTCCCTTGGGAATCAGAAGATGTAAGATTGGGGATCTGCCAGGCCCTGCCCTGCCTAAGCACCCACTCTGCTAACACAGGAGACCCTCCTTCTGCACCCAGAGACCACTCACTTTGCTAATTGCTCCTGCGGTGTGTCACCCCAATCATTATGAGGTCTCCCTGCAGATGTAGAAAACACCTTGATGGCATCTGATCTGATGGATGGTGGACAGGACCTGTGAATGATGGACAGTGTGACTGTCTGACTTGATGCCTAGAACTGAGGCCAGAGATTGTGTCTGCTTCATTCCTTGAGTCAGGCTCAGTGTCTCCAAAGGTGCCTGCCTGTGGTAGGAGCTGAATGCACATTGTCAAGTAAATGAGCTCCAATTAGAACCATCTGAGCCATCTGAGTGGGCCTGGGGCCCCTGCTATCCCCTGCCATCCCTCATGTGGCTATACCAAGGACCAGGACAAGGCCAGCTGGTGAAATCTCAAACTGCTTGACAGGTTGCTTTCCATGTGCTTTTCCAAACTCAGATGCCACAGGCCGCTGATGGATGAGTTAGGGGACTTTCTATGGGACAGAGATAAATAATTGGCACAAACAACCACAGCTGGTCCAGCAGCCCTTTCTGCAGAGCCAGGCAGCAGGTAAGCCCTGCCATGGCTTGTCCCCACAGCAGTGCCTACAAGAGCCCTATGATGTTGATCCTGTACCACCCCACTTTCCAGAGGAGCATTCTGAGGCTCAGACTGATGTGATGACATTGTCAAGACACACAGATAGCAGTGGGCAGAGTCCCCACTGCACCGGAGAGGGGACCTGTGCTCACCTAGTTAACCGCTCTTCCAGGAACCACTGGGCTCTGGACAAGGCCAGGTGGGTGGGCATCAGGGTGCAGATGTGGGGGATGTTTCTAGCCGGGAAAGCTGGGACAAGGGACCCCACCACCTTCTCCAAGGTGCCTTTCTGGAGGGCCTGCATCCTGCAGGCCTCACAAAGTCTCAGAGTTAACTCAACGGCACACAGGGTGGGACAAGGAGGGACATCCAGTCAGTGGCATCATCAAGAATCCCAGAAGGATGGAGGTCTGGAGCTCATACAGGAGTCCCAGCCCCTCAGGGACGTGCGCAAGAGGTGGGACTAAGTGCCCAGGCTGAATGAGGTTCTAGGTTTTCAAAGTTCCACTTAAGTTAGGTGGGTTGGGGTTGTTCATACAATTGTGACCTTCTAGGTATTTTTTTTTTTTTGCTTGTTTTAGCTGAGGAACAACAGACCTCCTTGTATTAGTAGTTTGTATGAGGAGCATTGTCCCCATGAGGCTTGAGGAAACATCCCCATTATAGAGATGAGAACACAGAGCTTAGGGATGTCACATGTCTTCTCTAGGTCATGAGGGCAAAACTGTGAACTGTCCTGCATGACATTCTCTCTCAGCTACCTAACACTTATCTGCTCCCAACATGGATGCAAAGTGGTGGCAACCTTGCTCATCCCCTGTGTGAGGACAGTGTCCATCATAGACATGGCCTATGAAAACATTGACTTCAAAAAAGACACTTTTGTTTCATCCTTTTATATTAAAGGGCATTTTAAGACCCTCATTGTGGAGATCCCAGATTCTGCCAAGGGGCAAATGCCTGCAGTCGCCAGACTGGAGGAGGGTGATCCTCAGGCATGAATCTGAACAGAGGACTTGAGAGCAAATCCAAGTGGTGATTGTAAAGTGACAGGTGACTCAGTGTCCCTGTGAGGCAATTGCCAATGAAGGAACACTGTGATTGCCTTGAACAACCTGACATTGGACAGGTGAAAATTACAATGAGTGAGAAATCCCCGGGGCCAGGCTGGGAGCAAGACAGCAACTTTAAAGAAAGTTTAAAACTTCTCATTTACCAATTATTTTACTGTTTTATTATAAATATTCCTGAGCATATTTGTTACTACTGTATCAGTATGGTGGAAATAAAATATAATGATGTGCTACTAAAATATCTTATGTCTATGTTCAGTACCATCATTTTGGCAGTTTGAAACTGATGATGATGAGAGTATTTACAGCAGGAATATTGACAAATACTACAAACCTTGACTTCACTTAATGTATTATTGAATGCTTAGACTTAAAATAGTGGAGCACGTTAGCAATGCAGTTTAAAATTATAAGTGTATTGTTCAAGTTGGCTTTAAATTGTACATAGGATAATATTTGAGAAAAAAATTGCTTCTTGTATTTTAAAACTAACAATTCCATATGGCAAAGAAGTCTCTTGAGTCATTGAGGAATGAGTGAATTTTAAACATAACTTAGATGCTGCACTGTCCTCCTATTGTTTAAAATAATAAATTCATTTTTAAAGTAAGCAAAATATTCTGAGCAGACATTTCAACGAGAGATAAAGACAGTGTAAATAAATGCATGGAGAAATGCTCACCATAAAAAATTCTTAGGGAAATGGAATAAAATGAAAGCGAGTTAACACTACACTCATTTCCAGGACTACAGTTTAAAAAGATTAACCATGGCGTGTGTGCTGGCCAGGGTGTGGAATAACTGGAATTTTCATTACTGTGGGTGGGTACGATGACAAAGGGAATGACAATTTTAGATCATATTTTTTCATATCTTAAAATGTAAGACATTCACCTACACTGCAACAGTTTGATAACTAAAACATATAACTTGAAAAAGAACTGAATGCAAGTATTCCCAGCAGATTTATTTATAATACCACAAACCTGAAATAATTAAAATCATATAAAGACCAATAAAGTGATTATCCATAGAACACAGTATTACCCAGAAATAAAGAGAATTAACTATTCATATAAGCATGGAGGGTCGGGAATGGGGGCTGCACAATCACCCACAGAGGATGACATCTGTGCTCCCTGGGGCTGAATCCAAAGAGGCTGGGAGAAGCTCTGGTCCTGACATGCCCCCTGTGGTCTCTGTACCTTCCAGCCAGGGGCTGAGACTGGGCTATTTTGGATTCAGGTGGTAGAGGAGCCCAGATTCCTCTCGGGAGCCAAGGCTGGGGGCCCCAGTGACAGCTGGGCAGGTGGGTGTGGGCAGGGGAAAATGCAGGGCCGTTGCCAGGGAGAGTTGTGTGTGGTGCTGGGACCCTTTTTAGTCACTCTGTTCTTTTGGGCCATGCTCACTGGGAAATGGAACAAGAGCTGCTGCAGGAGTTCCCAGGTGTCATGACCTGGGTGTCAGCATGTGCTCCAGGAAAACTGGTGACCCAGGCAGTTGCACCCAATCCACTATAATAAAGTGGTCCGGCCACTGATCTGCCCGGGGAGGGGGAAGAACTCTCTCTGCAGAGGCCGATTCTCTTTCTGCCCACCAGGAGGGGTTGCTGGCTGCTGAGCCAGGAGGTCCTCTCCTGGGTGACAAGGGTCTTGAATTTTAACCATTGAAGGAGGTTGCATACATTTATACCTCTTGTGAGAGAAAATGTCCCTGGCCTTTCCTTAATGGTTAAACATCCAGCCTGCTGCTCTTAGAAGGGGCTTCTGCCTGTACAGCCCACCCCTGCACACTCTTTATTGCCTCTGCCTGGGATGTCCCCACTGATACTGGGGTGTGGCCCGTCCTTTTCAGGGGTTGGCAGAGAGGGGCTTAAGGCAAGGCTCTGGGAAGGGTTTGGGTCCTGTGTCTGCCTCAGAGGAGCTGGCCAGGGCTCTTCTGTCTCCAGCCAGAGGTCTCTCCAGGTCCCTATGCCCCAGGCACCTAACCCACTTCAGCCCCCTGATGCTTTGGGCTCACAAATAAGTTCACTTTTGAAAAGTCCTGTGTCTGGTCAGCACACACACACTCACCCCTGATTGCCACTGACATAGTTTGGGCCTCTATTTTAGCATTTCTTGGTGTAATTTTCCATTTTGCTTTATTTAAAAACGTGAGGCCCGATGCATGAAATTCATGCACAGGGCGAGGGGACCCTCAGCCTGGCCTGCACCCTCTCCACTCTGTGGATGTCTGACTGCCTTTCACAATCCAGGACAGCTGGCTCCTAACCACTTGCTGACCTGTCTGCCTGATCACCCCTAACTGCTCCCCTGCTGGCCTGATTGCCTCTAACCACCTCTGCCTCACCCTGCACCTGGGACCCAGGATTCCCTCCTCCAGCTGGTCACAGGCACCCGGGACCCAGGCTGGCTTCACCCAGGCCGGCTGCAGCTACAGGGTCCATGGGTGGGCGGCTTTGTCCAGGCCATAGCCTCAGGCGCCTGGGACGACAGGACAGGCAGCTTGTCCCTCTCCCGGGCCGCAGGTGCAGGCATAGCCACTGGTGCCTGGGACCGCAGGGCGGGTGGCTTGTCCCTCTCCTGGGCCACAGCCTGGCTGGTCCCCATTCCTCTTTCGCAAGCTCATTTGTCTCTGGCTGGTCCTCATTCCTCTCTCCCCAGTGTTGAGTGTCTGAGCCTTTATGGTGTGATGGCATGAGGGTGTGATAACCATTTGCATATTAGTTCTTTATTATCTATACTAATAAAAGAGTAATATGCTAATTAGACTGGGAGACCTTCTGGAGACCTTCCAGAGGTCCTTCCGGACAAATCCGGGGGCTTGGCCAGCCTGCAAACCACCCCCAGATGGCCCTCAGCCCCTCTCCCAGGCCGGCCATGACCCCCATTGGGGACCCTCACCCCATTGGGGGTGTTGCCAGCCTGCAAACAGCCCTCAGCCCCTCGCCCAGGCTGGTTACACCCCCAGCACAGACCCCCACCCTGATGGGGGCATGGCCAGCCTGAAAACCACCCCAACCCTTTGCCCAGGCTGGCACCACCCCCAGTGGAGACCTCCACCCTGATGGGGGCATGGCCAGCCTGCGATCTGCCCCAGGCCCCTCACCCAGGCCAGCCACGCCCCCCAAGGGGAACCCCATATTGATCCAGGACCCCCGTCAGGACAGACCAGCTAGCCCCCACTTGTGCACCAGGCCTCTATCTATACTAATAAAAGGGTAATATGCTAATTAGACCAGGAGACCTTCTGGACGTCCTTCTGGACAAGGACGGCCAAGGCAGAGACAGTTAGGGGCGATCAGGCCAGGAGAGGAGGGCAATTGGGGGTGATCAGGTCGGCAGCAGGGGGCAGTTGGAGGTGATCAGGCTGACATGGGGGGCAGTTTTGGGCAAGCAGGCCGGTGGGAGGGGGATTTGGGGGTGATCAGTCTGGCATGGGGTCATTTGGGGGCGAGCAGGACAGCAGGGGGGCAGTTGGGGGTGAGCGGGCCAGCAGGGGGGTCAGTTGGGGGTGATCAGGCTGGCAGGGGGCACAGTTGGGAGTGAGCAGGCTGGTGGAGGGATAGTTGGGGGTGAGCAGGCTGGCAGGCAGAGTGGTTAGGGGCGATCAAGCAGGCAGGCAGGTGCGTGGTTAGGAGCCAGCAGTCCCAGATTGCAAGAGGGATGTCTGATTGCCAGTCCCACAGGGATCAGGCCTAAACTGGCAGTCGGACATCCCCCAAGGGGTCCCAGATTGGAGAGGGTTCAGGTTGGGCTGAGGGACACACCCTCCGTGCACTGCAAGTTGCTGGCTCGTCCTTCCTATGTCACTGCAGTGTTTTTACACATTAGAAACTGGGGTGTCTTTTCATGAGGAAGTTTCTAGTTCACCATGGGCTCTACTTACCCCACTGTCTAAAGCTACATTGGATCCCTCAGAATGACCTTCTCCCATGGGTAAGTTCATTTTTATCACTCAAACATCAATCTGAGTTAAAAAATTAAAGAGATGACTTTATTCAGCAATCATGGGATTTAGTGCTTAAATGAAAGCAAGGTGAGGATCATGACAATGACACTGATAGTGTGGGATTTTTCTGAGATCTGTCATATGGATTCTAGTAGCCTCTTAGGTGAAAGGGACAGACATGCCCTGAATTCAAATGATTCTGATAACTGTTCTGGAGAGATTGATCTGGATTTAAACATAATGGTATGTTTTGAAAAGTCAACACTTTTTTTTTTCATCTTCAACCAAGGATATGTATTTTGGTTTTAGAGAAAAAGGAAGGGAGAGAGAGAAAAAAAAGGAAGCATCAGTGTGAGAAGAAACATCCATCAGTTGCCTCCCGGGCATACCCCACAAGGGATCTAACCCCCTGGCCAAAGCATCTTAATTTTTTATTTTTCCTTCAAAACAGAATATTAGTATGACTCAGAATTTGGGGGAGTGTTTGTTTTGCATGTGTGGGTGTTGGTTGATGTATGAATGTGCTGTCCCTTCGGGTGTTCCTGATTGTATCTGTGTGGTTTGTATTCTCTTGGTGTCAGTGTTCTGTGTCCATGTATGTCTATTCTGGTATGTGTCTCTGTGTGTCTATTGTATGTGGGGGTATGGCCTGTACTGACTGGGTGGCCCAGAGTGTTTGTGTTGTGTGTGTTTGTGTGTCTGTGTGTTCCCCTCAAGGTGTTGCACCTGTCTACAATTGGCTCTCTGTGAGCCTGGGCATAAGCCCTGTACCTTAGTGCCCAGCTGAGGCTGGGGGTGTTCTGTACCTAAGTGTTTCTGTGCCTGTTGTGTTTGTTGTTTCTCTGTGAGTTTGTGTGTCTATGCACCCTGGCAACAGGCAGCTGCATAGACAATCTCCTGAGGGATGAGGGAGAGGACAATATGTTCTTTTTCCCTCCAGGCTGAGCTCCTTCTACCCCTGCTCATCCAAACCTAGGTTGTTCCCCAGGGGGACCCATCTCAGGCCCCAGGAATAGATGAAGTAAAGGGTCAGTTCATAGAACTCCATGCTGAGCAAAGGTGGGGAATTGTGGAAGACTCGGAGGGCAGAAAAGAGTTACAGAGTGTCAGGGTGTGTGTTTGGGGAGGACTCTAAACCTTCTGGGAGGAGCTGGAAGATCCTGGATTCCTGGAAAGGAATAAGTGCATATGGGGGAAAGCTGAGGGAGAAGAATCCTAGGCTCCAAATCCTCCCTAAAACTGAGAAACTGGATACCCCAAGAGAGGGTTGGGGGAGTCCTGTGGGAATCTGGGACCCTGGAGAGAAGGTAACACCATTGCCCATGAGAAAGCTAGGATGACACCTAATAGAGGAAGGAGTCTGGGGCTGCTCAGAGCATCACTTTCTGACCTCTGTGATCTGGTCATCTACTGGGCATGCATGGCCACATGAAAATACTGTGGCCACAAGGGAGAAGTAGGCACAGTTCTCTCTCCAATGGGGATGAGAAGAAAGATGGAAGGACCACATTTAGCAGAGGTTCATACACAGATGAATGGAAACCCAGGATCATCACTGATGTTAATGTCAGTGATGGAGCACTACAGAGACTTGGAAACGTGGTAGTGACTGAATATTGACTTAAGAGAACATAGATGCTGGCGTGATTGCACTCCCGTACCCTTCCCAACCAACACTCCTAACATGTGCATCTTCACCTCCAAATAGTGGGTGGCCTGAGGCACTCGGGGGTTTATTTACACAAGGTCACACTCATAAGTGGGGTGAGTTTGCTGCCAATGACATCTGACCAAACTCCTCTAATTGAAGTTCACTCCTTTGAATCTTGCCAGTGAGGCTTTGGGAAGCTTGGTGACAAAGTCCATGAGGATGAAGAGAAAGCAAACCATCTTATTTCCACTGTCATTTCCTACCATTCCCCGCTCCTCTCCTTTGCCCCTGCACAGCCCCAAAAGAGGTTGGCACTGTGTGGTCGAGTTAATGGGGTCCACGGAATATGGTTAATGGGGCCCACGGAATATGCCAGGTGTTCCTTCTGACCCCCTGAAGTTGGCTGCAACACTGCTATGTGCTTTGACGAATGAAATGTGGTGGGAGTGAAGCCTGTCACCTCTAACAGAAGAGCCTGGAACCAGTGAGCATGGCCACCCTCTCTGTCCATCTCTGATAATACCTACCTAGCAGGTACCTACATAGTGGCTTTTCCTTTAACTGCTCCAAGGAGAATGAAGGTGTGTGTGTGTTATGAACAAGAAAGATACCTTCTATACCATAAGCCACTAAAGCTTTGGGACTGTTTGTTACCCACAATAACATCTATCCATCCTAATGGGTATGCATCCCCTATTCTAAGTTCCAAGAGGCATCAGAGCCTAACATTAGAAGCCAGAACTCTGTTATTAGAGACACATGGTTTGACTTCCAGCCCTTCCTTGTATTAACTCTACAATCAGGAATTTACTTTGAGTCTCTGAGCCTGGATTTCCTCTCTGTAAAACAGATGGTTAAATGATGTCAGGTGGCAGACAGAATTAAATGAAATAATAATGCATGTAAAGCACTGAATCCAGAGCCTGGCTCATGTAGTAAATAAACATTCAGTAACTCTTAGCTCCATAGCTTCACAATGTGTACTGACTACAAACATTCTGACAATGTGAAAAATGTGAACTTGGACTATGTATCCTTTCAAATTTGTCTTTTTAAAAATAAGATGAGATCACATATATTTTGTCACAGCCTGCTTTTTCTCTTAATAATGTGATGTTTTTAGGTTAAATATATAAAATCAGCCTGGTAGAGTGGCTCAGTTTTTTGAGCATCTTCCCATGCACACAAAGGTTGCCAGTTTGATTATTGGTGAAGGCACTACCCAGATTTCCTGGCTGGATGCCCAGGGGGTGGGTGGAGGGTGTGCAGGAGGCAGCTGATCAATGTTTCTCTCTTTCCCTCTCATTTCCTCTCTCTAAAAGTCAAATTAAAAAAAAACAACTTAAAAATTACATTAGATTTGCACTTTTCAGGAATAATTGAAATAATACTCTTGACTTCAGTGAGGATTCTCAGAATCTGAAATAATATCTCAAAACAAGAGATCAGTTGCAGACAATACTTCCCAGAAACCTGTGACCAGTCCCGGAAACCTGAAGTTGTTATTTCCCAACACCACGTGGGCACCCCAATATGAATATTTGCAATGATCAGTGAGTGACTCAGATCCTAATGCCACCTGTGGGGCCTGGATAAGTACATTACCCAAAAGGCAATGCGCCTAATGATGGCTGGGTTTAGCCAATGAAAGCCCAGGACCAGCACATTATTCCGGGACTCATTGGTTTGGGCGTGACTTCCTTTGTCTTTCTCCTGGTGGTCATTTTTACCTCCTTGTTCTGTAATCATAGGCAGAGGCTCCAGCACTCAGAGTCCTGATTAGGACTAGGCATCAGGTGCAGTGTCCCCGCTATGCAGTGGTGTGTCTGAGGCTTGATAAGCTGCAACGGGTGGGATTGAGGCCTCCGTGTCTCCGAGGCCCCGTTATTCTTACAGACTTCAACTAGGCCTCAGCATTTATCCTCCAGCCTCGGGTGTGGACACCTATCAGGTCCTCCAATAGCATTGTCCAAAACAGTGAGTCGCTCATGGGTGGCATACGGTGGGACATGGTGAAAGAGGGTGAGAGGCTGCAATGCCAACGTATAAGGTTTTGGTTGGTGTGGCTGAGCTGGGAGGATTTGGGAATCCTGGGCCTGCGTTGTGCCTAACAGCAATAGAGAAGATGAGGCAAAGTTTTGTGCGAGAAGTTTCCCTTTCATTCTCAGGAAGCCGGGCACTCGATGGCTGTGAACAAAGAGGGACATTGTCTGAGGTAGGGTTCTAAACTTTTCCCAAAAGCGCTCAGAGGAAGAACACACTAGAAGAGAGAGGATACCCACTGGGGACAGGAAAGTGAAGTCCTTTGAAAGTTAATGAACTTGTCAAGAGTGTGCACTGAGGCCTGAGGCCTGAGGCCTGAGGTAATGCAGTCATTTCTAGAGCACCTGGCCCCGAGGCTGGGCAAGGGTAAGGAGCAGCCTGAGTCTATGGATCCAGGAGGTGGTGGCCAGGTTCTCAACAGCCATTTCCCTTTCCACAGATTCCTGCAAATACACAATCAGAGACGTACTGATTTGTGGCGCTTATTTCATGGTCTCACACTCTGTGGCCTCTGAGATAGTGGTGTCCTGGTACTGTCCATCCACTCTTCCAGTCCTTAGATCTGGGGAACTTGAAGAGACACCAAGCCTAAGTCCAGGTTTAGGGTTACACAAGTGGTTCCTGAGGAATTCAGTGGAATTGGATGTGATAGGTCCTTCCATGGCCAGGTTCCAGAATGTGCAAAGGCTTGGAGTGAAGGCTGAACTAATTCAGGGACCAGCAAGTGTCCATTTATTTTTTCTTACATAAGAACTGCTAACAATGGGACAGGAGTCATGTCTAGTCTAATGTTATGACTACTTGGGTGTCTGTGCTGCAGGTGATGGGAGCAATGGGAGATATAGAGCAGTGGAGGCAGGTGATCTGACCCAGGTCTCATTAGACTTCCTGTGGCTGCAGCATGATGAATAATATGGGTGCGAGGGAGGTGGTAGAATGACTATAAAATAAGCTGTTGAGATAGTCATGGTAGTGTGATGGTAACTGGCCCAGGAAAGTGGCTGTGGAGATGGAAAAAGCAGTTAGATTCTGGATTAGTGTTGTAGGTGTGGCCACTTGGGTTTTCTAATTTTGAGGTTGAGAGAGAGAGGTAAGAGTCAGGGATGATGGGATGTCATGGATTTAGCAGCTGGAGATATGCAAGTATCACCAACTGAGATAGGTAAATGTATAGGTCGAGCAATGTTCATTGGGGATATAAAAACTTTATTTTTTGGCCTGTTAGGGCAGTGGTCGGCAAACTCATTAGTCAACAGAGCCAAATAGCAACAGTACAATGATTGAAATTTCTTTTGAGAGCCAAATTTTTTAAACTTAAACTTCTTCTAACGCCACTTCTTCAAATAGACTCGCCCAGAGCCACATTCAAGGGGCCAAAGAGCCACATGTGGCTCACAAGCCGTGGTTTGCCGACCACTGTGTTACCGTATAAAATAGTACTGAAGGTATTTCACCAGAGTCTGGAACTCTGAGGAGCGATTCAGGATGCAGATTTCTTAAAAAGGTAGTGGAGAGTTGTATGGACCAGAGTGGAGGTATAGATCACCTGTTTCTAAAAAATATGTTTTTACTGAATTTAAAGAAGGAGAGGAAGGCAGAGCAAGAGAGACAAAGAAACATCCATGAGCAGGATCCAAGGATCGGTTGCCTCCTGCACGCCCCCTACTGGAAATTGAGCAGGAAACCAAGGCAAGGTTTACTACAACCAGTAAACCTTGAAAACAAGTAAACCTTGACCAGGGCTTACTCCAACCAGTGACCTCTCAGTGAATGGGTCGATGCTCAGTCAACTGAGCCACAATGGGCTGTAGATGACTTTAAAATGCGGAGTCACTTCAGGATGATAATGGTAGCTTAGGAAGGAGTGTGTCACTCTGAGGACTGGGTTTCCTGCTTGGGTCCCAGTTTGTGGGAGTCGGGTGTCACAGCACATAATAGAGACAGAAGTGGTCAACTAGAGGGTGGGAGAGATATTATAATTTGGCGGTGGCCAAGGCGCCCAAAAGAGAGTGGACACAAGATGAATTGAAGGCCAAAGAATAATTCAAAAATGAGATGGGCTAATGGATATTTATTCCCCACACACCCACCAGGATTTTGCTGTGACCCTTGGTGTGTCCTGGAGTGTTGCTTTCAGTCTGATGGGTTAGCTTAGTGGTATGAATGATTATCGGTGAGACTCACTTGGCATGGAGTAGGCCATTCAGGGTGGGACTTGGATGACAGTTAAATGGAGGGATAAATGCTGTCACTAGTGAAGGGACATCAAATGTAGCACCAATGGATGTGGCCTCTGGATATCTGAGATCTGATGTGATCCTTAATAGGTGAGGTTGAATGAAAAAATAGTCAAGGAAGGAGGCCTTTTTAGCAGTATTCGAGGATGCTTCGTGAGTGTGGACTATCAGAATTGGGGTAGTACTTCATCCTGTTAGAACTTGCCAAGAACTCGCTGGACACACTTGCTGAGTAATGGGTAAGAGGCCAAGGAGATGACTATGGGGGCTGGGGCTGTGGGAGTGCAGGTGTGAGAGGGGTGTGGTAGAAAGAATGATGTGCATTTGCAGATGGAGTGTGAATTTATGGACATAGGGACCTGACATTGACATAAGAGTGAATGAAGGGTGAGTGCACTTCTGGTGATGTCTAGATGACTGGTACGGGGAATTTTAGGGTAATAGCTGAAAAGAGGGGTATTGTGCTAAATGCCAGGTCCAGAGTTTAGATGCCATACATGTGCCTACATGCCATTTGTTGTAGAGAGCTGACACAGTGATCAATAGGAGTGAGATAGCATACATCAGTGTCACCTGGCTTGACAATCTCCACTGACATGGGGAAGGGAGAAGGGTAAGAGAGACATGACTAGTAATCAGAAAATGGAAACTAAAACCAAAATGACACACAATTTGACTCCTGCCAAGATTGGCAAGGATATTGAGCAATGAAGCGCAGCCCCTGTGCTGATGCCTAAAGTAGAGCAATAACTCGTAAAGCCACTTTTCTCCTAGTTACATCCAGGTGCCAAAGATTTCACGTACAGGAATGTTCACAGCACAGTTCTTCACAACAGCAAAAAGCTTCCAATAACCCAAGTGCCCCTGCACAGGAGAACAAATGTGGTGCAGCCATAAAATGCAATTCTGTGTGGAAGAGTTTACTTCAGTGACAGTAAGTCAGCTACAGCCATGGGCGCTGTAGATGAACAGAGCTGAGCAAAACTGAGAGAAACTCACAGCATGACATCATTTATATAGAGTTGGAATACATTCATAATTTAATGATGTATTGTATATAGATGCAGACATATGAGGTAAAACTGTAAGGGAAATCAAAGATATGATAAACACAATATTTTTTATCCATAATAATATTTTTACTTTACTATTTACTAAAAATATTTACACAATATTTTTTATCCACAATATTTTTACTTTACTATTTACTAATGGAAATCAAAGATATGATAAACACAATATTTTTATCCACATTAATATTTTTACTTTATTATTTACTAGGGGGGTTGCTCAGCCTGGCCTGCACCCTCTCCAATCTGGGACCCCTCGGGGAATGTCCAACTGCCAGTTTAGGCCTGATCCAAATTGGCAGTCGGACATCCCTCTCACAATCCGGAACAACTGGCTCCTAACCACTCACCTGCCTGCCTGCCTGATCACCCCTAACTCCTCTACCTGCTGGCCTGATTGCCCCTACCTTTCCCCCCTGCCTGCTTGATTGCCCCTAACCTCTCTGCCTGCCTGCCTGATCGCCCCTAACTGCCTCTGCCTGCCTGCCTGATAGCCCCTAACTGCCCTCCCCTGCTGGCCTGATCTCGCCTCTAACTGCCCTCCCCTGCTGGCCTGATCTCACTCCCAATTGCCCTCCCCTGTCAGCCTGGTCACCTCCAACTGCCCTCCCATGACAGCTTGATCTCACCCCCAACTGCCCTCTCCTACCAGCCTGATATCACCCCAAACTGCCCTCCTCTGCAAGCCTGATCGCCCTAACTGCCTCTGCCTTGGCCCCCACCACCATAGCTTTATCTGGAAGGAAGTCGGATGTCTGGAAGATGGCCGGTTGACCAGTCTAATTAGCATATTACCCTTTTATTAGTATAGATAGATTATATAGGATAGGATTGCTTAAATGGGGGGGGGGGCTTGTTCAGCAGGAGTCTTGGCAGACAAAAACACATAATCCCTATATCTGGACTGATAGCCAGCCATATGCACTATACTGCCAAACCGGTCATTAAACAAATTGAATCACTTTCTTACACCTTACACCAAACAGCTGTTGCCCTTAAAACCCCTCCTCAGCCCCCACCTTAGGTTCTGCCTTACAGTTCACCCAGATTTGGTTCTGATTGGTCGGTTTCTATGCTAGTCGGAGTCAAAAGCTTCACCTCCTAGGCAGCCATTGGCTCCTTGCACTTCACCCAGATTTGGTTCTGATTGGTTGGTTTCTATGCCAGTCAGCATCTCTGGGCCTATCTCTGGGCCTGATCATAGAGGTGGGGCTGATCAGCAGCCACCCCAGGCTGCTGGCGAGCAGGCTGAACTGCTGACCTCTGATAGGTCAGCAGTTCAACCTGCTCGCCTGCTGTACACAGCCTGGCCTTTGGTCAAGCCTCTGGTCATTGTGGATGTTACAACCCTGGCTCTGTATATGTGTGTGTGTGTGTGTGTGTGTGTGTGTGTGTGTGTGTGTGTGTGTATGTGTATATGTGTATATATATATATCACACAAATACTTCTAAATAGTCAAATTAGGGAATTATAGTATAGCCAACAGTTGAATATAATGTTTTAGAACAGTATTTAATGACAGAAAGTGCTTAATGATAAGGAGACTTGGGTAAACATAACATTTTTTTAAAATGTATTTTATTGATTTTTTACTAAGAGGAAGAGAGAGGGATAGAGAGTTAGAAACATCGATGAGAGAGAAACACCGATCAGCTGCCTCTTGCACACTCCCTACTGGGGATGTGCCCGCAACCAAGGTACATGCCCTTGACCGGAATCGAACCTGGGACCCTTGAGTCCGCAGGCTGACGCTCTATCCACTGAGCCAAACCGGTTTTGGCAAACATAACATTTCAAATAGTGGTTGCCACTGGTGAGGACAAAGAGAGCTACGATGGGTAGGGGGCATTCAAGGTTTTAGAAGGATAGCATTCTGTTTTTTACACTGGGTGCTGAGTAAGCATATGGGTGTTCATTTTTCAGTTTTAAAATTTATATATACATATAAAGATATTCAAATACATGTTTCCAGCCCTGGTTTCAGCTTTGATCTCTGGTCAGAGCATATACAAAAATCAACCAAATGAATGCATGAATAAGTGGAACAACAAATCAATGTTTCTGTCTCACACTCACTCTCTCTCTCTTCCTCTCTTATTATAAAATCAATAAAAAAACAACCAAATAAATATTTTCTTGCAAAAACAAAATCAAGAAGTAAAGGTTCTCAGGATTTTGTTTTGAGGGACTAGTTGGTGTCAACATTGTGATAATAGCATCTAACCACCCAAATATGTTTTCCCTTGAGAACTAATCTTTTAGTCATGAAAATAGCCATTGATGGACTGGCTGCAAACCCAAAGAGGACATACAGATGGCCAAGTAATGAGAGAAGATGCTCAATGTCACTCATCATCATGTAAATGTAAACTAAAACCACAGTGAGATATCACCTCACACCTGTCAGAATGGTATCATCAACCAATCAACAAGTAACAAGAGTTGGTGAGGATGTGGGGAAAGGGAACTGCTGGTGGGAATGTTAGGGCTCAGCCGAGCCACAGCACAGTACAGAGGTGTCACTGAATGCGCAAACTGCCACTGCTCCTGTGTGAGTTGTGATGGTGATTTTGTACAGCACATATTGGCATTATTGATTTTTGTTAGAAAAATACATGGGACATATACTTGGCTGTGTCACCTTAGGTTGATATTTGCTTTCTAAGAGGGCATTGAAAAGGGAATCTTTCTTATTCCCAATTTCTGCTTTTAACTTTGTAGACATACTGGAGACTTTCTTAATTATCTCTTCACATATATTTATTTCATGTATGAAAGGGTGCAGACCTGTACAGTTCTTTCTTAACTCTTTTGCTTTATTAATAACTTTCTCCAAGTAAGGGATTCTGATTCTTTTTTGCTTCTTACCTTCCCCTATTCCTCATCCCCTTTCAAAACCCCACATGTACAGTCCACATATCTTAAGTGTGGAATTGTTTGCTTATGGCTTATCATATGTTTAAAGCCTGTTGTTCAACTTTTCACAACTAGGAGCCTGACTGTAGAGCTGTATCTATTGATTTCCAATCCCATAGCAGAACATTCTGAGGGTCTGACTCAGATGGCAGTAAAGCTGATTGTATAAATAAAAGAATTGAATTGTTAGTTTAGTTTGTGCCAAGGTATTCTCTGAAACTATTGGGAATTTTGGTAGGAATTTATAACTGTTAAAATTGGAAAATAACCTTCTAAGACCTAATGGAACCAATTTTCTTTTAAACCTAACCTGAGAATATGCTTATTGATTTGAAAGAGAGGGGGGAGAGAGAGAGAGAGAGAGAGAGAGAGAGAGAGAGAGAGAGAGAGAGGAAATATCCTCAATGTGAGAAACATCAATTGGTTGCACCCTGACTGGGAATTGAACCCACACCTAGGTATATATACTGACCAGGAATCAAACCCACAACCTTTCAGTGGATTGATGCTCCAACCAACTAAGCCACAGCAGCCAGGGCATGGAACCCATTTTCAGGAAAGAAAACCTTATATTACTCCTAGAATCTTTTCATGCCCAAGGTCCAAAGTTCAGCTAAGTCAATGGGAGTTGATGGAGCACCTTGAGGCCTTTGAGTTGATTGAGCTATAATGTGTGCAACATGCTCATCACTGTGCCTTTCTTGCACACACTCTTTTGTGGTTTCAGTATGCCTGACCCTGTTTTCTATGTCACTGTTACATGTTTTCTTTAAAACAGCTCTAGGCTCATAAATTTTGCTGCATTTCTCTGAAACCTTGGCCCTGAAATTTGGAAGCAGAGAGTTTAAAATTTTAGCATCCAGTTACTATTTCATTGGCATAAACTCATATATTAAAACCTTGATTCACATAATTATATAGAAGTAATTTTCAATATATCAAGATTCTTTAAATTATATGTCATTTACCATGTTCTCAGTTCAGGTAAATACCTTTATAAATTTGTTTCCCGTTTAGATCACATTTTGTTTTACATTATTTTAAATATCATCATGCTTCCCACCAATGAAGGCTACTATATTTATGTGGTAGGTTCTAAAAGAGGAATTGATTTAGGTGCTAATGGAAAAATAATACCTTCAGGAGGGGTTTTGTTTTTCATTTTTGTTCTTTGACTTTAAGCAATTTGATACTATTTATTGGAGCTGATAATTACTAAAGATGCTAATTGGTATTCCCCCCCCATCATAAGTCCAAATATTTCATTTACTTAAAAATTTAAATTTATTTTAAATTAAAAGAATATTTTTAGTTCACCAAAATAAAACCATTGCTAGTTCAGGAAATAATTAAAACACTTTTAGCCCATTGGTTGATGGCCTAGATGTTTAAATTTTGTTCTGAGGATCCTGCATATCTGTCCTCTAAATGTCTTTCTTGCACGTGCTAATTTAATGCTCCTTGCACAGAAAGTTACGTACAAAATCTTTGTGTTGAAATATTTTCCATATATGCAGCTTCATTTTGTTCATGTTTCTTTCTTCTAAATTACATATTAGCTAATATTCTAACAAATGGTTTTGTAGGCAGTTGACTGTGGGTTTAGGTGTTGTATGAACTACTAACGGGAGCATCTCCTTTCACTGTCAATGGGAAGAAGAATTCCAAGCTGAGCTACTAGGTCAGACTTAACAATATAAAATGAATGGTTACCTCAAAGGAACTGATCACATTTCTGTAATTTGGCTGATGGAAAAAAATAATTTTTAAAATGGATATTGGCAAAATTAGGTTTAAGTGGTTAATTTCCATTTATAATCATATAGGATGTAGATATAGAACCTTTATATTTCCTTATATTTTATGTGCCCAGAGGGATTTTAAATTTCATGGGGAATGTGTCATAATTTTTGTGTATCCCAAAGCACTTAGCATTGGGCGAGAGCTGCCACAGCCCATGACCCAGCTGTGTTCCCTGCCAGAGCTCTCTGGCAGTTTGGAATAAGGGACTAGGAGCTGTTTAGAATGTGGGGCAAAGAGCCGTTTAGAATGTGGGGTGAAGAGCCGTTGGCAATGCGTGGCGCTGAGCTGCTGGGCACAGGGACGGTGGGCCCAGAGCCGGTGTGCGCAGCGATGGACGGTGAACACAGCCTCAGGATGGACGATACTGTCCAGGAGCTCATGGAGCTCTTTCTTCAGAGCCCGCTGTGGCATTAGCTCCTAGAACAATATAGAATCCTCCTCACGTGCTCAGTAAAGCGTTGGCACAAGCATGCCACTAAATTAAGTGGAGTCAGAGCATAATGGTTCACCGAGTCCTGATTCTGGTTGTGCCGTGGGTATTGTTTCCAACTCTCCTGGGCAGGACAGGACTCTGATCTCCCAAGAATATTTAGCTAACCTAGTCATTTGTTGTTATTCATTTCACTTATCTGCTGTTTTGTTCTGTTTTCCTTCCTCTCTTGGGTTATCCGGGGGATAACAATTCAGCAACTCAGTGCAAAAAGAATCATTTTTGGAGAAGGGGAAAGGAGGACAAAGCCAAGTCTCCATCGGCCCGCCCAGCTTTCTCTACACGCCTTAGGTTCTGGTCTTCCTCTGACATCGCACCTGCTTCTAACTAGCCCCTCCCTTTCTCAGACACTGGGGATTCCTAATCCTTTCCCTTCACCAGTGTCTTCACAATGTACCCCCACTTCATGCCTGAAATTCAATCTCAAAGAATTTCAAATTCCATTACCCCAGATCTCAATAGAGTCACAAAGGAGAAGCAGAGAAATGTTTCCTCAGCTGATTAAAATAACAGATATTTTAACCTGGAAAGGTTCTTGAGCAACATGTTTTCTAAGTTTTGTTTTAGAAACAAGGAAACTGAGTTCCAGGAAAGGTGAGGACCTTGCAGAATCTGCTCCCCCTGTGAACCCAGCAGGCTCTGCAGCAGGCCTGGCACCTGGGCACGTAGTAATCATTACAGACCTGTTACCTGAGCACAGAAATCTCATTGGTTGAAGGCAAGGTGAGACACATTAGAATTTCTCAGTCCTGTTATGTATCTTATTTTACTTTTCAACAATACTTGTTTATCGCTTAGAAGCAGGCCAAAGAAGAATGATGTTTAAAATTCACTCTCTCAACTTTGAAATAAAAGCCCTTCTCAAGACCAGTTCACAAGCACTTCAGATAAGCAAGTGGTCACAATATTTGTCCATGTTTGCTTTATATATTAGGACATTATTTATATTATCGTGTATTATATAAATTAAATCATGTCCATAACATCTAAGCTATGAAGAGGGAAATCAGTCTTAGGGCAATCTAAGCTCCTTCTATTATGCAGGGAGAGAGGAAAGACACTAAGTTTAGATTTAGTTAAGGCCCTTCTATAAGTCTTTGACTATTAAATAAGCCTGTTTACGTACAGAAAGCCTGACAGTTAGCTCCCCTTTCTCTTACCTCACCCCTCTCTGCTCTCCCTCCTTACCTGGGCACTCTTCTCTAAAAAAAATTAATGAATGACCTGGGGAGACTTCTAGGTGCTAAAAAACTTCCCTGTACACCAGGGAACAGCCCACCTACTCTGGCCCTGCGGGCTCTTCAGGCTAAAGGCTCATTCCCAGCCCCTGCAAATCCCTGCCCATCCACAGAGAACTTCATTCTCAGCAGAGAGTACCAGTAGGAAGGAGACCTAGATATACAACAGTAGAAAAACCCATGAGGCTCTCTACAATAATCAACCTCGTCCCTCATTCTTAAATAAAAATGGATAAACCAAGCACCACCAGATATAATAACAAAAACCAGCAACATGAAAGGTAAAATTTAAGATTCACCAACATTAAATAAACAAATAATCTGAGCCCAGAGGAAACGAAGACAACTCTGAGAAAAGAGGAACCTTCAAAAGAAATCTAGTCATGAGAGTCGTAAAGAGGTAATCTGAAAACAGGAACATGAGGCTGTGAAAAAAGAACAATTAAACAAAAAGGAAAAACATACACTTATAAATAACCAATGTGTCTGCTGAAACCAAACATTCCATAGAAAGTCAAAAGAAAAAGTCAAGAGAATCTCCCAGGTGGAAACAAAAACTGCTAACAGGGAGATGAGACCAGCAGAACAGTCCAGGAGGCTCAGGTCCTGACTCAAAGGTGTTTCAGGGAGAAGCAGAGGCACAGAATAAAAAACGTAACTTAGTGACTTTAGTAAATGAACACCTCCCCGAGCTCATGAGAGGCACAAGTTTTCCAAGTGAAAAGATGCACTGAGTGCAGAGCAAGATAAACAGGACAAAGACATTGGGATAAAATTTCAAAACACCAAGCTGAGGAGCAAAGCCCCAGCAGGTCAGTTAGAAAGGAACGGCCATCACTTAGCATCACTGGGTGCAAGGAAGCCTGACAACGTCCGTGAAGGTTTCAGTAGAAATTATTGTTACTCTATCTCCCTCCAGCCAATTATTAATCCAACATAAGGGCTAAAGCACCTCTTCACACATGCAAGTCTCAATGTGAATCTTTAAAATGACTGTGAAGGGGATATTTTTATACACAGAGAAGACTTATGGAGACTTGGGTTTAAAACGAATTAGTTTAGTAGAATATAAATGCAAAACATAGTTTTCCCTGGGGCTTAAAATTCAGCCTATAAATCTATTCTATTTAGAATTCTAGCAAAGCAAATACAATCATCTTCACTTTCTGTCTATTAATTTAACTTGAACTAATTATTTTTTTAATATATTTTATTGACTTTTTACAGAGAGGAAGAGAGAGGGATAGAGAGTTAGAAACATCGATGAGAGAGAAACATCGATCAGCTGCCTCTTGCACACCCCCTACTGGGGATGTGCCCGCAACCAAGGTACATGCCCTTGACCGGAATCGAACCTGGGACCCTTGAGTCCCAAGGCCGAGGCTCTATCCACTGAGCCAAACCACTTTCGGCATTGAACTAATTCTTTAAACTAAAATCACTCTGAAGAATAAATGTAGTCAATTAAGTTCCCTTAGATATTTTAAAGTTCATATGAATTTAATTTTGCTTTTAGGCACTTTGAATGCCTGATTTAAGTAAAAGTTCTTCAAACGATTATCATTTACACTAGTAGAATGAACCTCATGTTCTTTAGAAAGTTACAAACTCTTTAAATACCCCAAACACACAGATTGTCTTTGTTTATTGTTGACACTATTGCAGATATCCCCCAATTTATTTCCCTTTATCCCCCTCCACTCAGCTCCCATGCCCCCACAGATTATCTTAATAATGTCCTAAACCAGTGATGGTGAACTTATGACACGCGTGTCAGCACTGACACACGTAGCCATTTTTGATGACACGTGGCCGCTGAGGTGGCCGCATGCCGAGGATGAAACATTTGCTGCTCCTGAGGATGAAACATTTGTGAAATAATGTTTTTTCCTCAAAGTGACACACTACCAGAGTTATACTCAGTTTTTTGGCGAAGTTTGACACACCAAGCTCAAAAGGTTGCCCATCACTGTCCTAAACTTAAGTCAAATGTATTACTATTTGATAGATCCTCCCTTCCCCCAACTGATGGACAGAGTATGACGTAAACTGTACCTGCAGCCTGGACATTCCTGAGCACCTAACCAGGCACCTTATATGGACTGTATATTGAACCACCAATCAGCACCTGCCAAATACCCTAAGCCCCCGATTCTTAAGTGCCTAAGTGCCTAATCATGTGCCTTCTATGAAACCACCAATCAGCGCGTGCTGAGTACCCTAAGCCCCATTCCTTCCCTTTCCTCCCCTCAAAAGATGCCTTCACCTCTGCACATGTACTCTTTTCTTATGCAAGGCAGCCCGGCAGGGGTCCTTCTCCTCTAACAAAGCCTGTAGTCCTGGTCTTCAGCCCTCTGTCTCATCTTTCACTATTGTAGTTCGATTTAGCTCATCATGACTACATGACTTTAAACTCTATTTAATTTTAAACTCTCCCAGGGATTTAAAAAAAAAATCAAAACAAAACAGTCCAGGAGCCCTCCGGGGCGGGAGGCAACCCAGTGATCAGGGGAAGGCAACACCCCATCACACCTCTACTGCTGCCACTGTCGGCAGCGCAAGCCTAGGCCAACCCTGATTACCTAAGCCTCCGCAGCCCTGGGCAGCTGGGCAGCTGCCATCTTAGGCTTGTCTGTGCCTCGGGCTTCCTCTGGTTACCTCAGCCTCGGGCGGCTCTGGGCGGCTGGGCAGCCACCATCCGAGGCTTGCCTGTGCCTCAGGCTGGCCCTATGTGGCTGCGGGACTGAGGGAACTGGGGGACTCCAGAGGCATTTGCATGGAATGCCTGCAACCCAGGCAGGACTGAGGGGACTGGGCACCACCATCTTGGAGGGCATGACAGTCATTTAGCATACCCCTTCCTTATTGGCTGTGGGCACCACCATCTTTGAGGGTGTGACAGTCAATTAGCATATTCCCTCCTTATTGGCTGTGGGTGCTGCCATCTTTGAGGGCAGGGCAGTCAATTAGCATGTTCCCTCCTTATTGGCTGTGGGCACCACCATCTTTGAGGGCAGGGCAGAGTGCCGTGTCCCTGCTGGGCATCAGGTCCTCACTGTGGAAGCTCTCAAGCCTGTGGTGGAATGGGCCGGGTTGGAGGAACCTGGTGTCAGGGTGAGGGGACAGAGAAGGACACACGTCAGTCTCTCACTCTCACTCACCTGCCTCCAGTGGGCTGTGCGCTGCCTCCTGCTCACAGAGCAGAGGGAGCCCTGCTGGGGAACCCAGAGCACACTTCTCCCAGGCTGGCATTGGGGATGTCAAGGGCATGCTGGAATTCTCTAGAAGTTCACGCTGGGATTTAAAAACAAAATAAAGGAGGAGGAAAGTGGAAAACTTCTGCTAAAGCTGAAATTATCAACAGCTTTGAGGCACCATACTCCTTAGCCCTTAGGACAGCGTAGACAGACCATCTTCTGCACCATTAACAAATGTGAACGAAAAGGAATCACACTCACCCCATGTCAGCCCTCCTACCTTTTCCCTTGCGCCCCCTGTGGGCGTCTTGCTCTTCTGTCCACTTTGGGCAGCATGGGGTGGCCTCCAGGGGCTCCAGCTGCGATTGAAGAGGCTGAGAAGTACTGGGCGAGGCCTGGTCTGAGGACCCCAGCAGCCAGGGAGGCCTCTCTGGGGTTGACTTTGGTCGTCCTCTGGAACCCCGTTTCTTTCCTTTGATGAATTTGACAATGGTTTTGGTTCTAATCCAGCGCTTCTTCCTATAAGAGGTAGGTTTTTAGGACACAGCCAACCCTCTCTGCCCCTCCAGCAGGTCCCTGGGTGCCCTACACAAGCTGGGATTTCTATCACCAGCCTGGGAAGGTGGTGGTTAATCTGGTTCAGAATGAGGGTGCTCTTCGCCATCACCACTCTCATCCCACCTGGGGCTCAGGAGGTGGCACACACTGTGCAGTTAATTCGCACAGACCCAGGGATGGTGAAGCCTTCCTTGTGGCAGGAAACCACTCTAGTGCCTCGGGAAAACAGAACTTCCAACCCAGCTCTCAGCTCTTGATTCCTGTGCCAAGTGCAGGAAGCGGTGCTGTGCTGACCTAATCATGCTGGTTGGCAAAATTCTACCAAAATGCCATTTTCAGAAAGGGTCAGGGACCTCCTCATTTTCTACTAGAGTTAATAATACATGAAATAGGCTGGCATCCTCTGCCCGTTCCTGGCATTGAGGAATCTGGGTGAGGGAAAGAGAGCAGGAGAGTGTGCTGCTTTAAGTAGAAACGGTGAGCCCTGGCAGGGTTGCCCAGTTGTTGGAGCGTCAGCCTGAGCACTGAAGGGTGGTGGATTCGATCCCCCGACAAGGGCACATACCTGGGTTTCAGGTTTGATCCCCGGCCCCGGTCAAGGTGTATTCGGATGGAAACCAATTGATGTGTCTCTCTCACCTCTCTCTCTCTCTCTCTCTCTCTCTCTCTCTCCCTCTCTCTCTCTCTTTCTCTATTTCCCCTCACCTTCCTACCTCCCTTCTACTCTCTCTAACAATCAATGGGAAAAATATCCTCGGGTGAGGATTAAAATAATCCTATCTAATAATAGACAAATATGCAAATTGACCATACCTCCGATACACCCACAAGCCACGCCCACCATCCAATCAGAGCGAGCATGCAAATTAACCCAAACCAAGATGGCTACAGCCACAGAGAGCAAGGTTTCCTAGGTAACAGAGGAAGCCAAGCTTTCCGCCTGCCCTGGCCAGGCCTAAGCCTCCACTCAAGCTACAAAGTTTCAATTATAGAAGGTAAACAAATTCAAACAAATGGCGGCAGAATGGAGCTTGAGAGAGCAGGCCAGGGTTGCCGCCGGCAACAGGGGAAGCAAAGCTTTCCGCACACCCTGGCCGGGCCCACCCGCTTAAGGCAACAAAGTTTCAATTATAACCCCAACACAAATGGCTGCGGGCCTCGGAGGGAGCCCCAGGCTTGGCTCCGCTCCAGGCTACAAAGTTTCAATTGTAGAAGGAAAATAAATTCCAGATACCAGGGCCTCCGCTTGCGTTGCCAGGGGGCATGGCCCGCCTGCAAACCACCACAGGCCCCTCACTCAGGCCGCCCCACACCCCAAGGGAACCCCCACCTGATCCGGGACGCCCTTCAGGGCAAACCAGCTGGCCCCCACCCCTGTACCAGGCCTCTATCCTATCTAATAAAAGAGTACTATGCAGATTGATCATCACTGCAACACACAATATAGCTGCCCCCATGTGGTCAAAGATCCTGCCCCCATGTGGACACAAGATGGCCACCCCAAGATGGCCAGCAGGAGAGGGCAGTTGGGAGGCACCCGGCCTGCAAGGGAGGGCAGTTGAGAGGGACCAAGCCTGCAAGGGAGGGCAGTTGGAGGTGATCAACCCTGCAGGAGAGGGCAGTTAGGGGTGACCAGACCGGCAGAGGAGGGAAGTTGGGGGCAAACAGGCTGGCAGCAGAGTGGTTAGGGGGTGATCAGGCTGGCAGGCAGAAGCGGTTAGGGGCAATCAGGAAGGCAGGCAGGCAAGCAGTTGGGAGCCAGCAGTCCTGGATTGTGACAAGGATGTCCGACTGCCCGTTTAGGCCCGATCCCTGGATCGGGCCTAAACGGGCAGTCGGACATCCCTTGAGGGGTCCCGTATTGGCGAGGGTACAGGCTGGGCTGAGGGACAACCCCCCTCCGTGCACGAATTTCGTGCACCAGGCCTCTAGTAAGTAAATAAATGAAAACAGTGAATGTAAAGGTAATAGGCTACAGCTAACAGGAAATGAGGCATTCTAATGTCACAAGGACCACAGCTGGGTTCTGATCCTGGCTCTGCCATAAAACAGCACTGTGCTTACACAACCCACTCCATTTCCTCATCGGTGTCTCAATTTCCCTGTCAACAGCTGGGTCAGGCAGAATTCTGTCATTCTGTGATTTCCACAGAGAGGCCCTGCCGGATTCATGGTGATTTGACCTCAAGGCTGGGCTGGGACAGGACAATGGGAAGGTCCAGCTCCTGGGCTTAGGCCCGGGCCCAGGGGAAGCCTGCTGGACAGAGGCCGGCAGTCTCGGGGACCCAGCTGGCCCACCACCGGGGCTGCTGCTCTCTGCAGAAGGGAACTTGTTTGTGAACCTGCCCTGGGGGGTCCAGTGAATCCAGAGGAATGGAGGTCTGAACAAAAGGTTCCTGTGCTTGAAGACGGGGATGCGGGTCCAGGCGTCTGACCCAAGCTTCCTTCCCAAAACAGAAACACGCTTTTCTAGATCCCACAATCTTGAGACCAAACCTGATATGCCTGCTTTAGTGGCTCTAAAAGCCCAGACTCTCTGCCCCTTAAACAGGCTCCTGGCCAGCTAGCATTCACCGTCCCAGATAGGATAACCCTCAGTACAGAGAGTGGGACCAAAAGAAACTTTAAATTCTTTCCTTGCTGGGAGGGACCTGCACACAGGGCAGCTGCCATACAGCGGAAGGTACGGGCCCAACAAACTGGTCACTGCTCTAGATGCTACAGCTTCCCTACTCGTGAAAAATCAAGCTGCTGTTACGTGTGTAAGTTACTGACGCTTAGATCAACTCACTTCTTTGGTGCTGGATCATGGAACTTGTGCTGAGCCATGCTTTTTTCTTCCAGGTTTTCATTAGGTTTTTGTGAGGCATTTGAGTTGTCTCTGTAAACAGAGGAAAAAGAAAAAATAATCTGTTATTTAAAATAAAACACATAAATTGACTCATCAGCCCTGCCTGGGACCTGGCCCAGAAGGAGCCGGTGTGTTTCTGGAACTCAGACATCACAGTGCTCATGGCCACCATGACCACCGAGTTGGGACTATGAGGGTGGAAGCAGGTGACGTGGGTCCAGGAACCCTAGCACGTCCAGGGGGTCCGGCTGAACACGTAGGATCAGGCTGTACGTCACCTCAGGAGAGCAGACCCCGAACCATCTGAAACTCAAGCTGGGGAACCCCGAGGATTCCGGCCAGGTCAGCTCAGGGTGTTGGGCACTCGGGTCGGACACAGGGCTAGGCTAGCTCCTGTGGGTGCAGACCAACCATGCCTTCAGTGGTGTGGAGTGGGGAGGGGGAGGGTCCTTCCCTCCGTGAGTTAGACGGGCATCAGGTGAAAAAGGTCAGTTTAGCAAAGTCAGACCTCCGACCTGGACCCACTCCAATGTTGGGCTTCTGCTCACACTTCCAGGGAAGTAAACTCAAAGCCTTTTGGGGGCCAGACAGAGAAGATAAGGAACAAAGCGGCCTGGGAGGGCTGGAGGGGGGGCGGGGCCTGCGGTGAGGCTCAGTGCATGGTGCCACGTGGGACCTAATGCAGGGCCTGCAATCGGAGCCCCGCTGTCCATGTGGCAGAGCTTCCCATTGCTTTTCCCAAAGGATCCAGAAGCCCTGGCTCTGAAGCAAAATCTCTTAATTTCTAAATGTGGGAAGTCAGTTCACATTTTCAAAAACACAGAACGGACCTGAGAAACTCCTTGGGCTGCCAGAGGGCACCTCCGCTCACTGTGAAGTGAGCACCACATGAAAAGTGATAGGTTGCTAACCACTGTGCCCATGGCCACTGACCCTGCTCTCCTCCCAGTGCCCTGTTCAGCATCTGTTCTTCTAGTCTGTGTTATTCTCTTCCCATGGCCATCCCCCAGCCCCACAAACTCATGGCCCAGCAATCCTAGGGCTGGGAAAGACTCCGCTGGGAGCAGGCTCAGGAAGCCTGCCCACTCCCTGGCCTCCCGAAAACACTTTCTAACGGGCCATAAGTGCAAAATACATAATAGATTTTATGGACTTAATAACAATTTAAAAAATAATGTAAAATATCTCATTAAAAAGCTGCCCCACACCGTGGCTCAGTTGGTTGAGTGTCTTCCCATGCACCAAGAAATCACCGATGTAATTCCTGATCAAGGCATATGCCTGGGTTGCAGGCTCCATTCCCCAGTAGAGGACATGCAGGAGGCAGCTGATTGATGTTTCTCTCAAAAAACCAATAAGTTTTTTTTCCAAATCTCATTAATAAGCTTTTGGGGTTACATGTGACATTTTAAATATAATGGTTAAAAAATATAGACCATTACATTAATCCCACCTGTCTCCTTTTACTTTTTGAATATGGCTACTAGAAAGTTGAGTATCACATGTGGTGGCCTGCATTATATTCCTGTTGGACATCTCTGCTCTAGGCAGGGTTGGAACACTTTGCCTGTCAAGAGCGAGGTACTAAATATGTTAGGCTTCCCAACCGATCGTGGTCTCTGCTGCAACTGTTCAACTCTGTTATTACAGCAGGAAAGGAGCCAGAGATACAATGTACACACATGGGTGTGGCTGTGTTTAAATAACAAACCAAAAATATTTACTCGTGGACACGGACTTTTAAATTTCATATCACTTTCACTTCCCACCAAATATTATCCTACTTTTGATTTTCCCAACCATTAAACACTGTGAAAGCTATTGGTTCACAGCCTGACACAAGCAGGCGAGGGGCTAGACCTGAATTTGGGGCTGAGCCTGGCCAGCTCCTGCTCTAGAATATCATCGCGGTTGGTGAGCAGGAAAGTCCCAAGTTTTGGCTTCATACAAATGGAGTTCCAACCCGCTACTTCAGAGGGACAAGAATGGGAACCCAGCTCACAAGATCATTGCGAGAATTAAATGAAATGACACAGAGAGCAGATTGCTTAGCCAAGAGGACGGAAATAAAACGGTACTCGGCTGTTTCCATGCACTGCCCCGACCCTGCAAAAAGCAAAGATCTGGTGAAAGGTGTTCTGTAGCACACCGCTGCCAGTCATGGTGTTCATCCCAGCCACATGCCTCTGGCTTCCCCTCCGCCTCTGTGTGACACTCACACACACTCTTTGAGCAGAGATGCCAATGAGGACTCATTCAGACCAGGCTGAGCCCAAGGCGTCAGCCCAGGGAAAAGGCCCATCCAGGGTGCTGTGCCCTCCAGCTCCAGGTCTCACCTGGCAGCGGTTGCCCAGCTCTGACAGTGAGATGTCCAAGCTCTGGAGCTCCTTCCTCTTCCAGTAGCACTGCGCCTGCCAGCTGTTAACTTCCAGCTGCCTGTCATTCAGGGAGGTTTGGAGCTCCTTGGTGTGGGTCTGCAGCCCCTCCTGCTCCTTCCTCAGCCAGCTGCACTGGGCCTGCCAGCAGTTCATATCCAGCTGATTGTCATTCAGGGAGGTTTGCAGCTCCTTGGTGGGGGTCTGCAGCTCCTTCTGCTCCCCTTTCCGGCCCTCATACAGGGCCTGCCAGTGGTTTACCTTCAGCAGCCTGTCATTCAGGGAGGTTTGTAGCTCCTTGTAGATCAGCAGCTACTCCTGATCCTTCCTCAGCCAGTTGCACTGGGCCTGCCAGCAGTTCACCTCCAGCTGCTTGTCATTCAGGAAGGTTTGCAGCTCCTTGGTCTGTGTCTGCAACTCCTCCTGCTTCTGCTTCAGTCCTTCATACAGGGCCTGCGGGCGGTTCATCTCCAGCAGCTTGTTGTTCAGGGAGTTTTGCACCTCTTTGGTGTGGATATGCAGCTCCTTCTGCTCCCCCTTCAGTCCCTCGTACAAGGCCGGCCAAACCTCCAGCTGCATGTCATTCTGGGAGGTTTGCAGCTACTTGGCCTGGGTCTGTAGCTCCTCCTGCTCCCGCTTCAGTCCTTCACACTGGGCCTGCAGGCGGTTCATCTCCAGCTGCTTTTCCTTCAGGGAGTTTGCACCACCTTGGTGTGGATCTGCAGCTCCTTCTGCTCCCCCTTCAACCCCTTGTACAAGGACTACCAGCAGTTTACCTCCAGCTGACTGTCATTCAGGGAGGTTTGCTGCTCCTTGTTGTAGATCTCCTGCTCCTCACTCAGTCAATTGCACTGGACCTGCCAGCAGTTCATCTCCAGCTGCTTGTCATTCAGGGAGGTTTGCAGCTCCTTCTTGTGGGTCTGTTGCTCCTCCTGCTTCCGCTTTAGCCCCTAGTACAGGGCCTGCCAGTGGTTTACCTCCTCCTGTATTTCAGGGACTTTGCACCTACTTAGTAGATCTGCAGCTCCTCCTGCTCCTTGCTCAGCCAGTTACCCTGGGCCTGACAGCTGTTCCCCTCCATCTGCTTGTTATTCAGGGAGTTTTGCACCTCCTTGGTGTGGATCTGCAGCTCATTCTGCTCCCCCTTTAGCCCCTTGTACAGGGCCTGCCAGCAATTTAACTCCAGCTGCATGGCATTAGGTAGGATTGCAGCTACCTGTTGCACATCTGCAGCTCCTCCTGCTCCTTGCTCAGCCAGTTGCACTTGGCCTGCCATCAGTTCACCACCAGCTGTTTGTCGTTCAGGGAGGTTTGCAGGTCCTTGGTCTGGGTCTGCAGCTACTCCTGCTCCTGCTCCGCTTTTCAGACTGGGCCTGCAGGCAGTTCATCTCCAGCTGCTTGTCATTCATGGAGTTTTGCACCTCCTTGTTGTGGATCTGCAGCTCCTTCTGCTCCCCCTTTAGCTCCTCATAAAGGCCTGCCAGCGGTTTACCTCCAGCTGACTGTCTTTAAGTGAAGTATGCAGCTCCTTCTTGGAGATCTGCAACTCCTCCTGCTCCTTGCTCAGCCAGTTGCACTGGGCCTGCCAGCAGTTCACCTCCAGCTACTTGTCATTCAGGGAGGTTTGCAGCTCCTTCGTCTGGGTCTGCAGGTCCTCCTCCTGTCCCTCAGGCCTCCACCCTGGTCCTGCAGGCGGATCGTCTCCAGCTGCTTGTCATTCAGGCAGTTTTGCACCTCCTTGGTGTGGATCTGAGGGTCCTTGTGCTCCCCATTCAGCCCCTAGTTCACGGACTGCCAGCTGTGTACCCTTAGCTGCATGTCATTCAGGGAGGTTTGCAGATTCATGGTCTGGCTCTGCAGCTCCTCCAGCTCCCGCTCAGTCTGTCACAATGGTCCTGCAGGCACTTCATCTCCAGCTGCTTGTCATTCATGGAGTTTTGCACCTCCTTGGTGTGGATCTGCAGCTCCTCCTGCTTCCCCTTTAGCTCCTAGTACAGGGCCTGCCAGTGGTTTACATCCAGCCGACTGTCATTCAGGGACTTTGCACCTACTTAGTAGATCTGCAGGTCCTCCTGCTCCTTCCTCAACCAGTTGCACTGGTCCTGACAGCAGTTCACCTCCAGCTGCATGTCATTCAAGGAGATTTTCAATTCCTTGGTCTGGGTCTGCAGCTCCTCCTGCTCTCGCTCAGTCCTCCACACTGGTCCTGCAGGCGGTTCATCTCCAGCTGCATGTGGCACATCCTTGATGTGGATCTGCAGCTCCTTCTGCTTCCCCATTAGCTCCCTGTACAGGGCTGTCCAGCAGTTTACCTCCAATTGCATGTCATTCAGGGAGGTTTGCAGCTCCTTGGTGTGGGTCTGCAGGTCCTCCTGCTTCCCCTTTAGCCCCTAGTACAGGGCCTGCCAGTGGTTTACCTCCAGCTGACTGTCATTCAGGGACTTTGCACCTACTTAGTAGATCTGCAGCTCCTCCTGCTCCTTCCTCAGCCAGTTGCACTTGGCCTGCCAGCAGTTCACCTCCAGCTACTAGGGGCTAAACGGGAAGCAGGAGGAGCTGCAGACCCAGACCAAGGAGGTACAAACTCCCTGAATGGCAAGCAGCTGGAGGTAAACCGCTGGCAGGCCTTGTAGGGGGGGCTGAAGGGAGAGCAGATGGAGCTGCAAATCCACAACAAGAAGGTTCAATACTCCATGAATGAAAAGCAGCTGGAGATGAACCGACTGCAGGCCCAGTGTGAAGGACTAAAGCGGGAGAATGAAAGCTGCAGACCTACATCAAGGAGCTGCAAACCTCCCTGAATGACAAAATGCTGGAGGTGAACTGCTGGCTGGCCCAGTGCAACTGGCTGAGAATGGAGCAGGAGGAGCTGCAGATCTACCAAGTAGGTGCAAAGTCCCTGAATGACAGTCACCTGGAGGTAAATCACTGGCAGGACCTGTACTAGGGGCTAAAGGCGAAGTAGGAGGAGCTTCAGACCCACACCAAGGACCTGCAAAACTCCCAGAATGACTGCTGTCAGGGCTTTTATGAGGGGCTGAATGGGAGCAGAAGGAGCTGCAGATCCACACCAAGGAGGTGCAAACTCCCTGAAGGACAAGCGGCTGGAGATGAACCACCTGCAGGCCCCATGTGAATGACTGAGCGAGAACAGGAGGACCTGCACACACAGACCAAGAAGCTGCAAACCTCCCTGAATAACAGGCAGCTGTAGGTGAACTACTTGCAGGCCCATTGTAACTGGCTGAGCTAGGAGCAGGAGGAGCTACAGATTTCCAACAAGGAGCTGCTAACCTCCCTGAATAACAGTCAGCTGGTGGTTAACCGCAGGCAGGCCTTGTAGAAGGGGCTAAAGGGTGAGCAGAAGGAGATGTAGATCAACACCAATGAGGTGCAAACTCCCTGAACGACAAGCAGCTGGATATCAACCGCCTGCAGGCCAGGTGTGACTGAGGAAGAGCAGGAGGAGCTGCAGACCCAGACAAAGCAGCTGCAAACATCCCTGAATGACAAGCAGCTATATGTGAACTCCTGGAAGGCCTTGTATGAGGGGCTGAAGAGTGAGCAGAAGGAGCTGCAGATCCACACCAAGGATGTGCAAAACTCCATAAGGACAAGTATCTGGAGATGAACCGCCTGCAGGCCCAATGTGACAGCATGAAGAGAAAGCAGGAGAAGCTGTAGACCCACACAAAGGAACTGCAAACCACCCTGAATGACAAGCAGCTGGAGGTGAACTGCTGGCAGGCCAAGTGCAACTGGCTGAGCAAGGAGCAGGAGGAGCTGCAGATCTACTAAGTATGTGCAAAGTCCCTGAATGATAGTAAGCTGGAGGAAAACCACTGGCAGGCCCTGTACTATGAGCTAAAGGGGAAGCAGGAAGAGCTGCAGACCCACACCAAGGAGCTGCAAACCTCCCTGAATAACATGCAGCTGGAGGTAAACCGCTGTCAGGCCCTATAAGGGGGGCTTATGGAGAAGCAGAAGGTCCTGCAGATCCACACCAAGGATGTGCAAAACTCCTTGAACTACAAGTATTGGGAGATGAACCGCCTGCAGGCCCAGTGTGAAGGACTGTGAGAGCAGGAGGAGCTGTACACCCAGACCCAGGAGCTGTAATCCTCCCTGAATGACAAGCAGCTGGAGGTGAACTGCTGGCAGGCATTGTATGAGGGGCTAAAGAGTGAGCAGAAGGAGGTGCAGATTCACACAAAGGAGGTGCAAACTCCCTGAAAGACAAGCAGCTGGAGATGAACCTCCTGCGGGACCAGTGTGAAGGAGTGAAGCAGGAGCAGGAGAAGCTGCAGACCCACACAAAGGAGCTGCAAACCTCCTTGACTGACAAAATGCTGGAGGTGAATTGCTGGCAGGCCCAGTTCCACTGGCTGAGGAAGGAGCAGGAGGAGCTGCAGATCTACTAAGTAGGTACAAAGTTCCTGAATGCCAGTCAGCTGGAGGAAAACCACAGGCAGGCCCTGTACTATGAGCTAAAGAGGAAGCAGGAAGAGCTGCAGACCCACACCAAGGAGCTGCAAACCTCCCTGAATGACACTTTCTGGCTAGTGTCTATGTCCCCAGCCAGCCAGCTCTACACCCAGGTTGCCAGCCCCACCCCATCCCTCTCTGTGACATTGCTGTCCAGGTCTCCCCTCTGGTCCAGGTCCATCTGAGGGGAGAGTGAGGAAAGAGCACTGCCAGGCCACACACAGAGTAGGGGGAGCCCAGTCACTCTACCCCAAGAACTACTCCAGATTGACCATCCTCTGCTCCGGGGACACAGGGCCCCCCAGGCCTGGGGCTGGGCCACACCCCTCTTCTGGATGCCTCCTGGTGGAGAGGCCCATTCTGGGTGGCGGTACTCCTGGGGGCTGAGGGTACTGTGTTCTGGGGTGCTGGCATCGTGAGGTGGGACAGAGTGCTGTGTCCCTGCTGGGCATCAGATCATCACTGTGGAAGCTCTCAGGCCTGTGGTAGAGTGGGCCACATTGGAGGAACCTGGTGTCAGGGAGAGGGGACACAGAGGGACACATGTCAGTCTCTCATTCTCACTCACCTGCCTCCAGTGGGCTCTGCGCTGCCTCCTGCTCACAGAGCAGAGGGAGCCCTGCTGGGGAACCCAGAGCACACTTCTCAAAGGCTGGCATTGGGGATGTCAAGGACACGCTGGAATTCTCTAGAAGTTCATGCTGGGGTTTAAAAACAAAATAAGGGAGGAGGAAATGCAGAACTCCTGCTACAGCTGAAATTAGCAACAGCTGTGAGGCACCACGCTCCTTAGCCCTTGGGACAGCGCAGACAGACAATCTTCTGCACCATTAACAAGCTTAGACACTGTAAAGGAATCACACTTACCTCTTGTCTTCTCACCATGATGGAACAGAACTCTCAGCCCTGTCCCCATCTGGAAGCTGCAGGAATTCAGACTCGGAGGATGGGTAGCTCGCCCAGGTGCTCAGAGCTGGTCAGTGAGGAGAAGGGATCTGAACCCAAATCCGTGAAAACTCCCAGGCCTGAGCCTGAAACTGCATGATGTGCCCTATGGAGGCAAACCCATCAAACTTTGAAGAACTTGCTAATTGTCTTCTTTAAATCATATGGATAGCACCAAGCCCAGAGCAGAGATCCAAGAGCACTGGAAAGTGGCAGAAGGAAGGCCGACTTACCCTTCAGGTGCGAGGTGAGAGGTCACTGGAAGCATCCCTGCAGCTCTCTAAGTGAAAGATGAAACAGAGGGTTTGGATTGAGGGGTTCCCTTGACTGGAGGGAAAGGGCCACCAAGAAGTTGGGGAAGGAATAAGAAGCGTCCTTCTTTTCCCTCTGCCAACCTGTAGAAAAAAGGACGAGAGAAGGCTGCAAGGTTGTCACCCCGAACCTTTCCCGTGGAGTAGAGCAGAGTTTTCCCGGCCAGGTACCTGGGCTTTCGTAGAACGTAGAATGTAGGCAGCATAGTCGGGAAAACTCTGACGCCCTTCCAGGTCAAGGGAACTGGCGGGAGTGTGGGGGATGGGTAGGGGGGGAGTGGGTTGAAGCCTACCGGTTAGAAGGAAGCGATGAGATTCCCATGTGTCCTGACACGGCAGGGTTTGAGAAGTGTTCTGAACGGGCCAATCAACCCAAAACCATGCCGCCGAGCAGAGCCAGAGCAGGAGTCAGAAGCTCAGGGCTAGGTTTCAGGGATCGTCCTCGTTCACCCAGGTAATTCGTCCCGGGTTTCAGCACCATGATGAAAGAGGAAACAGAGGGTTTGGATTGAGGGGTTCCCTTGACCGGAGAAAAAGGGCCACCAAGAAGTTGGGGAAGGAATAAGAAGCGTCCTTCTTTTCCCTCTGCCAACCTGTAGAAAAAAGGACGAGAGAAGGTTGCAAGGTCGTCACCCCAAACCTTTCCCGTGGAGTAGAGCATAGTTTTCCCAGCCGGCAGGGTGATCTACAATAAAGCCTGTATCCTGGTATCCCGGGTTTCAGCACCAAGGTGAAAGATGAAACAGAGGGCCGGAGACCATGGGATACCAGGATACAGGCTTTATTGGAGATCACCCTGCTGGCCGTCTTCCAGAGGGGAAAAAGGGCCGGGCCGGGGGTGAGAGCGCCTTTTGAGGGGAGGGAAGGAGGGGACAGGGCTTGGGGTACTCAGCACACGCTGATTGGTGGTTTCATGTAAGGTACATGATTAGGGACCTAGGGACTTAGGAATCGGGGGCTTAGGGTATTTGTCAGGTGCTGATTGGTGATTCAAAGTACAGTCCATATAAAGTGTTCAGGAATGTCCGGCTGCAGGTAGAGTTGACGTCATACTCCGTCCATCACTTGGGAAAAGAGAGGATCTATCATTAAGCTGCCTGGCTGGGACCCTGGGAGGAAAGGACCACCCTGAACCAAAGGGCCGCTGACCCAGTCTAGCCCAGACTATGCCATCCAGTCTGCAAAGAGGACAGAACAGAGCGATTCTGCCACAGCTCAGGGAGCGCCCTCAGAAGGAAAGACCCTGATTCTGGAGACGCCCCAGGAGGGGTCCCGCCTCCACTAAGTGCCAGGTGCTGTGCACAGTGGGCATGGGCTGTGCGGGATGACAACCTGTGCTTCTGTGTCTGTGAGGTCTGGGGCTGGGGCTCAAACAATGTTGTTAACAAAGGCAATTTCACCCAGAACTCCGGTATAGACCAAACAGGGCGGCTCTGGGAAAGGAAGGGTTGGAGGGTTGGGGAGCCCACCCTTAGGACACATGGAGCTTCTAGAACATGTGGAAACACGCTGCCTAGACCAGGACAGTGGCACCTGGTGAGGGTGGGAGCCAGGACAGGGCAGAGTGTGAGCGCCCACGTGTGCACAACAGAGCTGATGCATGCTCTGGGGGCAGCTTCACCTTGGTGGTCTGAGGGGGCGGGTGCTGGGGCCTCAGGAGGAAAGACTCCCCTTCACTGGAGGGATGTAAGCAGGAGCTGCATGCTTAGGCCCCTAGGGGAGGCAGGGAAGGGGGGTTGAGGAACTGTGGGTCCCCATTCCTGCTTCAGCATTAACACCTCCACTTTCACCTCCTGTGCTTGTGGGACTTGCACAAAGGTCTTACTTGCAGGAAAAGCACTGTTGATGGAAACAGGTGTGAGAACCCAGGCTGCCTGCTGTTGGGAACTCGAGCTCCAGGGACCGCTCACAGGGGCTGTCATCTGAAGTCTAGCCGGCGGAGAACATAAGGCTGGAGAGTCAGCAGACCTGGAACATCCACGGGGAATCCTGGGCCTTTTGCAAAACAGCCACCTCTGACTCTGGCCCAGGCCCTGAATCCTGGTCGTGTCCAGGTCCTGGAGGAGGGAGGGACAGGTGGACCGTGCCCTTAGGGAGCATGTGCCTGCCTGTCCTATCTCTCCCACTGTTTCTCCTGCCCGGACAGCCTCACACTCGGGACTCTATCTGACTTAACTTTAAGTCACACTTTCGCCTGCGCAATGACTGGGACTCCAAAGGACAGCAGTGTCCTGGCCTAAGGGCCATGCAGCACAGGCAGCTGATACTTAGTGTCCCGGGAGCCCCTCCCCCCTCCAGGGCCAGCTGCACCAAAAGCAGGGCCCTGAGAGCAATTCTCTCCCAGGGGCCCCGAGCTCTCCAGGGGCTGGAGGAAGGAAAAAGGAAAGAACCACCACCTGAGGGAGGATGCAGGCTCCCTAGAGACTGAGCCTGCACCAGCAGCTCCTCCCAGCAACGTCCAGTATCCATGGGCCACCAGTCACTGCTCTTCCCTGAGAAGGACTAAGATGCCTTGTGCCTCAGGCTTGCCAGCTGCTCTCTGACAGCAGCCCTGGACCCCTCCAAACTGACACCTGGGTCTCCATTTTGCAGACAGTTCTAGGTCCACCTGAGCATGAGCACTGGGCTGCCAGGGAATCGCTGTGAGCAGTGCTGGGTGTGCAGTGTGAGGGGCCCTTGGGCAGGCTCCGCAGGCGTCTGGACAGGCCTGGGCTCTGGCTCATGGTGGGATCCAGGCTGAGACAGCCCGAGGGTTAGCTTGGAGGGCCGGGCCTGGTGCCACATAGGCTGCTGGCAGGCCCGGGGGAGGTGTTGCTTCCGGCTCTTATTGGAGCCCAGGCAGGGCTTCTGCTCTGCCGAGCCTGGGAGACCGAACTGACTGCTGAGTGCCCACAAGGGATATGGAGTAAGCCCGCCCCAGCCACACAAGGCACAGTGTCCCTGACACCCAACAGTGAGTGCCTGCCGTTTCAGTGTCGGGCCAGGAGCACAGAGGGACTCACCTCATCTTCTCCCAGGGTGCTTCTGATTTGTAAACAAGGGTCCAGGTCCTGAAGCTGCCCCAGGCAGCCTTGAGGGCAGGGACCCCGTCTGTCTTTGCTGGGCTTGTCAAACCAGGGTTATGCATGCCATAGCTTCCAGGTCCTGTGGGAGGTAAGATTATGAAAAATCATAACCCCGTGTCTTCTTGTCAGGTTATAACACCCCGGGACAGTCACTTTCAGCTCTTTCTGCTGTCCTCAGATATTTCTTCTCTGGGTTAGAAGCAGAATGTCTTTTTAAGTTTTCAGCTTTATTTCTCCCTTTCTGATGCATATTTTAAATTTCCAATTGCTCTTCCCCACATGCTCCTTTTCATAGCATCCTGCTCTGGTTTCACCGTGCAGAGTGGCTTACTCTGAGGTCATGACGGACATTTTAAAGCTTCTGTCTCTGTGCCTAATGCCCGCTAACTCTGCTGCTCTCACATTGGTTTGTCTCTGGTGTCCATGGACCCTGACCTCTCCTGGGCTCCCCCTGGCAAGATGTGACCAGACTGCTCTGCTGGGAATGTCTCCTGCTAATCAGATGCCTTGAAGAGGATGTAACGTCCCATCTAAGGTGCGAGCACGCATGGCTACTGGCATCTGGGAGACATCCAACCTGTCCACCCCTTCTGAATCCCCTTGTTTTTCAGTCTAGGCCACCTGTCCTCCACTCCATGGACCGGCCTCCAGTGCAGGGACCCTGTCAAGTCTCCTCCCTGGAGAATAAACCTCCAAAGTTGCCTGATTTTAGCCCAAATTCTGGTTCGTTCATCTCTGTTCAGGAATCACTTGGTGCCCCCAATTCCTGAGCAGTGGTGTGGGTTCCAGGGCTCAGGCCCCGGTCTCCAGATGACGGAGTTACCCTCCCAAAGTCACACAGCTGTAAGCGAAGCCGAGCTCTGAACCTGTGTCTGTGGGACACCAAACCTGCCCACAGCTTCACCCACCTGCTGACCACCTCTCAGTCTAAGCGGCGCCTCTTGCCCCTATCTTTGGGAAGGACCTTGGGCTGAGATACTCATCCCTCTTGGTTCTAGAGGGACCCGTGACTCACCATGGGTGCAGCCTGGGTGCTGGGAGGTGGAGGTGGAGCTGGAAGGAGCTGTAGTGATGGCTGTGGATGAACAGGCCCCGGAGCCCAGCTCTGATGGCCAGGGCTTGGTGGCTGGGTCAGCAGAGGCATCCGTGCGCTCAAAGCTGCCTCTGGGTGGGGCCACTCCCTTTGGTATGAGGTCCCCAGGGCCTGGGGCAGAGAAGGACAGTGAGAAATGGGGCTGCAAAATCCCATGCCAAGGTGGGGCGATCACAATGAGGCCTAGAAGCAGAGGCAGCAGGGCCCAGGGAGCTCAGGGACAAGAGGTGGGCTGTGTGCCCCATGGGCTGGGGTCTAAGGGGAGGCCCCTGAGATGGAGGCCCCGGGCGGCTGACCCTGGCTCTACCCATGGCTCACAGTGCAAGCCCCCAGCAGCTGGGAGAAAATAAAGGATGAGCTCAGGAGGCTCAACAGAATGTTGGTAAAAGTCCAACGCATTAACTACTGGACCCCCCTGCCCTGTCACTCAATCCCTGATGTAAGAAGACCAGGCCTGTGGCTGCTCAGGACCACTCCTGACCTCTGGTCCAGGCCCTCAAGGTCCAGGATGTGCACCCTGTCAACAGGCATCCCTTATGATTTCGGAAAGATTCTCATTGTCACCCTAAGAGTCATTTGTTTAAGAAGTCTTCATCTCTACTTGTTGACTTTGACTCAAGAAAGATTTTTACTTTCCATTTATTGCAATCTCTGAATTTTCTACTGTGAACATATACTCTTGGCAAAGTTAAATAAAATACTAGTAAAAACAACAACAACACTGGGGGAAAAACACACCTCAAAGAACTTCAACTAGCTCCTAGTAGGAGAGGGGATGTGCTCTCCAAATACAAGTGAACAATGAATGCCCTTGGAGTTCCTGGGAGCATCAGGAAAAAGCTGTTTTGCACAGCGTCCTGCTCCAGGCAGCTGGTGGGCTATGGACCCAGAGCCACGCCCACTTGGAGATTTCAGCCCCTTCACACTCTCCCAGGACCTGACCCCCCTGGCCCTCAGCCACCCAGTGTCTGGACTCACGGGGAAGTTTTCAGCACCCAAGGATTGCAACTTGAAATCATGGGGAAATTTAGATTCTGAAGGATAACCTTGATGAGAAGCGAAATTCAAGTCTGGTGGGATGAATCTGACAGGCGTCCGTCCACTGCGTGAAGTCAGCGTGAGTAGGGGCGGAGAGGCCGAGGTGCCAGACAGCAGCCAGGGCAGAAAGACTGTGTTTCCAACAGCATGCTGGGCAGGCAGGCGGAGGACCAGCATGTGGCAGCCCAGAAATCAGAGCAGAGCATGCCAGGAAGTCAGTGCCACTCAACGGACAGGAACAGGGCGAGAGTCACCCATTTACTTTTATGGTGACCTTGTGTTTATAGTGACAGTGTTTTTCCACTCACAGTATCGATAAAAATCTTCCCTTTTAAAGTAAAGTGAAAACGGCAAGTCAATTCAAGGGAAAGCATGTAATAAGAACACAGCTGATACAGTCCTTGCAAAATCATGGAGATGGTATGAAGAAGGCTGAAGACAGAAACAATGCAGTAGCTAAAGGCCTCTGTGGACCAGCGCTCCCGGCTGATGGTGACTGTGAGCTGATGTCCTGTCTTTCCACTGCTGCCCTCATAGCAGCATCCAAGATGTCAGAGAACCTCAGCACGGTCCTAAAACGTCACTCTGAGCTGAACCCTGGCTCAGCAACATCGACCCAATTATTTGAGATGCTGAGTGGAGCAGTAAATTCTTCAAAACACAGAACACAGGAATTGGATAAAATGGCAGCAGATTTCAAGTTAGCTGCCCAAAAACGAGTCTTAAAAGTATCTCACTTGACAGGAACCACAGTTTCGGAAGCCTAGCGACCTGCTGATGGTTCTGCACTGCACAGGGCCATGGTCTCCAAGCTTGCAGGTGCGAGGGAGGGGGCAGCACTGGGCCCAGGGACTCACTTAGCATGGACACCCTGGCCCAGGGACCTGGGCGTGGATGCCCCGAGGCTCCCCTAACACTGGCTGCGCTGGAGTACAGTCCAGAGGCTGTGACAACTGGTTTCTTTTGAAGACAGAATCCATGTTAGTATGTTAAGCTTGGCTTGCAATTTGGGTCAGGAGGAGGGGTCCACTATGAGTCATCTGGCCTTTAGTTACTGTTTTTCTGTTTGTTTGTTTGTTTGTTTGTTTGTTTGTTTGAATTTCAGGCCCGAAGGAGGGTACATCTTGAAGACACTGCTGAAGGGAAAGGATTAGGAATCCCCAGTGTCTGAGAAAGGGAGGGGCTAGTTAGAAGCAGGTGCGATGTCGGAGGAAGACCAGAACCTAAGGCGTGCAGAGAAAGCCGGGCGGGCCGATGGAGACTTGGCTTTGTCCTCCTTTCCCCTTCTCCAAAAGCGACTCTTTTTCAGCTGAGTTGCTAAATTGTTATCCCCTGAATAACACAAGAGAGGAAGGAAAAACAAAACAAAACAGCAAATAAATGAAATGAATAACAACAAAGGACTACATTAGCTAAATGTTCTTGGGAGATCAGAGTCCTGTCCTGCCCAGGAGAGTTGGAAACAATACCCACGGCACCACCAGAATCAGGACTCGGTGAACCATTATGCCCTGACTCCACTTAATTAATTTAGTGGCATCCTTGTGCCAACGCTCTACTTAGCACGTGAGGAGGATTCTATATTGCTCTAGGAGCTGATGCCTTAAACCCATGGTCGGCAAACTGTGGCTCACGAGCCACATACGGCTTATTGGCCCCTTGAGTGTGGCTCTTCCACAAAATACCACGGCCTGGGCGAGTCTATTTTGAAGAAGTGGCATTAGAAGAAGATTAAGTTTAAAAAATTTGGCTCTCAAAAGAAATTTCAATCATTGTACTGTTGATATTGGGCTCTGTTGACTAATGACTTTGCCGACCACTGCTCTAGTAGGTGATGCCTTAGACTATTTTTCAATTTCAATATGTTAAATTATTAAATAAGAATTTTTACCACTTTAGGACCTGGTTTTTCTTTCTCCTCCGGCCTAATGACAAGCTCCCTGACAACTTGGCTCGCACACAACTAACTCCTGCTCCTGTTCAAAGATCTTGGGACACTTCCTGGTATGTTTCTGGCTGCTCCAACATGATAGCCTACCTGAACTGCTCACTGATAACCCTTGTACATCTAAAACAGCCTCTTATGGAAGGATGAGTTTGAAATACCTCTGTTTCATATCAAAACACTGTGAACACATCAGGAATTATTCCCATTTAGATCCCTACGCATCCTCTCCTGCAAACCTACACTTCATGACCTTTCAATTATGGAGTCTTATCAGAGCAGACAATTGGCCTAACTTCCTGAACATGTCAGGTACATGAGCATAACTGGTTTATCCGATTTCTGATTTAGGATTCAAGTCCATAGCAGCACCCCTGTTATTTCTCTTTCCACAGCACCACCTGGTGGCCACAGCTCACACCACAGGAGAAGGGACCCACTATGCAATGCTGGTGCCCCAGGCTTGGTCAGCACCTTCAGGGACCAAAGCAGCTTTAACTGCAGGCAGTGCTCACAGTGGTTATGAGTTCAGGCTCTGTAATCTGTCAGACCCGAGTTCAGATCCCAGATCCACCCCGTATCCTCTGGGCAAGTGCTTAACCTTGTCAAGCCTCACTTGCCCAGCCCTGCAAAGGGGATAGGAATCCTGCCTGCCTCACATGGCAGTTGGAACTAAAGGAGAGACATAAAGTGGGAAACTAGGTAAAGGGTGCTGAGCCCAGAAAGAGCACCCATTACATGGCTGCCGTTACTAATATCTACCACTGACAGCTCACTCACAGATCCAAATAGTTGTTTGTTTTGTTAATCCTCACCCGGGGATATTTTTTTAAGAGAGAGTGGAAGGGAGGGACAGTCAGAGAGAGAAACATCTATGTGAGAGAGACACATCGATTGGGTGCCATCCACACACCTCGACCGGGCTGGGCATTGAGCCTGCAACCCAGGTACTTGCCCTTGACCAGAATCAAACCCTGGGCTCTTTAGTCTGAGGGCTGACCCTCTAACCACTGAGACAAACTGGCCAGGGCAGTCAAGCATCTTTTCTCTGAAAGTTTTACTAGCTCAGTTAGGCTGATTATCATTAATTAAGTCAACTTAGACAATCACACAAGTGGAGGTGGTGAATGTAAAAACATTATGTAGCCTGAATGAAAACCCGAGACAACAGACGCCTCTAGATCAATGTTAATCAGCTTCGATATCATTTACCTGCATGTGAGCGTTTTACCTAATCAACTCCTGTAAAGACCTGGAATGCAAGCATGAGTCCCCAAACACTGGTATGGATGCATGTGCACACTTTGTTTTTTTGCGTTTCGAGGGACACACCAGGACCTGCAGTGGTGACTGTCACCCAGAAAGGCATGTGCACAGGTCACACTCAGAAGGCGCTGGTCACGGGCCCTCGGTGCTGTCACAGCCGCCCCTGAGAGGGCCCGAGTCCCAGGCATGGGCTGGTCTCAGGAAGTCCTGGTGTCTTTCATAAATTTAAATTCTCAGGGTGCACGTTTGGCAGGCTTATAGGTAAGTCATGTAGGACATGATATTTAAAAGTAAATTGAAAACTAAATCATGTTTAAGGCAAGTAAGATGCACTTTCCCCCTCTTCCAATCCTTAACATCCCTGAAATCAGGATGCAGCTTCGAGCCTGTCTCACAGTCACTGTTGGTCAGGTGGCAATTCTGACCAAATCGTCACTGCCACAACCCATTGATCTTCTTTTTATGTGAGCACCCTTGTCCTGACAGCCTCTTAGTGTCCATGAAATACATACAGCACATGCAACTAGAAATCCACTTCAGAACCTAAGGCGACTCCACACGACAACCCTGAATGATGAGTACAGTGCACCCCGTGGTGGCAGGACTCAAGGCCACATCAGGCTGGAGAAGAAACCAGACCCGCTTTTCAAAGTGACAGAACGATCAGAGCCACAGGACGTCTTGCTGGAGACAATGCCGCTGTCCATGACGCGCTCAATGCACCGCGGAGCCCCCTCCAGAAACGGCCTATTGTAGGCCGGAGGAAACCGGGAACCCAAACACATCCGCAGTGGAACTGATCTCTGTGGTAACTGTGTGGACATCACCTCTGGATATGCGAGTCCCTCCCACAGTGTCCATGATGCGTGAGGCTCCTCATGCTAAAGGACCTGAATTGTTCTGGGACGAAAGTGCAGCAACACTGACGGGGGTTTACATTTTCTACTTGGCTGTTCACATACCTCAGGAGGCAGATGTGCATGTGTGGAGCATGCCCGCTTCAGGCTCCTACACACATACACACACACACACACACACACACACACACACACACACACACGTGTACACACCCAGCATGCAGTCTCCTTTGTTCTCCCCTGTCCCTGAGGACAACCTGAGATGCTCCCCTTCACTTCCAGCCTACAGCCAGGTCCACCCCTCCTACCTTTTCCCTTGTGCCCCCTGCGGGTGTCTTGGTCTTCTGTCCACTTTGAGCAGCATGGGGTGGCCTCCAGGGGCTCCAGCTGCATTTGAGGAGGCTGAGAAGTACTGGGCAAGGCCTGGTCTGGTTGTTCTCTGGAACCCCCTTTCTTTCGTTTAATTAATTTGATGATGGATTTGGCTCCAATCCAGCGCTTCTTCCTGTAAGAGGTAGGTTTTTAGGACACAGCCAACCCTCACTGCCCTTCCAGCAGGTCCCTGGGTGCCCTACACGAGCTGGGATATCCATCACCAGCCTGGGAAGGCGGTGGTTAATCTGGTTCAGAATGAGGGTGCTCTTCTTCATCACCATGCTCATCCCACCTGGCGCTCAGGAGATGGCACACACTGTGCAGTTAATTCGCACAGACACATGGATGGTAGAAGCCTTTCTCACGGCAGAAACCCACAGTAGCCCCTCGGGAAAACAGAACCTCCAACCCAGCTCTCAGCTCTTGATTCCTGTGCCAAGTGCAGGAAGTGGTGCTGTGCTGACCTAATCATGCTGGTTGGCAAAATTCCACCAAAATGCCATTTTCAGAAAGGGTCAGGGACCTCCTCATTTTCTACTAGAGTTAATAATACGTGGAATAGGCTGGTATACTCTGCCCGTTCCCGGTATTGAGGAGTCTGGGTGAGGGGAAGAGGGCAGGAGAGTGTGCTGCTTTAAGTAGAAACGGTGAGCCCTGGCAGGGTTGCCCAGTTGTTGGAGCGTCAGCCTGAGCACTGAAGGGTGGTGGATTCGATCCCCCGACAAGGGCACATACTTGGGTTGCAGGTCCGATCCCCGGCCCCGGTCAAGGTGTGTGCAGATGGAAATCAATTGATGTGTCTCTCTCACCTCTCTCTCTCTCTCTCTCTCCCCTCTTCTTTCAACTCCCTCACCTCCCTCCCTCCCTTCTACTCTCTATAAAAATCAAAGGGAAAAATATCCTCAGGTGAGGATTAAAAAAATAAGTAAATAAATGAAAAAAGTGAATGTAAAGGTAATACATTGCAGCTAACAGGAAATGAGGCATTCTAATGTAACAAGGACCACAGCTGGGTTCCGATCCTGCTCTGCTATAAAACAGCACTGTGCTTACACAAGCCACTCCATTTCCTCATTGGTGCCTCAATTCCCCTGTCAGTGGCAGGGGCAGGTAGAGGTTCTGAAATTCTGTGGTTCTGTGATTTCCACAGAGAGTCCCTGCCAGATTCATGGGGATTTTACCTAAAAGCTGGGCGGGGACAGGACATTGGGAAGATCCAGCACCTGTCCTCAGGCCCGGGACCAGGGGAAGCACTGCTGGATCGAGCCTGGCAGTCTCAGGGACCCAGCCGGCCCACCACCTGGGCTGCTGCTCTCTGCAGAAGGGAAGGTGTTTGTGAACCTGCCCTGGGGAGTCCAGTGAACCCAGAGGAATGGAGGTCTGAACAAAAGGTTCCTGTGCTTGAAGACGGGGATGCGGGTCCAGACATCTGACCCAAGCTTCCTTCCCAAAACAGAAATATGGTTTTCTACGTCCCTCAATCTTGAGACCAAACTTGATATGCCTGCTTTAGTGACTCTAAAAGCCCAGAATCTCTGCCCCTTAAACAGGCTACTGGCCAGCTGGCATTCACCATCCAGCATATGATAACCCTGAGTAAGAAGGGCGGGACCGAAAGAAACTCTACATTCTTTCCATGCTGGGAGGGACCTGCACACAGGACAGCTGCCATACAGCGGAAAGTACTGGCCCAACAAACTAGTCACTGCTCTAGATGCTACAGCTTTCCCTACTGGTGAAAGAGCAAGCTTCTCTTCTGTGTGTAAGTTACTGACACTTAGATCAACTCACTTCTTTGGCGCTGGATCATGGAACTTGTGCTGAGCCATGCTTTTTTCTCCCAGGTTTTCATTAGGTTTCTGTACAGCATTTACTTTGTCTCTAACAGAGGAGAGAGAAAAACAATCTGGTTTTAAAAATAAAACACATGAATTGACTCATTAGCCACGCCTGGGATCTGGCCCAGGAGGAACTTGTGTGTTTCTGGGACTCAGACATCACGGTGCTCATGGCCATCATGACCACCGAGTTGGGAATATGGGGGTGGAAGCAGGTGACGTGGGTCCAGGATCCCTAGCACATCGAGGGGACTGGCTGAACACCTAGGATCAGGCTGTACGTCACCTCAGGAGAGCAGACCCCGAACCATCTGAAACTCAAGCTGGGAAACCCCGAGGATTCTGGCCAGGTCAGCTCAGGACCTTGGACACTCGGGTTGGACACAAGGCTAGGCTAGCTCCTGTGGGTGCAGACCAACCATGCCTTTAGTGGTGTGGGTGGGGGGCGGGGTCTTCCCTCTGTGAGTTAGATGGGCATCAGGTGAAAAAGGTCAGTTTAGCAAAGTCAGACCTCCGACCTGGACCCACTCCAATGTTTGGCTTCTGCTCACACTTCCAGGGAAGTAAACTCAAAGCCTTTTGGGGGCCAGACAGAGAAGATAAGGAGCAAAGCGGCCTGGGAGGACCGGAGGGGGGGCCTGCCTGTAGCGAGGCTCAGTGCATGGTGCCACTCGTGACCTAATGCAGGGCCTGCAATCAGAGCCCCGCTGTCCATGTGGCAGAGGTTCTGATGGCTTTTCTCCAAGGATCCAGAAGCCCCGGCTCTGAAGCAAAATCTCTTAATTTCTAAATGTGGGAAGTTAGTTCACATTTTCAAAAAGCAGAAAGGCCCGAGAGACACCTCTTAAACCTTGGGCTGCCAGAGGGACCCTGCTGCTGGGAGAGGGAGCCTGGCCTTCCTGAAGCAGACTGCATGGCATGCTTTCATGCTGTGCGTCTAGGAGCCGTGCACGCAGTGCTCTCTGTACAGCGTCCCCTACTGGGCCGCCGGCTTCGGTCCTCTTCCTGCCTCTCCTCACCCATGTGGCCATGACAGCTCAGACCCCTGCTTTCCTTGCTTGAAAGTGAGTCCTCGGCATCGAGGCAGCTGCTCAGGCTCCTTAGGTCATAAGGTGCCCAGGCTCCCCCTAATACGAGGGCTTTCCTGTGAGTTCACCGCAAAGTGAGCCCCCGTGAAAAGTGATAGCTTGCTAACCACTGGGCCCTTGGCCCCTGACCTGCTCTCCTCCCAGCGCCCTTGGCTCGGCCTCTGTTCTTCTAGTCTGTGTTATTCTGTTCCACGGCCGACACCCCAGCCCCACAAACTCATGGCCCAGCTATCCTAGGGCTTGGGAAGACTCTGCTTGGAGCAGGCTTAGGAAGCTTGCCCACTCCCTGGCCCCCTGCAGACACTTTTTGGGACAATCAGATTGTCCCAAAAGCAGATTAAGAAGTGTCTGGCAGGGGGCAACTTATCTGAAAAGCCAACAAAGCCAACCACCCCTACCTGCAGAAATCTAGAACCATTCCAGGGAAAGGGAGAGAAGGATGTGCTGGTAAGAAGGTCTGTCCCCTTGCCCTGGGGTCACCAATGCGTCCAGTGGTTCTCTGCTGCCCAGAAGGGTGCAGTTTAGTTGTGGAGCTGGAAGCCACACCACCACTGTTGAAGGGCATCCATCAGCCCACACCCCTCCCACGTACTGCTGCTGCTCCTCATGGTGCTGGTCCTTGTCCTCCACGTCCTCCTGGAGAAGCCTCTGGTTCTGCTCATTCAACCTGTGGACTTGGCTCTGCAGGTGACGGTTTTCTCTCTCCAACTTCCCCTTGAGACGGGAAAGCAGCTAAAACACAGATGGACAATGTCTCAAATACCACATGCTCCAGTGATTCCACTGCTGGGAATCTACTTCCAAAAGAAGAAACAGGCCAAGTGCACAAAGATGGCCACTTTGTTATTGTCTGCGTCATCTGGAATAACCAATGCGGCCAATTCCATGAGAATGGACAAGCCTTTTGCCACTGCACCAACCAATCAGGCAGCCAGTGGCCACATGTGGCTGCTGAGAACTGAAAATGCAGCCAGTCTGAGCTGAGACGTGCCATAAGTGCAAAATATATAATAGGTTCTGAGGACTTAATAACAATTAAAAACTAATGTAAAATATCTCATTAATAAGCTGCCCAACGCTGTGGCTCAGTTGGTTGAACGTCAACCCATGCACCAAGAAATAACCAGTTTAATTCTTGAAGCCTAGGTTGTAGGCTTCATTCCCCAGTAGAGGGCATGTAGGAGGCAGCTGATTGATGTTTCTCTCAAAAAATCAATAAAAATATATGATTTTAAAAATCCCATTAATAAACTTTTGAGGTTTTATGTGACATTTTAGATATAATCCTATCTAGTAAAAAGGTAATATGCAAATTGATCATCACTCCAACACACAAGATGGCCATGCCCATGTGGTCAAAGATGGCAGCCCCATGTGGACACAAGATGGCCACCACAAGATGGCCAGCAGGGGAGGGCATTGGTGGGTGATCAGGCCAGCAGGAGAGGGCAGTTTGGGGGTGATCAGGCCTGCAGGGGAGGGTAGTTGCGGGGGACCAGGCCTGCAGGGGAGGGCAGTTTGGGGCAACCAGGCCTGTAGGGGAGGGCAGTTGGGGGGGAACAGGCCAGCAGGGGAGGGCAGTTAGGGGTGACCAGGCCTGCAGGGGAGGGCAGTTTGGGGCAACCAGGCCTGCAGGGGAGGGCAGTTGGGGGGGAACAGGCCAGCAGGGGAGGGCAGTTAGGGGTGACCAGGCCTGGAGGGGAGGGCAGTCAGTGGCAATTGGGCTGTCAGGGGAGCAGGTAGGCATAGATCAATCTGACAGGGGAGTGCTTAGGAGGTGATCAGGCTGGCAGGCAGAAGCGGTTAGGGGCAATCAGGCAGGCAGGCAGGTGAGCCTTTGGGAGGCAGCAGTCCTGGATTGTGAGAGGGATGCCTGACTAAACAGGCAGTCAGACATCCCTCAAGTGGTCCCAGAATGGAGAGGGTGCAGGCTGGACTGAGGGACATACCCCATGCATGAATTTCGTGCACTGGGCCTCTAGTGGTTAAATAAAATAGACCATTACATTAATCCCACTGTCTCCTTTTACTTTTTGAATACGGGTACTACAAAGTTGAGTATTACATGTGGTGGCCTGCATTATAATCTTGTTGGACATCTCTGCTCTAGGCAGGGTTGGCAGGCTTCTAAATATGTGAGGCTTTCCAGGCCAATAGTGGTCTGTGCTGCAACTGTTCAACTCTGTTATTACAGCAGAAAAGGAATACTATGTACACACATGGGTGTGGCTGTGTTTAAAAAAACAAACCAAAAATCTTTATTCGTGGACACCAGCATTTAAATTTCATATTTTCACTTGCCCCTAAATATTATCCTAGTTTTGATTTTCTCCAACCATTAAACACTGTGGAAGCTATTCTTGGTTCACAGCCTTACACAAGCAGGCGTGGGGCTGGACCTGAATTTGGGGCTGAGTCTGGCCAGCTCCTGCTCTAGAATATCATTGTGGTTGGTGAGCAGGAAAGTCCCAAGTTTTGGCTTTAAACAAACGGGGTTCCAACCTGCTACTTCAGAGGGACAAAGGTGGGAACCACAGCTCACAGATCATTGTGAGCATTAAATGAGATGACACAGAGCATAGAGTGCTCAGCCGAGAGGATGGAAATAAAACGGTACTTGGCTATTTCCATGCACCGCCCAACCCTGCAAAAAGCAAAGATCGGGTCAAAGGTGTTCTATAGCACACCCCTGCCAGTCATGGTGTTCATCCCAGTCAAATGTCTTTGGCTTCCCCTCCGCCTCTGTGTGACATCCACACACACTTTTTGAGCAGAAATGCCAATGAGGACCCTTTCCCACCAGGCTGAGCCCAAGGCGTCAGCCAGGGAACAGGCCCACCCAGGGTGCTGAGGCCCTCCAACCCCAGGCCTCACCTGGCAGTGGTTGTCCAGCTCTGTCAGTGAGATGTCCATGCTCTGGAGCTCCTCCCTCAGCCAGTTGCACTGCACCTGCCAGCAGTTCACCTCCAGCTGCATGTCATTCAGGGAGGTTTGCAGCTTCTTGGTGTGGATCTGCACCTCCTCATGCTCCCCCTTCAGCCCCTCATACTGGGCCTGCCAGCTGTTCACCTCCAGCTGCGTGTCCTTCAGGGAGGTTTGCAGCTCCTTGGTGTGGATCTGCAGCTCCTCCTTCTCTGCTTTCAGTCCCTTATACAGGGCCTGCCATTGAATCACTACCAGATGCATGTCCTTCTCGGAGGTTTGCACCTCCTTGGTTTGGGCATACAGCTCCTTGCTAAGGGCTTGCAGCTCCTTGGTGAGGGCTTGCAGCTGCTCCTGCTCCCCCTTCAGCCCCTTGTACCGGGCCTGCCAGCGGTTCATCTCCAGCTGCCTGTCGTTCAGGGAGGTTTGCAGCTCCTTGTTGGAGATCTGGAGCTCCTCCTGCTCCCCCCTCAGCCAGTTGCACTGGTCCTGCCAGCAGTTCATCTCCAGCTGAATGTCGTTCAGGGAGGTTTGCAGCTGCTTAGTGTGGGCGTGCAGCTCTTCCTTCTCCTCTTTTAGCCCCTCATACAGAGCCTGCCAGTGGTTCACCTCCAGCTGTGTGTTCTCCAGGGAGCTTTGCAGCTGCTTGGTGTGGGCATGCAGCTCCTCCTGCTCCCCCTTCAGTCCTTCGCACTGGGCCTGCCACTGGTTCACCTTCAGCTGTTTGTTGTTAAGGGAGGTTTGCAGCTCCTTGGTGTGGATCTGCAGCTCCTCCTGCTCCTCTTTTAGCCCCTCATACAGAGCCTGCCAGTGGTTCACCTCCAGCTGTGTGTTCTCCAGGGAGCTTTGCAGCTGCTTGGTGTTGGCATGCAGCTCCTCCTGCTCCCCCTTCAGTCCTTCGCACTGGGCCTGCCACTGGTTCACCTCCAGCTGTGTGCTCTCCAGGGAGGTTTGGAGCTCCTTGGTGTGGGCGTGCAGCTCTTCCTTCTCCTCTTTTAGCCCCTCGTACAGAGCCTGCCAGTGGTTCACCTCCAGCTGTGTGTTCTCCAGGGAGCTTTGCAGCTCCTTGGTGTGGGCATGCAGCTCTTCCTTCTCCTCTTTTAGCCCCTCGTACAGAGCCTGCCAGTGGTTCACCTCCAGCTGTGTGTTCTCCAGGGAGCTTTGCAGCTGCTTGGTGTGGGCGTGCAGCTCTTCCTTCTCCTCTTTTAGCCCCTCGTACAGAGCCTGCCAGTGGTTCACCTCCAGCTGTGTGTTCTCCAGGGAGCTTTGCAGCTCCTTGGTGTGGGCATGCAGCTCTTCCTTCTCCTCTTTTAGCCCCTCGTACAGAGCCTGCCAGTGGTTCACCTCCAGCTGTGTGTTCTCCAGGGAGCTTTGCAGCTGCTTGGTGTGGGCATGCAGCTCTTCCTTCTCCTCTTTTAGCCCCTCGTACAGAGCCTGCCAGTGGTTCACCTCCAGCTGTGTGTTCTCCAGGGAGGTTTGCAGCTCCTTGGTGTGAGTCTGCAGCTCCTCTTGCTCCCCCTTCAGTCGTTCGCAGTGGACCTGCCAGTGGTTCACCTTCAGCTGTTTGTTGTTAAGGGAGGTTTGCAGCTCCTTGGTGTGGATCTGCAGCTCCTCCTGCTCCTCTTTTAGCTCCTCATACAGAGCCTGCCAGTGGTTCACCTCCAGCTGTGTGTTCTCCAGGGAGGTTTGCAGCTCCTTGGTGTGGGCGTGCAGCTCCTCCTGCTCCTCTTTTAGCCCCTCGTACAGAGCCTGCCAGTGGTTCACCTCCAGTTGTGTGTTCTCCAGGGAGGTTTGGAGCTCCTTGGTGTGGGCGTGCAGCTCTTCCTTCTCCTCTTTTAGCCCCTCGTACAGAGCCTGCCAGTGGTTCACCTCCAGCTGTGTGTTCTCCAGGGAGGTTTGCAGCTCCTTGGTGTGGGCGTGCAGCTCCTCTTGCCCCCGCTTCAGTCCTTCACATTGGGCCTGCCAGTGGTTCATCTTCAGCTGTGTGTTCACCAGGGATGTTTGCAGCTTCTTGGTGTGGGCGTGCAGCTCCTCTTGCCCCCGCTTCAGTCCTTCACATTGGGCCTGCCAGTGGTTCACCTCCAGCTGTTTCTTGTTAAGGGAGGTTTGCAGCTCCTTGGTGTGGGTCTGCAGCTCCTCCTGCTCTTCCTTCAGCTGCTGGTGCAGGAAATTGGCCCTGGGGGTGGAGAGACACAGGGACAAGAGCTGAGGAGCACTTCCAGGCTCTGTCCCAGTTGTGCAACCTTAATCAAAACCACAACCTCTCAGGGCCTCAGCTTTTTTCATGCGTTAATGAAGCGTTGAACAAAATCAGCGATTTTCAAACTGTGTTCATTGGGGTTCTATAAGGCTACCCCACTGTGGGCTGGGGGACACAGGACAGGCAGGCTCAGACACCACTTCCACAGAGAATCCCTGTAGAAGTCCTTTCTATGTAAGGCTTTGGTACAGCTGCCTACTTGGAAAAAAGGGGTTCTTTGATTCAAATACTTAAACACTGAATCAGAACATCTTTGCTTTAAGACTCTATGTTTATGCCCAGCTCTTCTCCCCAATTTCAAGCCCCTAATTTCAACACCTGAGATAAATAAAATAGGAGATTCTGCAGTGTTATGTAAACTCACTGAAATGATCACCAGCATCATCATCATCATTACCCGACTGGGATTCCTGGGGGAAGATTTAGACCAAAAAATTCCTGTGACCAGAGGCTCATGGACTCAATTTGAACACAGGTGTGTGAAGTTTGGCCCACACAGCTTTTTTAAAAAAATTTAACATTTATTTATTTTATTTCATTTTAAAGCATGTATGGTTTTATTAATTGATGTCTCTCCAATAAATTCAACAACAAAAAATAAATAACATAAAGAAAGGAAACAGAAAAAGATGAAAAGATTCCTCCGTTGTTTTCCTGTGAATACTCCCGGGTTTAGGTTTAAGTGTCCCTGGCCTCAAAAATGTTTCCAGGTCCTCCCAGTCCTCTGTCCCGCCCCCAAAAACAGCTTTTTAAAACAAACAAACAAAGTAGTTTATCTGCTTTGAAAAATTTTAAGTTTTATATCAACATTCAGGTATCTTTTTCTCTGGGGAAAAAAAAAAAAGCATAAAGAAAGATGACCTGCAGCCTGGCCTGCCTTCCAGCTGACAGCCTGGGTGTGTTCTCCACCAGGGCCTGGTCTATCGCTGACTCTCCTTCCCCGCCTGCTAGACCTACCAGGCCACTGCAGGCAGCTGAGTTTACAGCCCCACAACACATGTTAAATCAGGGCTGTGCAAAGGAAGGCTTCATATGGTCACGCCTCTGGGTTGAGGCAAGACCTGGATTCAAATCCCGCCTGTGCCACTAACTAGGAGCATTGTCCTTGAACAAGTTGTGTCATCTCCCTGAGCCTGTTTCCTCCTCTGTTGCTGTGGTTTTTAAAGGATACCAATAGCTCAGCCAATTCTCATGATTCGCTGTATTCTGTTCTTCCCAGCCACCCGAACACTGACTTAGTGTATACTGATACTGTTCCCACTGGTTCCTGGGAGTCTCTGGTCACATTTTGTCTACTGATCAAGACGTAAAGACCCCTCATGTAATACACTCACAGCCAACAGCACCAGACCTGGCCCTGAATGAACCTGTGTGCCACTCATATATTCCTCATGAGGCCCAGTGCAGCCTTGCACCTGGGAACACTAGACAGCACTTCAGCCCTCCATTTGGGGGCCATTTCATACGGGGAAATTGCCCCCACAGAGCACAAATAGATCACTGTGGCACTCAATGGACCACAAAGAGGACGCTGGTTTGTGAGAGGTGGAAGAAGGCCGGGGTCAAAGGCCTTGTTCAACCTCAGCTGCAAATGTGCACATCAGGCGACTCCAGCATCTCCCACTCTGGGCACATCCATGAAAAGCCACGGGCACTGATTTGGGGGTGACCAGTACATTTCAGCGAGGAAGTGAATTCACAAATGGGAATGTGTGAATGCTAAGGACTGAGCCTCTCTCTTCGGGGAGCACTGGTATTAGAGGATGCAGGTGCCTGTGCCTGACAGTCATTGGCACCATAAATGTAGGAGGGGAGGTAATCCAGACCTAGACAATGCCCCATCCCAGCTGCCGGAGTCATTCCTTCCAGCCGCCAGCTCAAGTCCCCTCTACCTTGTTGCCACCAGCTGTTACCATGGCAGGGTTGGTAAAGATGCACCATCACCAGGGGTCTCCCTTGAGCTCAGCTCAGCAGGTGCTGAGTGAGTAGGTCTAAATGACATCCTGGCAGAGTCCCTGCAGGGGGCCTTATGATTACCTGTCCAGCTCTCGCTGCAGCCTCTGGTTCTCCTTGGCGGCCATGGCGCTCGTCCTCTGCTCCTGCTGCAGAGCCTCCCGCTCGGTGTTCAAGAGCCTCCCCAGCTGCTCCGGTGCTGCTTCATGTTGGAGCTGGTCCTTGTAGCTGTTGAAGGGAAACACACCAGCTAGGCATGGACACCTCAGGAGACTGAAAAGCCTGGGTGAGTGGCTTCTCTCTGCAGAACTGAGGGAGAGGGGGACAGGTAGGGGGCAGGGCTGGACAGAGAGAAGGGGCAGACACTGGGCCAGCTCTGGGGGTCTCTTCCAGCCCAGAAGCCAATCCCCCTCATCTACCCAATGTGTCTCCATGGTCCCTTCCAGTCCCTGTCAAAGCAGACTCCCTCCTTTATACCACTGGGAACAAAACTTCTGTTTCTGAACTCAATGCCCTTCTCAAAGAAGCCACCGCACATACAGCAGAATTCCACCGCCCATAAGAGCTGATCCCCCTCACCAGGCCCTGGGTGAGCCCTCCACCCCAGCTCAGGAACACGACTCTCCCTGCTCTGATCCATGCAGCGTGAGGGTTAGAGTCTTGCCTGTGGGGCCCAAGCAGCCTCCAGGGGCACCCCCTCAAGGCACCCCCAGTCCAGAACTTGCCCTCTCCCACAGCCTCCTCTCAGCTTGGGATTTTATTTCCTTCCTGTCTCAGTCTGTAGAGGGTCCCGCACAGCCCTCTCTGGAGGGCAGCAGAGCACAAGAGGGAGCCCCTGACCAGCCCCAGGCTGTTCCTCCTCCTGCAGGAACCTTCTCTGTTCAGGGTGACGCGGGAGCCTCCCCAGGTCCAAGGTGGAGACTGAGTCATCCTCTCCATCTTCCCCGTGCAGGCAAATCCCTTTCCAGACCCCCTTCCTGAGGTATCCACACCCAGAGACAGGCTGACAGAGACCACCCAGGTTCCAGGGTTTCAGCCTCTGTCTGCAGCCCACCATCCCCACCTGCCCCATATCAGCTGTACTTGTATCATCTGCCTGGAGCCAAGACTTGTGAGGACTCAGACTCAGACACCTCCTGGGGCGTCTGTTGGAAGACAAACGTTCCTTCGTGTGGCCTTTAGCCATGGGACATGGGAAATGGAAGGTCGGGGTGGGGGCTCTGCCTGGCTTTCAGGGTGGCAATCTTTCTCATCCAAGTTTGACAAACAGGGCCATGGGCCATTAGGGTCCCCACATCCTGCTTCCCTGTTGTGTCTTGGGAAAGCACACGGATCAAGCATATGGCAACCATTAGTAAACACCCTACTGCAGGGCAGAAACTGCGAGTCCTACTCCCCATGAATCCAGGTACGAGGCTTGACTCCCAGTACATGTGCGAGGGGAACGAAGGAGCGAGTATCCCAGTCAAGAGTCAGGTGAAATGATTACAGAGCCACCGGCCTGTGTTCCAGGCACCTCCACCTCCAACCTGCAGCCCTTCTGCAGACAAACCAAGCGCCTGCAGCTCTCTGTCCAACCAGCAAAATCTACTGAGTCACACAGTAGGTCCATCAAGCAAGGAGCTACAGGCAGAACAATGAACTCCTCCTTCAGACCAGTCAAATGCCACCTGCACAAACCTTCCCATGTGAACAGACATAAGAATATATCCACACGGTTACCATAGGGCATTGAGGGCAAGGCCCGCAGCACCTGGGGAGGAGGGGGGCACCACAGGAGGCTCCCATCATTAGTCAGCTGGGTGTATTCCCACCACGTCAGACAGCACCCGGGCCCAGTGGGTGCTCACTAAGCGTCTCATGAACAAAGAATGGGTGCAGAAGAGGCAGAGATGGAGATGCCAAGAGGCAGAAGATGCACATTTTGGCTGGAAGGAACAAGGGCCTGATAGGAGCACACGTCTCAGCACCCCTGAGGATGGGGATCTAGGTGAGGGAGTAAATGAACATCATCGCCCCCACACTGAGGGCAGCAGCAGGTGCCCTCAGCAGGCTCCGCAGGCTCAAAGCCCTCCCTGGTCCCTGAGATGCCAACTCCCTGCACCTCAGCTGCTCCCACGCAAGCCCCAGTGTTTGCCTAGCGTCTTGCTGAGGCAGAGGCAAGGGAAGTACTCAGCAGGGCTGCCTCACACGCACAGGAAGTGGACAGCTCCCTCCTGTGCTGCTCCAAGTGTGGGAGAGCCTCTCTTTAGGCATCTCTCCCTCTCTCTCCCCGGCCTTGGAGTCCGGTGCACATCACACCTCCTCCAGGTTCTGGGTCCCGCTGCACCTGCCGGGCCATTGCAATCAGGTATCTGCCTGGGCAGGAGCTTGGCCCACGTTGGCTGACTGCAAGCACACACAGCCCTGATTTGGCAAAAGTGCCAAGTTAAGATTTACGTATTTAAGGTACATCAATTGTACCTTACAAAAGGAGTATGAAGAGTCAGAGGTAAAGGTGACATGAGAATGGCAGTGTATTGATAAGTACTGATGCAGGAGACGGGAACAAAGGGCTTTCACTATACTATTCCGTACATTTCCAACATATTCAACAGTTTCCAAAATTACAATTAAAAAAAGACTATCAGAAGCCCAGACTTTGAGGCTTTGACAGGGAAAGGCCTGGGGAGCTAGGTAAGGCCGGGCCCTGAACATCGGCAGCTGTGGTGAACGTCCCCCTCCTTGTTCTTGGTTTGGAGAGAAGAGGAAGAGGTAGGAATCCCCAGGGGAGCTGGGGCCCCAATGCTGACACCTGGATTCCCTGAGCTGGGATTAGCTGGACACACCCTTCTCCCCTGGGGGACCCACCTCCCCCTCAGCCTCCAGCCACACCAACTCCACATCGCTGAGGGTGATGGTGGATTTGCTTCTCTTCACTGTGAAGCAGCAGAACCAGAGGACACACGCGGGGCCAGAGTGAAGGGGGGACAGGAGCCCCAGGGAGCCCGTCAGTCACACACCAGCCGCAGGCACGCACCTGTCACTGAGCGCCTTGCTCTGCGGCTCCAGGGTCTGACGCAGCAGCATCTTCTTGCGGCTGTACTTGTCCCTGAGGGCCTCGTGCTCCCCAGACAGGTGCTCGTGGAGCGCCCCCAGGCAGGCATGGTCCCGCTGCAGAGCCTCGTGGGCTGCCGCCAGCTGCTGGTGCTGCTCCTGCAGGGTCTCAAGCTCCCTCTCTGTGGCCGCCTGCTGGTGCTGGAGCTGCATGTTCTGTTCCCTGAGCGCAGTGAGCGAGGCACTCTGGAAGCTCAGAGTGGAATGTTCCACCTGCCGGGAGGGAGAAGGGATGATGCCTCACCAGGTACAGGTCCAGGGGAACCACAGGCTCTGGATCCCCACATCCGCACACGCAGTGAGGGGCCAAGAAGGGGTCAAGTGCAGACACCAAAATAGCAGGACCCTCAGGAAGACAAAACCAGCCGTGCTGAGGACAGTTCTACCAGCACTTAAGGAACTGCTCTGGGAGGGCCCGAGGCATAAAAGGACTGTCACATGGACCTAAGCTTAGTCCTGGGCCCCTCTCTGCACATGTGACCTTTCTTGGGGAATTTATGCCCTTTCTCTGGATAAGTTCCTTGGGTTCCTCCTTTGACTACTTTGAAAAGTACAAAGAAAATCAGTAAGGATATAGAGTACCTGAACAGCACTACCAACCCATGTAACCGATATTTACAGAACACCCATCCCACAGCATTCAAACTCTCAGAAAGCTGACCGGGGAGGAATCCGTCCTCACTCATTCTGAGGCCAGAATTACCCTGGTGTCCAGATGCTCATCCCGATCCAGACCCTCGGGCTGCAGGGGGTCCGGAGACGTCTGCAGCCTCTGGTTCTCCAGCAACAGGCCCTGGCTCTCCCGCTCCAGGGCACAGACCCTCTCGGGGGCCTTCGTCAGGGCGCTGACCTCCGTGGCCACCTTCTTGATCTCCTCCTGCAGCCGGTGCAGATCCTGGTCCAGCTCCTGCGCCCGCGCCGCCTGCTCCTTCATCAGCTCCTGCTTCTGTGCCTGTGCCGCCTGCTCCTTCGCCTGCTCCTTCACCTGTTCCAGGTCCCGGCACAGCTGCCGCCGCTCCCACTCCATCATGCTCAGTTTGCTTTTGGTCTCCATGACCGTCTCATGGAGGACTTTGTTTTTATTTAAGCCCTGGCTGCTGGCCTGTGAACTCTCCCGCAGTAAATGCACCACTTGTTCAAGATCCTTGATCTGCAGGAAAACACAACGGAAACAACACAGGTGTGATTTCAGTCCAAACTGGGGGCCTAATGTGTAGGCCTGGAACGACCATCTCATCATGGACCCAAAGGACATCCTAACATTTCCCAAAGGCCTGATATGGACACAAGGTGAAGGGCACGGAGATCCCCACCCAGACAGTTCAAGTCTAAACACATTCACAGCAGCTGATGATTTAGAAACAGAAACCACAGCTCATCTTTCTTAAGACAATGACAGTGACTTCCTTGGTGCTTTTTATCCTGGTCCACAGGGGCCCGACTAGCTGGCCGTCCACCCCTGTGGCCGCTCCTCACACCACTCTCCCCTGCAGACATTGCACGTGATCTTATCTGTGCTGTGAATGCTCATCTGCCTCTTGAGGCCCATCGCCTCCATCTCCAGCCTCTCCGCGCGGCTCGCCTTCTCCCTTAGGGAGTCCAGCTCATAGAGGGCTGCACGAGCAGACTGGGTTCTGGCCGCCAGCTCCACGTTCTGGGAGGTGGGCAAAGGCAGGGGACCTGGCTCAGGGCACCCTCGGGGCTGGGGAAGGCCCAAGTCCCTGCAGCCCCAGGAGAAGCCAGGGGCGGCCAAGCTGGTCCATGTGAAGGCCCCTGAGTGGGGGCCTCACATGCTGTCACTGAAGCATGTCACCCCACAGCAGCTCCCAGGACAACTGGCTCTCAGGCAGCGCTGCTTTGTGCGGGAAGGAGAGAGTTCCCAGGTCACATTCCTGGACCTGGGGCCACGGTGACTGGAGCGCCCTAGCTCCCCAGCCACCCCCACAGGACAGGCCTCCCGCTCACATCGCGATGGGCATCCTGCAGCTCCAGCATCAGCAGGTCCACCTCATACCGGGTATCTGCCAGCTGCTCCGTCTTCTCCTCCCTGGGGATGATGGGAAGACGTGGTGAGGGCTTCCTCAGAAGCACCCAGAAAGCCCACCACCTGGGAGACCCCAGTGGGAAAGGAGAGGGGACCTGGCTTCTGGGCGTGAGGAGGGCGTCTGCACGCAGGGCTGCGAAAACGCTCCCGACTCCAAGGTGAGCTTTACGTTTTCAATGCCTGCTCTTACCACACCACAGACCTGAGCTTTCCTCTGAGGGTGCGGGACAGGGAAGGAGCCCCCAGAGCCACTGCGCCCTCCACAGCCAGGCAGGCAGAGAGGGCTACTGGTGGGGAGGTGAAGTTGGACAGCTCTGGAGATACCAGGCATGGTGCCATCACCCGCTGCTTGAAAGGGAGAGCAAGCCCACCGGACGGAACAGGAGAGACACATCCTCGCTCCAGCCAAGATCATCTACATGTGGCGCGAGGGTAAGCAGCAGGCTACTGCTCTGAGCCTGCCATGTATGGACTGGCAGGAGCCCTAAAGGCCCAGCAGAACCCTGCTGTGCAGGCCGAGGGAGGGCAGAGGAGGGAGATGGCTACCCAGGGCCCAACAGGGACCAGGACCAAGCAGAGCCCAGTCACTCCAGGGCACGTGGGAGAGCGCCCCCGTTTGCTGCCCCGCATGGCAGTGAACCACAGGTGCTAGCAGGTGTGGTGACACAGGGCACAGGGGCGGAAAGAACGGGGTCACTGGGGGACTCACAGCTCCTGCCTGATGCTGCGCAGCCTGGCCTTGGTGTCTGCCAGCTCCACGGCCAGGTGCTGCGTGTCCTCGTTGGGGCAGCTGCTGATGTCCCGCTCCAGGGTCAGGGTCACAATTAGCTACAGAGGGCACACAGAGGGGTCTCACCTGCATGCTCCTGTGCCTGGCACAGTGCCCACACTACAACTTGCTGAAGGATGACCAAAAGACGGAAGAAAGTAAAAGAGAAGATGGCAGCCAAGACTGCAACCCCAGGAGGGGCGCAGAAGAAAGGTGGGGGAGTTTTTAAAATGCGAGGATACATTTACTGAGACTGCAGGACTGAGTGAATGGAGCAGGGCCCCCAAGCTCAACTTCTGTCCTCAGGCAGGTATCTCGGAGGGGACTGGGCCCTTCAGGGAAAGTGCCCTCGCCCTGCCCCCAAGGAAAATGGACCAGGAGGACAGACAGTGTGCGCACTCGAGAGGAAGTCAGGATGAGGAGCCAGGCCCATAACTAGGGCCCCAGGCCCAAACCCCTCCCCACCTGTCCCCCAACTGCAGGGCCACCTGCAAACACACCTCCCTGCAACTGTCTCGCTCATCCACCAGCCTCCTGAGCTGAAACGCCATGTTCCTCGAGAGGGACTCCAGCTCCTCCAGGGCCATGTCTGGGACCTCCAGCCTCTGCAGGTCAAACAGGCTCTCCTGGTGGTGGGTCACCTGGAGGGACACAGGGGGACATTGCTGCGGAGGCTGGGCAGGGAGCAGCTGTGGGGACCCTGAGAACACCCACCTCCCAAGGCCACGCCCCCTGGGACCTAGGCCGACTCTCCCATAGCTGACCCACCTCACTGACATTATTAACCCTCAGCCACCACGTGTCTGTGGGGGGCGGGCAGGCCCCTCAGCCAGCCCAGCCACACTCTGCAGCCCAGCTCTTTACTCACACACCACTGCTGCTGGCACACTAGTTCAAGGAGGACACTGACTTCACACCAGACAGCACTCCTCACAGTGTGGGAGCTCCCTAACTGTCCCCAGGGATTTCAGTCCCGCACCATCCATGTATCACACGAAGAAGGTGAGCCTCGGGAGTGGAGGGTGAGGAGGGATAGCATCTTATTTCTTAAAATAAAATCTAATGCGGAGATGGCAACATATTAGAACACTTCTGTCAGAATCTTGGGCCCATGAGAGTCTTATGTTATTTTTTGAGGAAACATTTCATAACCTGAAACACTTTTCAGGTGAGCCTGTATCTCCTCCCCACAGGCCACACAGGCCCACCTGGTTTCCCCTTTCCGCCGGGTGTGAGCACAGGCCCCAGCCTCATCCGCATTGGGCAGCCTCTCCTCCAACTGCCCACATCACCTTCTTCAACCCAGGGACAGGCCCTTGATGGGGAATCAAACCTGTGACCCTTTGGTCGGCAGTCCAACACTCTAACCACTGAGCCAAACCATCTAGGGCCTGACCTCACCTTCTCAACCTGAGCCCCCAGACCAGCCCGAGGAGGCAGAAGGTCTGTTTTCAGTCCGTGTCTTCTCAGTGTGGGAAGGTGAGTGTTAGTGTACTCAGGCCTCAAGAGGGGAAACAAATGGCAATTCACTGCGTGAGGTGCACCAACAAAAGTTCTTCCATTTCCCAGAGGGGCAAATGGAGGGGGAGAGCACCTCAAAAACCCTGCTACCCTGCTCGGCTGGTTTCACTCAGTGGTTAGAGCACCAGCCTCAGGATCGAAGGGTCTCGGGCTTAATTCCCGGTCAGGGTCACATACCTCAGTTAGTGCTTTGAGCCTGGCCCCTTGCGGGAGGCAACCAGTGGATGTTGCTCTCTGACATCTAAGTCTTTCTCTCCCCTCTCTCTCCCCTCTTCCTGCTTCCTTTTCACTCTCTCTAGAAATCAATGGAAAAATACTCTCGGGTGAGGATTTAACAAAAGCAGAATGGTCCTCTGGCTAACAGCTGGCTGCTCACCATCAGGAATGGCTGAGCCTATTTAGGACAATGCTGACTTCCCCTCCACTTCGACCAGTCACATCCCTCTCCTGCTCCAGTGCTGACTCAGCACCCACCATCCATGGTGCCTGGAGCTGGGTGCCCATCAGCCCAGCCTGTCCCTGGCGCCGGCGTGGGGTGCTGTGTTCAGCGGCCCCTGCGAGCCCCACACTTGCTGCTAGGTGCCCCTGCTCATGTCTTTCTCATGCCTTTATCTCATCTGTCCAATCAGACTGAAGGCTGAACCACATCTCCTAAGGTAACTTAATCATACAAGGCTTCTTCTGGAGGGAGGGGAAATGTCAGGGAAATACACTTTCAGGTCAATGGCTGCCCCACAGGCCCAGTTTCCAGGGAAACCACTTCTCTGATGTGACCACCTCTGCCAAGGTCCATGGCAGAGGGGCTGCCTGTTAGGTACAGGCAGGGGGGAAGTCCAGAGCCAATGCAAGCATCTGCAAGGTAGATGGTGACAAAGATAACTGGTGCCTTCCTAGACCCCTGGTCCAGGCAGGAATTCCACACCTCTCATGCCCTCCATACACCCCTCACTAAACAGCTGTATAAAAGAAGTACCTATGCCCCCTTTTTGGCGAGAACTTCCCTGACCCACCCTCAGACCATCGAAACTCAAGGAGCGCAAGATTAAAACCTCCCCCGCTTTTAATCGCCAGGACTCTGTGTCTTGTTTCCTGCATCACAAACCTCTCACTGCCCTCAGTGCAGAGCCCTCCCGCCCCCACCCCAGGGCCCAGTCTACAGCGACTGCCCTTCTGGGACTTGGCAGCCTGTGTCTCTGCCACGTCACTGACAGAAACGGAGACCCTTTCCCTGGGAAGATCAGCCATGGGAAGCAGAGCCACATGGGCCAGAGCACATTTTCAGGGAAAATCAAATTCTGAGCCCAAACCCCTTGACAGTACTTAAAACCAGTCTGGCTCCATAGTAGGCAAGAAGAGGAAGCAAACGGAGACTAGATTTAGGTGTTTTAAAATTTTTTTTACATTTTTACCCCCGTTTTGTTTTAGCTTGCTGATGACTACCTTTTCGAACAGGTTCAGTATGTCTGGTGTATGAAACCTAATATTAGGACAATCACTAATGGGTGATGTAGTCTTTAAACTTTCCCTTGGTGGTGAGAGTCTGCCTCCTGGTTGCCACCAGAGTGGGGGTCCACGGCTAAGCCCCACAAAGCCAGCCACACACCTACCTCCGGGATATGGGCCAGGATCCTGGTCTGCGTCTCAATGTCCAGCTGTTGGATTTTGTCAATAAACTCCCCTTTCCTGTCGCACTGTGGAGGTAACACATGTTAATGGAAGCATTCTGCAAGTGAGGCAACCTGGGCCCACCAATGCCACAGAAATAGTTTCCAAATGAACTGCCCACCAGCCCCTGGCTTCCTCCTTTATAACCAAGAATCTCTCCTCCCTACTGTCCCTTAGACAGAGGTTTCTCTAGAAGTTGCTGTGACCACCACAGAGGAATCACCAGGGGTACTTGTTTTCAAAAAGCCCATCAGGTTGAAAACGCTGGGGGTGAAGCACAGAAATCTGCACGTTAAACAAACTCCAGTGAATCTTAAACCAGATAAGGTCAAGAGCTCCAGGGTGACAGCCTTCCTCTTCAAAGGGCCGGATGGTAGGAACATCTCAGAGTCTGCGGGCCATTTAGTCTCAGCTCTGCCATTGTGCTGTGCCAGCAGCCAGAGATAATACATGAAGAATCCAGTGGGGCCCTGTGCCCATGAAAGTTTTTTCCAAAATCAGGAGGGTCAGATGGGGCCCCCGGGCTTGATGGAGTTTCTGATCTTTGGTCTAGGTGTCCCTATACTGGGGACAATTTGCTAAGGGCACCCTGGGCTGAGGAATCCCCACTTGCTTCTTGCCAAAGGTGCCCTGGGACTAGAATCGGCTGCCACCTAATGAGTGGTACCTTCTCTCAGAAGCCGGGACAGGTCATGTTGGACTGAAGGCAACTTCCCTCCTACCTCACTCACTAAGGGGGAGTTTATCCCCACAAACCCACACACAAGATGGCAAGGGCAGGCCCCCTCCACCCTTGCCCAATCCCTACCTGGACAGCACAGCCCAGCACCAGCACCAGCATCTTCTTCATTTCCTCCATACTCTTGGCTAAATCAAAAGAGCAACATATTTAAGTAGACTCATCTCCTCATAAAATCTCACCAGTGATACACCACTCTGCTGTTGGGGGGAAAATCAGATAAGCAAAAAAAAAAAAAAATCATTTCTCTACCCAGTGATTTCGACTTGGGTATACCCCGCCATCTGTTTTCTACATATGGGCTTGTATATTATTTAAGCCAGATGGGAATTCTGTACATAGTATTTGTGGTCCTTTCCCACTCAAGTATGTCATCAATATCTTCCCATGATAATCCATGAACGTCAACATCAGCATCTCTTTAGTGTGAGCAGGAAGCAATCCCAATGGCAGAGCGGCATCTCCGGAGGAAGTGCTGAGTGGGCGCTAAAATGAGACGCACACAACTCCACCTGTTCATCGTGCAGCATTGCAAACAGACAAGCCCCAGAAGCACCCCCAGCTTCATGAAGCCCACATCTTGCACATCTGTCCAGCCGCTGTGGGGAAGCACGGGACTTGGTGGGAAAGTCTGTAAGGTGGATTCTCTGAAAGTTCTGGAGCCTCTGCGGGACCTTGCCAAAGGCGGCAGCCCTGCCTTGACTTTTCCTAACAAGTCCGAGCCCCCGGGGTGTTTTGCTAGAATCTCTATGTTGAGTCTTTAAAGACCCAACCTTGTACAAGCACATACTTTCTCAAGGATGCTTACCTTGCTAATTGTATCTAGAGGTTAATTTTAGTTCCAGCTGTTATGACAATAAAAGCCAAAGGAGGCAGGTGAACAGGGTACTTGGTGGCGATAGCCGAGTAGTGCCTTAGCCCTCTCTTTCACAGAAGAGTGTGATAATTATTCATTCACTCAGGGTCTGCCTGCAGCCCCAGCACGCCCCTCCTCCTCCTGTTTCTCAGTGTCAGTGTTTGGCTGGAGGCTTCCAAAGAAAACCCCAGACAACATACAGACGTCACTTTTGATGGTCTCATGCACAAAGGCTACAAATTTACTCAACAAATTTCTGTCCAGAGGCTCAAGTTTTCAATGTCTTAATCTAAATGATGCTAAACAACATCTTAGTTCTTAGGTTGTTTGGTTTTTAGAAGAAAGAAGAGCAATTCATTTTTTTAATGAGGAAAGGGAGAGAAAGACAAACTCGATCTGCTCACCCCCTCCTTCCCTAGCTTGAGATAGAGCCGGAAGCCCAAGCATGTGCCCTAACCAGGAATCAAACCAGCAACCTTTTGGTGCACAGGATGTTGTCAAACCAAGTGAACCAAACAAGCCAGGGCTTAGAGCAGGGGTGGGGCATGTCTGGCCCGAGGGCCATATAAGGCCCCAAAATCATTTTGCCTGGCCCTCCCAAAGCATTAGGAATAAGTTAATCAAATGTTTGACCAAATATAGCTGCTAAATTTTTAAGTTGATAATTTAGTATGGCCCATGAATGATATCATACATACCCAAATGGCCCTTGGCAGAAAAAAGGTTCCCCACCCCTGGCCTCTGGTTTGTAAAGCAGCTTCTTATTTACCTCTTTAGGGAAAACTCATCCTTTAAGCTCTTCGTACTGCCAAATTGCCAGGCAGAAAGGCTTTTACAATTTCACTCTCTCACAACCAACATATGATAAGCCCGATTTCCCCAGACCCAAACCAACACTATCATACTGCTCTTCTCAGCTCTGCCAATAAGCAGGACAAAAAAAAAAAAATCACATTTCACCACTTTACACTGTCTCCTTGATTATGCATCTTCATGTGCTTATGGGTGCCAGCCACTTAGATCAACAGTGTTGTAATACTGGGCTCTAGACCTGGCTGGTTACCAGGACCAGTGTGACCCCACCAAGCTGTACCCTGTCCCCAAGCCTCAGTTCCCATCTCTGAAATGGAGACAGCTGGCCTGGGTAATGGGCAGAGTGGTTTTGGAGTAAAAAAAAATTCTCTACTTTTCCAGCTTTCTTATCATATCCTGTTCTACCTGGGGAGAAGAAATGTGCCAGGAAAAGCATTGTTTTCTTGGAAGACTTACCCACACCCACTTGTACTGTGCTAAGTGGCCTAACCTACCACCAACAACCCCTGGGATGAAGAAAACAAACTCATGTCCCAAGAATGAGTGCTGTGCTTTATTTCAGATCTTGGGCTGTAAGGTGTGTATGGAGTAATAGGTGACCTTGTCCTAATAGCTCTCAAATGAGAAATAGCTAAAAACAACCTTTCCTGCAATGAAGAAACTATGGTTGAGTCTCAGATCTGGGGGCTGGACATTCACTGACCTAAACTGCACCCTCCTTGCCATCTCCCAGCCTGAAGCAGGGCGGAAGGGGTGAGGGCTGGACCACAGGGTCCCCATGGACCATCCAGATCCCACTCTTAACAATATGCTCAGTAAGGATGGGTGCTGCAGATCCATCCACTACCCGCAAAGACGTCCCTTTGTTGATAAGTGTAGAACTTCCTCAGTGTTTAAAATGGAATAATTCTCAAAGACTTATGATTGTTATTTCACTTGAGGAATTTCATTTGGCCCCAACGGCTCCAATCCATAGTCATTCATAAATATAATCACCACCCTGACTCACTTCTCTATTCATGCTGAGCTGATGATGAGCCACAATTACAGCTTTGATAAAAAAAAAGAAAGAGAAGGAGCATAGGATTTTACTGATTATAAAAGCCTCCAATCAGTCCCACCAAAACCTTTCCATGGCCACAGTGCTCTCACCCACCAGCCCATGTGCCCATGTGACTGTCCCTCCACCCCCGACCCCAATCACTCCCCAGATAACAGGCAAGTGCCTCTTGTAAGCCCTTTGGTGGATATTACAGGCACAGACCCTCCCAGCCATCGCAGCTCCTCTTCCTACAGTGAGTCCCCTCTGCAAGGCCTGTATGTGGTGCTGTAGCCAGCAGAGAGCTGACACCCAGAGAGAAAGTATTTGGAGGGCATGGAACAGCAGAAACAGAAGGCAGAGTTCATACAGAAAATCTTGAAGTTCATGGCAGAGGGTCCAAGTGTACCATACTTTGGAATAACTCCAACAGCTCTGAGGGTCCATGTTCCCAGCCACCGCAGAGGAAAACAGCATTAAAAGTGGAAACACGTGTAGTAGTGGCCCACTGCTCCATTACTAGTAGCAAGAGCATAAGAAAGGCAGAGACTAGAAACCCTGTACACACACACACACACACACACACATATGAGCTGAATCTACAATCTGAGCAGGCTCAATGAAAGAGCAAAGAGTTCCACTCCATCAGCACTGGCAATTACACACATGACAATCATGAGCCATTCATTCATTCACTCGTTCATTCATTCATTCATTCCCACCCATCAGGCATCAAGAAAAAACTAAATCTGATCCAGAGCACTGTTAGAAAAGTATGGTATGGAACTCCTGTTTCCTAAGTTTTGTTAACGGAGGTGGGGAGTGGGGGAGGTTTAAAGGTAGAGAATCAATTTTAGAAAAATCTTCATGGAAAAATGATTTAAAATAAGCTTTGGGGCGATAAACAGGGCACTAGGAGATTCAGGTGGAGCAGTGCTGTGTTTGTTCTCACCAGGGTGAGTGGATAGAAACATGTGTTGCATACAAAGGCATCCTCTGACTGTTTTCCCTAAACAGATTCCGATGAAACTTATGAGAGAGCGAGAGCAAGAGAGAGAGGAGAGCAGAAGTTCCCTCACTTTTTATGGGAGGCTGATACCCAATTTCTCTCAGGATTTCAGGAGTAAGAAAAACTGGTATTTTCATAAATCTACCAGACTGTGGGTTTTGAATAGTTTCAAACACACAGAAGACTCTCTAGTGGGTCCCCACCAGCGAGATTGGCTCAGTGACAGTTAAGCAGGCAAATTAGAAACAAACCTATAGACAGTTCCCTTCCAGGCACCCATGTGTTCCGGCTGCTGGGAGCTTTGTCATAGTCAACACCGTCCTCTGCCTCAGACCAAGAACATTGACAATGCACAAGAGCTGGAAAGCGCCCAGGGAACCTGGAAGAAGGACCTCTAGTCTGCAGTGAGATCAGGCAAGGCTTCTTAAAGGACGTGACCTCTGAGCTGAGACCCACAGGGTGAGGGGGGAGAGTTAGACACAGTGAGTGAGAGCGTTGCAGGCACAGGACAGCACATGCAAAGGCCCAGAGGTAAGAGAACATGGTGCTTGTCCGGGAGCCGTGGTGCAGGCAGACGCACAGGATGTGGCGGAGGAGATCCGCCGCCTGTTTTCCTCCCCAGGAGCCACCTGACAAGCATGAACTAACTCTGACTTTCTGGAAGATGTCCAGGAGCACATTTCATTCGGTCTTTCAAGGTCACAGCGCATGTCCGAGGCTAGGACTTGAAACCCTTGCCCTCTCGGGCCTCAGGGTGCAGTGGCAGACCTGCCAGGACTTCCTGGTGAGACCCACCACGGACTGAAAAGGGCATCACAGGGTCCCCGTGGAAGAGAGATGCGAGTTCCTCCACAGACTCTTCCTTTCTTACCAAAAGATCCCCACCCTGTGAAGGTGGCCCTGACTCCACATTTACTGAGGAGGAGAGACCCCCAAGAGGCCACATATGACTCGGGCCCTAAGCCCACCAAAGCAGGGGCCTTGGCTGCATGCCCAGAGGAACAAACCCATCCTTTAAACTCTCACCGGGATGATCCCGTGATTTCACTGTGCTGGCTCCAAGCTGGCAGCCAGAGCTCTGTGTCCAACAGCTGCCCAGAGCCACTGGCACTGGTCAAGCCCATGGCGGGGAGGGGGGCTTTCACTCACCAGACAGCGGGTCTTTGCCAATTATCAAAACGTCCGGCAAGCTCATTACAATCAGCTGCTTGAGAACTTCCTATAGAAACAAAGAGGAAAGATACCACTGAGAACAGAAAAGGAAAATAAAGAATGACTAAAACATGACAGCTTATCAAGTCACTGGGTGAGTGCAGCCACTGCATGGTAACTGGGAACATGCTGTGTAAGAGGAAGGAATAGTTAGGATATAAATAAATGTGAAAAGTCAGAGCTACCTGTACTTCTGTCCTCATCATAACCAAATAAAGATTTTGTCTGCATATGTGCAGAGACCTTGGGAAGAAGAGGATACATTACATGCCAGGACAGCAGCATCAGGTGTGAGTGTCTTCTTAAATTTTTTAAAATGTTTTTATTGATTTCACAGAGGGAGAGGGAGGGAGTGGAGAGAAATATCAATGATGAGAGAACCATCCATAGGCTGTCTCCTTCACGCCCCTTACTGGGGGATTGATCCCCCAACCCCTGCATGTGCCCTGAGTGGGAAGCCAACTGTGACCTCCTGTTTCATAGGTTGATGCTCAACCACTGAGACACAGCGGCTGGGCTGGGAATGTCTTTTAAAAAGATGTCTTTATTTCCGTGGTATGATTTGCTGGTGCAACTAAAGTAAAGAATGAAAATTAAAGAAATGCTGCGGGGTCTCTATAGGATATTCAGGATGCTGTGTCAGCAGGTCCCTGGTACAGGCTGTAAAGGTGGAGACTTCTCTCCTTTACAGCAGCGCCCTCCCTGGGAGAGGGATAGATCACAGCCACGCTGCACCCCTCAGAGAGGTGGCGTGGGAATGGAGCTGCCTTCACAGAAGGGTCTTTGAAAGCAGGCCCAGGCACCAGCCCCGGGTCTGGGGGTCTCAACCAGCCCTCCTCGGAGTGTGCGGCTCACCCTGACCCTCCACTGTGTTCCCAGAGCGCCTCCAGGGCAGGTGGTCTTCCCTGTCCAGAAGGGCCTTGCTGTTTACAAATCAGAAGATAGAAATCCAATTTTTCAGAAGACAAGTAAGGGGGTAGGTTTCACAGGTATTCTTGCCCTTAGACAGTGGTCGCTAGAGAAATTCCTCACCAACAAAGCTCTTCTTATCCCTTTTAAAACATGTTTCCAACTTTTTTCAGGAGTCGCTCTATTGCATAACTCACTGAATGTCTGTATTCAGTGTCCTGCCAGCTAGCACTGATAAAGAAAAGGGGGACCATTACACCATGGGCCCAGCAGAACACCCCAGAACTCTCTCTCTGAATCATCAGATTAGAATGGTGGCCTAGGCACACAGGCTGGGAATTGCAGCGCCGTCAAACATTTATGCACTGACTTTATCCTGCCTTCTTGTCATCTTTCTGTGGCTCCTGTCCACACCAGAACTTGGGGGGAAGGGATGCTACCCCATAAGGTGTAACCACTCCCAACACACCAAGCCCCTCTCCACTCAGTGTTGGAGAGTGTTTCCTGGTTATCTGGGGTCCTTGTCACTGCATCATCAGTGATAATTTCTTAAACACGTCTATGTTCCATCAAACAACGTCAGATGTATATTTCCTTCTATTCTTGGAACTTAAGTTTCCATTATTCAAATGGAGCATGCACATTTCTAAAGATAATTCCAATGTTTATTCGTCAGCCCCATGCTCATCCAAATACAACTGCCACACAGAGCTGACAGGTCTCAAAAAGAAGGCAGAGTGGGGATAAGGTGCAAGCAGTGTATGGAAGTTTAATCTAAAGACATCACACAAAGTAATGTTAGTGTATGTGCATGTGTATGTATACTGTCACACACACAGCCACACATACACACACATATATACACACATGCACACACGGCAAGAGTATAAAAATTTGAACTGATAGCTAGCAAATTGTTGATAGAGGTTATCTCCAGGGAGGGAGATAATTGGACTCAGTAGAGGCATCCTGGAGACTTCTATCAGAAAAAAAAAATCTTTCCTTTTATTAAAAAATATATTTTAATTGATTTCAGAGAGGAAGGCAGAGGAAGAGAGAGATAGAAACATCAATGATGAATGCCCCCTACAAGGGATTAAGCCCTCAACTCAGGCATGTGCCTTGACTGAGAATCGAACAGTGACCTTCTAGTTCATAGGTTGACTCTCAACTATTGGGCCACACCTACCAGGCAAAAAATTTATTTCTTAAAAAAAAAAAATCTGAAAGAAACATTAAAAAAAATAACATCTATAATAATAAAATGGTAATATGATAATTAGACCATACATCCTTCCGGACAAAGCTGGGGCTGAAGGGAAGCCATCCGGGACCCGGGTGCCAGAGGGAAGCCAGGTGCCGGCAGCAGGCAGAAGGAAGGCCTACTCTTCCATGAATTGTTGTGCATCGGGCCTCTAGTATGTTCATATTCATTTGAAAAAAAGAATACTCAGGTGTTCATTATAAACACTGGTACTGTTAGTTTTTTAATTTTTCAAAACAATGAAGAGAAGAAGGGATTACAGAAGATCACGCAACCCCAGACTATTTCTTCTGCTGTTTCCTCGGAGACATAAAACAATATTGGGGTCTGCCGAGCCTTCTAACCAAGGTGAGAGTTCAGAAGGAAGAAGCCAAGTTCAAGGAATCATAAACCACACTTCCTCGAGGTGCTCTTAACTGGAAATCTTGGTGGTCGCTGGCCATCATGGGATGTGGAATATCGGGCCCAGGCCCATCCTCTGCTTGACAGAGGAGAACTCAGAGGCCCAGAGAAGGAACGCACCTGAGGGGAGGAGCTCGGAGAACCTCAGCAAACCTCCCATTTCAGAGTCCTTCCTGCAGGTGGGTCCCTATATCCATCTAAGGGTCCAGGTGTCAGGATCGATGTCCCTACGTGGACTTGAAACAAACATGTACATGTCCATCAACAGACACGGGATGTATCCAGCCGCTGACCGAGGGCCCCCCACCACCATGCAGCCAGAGAAGCCTCAGCAGCTTCACATGACAACGAGGCCCTGACTGCCCAGAGGAAGGGCCAGATCGCAGGCGTCCAGGGCAGGGAACGGTGGTGGGACACAATGCACAGCCCAAAGAATAAACACGCGTCCGATATTTGTTGCACGGGGAATTCCCGCTGCACTGGCTTTATTTTCCTACTGGCTCCATTATGGAGTGAACCTGTGCTTCATGTAAGGACTCCAGGCTCTGATGTAAAAAATGAACCACTGCGCCCCAAAATTTAGTTTAAAAAGACTCAGGTGAAAAAGAGCTTGGCTGTTAGCAAGTACAGCAAGGGCTGTGTGGCACTGACACAAAGCTGACCCGCAGGCAGCTGGAGGCGGTCTGCGGCTCTGCTCCAGAGTCAGCTTTCCTCCAGGCTTCTCACCCCTTGGGGTGTCTGTCCTGGAGCTGGTGCCCCCTGACCCCCACCAGCCTTTCTTCTTTAAAAGCAGAGACTGAATGAGGCCTTCTGCCCAACTGTGGCTTCCTCGGCCCCTTCCCGGCAACTCCCTCAGTGAGCCCTCTGGTCACCTGGGCATCACTGGGCCCCTCCTCACAGGGCTGCCAGGACCGCCTTCCTGCCCCAGAGCAGGTGAGACGTGTCCACTGTCTGTGATGAGAGGAGTCACTGGGGAGAACGGAGCTCTGGGCCCCAGGAGAACTGGGGGAAGGTGCCCCTTCCATACATCACTCCGTGTGCTCTGTAGCCTGGGGTTCCCGGGGGAGGGTGCGTCAGCATCCCCACAGGCTTGTTAAGGAGGAGGCAGGACCTCACAGTAGGCCTTGGGGGTGCTGCTTAGAGACGCAGACCCAGATGGTTGCTGACAAGTTCCCAGGTGCTGCTGCTGCTGCTGTGCTGGGAACCCCCTTTGAGAACCACCGCTCAATCTAACTGATTCCCAGTGCGACAGGAAGGACGTAAGACTCAACATCCAAGGAACTTCTGAAAACACAGAATCCTGGCCCCAACCCCAGAGGCGACCAAGCAGCGGGCCAGGAGGAGGGCGGAGACCCTGGTTGAACACCCGCGCTCAGACTGAGCCTGGCCATACTGCTTCTCACCCTGTCCCGTCCTCTAAAAAAGGTCAAGGACAAAGTCTCCCCAGGTTTTCAGAGGCAAAACTTGAGCTTCTTAAAGAGCTGGTGCTATTCAAGAGGGGCCTCTGGTATTCCCAAGTGCCCTCCCCTGATACCTCAGAAGAGGACAGCCAGGGTGGCAGAAGCGTTGCCTGGCAAACAAGACCAGGGCTGGGTTCTGTGACTTTGCGTGTCTTGCTGAAAAGCCATGGGCAGAGGGATCCCACTCTACTCGGAGGTGACCTCTCACCCGTCCTGGTCAGAGTAAGGAATGTCTGTCTCACTTCGTCCAAGCCCTCACAACAAGGGGACGCTGGGCGGTACTTCTTTTGGAAAACTTTCCTGACTGTCGCTTCACAAAAATAACCAGTTTGCGTACGCTAGCATGTCAGGAGGGAGAGAACAAAGGCAGAACATGAAAGGCAGGGCGTGAAACACAAGTCCCCATGCAAACACTGGGAGGAAACACTACAACCGCTCATAGTGACTGTCTTTCAGTGGTGGAATTCTGGGTGGTTCTTATTCTTACTACTTGTGTGTTTTCCTAGCTGTTTGTAAAAAGCACATATTACTTATATGACCAGAACTTAATTTTATTTTCCAATAAATCGGGAGGAAATACACAGCACAACCCTGCCCGCACCTACCTGTGTCAGCCCAGAGGCAAGTGCCTACGGCTTTCTCCACGTGAGCAGGACTGAGGCAGGGGCGCCCTGCGGCCCTTAGCAAGTGCTGTACCAAACATTTACTCTGGGCCTCGGGGCTGAGGCTGCCACGCACCCCTGCCCTGCCCTCAGAGAGCTGCCAGTGCAGAAACCGGGCCAGGAGGCAGGTCCTTCTTCTCCCTGTGATTCTCTCTGGGCCCTGAGGGTGGACTGGCCATCTTTTCCTTCTTGGGATGACTCCCATGTTCTGGAGTGCTACCCAGTGCCCAAAAGCAGCAAACTGCCTGCAATGGTTGAGCCCCCTTGGCCAGCCCAGAGCTGAGCGACAGGGCAGCTGACCACCATCAGCTTGCACCCTCCTCGACCAGTGAGACCAGAGAACGGCATGCACATGGCCACACAGCTCACCCCGGAGCCTGCTTGCTCCCTGCTGCTCACAGAGAGCCTCAGGAACCTCCCTCCCCTGAGGCCTTCATGGCTGCCACAGTGAGAGGTGATGCCCTCCCAGCTACACCTGAGGCGGCAGGCCTGCATGTTAAGAGTCCCACGTTGGCATCTCCCTGGTTTTGATTCCTGTGAAACCAGAACAACAGGCCTTCATCCCAGCAACTGCGGCAAGTGACAGACGCTGACAGGACTGCCTCCACCTGGACACTCTTTCCCCCGTCTCCTGCCCATAACCCTCCAAACTGGAAACTCAGCTGTGCACCATCACTCCACTCAGGTGTCATTTCCTCCAAGAAGCCTTCCCAGCTGCCCCCACGCAGCCTGAGTTAGGAGTCTTGTCTCTTGAACTGTTGGCACCATCCGCCTCCCTGGCACTTAGCACACAGCATCAAAAGCACCTGCTTACCACGAATGGTGCCTGCAGCCAGGAATCAAGGTCCTTCCACACCCAGACCCAAGTTCAATGGCAGCATCACCCCCTCCCCCTGTCCATGGCTGTCACAAGGGCAGTACTAGCTGAAACCCACCAGCCTACAGCATGCCCGGCCCTGAGTGTGGCTCCCCTCAGACAAAGAAATGAGGCCACTTCGGCCCCATCATCTGAGCTCTCCCAGGCCCTGCCCAGAGGCTGCTCAGAGTCAGGGTGCTGTGCTGCCAACAGGCCATGGAATGAGCACAGCTGTGAGCTGGGAACAGGGCCAGAGGCGGAGTCTGCCCAAGATCTCAGTGAAACCACGGAATAATGCTGGGACCTGCTGGGCAGTGAGTGTTTCTTTAAAATATATATATTTTTTTATTTATTTCAGAGAGGAAGAGAGAGAAACATCAAAGATAACAGAAAATCATTGATCCGCTGCCTTCTGCTTGCCCCAACTGGAAACTGAGCCTACAAGCTGGAGCCACACAGGCCCGGCCAGGAAGTGGTTCTTAAACCATGTTCCCTGAGGTCCCAGGAACTCACAGAGATGCCCTGGAGGGAAAGGTGGCAGCTGAGCAGAGGGCACTAGGGTCCCCCAAACCCCAATCAATCAGCGTCATAGGGCTTCACTTGAGATCTTAAGAAAACTCATATGGGGACACAAATTTCAGTGCTCAGAAGAAGTGTGAAAACCAGAACCCAGGTGGCAGGTTCAGTCCATATGGCGTCCGTGCTGGTCATATAAACACCATAAAGATCAGAGATTTCACCCCACCTTCCCAAGGCTGGGGTGGGGATTTTAACAGCCCTTCGCCATCAGGTCCTCCTGCCACGGACTATCTGCGAATGAGATACAGTGAGCATGACAAGTGGACACTCTATAGGCTGAAATCCAGTGCTGCTGCCGGCACCCTGGGGGCTTGTCCATTACAGTCCTGACGCAACATAACCCTCTGTGGCCCCAGATCTCCTTCAACTCCTTGAATTGCTGCTGTACAAAGTCTCACTGAGCTGTGGATAATAACCAGGTCAGCGGCCCACCCCCCAGAGCCCATTCCAGCCACTTCCAACTGGTGCTTGGGGACTCAGTGGAGACTCATCTCTGGGGCCCTCACAGCACCAGACCCAATGCCATGCACATGGCTCAAAGGACATTTGCTGGATAAAGTAAAGCAATGCAACATCTGGCCCTTCTCACAATGCTGGGGGTGGGTGGGTGGATAATAGATGCGAGTGATAAACCCCAAATGTCAGCAAGCAGCTGCCTCACCGTGAACACCATCTCCTCTGGGCTTTCTGTGGGGAAACCTATTGAGTGACGACTGCCCTTACCTGGTAGAAGGTCTTAATGTGTCTGACCAAGATGGTCAAGTTCTCAATGCGGAGGTTCACATCGTTGTTCACGTGCTGGTGGAAGCGCTGATTAGGCCTGGGGTCTCTAGGGGAGGAAACACGAGACTAGAAACGGCATCTCCCAGCATTTGCCTCACCTCCCTTCCCAGCGCTGGGCAGCCCTCTCCAAGCCCGGGTCAGTGTGAGGCTGACCAGTGTGGCTCCAGTCAAACCCAAATTCTGCCCCCGCCGAGCCGTGGACCTTAGACAATACACATCCCTCCCAACCCCACGACAAGCCCTCCCCAGGCTCTTAGTCAATGTCATTTCCATTCCCACTCCTAGCAGCACCCACAAACCACCACCAAATGCAATGCAGACCCAAAAGTTTACACTGTGTGAAAATCGATAACCCACCCCAAAATATATTTAAAGATTAAGAGAGTTAGAAACTGAACACACCAAAATATATGAACCATCAAGAAAGAAAGGGGAGCTGAAACCGGTTTGGCTCAGTGGATAGAGCATTGGCCTGCGGACTGAAAGGTCCCAGGTTCGATTCCGGTCAAGGGCATGTACCTTGGTTCCTGGCACATCCCCAGTAGGGGGTGTGCAGGAGGCAGCTGATCAATGTTTCTCTCTCATCGATGTTTCTAACTCTCTAGGCCTCTCCCTTCCTCTCTGTAAAATAATAATAATAATAATAATAATAATAATAATAAATATTTAAAAAAAGAAAGGAAGAAAGGCGAAACATGGTACATTTTCTGACTTAAATCAATAAAAATCATTAATGTTCTACTTCACATGGGTTCCCCTCCTCTGTCACCAGCCTGGGTCTCAGGCTGGTCCTGTGATTTTACATTCTAGGGACACAATTCCACTTGGACAAAAATCGACATCATCTGTCTGTGGCACTATATGGTGTATGCCACCGCCCAGGAGACAGGCTAACAGAGACACAAGCAATTCATGTGGGAACCCCCAAAGCCTCATTGACTTTCCACTCTCCAGCAAAAGTCCAGTCTGGACGTAATGAAACCAGAATTCTCAATCAAGTGACTTATAACTTCACTCATTGATATGTGTTCAGGATATTTCTCAAAATTCTCAGGCTCCAAAAATGTTTCCTATCTGAAGAGGACAGACTCAACAGGAGGCCTTAGCTGCTGCCTCTCCTGCTTTTCATAACAAAGCCCTCCCCCACAGTTACTGTCCCAGGAGACAGGGAGGGTGATAATTCAAATGAGGGCTGTCTTCATGGGTTCAGGAGGGCACTGAGCCTCCTGGGAGCTGGTCTGATGGAAGAGAGACAGGCCTCTTCCTCTTTCCACAGTAACCTGCCCCCCTCAGTAACAAAGGAGAGATTGGAGAAATACAGAAATCGTTCTGAATGCCATTAGGCTCATTTGAAGCCAATAATTAATACAAAATTGACAAATAGGAAAAAATCTACAAGTAAACATTTCAAATGTCAATGGAAGAACAATTTAAAAACCACCACCACCACAAGCTGTTTGAAATTCAACCAGGACACCAGCAGCTGACTCGGAGAGGAGGACACTGGGGCTGGGGCTGTGGCAGCCCCGACTGCCCATTTGGGAACAGCAGTGAACAGTCATCCTTAGAATGTCTGCGAATGAGATACGGTGTCTGCCAAGACCGAACTGAAATATTTCACTGACAAATGAAGGCCCAATTAAAAGTCAGACGGAACCTCCCCAGGAGTGCCAGCAGCCAAAGGGCCTCAGCACACAGGGACGGTCCCTGCACCTAAAAGACACTCCACGCACCAGGGTGGGGGCCTGGGCTCTGACCCTCTGCTTCTCCCACCAGCTCTAAAGGGCAGTACTAACTGGAATCACACTCCAAAAGAGCCCTGGCATTTACTACCTGAACAATCAGACTAATTATCATGATCATTCATCTAGACTCCTTCCTTTAAGGCTCTCAGGGCAGAGAAAAGCTATTAGGAATCAAATCCAAACAAGCCAACTATTGCTAAGGGAAGTCTATCCCACTCTGCCCTCCTCTCCTGCTTCGGGAAAACAGAGCAAGCGCGGCTGATTCCAACCTGGGCCAAATCAAAACGGTGTCCACTCTCACAAGTATATGCACATGAGCCCAGAAATGCGGGCACACGGGCACACGCGCACACACATACCAGTTCTGGGCCTTACTCTAATGACAATGATGATGGGCATTTGTTGGGCATTTTCTATATACATGATCTTTTTTAATCCTCTCCAGCTCTATGAAATTCCATCCCTTATTACAGATCAGGAAATGGAGGGGTAGAGAGTTTAAGGAATTTGCCCAAAGTAATAAACTAGTAACTGGTAGAGGGGGGATTAGATGCTAGAGTCAAAGCTCTTAGATGACTTTCCTACTGGACAGTGAAAAATGTGTGCAACGTGAATCATACACCTTCTGATGCTAGAGTCAAAGCTCTTAGATGACTTTCCCACTAGACAGTGAAAAATGTGTGCAACATGAATCAGACACCTTCTTTTCCCTGGGGTACCAGTGGGTACCCGGAGATTCTGCATTTACAGAGGAGCCATTCAGCAAGTTTCCCATGCATCTTCATCCACGGCCCTCAAAGCCTCGCTTTCATTCAGCGATTCTCCTAGACCAGGGCCTCCCCAGAAGGCTGAGCTCACAGGGTTTTTCTGCTCCCAGGCACACATGTCACTGGGAGGCCAGGGCTCAGAGACCACCGCAGCCTTCCTCAGTTTCCCAGGTGCAGGCACCTGAGCCCCTGCCAACCTCCTGGTGGCTCTGAAGTGTTAGGTAACAGGCCCTTTATCTGAGCTCCAGCAAGCCATTAGCATATTGCTGCTCTCTTTCCTCAGGTCCTGTCAACCTGGGGACAGTTCATCCAAACAGGTGAACAGCAGGCAGTTGGAGCTCCCAGCATGGACGGTAAAGCAGAACAGCCTTACCTGCTGGTGAGTTACATTTCTCCACTTGGCAGAAGTGAAAACACAGGCTTAGCTTCAGTACAGTGTCGGATGTGAGGATAGGACATGGGTCCCAGAGTCCAGTTCTGTCCTAGAACTCACTGGGAGGGGCTCAGGCTATGGATTATCATAATCTAGGGGACTAAGAATATGGGAGAAAGACTGAAGAAACACAAAACAATTTTTACGGGGTGCCTCAACTCCTTCCTGGATCAGGAGGGTACACACATGAGTCAGTAACTGACACTAACACCTTTCACATGGCAGGCACTGTGCTACATGCTCACACATCATCACATCTAATCCTCACAACCATCTCTTAGGGGGGCACTGCACTTCCCATTTCATAGATGAGCAAACTGAGGTGATGAGTGTCATGCCCAGCGTCAGGCAGCTAGGAAGAGAGATGCATGGACTTCAGTCCCCCCTGGTTCCCTACGTGTGGACACCAGGGCTGGGGTTCTTTTTTTATTTATTTGAGGAGATTACATAGAGTGAAATGCATACATCTTAAGCTACAGCTTGATGAGTTTTTAAAAATGAAACACACTCCAGTCATTAGATAGAAAACCTCTACCCCTCCCATTTCTCCTGCACCCCTTTTCCAGTCAATCCCCACCACTTGCCAGAACCTGACTATGCCACAGGACAACCCCAGGAAAACTCGTTTTTGTCAGTGTTCTCAGAGAAGTGTTGTCAAAGCTAACAGATTTGTCGTTTTTAATCTAAGCAAACACAGGGTTGGTAAGATTGGTAAGATTGGTAGGGCTTTTGAAAAAAACACATTAGAAATGAAACTTCTACCTCTCCCACAGCATGATAGCACATGATGTATTAAAACAAAAGGAGCTATGTTCTTGGGAAATTTCTTAAATAGATCTTTTTAGGTAAGTCTACTTAAACCACTTTCTTTTTTAAACTTTTTAAAAAACATATATTTTATTGATTTTTTATAGAGAGGAAGGGAGAGGGATAGAGAGTTAGAAACATTGATGGGAGAGAAACATAAATCAGCTGCCTCCTGCATACCCCTTACTGGGGATGTGCCTGCAACCAAGGTACATGCCCTTGACCGGAATCAAACCTGGGACCCTTCAGTCTGCAGGCCGACACTCTATCCACTGAGCCAAACAGGTTAGGACTAAACCACTTTCTGAATATGCCAAAGCTAACTCCTCCTCCTGCATGGGCCACAAATAAAGCTGATTCTCATTAAGCTAAAGTGTTTATGCCCAAGTCGGACAGCTTAGATGTAGGTGAGTTGGTGAGCATAAGGGTTTGGTCCATGGAGAACATTAGGATGTTCCCTTTTCCTTCAAGTTCCTAAGAACCACAATGACACTAAGTTCCAACACCTCCCCTGCCATTTCTGAGTTAAAAACAGAGTCAGAGGTAGGAGTCACCACCTCCATGAGGCAGGCTGTCAGTCAGACAGGCTCTGCAGAATTCAGCAGCAGGAGAGGATTTGGTCACGCATGCACACTAACAAGTGCCACTTCCTCCAGACCCTGTTTGAGATGCTCCAAATCGGTCCCTCAGCATTCTGACTCTCTGTGACTCTCCTAACACAGTGGCTTTCAATCCAGGGCCTGAGAAGCCACTTAACCAACTGCACTCAATATGGGTCAACTGAAAGTCGAAGATGAAGTAAAAGAGCTCAGAAACAGGCGTCCTAACCAGGAATGAACCCTCAGTCACTCTCACTGCTCCCGACCCAGCCGACACTTCCTGTAGCCAGACACTGTCCCTTACAGTTCCATGACCCTCACAAGTTTTATTTTTAAATTTCATTGTTTAAACCACATTAAGTACCGGAGTTTGAAGTTAATTGAACCATCTACACCAAGTGCTTGACAGTCCTTCAGTTCCAAATATCCTTCATCAAACAAACTGCCACCCACTGTCCTGGAGTTCTTCATCCCCAATGAATGGCAGCAAAAAGGCCCACGTCCTGAGGTACCACTGGCCCACGAGAAACCCTCCCACAGCAACTCAGGTTCCTCCATTTCTACACCCTTAAATCAAACCTTCTGAGCATCAGTTTTGTCCTTTGCCTGTGAGGACAACTTACATTTCGAGCATGACTTGGTTCAGCACGATGCCATCCACCAAGTGCATGTATAGGTTGTCTTCCTTGCCGCTGGCGACTGGGCTCAAAGTTTTCACCTGCGAGGAGAGAGTGCAGGCAGAAATCAGGAAATGTCACCCCACGTGCACATTCTGAAGCTCTCCATGGAACGGCGAGCAGGGCCCCTGTGGGCTGAAGGGTCACCCAGTGCCCACCCTCGCTTCAGTTGGCACCAAGACCACCTTTCCCCAGGGCCTGTCTCCCTGCCCAGATCCCGGCTACAGATGCGAGACAGCAGGAGGCAAACTTTCTCGCCACTTTTCTCCAGCATCACAGGTCATGGAAACATGAAAAATAAAAGGGACTTTTCAACGCATTTCTCACGTCTCTGATCTATTGGAGCCACTGTGCCCGTCCCAGCTGATACACAATCCCACTCAGACACACCCCAATCCTCACCCATCACCGCCATCCACTGACTGGTCTCGAGATCAAACACTACACCACGATATTTGTGAGTGCTTTTCCCCAGTGGTCCAGCCACATGGGCCAGGTGACCCCTCAGACCCTGTCCACTCCAGAACCGGCAGCCTAGTGCCCAGGCAGGAGCAGGTGAACCCATCTCAGTCCAGGGCTGGGAGCGCCACCGGGTCCTGCACCTGGTGCATGGGCTCCAGAGTAGGAAACCCCTCATGCCCCCAGGCCAGAACCCCTGCCCCCAGATTGAAAACCTGCGAAGACCCCCGAGTCCCAGGACTGCCAGGGCCCAAGGGGGTGGGGTCAATGGAGACCCCAGGGCAAAGTGGGAGAGGAGCCAGGGCCCCAGTAATGGGACAGGGAGGCAGGTGCACTCACCCAAGTCACCAGCGGGCTCTGTAGAAAGAGCTCCATGAGCTCCCGGACAGTATCGTCCATCCTGAGGCTGTGTTCACCGTCCATCGCTGCGCACACCGGCTCTGGGCCCACCAGCTCTGTGCCCACCAGCTCTGCGCCACGCATTGCCAACGGCTATTCGCCCCACATTCCAAACGGCTCCTCACCCCACATTCTAAACGGCTCTTTGCCCCACATTCTAAACGGCTATTTGCTCCACATTCAAAAAAGGCTCCTCACCCCACATTCTAAACGGCTCTTGAGCCGCTATTCCTACTGGCTCTAGGCCCCATATTCCAAAGGGCTCTGGCAGGGAACACAGCTGGGTTGGGGGTGTGGCAGCTCCTGGCCAATGCTAAGTGCTTTGGAATACACAAAAATTATGACACAATCTCTATGAAATTAAGATCTAACTAGCATTTAAAAGATAAGGAAATATAAAGGCTCTACATCTACATCAAACTTATCAAACTCAAAGGCTAACACTGGCCAAATAAATAAGGTTAAAGTTCATGTTAAATTGAAGGTTAAAAGCTTCAATTTTCATAGAAATGTAGCTTTATTTCGATAGAGACATGCTAAATACAAAGGCCTGAAGTAAATGAGTAATTCCTATATAATAAAAGGCCAGAGGCCATAAGCGTCACGACCAGAATAACCACTCAACTGGTTGCTGTGAGGTGAATTGACCACCTCTTGGTCCCTACTCCTCGGCCTGCAGGCTCTGATCTCAGCATGGCAAATGGAGAAACATGGTGAACCAGGTGGGTAGAGGCGGTGGCTGGAGCAAAGCAGCCCGGGTCCCAGGTGCCAGAGGGAAGCTGGTGCCAACAGTCGGGGGAAGAAAGGCCAACTCTTGCACGAGTTTTTGTGCATCAGGCCTCTAGTTGTTAACATAAAGTAATAGAACATTTTAATAAAAAAATAATATTTTTTCTTGAACATTAATTTACCAGACACTGAGTAACTGCACAAATTAATAAGGATAACACAAACAAACCCATTTTTTCTTGTTCTCCAAAAGTGAAATATTTCCAGTTGTGCACACCAAACAAGTCAGTCCAAGACTAATGACGTGGCAATCAGCTGCTAATATATTTGCTGCTAGTATTAGTGGAGAGAAATGGTGCACCTGTGTGTAAGGTGTGTAAGGGAAATGAATGCAACACGATTATAATAATCAGTCATTAATGAATAATTATGTATAACAGGATATTGTAAAAATTAAGTTATAAAATTTTTATTAAAATTTTCTTACATACCGTTATGTTGGCTGGTCTACAAAAATATTCATTGTGCACTGCATGTGGCCAGTGGTCTGCGAGTTTGAGATGCTTGATCTACATACTATCCTATATAATAAAAGCTTAGCAACCAAACAGCAGAACAATCAGAACGAACATTTGACCAGTTACTATGATGTGTGATGACCACCAAGGGTTAGATGCCTAAGGCAGGAGCTGCCCCCTGGTGGTCAGTGTGCACCAACAGGGGGAGCACCGCTCAGCCAGAAGCCAGCCTCACAGCTGGTGAGTGCAGGGGTGGTGGCAGGAGCCTCTCCCACTCAGAGGCAGTCAGACATCGCCCAAGGGCTCCTGGACTGTGAGAGGATGAAGACTGGGCTGAGGGGACAGCCCACCCCTTGAGTGCACAAATTTCTTGCACCAGGCCTCTAGTGCATTATTTTCTTACTGCAACTTATCTCTTTTAAAATGCCACTGCAGAACTTAGCCCCACAAAATATATATAAAACAATGAAACACAAAAAGTGCCAAAACTGTAAAGATGGGATCAAATTCTGTCAAGTTATGGTCAAAATTGACATCTTTCAAAGGAATAGGTATCAATTTTGATTTTCAACAAATGTATTTTAGTATAGCACTTCTAAAACGAAGCTTTAAAAATAATTAGAAATCACCACAAAAATGTCATTAGGTCAAATTCAATCCACTGCCCTCCTAGCCCATACTGGTAGGCAGTTAGCAGTATCTCACTGGCAGCTCAGTGGTTTCTCACATACGAAAGTTCCCTTTTCTTCAATACCTAATATACATGAATTTCTTTAACCTCTCCCTAAAATAATATATATTCTCAACCTAGACTCTTGGAGTACAAACGCCTTCTGACTATTTCCTGGTGTTTAAGGTGAGACTTCATTTTATTTATTCTAAGGTCCCAGAGGAGAGGAGAGTTTGGAGCCAGAAGGTAATAGAGAAAATAATGGCTGAAAAATCCCAAAATCTGGCAAAAGACATAAGCTACAGATTGAATAAGCTGCACAAACCCCAAGTAGGATTAACCCAAGAAATCCATGCCCAGACGCAACTATTTTACTCCAAGTTCAGATGAAAGGACACTTTTCTTGAGGCATGAGTTAGAAGTCTACCAGGATAAGCAAAGCAAAACCCACCAACCCCTTCAGAGCTGATCTCTTTCAGTGTCCAGCCCAAACTGTGCATCAGCACCATGGACAGAACCCATTCTCCCTCACCAGCCACATCCAATCCATCACCAAGTCCTGTTGGTTTTACCTCTCTCATCCCTACCTCCACCTCCCTCATCTAAGTCATCACCATTGTCTCTCACATGCCTACTATGTCCCATGTGTTTATGCTAACTCATTAAATAACCCTCACACTGACCCTAATAGGTGTGAACACATGAGAGGGAGAGCAAGGTCAAGTACTTTGGTCAGCATTCCACACTCAGCAGCTGGTGGAGCCAGGGTTGATCCTGGCAGGCTGCCTCCAGGTTTGTTTTGCTGAAGGTGACACTTGCTGCCCGTTCACCACCACATGGTGCCATAGCCCCCAAATGGTCTACTCATGTCCCTTCTGTCCTCTCTAATGCATCTCCAGAGAGGAGCCTGACATCTTCCCAAAACATGTGCCAAAATTGTGCCATTTCCCCCAGTAATTCTCTTGTTTTTAGCATAAAGACAAAACTCCTACACCATGGCCTACAATGTCCTAGGTTCTACTTCCTGCCATCTCCTATTTCAACCCAATCAGTACTTCTCCTTATACTCCCCTCTCAGCAACACTTGCCTCCCACTTCCCAAGTCCTTTCCCACCATGAACTTTGCCTGCACCGCTCCTTTGACCATGTACACAGTTCCCTTTCTCTGCACCTTCTTAAGGCCAATTCACCCCTCAGATCTCAGCTCAAGCGTCGCATTCTCGGGAGAGAGTCAGACCATTCATTTGTGAATTCTCTAATGTAAACATGCAGTGCTATCAACTACCCTGTAAGCACAGCTTTAGCCAGCATGCCACACATTCTTCACTACATTTCCATGTTTTGTTCAGTTCAAAATATGTTTTAATTTCCCTTGAAATTTCCTTTTAACCTTTTGATTATTTAGAAACCTCTTGTTTCATTTCCACAAATTTAATAATTTTCCAGGTATATTCCTGTTACTGATTTCTAATTCAATTCCATGGGATCAAAGACCACACATCAGATATTTTGAATTTATTAATTGTTCAGAAGCATCTACCTTGCTTAATGTTCCATGTGCACTTAAGAGAATGTGTATTTTACTATTTGCGAGTGGAGGTTTGTGCAAATGTTAGTTAGATCCAGTTTATTGAGGGCAATATTTGGTTCTGTCATACCTTTACTGATTTTCTGTCTGCCTGTTGCATAGATTACTGACAGAAGAAGTGATGCCAGCCAGGGCTCACTGTGGTTTTAATTTGCATTTTCCTTATGACATGTTATATGTTGAGTATCTCTGCATATGCCTCTTGGTTTTTAATATATTTTCTTTTTCATATGCTTTTCTCCATTTAGAAAACTGATTTATCTTTTTATTATCTTGGTCATCTTTGACTTGTTCATGACCTTAAGGGACAAGTGTTCAATATTCCACCATTAAGGATAATGATGCTAGCTTTAGTTTTCTTTTGTTGCCCTTTACCAATTTGAGGACATTCCCTTCTGTTCCTAGTTTTTGAGAATTTTTAAAAATCATGCATGGGTTTTGCCCTAGTTGGTTTGGCTCAGTGGATAGAGCATGGGCCTTTGGACTGAAGGGTACTGGGTTTGATTCTAGTCAAGGGCACATGCCTGGGTTATGGGCTTGATCCTCAGTGTGGGGAGTGCAGGAGGCAGCCGATCAATGATTCTCTCTCATCATTGGTGTTTTTATCTCTGTCTCCATCTCCCTTCCTCTCTGAAAACAATAAAAATCTATTTTAAAAAACCATGGATGGATTTCAAAATTTGTCAAGTACTTTTTCTATACCTATTGAAATGACCCTGTTTGGAGGAATTCACCAGTGAAGCATCTGGGCCCAGTTTTCTTTGTTGAAAGATTTTAAATTATAGTTTCAATTTCTTTAACAGAGGTTATTTATATGTTCTAGATTTTCTTGTCATTTTCAGTAACTTATGGCTTTCAAGGAACTTATCTATGTTGTCCAGTTTATGGCATAAAGACAGTTATAATACCACCTTATTGTCCATTCAATGTCTGTGGATTCTGTGGTGAGGTCTTCACTCTGATGTCAGATATTGATCATTTATTTTCTTTCTCTCTTCCTTTTCAAAATATACTAGAGGTTCAGTGCATGAAATTCCTGCACCAGGAGGGGGTCTCTCAGCCCAGCCTGCACCCTCTCTAATCTGGGACCCATCGGGGGACATGCATCTCACAATCCAGGATGCTAGCTCCTAACTGCTCACCTGCCTGCCTGCCTGCCTGATTGCCCCTAACCGCTTCTGCCCGCCAGCCTGATCAGCCCAAACTGCCCTCCCCTGCCATGATCATCCTCCTCCGTTGGGACCTGTCTCCTCCATGCAAGGTGGTAGAGATGCCAGGACTGGCCTCCTCCATGCCTCGTGGAGCCACGGGATCCCCAGGCCTCACCACCAGGAGTGGCCGCTGGGCCCTGCCTCTGCTGTGTGTGTGGGGCCATCTTGTGGTGGCCATCTTATGGTGACAGCATGTGTGAGGGCTCAAGGACCACCTAGGCTTTTATTAGTAGAGATTCATCAGTCTTACTAGGCAATTCTCAGTTTCATCAATCTTCTCAAAAAGAAACTTATGGCATTTTTAAAGTATCTCATTTGTTCATCTATTTCATTAACTTCTACTTTTAGATTTAGTATTTCCCCCATTCTGTTTTATTCCAGTTTAACTCATTCTTACTTTTCTAGCCTCTTGAGTTGGTAGTTTACATCACTGATTTTAAATCTTTCATCTTGTCTAGTAGTGTATGCAATTACAGCTATATATTTCCATCTAAGCAATACTTAAGGTATTGTATCACCAAAAATTAATTTTTAAGGATTCACCCAAATTCTTTGTTTGGAGCATAGATGGGCCTGGAGAGCATTATGCTAAGCAAAACAAGCCAGTCGAAGAAAGATAAATATCCCATGATCTCACTCATTTGTGGAATATTATGAACAACATGAACTGATGAACCAAAATAGTTCCAGAGACATAAAACCATCGAACAGATTGTCAAACCTCAGAGGGAAAGCAGGGGACGGTGGGGGAGGCAGGGGGGTAAGAGAGCAACCAAAGAACTTGTATTCATGCATGTAAGAATAACCAATGGACACAGACAGTAGGAGGGTGATGGCATGTGCTGGACGGAGGGGAGAAGGAGCAGTCAGGGAGAGGTCAATGGAGGAAAAAGGAGACATATGTAATACTTTCAACAATAAAGAATTTAAATTTTAAAAAAATGAAAAACAAATCCTTTGTTTGGTATTGGGTAAAAAATATTGTCCTATGAATCATGGAGGAGTCAAGTGGAAAAAGACACTTTTCCTTTATTTTCTTATAAAGAAAAAAATAAAAGTCAAAACCAAAGAATCCATGATGTTATGTCAAAAAGCAGATGCTCAAAAGGCCAGACAGCTTCCTGGGAACAGGCTTCCTAACACAGAGGCACCGGCAGTGATTTACAGACAAAAACATCAGAGGAAACACAAAGAAAGAAACACAGGAGAGCTGGTTGCCAGTCAGCTTTAAGAAGGATTTTAGGCCTCTAACATGGTCTGAGATGAAGATGATCCATTCATATATTTTTGTAAAGTGCATGAAATCTGTAAAAGCGTTTTAGATATTTAGAAAAATATATAATCATTACTTTTACTTCTTAACAAAATATCATTTTCATACCATTCTCCCAAACTTTAGTCATGAAGAACACTTATTGCAAAATCATGTATTTATTCGAGAAATCATCTTTGGGTTCTATTCTGTGCCAGGTGCTACACTGGGACCTGGAAATCCAAATGGGAACAGAGAAATGTGGCCCTGCCCTCATGCATTTATGGTTGAGTGGAAGACATTATTTAAAAGTAAAATAGACAAGAGAATAAATCCTCCTATATAATAAAGAGGTAATATGCAAATTGGCCCACATGCCCTTGCATCACAAGATGGCCACCCCATTGTCACAAGATGGCCACCACAAGATGGCCACCCCCATGTCATCACAAGATGGCCACCACCACATTGTCACAAGATAGCCAGCAAGGGAGGGCAGCTGGAGGGGCAGGCCAGCAGGGGAGGGCAGTTGGGGGCAATCGGACAGGCAGGGGAGCAGTTAGGTGTCATTTATGCCAGCAGGGGAGCGGTTAGGAGGCTATCAGGGTGGCAGGCAGGCAGGTGAGCGGTTAGGATCCAGCAGTCATAGATTGTGAGAGGGATGTCCGACTGCCTGCTGCAGAATCTGGACTAAACTGGCAGTCGGACATCCCCCAAGGGGTCCCAGATTGCAGAGGGTGCAGGCTGGGCTGGACAACCCCCGCCCCCACCCATGCATGAATTTCATTCACCAGGCCTCTAGTAATATGAGCTGACCCTGATCCAGGATAGAGGGAACCTACATGACTGAAGGAAAGCTTCTGTGGAAGGTGGAATTTACCAAGACCCAAAGGAAGAGAAGGAGCAGGGAAGGGCATTCACAGGGCCTCAGAAGAGCCTTCCCATCAGAGGAACCTCAAAGCAGCCCTTCCACAGGTAACTCCACAACTCAGGGCATCAGGGCAGCCACTCCCATCATCATTCCTCTCGAAAATGGGCTTATGGACAAATGTCGCCAAGTACAGGAAACTCCAAGAACGAATAAGACAACAGAAAAGGTGAATGGAGGAAACTCTTTGGAAAACTCTTGCTGTGAAGAAAAACAGAGAAAGGGAGGCTTGGCCTGGAAACGGAAGACTGGAGAGGCTGGTTCTCAGAGGTGGGAGGCACTAGGCTTGCCAGTGTCACTGAGGAAGGAAGAAGTGGTGGGCCCAGCTGAGGATACAGGGAGGGCTGACAATTAAGAGCCATGCTTCTGGTTCTAGCCAATTTGGCTCAGTGAACAGAGCAATGGCCTATGGACTGAAAGGTCCCAGGTTCCATTCCAGTCAAGGGCACATAGCTCAGTTGCAGGCTTAATTCCTGGTCCTGGTCAGGGTGTGGGAGGCAATCATTCAATGTGTCTTTCTCTCATTGATGTTTCTCTCTGTGTGTCTCTAACCTCCCTTCCACTCTCTCTACAAATCAATGGGAAAAAATATCCTCAGGTGAGGATTAACCAAAAAAAAAAAAAAAAAAAAGTGTTGGGTTTGCCTGCAGTTCCATGCAGGTCAGGCCTGGGTGCTTGACAATCACATGAAGATGATCTCTCTCTTACTTTTACCAGCCTGCATTTTCCCACCCCAGACCTAGAAGATAATGCCCTGAATGTGTTAAGAGGAATGGGGATGCTGGAAAGATTACCTAATATGAAGAAGAAAAAGCAACCTGGTTTGAACACTCTCAATAAAGAATGAACTCTGGAGAGCTCACAGCTAGATTTACTTGAATCCCAATGACTGCTGTGCTCTGTCCTGGATATCCTAGTGTTGCCCGATGCCTTGAGTACCGGTGTGAATGTCTGGATTCTGTACTGGAGGTTTGCCCAAAAGTGATTGCCACTGCTGCTTCAAGTATTTAGCTATGTAGAATATAATATGGTTTTGTTTTAATTAATAGACTTATTTTAGCAGTTTTAAGCTTTCAGAAAAATTGAGCAGAAAGTACAAGTTCCCAAATTCTGCTACTTTCTCACTCCCATTACCCCAACTATCAACACCCTGCAGCAGAATGGTACATTTGTTGAATTTACATTGACCAGTCACTATTGCTGAAAGCCCATAGTTGACATTAGGGTTCACTCTTTGTGTTTTACATTCTATGGGTTTTGACATATGTATAATGAATGATATGTATCCACTGCCCCAATCTGCAGGGCTAGGGGTCAGGATCTGAAGAAGGAGCAGGTGCACAAATGAAAATGCTATACAAGAAATAGGACTTTAGAAGGCATTGGGGGCCAGGGGTGTCTCTTTCATGAAGAGCAAACCAAAACTCTGGATGGTCCACTTTTTACTCAGTTTCAGATACACATCTTGCCCTCAGTAAAGCACAGCAAACAGGTAGCAGACAGACCATCTCTAAGGTTGTTAGAGAGTGGGAATTTTTGAGCATGCATGAATCCCAGCTTACTCACAAAATAGCCTTGCAAGATAGAACACAGAACACTGTCAGCTTTCTGAAGACCAGGATGACCCTGTAAATAACATGGTCGTCAATAGCATGACCCTGACGTTGCTTGGAAAAAACTGTTTTATCTTAAATTACTCACTCTGCAAAAACAAGATGTGGTAAATGGGTTTAAAAGCAGTCCTGCACAAGGGTTGGGGGTGCTCTCTGGACTCCCTGCATGGCTAAAGGCAGAGCAGTGACCGTCCGGCTGGCCGGCTGGCCGGTCAGCTATTAAAGGCTCCCTAAATTTTAATTTAGTCTGGACTCCAGTGGTCATTCAGTCGCGTTAACTCCACAACATTTGGAGATTCCTCAGCGAGATAACCAGCCTTTGACTGGTCCTGTGAAAGGAGTCCACCGGGATCCCCGGACTCTCCAACCCAAGCGGAGATCTCTGAGAGACGTTCCTCAGCCCCGGGACTGGTAGAGGTCGGAGACCCCGCCTGCTAAATTTCCTGATTGAGTCTGATCGGAGCCACCTGGATCTGGTTCTTACTGGTAAGAAACTTATTTCTGGTTCTGTGGGCGCCCATTTAGGGTCTCTGGACGGCTGGACACAGCGCTACTTCTGAGACCAGATCCCGGCGCACGACGGTGCTGGGCGATCCGCAGTTGGTTGCCATTGTCTTTTGTTATTCTGTGTTATTGTGGTCTAATTGTCTCTATCATTAGAATGGGTCAGTCTGCTTTATGTTCTGTCTGTACTCCCCTGCAATGTTTTTTTTTTTTTTTTATAAACTTTCAGGCATTCAAGCGACGAGCGGGTGACTACGGAGCCTCCATTAATGCTATTGATTTACAGAATTTTTGTGAGCGGGCATGGCTGACTTTCCCATATCCCAGTGAGCTGAAGGGGCAGCTTGATCACCTCCCCAGAAGTAAAATACTCAGACTTTCTGGTGTATAAATGTAAGTGAGACAATCTGTGTGAAAGACAGTACAAACCCTGCCTGAGGGGGAAGACAGTAGAGAACTTCTAATTGCTTTTCCATGGTATATAATTTTGCTGTGTTAGTTTAAAATGTTGGAATTCTAGGGTTAATTTAAGGGTATAAAATTTGTGAAGGTTGCCAATCCAGAGAAGTTTAAACAAAGGCTTGTTGGGTTAAGATTAGTCATAATTAACTGCTTTGTAGGCTGCCTTTTTCAGTCCTGCTAGCAAACAGAGAATCATGTGGTCCCGAAAACTGCGACCTGCCTGCCCTTCCTGATAGATTGACAGTGGGTCTCTCTCTGGGGGAGGAAGAGAGCTGAAAACTGCACCGGAGCAGGTGTGAGAAAGGGTAGAGGTGGTGGAATTCACTCTCAGCCTGCTGAGATAGAGGAGCCCTAGGCTGTGGGACAGGGGGATGATTGGAGATATCAGAAGTGGTGAAGGTTGAGATCTTGGAGTAAAGAAGGAAAATCTGGGAGGGAGAGCAGCTGTTCCTTAAGTGTAAAAAGCCTGGTTATACAGGATCTCAGACCGCTTGCCTTATTTCCCCTGCTAAGGACAGAGTAAATGGTTAATGCAGGAAAGGGGGGGGGGGCGGGCATCAGCGCGGAGAGCAGGGAGAGATAGATTTCTGTTGATTTTTGCTTGTCTGAACTATGCTAGACTCAAGGTTTTTTGCAAAACACAGTGGATCTTCCTCTGCCCCGTTTTAAGAAAATCTCTTTGTCTGAGCCTGGCACGGTGGGGTTACTGGATGCTTCTTGTGCAGTGGTGGAATATTCAGTAAAGGAACTTTAAGATATAATATCTTTAATGTTACAACTAGTTTAAGTTTTAAAAATCTCTGTCTCTCAAAAAGAAATTCTGGCTGTTGAGTTTTAAGGAATCATTAAAGGATTGAGGTTTCAAAGAATAAGGAATACTGAGTAGAAGGTCTGAGGCATGGTTATGCATATTTAAAAGACATAGAAAGAAGGTTTGAAGGCTAATTTGGAAGTGTAAAATTTATAGAGGTTGAGTATGTAATAAGAAGGAGAAGAGGAATGCTGAAAGGAAACCAAATAATACAGGCCAGTAAGCCAGGAAGAGTAAATAATTTGCATTTTGCCTCCCTAAACAGAGGGTAAATAGTTATGCCAAAGTACTTAGGGAGGGACTGATAAAAGAAATCTAACAGTTACTGTTTGTTATAATACATTCAGAAAATATTACTTTGGAAAGTCCATAAAAAGGACTGGCAAGGAAAATTCTATCTTAAAGCAGGGCAGTATATTTTTCTCCTTATACAATTCCTCCAAAATTTGGCAACACTTATTAAATAAATGGCAATACATTTCTTTGCATAAATTCAATAAGACCAGTTTCCAGTAGTCGTTTTATTAACCAGAAACTTTGACTGGAGTATCATGTTTTAAAGAACCCTGCCTGAACTCTGAAGACTTGAAGCCACTAAGAATGCCACAGAGAAAGTCTGGTATCCTGCTTGGTAGCACTGAAAATAGCTGGTGCTGGAGCATCAGGCTCATACACTACCATCGCTGGCGGTTGGTCAGAGTACAAGGGGAGCAACAAGGGCGCCTCTGAGTCCCTGCAGGACCCCCACACACTCTGAGCTGCAACAAGTAGGAGGGCTGAGATGGGCCTTAAAAACCTAGGGCGTGTGCCCGGGTAGAGCCACTATAGGGGAGGACTTCACCTAACTCAGCAGATACTACAGGCAGGTCTGATGGCAGCTGGATGGCTTGGCCTCCTGGCCCTACAGGGCACATTAAGATTCAATCCTGAAATTCTGGTAAAGGTAGTCAGTTACCATTCTTGTTATGTTTATGCAAACAATCAGGCCAAATTAAATACAATAGATAAATAAGTCTTAATTTGGCTCTTTTGATAAACATGGGGATAATTTTGAGAAGAAAAATTCTATTTCAATAGAAGTTATTAAAACTGAAAGTTTTTGTTTTTGTTTTCCCTTCCAACAGACCATCTGTTACAGTTTGTCTCCGCCAGGTCACAAGCCCACCTCCTTCTGTGCCCAGGTCTCATTGTCCCTCTGACAGACTGCAAGGATCTCTTGGCTCTGAGAGAAACCTCTGAACCGCCTCAGCAGGAAGTAGCTAGGAGAGCCCACCGACGTCCATTTTCCCTAAAAGAATTCAGAGCCAGGATCCTTGAGGTAATATATCAGGCAGTTAGACAGATATGAGCAGAGCAAGGACGATGGGCCAACTAGCACCACCAGATGTAATTAAGTCTTTTCATCTCTAACTTTGTGAGACAAGGAGACTCCCCAGAAGCAAGAGGGAACAAGGCTGCAGATGCAGCAGCCTGGGAGGCTGCCCTAAACCAGTGGAGCCTCTACAGATTCTAGTGACTCTTCCAAAACCTGACCTACCCACCTCACCAGCTCACATGGAAACCCAATCTAGAAAAACTGAAACCCATAACCAATCTTTACTCAAGTTCTTACAGGCTTTACAGTCTACCCAGAAAGCAGTCCAGAAGCATGTCTGATCCGGTCCATCCTTCCACCCTGGTGACTCTGTTTGGGTAAAGAAATTTGCCACACAAGCACTGACTCCTACCTGGAAAGTACCACCCCCACAGCAGTCAAGGTCGACGGGATCCCGACGTGGCTTCATCACACCTGGCTTAAGACAGTCCAGGCAAAATAGAGAGTACAGGACTCTTCGGACCCTCTAAAGATTAGTCCTGGCCCTCATTCCAGGCCCTTATCTTATAAACAGGCCCACTGGCTTTATTCAGAGAGAATTAATTCTATCAAGCTTACAGACCTCATGGGTCAATATAACGCCTTTGAAAATAATGACCCAAGAGTCAATGATTTGACTCATGTACATAAAACCACCGGAGAATGTTAGAGAGTGGGAATTTTTGAGCATGTGTGAATCCCAGCTGACTCACAAAATAGCCTTGCACATAGAACACAGAACACTGTCAGCTTTCTGAAGACCTGTAAATAACATGGTCGTCAATAGCATGACCCTGACGTTGCTTGGAAAAAAACTGTTTTATCGTAAATTACTCACTCTGCAAAAAAAAAGATGTGGTAAATGGGTTTTAAAGCAGTCCTGCACAAAGAGTCAGGGATGCTCTCTGGCCTCCCTGCGTGGAGAAAGGCAGAGCAGTCGCCGGCTGGCTGGCTGGCCGGTCGGCCAGCTAATAAAGGCTCCCTACATTTTAATTTGGTCTGGACTCCAGTGGTCGTTCACTTGCATTCGCTCCACAACAAGGTCAATAACGATCAGTAAAGATCCAATTAACATTTACTTTGAGGCTATCAGGTCAGGAAATTGCTTCAAGCCACCGCTATCTCAACACAGTCCTGATTTGTCCAAGGTCCATCAGCCTTCTGTGTTCCTTGGTGCACTCTTATGACAGTATTGGAAAAGTGGTGGCTTTACGCAATCCACCATTATAGAGTCATATAAAATAGATTCACTGCCCCAAAATGCTGTACTCCTATTCAACACTCCCTGCTCTCAACCCAACTCAGTGATGTTTTTATTGTACCCATAGTTTTTCCTTTTCCAAAATGTCATACAGTTGGAATCATATACTTCTGTCACAGCGATATGCATTTAAGGTTCCTCCATGTCTTTTCATGGCTTCATAGCCCACTTCATTTTGGCACTAAATATTCCATTGTCTGGATGTAGCATAATTTGTTTATCCATTCACATATTGAAGACCATTTTGGTTGCTTCCCAATTTTGGCAATTATGATTAAAACTGCTATAAACAAATAAACAAACCAAAAGACTTTCAGAGAGACTCAAGTGTAGATAGGAATTTACATGATGGGCATATAAAAAATAAGTGGGAAGATTTCAAAACATGGTTTATTACTTCACTGTTTGAAAGATTACAAGGCTAGTGATAGAAAACAAGTTTAATCAAAATAAATTCAGTTGACATTTACTCAAATAAAAGAAAAATAATGGTAGAAACAAAAGAACTCTAAAAGGATTAGAAGAAAATAATCCTGAGATGGGAAAGCCCTTTCTAATTATGATGCCATAATCAGAGTTCATATATGAAAATGCTGACAGACTTAGCTACATAAAAACTAAACATGGTTGAAAGTCAACGAAGGAACATCTGTCACAAATTTCCAAGTGTTTATAATATTATTATTAAAATATCACAAGAATATAAATCAATAAGGTGTTCTAAAAATCTCTTATAAAAAAATGGTCAAAATAACTGAAAAGGCGATTTACAAAGAAACAGAAACAGTCATAAAGTACATGACATGATGCTCAAACCCTCCCCCCCCCCCCGGAAGAACAATGATGCAAACAAAAACAAACAGGAGCCTTTTTGCCATCACACCAGCAGGAAGACTGGTGATGGCCCTGACCGCAAATGTGTGGGGAAGCATGTTCTCTTGACCCTGGGGTGGAGAACAAGTAGGCCTAACTTTCTGAAAGGCAAAACAGCAAATTCAGTCAAATGTAAAGGTCAAGCCCTTTGAACCACCACTGAGCACCTGGGGCTCCACCAGGGAATAAGCAGGGAGTCTACAAACCCACCTGACAGACGGAGCTTCACAGAGGCTGCGGGGGGTCTGCCACTGAACTGCCACCTCCTTTCTAACAGAATCCCTCCCTTCAGTAAGGAGCTGGCAGAGAGCCTAGAGTTTCCAAGCTCTAGAGGTTGGAAACTAAATTCTGACCAAGGAGATATAATGGAACCCTTCATAGGTTGACACTCAATCACTGTGCCACAATGGCTGGGTGGATATTTACAAAATAACATTCTGGTCTGGTGTGTATTGCTCAGTGGTTGAGCATCAACTTATGAACTAGGAGGTCATGGTTCCATTCCCAGTCAAGGCACATGCCTGGATTGTCTCCCAACATTGATGTTTCTATCTCTCTCTCCCTCTCCTATCTTCTCTCTGAAATCAATAAAAATATATATTTTTTAAATATTATACAGAAGTCTTTAAGCAGGCAAGTCAGGTAATAATTGTAAGGCTTATGTTTAAAAGTGCACATGTAAATGCTTTCTCGCCCATTAGCCTGGCATCCTCACAGCCCAGCTCTGAGGCACACAGATATGAAAACCAAAGCTCAGAAAGCTAAGTGACTCTGGATTCAAGATCCTGCCTCTACAATAAGGACAGCACCGGACTTGAAAATGCTTCTCCACCCACTCTAAAGTCCACAAGTCTAGGCCCCAGCCAGGAGGATACAAAGAATGAGGATAAGGCTTACAGGTAGTGTGCACCAAATGGGATGCTAGGCAGTTCATAGGCATTGCCTCATTCGACCCTCAGAACCACCTTCCCTCCAGATGGAGAAAGTGAGGTTCTAAAAGGTGAGCACAGCCCGTCAATGGGAGAGTAACCACGCGGAGGCAGAGCAAAGACCCCACAATAGCCTCTTCCCATCACAAAGCATGTCCTCTTTGAACTTGACCTGTCCATTCACCTAGGGTTTAGGTATTCCACAGACAGCTCATAGCATTTAGCTTCAGTTTTAGACATTCAAGTGAGAACTATAAATACAACCAAAAGTGGCTATAAGTGGATATTGCTTTATATATTAGTACCAGATGCGCAGTGCATGAAATTTGTGCATGAGGGTGTGTGTGTGGGGGCGGGGGTGGTCCCTCAGCCTCGCCTATGCCCATCAAAATCTCGGACCCCTTGGGGGATGTCGGGCCTAAACCAGCAGTCTGACATCCCTCTGGCAATCCAGGATGCTGCAGTGTGTCATTTCCAGGGTACATGACTGGCATCATAACCCATCTCCCAACCTCTTCATCACCAATTTTAGCTACCATGTAAAAGGACACATCTCCATGTGAGACAGCATTTTTAGGGGGAAAAACACATTTGCATATGGCAAGGGTAGCTGGCTAGAGGAGAAATGGTGAAAGAGGCAATGTCAAGGGGAATCGCCCACGACAGAGAGGGGGCCACAGAGCCACAGCGTGAAGAGGCAGTAAGCAGACAATGAGGGAACGACGAAGAGTGGCTTGGCCCTGGCCGGGTGTGCAGTTGGTTGGAGCATTGACCTATACACTGAAAGACTAAGGATTTGATTCACGGTCAGGGCACAAACCTAAGTTGTGGGTTCAATTCCCAGTTGGGTATGTATAGGAGGCAACACTCCTCAGAGTACATGCCCCTAAACGTCACTGTCCTAGAAAATGCAGTGACTACGATAAATGTGGAGTGACAGTATGTCTGACCCAAAGAAACAAGGTTTTGGGTTTGCAGCCAGTCAATCCATGGCTACTCCAGTGACTAAAGATTTGTCCTTAGGCAAAAGCACATATTTGGTTGGGTGGTCAAATGCTATTATCACAGTGTTGACACCACCAACTAAACTCCCACCCCCCAAAAAAAATTATACACACACACACACACACACACACACACACACACACAGAGGCTTTTACCTCTGAATTTTGTTTTTTAATGACACATTTACTTAAATATCTCTATTGAGTATATAAAGTGTTAAAACTGAAAACAAACACCCACATACTTATTCACCATACAGTATGAGAAATAGAATGTGGTCCTTCTAAAACATTGGATGCCCCCCCACCACACCCACCACAAACCCCTCTTCTCACCAGTGGCAAGTGACTGTTTTAAATATTGTCTGTCATAACTTTCACTTCCCTTAGCAATATGTCTCAGATTTGTGCATCGATAAACAATAATATAACATTAACCTTTTGCACTCGGATGTCGAGTGTGACTCAACACGGTTAGCATCGGTAGCAGCTCGTATGGCAATTACTCTTTGAATGTATCAATAATTTGAAATATAAAAAAATCCAAATAAATAAGTTTGTATGAAAAGAAACTCCAGTTTTTTATTCTACTGCCACGCTTTGTAAAATCTGGGGTATTTAAAAACTTAAATCCCAAGTAGAGTAAAGGAATCGAGAAAAAAGCAAGCGAGTGCAAAGGGTTAAATTATGTAGTCCAACTCTATCTCAATGATGTCATGCTGTGAGTTTCTCTCAGTTTTGCTCAGCTCTGTTAATCTACAGCGCCCATGGCTGTAGCTGACTTACTGTCACTGAAGCAAACTCTTCCACGCAGAATTGCATTTTATGGCTGCACCACATTTGTTCTCCTGTGCAGGGGCACTTGGGTTATTTGAAGCTTTTTGATGTTGTGAGGAACTCTGCTGTGAACATTCCTGTACGTGAAATCTTTGGCACCTGGGCAGGGGTTGCTTTGGCTGTAACTAGGAGAAAAGTGGCTTTACGAGTTATTGCTCTACTTTAGGCATCAGCACAGGGGCTGCGCTTCATTGCTCAATATCCTTGCCAATCTTGGCAGGAGTCAAACGGGGTGTCATTTTGGTTTTAGTTTGCATTTCCTGATTACTAGTCATGTTGAGCATCTTTTTGAATGTTTTTCAGCCACTGATGGGTCTTTTTCTGTGATGTGCTGGTGGCTAGGACCTCCCCATTTCTCTAGTGTATTCCTGCTTCTTTCCTAATGGATTTTAGTTTTAAATGCTGGGCATGTGCCCCAGAAAGTTTACCTGACCTTGAATCAAATCCTCAACCTTTCAGTGTGCATGACGATGCTCTTCATCATGTCCTTTCAAAAGAGATTTCCATTTTATTTATTCATTTTAAAATATATTTTTATTAATTTCAGAGAGGAAGGAAGAGGGAGAGAGAGAGAGAAACATCCATGATGAGAGTGAATCATTGATGTGCTGCCTCCTGCATGCCCCACACTGGGGATCAAACCTGCAACCCAGGCATGTGCCCTGATCAGGAATGGAACTGTGACCTCCTGGTTCATAGATTGATGCTCAACCACTGAGATATGCTGGCTGGGTGAGAAAATGTCCATTTTAATTTGGTGATATTTATCAGTTGTTTTGGGATTTAAATTATTCTTACATTATTATGAGATTGTTATGCTATATCCTCTTCCAGATGTTAGAAGTTTTTGTTTTGTGCATTTAACTAGGGGCTCAGTGCATGAGATTTGTGCACTTTGGGGGAGGGGTCCATCAGCCCAGCATGCACCTTCTCGCATTCCAGGACCCCTGGGGGGATGTCTGCCTGCCATGGAGGCAGGAGAGGCTCCTGCCACTGCCGCTGCACTTGCCAGCCTTGAGCCCAGGTTCTGCCTGAGCGGCACTCCCCCTGTGGGAGCGCCCTGACCACCAGGGGGCAGCTACTTTGTTGAGCGTCTGCCCCCTGTTGGTCAGTGCGCATCATAGCGACCAGTCATTCTGCTGATGGGTTGAATTGCATATTAGCCTTTTATTATATAGGTGCACATGCCTTCGTGTCCCAACATTTCCTCTGGAATAGTTGGAAGACTTTTGAACTTTGAGCATCTCCCATCTTTCCTCTGTCCTCCTCTCTCCTCCCACACGTACACATATTTTGCAATACCATGAAATGATAGAACCTTGTCCACCCTCAGGAGTTTTAAAGGTCTCCTTCAGTGTGGAAGCTGAGGATGGTAAGCAACAGAATACTGATGAAATGTGACTTGAACAATAGAAATTTGTTTTTCTCACAAAATAACGAATCCACAGGCAGGTGGATCCAGGATTGAATTCAACTAGTCAGTGAGGTCATGGTAAGCGTCTCTCTTCCCACTGTTCCCTCATGGCCACATAATGGCTGCCCGGACTAGAAGGTGGCCACAGCTCCCAGCATCAAAGAGAGGAAAACAGTCCTCTCTTCACTATTGTGCTTTTCATCAGGGAAGAAAACAGCGTCTCAGAAATCAACTATGAGACTCTCTTGCATGAGCCCTTGGCCAGAACTGTCCCAACTGCAAGGGACATGGGGCAGTTTACTGTCAAACTGCTCCTGAAGGAGGTGCCTCAGCCCAGGAGAAGGAGGAGAAGGTGGTGAGGGGAAGGGCAGTTGGAAAGTGTCTGAGGGTGAGCTTCCTGTTTCTGCTGTGAACACTAATGGCCCTATACATTTTCTTCTTGGATTTGTGAAGGAAAGGTGACCCAAGATTCAGGGATGACTGTTTCAAATCAATTTTATAGTATCTTAAAATACTCTGTCCAATACGGTCAATATTAGCCATACACAAGTTTTAAAAATATGTTTTTATTGATTTCAGAGAGAGGGATAGAGATAGAAACCTCAATGATGAGAGAGAATCATTGATTAGCTACCCCCTGCACAGCTCCTATGAGGTATTAAGCCTGCAACCCAGGCATGTTCCCTGACGGTGAATCAAACTGTGACCTCCTGGATCATGCGTGGATGCTCAACCACTGAGCCACACCAGCCCTGAAGCCATATATAACATTATAAAATTAAATTTATATTGATTAAAATGAAGTAAAATGTAAAGGTCACTTATACATTGAGGTTTCCCTTGTTGGATACCTGGAGAGTGCTGACTTGGTGTATAAACCGGCTGGTTTCCATTCACAGGAAATAGAAACGAAAGGAAATGTGTCTCCCTCAGAGCAAGAGTATTCACATGAGAATGAGCACCTTTGGCTGATTCAGCCACATCTTTGCATGGGTCTCTCTGGTACAGCACGCCTCCTTCTGAAATATTCACCTATAGATGGCATTCTTTATCTTTTTTTCTAAAAAAGTTTTGATGATTTTAATTTTAATGATCGATTGTTCCTGTTGTGTCAGTGAACTATGGCCCTTCCTGTAGAACCAGGGGTGTGTACCATGTTTCCCTACCGTCCTGTGCCAGTGGGACCATTGCTCTTCCTAAGATGAATTTGACTGCGAGTTAAATTCTGGGCTCATGGAGGAAGGAAAATGATTAAGGAAGTGTTTAGTGGACAGAGTTGTTTTGAATCATTCCTGTTGCAACCAAAGCAATGCTCTTTCTATCCCACGTGATTTTAAATTTTGTACACAGCTATTCTGGTGGTTGTTGCTGCTCAAATAGCAAATCAAGCTACACACTGAGGAAAGTGGAATGTAGCTCATTAAGTAATTTTTACTTGTAATGAAACCACTTCAAGATGGGAAACAGTGCTTGGGAACTGAACCTGAGGCCCTTCAGTCCATGGGCTCTAACCATTGTGCAAAACGGCCAGGACTTGCCACTCATTTTTGTATGGCCTGGGAGCTAATAAGTCTTTACATTTTTAAATGATTAAAACAATTTTTAAAAAGAATGACATTAAAAACAACTCTATAGAATTCAAAGGACAATGTTCATAAGTAAAGTATTATTGGAGCACAGACTTGCCCGTTTATTGACAGATGGCCTAGGACCACCTCCTGCCCAGCGGCAGCGTAGAGTCACTGCAACAGAGACTGCATGGCTTAACCTTCCATGTTGGCATTTCTGCCACTCCCTGCACAGATGGAGAGAACAGACTCCCAGGTCTGGGCGGGACACCAGCACAGTCACTTTCTGGCTAGTATCTATGTCTCGATCCAGCCAGGTCTGCAGCCAGGTTGTACCAGCCCCACCCCATCCCTCTCTGTGACTTTGCTGTCCAGGTCTCCCCTCTGGTCCAGGTCCATCTGAGGGGAGAGTGAGGAAAAAGCACTGCCAGGCCACACACAGAGTAGGGAGAGCCCAGTCAGTCTCCCCCAGGAACTACTCCAGATTGACCATCCTCTGCTCTTGGGGCACAGGCCCCTCCAGGCGGGGGCTGGGCCACACCCCTCTTCTGGATGTCTCCTGGTGGAGAGGCCCATTCTGGGTGGTGAGTACTCCTGGAGCCTAAGGCTACTGTGTCCTGGGGTGCTGGCATTGTGGGGCAGGGAAGAGAGCTGTGTCCTTGCTGGGCATCAAGTCCTCACTGCGGAAGCTCTCGGGCCTCGGTGAGCGGGCTGGGTCAGCGGAACCTGGTGTCAAGGTGAGGGGACACAGAGGGACACACGTCAGTCTCTCACTCTCGCTCACCTGCCTCCAGTGGGCTCTGTGCTGCCTCCTGCTCACAGAGCAGAGGGAGCCCTGCTGGGGAACCTGGAGCACACTTCTCCCAGGCTGGCATTGGGGATGTCAAGGACATGCTGGAATTCTCTAGAAGTTCACAGTGGGGTTCAAAAACAAAATAAGTTGGGAGCAAAGTGCAGAGCTTCTACTAAAGCTGAAATTAGCAACAGCTGTGAGGCATCACACTCCTTAGCCCTTGGGACAGCGCAGACAGATCATCATCTGCACCATTAACAAGCTTAGACACTGTAAAGGAATCACACTCACCCCGTGTCCTCTGACCATGATGGACTGGAACTCCCAGCCCTGTCCCCATCTGGAAGCTGTAGGAACTCAGCAGAGCCCATGAAGTCTACACCTGCTCTGGTGACTGCTGCCTTCTGCAAGCACCTCCCAGCCTGGAACAGCCTACTGCAGGCGTCTCCTAGATGAAGGGCCACCAGTAGAAGAGGAAGGGAAGGAGGGCATGGGGAAGATGAGTCAGAGCTTAGACCCAGGCCCCAGACCTGTGTCAGGCAGTGTCAGTCTGCGGGATGGCTCAGCAGCCCAGGAGACACCTCGATCTGCCAATTCCTGGCCTGTGAAGACATCTGGACGCTCAACTTGCCAGAGACACAGCCTGCTGTTTCACCTGCTAGTTAGGAGTCACATGTCCTGGGTGTTTGTCCAGGAAGACCTGCAGTCACTAACACAACAGGTACCATTTATCACCTGCTTCCCGTGTGCCAGGCACGATGCTAGAAACCATAGGTGCAATTGCAAAAGAACAAACAAAAACCACCCCCAACTCATTCAATTCTCAATGCAACCTCGCAAGGCTGTATTAAAACAACCTTCAACAGGTAAGGCAAGTGAGGTCACAGTTCAGCCGGTCCCACATCCAGAGAGTGGCAGGTAGCAGTTGAACCCACCGCTGTCTGGCTATGCAGCCGTCCTTCACACCACCTGGCCCCTCTCTGCACAGTTTTAAATCTTTGACACCCATCTTCATGAGCGCACCTGCCCTGGCCACCCAGAGGGCCCATCTTTTGACACCCTCTCCCAGCATCAACATTCAGGGAGTGGAGGTATGGGCAGGGGGATGGTTGTGAATCTCACTTCCTCAGGCCTGCTCAGAGGTGTCAGGTTAGTGGGGGAGCACGCTGGGCAGAGGGAGGGAGGGGGCTTTCAGGAGGGAGCATCAGATTTCACAACTAACTCCTACAGTGAGGCTGCTTTGGTCTCATTGAGGCTGGAAAGGGCCAGGTGTCCTCTGGTCTCTTGGCAGTGGGACCAATTCTCAGGGGGCCCCACCCCAGAGCCCCTGAGGCAGAAACCCTGAAGTCCAGCATGTGTCCAGGCAGCCCAGGTGAGCGTGTGGCAGGCCGCAGTCTGAGAAGCACAGCATCAGACCATGATCTCCAGTCCCGGCACACAGTGCTCTGTAGACAGAAACAGAAATGACAGGAGGCAGAGACCATGCACATACAGGCAGTCCTCGGGTTACATCGGATTCGACGTAGGTCGTTTCGTGGTTACATCGCCATCACCCATCTATAATAATAAAAGCCTGAGCAACCATCCCAACCGAACAGACTGCATGGGGTAACCAGACCCTCAGGGGGGTTAGCGAGGGGTAACCAAACGACTGAGCAGCAGGCTGCATTGGATGACCAGGCCAGCAGAGGGATTAGTGTGGGCTGAACAAACAACTAAGCAGCAGCTTGTGTGGGGTGACCAGGCCCGTAGGAGGGGCAGTTGGCGGCGAGCAGGGTGGCGGGGTGTGGGGGGCAGTGAGGGGCAACCAGGATGGGGTGGGGGGCAGTGAGGGGCAACCAGGATGGCAAGAGATGACTAGGCCATTAGAGGGGGAAGTTAGGAGTGATCTGGCAGGCAGGCAGGTGAGCAGTTAGGAACCAGTGGTCCCAGATTGTGAGGGGGATGTCCAACTGCCTGCCAGGGGATCAGGCCTAAACCAGCATTTGGACATCCCCTGAGGGGTCTCCGATTGGTGTGTGTGCAGGCGGGCCTGAGCGGACCCCCCTGCACGAATTTTGTACACCGAGCCTCTAGTTTATTTATATAAAAAAAGAAAATTCCATCAATTTGATGTATGTACATATGTATGTGCTGGATGTTTTCATTATTTACTGTATTTACCACAAGTAAAGGTCAGGAATTGTTATCTCTCTTTTAAATTCTTTTTACTGTTTCACTTCACCACTGCTGTGTATGTGCTCCATTTGAGTGACATAGGTGCTTCTGCAGGTGGGTTCTGACTCTCAGTGAAAATCACGTTACCTGGTGCTGTAGGAGCGGATCTCCAATGTAACCCGAGGACCTACTGCATTGCCTTCAGGACCAACCACAAGACTAGGCAACTATGTGACAAAACTTGCTGTTGAACGGGTTTCCTTTGTTTTTGGGGGGTGGGGAGCAGGCATCATGCGTGCTGCCTAACACATAGGACACGCTCAATACGTCTCTACTGAGCAAATAGTTTGTATTGTGTGTCGCCAGGCTCTACTATTGCAGGCCAGAGAATTTGCTATGTGGCCAGAGAAAGCGCAACCATGTGTGCTAAGGGGAACAAGACAATCACCAGAGCACTAAAACCTCCAAGGGTCTCACTGTCAGGTGGGGCCCATCACCGGTGCACAGAGGCACCAGCTCAGTAACAGGTGCACGTGCAGCTTCAGGAAGCTCCACGGAGACATGAGGGTTTCCTAAGGCAGCTGACATCCAGGGCTCAGAGCTGCAGAGCAGCGCTCAGCAAACTCGCTCTGCAGGTCCACTTCAGCTCGCCACCCTTTTTTTGTTGTTGTTAATCCTGATCTGAGGATATTTTTTTCACTGATTTTTAGAGAGAATGGAAGGGTTTAAGGGCGGGCGGGGGAGAGAAACATCAATGTGAGAGAGACACAATCATTGGATGCCTCATGCACATACCCTGACCAAGACTGGGGGATCGAGCCTGCAACTGAGGTACATGCCCTAGACTGGATTCCAACTTGAGACCCTTCAGTGCACGGGCTGATTCTCTAACCACTGAGCTAAGCCGGCTAGAATGTGCCACTCGCTTTGTATGGCCTGGGAGCTAGTAAGTCTTTACATTTTAAATGATTAAAACAATTTTTTAAAAGAATGACATTAAAACAACTCTATAGAATTCAAAGGACAATGTCCATGAGTAAAGGGCCATTGGAGCACAGCCTTGCCTGTTTATTGACAGATGGCCTAGGACCACCTCCTGCCCAGCGGCAGCATAGAGTCACTGCAACAGAGACTGCATGGCTTAACCGTCCATGTTGGCATTTCTGCCGCTCCCTGCACAGATGGAGAGAACACACTCCCAGATCTGGGCGGGCCCCCAGTACAGTCACTTTCTGACTAGTGGTTATGCCCCCATCCAGCCAGCTCTGCAGCCAGGTTGCCAGCCCCACCCCATCCCTCTCTGTGACTTTGCTGTCCAGGTCTCCCCTCTGGTCCATGTCCATCTCAGGGGATAGTGAGGAAAGAGTGATCCTGGGCCACAATCAGAGTAGGGGGAGCCTGGTCACACTCCTCCAGGAACTAATCTAGGGTGACCATCCTCTGCTCTGGGGCACAGGGCCCCACAGGCCCGGGGCTGGGCCACACCCCTCTTCTGGATGCCTCCTGGTGGAGAGGCCCATTCTGGGTGGCGGGTACTCCTTGCGTCTGAGGGTGGTGTAGCCTGAGGTGCTGGCATCGCGGGGCAGGGCAGAGTGCTGTGTCCCTGCTGGGCATCAGGTCCTCACTGCGGAAGCTCTCGGGCCTGAGGTGGAGCTGGCCACATTGGAGGAACCTGGTATCAGGGAGAGGGGACACAGAGGGACACATGTCAGTCTCTCACTCTCACTCACCTGCCTCCAGTGGGCTCTGCGCTGCCTCCTGCTCGCAGAACAGAGGGAGCCCTGCTGGGGAACCCAGAGCACACTTCTCCCAGGCTGGCATTGGGGATGTCAAGGACATGCTGGAATTCTCTAGAAGTTCACAGTGGGGTTTAAAAACAAAATAAGGTGGGAGCAAAGTGCAGAGCTTCTGCTAAATCTGAAATTAGCAACAGCTGTGAGGCACCACACTCCTTAGCCCTTGGGACAGCGCAGACAGATCATCATCTGCACCTTTAACAAGCTTAGACACTGTAAAGGAATCACACTCACCCCGTGTCCTCTGACCATGATGGACCGGAACTCTCAGCCCTGTCCCCATCTGGAAGCTGCAGGAATTCAGACTTGAAGGATGGGTAGCTCGCCCAGGTGCTCAGAGCTGGTCAGTGAGGAGAAGGGATCTGAACCCAAATCCGTGAAAACTCCCAGGCCTGAGCCTGAAACTGCATGATGTGCCCTATGGAGGCAAACCCATCAAGCTTTGAAGAACTTGCTAATTGTTTTCTTTAAATCATATGGATAACACCAAGCCCAGAGCGGAGATCCAAGGGCACTGGAAAGTGCCCAGAAGGAAGGCCAACTTACCCTTCAGGCCGCGAGGTGAGCGGTCACTAGAAGCATCCCTGCGGCTCTCTAAGCTGCCTGGTCGGGACCCTGGGAGGAAAGGACCACACTGAACCGAAAGGGCCGCGGACCCAGTCTAGGCCAGACTACACCTTCTAGTCTGCAAACGAGGACAGAACAGAGCAATTCTGCTACAGCTCAGGGAGCGTACAGAAGGACAGACCCAGGTTCTGGAGACGCCCCAGGAGGGGTCCCGTCTTTCCTGAGCACCAGGCTCCGTGCACAGTGGGCATGGGCTGTGCGGGATGACAGCCTGTGCTTCTGTGTCTGTGAGGTCTGGGGCTGGGGCTCAAACAATGTTGTTAACAAAGGCAATTTCACCCAGAACTCCGGTATAGACCAAACAGGGCGGCTCTGGGAAAGGAAGGGTTGGAGGGTTGGGGAGCCCACCCTTAGGACACATGGAGCTTCTAGAACATGTGGAAACACGCTGCCTAGACCAGGACAGTGGCACCTGGTGAGGGCGGGAGCCAGGACAGGGCAGAGTGTGAGCGCCCACGTGTGCACAACAGAGCTGGTGCATGCTCTGGGGGCAGCTTCACCTTGGTGGTCTGAGGGGGCGGGTGCTGGGGCCTCAGGAGGAAAGACTCCCCTTCACTGGAGGGATGTAAGCAGGAGCTGCATGCTTAGGCCCCTAGGGGAGGCAGGGAAGGGGGGTTGAGGAACTGTGGGTCCCCATTCCTGCTTCAGCATTAACACCTCCACTTTCACCTCCAGTGTGTGGGACTTGCACACAGACCTTACTTGAAGGAAAAGCACTGTTGATGCAAACAGCTGTGAGAACCCAGGCTGAAGGGCACCACACACAGCGCACTCCCCAGGCTGCCTGCAGTTGGGAACTCGAGCTCCAGGGACCGCTTACAGGGGCTGTCATCTGAAGTCTAGCCAGCAGAGAACATAAGGCTGGAGAGTCGGCCGACTTGGAACATCCACGGGAATCCTGGGCCTTTTGCAAGACAGCCACCTCTGACTCTGGCCCAGCCCCTGAGTCCTGGTCGTGTCCAGGTCCTGGAGGAGGGAGGGACAGGTGGACCGTGCCCTTAGGGAGCATGTGCCTGCCTGTCCTATCTCTCCCCTGTTTCTCCTGCCGGGACAGCCTCACACTCGGAACTCTATCTGACTTAACTTTAAGTCACACTTCCGCCTGCGCAATGACTGGGACTCCAAAGGACAGCAGTGTCCTGGCCTAAGGGCCATGCAGCACAGGCAGCTGATACTTAGTGTCCCGGGAGCCCCTCCCACCTCCAGAGCCAGCTGCAGCAAAAGCAGGGCCCTGAGAGCAATTCTCTCCCAGGGGCCTGGGCTCTCCAGGGGCTGGAGGAAGGAAAAGGAGAGAACCCCCACCTGAGGGAGGATGCAGGCACCAGCAGCTCCTCCCAACAACGTCCAGTATCCATGGGCCACCAGTCACTGCTCTTCCCTGAGAAGGACTAAGATGCCTTGTGCCTCAGGCCTGCCAGATGCTCTCTGACAGCAGTCCTGGACACGCTCCAAACAGACACTTGGGTCTCCATTTTGAAGACAGATCTAGGTCCACCTGAGCGTGAGCACTGGGCTGCCAGGGAATCGCCGTGAGCAGTGCTGGGTGTGCAGTGTGAGGGGCCCTTGGGCAGGCTCCGCAGGCATCTGAACAGGCCTGGGCTGTGGCTCAGGAAGGGATTCAGGCTGAGACAGCCCGAGGGTTAGCTTGGAGGGCCGGGCCTGGTGCCACACAGGCCACTGGCAGGCCCTGGGGAGGTGTTGCTTCTGGCTCTTACTGGAGCCCAGGCAGGGCTTCTGCTCTGCCGAGCCTGGGAGACCTGACCAACTGCTGAGTGCCCACAAGGGACACGGAGTAAGCCCACCCTAGCCACACATGGCACCGTGTCCCTGACACCCAGCAGTGAGTGGCTGCCTTTTCAGTGTCTGGCCAGGCGCACAGAGGGACTGCCTCCTGCCCTGTGCTCACTCACCTCATCTTCTCCCAGGGGTGCTTCTGATTTGTAAACAAGGGGCCAGGTCCTGAAGCTGCCCCAGGCAGCCTTGAGGGCAGGGACCCTGTCTGTCTTTGCTGGGCTTGTCAAACCAGGGTTAAGATTGCCATAGCTTCCAGGACCTGTGGGAGGTAAGATTATGAAAATTCATAACCCCGTGTCTTCTCATCAGGTTCTAACAGCCCGGGACAGACATTTTCAGCTCTTTCTGCTGTCCTCAGATATTTCATCTCTGGGTTAGAAGCAGAATGTCTTTTTAAGTTTTCAGCTTTATTTCTCCCTTTCTGTTGCATATTCTAAATTTCCGATTGCTCTTCCCCAGATGCTCCTTTTCATAGCATCCTGCTCTGGTTGCACTGTACAGAGTGGCTTACTCTGAAGTTATGACGGACATTTTAAAGCTTCTGTCTCTGTGCCTAATGCCCGCTGGCTCTGTTGCTCTCACATTGGTTTGTCTCTGGTGTTGCAGGCGCTCCTCAGGTGTCCAGGGAGCCTGACCTCTCATGGGCTTCCCCTGGCAAGATGTGACCCGACTGCTCTTTTGGGAATATCTCCTGCTAATCAGATGCCTTGATGAGGATGTAACATCCCATCTAAGGTGCGAGCACGCCTGGCTACTGGCATCTGGGAGACATCCAACCTGTCCACCCCTTCTGAATCCCCTTGTTTTTCAGTCTAGGACACCTGCCCTCCACTCCATGGACCGGCCTCCAGTGCAGGGACCCTGTCAAGTCTTCTCCCTGGAGAATAAACCTCCAAAGTTGCCTGATTTTAGCCCAAACTCTGGTTCGTTCATCTCTGTTCTGGAGCCACTTGGTGCCACCAATTCCTGAGCAGTGGTGTGGGTTCCAGGGCTCAGGCCCCGGTCTCCAGATGGCGGAGTTACCCTCCCAAAGTCGCACAGCTGTAGGCAGAGCCGAGCTCTGAACCTGTGTCTGTGGGACACCAAACCTGTCCACAGTTTCACCCACCTGCTGACCACCTCTCAGTCTGAGAGGCGCCTCTTGCCCATGTCTTTGGGAAGGACCTTGGGCCGAGATGCTTACCCTCTTGGTTCTAGGGGGACCCATGACTCACCGTGGGTGCGGCCTGGGTGCTTGGACATGGATGCGGAGGTGGAGCTGGAAGGAGCTGTAGTGATGGCTGAGGATGAACAGGCCCGGAGCTCAGGTCTGATCACCAGGACTTGGTGGCTGGGTCAGCAGAGGCATCCATTCGCTCAAGGCTGCCTCTGGGTGGGGCCACTCCCTTTGGTATGAGGTCCCCAGGGCCTGGGGCAGAGAAGGACAGTGAGAAATGGGGCTGCAAAATCCCATGCCAAAATGGGGCGATCACAATGAGGCCTAGAAGCAGAGGCAGCAGGGCCCAGGGAGCCCACGGACAAGAGGTGGGCTGTGTGCCCCATGGGCTGGGGTCTAAGGGGAGGCCCCTGAGATGGAGGCCCCAGGCGGCTGGCCCTGGCTCTACCCATGGCTCACAGTGCAAGCCCCCAGCAGCTGGGAGAAAATAAAGAATGAGCTCAGGAGGATCAACAAAATGTTGGTAAAAGTCCAACGCATTAACTACTGGGCCCACCTGCCGTGTCACTCAATCCCTGATGTAAGAAGACCAGGTCTGTGGCTGCTCAGGACCACTCCCGACCTGTGGTCCAGGCCCTCAGCTTCCAGGATGTGCACCCTGCCAACAGGCTTCCCTTATGATTTCAGAAACAAGTTCACTGTCACCCTAAGAGTCATTTGTTTAAGAGGTCTTCATCTCTACATGGTGATTTTGACTCAAGAATGATAATGATTTTTACCTTCCATTTTTTGCAATGTCTGAATTTTTTACAGTGAACATATACTCTTGAGAAAGGTAAATAAAATCTGAATGAAAACAATAACAATACTGGGGGTAAAAACACACCTAAAAGACCTTCAACTACCTCCTAGTAGGAGAGGGGATGGGCTCTGCAAATACAAGTGAAAAAAGAATGCAGTTGGAATTCCTGGGAGCATCAGGACAAGGCTGTTTTGCACAGCGTCCTGCTCCAGGCAGCTGGAGGCCTATGGACCCGGAGCCACGCCCACTGTGGGTATTTGGGCGCCTCCACACTCTCCCAGGACCTGACCCCCTGGCCCTCAGCCACCCAGTGCCTGGACTCATGGGGAAGTTGTAAGCACCCAAGCCTTGAAATTTAAATCAAGGGAAAATTTGGATTCTGAAGGATAACCTTGATAAGGAGCAGGATTCAAGTCTGGTGGGATGAATCTGGCAGGCGTCCACTGCATGAAGTCAGCGTGAGGGGGAAGTCAGCGTGAGGAGGGGCAGAGAGATGGAGGTGCCAGACAGCAGCCAGGGCAGAGAGACTGTGTTTCCAACAGCATGCTGGGCAGGCAGGCAGGGGACCAGCATGTGGCAGCCCAGGAATCAGAGCGGTGAATGCTGAGAAGTCAGTGCCACATCAACTGAGGAACATTGCGATCATCACCCATTTACGTTGACATTGTGTTTATAGTGACAGTGGTTTTCCACTCCCAATACCGATAAAAATCTGTCCTTTTAACATAAAGTGGAAACAGCAAGTCGATTCAAGGGAAAATATGTAATAAGCACACATGTGATATAGACTTTTCAAAATCATGGAGATAGTACGAGGATGGCTGAAGACAGAAACAATTCAGTAGCTAAAGGCCTCTGTGGACTAGCGCTCCCGGCTGATGGTGACTGTGAGCTGAAGTCCCGTCTGTCCACTGCTGCCCTCTCAGCAGCATCCAAGACATCAGAGGACCCCAGCACGGTCCTACAACGTCACACTGGGCTGAATCCTGGTTCGGGACAATCGATCCAATTACTTGAGATGCAGAGTGGAGCAGTAAATTCTTCAAAACACAGAACGCATCTAAAAAGGGACTGCTCCAAAAAAGCCAAGATGCTGTGCTCTGACACAGGAAGTGGAGAAAAGGGCAGCAGATTTAAAGTTAGCTGCCCACAAATGAGTCTTAAAAAAATCTCACTTGACAGGGACCACAGAGTTTGGGAAGCCTAGTGACCGCTGATTCGTTCTGCGTTGCGCAGGAGCATGGTCTCCAAGCTTGCAGGTGCGAGAGAGGGGGCGGCACTGGGCCCCAGACTCACTTAGCATGGACACCCTGGCCCAGGGACCTGGGCTTGGATGCCCCGAGGCTCCCCTAACACTGGCTGCGCTGGAGTACTGTCCAGAGGTTCCAACAACTCGTCTCTTTTGAAGTCAGAATCCACGTTGGTACTTCAAGCTTGGCTTGGAATTTGGGTCAGGAGGAAGGGTCCACTTTGGGTCATCTGACCTTTAGCTACTGTTTTTCTGTTTGAATATCAGGCATGAAGGGGGGGTACATTGTGAAGACACTGGTGAAGGGAAAGGATTAGGAATCCCAGTGTCTGAGAAAAGGAGGGGCTAGTCAGAAGCAGGTGCGATGTAGGAGGATGACCAGAACTGCATGCCTTTAAAGAAAGCCGGTGGGCCGATGGAGACTAGGCCTTGTCCTCCTTTCCCCGTCTCCAAAAGCGATGCTTTTTGTGCTGAGTTGATAAATTGTTTTCCCCTGGATAACCCAAGAGAGGAAGGAAAAGCAAAACAAAACAGCAAATAAATGAAATGAATAACAACAAAGGACTAGGTTAGCTAAATGTTCTTGGGAGATCAGAGTCCTGTCCTGCCCAGGAGAGTTGGAAACAATACACATGGCACAACCAGAATTAGGACTCGGTGAACCATTATGCTCTGACTCCGCTTAATTCATTTAGTGGCATGCTTGTGCCAACACTTTACTGAGCACGTGAGGAGGATTGTACTAGGTGCACCAGTTAATTATGCGGATTTTTTTCAATAAATAGAGTTAAACGTATGTTCATATATATGCAATTTGGTATGTATGCTATTTTGTTGTATGGACAGCAAGCTTCAAAACTTCATATGTCAAATTTGCTGAAGGTGTTCACATAGCATAGATATTATACCCTTAAAAATGTTTAATTTCATGCCAAAAAAAAGCATTTGTGTGAAGTTTTAATTCATTACTTTATTTCGAAGATAAGTGCTGCTGAACACTTCCGGAAGCTTATGATGAACATGCTTCATCTCAAGATAGTTGTGAATGTTGGTTTAATGGCTTTACAAGTGATGATTTCAATGTCAAAGACAAAGAATGTCCAGGTCAATTGAAAAAGTTTGAAGACCAATTACAAGCATTATTGGATGAAGATGCGTGTCAAACTCAAAAACAACTTGCAGAAAGATTAAAGATTGCTCAGCAAACAATTTCTGATTGTTTACAAGCAATGCCAAAGATCTTAAAGGAAGGAAATGGGTGCCACATCAACTGAACGAAAGACAAATGGAAAACCGAAAATCATTACTAAAATGTTGCTTCAATGGCACGAAAGAAAGTCTTTTTTGCATCGAGCTGTGACTGGCGATGAAAAGTACATTTATTTTGAGAATCCCAAATGCACAAAATTGTGGGTTCATCAAGGTCAACCATCAACATAGAGTGCAAGGCCAAGTCGCTTCGGACAAAAAGACAATGCTCTGCGTTTGATGGGAACAGGAAGGTGTGGTGTATTACGAGCTTCTAAAACCAGGTGAAACCATTAATACTGATCGTTACTTACAACTACTAATCAATTTGAACCACTCTTTGATCGTGGAACGAACACAATGTGCCCGAAGACATGGCAAAGTAATTTTGCTTCATGATAACACTCCATCACACAGTTCAAAACCAGTTAAAGACACATTAAAAGATCTTGCCTGGGAAGTATTAACCCAGCAACTGTATTCACCAAACCTTGCTCCTTCAGATTAGCACTTGTTCCGATCAATGGCACACGCACTTTCTGAGCAGCAATTCAAAACAAACGAAGAAGTGGAAATTGGGTCTCTGAATGGTTTGCCTCAAAACAAGAAAAGTTCTGTTGGGACAGTATCCACACATTGTTGAAAGATGGGGAAATGTGTAGCTAGCGATGGTCATTACTTTGAATAAAGCACTTTGGATATTCCTCTTGAAATGATTTTGTGTTTTTTATTACAATATCTGCGTTATTAAACGGTACACCTAGTATATTGCACTAGGAGCTGATGCCTTAACTATTTTTCAATGTCAATGTGTAAAATTATTAAATAAGAATTTTTCTTAGTTTAGGAGCCGGTTTTTCTTACTCCTCCGGCCTAATGACAAGCTCCCTGACTACTTGGCTCACACACAACTAACTCCTGCTCCTGTTCAAAGATCTTGGGACACTTCCTGGGATGCTTCTGGCTGCTGCGACAGGATAGCCTACCTGAACTGCTCACTGATAATCCTTGTACATCTAAAACAGCCTCTTATGGAAGGATGACTTTGAAATACCTCTGTTTCATACCAAAACACTGTGAACACATCAAGAATTATTCCCATTTAGATCCCTACGCATCCTCTCCTGCAAACCTACACTTCATGACCTTTCAATTATGGAGTCTTATCAGAGCAGACAATTGGCCTAACTTCCTGAACATGTCAGGTACATGAGCATAACTGGTTTATCCGATTTCTGATTTAGGATTCAAGTCCATAGCAGGACCCCTGTTATTTCTCTTTCCACAGCACCACCTGGTGGCCACAGCTCACACCACAGGAGGAAGGACCCACTATGCAATGCTGGTGCCCCAGGCTTGGTCAGCACCTTCAGGGACCAAAGCAGCTTTAACTGCAGGCAGTGCTCACAGTGGTTATGAGTTCAGGCGCCATAATCTGTCAGACCCGAGTTCGGATCCCAGCTCCACCCCGTATCCTCTGGGCAAGTGCTTAACCTTGTCAAGCCTCACTTGCCCAGCCCTGCAAAGGGGATAGGAATCCTGCCTGCCTCACATGGCAGTTGGAACTACAGGAGAGACATAAAGTGGGAAACTAGCTAAAGGGTGCTGAGACCAGAAAGAGCACCCATTACATGGCTGCCGTTACTAATATCTACCACTGACCTGCTCATTCAGGGATCCGAACAGTTGTTTGTTTTGTTAATCCTCACACGGGGATACTTTTTCAGAGAGAGTGGAAGGGAGGGACAGTCAGAGAGAGAAACATCTATGTGAGAGAGACACATAGATTGGGTGCCACCCACACACCTCGACCGGGCAGGGCATTGAGCCTGCAACTGAGGTACGTGCCCTTAACCAGAATCAAACCCTGGACTCTTTAGTCTGAGGGCCGACCCTCTAACCACTGAGACAAACTGGCCAGGGCAGTCAAGCATCTTTTCTCTGAAAGTTTTGCTAGCTCAGTTAGGCTGATTATCATTAATTAAGTCAACTTAGACAATAACACAAGTGGAGGTGGTGAATATAAAAACAATTATATAGCCTGAATGAAAACCGGAGACAACAGACTCCTCTAGATCAATGTTAATAAGCTTGGATATCATTTACCTGCATGTGAGCATTTTACCTAATCAAATCCTGTAAAGTCTGGGAATGCAAGCATTAGTCCCAAACACTGGTATGGATGTGTGTGCACACTTCGTTTTTTGCGTTTCAAGGGACACACCAGGACCAGCAGTGGTGACTGTCACCCAGACAGGCATGTGCGCAGGTCACACTCAGAAGGTGCTGGTCACAGGCCCTCAGTGCTGTCACAGCCGCCCCTGAGAGGGCCCGAGTCCCAGGCATGGGCTGGTCTCAGGAAGTCCTGGTGTCCTTCATGAATGTAAATTCTCAGGGTGCACGTCTGGCAGGCTTATAGGTAAGTCATGTAGGACATGATATTTAAAAGTAAACTTGAAAACTAAACCATGTTTAAAGCAAGTAAGATGCACTTTCCCCCTCTCCCAATCCTTAACATTCCTGAAATCAGGATGCAGCTTCGAGCCTGTCTCACAGTCACTGTTGGTCAGGTAGCAATTCTGACAAAATCGTCACTGCCACAACCCATTTATCTTCTTTTTATGTGAGCACCCTTGTCCTGACAGCCTCTTAGAGTCCATGAAATACATACAGCACGTGCAACTAGAAATCCACTTCAGAATCTAAGGCGACCGCACACGACAAGCCTGAATGACGAGTACAGTGCACCCCGTGGTGGCAGGACTCAAGGCCACATCAGGCTGGAGAAGAAACCGGACCCGCTTTTCAAAGTGACAGAACGATCAGAGCCACAGGAGGCCTTGCTGGAGACAATGCCGCTGTCCATGACTCGCTCAATGCACCGCGGAGCCCCCTCCAGAAACGGCCTATTGTAGGCCTGGAGGAAACCGGGAACCCCAAACACATCCGCAGTGGAGCTTGTCTCTGCGGCAACTGTGTGGACATCACCTCTGGATATGCGAGTCCCTCCCACAGTGTCCATGATGCGTGAGGCTCCTCATGCTAAAGGACCTGAATTGTTCTGGGACGAAAGTGCAGCCACACTGACGGGGTTTACATTTTCTACTTGGCTGTTCACATACCTCAGGAGGCAGATGTGCATGTGTGGAGCATGCCCCCTTCAGGCTCCTACACACACACACACACACACACACACACACACACACTCCTGCACCAGCATGCAGTGTCCTTGGTTCTCCCCTGTCCCTGAGGGCGACCTGAGATCCTCCCCTTCACATCCTGCCTGCAGCCAGGTCCACCCCTCCTACCTTTTCCCTTGCGCCCCCTGCGGGCGTCTTGCTCTTCTGTCCACTTTGAGCAGCATGGGGTGGCCTCCAGGGGCTCCAGCTGCGATTGAAGAGGCTGAGAAGTACTAGGTGAGGCCTGGTCTGAGGACCCCAGCAGCCAAGGAGGCCTCTCTGGGGTTGACTTTGGTTGTTCTCTGGAACCCCCTTTCTTTCCTTTGATGAACTTGACAATGTTTTTTGTTCTAATCCAGCGCTTCTTCCTATAAGAGGTAGGTTTTTAGGACACAGCCAACCCTCACTGCCCCTCTAGCAGGTTCCTGGGTGCCCTACACGAGCTGGGATTTCCATCACCAGCCTGGGAAGGTGACGGTTAATCTGGTTCAGAATGAGGGTGCTCTTTGCCATCACCACTCTCATCCCACCTGGGGCTCAGGAGGGGGCACACACTGTGCAGTTAATTCGCACAGACCAAGGGATGGTAGAAGCCTTTCTCATGACAGGAACCCACTCTAGCCCCTCGGGAAAACAGAACTTCCAACCCAGCTCTCAGCTCTTGATTCCTGTGCCAAGTGCAGGAAGCGGTGCTGTGCTGACCTAATCATGCTGGTTGGCAAAATTCCACTAAATGCCATTTTCAGAAAGGGTCAGGGACCTCCTCAATTTCTAGTAGCTTTAATAATACATGAAATAGGCTGGCATCCTCTGCCCGTTCCCGGCATTGAGGAATCTGGGTGAGGGGAAGAGGGCAGGAGAGTGTGCTGCTTCAAGTAGAAATGATGAGCCCTGGCCCGGAGCCTGGTGGTTGGAGAATCGGCTTGAGCACTGAAGGGCGCCCCTTGGTCACTGTGACCATGGCCCTCTGTCCCACACTGGCCAGCCATTGCTGATCACAAAGAAGGACAGTCCCAGCAGCACAGCACCGAGGAGTGAAGACCACCCTGGACCCACAAGATGCATCTCAGATTACTTGACTTCCAGACCACAAGGTTTCCAGCACCAAGGCTCTTCCTCCTGCCCTCATTTCTGGCAGCTTCCTAGGCCCTGTACACCAGCATCCCTTAAACACTCACTTCCCAGTGAATCCGACTTCTTAGCCGGCATGGAAGCCTTCCATGGCTGAGCGCTGCCCCCTCCAGCCTTCCCTCCTGCCACTCCCTGCCCCTTCCCTGCACCCAGACCACGCCAAGCTCCACCTTCACATCCCCCACTCTCTCCCCTCCACACACACACACTGGCTAGCCTTCTCCCCATCCAAGGCAGCAGCAGAAGCCCAACTCCTACCACCACGCTTCTTTCTACACCTCCATGGAGCTCCTCAACATCTGTCTGCTGTGCACACAGCTCTGCTCACGTCCCATCACCCCTACTGGTTCCTGGAGACCAGGTAACTGGTTCTGTGCACCTCGTAGGGCCCACACCAAAGCCAGGACTGTCCGCAAAGTCAATGTGGTCAAAGGGAGGACAGCCACTGTGCCCCAACAACCCACTCTCCAGCCCATTATGGGAAAAGCCCACATAGAAAGGGCTCAGCCTGCGAGCTGAAGTCCTTCCCTCGGACCTCTCTGTATCACTGTGGTATTTTTCAAAGTGAACTTCATCCCAAAAGCAGATTAAGAAGCATCTGTCAGGGGGCAGTGTCTCCGAAAAGCCAACAAAGCCAACCACCCCTACTTGCAGAAATCTAGAACCATTCCAGGGTAAAGGAGAGAAGGATGCGCTGGTAAGATGGTCTGTCCCCTTGCCCTGGGGACACCACTGCACCCAGAGGGATCTCTGCTGCCCAGAATGGTGCTGTCTAGTCCTGGAGCTGGAAGCCATGCCCCCTCTGTTGAAGGGTGAACATCAGCCCACACCCCTCCCACGTACTGCTGCTGCTCCTGGTGGTGCTGGTCCTTGTTCTCCACATCCTCCTGGAGAAGCCTCTGGTTCTGCTCATTCAACCTGTGGACTTGGCTCTGCAGGTGACGGTTTTCTTCCTCCACATTCCTCCTGAGACTGGAGAGCCGCTAAAACACAGATGGACAATGTCTCAAACACCACAGGCTCCCGTGATTCCACTGCTGGGAATCTACTTCCAAAGAAGAAAAAGGCCACATGCACAAAGAGGGCCACTTTGGTATTGTCTGTGTCAGCTGGAATGACCAATGCAGCCAATGCCATGGGGATGGCCAAGCCTTCTGCCACTGCACCTTCCAATCAGGCAGCCATTGGCCACGTGTGGCCGTTGAGCACTGAAAACGCAGCCAGTCTGAGCTGAGATGGGCCATAAGTGCAAAATACACAATAGGTTCTGAGGACTTCATAACCATTTAAAAATTAATGTAAAATTTCTCATTAAAAAGCTGCCGGACACTGTGTCTCAGTTAGTTGAGTGTTTTCCCATGCACCAAGAAATCACCGATATAATTCCTGATCAAGGCATATGCCTGGGTTGCAGGCTCCATTCCCCAGTAGAGGGCATTAAGGAGGCAGCTGATTGATGTTTCTCTCAAAAAAACCAATAAAAACATATTTAAAACTCTCATTAATAAGCTTTTGGGGTTACACGTGACATTTTAAATATAATGGTTAAATAAAATAGACCATTATATTAGTCCCACCTGTCTCCTCTTACTTTTTGAATATGGCTACTAGAAAGTTGAGTATCACATGTGGTGGCCTGCATTATATTCCTGTTGGACATCTCTGCTCTAGGCAGGGTTGGCATGCTTTTCCTGTCAAGAGCGAGGTACTAGGGGAGAAACCAAAATGGCGGCATAGTTAAACACCTAAACTGCAGCCTTGCACAACAATTTCAAAAATACAACTAAAAGACAAAACGGACATCATCCAGAACCACAGGAAAGCTGGCTGACTGGAAATCCTACAACTAGAAGGAAAGAGAAAACCACAAGGAAAATCAGAGGAGCTGTAAAAGCCTGAGGTACGGAGACAAGGTTGCATACATGTGGAGAGGACGGAGCCGGAGAGGACGGGGTGGCTGAGTGCCTGGCTGGCGTTCTCTAGTGGGAAGGAGATAAAAGCTCCAGACTGCACTGAACCCCAGCTCCGACTGCACTGAACCCCAGTTCCAGGTGAGACCCTGGGGACCCAGGCTCATACTGGGGGAATCTGGGCTGTAAGGTGGAAACTCAGGGGAGCGGCGAAAGGCAGAGCTCTGGAGGAGCGCACGTGAATGCGCGCAGAGGACGGACAGTTGACTATGTCGCTGAATTGCCCTAGTGGGAAGGAGACAAAAGCTCCGGACTGCGCTGAACCCCAGTTCCGACTGCACTGAACCCCAATTCCGGGCAAGAATCTGGGAATCCAGATTCATTGGGGGAGAGACTAGACTATTTGGCAGCGGGCGAAACTCCAGGGCGCCTTTCTCTCAGAGGTGCTTGCAGCAAGTAACTAGGGACACTGAGACCCAGGAACCTCATAGGGAGGGGCTGACGGGAAGCCAAGGCTGTAGGTTCCACCCTGAAACTCCGCCCCATCCAAGCTGAGCACAGAGGCTTTTACAATTTTGCAAGTCTAGTCGAATAAGGCTGTCTCCCAGCGTAGACACAGCTGATCCTCACAGCCAATTGGCCTGGAGGTCAACTCCTCCCACTGATACCAACAACAATCAAGACTTAACTACAATAAGGCTGTACACACAGTCCACAAAGGGCTGCAACGAAAGTGTCCACCTCAGGTAACTGGGGAGGCCGAGCCACTGGCCCATATAGGACAACTAGCACACAAAGCTACCCTACCAACTCAGGGAAGCAGCAAAAATGCGGAGACAAAGAAACAGATCAAAAACCAAAGAAATGGAGGAAAACAAACGACTGGAGATAGAGTTCAAAACCACGGTTATAAGGTTTTTCAAGAATTTCCTAGAAAAGGCCGATAAATTTAGCGAGACCCTCGAGGATATGAGAGAGACCCTCGAGGATATGGAAAAGGACCAACTAGAAATTAAACATACACTGACTGAAATAAAAAATATTATACAGACACCCAACAGCAAACTAAAGGAATGGAAGAATCAAGTCAAAGCTTTGAAATACAAAGAAGCAAAAATCACTCAATTGGAAAAGCTAAAAGAAAAAAGAATCCAAAAATTTGAAGATAGTGTAAGAAGCCTCTGGGACAACTTCAAGCGTACCAACATCAGAATTATGGAGGTGCCAGAAGAAGAGAGAGAGCAAGATACTGAAAACCTATTTGAAGAAATAATGAACAAAATCTTCCCCCACCTGGTGAAAGAAATAGACTTACAAGTCCAGGAAGCACACAGAACCTCAAACAAAAGGAATCCAAAGAGGACCACACCAAGACACATCATAATTAAAATGCCAAGAGCAAAAGACAAAGAGAGAATATTAAAAGCAGCAAGAGAAAAACAGTTAATTACCTACAAGGGAGCACCCATATGATTGTCCGCTGATTTCTCAACAGAAACTATGCAGGCCAGACGGGAGTGGCAAGAAATAGTCAAAGTGATGAGTAGCAAGAACCTACAACCAAGAGTACTCTACCCAGCAAAGTTATCATTCAGAATGGAAGGTCATATAAAGAGCTTCACAGATAAGAAAAAGCTAAAGGAGTTCATCAACACCAAACCAGTATTATATGAAATGCTCAAAGGTATTCTCTAAGAAGAGGAAGAAGAAGAAAAAGGTAAAGATAAAAATTATGAACAACAAATACATATCTATCAACAAGTGAATCTAAAAATCAAGTGAATTAAAAATCTGATGTACAGAATAAACTGGTGAGTATAATACAATCAGGGGCATAGAAAGGGAGTGGACTGACAACTCTCAGGAGTAAAGGGGTGTGGGGGGTGCGGGAAGAGACTGGACAAAAATCGTACACCTATGGATGAGGACAGTCGGGGGAAGGTAAGGGAAGAGGGTGGGATGGGAACCAGGTGGACGGGAGCTATGGGGGGAAAAAAGAGGAACAACTGTAATAATCTGAACAATAAAGATTTATTAAATTTAAAAACAAAAAAGAGCGAGGTACTAAATATGTTAGGCTTTCCAGGCCGACAGTGGTCTCTGCTGCAACTGTTCAACTCTGTTATTACAGCAGGAAAGGGCCAGAGATAAAATGTACAGGCCTGGGTGTGGCTGTGTTTAAATAACAAACCAAAAATATTTCCTCGTGGACACGGACTTTTAAATTTCATATCACTTTCACTTGCCACCAAATATCATCCTACTTTTGATTTTCCCCAACCATTAAACACTGTGGAAGCTATCCTTGGTTCACAGCCTGACACAAGCAGGTGTGGGGCTGGACCTGAATTTGGGGCTGAGCCTGGCCAGCTCCTGCTCTAGAATATCATCGCGGTTGGTGAGCAGGAAAGTCCCAAGTTTTGGCTTCAGACAAACGGGGTTCCAACCCGCTACTTCAGAGGGACAAGGAAGGGAACCCAGCTCACAAGATCATTGCGAGAATTAAATGAGATGACACAGAGAGCAGAGTGCTTAGCTGAGAGGACGGAAATAAAACAGTATTTGGCTGTTTCCATGCACTGCCCTGACCCTGCAAAAAGCAAAGATCTGGTGAAAGGTGTTCTGTAGCACACCGCTGCCAGTCATGGTGTTCATCCCAGCCACATGCCTCTGGCTTCCCATCCGCCTCTGTGTGACATTCACACACACCCTTTGAGCAGAGATGCCAATGAGGACTCATTCAGACCAGGCTGAGCCCAAGGCGTCAGCCCAGGGAAAAGGCCCATCCAGGGTGCTGTGCCCTCCAGCCCCAGGCCTCACCTGGCAGTGGTTGTCCAGCTCTGTCAGCGAGATGTTCATGCTCTGGAGCTCCTCCCTCTGCCAGTCGCACTGCGCCTGCCAGCTGTTAACTTCAAGCTGCCTGTCATTCAGGAAGCTTTGCAGCTGCTTGGTGTGGGTCTGCAGCTCCTCCTGCTCCCGCTTCAGTCCTTCGCACTGGGCCTGCAGGTGGTTCACCTCCAGCTGTGTGCTCTCCAGGGAGGTTTGGAGCTCCTTGGTGTGGGTCTGCAGCTCCTCCTGCTCCCCCTTCAGCCCCTCATACAGGGCCTGCCAGCGGTTCACCTCCAGCTGTGTGTTCTCCAGGGAGGTTTGCAGCTCCTTGGTGTGGGCGTGCAGCTCTTCCTTCTCCTCTTTTAGCCCCTCGTACAGAGCCTGCCAGTGGTTCACCTCCAGCTGTGTGTTCTCCAGGGAGGTTTGCAGCTCCTTGGTGTGGGTCTTTAGCTCCTCCTGCTCCCGTTTCAGTCCTTCGCACTGGGCCTGCCAGTCGTTCACCTCCTGCTGTGTGCTCTCCAGGGAGGCTTGCAGCTCCTTCGGGTGGGTCTGCAGCTCCTCCTGCTCCCCCTTCAGCTGCTGCTGCAGGAAATTGGCCCTGGGGGTGGAGAGACACAGACCCAAGGGCTGAGGAGCACTCCCAGACTCTGCCCCAGTTGTGCAACCTTAATCAAAACTACAACCTCTCTGGGCCTCCGTTTTTCCCATGTGTAAATGAAGGGTTGAACACAATCAGCAGTTTTCAAACTGTGTTCATTGGGGTTCTAGGAGGCTACCACAGTTGCCCCACTGTGGGCTGGGGAGACAGGACAGGCAGGCTCGGCCACCACTTCCACAGAGCATCCCTGTAGAAGTCCTTTCTATGGGAGGCTTTGGCACAGCTGCCTACTTGGAAAAAGGGTTCTTTGATTCAAACACTTAAACATGGAATCAGAACATCTTTGCTCTAAGACGCTATGTCTATGCCTAGCTCTTCCCCCCAATTCCAAGCTCCTTTCTATTTTCAACACCTGAAATAAACAAAATAGGAGGTTCTTCAGTGTTATATAAGTTCACTGAAATTATCACCAGCATCATCATCATTACCCAACTGGGATTCCTGGGGGAAGATTTAGACTAAAAAGCTCCTAAGTCCAGAGGCTCATGGACTCAATTTGAAACAGGTGTGTGAAGTTTGGCCAACACAGCTTTTTGTTTGTTTGTTTGTTTGTTTGTTTGTTTTGTTTAAATTTCTTTATTGATTAAGGTGTCACATAGTTGTCCTCATCCCCCCATTCCCATCCCAAACCCATCCCTACGCATACCCCCAACCCCCTGTTGTCTTTGACCACTGGTTAGGCTCATATGGATGCACACAAGTCCTTTAGTTGATCTCTCCCCTCTATCCTCTCCTTGTTCTTGGTTTGGAAAGAAAAGGAAGAGGGAAGAGGGGGTAGGAATCCCCAGGGGCGCTGGGACCCAATGCGGATGTCTGGATTCCCTGAGCTGGGATTAGCTGGACACACCCTTCTCCCCGGGGACCCTCCTCCCCATCAGTCTTCAGCCACACCAACTCCACATCACTGAGGGTGATGGTGGATTTACATCTCTTCACGGTGAATCAGCGGGACCAGAGGAAACCCGAAGGGCCAGAGTGAAGGGGGGACAGGAGCCCCGGGGAGCCTGCCAGTCACACACCAGCCGCAGGCACGCACCTGTCACTTAGCGCCTTGCTCTGCAGTTCCAGGGTCCGAAGCAGCAGCGTCTTCTTCCGGCTGTACTCGTCCCTGAGGGCCTCGTGCTCCCCAGACAGGTGCTCGTGGAGCGCCCCCAGGCAGGCATGGTCCCGCTGCAGAGCCTCGTGGGCTGCCGCCAGCTGCTGGTGCTGCTCCTGCAGGGTCTCAAGCTCCCTCTCTGTGGCCGCCTGCTGGTGCTGGTGCTGCATGTTCTGTTCCCTGAGCGCAGTGAGCGAGGCACTCTGGGAGCTCAGAGTGGAATGTTCCACCTGCCAGGAGGGATGAGGGATGATGCCTCATCATGGAACAGGCCCAGGGGAACCACAGGCTCTGGATCCCCACATCCGCACACGCAGTGAGGGACCAAGATGGGGTCAAGTGCAGATACCAAAATAGCAGGACCCTCAGGCGGGCAAAACCCAGCCGTGCTGAGGACAGTTCTACCAGCACTTAAGGAACTGCTCTGGGAGGGCCCGTGGCATAAAAGGACTGTCACATGGACCTAAGCTTAGTCCTGGGCCCCTCTCTGCACATGTGACCTTTCTTGGGCAATTTATGCCCTTTCTCTGGATAAGCTCCTTGGGTTCCTTCTTTTACTACTTTGAAAAGTACAAAGAAAATCAGTAAGGATATAGAGTACCTGAACAGCACTATCAACCCATGTAACCGATATTTACAGAACACCCATCCCACAGCATTCAAACTCTCAGAAAGCTGACCGGGGAGGAATCTGTCCTCACTCATTCTGAGGCCAGAATTACCCTGGTGTCCAGCTGCGTGTCCCGCTCCAGACCCTCGGGCTGCAGGGGTTCCAGAGACGTCTGCAGCCTCTGGTTCTCCAGCAACAGGCCCTGGCTCTCCCGCTCCAGGGCACAGACCCTCTCGGGGGCCGTCATCAGGGCGCTGACCTCCGTGGCCAGCTTCTCGTTCTCCTCCTGCAGCCGGTGCAGCTCCTGCTCCAGCTCCTGTGCCCGCGCCGCCTGCTCCTTCACCTGATCCAGCTCCAGGCCCAGCTGCAGCCGCTCCCACTCCAGCTTGCTGACTTGGCTGCTTGTCTCCATCACCGTCTGCTGGAGGACTTTGTTTTCATTCTCCATGTCCTCCACACGGGCCTCGCTGCTGGCCTGTGAACTCGCCTGCAGCGAACGCACCACTTGTTCAAGATCCTTGATCTGCAGGAAAACACAATGGAAACGACACAGGCGTGATGTCAGTCCAAACTGGGGGCCTAACGTGTGGGCTTGGAACGAAAATCTCATCATGGACCCAAAGAACATCCTAACCTTTCCCAGACGCCTGATATGGACACAAGGTGAAGGGCACGAGATCCCCACCCAGAAAGTTCAAATCTAAACACGTTCACAGCAGCTGATGATTTAGAAACAGAAACCACAGCTCCTCTTACTTAAGACAATGACAGTGACTTCCTTGGTGCTTTTTATCCTGGTCCACAAGGACCCAACGAGCTGGCCGCCCACCCCTAATGCAGCTTCTCACATCACTCTCCCCTGCAGACATTGCACATGATCTTATCTGTGCTGTGAATGCTCACCTGCCTCCACCCCCAGCCTCTAGCATCACTAGCTCCTTCTCACCCTCCCAGCTCAGTGTGATTGATTGACAGCTCCTCAGGGAAGCCCTGCACCAGGATCTAAATGTCCTGCACCTAACAAGACTTTCCCTGTACCCATGAATATTCCCTCAATAGCACGTCTGAAGTCACCTGGCTTGTCACCTGTCATTCAGCCTGCTAGACTGCAAGCCATATCGGGGGAGGGTGGACGCATGTCTCTTAAGTCTACACAGCACCATCCCAAGCCCCCTTTTTTGTCTACTAGAGAAGCTGAAGAACCTAAGTACCTGATACCCAGCCTCCCTTGCAGCTAGGGTTAGTCAGGTGTCAGGTGAGGACAATGAGATGTCCACAGAGGGTACTGGGAGGCGTTCCCTCTGTCTCTTCACCCTCCACATTCTTCCTGCCCACTTCTTGGGGAGGTACAACAGCCACTGCCAAAACTGGCAGAGCAGGAAGAGAGAAGCCTGGCTCCAGGGTGGCGTCCCTGAGCCGCTGCCCCAACACTGGGCTGCCTAGTTTGGACTTCCTGTAGTGTGAGGTGGACCAGCCCTGGAGGTTTGCCTGGGCTCAGAGCGTGAAGCTGGACATTTGAAGGTGGATCTTTGTCCTGCAGGTTGTCCCATGAGCTGCAGGACATTAAGCAGCATCCTAGCCTCTCCCACCACAGCCAACAGCACAGCCAGGAACACAGCCATGAGCATCCTCCCCTCTCCTCCCCCAAGTCATAACAATCATAAACAAGATGGACAGTGTTGCCCAGCCAGTGTGGGTCAATGGTTGAGCATCAAACTATGAACCAGGAGGTCACAGTTCAATTATCTGTCAGGGCACATTCTCAGGAGCTGGTTAGACCCCACTAGGCAGTGTGCAGGAGGCAGCCAATCAATGATTCTCTCTCATCTTGATGTTTCTCTCTCTCTCTCTCCGTCTCTCTCTCCCTCTCCCTCTCCCTCTCCCTCTCCTCTCATTCTCCCTCTCCCTCTTCCTTCCTCTCTGAAATAAATAAAATAGATTAAAATAAAAACCAAAAGGATTGCCAGTGTTCCTGGGGGGCAAAATCTTTCCCCACCCCCTGCTGTGGCTGGACTTGCTGGTCTGAGCTGCAGCTGAGGGAGGAAACTGGTAGCCCAGGAATCACTGCTGGATTCCCAGGACGTGGCTGTGATCCTGGACTCGGCCTCTTGCAGGCTGGGGTACCAGGAGAGGCATGGCGCTGGAGGGCCTACCTCCTGGGCTTTCTCAGACTTCAGGATCTCTATGTCACGGAGCAGCTGTTCTCTCTCCTCCACCAGCTCCTCACTGAGGGTCTCCAGATCCTGACTGGTCTGCTTTTCTCTTTCCATCTGGACCCGCAAGTCTTCAATCTGCAGAGCCAAAGACCCAGCCCATGCAAAAGTCAGTTTCAGGAAGTGAACTTTGTTTTAAAGAGAACCCACAACCTGTCAGCCCCAGAGAACACTTTTTCAGGTCTTTTCTGAGGGGAAAATCTTCCTGCCCACTTCTTGGGGAGGTAAAACAGCCACTGCCAAGACTGCAGAGCAAGAAAGGGGAAGACTGGGGCCTGGATGGTGTGCCTGGGCCCCAACCCCAGCACTGGGCTGCCTACCCTGGGCCTTCTTAGACTGTGAGGTGGATCAACCCTGGCGGTTTGCCAGGGTTCCTAATGATGTTGGGCATTTGGAGCAGGATCATTCTTTGTCCTGCAGGCTGTCCCATGTGCAGCAGGACATTTAGCAGAATACTGGCCGCTCCCCACAAAAGCCAGGAGCACCTCCCCTCTCCTCCCCCAAGTCATCCCCATCAAAAACAAGATTGCCAGTGTCCCTGGGGTCAATTACTGTCCCCACCCCCTGTTGTGACTGGAATTGCTGGTCTGAGCTGCAGCTGAGGGAGGAAACTGGTAGCCCAGGAATCACTGCTGGATTCCCCGGACATGGCTGTGATCCTGGACTCGGCCTCTTGCAGGCTGGGGTGCCAGGGGAGGCATGGCGCTGGAGGGCCTACCTCCTGGGCTTTCTCAGCCTTCAGGGTCTCTATGTCACGGAGCAGCTGTTCTCTCTCCTCCACCAGCTCCTCACTGAGGGTCTCCAGATCCTGACTGGTCTGCTTTTCTCTTTCCATCTGGACCCGCAAGTCTTCAATCTGCAGAGTCAAAGACCCAGCCCATGCAAAAGTCAGTTTCACAAAGTGAACTATCTTTTAAAGCAAACCTGGAACCTGTCAGCCCCTTGGAACACTTTATCAGGTCTTTTCTGAAGAGAAACCCTTCCTGCCCACTTCTTGGGGAGGTACAATAGCCACTGCCAAGACTGCAGAGCAGGAAGGGAGAAGCCTGGGGCCTGTGAGGTGTCCCTAAGCCGCTGCCCAGGTCAGGCCTACTTGTGCAGTGAGCTCCCCACACCCTTGACCATCACCTCTCAGCCCACGGTGTGCACGTTCAGCTCATGGTAGCGAAAAAGACATGGACACCAATCGGTCAGCTTCCTTTCCATCTTTCCACTGATCACTCTCAAAGCTTCCACACCCCACTGCCACCCAGGCCAGACCACCTCCGTCCTGCCTGCACGACTGCCCAATCAGTGGCCCGACACAGAGCTCTTCTGCGGGACCCACCAGTGCCTACTCCCTGACCATGAACTGCCTGGACCCGCACGTCTCCCACTCTGTGCCTGACACCTGACCACCGTGATGGACGCAGCTTCAGACTCAGGGTGGGACCTGAGGTGGGACTCCCAGGCGAGGCCCGTGCTGCTGTCCCTTCCCGCTGACACCAAACTCATGATCACCCGGGAGGTGAAAGGGTTGCTCCCTGCTAACAATGTGACCACGAGCGGTTTCCGTAACTGACAGGGCCAGCAAGCAGCAGGCATGGGCACCCGCTTCTGTCAGGGCGAAGTGCTCAGCACACACCTGGCAGGTGGCAGGTCCAACAAGAGCTGACCCTCCTGAGAGCGCCGGCCCCTCCCACCCTCAGAGCTTCTGACACAGTCCATCTGGGCTGGGGCCAAAGAACCTGCATTTGGACTTGTGACCCTGATGCTGCTGGTTTGGGATGACGGCTCTAAAACTAAAACAGAGGATCCCCACGATCAAAGATCAGGTGGTTCTCAGAGCTTTCAAACACCCCAGACCTCAGGCCACTGACTAGAACATCTGGGGGCAGGACCTTCAAATGCCCATCGATCACGTGAGCAGCAGGACCAAGAGCCTGCTCCTTCACCTGGGTGGGGGCGGCCTGGCACAGGTAGGATCACAAACTCCCAGAGGGATCGCTGCTCTAATGCCAGCTCTGCCTACTTCTCCTGGGCCGAGGGCCGCCCTGCCTTATCCCACAGGTCTGGGCACAGTCTCCAGACTCCTCCGGAAGCAGCAGGCAGCCAGCTTCTTCCCCATGAGGGGGAGGGTCAGGCACAGTGGGGCTCATATTCGTGCCCTCACATCACCCTGTGGGCACATCCAGGCTCCTGCCCCAACATGGAGACACAAGGACGGGGCAGCCCCACACAGCCTGGACCAATAGCAAAAGGCGCTGTAACGTGCCACGTGTCTGAGTCTTTCTCACAAGTGAGAACATCCTTCTTCTCCTTCCTCATTGCTGCCCCACTTCCTAGCACCAGGTCTGGGCTCAGCAGGGAAGCAGGCATCTGCCCTGCTGGCAGCCCCTGCTCAAGAGCCGGCCCTGAGGAGGAAGGCCCTGCACAGCCGTCACCCACCCTCATTCAGAGAAGGGCACCAGGCCCGGGAGTCCAGTGATCTGCCCAGAGCCCCACGGCTAGGATGCCACAGAGCCGAACACACGGCAGTGGGCCGACCCAGGTCTGCTCTCTAAGTCAGGGCCTGGCGTGTATGGACCTCCAACCTACTACCTTGTTCACCCCTCCCTGTCTTACTGTTAATCCTTCTCCCCTGCCGCCCCTTCTCTCCCAGTGAAAGGAATGTTATGTCCAACCTTTGTATATCTGCTGTGGCTGCTTCTGCTCTGAAGATGTGACAGCCCCATGTCCCACCCTCCCCTGATGGACACCCCCATCTTTCTCTGTCTGCTTCTTTTTGCCCTGGAACTGGAACCCTCATTCCTGTCCTTCCCTGAAGGCCCTCCATTCCCCTAGGGAGAGCTCACTGGGCTGAGATGGGTTTGCGTCCTTGGGCCGAGGTCTCCAGTGGGGAGGCTCCAGGTCCCCAGAGCACGTGGGTGGGTGCCAGGGGCCTGCCTATCAGCCCCTGTGCTGCGCTTGTGTTCCCACAATAGGCCCCAAAGGGCTGCCCTCTTCCTCTCTAAACCAGGATTCCGGGCTGAAGGAATGAATTCTTAAGATGACAATGCAAAGTGAGGGTGGGGCAGGTACCTTCTCTCAGGTCCTCCCTTAGAGAAGGGTCGTGAGTTACAGGGAAGGACGTGAACTTCGGCAATTACGGTTTACACAGACCAAAGCGAGCCTACAGCCTGGGCGACACTGGGCAGTGGGAGAGCTGAGCTGGCACCAGGGGGCCTGGGACTCCAGCCCGCCTGTCCTGGCTGACGCTTGTACCTCCTCAGACACCTCCCAGAGGGTCATGTTTTCTGGACGTGTCCGAGGCTGGGCCTGCCCTGGCTCCAGGGAGGTCAATGTCGGGCCATGTCCCCTGTGATGCTCATCTGATAGCCCAGATGCACCATCGATCCAACATGAGGGAGGACCCATGATGCAGCCAGGCTCGGGGGAGAAAGCCCAACCAGCCCCACTGGGCCAGGACAGATGCAGTCAAGTCCGAGCAGGTGGAGCAGGACAGGGAGGAGCAGCAGAAGGGCCTCCTGGCAGCAGACAAGGGACAGCACTGGTCTGGGAACTGCGGCCCCTCCCTCCCACCAGGGGCTCAGAGCCCAGACTGGCCTCCAAGGGCTGTGGCAGGATTGTCAAGGTGTCCTACAGGGACCTGATCCAGAGAGGAGACAGGGGATGGGACCCGAGAGACAGGGCTAAGGAGTCATGCGGGGAGGCGGCTCCCCCCGCCAGTCCTGTGTGCGGAGGAGGGACCCGAGTGGGCCTGGGGGCATGAGAAGCGTCAGTGGTCATCGGTCAGGCCTGCCAGGAGCTGGGCCAGAGGCTACAGCACAGGCCTCTGCAGCTCACCCGTGAGGACCCGCCCCGTTGGAGGTTCTCGTCTTTCTAAAGGTCAAGCCTTTCTATCTCGGCCAAGGTTGGCTGCCATTTAGAGACATTCCTTGTGCCTGGCCCAAGTGAATCTAACACCCAGACTGTCAGGTGGCTTCCCTGAGCTGCGCTGTGCGGAGAGACATGGCATGAGGAGGGTTTCCTCCTGAACCACAGACAGGACACACGGTACCTCAAAGGACGAGACGCGTGAGTCACCGAAACTCATACATCCCACAAGAAGCCTGGAGAAACCACTTCACAGGAGGAGGGGCGGTCCCAAGCCTCCCCAGAGATTAAGTTCCAGCAGAGCTGTGACCATGGGACTCAGGTCTCAGGTCTGCAGCCCACGTCCCTCCCATTGCCGGGGCAGCCTCAGCAAATGCGCTCGCAGGACCCCCGCGCAGGTCGGGACAGACACCTGAAAGCACCAGTCCTGCCAGGCAGTCAACAAGAAAGATCATTCTTGCACCTCCCTCATGCGGAATCCGGCCACCGGTCAAGGTGTGCTCAGAGCCCACGACGCAGCTGTGTCACCTGCAGTGGCTACGTGTACTGAGGCCTCTGACCCAGAATGACCTGCACAGGAAGGCTGTCACTAGCCTCTCAGGGCCCTTCTTCCCGTGTCAATGTGAATGGGGTCCTGGTAACTGCAGGATGAACTGGCTGGTGAGCCTGTCTGTCCTCCTAGATGTCTGTTCTACTGCGCTACTGGGAAGACCTGGGTTGTCCAGAAAGGCAGTGCAGTCCAGCCATCTCTTCTTCCTCCCCGCTCGACCGAAAGGAGAGTGATCACTGCGCTCCTGTCACCAGCAGCCATGCCCTGAGATGGCCACCCATGTCGTCTACACACGAACGTGTCTTCCCTCGCTGCTTCTCTCCCGGGCCCACCCGTGTTTTCTGTTTTGTTTTGATTTGTTTTGTTTTTTCAATATATTAAAAAGTAACAGTACAAAAATGCTATAGTTATTGAAAAGGGTCCAATTATAGGAAGGAGTGAATTTGTACAAACTAGTTCTATAATTAAAAGGAAACATCTTGATACAAAAAAGTTTTAACAGGATTTAAAAATTTTAAATCAGTAAGTGTGTAAGACTTAACTCTTTCAAATGTTCAAAGAAAAAGACAACATGTACAATCCCTATAATAAAATGTACACATACCCGGGGCACTTTAAAAATTGTAAATTTTTAAAGTTTGAGTAATAGAGGCAGCACTTAAAGGCTGTGTGAACCTTTTCCCAAACAAGCATACTTCTGGTAAGTCATGTTATCTGACTCTGCATTTGCGTTCTTCCTAAAAAGGAGACTTTACTAACACTGAATTTTTAATTTAAAAAAGTACATTTAGAGATATTTAAATAACTTCAGTTATTTAATGAGAAAGTTCTAAAATTTTAGAATGAAATAGGAAGTGAAGATTTACACTGGATATCCAATTAGGGCAAAACCCAAAGAGCAAGTCAATGAACTTAGGTTCTCCATGAAGTTAAACAATATGATTAATCCCAAACTTCACCAATGTTAGTAAAACCAATCATTGAAATTCCATTTTCTCATTTGTTAACAAAATACTAGTATATTTTAGACTATCAACTTGAATGTTTTCTATTATAGACACAAAATGTGATTCACTAATAAGCAGGTTCTTGCAATACAATAGATAATAGATCATTAAAATATTTGCTTTATGATACAACCAATACATATAACATGTGCCTTCCTCAATTTCTAAAATGATTAGGAATCGTGGAACTTTCTTTTGCATAAAACACTTTCCTCTTCATGAAATCCTGAGGTGAAAGTCTATCAAAGTAAAATTGTAAGAACAAGTCTTCTCATTTCTGTATTAGACTATAGCTATATGTTCAAATATTTTATAAAGAAATGTGGCAACTTATAAAACTGCTCTCTACAGTTTGAACAACACATTCCCAGACCAACTTAGTCCAAAGGACCTAGGATGACTCTATGAAAACAATGTCCTTTGGACACTTGTTAGCTCCGAGATGAATGCCACTTCCCCGCTCTACTGCTGTCTCTTCTGCTATCATGGCCATGGCTCCAGCCATCGCGATTCCTGTCTGCATAGAAGTCATCACCTCCGTGTCCTCTGTAATGCTGCTCACGGCTATAGTGTCTGTCTACTAGGGAGGGATGAGGGCTCTGCCTGGCTTTACGCAGTGATGATGGTGTATCTTGACGCCATTTGGGAGCTTGGAGACTCCTTATAACTATGATTATGTGACTGAACTGATGGGGAAAATCCTGATCGATCAAGATGTGGAGAACCCAATTTCCTGCCATATGACCTCTGTCTCAAAACGTTGTTCATCCCTGCTTGATTCTGAAATTTTTCTGGAGAAGAGAAAGATCTCTGAATGACCTGTGGTGATGGAGTCATGTTATCCACAGTCCTTTCATGTCTGTTAGGAGATGGAGAGGCAGGGCTTGAATTTCCAACATGATACTGGGAATATGACAAAACAACCTCCTGCGAGGCATGGCTGCTTCCTGATCTAAACTGAAAGTTGATGGGCCTTCCAAAAAGCTTTATTCCATTAAGGAGATTCATGGCCTAAGGAACAGACACTCCCTGTTTGAAATTCACAAATGCAAACTGCTTTGGTTTACCATCCTTATCTGCTGGAATTTTCACCTGCATCACTGGCCCAGCCTGGTGCAAAGGCTGGGAAAGGAGCTCCTGGGTCACTTTAGTGTGTAGGTAGCCCACTAAGAGAGTAGGATCCGCTTCCACAGCCATAGCCCCCATCTTGGCATCGCCCCTCCCAGGAGAGGCCCAGGGGTCCTCACTGAAGCGACCACTGCGCACTCTCCAAAGCTCATGTCCTCCTGCTCCCAGCCGTTGCCCACATAAGTGTCAGTCACGCTCGCTCCCGCCTGGTGTCAAGTGTACTGACGGAGTGTGCAAGATCCGAGGAGAGCGCTGGTTGAAGGCCATGGCTCCCAGGAAGGCTCGCGGGGCAGGCTGTCTCCATGCTGGTCATGGTCTGGACTGACCTGGGAGCGCGGAGGCCTCCCTGGGCCCAGGGATGTGAGGCAGGTACAGCGGCCGCGTTTGAAGATGGCCCTGAACCACGTGTCCCTGTGCACTGGGGACCCAGGGAATGCGGTGGCCCATCGCGCTCCCCTCAATGGCCACAGCCCGCTGGCTTCAGCACTGGCGAAGGTCTCTGGAGACAGCGCCCTCCTGGCCAGGCCCAAGGTGACCCACCGGGGACCTCCTCCTCCACAGAAGACACAGCTCGGCTTCCGGACCAGAGCCCTGGGCGACTGGCAGCGGCTGGAGCCCACCTTGCTCAGTGAAGGGAAAGGACCAGAATGGGCGGTGCCAAGGCCACAGGCGAGATTCTCCCTCTACCGGATCCCCATGGAACTGCACCTGCTGCAGAGCTCTAGGTGCGGGATGCTGTGAGGGTGACCCTACTGCTGTGTGACCCTGGGCTGCATTTCGGCCCTGCCCGGTGCTTCCCAACAGGGCGCTGCTCTCCTTTCCTTAGGCACTTACCACGAGCTGGACTCTTTGCCTGCACTGACTCACACCATCCTCACCACACCTACTAGGGGGGCACATCGCTAACCCATTTCACAGAGGAAGGCAGCGAGGCACACAGAGCTCCATCGGGTGCGGTCTCACTGCTGCAGGGACACCTCATGCTGCCTCGTGACGCCTCTCCAGGAGGACTCCTGTCCCCTCCCATAATGGTGGCTGCACTGGACTCTGCCTTTCCCCCAGCTGTGCATGCCCACCGACCCCTGGGTGCTCCACCTGGCCACGTCCATGCCCCTAGGTTCCGGACACCACCCACGGGTACCTGCTTGCTGAGCTGCTGGTTCTCCTTCTCCAGCTCCCCGCGCTGGAGGCTGCTCTCCTGCAGGGCCAGGGAGGCATCCCGCAGCCCCTGGATGGTGCCCTGGAGGCTCTGCTTCTCTTTGTCCAGCTTCAGGAAGCAGCTGGAGGCTGAAGAGCAAAGTGAAGTCAGAGCCCAGAGGCCAGGGGCCTCAGCTTCTGCTCTCTGCCCCCGGCCCCGAGCCAGCCATCACCCCGAGCCCTAGGTTTGGGGGGCCGGGATGCTCAGCTGGATGCCCTCCCTTTTTCCCAGGGTGCTGTTGCTGTCTGCATCTGAGGGCTCCTTGGGCGGTTATGGCCCCTCTGCTGGCTCAGCTGGGTTTGTCAGGGAAGCAACCAGAGCTTAAGAAGAAAGCAGGTGACGGTGGAGAAGCCAATGCAAAAGTTCAAGATGATGGAACTGCTGGATCCACTTTTTACAAAGTTATAACCTGACCATCAAGTCAAGGATTTCACAAACTAACAGAGATGGCAAAGAGAGTGCGTTCTCTGTGCCAGCCTCAGAGTGGTGGGAGTCCAAGTGGCTCAGCCGAGGGTGTAGGGGGGACACGATCATTAATCCGCATGTCTGTGAGTGGTAGAGGCAATGGGGCGCATATGCGCAGTACTCTCCATCTCTGGGTAAGATCCTTCAGACAGAGATTTCATTTTGTACTTTCACAATTGCATTGAAAAAGAATGAGATAGTATATTTAAGCTGCTTTAAAAATTCTAAGCGAGATCAAAACATAAGGTAAAGCCAGAAAAAGGCAGATTTCCTCCTCTGCTTTGAAACAGCTTGAATGAGGAACGGAAAAGGGAGCACAGACCTGAGGAGAATGGGAGTTCTCGGCCCCTCCCTGCCACAAGCAGGTGCGTGACTTTGGGTAAGTCCCGGGGCTTGTTCAGGAGGAAAACATGAATGCATGAGGGGTCAGGGCTGTTCACTCAGCTGTCCCTCCAGGGCCACACACTCAGCCCTGGGAGCCTTATCGCACTGTACTGCTAACAGGGCTGCTCATGAGCACCCCAAGAAGCAGAGCAGTGGGCATCTTTGGGTAAGACAAGGGCGATAAGAACAGCCATCCTTTGTTGGCGCCCGTGGGCCAGGCACAGCCTAACTCTTCACTGTCTCCTCACAAGATACCCATAGTAATCCGTCGAGGCAGCTTCATTGCCCCATTTTGCAGATAAGAAAACTGAGGTTTAGGAGAGGTCACTAGGCTAACAAGTAGAAAGCCAGGACTTTAAACCAGGCCTTTCTGACTCAAGAAGCCACCACACCAACCACACCAAAGTACATTCACGCTGTGTTCGTGAGCTGCCAGCTAAGCAGTAGGAGTTGGGAACACCAAGAAGAAGTCAGTCACGGACCTGAAAGGGCTCACTAGCTACACTGAGCATCTGACTCAGGGAGGCTTTCAAACCCCATCAGCCACCCTGGTGGTGTCTAACTGAAGCACATTTGGTCTGAGCCAGTCCCTGCCAGCGGCACCGCTTGTGTGTCCCACCAGGGGGCAGTGGTGCTCCCCAGGAACCTGAACTCCCAGAGCCTGGGTTCCCAGGAGTGGGGAGACACCAAACCACAGAAAGAACTAACTCCCACACAGACTCCTAGTTCAATGAACTGATTTTAGGCTTGGAGCAGATGGGAGGCCTTGAAGAGAAGGAATACCCAGCTGCTTTCAACAGCCTTTCCATGACGCTTAGGAATGTTGCTCAGAATTGAAAAAGCAGCTCCTCCCCAAACCAGCCACAGGCCCTCCTGGCTCTGCAGAGCTCTAAGGGAGCCTTCACCTGCACTCTCAGGTGCACGCATGTGATTGTTGGACACGGGAACTGGCTTGTTGCTTGCAGGGTGCTGAGGCTCCTGCTGCACTGTTGGCAGCCCCACCCACCTTTCCTGGCCAACCCCACACCTCCTCCGGGGCTGGGAGGGGGCAAATGCCAGAGGGAGAGGAAGAGCCTGGGTCCCCTGAAAAACAGCCACTGAGCAGCCCCTGCCCAGGAAGAAGGAGAGCAGACTACACCCATCTGCCTGATTATGAGAGCATCTAAGGAAACCATGCCCCGGGGGCAACTACAATGGAAGTCAGTGACCACTGGGGATTTCTCCTGCATCCAGAGCTCCCAGTGCTCCAGGGAGAGATCTGAAACACCCTCTGGGTGTCAGCGTGCTGTCACCTGGAAGCTCCAGGGCCTGGCCGAATGGGAACTGATAAATCTGGCAACACTTCCTTTGCATTTCATGTGCTGACTTCAAGGCTGCCAGGCCCTTCATGTTCTTGGGAGAATTGCAGTGAAACAGTTCCAAATGGCCCTTGAATAATACCCTATTGACTTGGGCTGAGGATGGGCTGACACATATGATTCAGAGCCAAGGGCTCAGTTCCCTGGGTGAGGGAGAAGCCAGTCAGCTGTTCTTGGAGAAGGCCCTTGGTATCCATTAAAGTGTAATTGTCTTCAATCAGGCTGGCTCCCAGGCACCAGGGGCTGCTGCCTACCCTCTGACAGCTGCTCCAGCTCCCAGCGCAGGTGGGCGGACTCCTTCACACTCTGCCCCTGTGCAGCCTTGAGGGCCAAGTTCTCTGCCTGCAGCTCCTCAAGGCGTTTCTTGTCTGTGTACTGGGCCTAGTGCAGAAAGGGGGGTGGTGGTGGTGAGGATGCAGCCTGCGGCACACTCTGTGGACAGGCTCCAACCCCCATGCGTCTGCCCTCGTTCCCCCAGGATGAAGGGCCTCCATGCACCTGCTCACTTCCAAAAACACAGCTGCACAGAAATGACCCCAACACACAGCCCAGCTGTGACAGTTACAACCACTAAAAGGTATGTTGACACAGTGACCTAAAGGATGAAGACACCCAAGGTCTCTGAGCGGTGTCTGAACAAAGTGACATACAGCACAGGGCTTTAAAGAAAGCGCTATGATGATGGCAACTCTGTGGCCCCTTAGCAGGCCTAACGCCTTGGAAAGGCCATAGGGACTCACACTGCACAGCTCATCCCACACCATAAACACCAGCAGAGACCCTTTTTGCAACAGATGCCCACATCCATCCACCCTCACAGGAAAGCAACACAGCATCAGGCCCTCTCTGCGTTGGGACCCTTACGTGGTGCCCACTCAAGCCTCTGAGCTTACCAAGCGACTCTCTGCCGTCAGCGGGTCACTGTGTCGGCAGCAGCACCAACCCAGTAGCCGAACATCAGAGAAGGGCACAACATGAACCTAAAACTGCCCCTATCTGTGTTACACGTGGCAACAACAGCCTGTCCTACCAACTGTAGGTGGCGCAGCTTTGATTTCAGCTGCACATTCTCCTCCTCAAGCTCATACAGCTTATCGACCTGGGACCGAGCGACAGTCAGCTGCTCCTGGAGAAGGCCCTTGGTGTCCATTAAAATATAGGTGTGTTCGATCAGCTCCTGGTCAGCAAGAACACACATGAGAGCCATCAGGTTAAGGTCCCTGGTCATGAAGACAGCGCTTCCAGGACCCTGGACCCAAACGAACAACCTAGGGATGACTCTGCAGCCGCAGGAAGTTCTGTCTCCACTATTGAGCCCCTGCCCTTCTCCATGAGGCCAGGCCAGATGGAAAAATCCCCAAAGCAAGACACTATTTAAATTCGGTAGGGAGTGTCTGACACGTACAGCCTCGGGTGGTTGGACGAGTGCACCTGCTGACAGGTGTGGGACTTGGCTGAGCCCCTTTCCTTAACAAGGAAGGGGTGGGGTGAGAGTCTGTCCTGGGTTTGAAGTCTGAATCTAAGCCTCTCAACTCAACAGTCACTCCACTGATCTGGGTCTAAAACAAAATTCAGATGAGCTTTTGTTCAATATGCAGTTCCTATTTGATCATTTCACACACCTGCTCTCAGCAGTTTCCTGGAAATGAGGGGTCTGTAAAACACAACAAACAAGTACTATGGCCTCTGAGTGTCAGGCACATTCTGAATGTGGAGCACAATGGCTGGACCCTCGCAGGTCCACTGCACTTACTCCTGTCCCAGTGCCCAGCACACACAGGGGAGCCGTTCAGCTCATTCCCTTCATCCCTGGTCCTGCCCTCCGGAGCCCTCCCAGCAGCACACAGTGTTTTAGGGGGCTGAGTCTCCCCTGAATGCCCTCACAGTTTGTGAGCCCCCATACATAGGGACGTGTCTGTTTTTCGAAGGGAGCAGTTTTCCAATGCTTGCCCCACTCATGGTTCTAACAACTGGGCATGAGCCAGTAGCTCCTGCTTATCTATCACATGTTCATTTCCCCGCACGGGAAACCATGCACCTACCGCCAGTGGACACGGTTCTGGTCAAAGCCTGGCAGCGGGAAGGGCATGGTCACTGACTCTGGCTTCTCCTGGCTGCCCCCTCTCTGCCTGTCCCCGGCCCTGCCCTCGGAGCTCTCTGCACATTCACTCTTCACAACAGCCCCCAGAGGGAGGCAGGGACAATCCCTTCCTACACACGAAGAGGCTGCCTTGGGTCAATTAACAAATGAGCCCCAAGTCACAAAGCCAGCCAGGGGTGAAGCTGGGCTTGATCTCAGGCTGGAGAGCTCCAGACCTGTCTGTCTACTTCCCTCAGTGGCCTGCACCCCATCCTTGAGGAGCCCGCGTGGGTAAGGGGCCCCGACACTACCAGCGATGTGAGCCGCAGCTCGTGGAGGGGCTTCAAGCAGGAAGAAGGCTAAGCTCTCCCCCTTTGGCCACTGCCGCCAGCATTCTGATCTAGTGTTCCAGCAGGTCTACCCACCAGTCCTCGCCAGTATCACCATCCCCCCAGACCCTGAGCTCCCATAGCACAGCCTGGCCCGTCACCTTTACAACCCACTCCTGCACAGCCTTCAAATCCCAGCCAGAATAGCCCCTCTAAGAAGGACTTCAGCTCCACTCTGTCCCACCCACTGAGTCAGGTGCTGGGGCACCCAGAGTGCCTACTATGAGCAAAACACAAAGCTGGCCTGTCCCCGACCCAAGGCTAGTTCTGCAGGGCAGGACTATGCACTTCTGTTCTCCTGGGGCTCCCAGAAGTGTTCAAAGACACTTGTCAGCCGAAACAGGTTTGGCTCAGTGGATAGAGCGTCGGCTTGCGGACTCAAGGGTCCCAGGTTCGATTCCGGTCAAGGGCATGTACCTTGGTTGCGGGCACATCCCCAGTGGAGGGTGTGCAAGAGGCAGCTGATCGATGTTTCTCTCTCATCGATGTTTCTAACTCTCTATTCCTCTCTCTTCCTCTCTGTAAAAAATCAATAAGATATATTCAAAGACACTTGTCAGCTGAATCACGCCATGAGGGGGATCAGAGGTGCCATGTGAGTTGGGCCCTGAAGGACCTGGAGACAACAGGGATGGACAAGTGTCCAGAAGCAGAGTACAGTGTGGAACTGGATGATTTATAGCTACTGTTCCCATGTGCCCCATATATCAGGCAGCAGAAATATCTAAACTTGCTTTGCACAGCCCACCACTGCAGAAGTGAGAGAACAGATGGCAAGAAGCTGTGCCCGAGTCCAAAAGTGGCAAAGGCTGGGCCTGGAAGAGGCAGAGAGTGTGAGACCACCAGTCCCGAGGCCGATCTTAAACCCAGCTCCTACCTGTCTTGCCCCTCCCTGCATGATCCGATTCAGGGGCCCCATCTGTGGACAGAACTCCCTGGGATAAGCTCACTAGAAACATTTTCCTATCGATGCCACACGGTGCCAGGGCACGAGGGGCTCAGAGGCGCCTGGACCACCACTCCTGTGATGGACGGGGACAAGGCTTGCCCCACACCCAGCAAGTGGAGTGAGAGCTGGGACTGTGCCTGCTGAGCCTCCGCCTCTTGGAGCAAGCCCTGCCCAGGAAGCTAAGTGCCTTCCCTCTTGGAGGGGCAGAGACAGGCCCAGCTGGCCCTCACAGGCCCAGCTGGCCGCTCAGCGCACCCACAAGTCTGCCCTCCGGTGTTGGGAATTTCAGTCAAGAACAACCAGAGGGACTTCCAGGCACTCTCTCTCCACCCCGGACCCGGGCAGCAGAGGTGGGACTGTTGGCAGAGGGAATTCAAGGACCACCTAGTGCACCCCCACTTCTCACTGTGCCTAGGGGCGCCCAAGGCTCTCTCCTCAGGTTGTGGCACTGACACCCTCCCCTTTTATGTGCTTATCAGTGCTGACACTGGACGGGCTCTCAGGGAGGGCACCCGGGCTGTCTGTGGCTCCCCGTGTACCCATAGGAGAGACCCTGCCTGGTGGGTGTCCACGTGACAGTCGTGCTGGGCTCTCTGCTCCGCTGCCCATCACACCCGACACTGTCACCATTCCAAAGGAGACAAAACCTCCGATTCCCCTGTTTTTCTCCCCAGGCTGCAAGTCTTTTCATGATGAGATGGTTTTTACGTGACTTGTGAGGTCACTACCAAGTGCCTTGTGTGTGCCAGCCCCAGACATGCAGTGGGACAGGACCCTGCCCCTGCCCTCAGGGGCACGAGCTGCACGCAGGAAACTTGGCCAAGCAGGGCTGAGGGAGGCCTGCGCACAGCCTGCAGGGCTGTTGGAACCACTGTGATGTAAGCCTGCGGGCGCGAGCACTGTCCTCGCTGCTCCCTGGGTCCCGGCACACAGGCCTCAGAGAACAGTGTGACTCATCCTCTATGTGGCCTGGCCTCCACGGACCACGCTGTTTCTCTTGTTATTCATTTACTAACGCCAAGTTTAAGGCATTACTAGTTTCACAGCAAAATTATTAATTAATATGAAAAATGTTGCTGCTCTTATCCAGAGGCACGCACCTTGAGAACATGGAAAAGGGGTTTCCATGTGAAACCCTGCAAAAGCCCAGAAGCTCCCGAGTGCAGGGAGCCAGTCTTGCTTTGTGCTCCATCCCCTCCTCCTGGCTCAGGGCTCGGTGCCACACAGACCTTCAGTCACCGCGTATGCATGACTGAGCGAGGCTGCCTGGACAGGCCCGGAAAAGACACGGAGACAGAGGCTGAGCCCTGAAACCCACCCCCATCCCTGGGGCAGACTGTCGGCTGAGATGTGGGGGCTGCCTTAGGTCCCCAGTGTGCAGGAGGCTGCGGAGGCAGCAGTCTGGGGAAGCTTGCACATGACCTTCTGCAACCTTCCCACCTGTGGCATTTCCAGTGAGTGAGGGTGCCCGTGCCCCACACCGGTCTGTGCTGCAGATGGATGCCCTTCATCACCAGCAGGGCCCGGGGATCATTTCCAGGACAAGGCTGAGAGGTGGCCTCCCACCCGACCCCTGCCTGGGCCAGGCTGCTTTGGCACAGCACCCAGGGCGCCTTCACCACAGGGGGTAGGAGAGCACGCCATCTACATTCCTGGGAACAGCCACGCTCTGAGTAGGTCTGAGGAACCACCAAACCTGGACCACAGCCATCCCCAACCTGGCCCGTCTGCAGCAGGAGAGCATGTTGAGGTCTCCGGCCAAACCGCCTGCCCCTGCGCACCTGCCTACCAGCAGCGTGGCCAGGAGAGGGTCAGCCTGTGCTGCAGACCTGTGTTCCCCTCACAAGCTTCCTGCTGGCAGCGGGGATGATTTCTTACATCCAGCAGGCCCGGCACTGTGCGCTGCCATCCTGATTTCACCCAGCTCCCTCAGACTGCCTCTAAACCCCGGACTCAGCAGAAGAAGCAACATTCCCAAATCCTCAAGGAGAGGGTCTGTAACCCGCTGTTGACATGAAGCAGTCGGCTGCATGCTCAGAGGGCCAGTAACCCTGCCTGGTTCTTGGTTCTGTCCCCCCTTAATCCTAACACCCTCCCCTGATCAGACCCATAACCTAAGGATCCGAGTAGGCTACACCACAGAGAGCTTAATATGGAACTTGCCCAAATACCAGGTATCTTACCTCTTTCATTGTGAAAACCTCACGGACTAGTACAGTTACCTCTGTGTTACAGATGAGAAAATAGTCCTGGTAAGATTTAGCCACAGAAATTACAAGGACTCTTAAAAAAAGATTAGTGACTAGAAAGTCATCACTGTGGCATGAAGGAGGAGAAGGAAAAGCCCTTAAAGAAAGAGGCCCTTCAACCACATTCCCAACCCTGTTCCTTCCACTAACAGAGGGAGCCCAGGGGTCCTGCAGATTGGCTGGGGTGCAGGGAGAGGGCCAGCTGGGGAGGCATCACGGCCCCTCTCCCCTCTTCCAGGACACAAGTGCCGCTGGCTGCCTGCCCTGGCTGGGCTCACCTTCATGCGGGCTGCATAGAAGTCTGCGTCTTTCTGATTTTGTCTGAGGCCCTTCACCTCCAACTCCAGCCTCTCCACGCTGCTCGCTTTCTCCCTCAGGGAGTCCAGCTCAGAGAGGGCATCACGAGCAGACTGGGCGCTGGCCGCCAGCTCCATGTTCTGGGAGGTGGGCAAAGGCAGGGGACCTGTCTCAGGGCACCCTCAGGGCTGGGGAAGGCCCAAGTCCCTGCAGCCCCAGGATAAGCCAGGGGCGGCCAAGCTGGTCCATGTGCAGACCCCCGAGGGGGAGCCCCATATGCTGTCACTGAAGCATGTCACCCCACGGCAGCTCCCAGGACAACTGACTCTCAGGCAGCGCTGCTTTGAGCGGGAAGGAGAGGTCCCAGATCACATTCCTGGACCTGGGGCCACGGTGACTGGGGTGCCCTAGCCCCCCAGCCACCCCCACAGGACAGGCCTCCCGCTCACATAGCGATCGGACTCATGCAGCTCCAGCAGCAGATGGTCCACCTCATGCCGGGTGTCTGCCAGCTGCTCCGTCTTCTCCTTCCTGGGGGCGATGGGAGGATGTGGTATGGGCTTCCTCAGAAGCACCCGGAAAGCCCACCACCTGGGAGACCCCAGCGGGGAAGGAGAGGGGACCTGGCTTCTGGGCGTGAGGAAGGCGTCTGCACCCGGGGCTGCAAAAACGCTCCCGACTCCAAGGTGAGCTTTAAGTTTTCAATGCCTGCTCTCAGACCACACCACAGACCTGAGCTTTCCTCTCAGGGTGCGGGACAGGGAAGGAGCCCACAGCCAGGCAGGCAGCGAGGCCCACTGGCGGTGAGGTGAAGGTAGGCAGCTCCCGAGATACCAGGCATGGTGCCATCACCAGCTGCAGGAAAGGGGGAGCAGGCCCACCGGACAGGACAGGAGAGTCACATCCTCCCTCCAGCCAAGAGCACCCACACTGGGCCTGAGGGTGAGCAGCAGGCTGCAGCTCTGAGCCTGCCATGTCTGGGCTGGCAGGAGCCCTAAAGGCCCAGCACAACCCTGCTGTGAAGGCCCGGGGTTGGGAGGGGAGAGGAGGGGATGGAGCGGACTACCCAGGGCCCAACAGGGACCAGGATCAAAGCAGAGCCCAGACACTCCAGGGCACTTGTGAGAGAGCCCGAATTTGCTGCCCCGCATGGCAGTGAACCACAGGTGCTAGCAGGTGTGGTGACACAGGGCACAAGGGCAGAAAGAACGGGGTCGCTGGGGGACTCACAGCTCCTGCCTGATGCTGCGCAGCCTGGCCTTGGTGTCTGCCAGCTCCATGGCCAGGTGCTGCGTGTCCTCGCTGGAGCGGCTGCTGGTGTCCCGCTCCAGGGTCAGGGTCACGATCAGCTACAGAGGGCACACAGAGGGGTGTCACCGGCTTGCTCCTGTGCCTGGCACAGTGCCCACACTACAATTTGCTGAAGGATGACCAAAAGACGGAAGAAAGTAAAAGAGAAGATGGCAGCCGAGACTGCAATGCCTGGAGGGGCGCAGGAGAAAGTTGGGGGAGTTTTTAAAATGCGAGGATACATTTACTGAGACTGCAGGGCCGAGTGAATGGAGCAGGGACCCCAAGCTCAACTTCTGTCCTCACGCAGGAGTCTGGGAGGGGACTGGGCCCTGCAGGGAAAGTGCTGTCGCCCTGCCCCCAAGGAAAATGGACCAGGAGGACAGACAGTGTGCGCGCTGGAGAGGAAGTCAGCATGAGGAGCCAGGCCCATAACTAGGTCCCCAGGCCCAAACCCCTCCCCACCTGTCCCCCAGCTGCCGGGCCACCCGCAAACACACCTCCCTGCAACTGTCTCGCTCATCCACCAGCCTCATGAGCTGAAACGCCATGTTCCTCGAGAGGGACTCCAGCTCCTCCAGGGCCATGTCTGGGACCTCCAGCCTCTGCAGGTCAAACAGGCTCTCCTGGTGGTGGGTCACCTGAAGGGACACAGGGGGAGGGTGCTGCTGAGGCTGGGCAGGGAGCAGCTGTGGGGACCCTGAGAGCACCCACCTCCCAAGGCCACGCCCCCTGGGACCTAGGCCAACCCTCCCACAGCTGACCCACCTCACTGACATTATTAACCCTCAGCCACCACGTGTCTATGGGGGGCTGGCAGGCCCCTCAGACAGCCCAGCCACACTCTGCAGCCCAGCTCTTTACTCACACACCATTGCTGCTGGCACACTAGTTCAAGGAGGACACTGACTTCACACCAGACAGCGCTCCTCACAGTGTGGGAGCTCCCTAACTGTCCCCAGGGATTTCAGTCCCACACTATCCATGTATCACACAAAGAAGGTGAGCCTTGGGAGTGGAGGGTGAGGAGGGATAGCATCTTATTCTCAAAATAGAATCTAATGCGAATATGGCAAAATATTAGAACGCTTCTGTCAGAACGTTGGGTCCATGACAATCTTCTATTACTTTTTGAGGAAACATTTCATAGCCTGAAACACTTTTCAGGTGAGCCTGTATCTCCGCCCCACAGGCCACACAGGCCCACCTGGTTTCCCCTTTCCGCCGGGTGTGAGCACAGGCCCCAGCCTCATTCGCACTGGGCAGCCTCTCCTCCAACTGCCCACATCACCTTCTTCAACCCAGGGACAGGCCCTTGATGGGGAATCGAACTTGCGACCCTTTGGTCGGCAGTCCAACACTCTAACCACTGAGCCAAACCATCTAGGGCCTGACCTCACCTTCTCAACCTGAGCCCCCAGACCAGCCGGAGGAGGCAGAAGGTCTGTTTTCAGTCTGTGTCTTCTCAGTGTGGGAAGGTGAGTGTTAGTGCACTCAGGCCTCAAGAAGGGAAACAAATGGCAATCCACTGAGTGAGGTGCACCAATAAAAGTTCTTCCATTTCCCAGAGGAGCAATTGGAGGGGGAGAGCACCTCAAAAAACCCTGCTACCCTGCTCGGCTGGTTTCACTCAGTGGTTAGAGCACCAGCCTCAGGATCAAAGGGTCTCGGGCTTAATTCCCGGTCAGGGGCACATACCTCAGTTAGTGCTTTGAGCCTGGCCCCTTGCGGGAGGCAATCAGGGGATGTCTCTCTCTGACTTCTAAGTCTTTCTCTCCCCTCCCTCTCCCCTCTTCCTGCTTCCTTTCACTCTCTCTAGAAATCAATGGAAAAATATCCTCGGGTGAAGATTTAACAAAAGCAGAATGGTCCTCAGGCTAACAGGAATGGCTGAGCCTATTTAGGACAATGTTGACTTCCCCTCCACTTTGACCAGTTACTTCCCTCTCCTGCTCCAGTGCTGACTCAGCACCCACCACTCATGGTGCCTGGGGCTGGGTGCCCATCAGCCCAGCCTGTCCCTGGCACCGGCTTGGGGTTGGTTCTGTGTTCAGCGGCCTCTGCCAGCCCCACACCTGCTCCTAGGTGCTCCTGCTCATGTCTTTCTCATGCCTTTATCTCATCTGTCCAATCGAACTGAAGGCTGAACCACCTCTCCTAAGATAACTAAATCATACAAGGCTTCTTCTGGAGGGAGGGGGATGTCAGGGAAATACACTTTCAGGTCGGTGGCTGCCCCACAGGCCCGGTTTCCAGGGAAACCACTTCTCTGATGTGACCACCTCTGCCAAGGTCCATGGCAGAGGGGCTGCCCTCAGTGCAGAGCCCTCCCGCCTCCACCCCAGGGCCCAGTCTACAGCGACTGCCCTTCTGGGACTTGGCAGCCTGTGTCTCTGCCACGTCACTGACAGAAACGGAGACCCTTTCCCTGGGAAGATCAGCCATGGGAAGCAGAGCCACATGGGCCAGAGCACATTTTCAGAGCAAATCAAATTCTGAGGCCAAACCTCTTGAGAGTACTTAAAACCAGCTTGGCTCCATAGTAGGCAAGAACAGGAGGCAAACGGAGACCTGATTGAGGTGCTTTAATTTTTTTTTTACTTTTTTATCCTCATTTTGTTTTAGCTTGCTGATGACTACCTTTCCAAACAGTTTCAATATGTCTAGTGTATGAAACCTAAAATTAGGACAATCACTAATGGGTGATGTAGTCTTTAAACTTTCCCTTGGTGGTGAGAGTCTGCCTCCTGGTTGCCACGGGAGTGGGGATCCATGGCTAAGCCCCACAAAGCCAGCCACACACCTACCTCCCGGATATGGGCCATGATCCCGGCCTGGGTCTCAATGTCCAGCTGTTGGATTTTGTCAATAAACTCCCCTTTCCTGTCGCACTGTGGAGGTAACACATGTTAATGGAAGCATTCTGTAAGTGAGGCAACCTGGGCCCACCAATGCCACAGAAATAGTCTCCAAATGAACTGTCCACCAGCCTCTGGCTTCCTCCTTTATAACCAAGAATGTGTCCTCCCTCTTGCCCCTTAGACAGAGGTTTCTCTAGAAGTTGTTGTGACCACCACAGAGGAATCACAAGGGGTACTTGTTTTCAAAAAGCCCATCAGGTTGAAAACGCTGGGGCTGAAGCACAGAAATCTGCACGTTAAACAAACTCCAGTGACTCTTAAACCAGATAAGGTCAAGAGCTCCAGGGTGACAACCTTCCTCTTCAAAGGGCCGGATGGTAGGAACATCTCAGAGTCTGCGGGCCATTTAGTCTCTGCTCTGCCATTGTGCTGTGCCAGCAGCCAGAGATAATACATGAAGAATCCAGTGGGGCCCTGTGCCCATGAAAGTTTTTTCCAAAATCAGGGAGGGTCAGATGGGGCCCCCAGGCAGAATGGAGTTTCTGATCTTTGGTCTAGGTGTCCCTATACTGGGGACAATTAGCTAAGGGCACCCTAGGCTGAGGAACCCCCACTTGCTTCTTTTCAAAGGTGCCCTGGGACTAGAATCGGCTGCCAACTAATGAGTGGTCCCTTCTCTCAGAAGCCGGAACATGTCATGTTGGACTGAAGGCAGCTTCCCTCCTACCTCACTCACTAAGGGGGAGTTTATCCCCACAAACCCACACACAAGATGCAAGGGCAGGCCCCCTCCACCCTTGCCCAATCCCTACCTGGACAGCACAGCCCAGCACTAGCACCAGCATCTTCTTCATTTCCTCCATACCCTTTGCTAAATGAAAAGAGGAACCTATTTAAGTAGACTCATCTCCACATAAAATCTCACCAGTGATACACCACTCTGCTCTTGGGGGGAAAATCAGAAAAGCTAAAAAAATCATTTCGACTTGGGTGCCCCCCCCCCCAGTCTGTTTTCTACATATGGGCTTGTATATTGTTTAAGCCAGATGGGAATTCTGTACATAGTATTTGTGGTCCTTTCACACTCAAGTATGTCACCAATATCTTCCCATGATAATCCATGAACGTCAACATCAGCATCTCTTGTTAGTGTGTTCGGGAAGCAAGCCCAATGGCAGAGAGGCGTCTCCTCAGGAAGTGCTGAGTGGGCGCTAAGAAGAGGCGCACACAACTCCACCTGTTCATCGTGCAGCATTGCAAACAGACAAGCCCCAGACGCACCCCCAGCTTCATGCAGCCCACATCCTGCACATCTGTCCCGCTGCCCTCCTCCTGCTGTTCCTCAGCATCAGTGTTTGGCTGGAGTGTTGCAAAGCAAACCCAGACAACATAAGGCGTCCCTTTTGTACAAAGGCCACCAACTTACTCAACCAGTTTTCTTCCAGAGGCTCAAGTTTTCTTTGTTTAAATCTAAATGATGCTAAACAACATCTTAGTGGCCAGTTTGTTTGGTTTTTAGAAGGAAGAAGCGCAGTTCATTTAAAAAATATTTTAGAGAGGAAAGGAGAGAAAGACAAATCAATGTGAGAGAGATGCATTGGCTGCCTCCAGCACACCCCCTCCCGCTAATTCCCCCCACCCTCCACCTTGAGATAGAGCCGGAAACCCAGGCATATGCCCTAACCAGGAATGAAACCAGCAACCTTTTGGTGCGCTGGATGATATCCAACCAACTAAAACCACACAGGCCAGGGCTTAGAGCAGGGGTGGGAATGTCCTGTCCTAAAGGCCCCCAAAATCATTTGGCCTGGTCCTCTTCAGGTATTAGGCATGTGATTATTAAATGTTCGACCAAATATAGCAGCTAATTTTTAAGTTGATAATTTAGTATGGCCCACGAATAATATCATATATACCCAAATGGCCCTTGGCAGAGAAAAGGTTCCCCGCCCCTGGCTGCTGGTTTGTAAAGCAGCTTCTTATTTACCTCTTTAGGGAAAACTCGTCCTTTCAGCTTTTCCTACTGCCAAATTGCCAGGCAGAAAGGCTTTTACCATTTCACTCTCTCACAACCAACATATGATAAGCCCGATTTCCCCAGACCCAGACCAACTCTATCAAGCTGCTCCTTTTCAGCTCTGCCAATCAGACAGGACCCAAAGAATCACATTTCATCTCTTTACACTGTCTCCTAGATTATGCATCTTCATGTGCTTACGAGTGCCAGGCACTTATATCAACAGCCTCAGAATACTGGGCTCTAGACCTGCCTGGTTACCAGGAGCAGTGTGACCTCACCAAGCTGTACACTGTCCCTCAGCCTCAGTTCACATCTCTGAAATGGAGACAGCTGGCCTGCGTGCAGAGTGGTTTTGGGGGAAAAAAATTCTCTAGTATTCTAGCTTTCTCATCATATCTTGTTCTACTTGGGGGAGAAGGATCATGACAGAAATACATAGCATCGTTTTCTTGGAAGACTTACCCACACCCCCTTGCACTGTGCTAAATGGCCCAAGGTAAAATGACCCCTGGGATGAAGAAAACAAACTCGCGTCCCAAGAACGAGTGCTGTGCTTTATTTCAGATCCTGGGCTGTAAGGTGTGTATGGAGTAATAGGTGACCGCGTCCTAATAGCTCTCAAATGAGAAATAGCTAAAAACCACCTTTCCTGTGATGAAGACACTATGGTTGAGTTTCAGTACTGAGGGCTTGACATTCACTGACCTAAACAGCACCCTCCTTGTCACCTCCCAGCCTGAAGAAAGGCGGGAGGGAGGGTCCACAAATGATATCATACATACCCAAATGGCCCTTGGCAGTGAATAGGTTCCCCACCCCCTGGTTGCTGATTTGTAAAGTAGATTCTTATTTACCTCTTTAGGGAAAACTCATCTTTCAAACTTTTCCTACTGCCAAATTGCCAGGCAGAAAGGCTTATAGCATTTCACTTTCTCACAACCAACATAGAATAAGCCTGATTTCCCCAGACCCAGACCAACACTATCAAACTGCTCCTTCTCAACTCTGCAGATCAGACAGGACCAAAAAAATCACACAGGGTCCCCGCAGACCATCCAGATCCAACTCTTAACAATATTCTCAATAAGGTGGGTGCTGCAGATCCATCTACTCCGGTCAAAGACTTCCCTTTGCTAGTACTGGTAAATGTAGAACTTTCTCAACGTTTAAAATGGAATAATTCTCAAAGACTTATGATTGTTTTTTCACTTGAGGCATTTCATTTGGCCCCAAGGCTTCAATCCATAGTCATTAATACATATAATCACCACCCTGACTCACTTCTCTATTCATGCTGAGCTGATGATCAGCCACATTTCAGTTTTGATAAAAAAAATAAATAAAAGGGAATGAGCATAGTAGGGTAAAAGTCACCAATCAGTCCCACCAAAACCTTTCAATGGCCACAGTGCTCTCGACCACCAACCCATGTGACCGTCCCTAACCTGGCACCCCCCCTCCCCCAATCAGTCCCCACATGACAGGCAAGTGCCTCTTGTAAGCCCTTTGGTGGATATTACAGGCACAGACCCTCCCAGCCATCGCCAGCTCCTCTTCCTACAGCGATTCACCTCCCCCAGGCTTGTATATGGTGCTGTAGCCAGCAGAGAGCTGACACCCAGAGAGAAAGTGTTTGGAGGGCGTGGAGCAGCAGAAACAGAAGGCAGAGTTCATACAGAACATCTTGATGTTCACGGCAGATGGTCTAAGTGTACCATACTTTGGAATAATTCCAAAAGCTCTGAGGGTCCATGTTCCCAGCTACCGCAGAGGAAAATAGCATTAAAAGTGGAAACACCTGTAGGATAAGCCCACTGGTAGTAGCAAGAGCATAAGCGAAGAGGAGGCTAGAAACCCTGTACACACAGACAGGCACAGACACACACACAGACACACATGAGCTCAAACCTACAGTCCAAGGTGGCTCAATGAAAGAGCAAAGGGGCAAAGGGTTCTGCTTCCTCAGCACCAGCAGTTCCACACAGTGACAATCATGAGCCATTTATTCATTCATTCTATTCATTCATTCACACCCATCAGGCATCAAGAAAAAACTAAATCTGATCCACAGCACTGTTAGAAAAAGACAGAATTTCTGTTTGCTAAGTTTTGTTAACACGATGTGAGGAGGCAGGGGGGTCGAGGTTTTAAAGGTAGAGAATTAATTTTAGAAAAAATATTCATGGAAAATTATTTAAAATAAGTTTTGGGGCGATAAACAGGGCACTAGGAGATTCAGGTGGAGCAGTGCTATGTTTGTTCTCACGAGGGTGAGTGGATAAAAACATGTGGTGCAATGGGACATTTTCAAAGATAGACCATATGTTAGGACATAGGCAAAGTCTCTCCAAATTCAAGAAGATAGAAATCATATCAAGCTTCTTCTCAGATCACAGTGGCATAAAACTGGAAATCAACTACAATAAAAACAACCCAAAGAAATCAAACACATGGAGACTAAACAGCATGCTATTAAACCATGACTGGGTTACCAAAGACATCAAGGAAGAAATAAAAAACATCATGGCAACAAATGACAATGAAAACACAACAATCCAAAATCTATGGGACACAGCGAAAGCAGTCCTGAGAGGGAAGTTCATAGCTCTACAAGCCTACTGCAAAAAACAAGAAACAATGGTAATAAATTACCTAACCAAACAACTCAAAGAGTTAGAGAGAGAGCAACAAGAAAAGCCCAGTGTAAGCAGAAGGAAAGAAATAATAAAGATCAGAGCGGAGATAAACGACATAGAGACCAGAGAAACAATACAAAAGATCAACAAAACCAAGAGCTGGTTCTTTGAAAAGATAAACAAGATTGATGGACCTCTAGCCAGGCTCGCCAAGAAGCAAAGAGAGAGGACCCAAATAAACAAAATCAGAAATGAAAGAGGTGAAATAACAACAGACCCTGACGAAATACAAAGGATTGTTACAAAATACTACGAACAACTCTATTCCAACAAACTGGACAACCTGGAGGAAATGGACATATTCCTAGACAAATACAACCTTCCAAAACTCAATCAGGAAGAATCTAAACAGCTCAATAGCCCAATAACTATGGACGAAATTGAAGCAGTCATCAAAAAGCTTCCGGCAAACAAAAGCCCGGGGCCAGACGGCTTCACAGGAGAGTTTTACCAAACTTTCAAGGAAGAACTAAAACCTATCCTCCTCAGACTATTCCAAAAAATTCAAGAGGAAGGAACACTTCCAGGCTCCTTCTATGAAGCCAGCATCACCCTAATACCAAAACCAGATAAAGACAACACAATGAAAGAGAATTACAGACCAATATCCCTCATGAACATAGATGCCAAAATCCTCAACAAAATCCTAGCAAATCGGCTCCAGCAATACATCAGAAAGATCATACATCATGACCAAGTAGGATTTATCCCAGGAATGCAAGGATGGTACAATATCCGCAAATCAATAAATGTGATACATCACATAAACAAATTGAGAGATAAAAATCACATAGTCATATCAATTGATGCAGAAAAAGCATTTGACAAAATCCAACACCCTTTCTTGATAAAAACTCTCAACAAGGTGGGAATAGAAGGATCATACCTCAACATAATAAAAGCTATATATGATAAACCAACAGCAAACATCATACTCAATGGGCAAAAACTAAAACCATTTCCCCTAAGAACAGGAACAAGACAGGGATGCCCACTCTCACCACTCCTGTTTGACATAGTACTGGAAGTATTAGCTACCGCAATTAGGCAAGAAGAAGAAATAAGAGGCATCCAAATTGGAAAAGAAGAAGTGAAGCTGTCCTTATTTGCAGATGACATGATATTGTACGTAAAAAACCCAAAAGATTCCATCAAAAAACTAATAGACTTAATAAATGAATTCGGCAATGTAGCGGGATACAAAATTAACGCCAAGAAATCTATGGCATTTCTATACACCAATAGTGAACTTAAAGAAAAAGAGACTAAAAAAGAAATCCCATTTACCATCGCACCAAAAAAATTAAGATACCTAGGAATAAACTTAACTAAGGAGGTAAAAGACCTATACGCGGAAAACTACAGGACACTGAAAAAAGAGATAGAGGAAGACGTAAACAGATGGAAGAACATACCATGTTCATGGATTGGTAGAATCAACATCATTAAAATGTCCATACTACCCAAAGCAATCTACAGATTCAATGCACTCCCCATCAAAATACCAACAGCATATTTCACAGACCTAGAAAGAACTCTCCAAAAATTCATCTGGAATAAAAAAAAGACCCCGAATAGCCGCAGCAATCCTTAGAAAGAAGAATAAAGTAGGAGGGATCTCAATACCAGATTTCAAGCTGTATTACAAAGCCACTGTTCTCAAAACTGCCTGGTACTGGCACAAGAACAGACATATAGATCAATGGAACAGAATAGAGAATCCAGATATCGACCCAAACCACTACGCTCAATTAATATTTGACAAAGGAGGCATGAACATACAATGGAATCAAGACAGTCTCTTCAATAAATGGTGTTGGGAAAATTGGACACACACATGCAAAAAAATGAAACTAGATCACCAACTTACACCATACACAAAAATAAACTCAAAATGGATACAGGACTTAAACATAAGACGGGAAACCATAAAAATACTAGAGGAATCCACAGGCAACAAAATCTCAGACATATGCCAAAAGAACTTTTTCACTGACACTGCCCCTAGGGCAATGGAAGCTAAAGAGAAAATTAACAAATGGGACTACATCAAAATAAAAAGCTTTTTTACAGCAAAAGAAACCATCAACAAAACAACAAGAAAGCCCACTGCATGGGAGAACATATTTGCAAATGCTAGCACTGATAAAGGTTTAATCTCCAACATCTACAGGCAGCTTATGCAACTTAATAAAAGGAAGATAAATGATCCAATAAAAAAATGGGCAACGGACCTAAACAGAATATTTTCAAAAGAAGACAGAAGGAAGGCCAAGAGACACATGAAAACATGCTCAAAGTCACTTATTATCCGAGAGATGCAAATCAAAACAACAATGAGGTACCATCTCACACCTGTCAGAATGGCTATCATCAACAAATCAACAAACGACAAGTGTTGGCGAGGATGCGGAGAAAAAGGAACCCTCGTGCACTGCTGGTGGGAATGCAGACTGGTGCAGCCACTGTGGAGAACAGTATGGAGTTTCCTCAAAAAACTGAAAATGGAACTCCCATTTGACCCAGTAATCCCACTCCTGGGAATATATCCAAAGAAACTAGAAACACAAATCAGAAAAGATATATGCACCCCCATGTTCATAGCAGCACAATTTACAATAGCTAAGATTTGGAAACAGCCTAGGTGCCCGTCAGCAGATGACTGGATCAGAAAACTGTGGTACATCTACACAATGGAATACTATGCTGCCATAAAAAAGAAGGAATTCTCATCATTTGCAGCAACCTGGATGGAATTGGAGAATATTATACTAAGTGAAATAAGCCAGTCAATGAAAGAAAAATACCACATGATCTCACTCATTTATGGATAATAAAGAACATTATAAACTGATGAACAAAAAGATAGTTACAGAGACATTAAAGCAACAAATAGACTTTCAAATTACAGGGGGAAAGTTAGGGAGGGGGGGGTAGATAAGAAATCAAACGAAGGACTTGTATGCATGCATATAAGCATAAACAATGGACGCAAAACTCTGGGGGGTGAGGGCATGTGTGGGGGTGGGGTGGGGGGGTAATGGTAAGATATGTACACATATAATACCTCAATAAAAAAAAATTAAAAAAAAAAACATGTGGTGCAAACAAAGGCATCCTGTGATTTTTAACCCTACACAGATTCTTATGAAACTTATGAGAGATGAGAGAGAGAGAGAGAGAGAGAGAGAGAGAGAGAGAGAGAGAGAGGAGAGAGAGAAAAGGAGAGAGAGAGGGGAGAAGGAGAGAAGCAAAAGTTCTCTCATTTTTTTATGGGAGGCTGATATGAAAATCTCTCAGGATTTCAGGGGTAAGAAAAACTGGAATTTTCTTCAATTTACCAGATTGTGGGTGTTGAATAGTTTCAAACACACAGAACACTCTCTAGAGCGTCCCCGCCAGCAAGATTGTCTCAGTGACAGTTAAGCAGGCAAAGAAGAAACAAACCTACAGACAGCTCCCTTCCAGGCACCCATGTGTTCCGGCTGCTGCGAGCTTTGTCATATAATATAGTCCTCTGGCTCAGACCAAGAACATCAACAATGCACAAGAGCTGGAGAGCACCCAGGGAACCCGGAAGAAGGACCTCTAGTCTACAGTGAGATCAGGGAAGGCTTTGTAAAGGATCTCACCTCTTTTGGGTGAGCGGGGGAAGTGAGGACACAGTGAGCGAGAGTGTTGCAGGCATAGGAACAGCACATGCAAAGGCCCAGAGGTAAGAGAACATGGTGCTGGTCCGGGAGCCGTGGTGCAGGCAGACGCACAGGATGTGGCGGAGGAGATCCGCCGCCTGTTTACCTCCCCAGGGAGCCACCTGACAAGCATGAACTAACTCTGACTTTCTGGAAGACGTCCAGGAGCACATTTCATTCGGACTTTCAAAGTCACAGCACATGTCCGAGTTTAGCGCTTGAAATCCTTGCCCTCTCGGGCCTCAGGGTGCAGTGGCAGACGTGGCAGGACTTCCCGGTGAGACCCACCACGGACTGAAAAGGGCATCACAGGGTCCCCGTGGAAGAGAGATGTGAGTTCCTCCACAGACTCTTCCTTTCTTACCAAAAGGTCCTCACCCTGTGAAGGTGTCCCTGACTCCACATTTACTGAGGAGGAGAGACCCCCCCAAGAGGCCACATATGAGTCGGGCCCTAAGCCCACTGAAGCTGGCGCCTTGGCTTCATGCCCAGAGGAACAAACCCATCCTTTAAAATCTCACCGGGATGATCCCGTGTTTTCACTGTGCTGGCTCCAAGCTGGCAGCCGGAGCTCTGTGTCCAACAGCTGCCCAGAGCCATTAGAACTGGCCAAGCCCATGGCGGGAGGGGGCCTTTCACTCACCAGACAGCGGGTCTTTGCCAATCATCAAAACATCCGGCAAGCTCATTATGATCCACTGCTGCAGAACTTCCTACACAAACAAAGAGGAAAGATACCACTGAGAACAGAAAAGGAAAATAAAGAATGACTAACAACATGACAGCTTATCAAGTCACTGGGGGAGCGCAGCCACTGCACGGTAACTGGGAACATGCTGTGTAAGAGGAAGGAATAGTTAGGACATAAATAAATGTGAAGTCAGAGCTACCTGTACTTCTGCCCTCATCATAACCAAATAAACATTATGTCTGCATATGAGCAGACACCTTGGGAAGAAGAAGATACATTACATGCCAGGACATCAGCATCAGGTGTGCGTGTCTTTTTGATTTTTAAAATACGTTTTTATTGATTTTGCAGAGGGAGAGGGATAGAGAAAGGGAGGGGGAGAGAGAGAATCATCAATGATGAGAGAGAATCATCAATAGGCTGACTCCTTCACGTCCCCTACTGGGCAATTGAGTCCTCAACCCGTGCATGTGCCCTGACTGGGAATCCAATCGTGACCTCCTGGTTCATAGGTCGATGCTCAATCGCTGAGCCACACCAGCTGCCTGTGAGAGTCCTGGCCCCAACCCCAGAGGAGTCAAAGCAGCGGGCCAGGAGGAGGCCGGAGACCCTGGCTGAGATACCAGCGCTCAGACTGAGCCTGGCCATGCTGCTTCTCACCCCTCCAGTCCTCTGAAAAAGGTCAAGGACAAAGTCTCCCCAGGTTTTCAGAGACAAAACTTGAGCTTCTTGAATAGCTCATGCTATTCAAGAGGGGCCTTTGGTATTCCGAAGTGCCCTCCCCTGATGCCTCAGAAGAGGACAGCCAGGGTGGCAGAAGCCTTGCTTGGATTCTGTGACTTTGACGTGTCTCCCTGAAAAGCCATGGGCAGAGGGATCCCACTCTACTTGGAGGTGACCTCTCACCCTCCCTGTTCAGAGTAAGGAATGTCTGCCTCACTTCGTCCAAGCCCTCACAACAAGTGGACGCTGGGCAGTACTTCTGTTGGAAAACTTTCTTGACTGTCACTTCACAACAATGACCGGTTATGCTTACGCTGTCATGTCAGGAGTGAGGGAAAAAGGCAGAACATGAAAGGCAGGGCGTGAAACACAAGTCCCCATGCAAACACTGGGAGGAAACACTAGAACCGCTCATAGTGACTGTCTTTCAGTGGTGGGATTCTGGGGGATTCTTATTCTTACTACTTGTGTGTTTTCCTAGCTGTTTGTAAAAAGCACATATTACTTATATGACCAGAACTTAACTTTATTTTACAATAAATAAGAAGGAAATACACAGCACAACCCTGCCCGCACCTACCTGTGTCAGCCCAGAGGCAAGTGCCTGCAGCTTTCTCCACCTGAGCAGGACTGAGGCAGGGGCGCCCTGTGGCCCTTAGCAAGTGCTGCAGCAAACATATACTCTGGGCCTCGGGGCTGAGGCTGCCACGCACCCCTGCCCTGCCCTCAGAGAGCTGCCAGTGCACAAGCCGGGCCAGGAGGCAGGTCCTTCCTTCTCCCTGCGATTCTCTCTGGACCTTTTTACTTCCTGGAATGGTTCTATATTCTGGAGCGCTACCCAGTGCCCAAGAGCAGTAAACTGCCTGCAATTCCACATGGTCGAGCCCCCTTGGCCAGCCCAGAGCTGAGTGGCAGGGCAGCTGACCATCATCAGCGAGCACCCTCCTTGACCAGCTAAACCAGAAGACTGCATGCTCATGGCCACACAGCACGCCCCGGAGCCTGCCTGTTCCCTGCTGTTCACAAAGAGCCTCAGGAACCTCCCTCCCCTGACGCCTTCATGGCTGCCACAGGGAGAGGTGATGCCCTGAGGCAGGAGGCCTGCCTGCTAAGAGTCCCACATTGGCATCTCCCTGGTTTTGATGTCTGTGAAATCAGGACAACAGGCCTTCATCCCAGCAACTGGGGCAAGTGACAGACGCTGACAGGACTGCCTCCACCTTGACACCCTTTCCCCCGTCTCCTGCCCATAACCCTCCAAACTGGAAACTCAGCTGCGCACCATCACTCCACTCAGGTGTCATTTCCTCCAAGAAGCCTTCCCAGCTGCCCCCACGCAGCCTGAGTTAGGAGTCTCGTCTCTTGAACTGTTGGCACCATCTGCCTCCCTGGCACTTAGCACACCGCATCAAAAGCCCCTGCTTACCATGAATGGTGCCTGCAGCCAGGAATCAAGGTCCCTCAAAACCCAGACCCAAGTTCAATGGCAGCACCACCCCCTTCCCCTGTCCGTGACCATCACAAGGGCAGCACTAGCTGAAACCCACCAGCCTACAGCATGCCCGGCCCTGAGTGTGGCCCCCCTCAGACAAAGAAAAGAGGCCACTTCAGCCCCATCTTCTGAGCTCCCCCAGGCCCCGCCCAGAGGCTGCTTAGAGTCAAGACCATGGAATGAGCACAGCTGCATTCTGAGAACAGGGTTCAGAGGCGGAGTCTGGCCAAGAACTCAGTGAAACTAAGGCATAAATTTGGGACTTCTTGCTTCTTGGGCAGTGAGTATTTCTTAAAACAATAAAAATATCTGAATATAAAAATTTGTGCACTCGGGGGTGGGGAGGAGGTCCCTCAACCGGGCCTGAACCCTCTTGCAGTCCGGGAGCCATCTCTCCTTACCACCTGCCTGCTCACTGCTCCTTAAGGCTCAGCTTGCTGCTCCTTAGCACTGCCTGGGATGCAGGAGAGACTCCCAACACCACCTCTGTGCTCACCAGCCCTAAACCTGGCCTCTGGCTGAGCGGCGCCCCCTAGTGGGAGTGCACTGAACACCAGAGGGAAGCCCCAGCTTTGAGTGTCTGCCCCCTGATGGTCAGTGCATGTCATAGCAACCGCACTATCCACTGTTATGTTGATATGCATATTAGGCTTTCCTTATATAGTGTGTGTGTGTGTGTGTGTGTGTGTGTGTGTGTGTGTGTGTGTATTTCAGAGTGGGAGAGAGATAGAAACATCAAAGATGAGAGTCATTTATTGCCTGGTATCTGAAGGCCCCACACTGGAAATCGTACCTACAACCTGGGCATATTTTCTGACCAGGAATTAAACCGTCGACCTCCTGGTTCATAGGTCAATGCTCAACCACTGAGCCACACATGCCAGGCCAATGAATGGTTGTTAGACAATGTTCCCTGAGGTCCCAGGAACTCACAGAGATGCCCTGCAGGGAAAGGAAGTGGCTGAGCAGAGGGCACTAGGGTCCCCCAGCCACCAATCAATCAGTCATGGAGCTTCACCTGGGATCTTTAAAAATCTCATCGGGGGACATTGATGCTCAGAAAAAGTGTGAAATCCAGGGCCCAGCGGGGCAGTTTCAGTCCATATGGCGTCCGTCCTGGTCATATAAAGACCATAAAGATCAGAGATTTCACCCCACCTTCCCAAGACTGGGGTGGGGATTTTAACAGCCCTTTGCCGTCAGGTCCTCCTGCCACGGACTATCTGTGAATGAGATACGGTGAGCATGACCAGTGGACACTCTACACGCTGAACTCCAGTGCTGCCCTCCGCAACCCGAGGGCTCGCCCATTATAGTCCTGACCCAACATAACCCTCTGTGGTCCCATACCTCCTTCAACCCCTTGAATTGCTGCTGTATAAAGACTCACTGAGCTGTGGACAATTACCAGGTCAGCGTGTCCCCTGCACCCATCACGCCAGAGCCCATTCCAGCCACTCCCTATGTGACTGGTACTTGGGGTCACAATGGCAACTCATCTCTGGTTCCCTCACAGCACCAGACCCAATGCCATGCACATGGCTCAAAGGACATTGGCTGGACAAAGTAAAGAATCTAACATCTGCCATCTGCCCCTTCTCACAATTCGGGGGTGGGCATGGTTGGATAATAAATGCAAGTAATAAACCCCAAGTGTCAGCAAGCAGCTGCCTCACCGTGAACACCATCTCTGGGCTTTCTGCGGGGAAACCTTTTGAGTGATGACATTGCCAGAAGCACAGAAGTCCTGGGAGCAGAAGCTGCCCTTACCTGGTAGAAGGTCTTAATGTGTCTGACCAGGATGGTCAAGTTCTCAATGCGGAGGTTCACATCGTTGTTCACGTGCTGGTGGAAGCGCTGATTAGGCCTGGGGTCTCTAGGGGAGGAAACACGAAACTGGAAACAGCGTCTCCCAGCATTTGCCTCACCTCCCTTCCCAGCACTGGGCAGCCCTCTCCAAGCCCAGGTCAGTGTGAGGCTGAAACCATTGTGGCTCCAGTCAAACCCGAAATCTGCTCCTGCCGAGCCGTGGACCTTAGACAATACACATCCCTCCCAACCCCAAGACAAGCCCTCCCCAGGCCCTTAGTCAACGTCATTTCCATTCCCACTCCTAGCAGCACCCACAAACCACCACCAAATGCAGTGCAGACCCAAAAGGTTACACTTTGTGAAAATCAATAATCCACCCCGAAATATATTCATAGATTAAGAAAGCTGGACCTGAATACACCAAAATATATGAACCATCAAGAAAGAAAAAGTGGGGAAATGGTACATTTTCTGACTTAAATCAATAAAAAATCATTAATGTTCTACTTCACATGGGTTCCCCTCTTCTATCACCAGCCTGGGTTTCGGGTTGGTCCTGTGATTTTACATTCTAGGGACACAATTCCACCTGGTCAAGCCGACATCATACGTCTGTGGCACTATATGGTGTACGCCACTGCCCAGGAGACAGGCTAACAGTAGAGACATACGTAATTCATGTAGGAGCCCCCAAGCATCATTTACGTTCCACTCTCCAGCAAAAGTCAGGTCTCATCTGGATAAAATTAGAAATCTGAATCAAGTGACTTATAACTTTACTCATCGATATGTGTTCAGGATATTTCTCAAAATTCTCAGGCTCCAAAAAGGTTTCCTATCTGAAGAGAACAGACTCAATAGGAGGCCTTAGCTGCTGCCTCTCCTGCTTTTCATAACAAAGCCCTCCCCTACAGTTACTGTCCCAGGACACAGGGAGGGTGAGAATTCAAATGAGGGCTGTCTTCATGGGTTCAGGAGGGCGCTGAGCCTCCTGGGAGCTGGTCTCATGAAAGAGAGGTAGGCCTCTTCCTCTTTCCCCAGTAACCTGCTCTCCTCCATTATAGGAGTTTGGAGAGGCATGGAAATCTATCTCAGCTCTAACCGGTTTGGCTCAGTGGATAGAGCATCTGCCTGTGGACTGAAAGGTCCCAGGTACGATTCTGATCAAGGGCATGTACTTTGGTTGTGGGCAAATCCCCAGTAGGAGGTGTGCAGGAGGCAGCTGATCCATGTTTCTAACTCTCTATCCCTCTCCCTTCCTCTCTGTAAAAAATCAATAATATATATGTATATATGTATGTATATATATATATTTTTTTAAAAAAAGATATTTATCTCAATGCAATTCAGCTTATTTGAAGCCAATCATTAATACAAAAGTGACAAACAAGGGAAAAAACCTACAAATACACATTTCTAATGTCACTGGAAGTACAATTTAAACACCACCACCACCACAAGTTATTTGAAATTCAACCAGGACACCAGCAGCTCACTTGGAGAGGAGGACACTGGGCTGGGGCTATGGCAGCCCTGACTATGGCAGCCCAGACTGTTGGGCTGGGAACTGGAGTGAACAGTCATCCTCTGAATGCTGGGCAAAGACCAGATTGAAATCTTTCCCTGGCAAATAGCACAGACCGTGATGAAGGCTTGATTAAGAGGAGCACCGACAGGTCATAAACCTCCTAAAGAAAGAATCCAATCCGATGCCTTAACCTTCGATTCCCAAGGATCCTACAGATTGTAAAGGCTAAAATGTTGATGGGTAAAGTGATGAGAGAAGCTGCCTCCCACTCACTCAGGCAATTTCGCAGCAGGGGACTTGAGTACCACAGTTAGCCAACATGTAAACAAGGCCCAGTGAAGATCTGAGGGAAGAAAGAGGATGTAGCAGGTGTTACTTTGCCAGCATTTGAACATGACCATGAAGGAACTGACAGCTATGAACTGACCAGTTTAGCCAGAGGTGGGGAACAATTGGTGACATTAAGTGAGGAATTATGCCAAAGCAATGGGACTACTAGTGGATCTGGTCTCTGGCAGCCTTCCTTGGTTACTTGGGATGAAGCTCTGAAGATAACCAACAGGTGCGTAGATGCCACTGAACATGCCAATATCCCCCGGTTGGAACTCGCCCCTGCTTACATCATCACAGCGCTGGACAGAGAGAGCGAGAAGAGTCCTCTAGGTCAAAGAAGACACAGGAGAAGAAAAGAATCTCAAGGAAAAATCTGAGGAAGACCTGGAGCAAAAAGGGCATTTGGGGAGTGGCAGAGCCTGGCAATCTTCTGGCTGAAGAGAAGGCTGAGGCTTTCCTGATTTATCATCTTTCCTGCCCTGGTTCTTTCAAAGTTCTAACATGGCACCATTTTAGTTCAAAAAACAGATTAATTAAATTAACTTTAACCATGAGGTACATATTTGTTAGCTACACTATGAGTCCCCACCTTGCATGGTATGTATGGAAACCCCTTTATCCATTGCAGACAATATCAGCCAAGGACTTCATCCAATCACCCTGGACCCCCTAAAATAGTCACATGGGGAAACAAGAGGCCTTCTTTTCAACTGTCAGATGACAACAGTTCTTACTGTCCCCATACAGTAATAGAGTCTGCCAAGCCATCTACGCGTTACATGTTTCTCATGGAGCCATTCATTATGGAGGAAATAAAGGTGAACTGTTCAGTGGAAATTAATTTAGGAACAAAGGAGGCTTTCAGAATTTAAACAGCAAGGCACTTTGGCTGCAGAACTGTGCCTAGAATTGCAATATAATTTACCTGCAGGGTGCAATTCTCCCTGGACAATAGCACATTAAGAGATAAGAAGCAAGTTCATGCCCTAATAAGTTTGGCTCAGTGGATATAGCATTGGCCTGTGGACTCAAGGGTCCCAGGTTAGATTACAGTCAAGGGCATGTACCTTGGTTGCAGGCACATCCCCAGTAGCAGGTGTGCAGGAGGCAGCTGATCAATGATTCTCTCTCATCGATGTTTCTAACTCTCTATCCCTCTCCCTTCCTCTCTGTAAAAAAAAATCAATAAAATATATATTTTTTTAAAAGAAGCAAGTTCATGAACTGACAAATGTGCTTCTTAGCATAGCAGAGCTTAGGGAACAAGCAGGGCTCTTCCTCTTCTGTTGTTGCTGTCGCCTGAGCTTTCATTTACTAGTCAGATGGGACCTCCCCAGGAGTGCCAGCAGCCAAAGGGCCTCAGCACACAGGGATGCTCGCTGCCCCTAAAAGACACTCCATGCACCAGGAGGAGGGCCTGGGCTCTGACCCTCTGCTTCTCCCACCAGCTCTGAAGGGCAGTACTAACTGGAATCACACTCCAAAAGAGCCCTGGCATTTACTACCTGAGCAATCAGACTAATTACCACAATCATTCATCAAGACTCCCTCCTTTAAGGCAGAGAAAGGCTATTAGGAACCAAATCCAAGCAAGGCAACTATTGCGAAGGGAAGTCTATCCCACTCTGCCCAGGATGCGAACCCCCTCCTCTCCTGCTTCGGGAAAACAGAGCAAGTGCTGCTGATTCCAACCTGGGCCAAATCAAAACGGTGTCCACTCTCACAAGTACATGCACATCAGCACAGGCATGCGGGCACACGCGCACACACACACATACACACACACACACACAACCCAGTTCTGAGCCTCACTCTAATGACAACGATGATGGACATTTGTTGGGCATTTGCTATACACATGATCTTTTTTAATCCTCTCTAAATCTATGAAATTCCATCCCTTATTACAGATCAGGAAATGGAGGCGTAGAGAGTTTAAGGAATTTTCCCAAAGTAATAAACTAGTAAGTGGTAAAGGGGGGTTAGAATTTGTCTGCCTGATGCTAGAGTCAAAGCTCTTAGATGACTTTCCCACAAGACAGTGAAAAATGTGTGCAACGTGAATCAGACACCTTCTTTTCCCTGAGGTACCAGTGGGTACCCGGAGATTCTGCATTTACGGAGGAGCCATTCAGCAAGTTTCCCATGCATCTCCATCCACGCCCCTCAATCCTTCACTTCCATCCAGCGATTCTCCTAGACCAGGGCCTCCCCAGAAAGCTGAGCTCACAGTGCTTTCCTGCTCCCAGGCACACATGTCACTGGGAGGCCAGGGCTCAGAGACCACCGCAGCCTTCCTCAGTTTCCCAGGTGCAGGCACCTGAGTCCCTGCCAGCCTCCTGGTGGCTCTGAAGTGTTAGGTAACACGCCCCTTATCTGAGCCCCAGCAAGCCGGTTAGCATATTGCTGCTCTCTTTCCTCAGGTCCTGTCAACCTGGGGAGAATTGATCCAAACAGGTGAACAGCAGGCAGTTGGAGCTCCCAGCATGGGCGGTAAAGCAGAACAACCTTACCTGCTGGTGAGTTACATTTCTTCACTTGGCAGAAGTGAAAACACAGGCTTAGTAGGTTCAGTACAGTGTCGGATGTAGGGCTAGGACGTGGGTCCCAGAGTCCAGTTCTGTCCTAGAACTCACTGGGAGAAGGCTAAGGCTATGAATTATCATAATCTAGGAGACTAAGAATGTGGGAGAAAGACTGAAGAAACACAAAAATTCGTATGGGCTTCCACAACTCCTTCCTGAATCAGGAGGGTACACACATGAGTGAGTATCTGACACTAACACCTTTTACGTAGTAGGCTCTGTGCTACATGCTCACACATCATCGCATCTAATCCCCACAACCATCTCTTAGGGGGCACTGCACTTCCCATTTCATAGATGAGCAAACTGAGGTGATGAGTGCCATGCCCAGCGTCAGGCAGCTAGGATGAGAGATACCTGGACTTCAGTCCCCGCTGGTTCCCTACGTGTGGACACAAGGGCTGGGGATCTTTTTCTATTTTAATTGAGGGGATTGTTACATAGAGTGAAGTGCATACATCTTAAGCTACAGCTTGATGAGTTTTTAAAGTGAAACATACTCCAGCCATTGGATAGAAAACCTCTACCCCTCCCAGTTCTCCTGCACCCCTTTTCCAGTCAATCCCCACCACTTCCAAAGGCATCGAATGCCCTCATTTCCACACCTGGAGCAGGTCATTCTCATCCCCAGTCAGTAAACTCTGCTGCTGGGGCCACTCTCGCCTGCATTTCCTTGTTCTGGAACGCCACCCAGAGGGCTTCCCGCTGTCCCTCTTAGGTGCCTGGCCCTCACCAGAAAGACCCAAAAGCCCTGCTTAGGGCCTTAAGACCCTCAAACTGGTCGGCTCTCACTGCTGGATGGTTACCTGGGCACATCACTGAGGAGAAAGTAACATTTGACATTGTCAAGGGGAGGGGGAAAGCCCTTCCAACTGAATTTAGTCACAGGCCAAGTGTGAAAGAGGGAGAGCTGGCATTTCTCAAAGGAAAGTACAGCAGGCTTTCCTCCGGATCTACAAGCAAGTGGTAAAAGCTCAGGGATTCCAAAGCCAGGGAAGACAGAGCCACAGTCCCGGGGCTTTTGTCCTCCCTCTGCCTGGGTGTAAGAGCTGAGTGGACAGGCTGGGGGTGCTGCTGGCTGTTTTAATTAAACAGTCTTGGGCTTGGGTAAGGGCAGGTGGAAGTTTCACTGGTCACTGCGCCATGGAATGCAGTAATTTTGGGGTCTAACACAATGGGTGGGGTGGGGCTGGGGGTGGTTGCCAGAACCTGACTGTGCCATCGGACAACCCCAGGAAAACTCATTTTCATCAATGTTCTCAGAGAGTGCTGCCAAGGCTAACAGATTTGTCATTTATAATCTAAGCAAACACAGGATTGCAAAGCTTGTAACATTGGTGTGGCTTTTGAAAAACAACAACTATGGAACCAAAATGTCTCTCCCACAGCATGATAACACATGACTTATTAAAACAAAAGGAGCTATGTTTTTGGGAAATTTCTTAAAACAGCTCTTTTTAGGTAAGTCTGCTTAAACCACTTTCTGAATATGCCCAAGCTAACTCCTCCTCCTGCATGGGCCACAGATGAAGCTGAATCTCAATAGCCAAAGGGTTTATGCTCAAGTCCGACAGCTTAGTTGCAGGTGAGTAGGTGAGCATAAGGGTTTGATCCAAGGAGAAAGTTAGGATGTTCCCTTTTCCATCAAGTGCCTAAGAACCACAGCGACACTAAGTTCCAACACCTCCCCTGCCGTTTCTGAGTTAAAAACAGAGTCAGAGGTAGGAGCCACCACCTCCGTGAGGCAGGCTGTCAGTCAGACAGGCTCTGCAGAATTCAGCAGCAGGAGAGGATGTGGTCCCGCCTGCACACTAACAAGTACTACCAACCCCAGACCCTGTTTCAGAGGGTCCAAATCGGTCCCTCAGCATTCTGACACCCTGTGCCACTCCTAACACAGTGGCTTTCAATCCAGGACCTGAGAAGCCACTTAACCAACTGCACTCACTATGGGGCAACTGAATGTGGAAGATGCAGGGAACGAGCTCAGAATCAGGATCCTAACCAGGAGTGAACCCTCAGTCACTCTCAGGGCTTCCAACCCACCCGACACTTCCTGTAGCCAGACACTGTCCGTTACAGTTCCATGACCCCCCCAAGTTTTATTTTTAAATTTCATTGTTTAAACCACATTAAGTACCAGAGTTTGAAGTTAATTGAACCATCTACACCAAGTGCTTGACAGTCCTTCAGTTCCAAATATCCTTCATCAAACAAACTGCCACCCACTGTCCTGGAGTTCTTCATCCCCAATGAATGGCAGCAAAAAGGCCCACGTCCTGAGGTACCACTGGCCCACGAGAAACCCTCCCACAGCAACTCAGGTTCCTCCGTTTCTACACACTTAAATTAAACCTTCTGAGCATCAGTTTTGTCCTTTGCCTGTGAGGACAACTTACATTTCCAGCATGACTTGGTTCAGCAAGATGCCATCCACCAAGTGCATGTACAGGTTGTCTTCCTTGCCGCTGGCGACTGGGCTCAAAGTTTTCACCTGCGAGGAGGGAGTGCAGGCAGAAAGCAGGAAATGTCACCCCATGTGCACATTCTGAAGCTCTCCGGGGCAACAGCGTTGCCCATTGGGGCTGTGCCCTCGTGGGCTGAAGGGTCACCCAGCACCCAACCTCCCCTCAGTTGGCACCAAGCCCACCTTTCCACAGGGCCTGTCTCCCTGCCCCTATCGGGGCTACAGATGCAAGACAGCAGGAGGCAAACTTTCTCGCCACTTTTCTCCAGCGTCCCAGAATGGGAAGAAATAAAACGGACTTTTCAACGAATTTCTCATCTATTGCAAATCACTGTGCCAGTTCCAGCCAGTACATGTTCCCACTCAGACACCCGCACAATGCTCCCCCGTCACTGCCATTCACTGACTGGTCTCGAGTTCAAACACTACAACAGGATATTTGGGGGAGTGAGTACTTTTCCCCAGTGGTCCAGCCACCTGGGCCTGGTGACCCCTCAGACCCTGTCCACTCCAGGACCAGCAGCCTAGTGCCCAGGCAAGAGCAGGTGAACCCATCTCAGTCCAGGGCTGGGAGCGCCACGGGGTCCTGCACCTGGTGCATGGGCTCCAGAGTAGGAAACCCCTCAGGCCCCCAGGCCAGGACCTCCGCCCCTGCTTGGAAACCTGTGAAGACCCCCGAGTCCCAGGACTGCCAGGGCCCAGGGGGGTGGGGTCAAAGGAGTTCTCAGGGAGGCTGGAGAGGAGCCAGGGCACCAGTAATGGGACAGGGAGGCAGGTGCACTCACCCAAGTCACCAGTGAGCTCTGTAGAAAGAGCTCCATGAGTTCCCGGACAGTATCGTCCATCCTGAGGCTGTGTTCACCGTCCATCGCTGCGCACACCGGCTCTGGGCCCACCGTCCCTGTGCCCAGCAGCTCAGCGCCACGCATTTCCAACGGCTCTTCGCCCCACATTCCAAACGGCTCCTCACCCCACATTCTAAACGGCTCTTTGCCCCACATTCTAAACGGCTATTTGCTCCACATTCAAAAAAGGCTCCTCACCCCACATTCTAAACGGCTATTTGCTCCACATTCAAAAAAGGCTCCTCACCCCACATTCTAAACAGCTCTTGAGCCGCTATTCCTAATGGCTCTAGGCCCCATATTCCAAAGGGCTCTGGCAGGGAACACAGCTGGGTTGGGGGTGTGGCAGCTCCTGGCCAATGCTACGTGCTTTGGAATACACAAAAATTATGACACAATCTCTATGAAATTTAAGATCTATATGGCATATGAAAGGTAAGGAAATATAAAGGCTCTACATTTACATCAAACTTATCAAACTCAAAACTAACACTGGCCAAATAAATAAGGTTAAAGTTCATGTCAAATTGAAGGTTAAAAGCTTCAATTTTCATAGAATTGTAGCTTTATTTCGATAGAGACATGCTGAATACAAAGGGCTGAAGTAAATGAGTAATTCCTGTATAATAAAATGCCAGAGGCCATAAGCATCACGACCAGAACTACCACTCAACTGATTGCTATGAGGTGATTGACCACCTCTCGGTCCCTCCCCCTCAGCCTGCAGGCTCTGATCTCAGAATGGCGAATGGGAAAAAACGGGGAACTGGGTGGGTGGAGGCTGAGGCTGGAGCAAAGCAGCCCGGGTCCCAGGTGCCAGAGGGAAGCTGGTGCCAGCAGCCGGGGGAAGGAAGGCCAACTCTTGCATGAGTCTTTGTGCATCAGGCCTCTAGTTGTTAACATAAAGTAATAGAATATTTTAATAAAAACATAATATTTTTTCTTGAACATTAATTTACCAGACACTGAGTAGCTGCACAAATTAATAAGCATAACACAAACAAACTCATTTTTCATGTTCTCCAAAAGTGAAATATTTTCAGTTGTGCAAACCAAACAGGTCAGTCCAAGACTAATGACATGGCAATCGGCTGCTAATATATTTGCTGCTAGTATTAGTGGAGAGAAATGGTGCACCTGTGTTTAAGGTGTGTAAGGGAAATGAATGCAACACTATTATAGTAATCAGTCATTAGCGAATGTTGTCGTTGTTAATAATAATTATGTATAACATGATATTGTAAAAATTAAGTTATAAAATTTTTATTAAAATGTTTCTTATGTACCGTTATGTTGGCTGGTCTACAAAAATATTCATTGTGTGCTGCATGTGGCCCGTGGTCTGCGTGTATGAGATGCTTGATCTACATACTATCCTATATAATAAAAGCTTAGCAACCAAACAGAAGAACAATCAGAACGACCATTTGACCAGTCACTATGACTTGCTTTGACCACCAGGGCTCAGATGCCTAAGGCAGGAGCTGCCCCCTGGTGGTCAGTGTGTGCCAACAGGGGGAGCACCGCTCAGCCAGAAGCCAGACTCACAGCTGGAGAGTGCAGGGGTGGTGGCAGGAGCCTCTCCTGCTCAGAGGCAGTCAAACATCGCCCAAGGGCTCCTGGACTGCGAGAGGATGAAGACTGGGCTGAGGGGACAGCCCGCCCCTTGAGTGCACAAATTTCTTGCACCAGGCCTCTAGTGCATTATTTTCTTACTGCAACTTATCTCTTTTAAAATGCCACTGCAGAACTTAGCCCCACAAAATATATATAAAACAACGAAACACAAAAGGGGCCAAAACTGTAAAGATGGAATCAAATTCTGTCAAGGTAAGGTCAAAATTGACATCTTTCAAAGGAACAGGTATCAATTTTGATTTTCAACAAATATATTTTAGGATAGCACTTCTAAAACTAAGCTTTAAAAGTAATTAGAAATCACCCCAAACATGTCATTAGGTCAAATTCAATCCACTGCCCTCCCAGCCCATACTGGTAGGCAGTTAGCAGTATCTCACGGGCAGCTCAGTAGTTTCCCACATACGAAAGTTCCCTTTTCTTCAATGCCTAATATACATGAATTTATTTAAACTCTCCCTAAAATAATATATATTCTCAACCTAGACTCTTGGAATACAAATGCCTTCTGACTATTCCCTGGTGTTTAAGGTGAGACTGCATTTTATTTATTCTAAGGCTCCAGAGGAGAGGAGAGTTTGGATCCAGAACGTAATAGAGAAAATAATGGCTGAAAAATCCCAAAATCTGGCAAAAGACATAGGCTACAGATTGAATAAGCTGCACAAACCCCAAGTAGGATTAACCCAAGAAATCCATGCCAAGACACAACTATTTTACTCCCAGTTCAGATGAAAGGACACTTTTCTTGAGGCATGAGTTAGAAGTTTACCAGGATAAGCAAAGCAAAACCCACCAACCCCCTCAGAGCTGATCTGCTTTCAGTGATCAGCCCAAACTGTACATCAGTACCATGGACAGAACCCGTTTCCCTCACCAGCCAAATCCAATCCATCACCAAGTCCTGTTGGTTTTACCTCTCTCATCCCTACCTCTACCTCCCTCATCTAAGTCATCACCATCGTCTCTCACACGCCTACTATGTCCCATGTGTTTATGCTAACTCATTAAATAACCCTCACACTGACCCTAATAGGTGTGAACAGATGAGAGGGAGAGCAAGGTCAAGTACTTTGGTCAGCATTCCACACTCAGCAGCTGGTGGAGCCAGGGTTGATCCTGGCAGGCTGCCTCCAGGTTTGTTTTCCTGAAAGTGACACTTGCTGCCCGTTCACCACCACATGGTGCCATAGCCCCCAAATGGTTTAGTCATGTCCCTTCTGTCCTCTCTAATGCATCTCCGGAGAGGAGCCTGACATCTTCCCAAAACATGTGCCAAAATTGTGCCATTTCCCCCAGTAATTCTCTTGTTTTTACCATAAAGACAAAACTCCTACACCATGGCCTACAATGTCCTAGGTTCTACTTCCTGCCGTCTCCCATTTCAACCCAATGAGTACTTCTCCTTATTCTCCCCTCTCAGCAACACTTGCCTCCCACTTCCCAAGTCCTTTCCCACCATGAACTTTGCCTGCACCGCTCCTTTGGCCATGTACACAGTTCTCTTTCTCTGCACCTTCTTAAGGACAATTCACCCCTCAGATCTCAACTCAAGCATCGCATTCTCGGGAGAGAGTCAGACCACCCATTTGGGAATTCTCTAATGTAAACATGCAGTGCTATCAACTACCCTGTAAGCACAGCTTTAGCCAGTATGTCACACATTCTTCACTACATTTCCATGTTTTGTTCAATTCAAAATACGTTTACATTTCCCATGAAATTTCCTTTTAACCTTTTGATTACTTAGAAACCTCTTGTTTCATTTCCAAAAATTTAAGAATTTTGCCAGTTATGTTTCTGTTACTGATTTCTAATTCAATTCCATGGGATCAAAGACCACACATCATATGTTTTGAATTTATTAATTGTTCAGAAACATCTACCTTGCTTAATGTTGCATGTGAACTTAAGAGAATGTGTATTTTACTATTTGGGAGTGGAGGTTTGGGCAAATGTTAGTCTGATCCAGTTTATTGAGGGCAATGTTTGGTTCTGTCATACCTTTACTGATTTTCTGTCTGCCTGTTGCATAGATTACTGACAGAAGAAGTGATGCCAGCCAGGGCTCACTGTGGTTTTAATTTGCATTTTCCGGATGACATGTTATATGTTGAGTATCTCTGCATATGCCCCTTGGTTTTTAATATATTTTCTTTTTTATATGCTTTTCTCCATTTAGAAAACTGATTTATCTTTTTATTTCTTGGACATCCTTGAGTTGTTCATGACTTTAAGGGATAAGAGTTCAATATTCCACCATTAAGGATAATGATGCTAGCTTTAGGGTTTTTTTGTTGTTGTTGTTGTTGCCCTTGACCAATTTGAGGACATTCCCTTCTGTTCCCAGTTTTTGAGAATTTTTAAAAATTATGCATGGGTTTTGCCCTAGTTGGTTTGGCTCAGTGGATAGAGCATCAGCCTCTGTACTGAAGGGAAGTATACGGGGTTTGATTCCAGTCAAGATCACATGCCCGTGTTATGGGCTTGATCTTCAGTGGACGGTGTGCAGGAGGCAGCTGATCAATGATTCTCTCTCGTCATTGATGTTTCTATGTCTGTCTCCCTCTCCCTTCCTCTCTGAAAACAATAAAAATTTATTTTAAAAAACCATGGGTGGATTTCAAAATTTGTCAAATACTATTTCTATACCTATTGAAATGACCCTGTTTGGAGGAATTCACCAGTGAAGCATCTGGGCCCAGTTTTCTTTGTTGAAAGATTTTAAATTATAGTTTCAATTTCTTTAACAGAGGTTATTTGTTTGTTGTAGATTTTCTTGTCATTTTCAGTAACTTATGGCTTTCAAGGAACTTATCTATGTTGTCCAGTTTATGGCATAAAGACAGTTATAATATCCCCTTATTGTCCATTTAATGTCTGTGGGTTCTGTGGTGAGGTCTTCACTCTGATGTCAGATATTGTTCATTTATTTTCTTTCTCTCTCCCTTTTAAAAATATACTAGAGGTTCAGTGCACGAAATTTGTGCACCAGAAGGGGTCCCTTAGCCCAGCCTGCACCTCCGCTAATCTGGGACCACTCAGGGGACATGCCTCTCACAATCTGGGATGCTGGCTCCTAACCGCTCACCTGCCTGATTGCCCCTAACTGCTTCTGTCTGCCAGCCTGATCACCACCCAAAGTCTCCCCTGCTGGCCTGATTGACGCCTCACTGCTCCCCTGCCAGCCTGATCACCCCACCTGCCCTCCTATGCCTTGACCCGCCTCCTCCGCTGGGACCTGCCTCCTCCCTGCAAGGTGGTGGAGATGCAGGGACTGGCCTCCTCCATGCCTCGTGGAGCCAAGGGATCCCCAGGCCTCACCACGTGGAGTGGCTGCTGGGCCCAGCCTCTGCTGTGCGTGTGGCCATCTTGTGGTGGCCATCTTGTGGTGACATTATGTGTGAGGGCTCAAAAACCACGTAGGTTTTTATTAGTAAGGATTCATCAGTCTTACTAGGCATCTCTCAGTTTCATCAATCTTCTCAAAAAGAAACTTATGCACTTTTAAAGTTTTTCATTTGTTCATCTATTTCATTAACTTCTACTTTTAGATTTAGTATTTCCCCCATTCTGTTTTCTTCCAGTTTAACTCATTCTTACTTTTCTAGTCTCTTGAGTTAGTATTTTACATCACTGATTTTAAATCTTTCTTCTTGTCTAGTAGTATGTGCAATTACAGCTATATATTTCCATCTAAGCACTACTTAAGGTATTGTATCACCAAAAATTAATTTTTTAAGGATTCACCCAAATTCTTTGTTTGGAGCATAGATGGGCCTGGAGAGCATTATGCTAAGCAAAATAAGCCAGTCAGAGAAAGATAAATATCACATGATCTTACTCATTTGTGGAATATTATGAACAACATGAACTGATGAAAAAAAAATAGATCCGAAGATATAAAACCATCGAACAGATTGTCAAACCTCAGAGGGGAAGCAGGGGACTGTGGGGTTCGGTAAGAGATCAACCAAAGAACTTGTAACATGCATGTAAGCATAACCAATGGACAGAGACAGTAGGGAGGTGAGGGCATGTGCTGGGCGGAGGGGAGGAGCAGCAGCCAGGGAGAGGTCAATGGAGGAAAAAGGACCCATATATAATACTTTCAACAATAAAGAATTTAAATTAAAAAAAGAATGTAAAACAAATCCTTTGTTTGGTATTGGGTATACAATATTCTATGAATCATGGAGGAGTCAAGTGGAAAAAGACACTTTTCCTTCATTTTCTTACAAAGAAAGAAATAAAAGTCAAAACCAAAAAAGCCATGATGTTATGTCCAAAAGCAGACATCCAAAAGGCCAGACAGCTTCCTGGGAATAGGATTCCTATCACAGCAGCACCAACAGTGATTTACAGACAAAAACATCAGAGGAAACACAAAGAAAGAAACACAGGAGAGCTGGTTGCCAGTCAGCTTTAAGAAGGATTTTAGGCCACTAACATGGTCTGAGATGAAGATGATCCATTCATATATTTTTGTAAAGTGCAGGAAATCTGTAAACACGTTTTAGACGTTTAGAAAAATATGTAATCATTACTTTTACTTCTTAACAAAATATCATTCTCATACTATACTCCCAAACTTTAGTCATGAAGAACACTTATTACAAAATCATGTATTTATTTGAGAAATCATCTTTGGGTTCTGTTCTGTGCCAGGTGCTACACTGGGACCTGGAAATCCAAATGGGAACAGAGAAATGTGGCCCTGCCCCCATGCATTTATAGTTGAGTGGAAGACACTATTTAAAAGTTAAGTAGACAAGAGAATCAATCCTATATAACAAAGAGGTAATATGCAAATTGGCCCTCATGCCCTTGCATCACGAGGTGGCCGCCCCCACATTGTCACAAGATGGCCACCACAAGATGGCCGCCACCACATTGTCACAAAATAGCCGGCAGGGGAGGGTAGCTGGGGGGGGAGGACAGGCCTGCAGGGGAGGGCAGTTGGGGGCAATAAGGCTGGCTGAGGAGAAGTTAGGTGTCATTCATGCCCGCAGGGGAGCAGTTAGGGGGCTATCAGGCTGGCAGGCAGGCGAGCAGTTAGGAGCCAGCAGTCCCACATTGTGAGAGGGATGTCTGGCTGCTGGTTGCAGAATTGGGACTAAACCGGCAGTCGGACTTCCCCTGAGGAATCCCAGGTTGCAGAGGGTGCAGGCTGAGCTGAGGAACAACCCCCTCCCCAATGCATGTATTTCATGCACCAGGCCTCTAGTAAGATAATATAAGCTGACACTGACCCTTAAAGGGTGCTCAGTGGACAGGATAGAAGGAACCTACATGACTGAAGGAAAGCTTCTGTGGAAGGTGGAATTTACCAAGACCCAAAGGAAGAGAAGGAGCGTGGTAGGGCATTCACGGGGGCTCAGAGGAGCCTTCCCAGCAGAAGAACCTCAAAGCAGCCCTTCCACAGATAACTCCACAACTCAGGGCATCAGGGCAGCCACTCCCATCATCATTCCTCTCGAAAATGGGCTTATGGACAAATGTCGCCAAGTACAGGAAACTCCAAGAATGAATAAGACAACAGAAAAGGTGAATGGAGGAAACTCTTTGGAAAACTCTTGCTGTGAAGAAAAGCAGAGAAAGGGAGGCTTGGCCTGGAAAGGGAAGACTGGAGAGGCTGGTTCTCAGAGGTGGGAGGCACTAGGCTTGCCAGTGTCACTGAGGAGAGAAGAAGTGGTGGGCCCAGCTGAGGATACAGGGAGGGCTGACAATTAAGAGCCATGTTCCTGGTTCTAGCCAATTTGGCTCAGTGAACAGAGCAATGGCCTATGGACTGAAAGGTCCCAGGTTCCATTCCAGTCAAGGGCACATAGCTCAGTTGCAGGCTTAATTCCTGGTCCTGGTCAGGGTGTGAGAGGCAATCAATCAATTTGTCTCTCTCTCATTGATGTTTCTCTCTCTGTGTTTCTACCCCTCCCTTCCACTCTCTCTACAAATCAATGGGAAAAAATATCCTCAGGTGAGGATTAACCAAAAAAGAAAAAAAGGTGTTGGGTTTGCCTGCAGTTCCGTGCAGGTCAGGCCTGGGTGCTTGACAATCCCATGAAGATGATATCTCTCTTACTGTTACTGGCCTGCATTGTCCCACCCCAGACCTAGAAGATAATGCCCTGAATGTGTTAAGAGGAATGGGGATGCTGGAAAGATTACCTAAAATGAGGAAGAAAAAGCAACCTGGTTAGAACACCTTCATAAAGAATGAACACCCACATACTTACCATACAGTGTGAGACATAGAATGCGGTCCTTCTAAAGCATTGGATGCCCCCACCCCCACCCATCACAGCCCCTTCTTCTCACCAGTGGCAAATGACTGTTTTCAATATTATCTGTCATAACTTTCTTTTCCCTTAGCATTTTGTCTCAGATTTGTGCATTGATCAACAATAATATTACATTAAATTATGAATGTAGTCCAACTCTATCTCAATGATGTCATGCTGTGAGATTCTCTGTACATCTTGCAGTTTTGCTCAGCTCTGTTCATCTATAGCGCCCATGGCTGTAGCTGACTTACTGTCACTGAAGTAAACTCTTCCACGCAGAATGACATTTTATGGCTGCACCACATTTGTGTTCCTGTGCAGGGGCACTTGGGTTATTGGAAGCTTTTTGATGTTGTGAGGAACTCTGCTGTGAACATTCCTGTACGTGAAATCTTTGGCACCTGGGCAGGGGTTGCTTTAGCTGTAACTAGGAGAAAAGTGGCTTTACGAGTTATTGCTCTACTTTAGGCATCAGCACAGGGGCTGCGCTTCATTGCTCAATATCCTTGCCAATCTTGGCAGGAGTCAAACGGGGTGTCATTTTGGTTTTAGTTTGCATTTCTTGATTAATAGTCATGTTGAGCATCTTTTTGAGTGTTTTTCAGCCACTGATGGGTCCTTTTCTATGATGTGTTGGTGGCTAGGACCTCCCCATTTCTCTAGTGGATTCCTGCTTCTTTCCTGATGGGTTTTAGTTTTAAATGTTGGGCATGTGCCGTCCTCTAGCTCTGTGTGCCAGAAAGCTTACCTGACCATGAATCAAATCCTCAACCAGAAAGTTTACCTGACCTTGAATCAAATCCTCAACCTTTCAGTGTACATGATGATGCTCTTCATCATGTGCTTTCAACAGAGATTTCCATTTTATTTATTCACTAGCTGTACCTGACCACGTGTTGCTGTGGCTCAGTCTGGTTAAATGGAAAAGAAAGAAAAGAGAAAGAGCATGTTTCTAATATGTTTAATTTCACGATGCTTGTGGGTATACAATATTTTTTGCTGTTCCATTGCCTGTGCAGATATAGAGATTGTCTGGTTTGCCGACTCTAGAACACGCAGCATATAATTGTCCATGTGAGAAGCAATCCGTGTCTAGATCTAAACCGCACAATTCTAAAGATTGGCCCTGAGCTTTGTTGATGGTGATTGCAAACGCCAATCGAATTGGGACTTGCAATCTCTTTAAATTGGAATGGCACATCCGTTGGAATAATAGGAATGCCAGCAATGAGGACATCTTCACCTTTGAAAGGTCCTGTCAAGATTGTTGCTTCTACCACGTTGCTCATTAATTTTTTTACTGCAAGCCGCGTGGCGTTGCAAAGCTTTGACTGGTTGATATTTCACAACATGATAATTGGCACGCGGATTTTCAATTGCAGTACGTGCGGTGGCATCCCTGGCAGATCGAGTGAATGCAAAAATTCTGTTGGATAATTAACCGCTTCATCTGCTTCCACAACAGTGTCGACAGACTTGTATGTGACTGCCTCGCTTTGAATGTTAGACTGAATAATATTGTTAAGTTTGTAGATGCCTTTGTTCTTGGCCGCAAGAATAGCTCGTTCACTCAGCCAATCGTGATTCTTATAATTGGTTTGAATATTGAGAAATACTTTTTCAACCAATTCTTCTTTTGAAGTCACTAAATTGCAGAAGTTATGAGGCAATGAGATCCGTCCTGAGGCCAGATCAACCGGCACCTTTCCGTTCCCAATTTCCAGCAATTGCTGTGAGAATATCTCAGCTGATAGATCGTCTTTCAGCTGGACACGCATATTTGTAGTTAATTTTAATGTCTTTACATGTCGTCACAAAGTAGAGTATTTCAGGCAAGCATTTATTTCGTCCGCTGGTGTCGATCGAGGAATTACAGGTAATGTTTGCCTGAAATATCCTGCAAGCAATATTAATGCGTTCCCACATGGTCTGATGTTTCCAAGCAAATCTTTCAATCATAGATCGAGAGCCTCGAGCGATTTTTGGTGTGTCATTGTGCATTCATCCCAAACAATAAATTTGCATTCCTGCAATACTTTTGCCATGCAGGAATGTGCTTTGGAAATGTTGCACGTGGGAGTTTCAATGAATTGCATGTTCAATGGCAATTTCAAAGCAGAATGAGCAGTCCTTCCACCTGGTAGCAATGTCGCAGCTATTCCAGATGACGCAAGAGCTAAGGCTATGTCATTTTGGGATCAAATTGCTGCCAGAATCAATCTAATTAGGAACGTTTTACCAGTTTCTCCTGGCGCATCTCAGAAGAAGATTTCTCCAACCTCATTAATGACAGTGTGCAATATTTGATCATAAATGCCTTTTTGCTCAAGTGTTAGCTTAGGAATATTTGATTGCACATACGACAAAAGATCACCCGTGTTGTAATTTGGTTCACGACACAATTCTACATCGAATGAACAGCAGCAGATCGATTCAGTGATGGCATTCCCAATTGATTGATAACTGCTCATGATTCCTAAGCACAAATCTTCTATCATTATCAACATTGAAATGGAATCATAAAATTGGAAATTTGGAAATCATAAATAGATCGTAAATCAGAACCATTGAAATGGAATCGTAAAGTATTTAGTATAGCTTGTGTTGCTTTTACGTCCAACAGATGGCATTGTTTTACCAAAAAAAAGCATGTTTTTACCTGTCACAGGTGTGACATCTATAAAATGGTAGGTATAAGGTATATAAAAAAACGCACGTATTCCAATTCAACGTTATGTCAAAATTTCAAAGCAATCGGTGTAGAACTTTCGGAGATTTAAGATGTTGAACAAATGAACATTTACATTTTTATTTATATATATTTATTCATTTTAAAATATATATTTTTTAATTTCAGAGAGGAAGGAAGATGGAGAGAGAGAGAAACATCAATGATGAGAGGGAATCATTGATGGGCTGCCTGCTGCATGCCCCACACTGGGGAGCAAGCCTGCAACTCAGGCACGTGCCCTGATCAGGAATCAAACTGTGACCTCCTGGTTCATACATTGATGCTCAACCGCTGAGCCACGCTGGCTGGGTGAGAAAATTTCCATTTTAATTTGGTGAGATTTACCAGTTGTTTTCGGTTTTGTTTAAATAATTCTTACATTATTATGAGATTGTTATGCTATATCCTCTTCCAGGTGTTTGAAGTTTTTGTTTTATGCATTTAACTAGGGGCTCAGTCCATGAGATTTGTGCACTTGCGGGGGGGGGGGGGTCCCTCAGCCCAGCATGCACCGTCTCGCATTCCAGGACCCCTCGGGGGATGTCTGCCTGCCACTGCACTTGCCAGCCATGAGCCCAGCTTCTGGCTGAGTTGCACACCCCCTGTGGGAGCACCCTGGCCACCAGGGGGCAGCTACTTTGTTAAGCGTCTGTCCCCTGTTGGTCAATGCGCATCATAGTGACCAGTCATTCTGCTGTTTGGTCGAATTGCATATTAGCCTTTTATTACATAGGATACTCGGTGCACATGCCTTCGTGTCCCAACATTTCCTCTGGAATAGTTGGAAGACTTTTGAACTTTCAAGCATCTCCCATCTTTCCTCTGTCCTCCTCTCTGCTCCCACACTTACACATTTTTTGCAATACCAGGAAATGATACAACCTTGCCCACCCTCAGGAGTTTTAAAGGTCTCCTTCAGTGTGGAAGCTGAGAATGGTATGGAACAGAATACTGATGAAATGTGACTTGCACAACAGAAATTTTTTCTCACAAAATAATGAATCCACAGGCAGGTGGATCCAGGATTGAATTCAGCTAGTCAGTGAGGTCATGGTAAGCGTCTCTCTTCCCACTGTTTCCTCATGGCCACATGATGGCTGCCCGGACTAGAAGGTGGCCACAGCTCCCATCAACAAAGAGAGGAAAGCAGTCCTCTCTTCACTATTGTGCTTTTCATCAGGGAGGAAAACAGCTTCTCAGAAATCAACTATGAGACTCTCTTACATGAGCCCTTGGCCAGAACTGTCCCAACTGCAAGGGACATGGGGCAGTTTAGTGTCAAACTGCTCCTGAAGGAGGTGCCTCAGCCCTGGAGAAGGAGGAGAAGGTGGTGAGGGGAAGGGCAGTTGGGACGTGTCTGAGGGTGAGCTTCCTGTTTCTGCTGTGAACACTAATGGCCCCGTACATTTCTTCTGTGTGGATTTGTGGAGGAAAGGTGTCCAGAGATTCAGGCATGACTGTTTCAAATCAATGTTCTAGTATCCTAAACCACTCTGTCCAATATGGTCAATATTAGCCACATACAAGTTTTAAAAATATGTTTTTATTGATTTCAGAGAGAGGGAGAGAGAGAGATAGAAACCTCAATGATGAGAGAGAATCATTGATTAGCTACCCCCTGCACAGCTCTTATGAGGTATCAAGCCTGCAACCCAGCCACGTTCCCTGACTATGAATCAAACCGTGACCTCCTGGATCATGCGTGGATGCTAAACCACTTAGCCACACCAGCCATGTAGCCACATATAACTTTATAAAATTAAATTTATATTGATTAAAATTAAGTAAAATGTAAAGGTCACTTATACATTTAGGTTTCCCCTTTTGGATACCTAGAGAGTGCAGACTTGTTGTATAGCCTGGCTGGTTTCCAATCACAGGAAATAGAAACGAAAGGAAATGTGTCTCCCTCAGAGCAAGAGTGTTCACATGAGAATGAGGACCTTTGGCTGATTCAACCACATCTTTGCATGGGTCTCTCTGGTACAGCTCGCCTCCTTCTGAAATACTCACCTACAGATGGCATTCTTTATCTTTTTTTCTAAAAAAGTTTTGATAATGGTTTTAATTTTAATTATAGATTGTTCCAGTTGTGTCAACGAACTATAGCCCTTCCGGTAGAACCAGGGTGTGTACCTTGTTTTTGTACCATCCTGTGCCAGTGGGACCATTGCTCTTCCTAAGATGAATTTGACTGCGAGTTAAATTCTGGGCTCATGGAGGAAGGAAAATGATTAAGGAAGTGTTTAGTGGAGGGAGTTGTTTTGAATCATTCCTGCTGCAACCAAAGCAATGCTCTTTCTATCCCAAGTGATTTTAAATTTTGTAAACAGCTACTCTGGTGGTTGTTGCTGCTCAAATAGCAAATCAAGCTACACACTGAGGGAAGTGGAATGTAGCTCATTAAGTAAATTTTACTTGTAATGAAACCACTTCAAGATGGGAAACAGTGCTTGGGAACTGAACCAGAGGCCCTTCAGACCACGGGCTCTAACCACTGTGCGAGACGGCCAGGACTTGCCACTCATTTTTGGATGGCCTGGGAGCTAATAAGTCTTTACATTTTTAAATCATTGAAACAATTTTTTTAAAGAATGGCATTAAAACAACTCTATAGAATTCAAAGGACAATGTCCATGAGTAAAGTGTCGTTGGAGCACAGCCTTGCCTGTTTATTGACAGATGGCCTAGGACCACCTCCTGCCCAGCGGCAGCGTAGAGTCACTGCAGCAGACAGCATGGCTTAACCTTCCATGTTGGCATTTCTGCCGCTCCCTGCACAGATAGAGAGAAAGCCTCCCAGGTCTGGGCGGGCTGCCAGCACAGTCACTTTCTGGCTAGTGGTTATGTCCCCATCCAGCCAGCTCTGCAGCCAGGTTGCCGGCCCCACCCCATCCCTCTCTGTGAATTTGCTGTCCAGGTCTCCCCTCTAGTCCAGGTCCATCTGAGGGGAGAGTGAGGAAAGAGAGAGCTCCAGAGCCACACACAGCGTAGGGGGAGCCCAGTCACGCTCCTTCAGGAACTACTCCAGGGTGAACATCTTCTGCTCAGGGGGCACAGGGCCGCCCCCAGGCCTGGGACTGAGCCACACCCCTCTTCTGGATGCCTCCTGGTGGGGAGCCCCATTCTGGGTGGTGAGTCCTCCTGGTGGCTGAGGGTCCTGTGTCCTGGCATCTTGGGGCGGGGAAGAGTGCTGTGTCTCTGCTGGGCATCAGCTCCTCGCTGCGGAAGCTCTCGGGCCTGCAGTGGAGCTGGCCACGTCGGAGGAACCTGGTGTCAGGGTGAGGGGACACAGAGGGACACACGTCAGTCTCTCACTCTCGCTCATCTGCCTCCAGTGCGCTCTGTGCTGCCTTCTGCTCACAGAACACAGGAAACCCTGCTGGGGAACACGGAGCACACTTCTCCCAGGCTGGCATTGGGGATGTCAAGGACACGCTAACATTCTCTAGAAGTTCACAGTGGGGTTTAAAAACAAAATAAGGTGGGAGCCAAATGCAGAGCTTCTACTAAAGCTGAAATTAGCAACAGCTGTGAGGACCCACACTCCTTAGCCCTTGGGACAGCGCAGACAGATCATCTTCTGCACCATTAACAAGCTGAAACACCGTAAAGGAATCACACTCACCTTGTGTCCTCTGACCATGATGGATTGGAACTACTGGACCTGTCCCCATCTGGAAGCTGCAGGAACTCAGCAGAGCCCATGGAGGCCCAGGTTTGCCCCTGCTCTGGTGATTGCCGCCTTCTGCCAGCACCTCCCAGCCTGGAGCAGCCTAGTGCAGGCGTCTGCTAGATGGAGGGCCACCTGGAGAAGAGGAAGGGAAGGAGGGCATGGGGAAGATGAGTCAGGGTTCAGACCCAGGCCCCCAGACCTGGTTCAGGCAACGTCAGTCTGCGGGATGGCTCAGCAGCCCAGGAGACAGCTCCACCTGCCAACTCCTGGCCCATGAAGACATCTGGATGCTCAACTTGCCAGAGACAGAGCCTGCTGTTTCACCTGCTAGTTAGGAGTCACATGTTCTGGGATTTGTCCAGGAAGACCTGCGGTCACTAACACAACAGGTACCATTTATCACCTGCTTCCCGTGTGCCAGGCACTTTGCTAGAAACCACAGGTGCAATTGCAAAAGAACAAAACAAAAACCACCCCCCAACTCATTCAATTCTCAAAGCAACCTCGCAAGGCTGTATTAAAACAACCTTCAACAGGTAAGGCAAGTGAGGTCACAGTTCAGCCGGTCCCACATCCAGAGAGTGGCAGGTGGCAGTTGAACCCACCGCTGTCTGGCTCTGCATCTGTCCTTCACACCACCCGGCTCCTCTCTGCAGAGTTTTAAATCTTTGACACCCACCTTCATGAGTACACCCGCCCTGGCTACCCAGAGGGCCCATCTTGTGACACCCTCTCCCAGCATCAACACTCAAGGAGTGGAGGCATGGGCAGGGGCACGGTTGTGAATCCCACTTCCTCAGGCCTGCTCAGAGGTGTCAGGTTAGTGGGGGAGCACGCTGGGCAGAGGGAGGGATGGGGCTCTCAGGAGGGAGCATCAGCTTCTACAACCAACTCCTACAGCGAGGCTGATTTGGTCTCATTGAGCCTGGGAAGGGCCAGGTGTCCTCTGAATCTTGTACTGTGCTCTTCCACACACAGTGATGCCAATTCTCATGGATCCCCACCCCAGAGCCCATGAGCCAGAAACCCCGGGTCCAGCCTGTGTCCAGGCAGCCCAGGTGAGCGTGTGGCAGGCTGCAGTCTGAGAAGCACAGCATCAGACCATGATCTCCAGGGCAGGGCTTTGGTTTCTCTCTAGCCACCGGTGCACAGTGCTCTGTAGACAGAAACAGAGATGATGGGAGGCAGAGACCATGCACATACAGGCAGTCCTCAGGTTACATAGGACTCGACGTACGACGTTTTGTGGTTACATCACCATCACTCATCTATAATAATAAAAGCCTAAGCGACCATCACAACCAAAGGGATGACAGAACAGGTTGCGTGGGGTAACCAAGCCCTCTGGGGGTTAGTGAGGGGTGACCAAATGACTGAGCAGCAGGCTGCATGGGATGACCAGGCCAGCAGAGGGGTTAGTTAGGGCCAACCAAACGACTAAGCAGCAGCCTGTGTGGGGTGTCCAGGCCCACAGAAGGGGCAGCTGGCACCAAGCAGGTGGCGGGGGGGAGGGCAGTGAGGGGCAACCAGGCCTGCAGAGGAGGGCATTGAGCGGCAAGCAGGCTGGCGGGAGGGGGTCAATGAGGGGCAATCAGGTTGGCAAGAGGTGACTAGGCCAGCAGAGGTGGCAGTTAGGGCGATCTGGCAGGCAGGCAGGTGAGCAGTTAGGAGCCAGTGGTCCCAGATTGTGAGAGGGATGTCCAACTGCCTGCCAGGGGATCAGGCCTAAACCAGCATTTGGACATCCCCTGAGGGGTCCCAGATTGGAGAGGGTGCAGGCTGGCCTGAGAGGACCCCCATGGATGAATTTCGTGCAACGAGCCTTCTAATATATATATACTAGAAGCCCGGTGCACGAAATTCGTGCACGGCGGGGGGTTGTCCCTCAGCCCAGCCTGTACCCTCTCCAATCTGGGACTCCTGGAGGGATGTCCGACTGCCCGTTTAGGCCCGATCCCACCGGGATCGGGCCTAAACGGGCAGTCGGACATCCCTCTCACAATCCAGGACTGCTGGCTCCCAACTGCTTGCCTGCCTGCCTTCCTGATTGCCCCTAACCGCTTCTGCCTGCCAGCCTGATCACCCCCTAACCACTCCGCTGCCAGCCTGGTTGATGCTTAACTGCTCCCCTGCCAGCCTGTTTGCCCCCAACTTCCCTCCTCTGCCGGCCTGGTCACCCCTAACTGCCCTCTCCTGCAGGGTTGATCACCTCCAACTGCCCTCCCTTGCAAGCCTGGTCCCTCTCAACTGCCCTCCCTTGCAGACCGGGTGCCTCCCAACTGCCCTCCCCTGCTGGCCATCTTGTAGTGGCCATCTTGTGTCCACATGGGGGCAGGATCTTTGACCACATGGGGGCAGCTATATTGTGTGTTGCAGTGATGATCAATCTGTATATTACTCTTTTATTAGATAAGATAGAGGCCTGGTACAGGGGTGGGGGCCAGCTGGTTTGCCCTGAAGGGTGTCCCGGATCAGGGTGGGGTTCCCTTGGGGCGTGGGGCGGCCTGAGCGAGGGGCCTGTGGTGGTTTGCAGGCCGGCCACGCCCCCTGGCAACCCAAGCAGAGGCACTGGTATCTGGAATTTATTTTCCTTCTACAATTGAAACTTTGTAGCCTGGAGCGGAGCCAAGCCTCCTGCTGATCCCTCCGGGGCGGCAGCCATTTCTGTGGCAGTTAATTCACCTTCTACAATTGAAACTTTGTAGCCTTAAGCGGGTGAGCCCGGCCAGGGTGTGCGGAAAGCTTTGCTTCCCCTGTTGCCACCGGCAACCCTGGCCTGCTCTCTCAAGCTCCATTCTGCCGCCATTTGTTTGAATTTGTTTACCTTCTATAATTGAAACTTTGTAGCTTGAGTGGAGGCTTAGGCCTGCAACGGCTATGGAAAGCTTGGCTTGCTCTGTTACCTGGGAAACCTTGCTCTCTGTGGCTGTAGCCATCTTGTGTTGGGTTAATTTGCATACTCGCCCTGATTGTCTGGTGGGCGTGGCTTGTCTGGTGGGCGTGGCTTATGTAGCGGGGTGATGGTTAATTTGCATATTACCATTTTATTAAAGAGGATATATATATATATATATATGTAAGTATATATATGTATGTGTGTGTATATATATATACATACTAGTATATATATATATATAATATATATACATATATATGTATATATATATATGTATATATATATTATATATATATATATATATATACTAGAAGCCCGTTGCAAGAAGATTCCTGCAATAGGGCTTCCTGCTGCACTCTCCCCTGCCCCGCCTGCTTCCCTTCCTTCTCCCCGCCCCACTTGCTTGCTTCTCCGCAGCTTCGCTCCCTTCTGCAGCACTTGGCATCTTTCTAAGCTGTCTTGATATGCAAATTAACCACCATCTTGGTCAGGTTGATTTGCATACTCATCCTGATTGGCTGGTGGGCGTGGTTTGGGCATCACAAAGGTGCGGTCAATTTGCATATTACTCTTTTATTAGGTGGTATATATGTTCCATCATTTCGATGTATGTACATACATATGTGTTTGATGTTTTTTATTATTTACTATATTTACCCCTAGTAAAACTCAGGAATTGTTATCTCTCCTTTAAATTCTTTTGACATCATTGCTGTGTATGTGCTCCCTGTGAGTGAAGTTGGTGCTTATGTAGGTGGGTTCTGATTTATGGCAAAAATCGTGTTAACTGGCGCTGTTGGAGCAGATCTCCAACGTAACCCAAGGACCTACTGCATTGCCTTCAGGACCAACCACAAGACTAGCAAGTATGGCGCCTAGCATGTATGTGACAAAACTTGCTGTTGGACAGGTTTCTTTTGTTTTTGGGGGGTGGGGAGCAGGCATCATGCTTGATGCCTAACACATAGGACAAGCTCAATACACCTTTACTGAGCATATAGTTTGTATTCTGTGTCACCAGGCTCTACTATTGCAGGCCAGAGAATTTGCTATGTGGCCAGAGAAAGCTCAACCATGTATGCTAAGGGGAACAAGACAATCACGGGAGCACTAAAACCCTCCAAGTGTCTCTCTGTGAGGAGGGGACCATCACCGGTTCACAGAGGCACCGGCTCAGTAACAGGCACACGTGCAGCTTCAGGAAAGCTCCACGGAGACATGAGGGTTTCCTAAGGCAGCTGACATCCAGGGCTCAGAGCTGCAGAGCAGCGCTCAGCAAACTCGCTCTGTGGGCCCATTCCAGCTCGCCACCCTTTTTTTATTTTTGTTAATCCTGATCCAAGGATATTTTTTTCCATGATTTTTAGAGAGAATGGAAGGAGTTAAGGGGAGGGGGAGCTGGGGAGAGAAACATGAATGTGAGAGAGATACAATGATTGGATGCCTCATGCACAAGCCATGACCAAGACTGGTGGATCGATCCTGTAACTGAGGTACATGCCCTAGACTCGATTCCAACTTGAGACCCTTCAGTCCAGGGGCTGATGCTCTAACCACTGAGCCAAGCCAGCTAGGATGTGCTACTTGCTTTTGTATGGCCTGGGAGCTGATAAGTCTTTATATTTTAAATGATTAAGACAATTATTTAAAAGAATGGAATTAAAACAACTCTATAGAATTCAAAGGACAGTGTCCATGAGTAAAGGGTCATTGGAGCATAGCCTTGCCTGTTTATTGACAGATGGCTAGGACCACCTCCTGCCCAGCGGCAGCATAGAGTCACTACAACAGATAGCATGGCTTAACCTTCCATGTTGGCATTTCTGCCGCTCCCTGCACAGATAGAGAGAAAGCCTCCCAGGTCTGGGCGGGCCACCAGCACATTCACTTTCTGGCTAGTGGTTATGTCCCCATCCAGCCAGCTCTGCAGCCAGGTTGCCGGCCCCACCACATCCCTCTCTGTGAATTTGCTGTCCAGGTCTCCCCTCTGGTCCAAGTTGATCTGAGAAGAGAGTGAGGAAAGAGCTCTCCCAGGCCACACACGGAGTAGGGGGAGCCTGGTCACGCTCCTCCAGAAACTACTCCAGGGTGACCATCCTCTGCTCCGGGGGCACAGGGACCCCCAGGCCTGGAGCTGGGCCACACCCCTCTTCTGGATGCCTCCTGGTGGAGAGGCCCATTCTGGGTGGCGGGTACTTCTGGCGGCTGAGGGTACTGCGTTCTGGGGTGCTGGCACCGTGGGACGGGGCACAGTGCTGTGTCCCTGCTGGGCATCAGGTCCTCACTGCGGAAGCTCTCGGGCCTGCGGTGGAGCAGGCCGCATCGGAGAAACCTGGTGTCAGGGTGAAGGGACACAGAGGGACACACGTCAGTCTCTCACGCTCACTCACCTGCCTCCAGTGGGCTCTGCGCTGCCTCCTGCTCACAGAGCAGAGGGAGCCCTGCTGGGGAACCCAGAGCACACTTCTCCCAGGCTGGCATTGGGGATGTCAAGGACACGCTGGAATTCTCTAGAAGTTCACAGTGGGGTGTAAAATCAAAATAAGGGAGGAGGAAATGCAGAACTCCTGCTAAAGCTGAAATTAGCAACAGCTGTGAGGCACCACACTGCTTAGCCCTTGGGACAGCGCAGACAGACCATCTTCTGCACCATTAACAAGCTTAGACACAGTAAAGGAATCTCACTCACCCCGTGTCCTCTGAGCATGATGGACCGGAACTCCCAGCCCTGTCCCCATCTGGAAGCTGCAGGAATTCAGACTCGGAGGATGGGTAGCTCGCCCAGGTGCTCAGAGCTGGTCAGTGAGGAGAAGGGATCTGAACCCAAATCCGTGAAAACTCCCAGGCCTGAGCCTGAAACTGCATGATGTGCCCTATGGAGGCGAACCCATCAAGCTTTGAAGAACTTGCTAATTGTCTTCTTTAAATCATACAGATAACACCAAGCCCAGAGCGGAGATCCAAGGGCACTGGAAAGTGCCCAGAAGGAAGGCTGGCTTACCCTTCAGGCCGCGAGGTGAGCGATCACTGGAAGCATCCCTGTGGCTCTCTGAGCTGCCTGGTTGGGACCCTGAGAGGAAAGGACCACCCTGAACCAAAGGGCCGCTGACCCAGTCTAGCCTAGACTGCGCCATCCAGTCTGCAAAGAGGACAGAACAGAGCGATTCTGCCACAGCTCAGGGAGCGCCCTCAGAAGGAAAGACCCAGGTTCTGGAGACGCCCCAGGAGGGGTCCCGCCTCCCCTGAGCTCCAGGCCCCGTGCACAGTGGGCATGGGCTGTGCGGGATGACAACCCGTGCTTCTGTGTCTGTGAGGTCTGGGGCTGGGGCTCAAACAGTGTTGTTAACAGAGGAAATTTCACGCAGAATTTGGTTATAGACCAAACAGGGCGGCTCGGGAAAGCGAAGGGTTGGAGGGGTGGAGAGCCCACTCTTACTCCACATGGAGTTTTCTAGAACACGTGGAAACACGCTGCCTAGACCAGGACAGTGGCACCTCGTGAGGGCGGGAGCCAGGACAGGGCAGTGTGCGCGCCCACGTGTGCACAATGAAGCCTGAGCAGCTCCAAGGGCCACTTCACCTCAGTGGTCTGAGGGGGCGGGTGCTGGGCCTCAGGAGGAAAGAACGTGCTGGCTTTTCGTGGCTGTTTGCTGTCCTTCAGCTCCTCCTCTTTTTTGTCTCAAATTGCCAGCTGCCCCAAAGGGAAAAGAAATGGACCTCACGGTGACAAGTGTGGGGCAGCCGCCCTCCTGGCTGCGGTGTGTGCCTGCCTGAGCGTGTCTAGGGCAGTCCTCCCTGCCTCCCTGGGATCAGAGCAGAGCACCTGCTGCAGGGAGGGCGGCACCACCAGGCCAGGGCAGGCGGTCCTTCCAGGCCTGCAGACCGCCCCTCCTGGTCCACGCCCCCAGCACACGCAGTCCCACGGCCCCGCCCCGTGTACCATCAGGGCTTATCCTGCTGCACAGTCACAGCTGGGGACAGGGACTGTGTGCCCGTCCTCCCTGCACACAGCTGGTGTTGAGCTGAACTGCACTGAGAACCGGGGACACACTAGGAGCAGCTCTGCTTCCGCCCCGCCAAGCAGTCTGCTCTGGACTCACTGGGGCACAGGGCACCCAGTTCCCCAGCCCTGGCGCGCTCCCCAAATAGCAGGCATCGGAAAAAGCCTGTTAGCAGCGGGGCTGGGGGTGAGCCAAAAAGTACTTGGTTTCCATGAAGAACACAAAAGCAGAACCAGCCCCTCTTTGAGAAGGAAAACCTTGGACAGAAACATCCACCTTCCTCTTGGAAAAGGACGTGTCACTGAAAGGCAACTGGGATACAGATCAGCGGGCTCCAAACCCTCCGTCCATTCAAGCCCTGCACTGCCCACCCCTTTGCCTTCTGTCTCTTGGTAAGAGAAGCTCGAGGAATCAGAACACTTAGGAAGAGGATCTTTTCCTCGGCTGATTCGGCATAAATCTGGCCCCTCGGTGACACTTCCAAGAGCGGTGGCCGACTCCTCCTGTCGTGTTCCCCTCCACCCAGTGAGAGAGGTGAGGGCTCCTCGGTGTCACAGTTTCCCCACAGAGCCTGTCTCTGCCCATAAGCTGTAAGAGTCCATGCCAGCACCACGGAGCTTTCTAGGCAATGGGAGGGAGGAGACAATGCGCACTCCTATGCTTATTATTGGTTACTTCAGAAGCTGAATCCAATGGAAACTCTCTCAGTTTTCATTTTAATCAAAAAGTTAGCTTCCTACCCTCCTAGGATTTTGTTCTTAGAAATTATAAAAACCCAAAGCAACTGTTAATGTTCAAAAGGCTGGTGTCATTCACTGTTTCCCTTCTGCCTACATGAGATGTCAAGTGTTTCCACCAATTTCTAAGATGAAATTTACAACTCGGAGCTGCTCTGGGCAACTAAAACCCAGGTGAGGAAGGTGAGACCCTCCTGCAATCAGTGCTCTCTGCCTGGGCCACTAGACCTTCCTGTCAGCAAGGGGAGTCAGAGCCTCCAGAAGTAGTGACTCCCCTTCCCTGGAGGGATGGAAGCAGCAGCTGCATGCTTAGGCCCCAGGGAAGGCAGGAGAGGGGTGTTGAGAAACTGTTGGTCCCCATTCTCACATCAGCATAACACCTCCACTTTCATCTCCTGTGTGTGTGGGACTTGCACACAGGCCTTACTTGAAGGAAAAGCACTGTTGATGCAAACAGCTGTGAGAACCCAGGCTGAAGGGCACCACACACAGCCCACTCCCCGTGCTGCCTGCGGTTGGGAACTCGAGCGCCCGGAACCGCTCACAGGGGCTGTCATCTGAAGTCTAGCCGGCGGAGAACATAAGGCTGGAGAGTCAGCAGACCTGGAACATCCACGGGGAATCCTGGGCCTTTTGCGAGAGAACCACCTCTGACTCTGGCCCAGCCCCTGAGTCCTGGTTGTGTCCAGGTCCTGGAGGAGGGAGGGACAGGTGGACCGTGCCCTTAGGGAGCATGTGCCTGCCTGTCCTATCTCCCCCTTGTTTCTCCTGCCGGGACAGCCTCACACTCGGGACTCTATCTGACTTAACTTTAAGTCACACTTTCGCCTGCGCAATGACTGGGACTCCAAAGGACAGCAGTGTCCTGGCCTAAGGGCCATGCAGCACAGGCAGCTGATACTTAGTGTCCCGGGTGCCCTGCACCCCCTCCAGGGCCAGCTGCACCAAAAGCAGACCCCGAGAGCAATTCTCTCCCAGGGGCCTGGGCTCTCCAGGGGCTGGAGGAAGGAAAAGGAGAACCACCACCCGAGGGAGGATGCGGGCTCCCTAGAGACTGAGCCTGCACCAGCAGCTCCTCCCAGCAACGTCCAGTATCCATGGGCCACCAGTCACTGCTCTTCCCTGAGAAGGACTAAGATGCCCCGTGCCTCAGGCCTGCCAGGTGCTCTCTGACAGCAGCCCTGGACCCCTCCAAACTGACACCAGGGTCTCCATTTTGCAGACAGTTCTAGGTCCACCTGAGCGTGAGCACTGGGCTGCCAGGGAATCACCGTGGGCAGTGCTGGGTGTGCAGTGTGAGAGGCCCTCGGGCAGGCTCCGCAGGCATCTGGACAGGCCTGGGCTCTGGCTCAGGATGGGATCCAGGCTGAGACAGCCCGAGGGTTAGCCTGGAGGGGTGGGTCTGGAGCCACATAGGCCGCTGGCAGGCCCTGGGGAGGTGGTGCTCCTGGCTCCTGCTGGAGCCCAGGCAGGGCTTCTGCTCTGCCAAGCCTGGGAGACCGGGCCGACTGCTGAGTGCCCACAAGGGACACAGAGCAAGCCCACCCTAGTCGCACCCGTCACCACGCCCCTGACACCCAACAGTCAGTGACTGTCATTTCAGTGTCTGGCCAGGAGCACAGAGGGACTCACCTCATCTTCTCCCAGGGGAGCTTCTGATTTGTAAACAAGAGGCAAGGTCCTGAAGCTGCCCAGGAAGTCTTGAGGGCAGGGACCCTGTCTGTCTTTGCTTGGCTTGTCAAACCACGGTTATGCATGTCATAGCTTCCAGGTCCTGTGGGAGGTAAGATTATGAAAAATCATAACCCCGTGTCTTCTCGTCAGGTTCGAACACCCCGGGACAGTCATTTTCAGCTCTTTCTGCTGTCCTCAGATATTTCATCTCTGGGTTAGAAGCAGAATGTCTGTTTAAGTTTTGAGCTTTATTTCTCTTTTCTGTTGCACATTTTAAATTTCCGATTGCTCTTCCCCAAATGCTCCTTTTCATAGCATCCTGCTCTGGTTTCACCATGCAGAGTGGCTTACTCTGAGGTCATGACGGACATTTTAAAGCTTCTGTCTCTGTGCCTAATGCCCGCTGGCTCTGTTGCTCTCACATTGGTTTGTCTCTGGTGTTGCAGGCGCTCCTCAGGTGTCCGGGGACCCAGACCTCTCATGGGCTCCCCTGGCAAGATGTGACCCGACTGCTCTGCTGGGAATGTCTCCTGCTAGTCAGATGCCTTGAAGAGGATGTAACGTCCCATCTATGGTGTGAGCACGCATGGCTACTGGCATCTGGGAGACATCCAACCTGTCAATCCTTCCCGAACCCCCTTGTTTTTCAGTCTAGGCCACCTGCCCTCCACTCCATGGACCGGCCTCCAGTGCAGGGACCCTGTCAAGTCTCCTCCCTGAAGAATAAACCTCCAAAGTTGCCTGATTTTAGCCCAAACTCTGGTTCATCTCCGTTCGGGAGCCACTTGGTGCCACCAATTCCTGAGCAGTGGTGTGGGTTCCAGGGCTCAGGCCCGATGGCGGAGTTACCCTCCCAAAGTCGCACAGCTGTAGGCGGAGCCGAGCTCTGAACCTGTGTCTGTGGAACACCAAACCTGCCCACAGCTTCACCCACCTGCTGACCACCTCTCAGTCTGAGAGGCGCCTCCTGCCCCTGTGAACCGGGATCTTTGGGAAGGACCTTGGGCCGAGATGCTCGTCCCTCTTGGTTCTGGAGGGACCCATGACTCACCGTGTCTGAGAAAGGGAGGGGCTAGTTAGAAGCGGGTGTGATGTCAGAGGAGGACCAGAACCTCAGGCGTGTAGAGAAAGCCGGGCGGGCAGATAGAGACTTGGCCTTGTCCTCGCTTCCGCTTCTCCAAAAGCGATTCTTTTTGCGCTGAGTTGCTAAATTGTTAAACCCCCGGATAACACAAGAGAGGAAGGAAAAACAGAACAAAACAGCAAATAAATAAAATGAGTCATAACAAATGACTACATTAGCTAAATGTTCTTGGGAGATCAGAGTCCTGTCCTGCCCAGGAGAGTTGGAAACTATACCCATGGCACAACCAGAATCAGGACTCGGTGAACCGTTATGCCCTGACTCCACTTAATTCATTTAGTGGCATCCTTCTGCCAACGCTTTACTGAGCACGTGAGGAGGATTATGTTGCTCTAGGACAGAGGATTATATTGCTCTAGGACAGGCTCTACAGCAGCGGTTCTCAACCTGTGGGTCACGACTCCTTTCACAGGGGTCACCTAAGACCATCGGAAAACACAGATATTTACATTACGATTCATTAACAGTAGCAAAATAACAGTTATGAAGTAGCAACGAAATAATTTTATGGTTGGGGGTCACCACAACATGAGGAACTGTATTAAAGGGTCGAGGCATTAGAAAGGTTGAGAAGCACTGGTCTAAGGGGTTAAATCTTTTAAACATTTATTTTTTATTGAATTTTTACAGAGAGGAAGGGAGAGGGATAGAGAGTTAGAAACATCGATGAGAGAGAAGCATCAATCAGCTGCCTCCTTCACCCCCCCACCCCCCAGGGATGTGCCCATAACCAAGACACATGCTCTTGACCTGAGACCTTTCAGTCCGAAGGCTGATGCTCTATCCACTGAACCAAAGTAGTTAGAGCATAAGGGGTTAAATCTTTTACCTTCTATGGGAGAGTTCAAGGCACTGGAAGCCCTTTAACTCAGGGAATGTTTTTTTGTTTGTTTGTTTTTCCGGTTAATTCCATGTAATACCTGAAGCTGCTGCTGTTTCTTCCCATGGCTGCAGGCGTCTAGGGACGTGGTTGGCACACTGCGGCTCGCGAACCACATGCGGCTCTTTGGCCCCTTGAGTGTGGTTCTTCCACAGAATACCACGGCCTGGGCGAGTCTATTTTGAAGAAGTGGCATTAGAAGAAGTTTAAGTTTTAAAAATTTGGCTGTCAAAAGAAATTTCAATCATTGTACTGTTGATATTTGGCTCTGTTGACTAATGAGTTTGCCGACCACTGGTCTAGGGCATCCGGCCTCCCCAGCCTTCCTTCTCCTGGCTCTGTGGGCTGAGTCTGCTTAGTAACCAGCTCTAAATCACCAGGACTGCTGCGGACTTCAGCTCTGTCTCTCCTCCACTGGGCTCCTGGGAGTTCAGTTGTTGTTTTTTCCAAGTCATGCCTGCCCCTGTCCTGACTGCTTTTTCTCTTGCTACTAAAACCTTACTCTGTTCTTTTTATTATATACATAATCTTTATGAATTTAATACTTTCAAATTAGCCTTCAAATTTTTTTCTATGCTCTTCAAAAATGCATAACTATGCCTTAGACTTTCTATTAAGTATCTTTACTTTAATATTTTTTCTGTCACACTATTAACAACTTGTAGACCTTTTCTTTCTTTTATTCTTTAAAATGTTTAGAAGTCTTTATTTTTAGCAATAATTATCAAAAAGTAACAGTCAGAATTTCCTGGATTAATACTTATGTACACACTTTAAATGTACTTTTACTTTCAAGTATACCTAGACCTTCTGTGATATAGCTAAGAGCAGGTAAATTAAAATTTGTCTAGTAAAAACTGCTATATTTTTCCTTATGTAATTTCAAGTATATTGTATCAGTCTAATTTAGTATTGGAAGGGTTAAAAAGAATAAAACGGGGCAGAGAAAGATTAATCGTGCTCGCAGAAAACTTGCAACCTTGAGTCTAGTACAGTTCAGATAAGACACCTGGCAGGCTACAGACCAGACCCCTATGCCAGTAGAGCGGTCTGCAGCCAGTAAAAATTAACAAAAACCCATCTTTCCCTGCTTCATAATGAACCGCCGACAACCCCCCCCCGCCCCCCCCCCCGGTTTCTGTATTAACCCTTTACTCTGTCCTGAAATAAGGCAAATGGTCTGAGAGCCTATATATTTAGGCTTTTTATATTTAAGGATACTTTTTTCTTCCTGTAACAGTTGCTTTCCGTCACAGATTTTTCCTCTTTACTCCAAGCCTCTAGAGCAGTGGTCTGCAAACTGCAACTCATGAGCCACCTGCGGCTCTTTGGCCCCTTGAGTTTTTAGCAAAGCCCAGCTTAGGAGTACCCTAATTAAGTTAATAAAATGTACCTACTTATATAGTTTAAGTTTAAAAATTTTGGCTCTCAAAAGAAATTTCAATCGTTGTACTATTGATATTTGGTTCTGTTGACTAATGAGTTTGCCGACCACTGCCCTAGAGGTTCTTAAATCCTCCTTTACTACTCTTGATTTCTCCGACCATTGTCCTGTCCCTCAGCCCAGGGCTCCTCTATCTCAGCAGGCTGAGAGCATACCACCCTGTCCAGCAAACCCCACCGCCACCACCCCACACCCACTCCGGAGCAGTTAATTATGAAAAGTCTGGCAGTCTTTCTCTCTAGCCCTAAACAGGCCATGAGAAAATGTACTAATCTTAACCTAACAAGCCTTAGCAGAGGAGAAAAGAGTAGTGGTCTAGTCTTTGTTTAAACTTCTCTGGGCTACACCCTTCACAAATTTATACCTTTAAATTAACCCCAGAATTCCAAAATTTCAATGTAATACAGTAAAATCACAAACATAGACAGAAATTTCATTAGCTAAGTGGGCTGATTCCCTCTCTGACAGAGAGAAAAAAGAAAGAAAGAAAGAAAGAAAGAAAGAAAGAAAGAAAGAAAGAAAGAAAGAAGAAAGAAAGAAGAAAATGGGAAAAAAGGAGATCCCAGCAGCTGCTTGGGGTTTTTTGCAGTCTGCCAGAGCACCTAGCCTTACTATACACAATTAGGCTTCTCTCTAAAGCAGGGTTTGCCCTACCTTTAAACAAATTAAACAACTGAAAGAGAAAACAAATACTTTCATGTGTACAGCCAGATAGTACAAAGTAGCTTTCACTTCACACAGACTCTCACACTTACTTTATACACCAGACAATCTGAGTTTTCTACCAGATATTTACTCAGAGTTTAAACAGTCCACCTGATTCCTGATTAATTTGCTTCTGGGGAGGTGATCAAGCTCCCCCTTCCACTCACTTGAGTGGGCCTGACTGACTGGGGCCCCACCTTACCAATTCTGTTGACAGGTCCAGAAGTGTCCATCCACTCTCTCCAAATGCCAGCTGGGTCCTGGGCTGAGATCCGGAGCGCATAGGGTCCCCCGGTTCAATTCTGTTAAATCAGCAGAGCGCGCCTCCCGAAGGCCTGTCCGGCGCCCCCAGGCCCCAAACCGGGTCTACTCACCGGAGGCCAAAAAGGCCAAGGACAGTGATTTCCCATATTTCATGGAACCATTAATGTGTCAGAAGACCGGAGAAGAACCAAGCAATGCTTGGAGAGATGGAGTTACACTTTATTATTATTATTATTATTATTATTATTATTATTATTACGTGCGGGCCGAGAGAAAACTGTATTTCAAATTCTGGGCCCCAACATGGAGGAACTTTCCCTATTTATATGTTTTTACCTTTTTTGTCTCCCAAATATGGGGTGTTTCCGGTCCCCTTTGTAAGTTCTTAAAGAGCCCTATGTGCTGTGGCTTTGCGACCTCAACCAAAGGCTTGGCCTGGCGCCCGCACTGATAACTTCATCTGGAGAAAATTTATGGCCTCTCTGGAATGGGAGTAGTCTTATTTTCCTTATTATTTAAGCAAACAAGCATTTACAGAAGCCAAAATAGCAGGGTTAAAATTTCAAACAGCAGTTTTTATATAAGATGGATGCTTCAACGGGAGTGTCTGTTTGCCTGGACACGGACCGCAGTGCTGGTCTGGACTTGCAGGGGAGCCTGGGGAAGACAGGCCGGCCCTGCTGGCAGCATGGGATCAGCCACGGGAACAGCTGCGCACACCAGGGCCTTGGATGAGCTTCCCTGTTCAACGGTAACCTGTGCTCCTTGTGGTACATCGTGGCTGGAGGAGGCGCTACTGTCTAGGACGCCGGGACTCAGTGGACTGAAGCCCGCACTTGGTGGAGAGTTTCCAGCCTGCAGGACTGTGGGAACACAGTTCTGGCTCCGGAGCCCCCAGCAGTGTTGCTCTGTGACGCAGCCCTGAGAGACTCGTCCAGGGCCGCATCGGGTTAAGGTGGGCGTTTGGTAACTGGCTCTGGTATCCGATTTGGTCTCCCCCTGGCAGAGAGCCTGCCGAGCAAGCAGCTCAGGCATAACTGCAGGGGTTACTTTTTCCATCACAAAACATGTTTTCTGTTAAACAGACAAGCCTGCAATCTAAATTCCGCTTCCATATGCAAGCATATAAAGTAACCTAGGAACACGATAAGAATGAAACTACAGGCAGGTGTGCAATGGGGAGAAGTTCCTCTCCCTTTACGCTTTACCTCCAAGCGCTCACAGGCAGCCCCCAGGACAGGCCATGCCCACCCTGCAGGGAAGCGTTTCATCCCTGTGACAGAAATTAGGGACTTTGCGTCCTGTAAAATTTACACAGAAGAGATCAGACCATGCATAGGGCTGCCCCTCAGGCCCCTTCATCTCTGCAGACCTTTCCGTCAACCACAGAGACCCGGCCTGCCTGCCTCGGCTGTGGGAGGCAACACACCACTGGGTGCACAGGCTGGGGGTTCAGGGTGGGTCTCTCCCAGGCCATTCCAGGCGGCTGCCAGGCTCTGTGAACCCTGCCAGGCATCTCCTTCTGAGGGGGCTGCAGGCTGGCTGCCAGCGGCTGAAGGAACATAAACGGTTACATTCCAAAATGGGGGGAGAGAGGGGGAGAGAGAGAAGTCCTTCCCTCTGAGCCCACAGGGTCTTTCCAGTCAGGCCAGCTAACTCGCATGTCTTGTGCTTCCCCTGGGTGGTGGTGATGCTGGGAAAGCACCCTGGGTGTGGCCTGGAGCCAGCAGGACCCTCTCCTGGTGAGAAGATAGGAAGCCCCGCCTGGTGGTGGGGAGAGGGGGGACAGGCGTGTGGGACCAGGTGAGATGGCCAGATGTGTGTTGGCGTTTTTGTAGGGAGAGTGATGTGGAGGGTGTTCACCCAAAACTCACAAACACTTGGCATCTTTATTTTTTAACTAGAGGCCCAGTGCACGAAATTCGTGCGGGGGAAGGGGGCCTCAGCCCAGCCTGCACCCTCTCCAATCTGGGACCCTTTGGGGGATGTCTGACTGCCGGTTTAGGCCTGATCCTTAAACCGGCAGTCGGACATCCCTCTCACAATCCTGGACCGCTGGCTCCTAATCACTCACCTGCCTGCCTGCCTGGTTGCCCCTAACTGCCCCCAACCCTGCCAGCCTAATCGCCCCTCACTGCCTCTGTGTGCCAGCCTGATTGCCCCTAACTGCTCCCCCTGCTGGCCTTGTTGCTCCTAACTGCCCCCTCCCTGCCAGCCTGGTTGCTCCTAATTGTCCCCTCCCCGCCGGCCTGGTCACTCCTTACTGCTCCCCCTGCTGGCCTGGTCACCCCACGCAGCCTGCTGTTCAGTCGTTTGGTCATCCCTCACTAACCCCCCTGCCAGCCTGGTCATAGGCAGCCATCTTGTGAGGGCGTGAGGGTCGATTTGCATATTACCTCTTTATTATATAGGATATATTTTTATTGATTTAAGAGAGGAAGGGAGAGAGAGAAACATCAATGATGAGAGGGAATCCTTGACCAGCTGCCTCCTGCACTGCCCCCCCCCCCCCAACTGGCCTGTGCCACTTGGGAAAGGGTTAAATAACTGTCTTATCCCAAAGCAGGTGCAGTTACCCACATGATAGCGTTACAAGCATTTCCCTAGCTCCTGCTTTGCCCTCACCTGCCATCTGCTCACCCCGTGATAGCAGCCGGGGATCAAAGGGGAAGGCCTCCTGCCCCTCCGCCAGCAGTTGTGGGGGTCCCGGGGTGGGCAACAGAAGCAAATAGAGAAGAGGCGCCTGTGGTCGCCAGGAGGGGCGCAGGGCCACGGAGCGGAAGCCATGGGGTGGGCCGAGCCTGCAGAGCGTGTGAAGCTAGAACTGAGGGAACAATGGGGGGGGGCGGGGCAGGGTCCGCCTGCCAGCCTTGCGGACTCTGCATTGCACGGCAGGCGGCGCCCCTCGTGTTTATTTCTCTCGTGTGTGACAAGTGGCCACACGTGAGGACCTAAGACCACAGCATCTGTTACCCCGCAGCCTGGAGCTCCGCGTCCTGCAGGCAGGGCTGGTCTGCGCTGAGTCCCCTGCCACCCAGGGGCAGCGGAGTGGTTCTTCCGGGGCTCGGAGCGGGAGGGGGGGCGGGGAGGGGAGAGAAGCGGCTCCCAGGGTGCCAGGGCGGGCAGGACTCAGCTCCGCGCAGGCCCCACAGTCTCAGACAGACAAAAGGCCTCCCGGGTCCCCATGCTCCGTCACCCCCACTTCTGTCTTCCTCTCCCACTTAAAAGGCTCATGTGGCCAGAGGCCAGGTACCGAGCTCACCAGGTGATGGCTCCGGGTGCCCAGCAGGGGCAGAACGGGGAAAACGAGGCGCTCGCCCCAGGGGCCTTCCTCCCAACAGGTTGCTGCTCCTGTGGTTTGGACCCCTGACCTCTCCTCCCTAGAGGCCTCCCTTGCACATCAGCTCCAGGCCCAGAAAAGCAGCAAAACCAGACAGGGACGCAGTGGCTGCCTCAGGCCCAGCTGCATCGGTAACGACCCTGCCCCGGCGCTGACCCAACCATGGAGACCAGGACCCTGAAGACCACCCTGGGAAGCTGGTGAGTGTTCCATTGAGACCGTCCCTGCGGCCTCCCCTCCTCACGCTTCTGGGGTAAATAAGGGCAGAACAGGAAGAACTGATCATTGGAGCCTCAAACATGAAGGAGGGCTGAGTCTGGGAGGCCGGCGAGTCCTGTCCTCACTGCTGCCTGCAGGAGCCTGAGAGCACGTCCGTGTGTCTTCCAGGGGCGCCTGGGACCCTCAGCGGAGCCTCCTGTGTGCAGAGGTCCCAGCGCTGACCCCGTCCTCCAGCCAGGGGTGCCCTGGGCCTCCTCGTCCAGCTCAGCTCGCTGCGCACCTGGTGGCACTGCGACCTTGCTGAGCTGCTGAAAGTCAGTTTGGGCCACTTAACAAGACACTGCCCTGCCCTGCAAAGGTTCCCCCCTCCCCTCCCAGCAGCTCCCCAGCCGCCCTGCCTTGAATGTCCATGGCAGCGGTTCCAACGCTGCAGCTTGAAACAGATGAACCAACCCGAGGGACGCTCCCGTCCTCATGGTCACAGTGTCCGATCAGGCCCTACCCAGGGATTCTGACTGCATCGGTCTGGGTGCCGCCTGGGCAGCAGTGACTTTAAAACCGCCCAGTGACGGAAGCACAGCCCCTGCTGAGACACACATCCCCCTCCGCCCTCCCCCACCCCGCTGTTCCTTTGTGGCTCTTATCTGCTCACTGACACTTTGTGACTCTTCCAAGCTCTCATCCCTGACCCTTTGTTCTGGGCCATGGCTTGTCCTCTGTGCGGGCTCTCGGCCCCTGGGGCTCCCTCACAGCAGTTTGCAGAGAGGTTCTCTGGGGGGCGACAGCGTCTTTAGGAGTCTGGGAGGGTGTCAGTTAGACAGGTGGCCATGGCTGGATGCCCCCGGGGTCAGGCAGAGCCTCAGCGAGGGGCTGGGTGGAGACGGTTCCGTGGGGAGGGCAGGGGGCTGGGGTGGTTGAAGGGCCTGCCGCTGGCCACGTACGCACCGGGCTGGGCGGCCATGTGGCTGTCAGATGGCAAACGCGTCCCTGGACTTGTCAGAGGCTTTGGGGGCTGGGTACGGACTTGCTCTGGCCAATGGGCCCTGTTGCTGGCAGGCAGCAGAGGCCTCACACCCCTGCGGTGGGATTGCTCTCCTGGGCTCAGGGAGTCTTTGGCCACCACCATGGCAAGGAGCCCTGCAGCCACCATGGAAGGCGCACGGCCAGGGCACGAGAGTGCGGCTCTCCTGGCCCGTCCGCCCAGATGACCACGAAGAGCAGCCATACTGACCCGAACGAGGACTGCCCGCTGGCCCGCGGACTCTGGGAAAGTGATGTGTGTTCGGGGACTGAGACCAGGGTGTGCAGCAGAGGCTTCCTGAGTCCAGCCCAGATGTCCGGGTCTTTCAAGGAAAACCGAGGTCACATTTGTGTGTAAGCTCCAGTTTTTTAAAATGTCCATTAGTAGCCAGGCGTCCATAGAGCGCTCTGGGCAAACCCGCACCTCTGGGGGCTGCCCTGGGCCTGCAGGTGATGGTCTTGCTGCCTAGGGGCCTGGCGCGTTTACACCGCCTCTCGTGCCAGGCTGCCGTGCCAGCTTCCCCTCCACAGCTGCTCTTTCGTGTGCGATGCCCACAGTGCCCGTCACAACCTCAGCCCCTGGCAGTCTTTCCTTATGGACATAGAGGTGGTGGGTGTCTCCAGTGTCCTGGGCCCCGAGGAGGGGAAGGGGAGGGACCCCTGACTTTGGGTGAGCAGGAGGTCACTGTGGAGGTGGCTGGTGGGAGCAGTGGACAAGGCATCCACCCGTTTTGCCAGAGAAGAAGGTCTTGCAGGGAAAGTTGGAAGACAAGCTTGGAGGGACAGAGGGGAGAGTGTGAGTGTGTGCCCTTCATGCTCCGGGGGCGGGGGGGGGAGGGGCACCCTTGATCTTGTGGGCATTCCAGGCAGTAAGTCCTCTGAAGCTTTGAATGGGGTGGGGGCAGGGGGCGGGGGAGGTGCGTGGGGAAGCAGTGCTGCGCCTGCTCCAGTGCCAGTGCCCACAGCTGGAGGAAGGGAGGAGGGGAGGGAGGGAGGGGGCAGAGAGGCAGAGAGATCAGAGGGGCTGTGTTTATAGCAACAGCGGGAAAAACTGACCTGGGGCAGAATTTAACTTAAAATGATGGTAACTTCTCTTTAAGTTATGGCTAGGTATGCTCATTTTCTTATATGTGTAAAGAAGACATATTGGCATTTTTCAAAAGCACTCTATCAAGGACTATGAGTTTGGACAGACAATTGTGTAGGGAAGGCCTGGGGCAGGGTGGGAGGGGGTAGAGGGAGTCAGTGGAGGAAAAGGGGAATCTGTAATACTTTCAACAATAAAGATAAATTAAAAGAGAACTATGTGTGTGGTTAAGGATCTTGTTGCCTGACTTGAAGGCATCTGGGGGTGTTGGAGGCTTGGGGAGGAACTGCCTTGGTCTCCACCCAGAGCATCTGGATCACTGCCTCCCTCCCTCTTCCCTCTTCTCCCTCCTGCTCTCCCTGGGTGTGTGTGTGTAGGGGGGGGGGGGGGGGTGTCTAACTTACTCCTCCTCCTCAGCATGAGGCACACAATGTGGGAAGGGAGGGTTCTGGGGGGGGCTCAGTGGTTAGAGTGTGAGCCCATTCACCGGAGTTCAATTACTGGTAAAGGGCACTTATGACCTGGGTTGATCCTTGGCCCCAGTTGAGGCGCCTGCAGGAGGCAATCAATCGATATGTCTCTTTCACATCTCTCTCCCCCCCCTCTCTCTCCCTTTATCTCCCCCCCACATTTCCCCTTTCACTCTATCTAAAAGCAATAGAAAAATATCTCAGGTGAGGATTAAAAAAAGGTTGGAAGGGTGGGAAGAGAAAACACAACAAAGCAAGTACATATTTTATGCTTCAACTAGGGGCCCAGTGCATGAATTCGTGCACCTTGAAAGGAACTGTGGGCTGAGAGGCTGCAGTGGGCACAGGGGCGGGTCTTGGCCCATCCTCTACGTCACCTCTTGGCCCCTGGTCTCCTGTCTGCCAGCAGCCCTGCTCCTGCCGCTGCAGGTCCCATGGGCTGATGGCACAGGCCCTGCTTGCAGCCGCTGACAACGTGGAGTGATTGGGACCGGTGCCAGTAGTGGGTGCGAATGGGGCCGGTGCTGTCAGCGGGTGTGAGTGGTGGCTGCTGCCCCAATTGCCCCTCGGGAGCAGGGGGAGGTGGAGAAGCCCTCAGGGGTGATTGGGGCCAGCAGCTGCTGCTAGCACCCGCTGATGGCACCAAGTGAATTTTCAGTAACCACCAGAGGCTCGCCCTGATGACAGCGACCGGCGCCCCACCTTGGTTTGGTGCCCCGGCTCACCTGCGCCACCATCCCGCTACGGCCAACGCCCACCATGTTCCGCACTCTGCTGCCTGCTGCTGACACCTGCCATGTTCCGCAAGTGCCCCCTGGTGGTTTGCACACATCATAGCGACTGGTTGTTCCACCATTCAGTCCATTTGCATATTAGTCTTTTATAATATAGGATAGTGAGTTTTATTGATAAAACAATGTCTGTACAGGGTGTGGCAAAAGTAGGTTTACAGTTGTGACCATGCGAAATACAGTTTATTTTCATGTTGTTATTTGCCCCACCCTGAACGTCACTGTGAAGTGCGAGGCCTGGCAGGATGGCCCATTTCCATGCACTGTGATGCCATTCTCCCATGGCTTCCGCCAGCAGCATCTGCTCCCGGGGGTGCAGGAAAAAGAAAAGAAAAACTTTCCTCTTTGTGATGAGAACTTGGTGATTTTCTAACAACTTCCTGACCACAGTGCTAGCTCCAGTCATCATGTTGCAGGTTCCATCCAGCACCCTGTGGCTGCAACTTGTGCCTTTTGGCCCCTTTCTCCAGTTCTCCCTCCCCGCCGCGGAACCACCAGTCTGATCTCTGTCTGAAAGTTTGGTTGAGGTTTTTTTGTGATTGCTATTTTATTTACTCATTTATTTATTCATTTGCTTAAGAATCCACTTATATGTGAGATCATATGGTATTTGTCTTTGTCTGAGTCATTTCACTTGGCATAACGCCTTAAGCTTCATCCATGTTGTCACAAGTGTAGGACTCTCTTGTGAAGGCTGAGTCACATCTGTTGTGCGTATGTGTGTCACCACGTCCTGGTCCCTGCCCTCGCTGACGGACACTTAGTAACTGGCTGCTGTGACCGGCAGGGTGCAGACTCCTTTTAGAACCATTTCCCGCTGCCTTTGGATGTGCTCCCAGAGGCAGAATTGCTCGGACAAATGGCAGTTCTAGTGTTGATTTTTTGAGGATCCTACACACAGTTTTCCAGAGTGGCTGCACCAATGTCCATTCCCACCAGCAGTGCCTGTCCAGGGCATGTCCGCCCAGCTCGCTCTGTCCCACCTGCTGCTGCTCCTGCTGCTGCTGGGGCACCTGCACGGCCCTCGCTGTACCTGTCTCTCACTTTTGCTGTGAACATAAAACTGCTTGGGAAAAAGTCTTAAAAAGTAAGACTCCTAGGTTTTCTGGTGAGTGTTTTCACATAGGACAACATTTCTGGAAAAGAGTATCAATGTTAAGCAAGAAATGCCTCAAGTGCGTTACTACTTGTCTTTTTGTGGGTCAGAACTATTTTACTGTCTTTTTGAAAATATGGAGATTCAACCCTTGTTTTTGTGTATCTTCTCTATGCAGTTTTGTTCTCTATTTCATGAACTGTTCCTTTAGTCGCTATTACTCCCTTCTTACACTTCTCGTTCAGTTTACTTCCTTCAAAGTGTCTTGGTTATGGACTTCATTCCAGTCTTCTGTCCCCTCGTGCATGCACTTTAAACTAAATTTCCTTCCAAACACTATTTTGGCTGATTCACATCTTTGAATTGTGGAGCTTGATCACATCATTCAATTTCACAGGTGGTCGGATTCCTGTAACAACTTGTTTTTATTTTCAGTTGTAGTAAAAATCACCTGACATAACAGGAACCACATAACCGGCTCCAGTGTGTGTGACAGGGTGAAGCACAGTCTCGTGTTGGGCACAGACTTCCGGGGCTGGTGCGTTAAACAATCTCCTCACCCCCCCACCCCCTTCCCCGGGAAACCCTCATTTTACTGTTTGTGCGAGTTTGACAACTTTAGGTACCTGATTGTCGCTTAGAACAGAAGGGATTCTACCCGCCCCCAAGGTGGAAATCAGGGGGGACCGGGTGGCCGTGGGAGCTGCGGTGGCGCTGCCTTCCCCACAGGCGCCGGCGGGGGTAGATTCTTCGCTTCCAGGCCCTGCTGGTGCGGGGAGGCCCGGAGAGGCCCAGCTGGGCACCAGGGCCCAGGCTCCTGTCGGGGCCCAAGACCAGTTCCGAGACCCACGAGGACTCAGTAAAGCACAGGAAGCGCATTAACTGAGCAGGGCGCTGGGCAGCGGGGGCAGCAGCGCTGGGAGGAGAGATCCCATCCGGGTGGGGGAGGAGGTGGGAGGTTTTCATTAAACCGGGGGCGGGGGGCGGGGGGGGGCGCGGGGGCGGGGTAAGTGGTTCCCAGCCTGGAGGCTGCGGCAGGGCTCACGCCCCTCCTCTAGGGGTGTGCTTGGTGTGTGCGTGCATTGACTTTTGTCTTGTTCCTTTGCTGACCTTATTGGTCAGGTCCTGGAGTTGCCATGGTGATTCAGGGGTGGGGTTTGTCTCAGTTACAGGAAGCCGGACGGACCAGGGGAGCAGCCAGAGGACGCTCAGTGTGGGCCCTTCCAGACGCTCCAGCCCCGACCGACGCGGGGGGGGGGGGGGGGGGGGGGGGGGGGGGGGTGTAGGCGTGAGGCCTAGGCTCCCTGGGCTTACCCCCGCCTCACCCCGCAGCTAGTGTTGGGGTGCAGCCCAGTGGAGCTCTTCGAGTAAAGTGCCAGAAGGGAAACTTGAAACTTCCCTCCCGAAGGCTGATGCTCACTGAGGAGCATTCCCCTGTGAGAGGCTCGCCTATCTCCTGTAAGTGGAGTCACGTTATTCGTCCGTGGGTCCCGCTCCTTTCCCTTAAGGTCCCCAAGTGCCCCCGTTCCAGCCCCGCAGGCCCGACCTGCCTTAAGGCGGAACACTGGCCGTCGTGTGCGTCCCATGCTGTTGGCCACTCGCCTATCCTGGACACTCCTGTCGCTTCCATCTTTTGTTGTAAAAAACGCCACAGTGAACATGGGTTTGCAAATATCTGTTTGAGGTGCATGTTTTAATCCCTTGACCCAGAAATGAGGCCTCCGAGTCCTGTGGTAGTTGCGTGGGAAGCATTGTCAGAGCGCCCATGCTGGTTGCTCCGGAAGCTGTGTGATTCCGCGCTCCCGCCCAAAGTACCCCAGGGCTCTAACCTCGACGCTCTGGCCAGCACTGGCTTCCTGGGTTTTATGGGCGTCCCAATGGGTGTGCGGGGATGTCTCATTTGGTTTTATTTTGCATTTCTCAGATGACTAGTAATGCTAAGCATCTTTCCATCTGCTGTAGAAACACCAATGCAAGTACTTTGCTCATTGAAAAATTAGGTGGCTTTGTTGAGTTTTAGGAGTTCAGTCTGTATTCTGGATATTAATCCCTCGTGAAATATATGATTTGCAAATATTTTCTCCCATTCCATAGGTTGTCTTTTAATTCTGTTGATAGTTGTCTTTGAAATACCGGTAGTTTCATTTTCCTAGCCCCTGGTTTGGTTGTAATATCCTGGAAATCATTGCCTAATTTAATCTCATTAAGCCTTTTCTCCATATTTTCTTCTTGGAGATATATATACATATATATATATATATATATATATACACACACACACACACACACATATATTTTATAAAATATATATGTGTGTGTAGTACATATATATGTATATATAAAATTTTATATATAAAACATATATGTGTGTGTGTAGTACATATATATGTATATATATTTTGTCTTATGCTTAGGTCTTTTATTCATTTTTTTAAAAATATATTATTTTATTGATTTCAGAGAGAAAAGGAGAGGGGGAGAGAGATAGAAAAATCAATGATGAGAGAGAATCATTGATCAGCTGCCTCCTGCACATTCCCTCTTGGGGATCAAGCCCACAACCCAGGGATGTGCCCTGACCTGGAATCAAACCATGACTTCCTGGTTCATAGGTCAACACTCAACCACTGAGGGCCTTTTATTCATTTTGTGGTAATTTTTGTAAACGCCTATGAGAGTCCGACTTCATGCTGGTCTACGTATACACCCCCCCACACACACAGACACACACACACACGCGCGCGCACACATATATTCCTTTTATTTCTGCAACCCAGGTACGTGCCCTTGACCAGAATTGAACCTGTTAATATGTTAATGTGGTGTGTTACATTGATTTGCACATGTTGAATCATCCTTGTATTCTAGGGATAAAACCCACTTGGTTATCATATATATTCCTTTTATTCCTGCAACCCAGGTACGTGCCCTTGACCAGAATTGAACCTGGAACTATTTGGTCCTCAGGCAGACGCTCTATCCACTCAGACAAACTGGCTAGGGCTCTTTTTTATCTTAGTCCTTCCAGCTAAAGATTTGTCACGTTTGTGAATCTTTTTAAAAAATCTGATTTCATTGATTTTTCTGTATTGTTTTTCTATTTTATTTATCTGTAATCTTTATTGGTTCCTCCCTCTGCTAGTGTTAGATGTCGTTTGTTCTTTTCTTAGTTCCTTCAGTTGTTAAGTTTTAGATTTGAGATGCTTCTTATTTTTAATATAGAAGAAGCAGCTGAAGTTAGGAACTTTCTCTGCAGCATTTTGTTGCCTCCCCTAAGTTTTGGTACTTTGCACTTGCATTTTCATTAATTTCTAAGTATTTTCCAATTTCTCTGTGATTTCTTCATTGATCATTTGTTTAATAATTGTGTTATTTAATTTCTAGAAGTTTTTTGTTTACATTCTGTTATTGTTTTCTAATATTCTGTTGTAGTCAGAGGGCATCCTTTGTATTTATCTATATATTAAAATCTATTGAGGCTTAAAGTGTGGTATAACATATTATCTACCCTGGAGATGTCCTGTGTGCGCTGGAGAATATGTGTGTACTGTTGTTGGATAGAGTGCACTGTAAAGGGTATTTGTTTGCTAGATCAGCTGGTTTTTGTGTTAAGTCTTCTATTTCTTTACTTACTGGTATTTCTGCCTGGTTGTTGTTGTTTTCATTATTGCAATAACCAATTATTATTGAACTGTTTGTGTCTCCCATTAATTTTGTCAGTTTTTGCTTCATATATTTTGACAGTCTGTTATTAGCTGAGTAAATAGTTACAATTATTATATACTAGTGGCCCGGTGCACGAAATTCATGCATGGGTGGGAGGAGGTGTCCTTCAGCCTGGCCAACACTCTCTTTAATCTGGGACTCCTCGGAGGATGTCCAACTGCCCGATTGATCAGGCCTAAACCGGCAGTTGGACTATCCTCTCGCAATCCAGGACCACTGGCTCCTACCCGCTCACCTGCCTGCCTGCCTGATTGCCCCTAACCACTCTGCCTGCCAACCTGATCTCCCCTAACTGCCCCCATGCCAGCCTGCTCACCCTCAAATACCCCCCATTGCTGGCCTTATTGCCCACAACTCCCCTGCCGGCCTGATACCCCCAACTGCCCTACCCTCCTGGCCTGATCACCCCTAACCACCTCTGCCTTGGCCCCACCACCATGGCTTTGTCCAGAAGGGCTCCCAGAAGGTCTCCCAGTCTAATTAGCATATTACCCTTTTATTAGTATAGATTCTTGTTATATTAGCAGATAACCTGCTAATCTTTAATAATAAAAGTGTAATATGCAAATCAACTGAACAGTGGAACGACCATCCAGATGACCACACTATGACACCCACTGGTGCCAGGCCACCCAAGGAGGGTGCAATGCGATTGGTCCAGGACCTGCCATTGCCCCATGATCACACCGCAGAGGGAGGACCAGGCCACCTGCGGCGGGAGCCTCTCTCATCTCTTCGGCAGCTCTAAGGATGTCTGACTGCCTGAGGAGGGGGCCTAAGCTGGCATGTGGACATCCCTTGAGGGATCCTGGGCTGCCAGAGGGATGTCTGAGTGCCAGCTTAGGCCCGCTCTCTGGGACCAGTAGGTGGACATCTCCCGAGACTGTGAGATGGTGCAGGTTGGGCTGAGGGACCCCCCTGAGTGCATGAATTTTCATGCTCTGGGCCTCTAGTGAATGTTATAAAACATTTTGAGGGAGAGAGCACATTCACACCACTTTTATTACATTGCTATAATTGTACCATTTTATTATTAACTAGAGGCCCGGTGCATGAAATTCGTGTAGGGGGGGGGGGGGGGGAGCGGTGTCCCTCAGCTCAGCCTGCACCCTCTCCAATCTGGGACCCCTCGAGGGATGTCCGACTGCCCATTTCTGGGATCGGGCCTAAATGGGCAGTCGGACATCCCTCTCACAATCCAAGACTGCTGGCTCCCAACTGCTCACCTGCCTGCCTCCCTGATTGCCCCTAACCGCTTCTGCTGCCAGCCTAATCACCCCCTAACCACTCCCCTGCCAGCCTGATTGATGCCTAACTGCTCTCCTGCCAGCCTGTTTGCCCCTAACTGCCCTCCCCTGCAGGCCTGGTCCCTCTAACTGCTCTCCCCTGCAGGCCTGGGTCCCCCCCAACTGCTCTCCCCTGCAGGCCTGCTGCCCCCCAACTGCCCTTCCCTGCAGGCCCAGTCACCCCCAACTTCCCTCCTCTGCTGGCCTGGTCACCCCTAACTGCCCTCCTCTGCAGGCTTGATTGCCCCCAACTGTCCTCCCTTGCAGGCCTGGTCCCTCCAAACTTCCCTCCCCTGCTGGCCATCTTGTGGTGGCCATCCTGTGTCCACATGGGGGCAGGATCTTTGACCACATGGGGGCAGCCATCTTGTGTGTTGGAGTGATGGCCAATCTGCATATTACTCTTTTATTAGATAGGATAGAGGCCTGGTGCATGGGTGCAGGCCAGCTGGTTTGCCCTGAAGGGTGTCCCGGATCAAGGTAGGAGTTCCCTTGGGGTGTGGGGCAGCCTGGGTGAGGGGCCTGTGGTGGTTTGCAGGCTGGCTATGCCCCCTGGTGACCCAAGTAGAGGCCCGTGTATCTGGGATTTATTTATCTTCTACAATTGAAACTTTGTAGCCTGGAGTGGAGCCAAGCCTTCTGCTCACTCCGTGGTGGCAGCCATTTCTGTTGGGGTTATTTATCTTCTATAATTGAAACTTTGTAGCCTGGAGTGGAGGCCTAGGCCGGCCAGGGCTGCAGAAGCTTGGCTTCCTCCATTGCCGAGGGCAACCCTAACCTCCTGCTCTCTCCAGCTCCATGGATGCCACCATTTCTGTTCGAATTTATTCATCTTCTATCATTGAAACTTTGTAGCATTGAGTGGAGGCCTAGGCCAGAAAGGCAGATGGAAAGCTTGGCGTCCTCCATTGCCAGGGAAACCCAAGCATCCCTCCTGCTCTCTGTGGCCACAGCCATCTTGGTTGGGTTTATTTCCATATTCACTCCTGATTGACTGGTGGGCGTGGTTGGTGGTCTTGTGGGTGTAGCGGAGGTATGGTCAATTTGCATAATACTCTTTTATTATATAGGATTACTAGAGGCCCGATGCATGAAATTTGTGCACTCAGGGGGTGTCTCTCAGCCCAGCCTGCACCCTCTCCAATCTGGGACCCCTGTGGGATATGGCCTAAACTGGCAGTCAGACATCTCTCACAATCCGGGACTGCTGGCTCCTAACCACTCGCCTGCCTGCCAGCCTGATCACCCCCTAACCACTCCCTTGCCGACCTGATCGCTCCCAACTATCCTCCCCTGCTGGCCTGTTTGCCCCCAACTGCCCTCCCCTGCCATCCTGATCGCCCACAACTGCCCTCCCCTGCCGGCCATCTTGTGATAACATGGGGGCGGCCATCTTATGATGATGTGAGGGCATCACTCGAGGGCACAAAGGCCACCTAGGCTTTTATTAGTATAGATTGCTTTAATCTTTTATACCTACTTTATTTATCAAACTTTATAAAAGGTATGAAGTAACCATTTTGGAAGTCTGAAGTCCACTGAAGTCTTGCACTTCCAGGGACAAGCTTAGAAGGCACATTGTGGTTGATGTCAGTCAATTTCAGTCCTCAGTACAATAACAGTTCCCACAATCACCCAAGCACCATGTTAGGCAAGTCTACATATGTCCCTGAAGCATCATCATGCACACAGTTTGTGGAGGAGCCAGACCTGGGGAATAAAACAGCATCCTCCAAATACCAGTGCTCTGATCACTGCTTGCTGCTGACGAGCAAATACGAGCAGACAGAGAGCAGGTGGTCATTGTTCTTGTGCCTTCCCCCATTGTTGCAAGCCCCTTCCTGTCTATATAAAGTGATTCCCAAGGGTTTTAAAGGGCCAGTGCCCTTTTCCCCATTATTTTTCTCGTTTTTGTCTTTTGAGACTCAGATATTAAAGACTAGGACATACAAAAAGCAATTACATCTTCAGGAAAAATTAGAAAGTGGTCATACATGCCCAGGGAAAGGTACAGGCTCAGAAGAGATTTGGGAAGACCTTAAGTCTACACCTTAGAAAGATCTTTGGCAGAGACAACCTAATACAATAAAACAACAACAACAAACCAGAACACTCTAAGGAAGAGGGAGAGTCTGCCAGAGTTATTCACATCATTAAATTCAAATGTCCAGCTTTCAACAAAACAATTACAAGGCATACAAAGAAACACAAACTATGGCCCCTTCGAAGGAAGAAAATAAATCAACAGAAACTATTCCTGAAAAAGACCTGATAGCAACTTTACTAGACAAAAACTTTAAAACAACCACCTTAAGGATCCTAAAATATTAAAGAAGGATGTGAAGAAAGTCAAGAATGTAAGTTATGAACAAAATGCAACATCAAAAAAGAGATATAAAACCTAAAAAGAAATGGAAAAAAAATTCTAGAGCTGAAAAATACAATAACTGAAATGAATTCATTAAAGGTAATCAAAGGTAGATCTGAGCAAACAGAAGAAACAATCAGAATTTTAAAATAACATAATAAAAATTATCTAATCTGTAAAGACTGTAAAGACAAAGATTGAAGAAAAGTGAACAGAGCCAAAGGGACCTGTGGAACACCAATGTATATGGACACCAACATATACATTGTGGGAGTCCAGAAGGAGATGAGAAAGAAAAATGAGCAGAAAAAATACTTGAAATAATGGTAAAAAAAAAATGTCCCAAATTTGATGAAATACATGAAGATAAATATAAAAATGCTCAACAAATTCCAAGTAAGATGAATTCCAAGAGAACCACTCCAAGACACAATAAAATCAAACTTTCAAAAGAAAAGGACAAAGAGATAACCTTGAAGAAACAAAAGAGAAGGGACTCAACATACAAGGGATCCTCAACAAGAGTAGATTTCTCAACAGAAACTTCAGAGGTAAAAAGGCAGTGGGCCACCCTAACTGGTTTGGCTCAGTGGATAGAGCGCCGGCCTGCAGACTCAAGGGTCCCAGGTTCGGTTCTGGTCAAGGGCATGTACCTTGGTTGCGGGCACATAACCAGTGGGGAGTGTGCAGGAGGCAGCTGGTCAATGTTTCTCTCTCATCAATGTTTCTAGCTCTCTGTCCCTCTCCCTTCCTCTTTGTAAAAAAATCAATAAAATATATATTTTTTAAAAAAGGCAGTGGGCCAATATTCTCAAAATGTTAAAAAAAAAAAAAAACACCCTGCCATCCAGCAATTCTATAGTCAGCAAAATTGTTCTTCAAAAGTGAAAAAGAAATTAAGACATTCCCAGATAAACAAAAGTAATGCTCAAGGGAGTCCTACAGGATGAAATAAAAGGACATTCAACAGTAACTCAAAGCCATATGATGAAATAAAGAATTATTTACTCAATAAAGGTAAATACATGGGAGTAATATTGTAACAACAGTTTTTGTTTTCTATATGATTTAGGAAACTAATACATTAAAAAAAAATACTAATCCAAAAGCTAGTATTATTGTAACTTTGGTTTATAATTACACATTTTGTTATCTACATAATATGAGAGAGTAATGCATTTATTTGTTTACTAAAGGCCTGGTTCACAAATTCGTGCACAGGTGGGGTTTCTCAGCCTGGCCATTGACTGGGGACGATTGGAGCCATCTCGCTCAGTCCTGACCAGGGCTGGTGGCCAAGCTCCCACAGCCCCTCCCCCTGAAGGGGCCATTGGAGGTTGGTCGGCCAGAAGGAGGGGCCACGGGAGATTGGCTGGCCGAGGGGAAGAACCGCAGGAGGTAGGATAGCCAGCCCTCCCCCCATCGGGGCTGATCAGGGGAAGGGACTATGGGAGGTTGGCTGTGGGTGCTGATTGACCACCAGGGGGCAGCTCCTGCATTGAGCATCTGCCCCCTGCTGGTAGTGCGCGTCATACCGACCGACTGTTCTGCCATTCAGTCAATTTGCATATTAGCCTTTTATGCCTGCGGGATCAGGCCGAAACCAGCTCTCTGACATCCCCCAAGGGGTCCCAGATTGCGAGAGGGCACTGGCCAGGCCAAGGGACCCCACCGATGCACGATCGAGGCTGGGGAGGGATGTGGGAGGGTGCCCAGCCAGGGAGGGACCACAGGAGGGCTCCAGGGCATGTCCGTCTGTCTTGCTCTGTCCCGATCGGCTGGACCCCATCAGCAAGCTAACCTACCAGTCAGAGCATCTACCACCCTGGTGGTCAGTGCACGTCATAATGAGCGATTGAGCGGCCTTAGCATATCATTAGCATATTATGCTTTGATTGGTTGAATGGACGACTGGACACTTAGCATATTAGGCTTTTATTTTATAGGATGTTTTTTGGGCAAATCATGTAAAAAGATATAAGTTTGTGACATCAACAACCAAATAGGGGTGGGCATGGAACTATGAAAGGAGTAGAGTTTGTATATTATTAACACGTTAAATGCCCTGTCAGTCACCGGTGACTGACACTATACTTTCTGTCTCAAAGACAAAACAGGTTGGGCGCTTAATGTGTTAATGTTAAGCTGGCATAATTCAAATGAGATTGTTATAACTTTGGGAAATTAAATATAATCCTTGTGGTAATCACAAAAAATTGCTATAGAACATATATAAAAGGAAATAAAAAGCAATTTAAATGTCCCACTATGGAAAATAAACTAAACATAAAAGAAGACAGTAATGCAGAAAATGAAAGAAAGGCTTATAGAAAACAAACAGTAATATGACAGAAGTCCTGGCTCATCAGTAATTACTTGAAATGTAAATGGCTTAAATTTCCTAATGAAAAGACAAAATCTGAAGAATAGGAGGAAAAATCCATGATCCAATTATATGCTGCCTGTAAGAGACTCACTTCGGATCCAAAGACAAAAGGGTTTGGAAGTGAAAGGATGGAGAAAATACTCCATCCAAATGATAACCAAAAGACAGCCAGGAATGGCTGCACCAGAGGTTCCTAGCGTGAGGCACATGCCCCACAGGAAGGCAGTTTGATTGTTAAGCAGGGCAATTTGAGAATGAGTTACTAACAGTGCATTTCTTGCCTTTCTTATTGTTGCAGGGGCCTCATACACAGTATATAAAGACATGTGTGATATATTTATGCATTTCAGTTCAGTTCTCTATTATATGTCTGGAAACTTCATTTGCTATTTTTTCATATCACTTCATATTATTATTATTTTTAAACAATTCCTTAGAGATTGTTTCCTCAGTACTTTAACTGTCCTTTCGTTCTTTTATTTTTCTTTCATGGATGCTATGTTCTTTGGAAGCTTGTTTAAACCAAGTTCATGGCCTTTTAGGCTTCTTCCATGTGAATAGTAGTTCACTTTTTGAATAATAAGAATTATATGTCACAGAGGGGCGGGGGACATCAGGATTTTAGAGATGCATGGCCCAAAAAGGTTGGGAACCACTGGGCTACACTAATATCAGACAAAATAGATTTTAAAAAGGTTATATGAGTCAAAGAAGAACATTATATACTAACTAGAGGCCTGGTGCACAAAATTTGTGCATGGGTAGGGTCCCTAGGCCTGGCCAGTGATCAGGGCTGATGGGGGCCTTTCTTCATTCCATGCTGCCTCGTGGTGGTCAGCACACATCATAGTGAGCGATCGAACTCCCGATCTCTGGTCGAACTCCCAAGGAGACACTTTGCATATTAGCCTTTTATATATATATATATAGATAAAAAGATGTTTTATATGAATAAAATGGCATCCCACAATATATCCATGCATGTCCTGAAGGCCTCAGTGCCTCCCAGCTTGGCAATTATGAATAAAGCAGCTATAAGCATCTATGTGCAAGCTTTTGTGTGGGTACAGGTTTTCAGCTCCTTTGGGTAAATACCAGGAGGTACACTTGTTGGGTCATGTGTAAGAGTGTGCTTAGTTTTGTAAGAAACTGCCAAGCTGCTTTCCAACATGGCTGTGCCATTTGTATCCCCACCAGCAATGGCCTGGAGCTCCTGTGTGTCCGCATCCCAGTGGCTGTTGGTGCTGGCGCAGGTCCAGGTTTGACCTCCAGCGGGTGTATAGTGGGTCTCGTTCCTTTCCCTTTCCCTGACAGCATGCGATGAGGGCACCTTCCCATGTGCTTCATTGAGATCATTAGTGAAGAGGTCTTTTGGTCATTTTTTTTTTCAAATAAAGAGGCCATTTATTGAAGAAAACCAGTTATTCATTTGAAATATATTCTCATGCTATTTAAAAAACTGTATTTTTAAATTACAGTTTAGATTCATTATTAATTTGTGTACAGCTTAGTGGTTATTTCAACTAGCCACTTGGTGCCAAACATTGTCATTACAGTATTATTGATTCTGTTTCACATGTTCTAGTTTGTACTTCTCAGTTTGGTCATTTTAAAAATCAGAGAGTTTGTTCTCTTATTGTTATACTAGAAGCTTGATGCATGAAATTCATGCAACGGTAGGCCTTTGCAGTCCCAGCTGCTGGGGCCCTTGCAGCCCCAGCTGCCTTATGGCTCCAGCTGCCTCATGGCCCTGCGGTCCCGCCCCCTCCTCCCCGCCCACCTGCGTCCGCCACCACACACCCCTGGTTCCCCAGTTCTGCAAAGCCCCCGATTGATCACCCATAGAGGGTGGCCTTAGCCTCCCTCTTGGGCTGATCATGGAGCCTCCCGATTGATCGCCCTGCCGGCTGCCCCCTGGTAGTCAGTGTGTGTCATAGCGACCGGTCGTTCTGCCATTAGGGTCAATTTGCATATTACCCTTCTATTACATAGGATTCTTCTAATGCTGATGCGAAATGATGCCATGTCTGTGTGATGAGATGAAGTGCGGAGAATGACACAGATGTTGTAAGCTTGGTGGTAGGCCACTAGTGTCTGTCAGATTGTGTGACAAAAAGAGGATCATCAAGCCAGGATGCCATGTCTTCCACCTACAAATTTAAAACATTTTTCCATCTTAACTGAACACTTAGACACTGTGGCTATAACTCCTGCAGTGTGAGGTTTGACAGCAAGACTAGCATAAATTTCTTTTTCTTTGTTTGCAGTTTCATGGATAGAAGATTTGTTCTTACTGTAGATCTTGGGAACCCCAGTATGTGATTTCTTCCTTATTAAATTTAGAACTTTTACATTTTCATTTTTTAAAAGTGGAAGCACTTCACGGCTCTCTTTGGCATGTCTGAATTGCCGCAGCACTGCTCTGCACTTTGGGACCATTGTTAAGTAAAGTGAGGGCTCCTGGAATAGGAGCACTCGATACCAGGACAACCTTGTCATCGAGATGGTGACCAGGACTGATGGTGGGTAGTGTACACAGTGTGGATGTGCTGGGCAGTGGCATGGTTCACGTCCCAGGAAGGATGGAGTGAGTTGATGTGTAATTGTATCCCACTACTCAGAATAGTTCAAAATCTAAAACATGACTTGCTTATTTCTGGAATTTTCCATTTACTATTTGGAACTGCTATTGATCGGGCAGCTGAAATTGCTAAAAGGGAAACTGTGGGTACTGGGTGACTGTACATTGTTTGATCGTGTCTCCTAAGTCCTATTGAATTTAGTTCTACCCATGTCTCTTTTAGCTCGAGCATCTTAAAGGTGATTGTTTTGAATTCTTTGTCATAGATATATGTGTCTTTAGGATTGATTTCTGGGGGTTTATTTTGTTCTTTTGATTGAGTATGTTTCTCTTTGTCTTTGTATGCCTTGGGATCTTACTTTGAGATTTGGTCATTTGAAAAAAACTGTCACTTCTCCCAGTCTTTACAGCTATGCTTTGTACCAGAGAAAACCTTCGCCCATCAGTCCAGCTATAAATTCAAAGGCCCACTCAAACCTTTTCCAGGGAAATGACCTCTGTGGTCTTGTTCATGCAATTTCCCTGTTAAAGAGGTTGTCCCTGTTTTGTTTTCTGTGTTTCTTATTGTTGACTAGAGGCCCGGTGCACAGATTCATGCACCAGTGGGGTCCCTCAGCCTGGCCTGTGGAGGTCGGGCTGAAACCAGCAGTCCAACATCCCCCGAGGGGTCCCGGAATGCTAGAGGGCACTCTGCAAAGTTGCTGTCACTTGGAAGCTCCTGCGCTGAGCATCTGCCCCCTGGTGGTCAGTGCATGTCATAGCTACTGGCTGGTCAGCTGGTATGCCAGTCGCTTAGGCTTTTATATATATAGATTTTAGAGAGAGAGGAAGAGAGAGGGAGAGAGAGAATAAACGTTGATGTGAGAGTAAAACATCGATAGTTTGCCTCCACTGGGGATTGAGCCCATAACCTGGGGTCCCAATGGCAACCCTTTGCTGCACGGGACAATGCCCACACGAGCCGCCCAGCCAGGGATGTGCCTGTTTTAGTTTGGTTTAAATCAGGAATGTCTCATCTCTTGCTCACACTAGTGCCGCCCTGCCGGCCTGCAGGCTCTCTGGTGCTCTAAGTCTGTTGATGCAAAAATCACTTACTTTCTAATTCCCTATCTTATTGTGATATTTCTTATCTGAGGGTGTTTTTATTGGGGTAGATTTGAGTTTGAATTGGCATAATGTATTTATTTGAAATCTGTGTTTCTATTGGTCCTTCCCAATGGGCAACAGCCCGTGGGCTCAGGAGCCTGTTCAGTTGTACAAGTCTCTTCCCAACATTGCTGGATACAAAAGCGTCTTCATGTTTTACATAGGATCATCGCACCAACTGCGCTGTGCTAGCGTGCTTCTTGCATCTCTTATGTGCAGTTTGTTTTAATACATATTTTCTTGATTCAAACCAGACTTCCTCCACAGGAGTCCAAGGACATTGCTCAGGTATGATAAAACACAGAGCATGAACCCTGTATTAATAGATTTGAGGTATCAGAAGGGATACAAATAGATCAAGCATAATATGCTAATCACTCATTTTAAGAGATTTGAGGGGAGAGGCCACGTTAAGGACAGGTTGAATTGGTCTGTTTGTGCTAGAGTTAAGTAACCAAAATATATAGGTGGGATTTACCTGCCAAGATTATGGGGGTGGTTTGAAGGAAAGTAAGAGGTAGAAACCTGAGTGCAAGGTCAAGTGCCCTGAGCTCAAGCCCTCTCTCCCTGTGCTGTTTATCCAGGGAGCTGGCAGGCTCTGAGGCCGGGGTTATGGGGGTCGAGGGAGCTGGGGCACAGCCCCAGAAAGCACCACGTCTGATCAGGCCTGCAGAGCCGTGCTGTGCCCGTTCCAGGGGAGGAATATAGATGTAAAGGCATGAAGGACAGAGTTCAGACCGGACACATGCCTGGTAGTCAAGTGTGAGGCAACAGTCCACTTGGGGCCCTGCTGACTTCACAACTTTTGACAGTGGGGTGGGCTAGCCATTTAGTAGAACATTATTAAATGTCACCTGAGCATGGGCAGTGGCCAACTCCTGGCCAGCCTGGGCTGGTTCAGGGTCCGGGACGGGCGAACAGCCTGTGGTCAGTGTGATTGTGATGGAAGCCTGTGGTGAGACTGAGCAGGACAGGAAGGAAGAGGCTTGGTGTTGAGAAATCAAACCCCAGGCTTAGAAACACTGGAGTTACGTTTCAAACTAGGTTCCAGCACTTCCCATAGAGGAACTTACTAATGCCTCTTACCAGCAGGGTTAGTTTCCATTGGGACATAAGGCTGCACCCAAAGGATTTTTGTGAAAATAAAAGGTCTTGTCCGTCAGATCTCTTTCTGGTGATAGAAATCTCTATATATAAAAGCTTAAATGACCGTTACAACCGAATGACCAGAATGACTGGTCGACCAGTCGCTATGACATGCACTCACCACCAGGGGCAGGCGCTCAATGCAGAAGCTGCCCCCTGGTGGTCAGTGTGCTCCCACAGCCAACCTCCTGCAGCCCCTCTGCCCAGCCGGCTAACCTCCACGGCCCCTCCCCCCTGCCTGTTGGCCTCTTCAACCAGCCAGCCAACATTCTACTGTCCCTCCCCTCTGCCAGCCAGCCCCCTGATAGGCCCTGACTGGGGGGCCGGCTGGCCAACCTCCCAGGGTCCCTTCCCCTGGCCGGCGGCCCTGACCTCCCCTTTTCCCCTCCCCCCCCCATGGACCTCAATCGCCAGCCAGGCCGAGGTTCCCCACCCATGCACAAATTTGTGCACCAGGTCTCTATCTATATAAAAGGCTAATATGCTAAGTATCCTTCCCACCTTCCGACCGGTCACTGTGATGCACACTGACCACCAGGGCACAGATGCTCAATGCAGGAGCTGCCATGACGTGCACAGAGAAATGACACCGTGGACCTGGCACCCAGAAAGCAACATTCAGCTTCCCCCAAGTGGGACACATGCCCTGCCACCATCCTGGAGCGACAGCCCACCAAATCGCAGCTGATGCTGCCAAGACCCCATGGCGCAAAATGCAGCCCATAGCCCAGCCCGGAAATGGTCGCTGTGAGTGCCAGGTAATGACATCAGGTAGCAATGCCCAGCTTCCTCTCCCTAGTGACTAGCTTCCTTGGAGTTCCAGGAACACAGGTGGAAACATTTCACACTTTAACCAAATGTCTGTGAAGCGTTTTCCCGTGCCTCATCTCATTTGATCCTCACAGAAGTCCTGGAGTAGGTAGATAGGAGACTCAGTAGAATCCTATTTTCTTTTCATTAGCCGGAAAATGGAGATTTAGAAAGCTTAGAAACTTGACCCGACTGAAAAGAAGTAAGAAATGATGGACCTTGAAAATGACTTCAGGTTTTCTCACTGCACAGAATATAGTAAGACACTGCTACAGTTTAATATTTTACCCTTTGTTCTCCCTGTGTGATCTACAATAATAATCTGCGTTGTGTTGGTATTTACTGCTGTGTTGCTGATAATTACCTGAAAGAGAAGTTGGGGTGCTTCACTGAGCTGGAAAAAGTTTAGCTAAATCAGAAAGCAGGTCTAATGAAGCAAGTTTATTCTATGTCTATAAAAGGCTAAGTTGACTCATGCATGCGCGGTACATATAAAGCTCTTGCTGGTGCCAATCACGTGTGTGTTTTCATCTGTCATTGTCGATCATAAATTTGGTTGACACTTCTATTATAGAGAAAGGGCGAATAGCGATATTAAAATATTTCTTCCAATTAATTTCCTTTCAATGTGCAGGAATTTGTGCACCGGCCACTAGTGTTTCATAAAACGCGCTATCCAAACGATAGGCCCAGTCACATGTGCTCCTGAGCCCTGGAAACCTGGCTGGTGCGAGTGAGGAGCTAAAGTTTAAATGTTAATTAATTAAATAGCCACGTGTGGTTTTTCCCACCTTATTGCACAGCTAGCTACAGATGAGAGCCGTTAGAGGGCTCTTTAGGATATAAACAGTTGGCTTTTCAGAATTTTCTTGAGTGAAATGTTCTTCCAGTTCCTTATTTCTGTGCAGGGTACGTACTGTTTGGTGTGCAGGGAGGCATATTGTCCCTATCTTGGAGAAAAATACACAGAGGAAATTTAAACAAGCACAGTAAAGACAACATAGACAGACAAGTAACAGCACAATATGCTTTAATATTAATAAAAAGGTGAATTATACCAAGTGTAGAGGAGTCAGAGGGACAGTCTCTTCAGGAGCAGGAGGTGCGGGGACTGGGCACGCTGCCCGTGTGCAGGGCACAGAGAAGGAGGGGATTCCCGGTGGAGGCCCAGGACAATGAAGCCAGTAGTTCAGGAACCTGACAGGTGTGAGCAGGCTCAGTGGGAGGCTGACTGGCTGCAGTACGAGGTGGTTTGGAAAATGGGATCACCTGTATCACATACAGCTATAGATGCCTCTGAATTCATGGCTGAAAACCTGGATGCAGCTCTCAGGCAGGGAAACGTGGGCATTATTGGAAAATGCAGCACTAGGGGAATGTAATCAGAGTTTCACTGCAGGAGAAGAGCCCTGGCAGGTGTGATGAGCACAGAAACGAGTCAGGAAGCCCACACTCGCCTAGGCGGGAAGCACAGGTTTTGGCGGGAGGGGGCCATGGAGGTGGCAGCATGTAGGGCATGTGGCACGTGGTGCTGCATGTGAGAAGGTGACTGTGGAGGCACTCAGAGCGTCAGAGTAAGGTGGGCTGAACAGTAGCACTTGTGGGTGGAAGCGAGTCCAGCCAAGTGCCCAGGTAGTGGCAAGAGATGGGGAGGAAGGTGTTCTAGCCTGAGCCCTGAGTGACCTGGAGACTTCAGGGGGAAGCAGCCACTGGACAGGCACCTGGCTGTCAAGCCATTGCTGGAATTAGTCGCTGTTTACACATTTCAGTGCGGCATTAAAATTTAGCTTGGCCCTGGTCGGGTAGCCCAGGTGGTGAGAGCATTGTCCCCATTATGCCAAGGTTGTGGGTTCGATCCCCAGTCAGGGCACATACAAGAAGTGACCAATGGATACATAAGTAGAACAGCAAGTCGATGTTTATCTCCCCCCACCCCGCCCCTCTAAAATTAATCAATAAAAAAAACCCTACCTTTAACCAACACTTCATCTGAAAACTTGAGTGTGTTTTATGTGAGGACTGGAGCATTTTTAATGTTAGCCATCACATGACCTGTAAGCTTCAGCAGAATGATCATTAGCACCAGTGTCACGTGTGTAATAGGAGTTTATTGAACCTCCTCCCGACAGTTCCCATCCCCACCGTCCCCAGTCGCTGCTAACTCTGATCTTTCCTTTGTAGAGTGAGCAAAAGCAAACATGACCAACAACTGGTCTGAGAACCCGGGCCCAATGCGGTGTGTCTGGGGAATGAAACTTCTATCGGTTGTTGCCCAGTGAGCTGGGTAATAAACTAAAACACTTTCTCTCTCTCTAGAACTGGAAGTGGAAAGTTAGACTTGTCCCAGCCATTTTCCGCTGATAGTCTTCGTCAAACCGCTCGTTCTGAGCCACGGTGAAGTGATTCCTCCAGTCTCCAACGGCCCCTGAAAGAGGTGTGGGAGTCAGAGCTGCTCAGGACTGTGCTCTCTGCCCTGCTCTTGGGTGTGACGTTCCTCCTGCCAGCCTGTCCCTTTCCGTCCAAGGGAAGAGGACGTCTGTCTGATTGTGGGGCCAGGAGAGCCTGCTACCCCTGAGCCACGTTGTGGTGGGGGTGGGGACCTCACGTTAAAACCGCAGGCCTGGGGGCTTTCCTGTCTTTTCCCTGCCCTCTTGCATGACAGGCAGCATCGAGCTACCTACACAGTGGATGCTTTGCTCCATTGGACTGAAGTCAGCATTTCCACCTTATCATCTAGAACTCTGGAGGGGAGTGAGATAAGGCATTGGGTTTAGACACTAAACCTTACTCTCTAGTTGTGGCTAAACGTTGATTTCATTTCATCTGTGGTCTCTTAAATACTCCTTCCCCCAGCATCATTTATTATGGACCTTGTTTTTCTTATCCATGGAAACCTCCCCACAGGCCCTGGGGTCCTCGACAGTTCTTTTAGAGTCTTGACCAACAGAGAGAGAACCACCTTTTCTCATGAACGGAGAGACTGAGTGGTCCATGACCTCAGTGGGGACTGTCGAGTAGTTTGCCATGGGATTTTGCTTCATGACATCAAACGAAGTGTGATAGGCAATTTTATCTAGGACGTTGTCATCCAGCTTTTTTCCAATAAATTCTCCCAGCTTCCGAATTTCATGCTTTGGCTTCTGTGATCAGAGTAAAAAGAAACGTGAAGATTTGATATAAAATAGTTTTTAAAATATTGCATTGAATTAATAATATTGATATGTAACATAAAATAATAAATAATCCTGCCTCACAAATGCTCAACTTTCCAGAAATGACTCATTTTAATACGGTGACACAGATTTTTACAAATTAACTGTAATTATTAAGCTTTTCCTGTTCTGAGATGGAAGCACCGCTGAGGATGATGTGCAGTGTGCGGGGAATGCTGCACTAAACTTATTTCCAAATGTCCTGCTCGGGCAGTTACTGGAGGGTCTTGGTCGGCCACGTGTCCAGCAGGGAGTCCGTAGCCGAGTGATGAGTCCAGGGTCCAAGGTGTAGTAGTCCTTATTCAGTGATTAGAGCCCCTACCTGTGAACTGAAGAGTCACGGGTTCGATTCTGCTCAGGGGCACGTACCTCAGTTGCAGGCTGGATCCCTGGCCCAAGTCAAGGCAGGTGTGGGAAGCAGCCAATCCATGTGTCTCTCACATCGATGTTTCTCTTTCTCCCTCTCCCTTCCACTCTCTCAGAAAGCCAATGGAAAAAAAAAACATACACTTGGGTGAGGATTAACAACAACAACAAAAAGTGCTTAATTTAATTGGCCTCCTACAGACTAGGGATCAGCAAGAGTGCTGAAAACTGTGAGCATTGTGTGACTGCATTCAGGGAATATTCCAGAATATGACCACAGAACATGCAAAAGGTTTTAGGGACTCTGAGGTTAGACTACCTGTGTATTAGAATACTAGAAATGTAATAAACTATTTGTTTTAAAAAACCAGAGTGCAATTTAAAACAAAACAAAACAAAATAAGAATATAGACACGGGGAACAAACTGGGGTTGCAAGGGGCAGGGCAGGGCTGGGAGGAGTGGGTGAGGGGTCAGAGGTACAGACTCGCAGCTGTCTGCTCAGTCAGTCAGGGGTGTCTGTGCAGCAGGCGGCTGTGGTTAATGATACTGTGTTGCATACCTGAAAGTCGAGGAGCAAGTAGATCTTAAAGTTCCAACTACAGGAAATAGTTATAACTCTATTTGGTGCAGATGTTAAGTAGACTTACTGTGGTGCTCATTTTGCAAGGAGTACAAATATCAAGTCATCCTGTTGTATACCTGAAACTAACACTATATTACACATCAATGATCTCAATTAAAAACATAGAAAACGATGCTTTTTTCACTCTCGATATTTTATATCTGGCAATAAAGCCAGAATTTGAATTCAATAATTCTGACTCTAAATCATTAGTATTTTCCCATTATATCATCATTTCTTAAACTGTTCTTGAAATTGATGTTCCTCAATGAAAAAAGTGTGTTAGAAAAGCGTTTCCCTCCTAAGCAGAATGTAAAATAGATGTGCTGGAAGGCGGGCGACGTGCGAGGCAGGAGCCAGGACAGCCGGGGGCATTTCGCACGGGGCAGCTACCTCCAGTGAAATGAAGCCATTCTTGCTCCCTTTCACTCTGTGAGGCCCTGATGTGCCCCCACGCTGTGATGTAATATTTCATGGTCAAATAGGAACACTGCTGCCCCTCACCATCTTCAGGTCCTCGTAGAAGAGGTAGAGGATGCGGTGTTGGTCTCTGGCTTCCCACCATCCTTTCACGTGGTCGTGCCATGAGCCCCAGCACACTGCAAGACAGGGCAGGGCCAGGGCGTGGGATGGGGGGAAAGGGAGTGGGCCAGGGCCAGGGGAATGGGACGGGTCTAGGGGAATGCGACGGGAGAAAGGGAGTGGGACGGGTCTAGGGGAATGGGAGTGGGGAAAGGGAGTGGGACGGGTCCAGGGGAATGGGACGGGTCTAGGGGAATGGGACGGGTCTAGGGGAATGGGAAGGGAGAAAGGGAATGGGACGGGTCTAGGGGAATGGGAGGGGGGAAAGGGAGTGGGGCGGGTCTAGGGGAATGGGACGGGTCTAGGGGAATGGGAGGGGGGAAAGGGAGTGGGACGGGTCTAGGGGAATGGGACGGGTCTAGGGGAATGGGAGGGGGGAAAGGGAGTGGGACGGGGCCAGGGGAATGGAACGGGGGGCGGGGGGAGGTGAGGGCAGTGGGGAAGGGCGTGGGACGGGTCCAGGGGAACGGGATGGGGCCAGGGGAATGGGATGGGGCCAGGGGAATGGGATGGGGCCAGGGGAATGGGACGGGGCCAGGGGAATGGGACAGGAGACAGGGAGTGGGACAGGCCAGGGTAATGGGATGGGGCCAGGGTAATGGGGTGGGGCAAGGGGAGTGGAGAGGGGCCAGGGGAGTGGGGCGGGGCCAGGGAATGAGGTGGGGCCAGGGGGTCCCTGCTCACCAGCTGACAGTCCAGGGAGGAGTGAGCTCCCAGTGTCAGGTGGGGATCCCCGCACATCCAAGAAGGCAGGCCCCATGGGTACTCAGGAAATGGCCCTTTTTATGGTATTTGAGGCTTAGAAAGGGGTTCAGAGCAGAAGGTTCATACCTTTCCCAGTCAGAAAGCTCTCAAAATACTCTTCCCAGGTCCCTGGGGCCGGAAGCGCTTTATTCATCCTGTGGAAATGGTAGTAAGACACCAGGTTGTCCTTGGGGTTTCTCGCCACATAGATTATCTGGGAAGGGGGGAGAGAAATAGCCCATGAGGCCGCTGCGCGATGGTTATCGCCCACAAGCTACGTCCGTCCATCCATCCTTCCGGACAGGGTCTTTGGGATGCTGATCCCGGTGAGGTGGGTGTGGGAGATGGAAAGCTCATAGCCGTGTGCACGCAGTTGTGGTGAAGAGGTGAGCCCTTTAATAGTGAAGTGCTTTCGGAGGAAATAGAGAGAAGACCAGAGCATAACTCAGAGCTCCTGCTGCTGTTTACCTTACAGTTTTTCTCCAGGAAAGACGGAGGTAGTAATTGGAAGGGAAGGTGTGTTTTCAGGGTCCGTGGCGAGGGCATCGCATTAGCTTGTTCCAAGCCTGTAAAATGATTTTGATCATTTCCCACTATTGTTCTCTGTGCTTCAAAACACTGCTGCGTTCATTGTTACCACCTCAGGGCCAACTGGACAAGGTAAGGCAACTCTGTGCTCTGACCTGCGAGGATGTGTCTAACCTGTGAATTAATGTTCTGGCTTGAACAATGTCTAACCATTACAAACAGCAAACCAAACGAATAAGAACCCAAAAAATCCAAACCTGTTGACCAGGAAGTCACTGAGGCTCCTCCTGGTGGAGTAAAATTAATGTCTAATTGGAGGATCAAAATTTACCTTCCTTCCGTATAAGCAGTGACTCGTTAGAAGAGATGGCTGTAGTACAGCATTGGCCTGATACAGTGTTTTGAAAAGACAGAGTCACAAAACCCATCATTACTTGTGCGAATGTCTGGAGTTGTGAGAGGCTATTTGACAGCATTCTGAGCCTGCATTTAGGAGTGCAATCAAGTGAGGTTATTCCACACTCACCCGATCCTATGGACGGGATGACCCATTCGATGAAAGGAAACCGCACGTGAGTAGGTGCTCGTTGAGTTCTGCCAACATCACCATCATTTAGTATGAAGTCCACTATCTCCTGAGTCCACGTTGTCCCTTGTTAAGCAGGAGGTGGAGATGAGTAGACCGTTAGTGTACTATATCCTTAAGATGGTCAAGTGCATGTTAGACATCTGTGTGCATTGTGAAACCAGATTTATGATGGAATTGAGAAAACATCATTCTTTATACCTTGTTTTACCATAGTATGATTTTTTTGTTTTGTTTTGTTTTGTTTTTTTACAGAGTGGAAGAGAGAGGGATAGAGAGTTAGAAACATCCATGAGAGAGAATCATCGATCAGCTGCCTCCTGCACACCCCCTACTAGGGATGTGCCCGCAACCAAGATACATGCCCTTGACCGGAATCGAACCTGGGACCCCTGAGTCCGCAGGCCGACGCTCTATCCACTGAGCCAAACCGGTTTCGGCCATAGTATGATTTTTATGAAAAGGCTACAGTGTGCAGTAGACTTATGTGTGCAGTTCATTGTTTCCTGCCTCAGCCATTCCCTGGGAGCTGTCCTGTTGACTGAGCTGCACTGTTCCTTAGGAGAACAGCTCTCCGATCCTGCCTGCAGATTTTGAGGGCTGCTGAGCCGGTCAGCAATGCAGAACCCCAGTTCCCCTAATCATCCCCAAATCAGCCTGGGTCCCTTTCCTGCTCACTCACACAGAGCGGCTTTGGTACAAGGCCCATAAGGAAGGCCTGCCTTGGGAACAAATCAATCAACAAGTCTAGAGCCCGTGTGTTCTTTGCTGAGGAGGTAAAAAGAAATGTGCATCACTGGAAGAATTAAACACTTAAAACTTGTTTCAGTTTCAGTTTCCACTGCGATTTGCTATAGCCCTCACTGCCCAGCCAGCAGCCCTCCACTCAAAGATCATCTCTTTATTTCCCTATAAATGCATTTCCCGCCCCCTCCCGGCTCCCCTGCTCCGCCCCACCTGCTTTAGGGTAGGTGCAGATGAGCAGGTCGTCAGGCCTGGCCTGGAAGTCCCAGATCTGGTCCCAGTTGTCGCAGGTGGGCGTGGGTTGAAGGATTCCCTTCACGTAGTCCACAGTTATGCGCTCTGTCCCATCACATTTCAACTCCTCCATTCTGTTCAAGGTCATTGGTGTCAGGAGTCAGAGTGCTATTCCCACAGGCTGCGGGCTCTCGGTCAGCACAGAGCTGTGGCCTGATACCCTCCAGGCAGCACCCTCTGACCTCAGCCCTCCTGGGAGCCTGTGTGCTAGGAAGGGAAAAGCCACTGGCCTGCTGGTCCCGCCCGGAGCCAGGCCTGTTGTTTGGGACTTTCCACTCAGGCACCTCCTGGCCTCGGCCCTCCCCCAACTGCAACACCCCAGGCCTCTCCAATCCGGAGCGCTGGGTGCTGCTGGCCCTGCCCTCCGCTTCCTGGCCTCGGCCCTCCCCCAACTGCAACACCCAGGGCCTCACCCATCCGGAGCGCTGGGTGCTGCTGGCCCTGCCCTCTGGCATCAGTGCAGCAAGGGTCAGTGCCAGGTCTCCTGTGTCATCTCTGTGTTCACAGAATTAGGCACAGATAGGCCAGCTGTTTCTGGAAGGTCTACACTGAGTGAAGAGTTGGAGAGGATCTGCCTGTGGGATTACAGTATTGAGCAGCTTCCCTGATGGCTGGAGGGCAGAGACCTAAAGGCTCCTCAGGGTTTTAAAGAATAAAACAGACCGGCCTATGAGAGAAGGTTCCTTCCTGCTGGGGGCCATTTGGTGTTCATACCAACAAGAGTCTCTTCAGGGCTCTTAGCACAGTTTGTCTCAAAAGCAAAGGAGTAGCAGGGGGGTTGTGTTAGGACTCGCCCCATCTGCTTCCTCCTTCTTGGGGCTCGTTTCCCTCACAGCCTCCGGCTTGTCTGGGCCCCCGGCTCCTCTCCCGGGAGCAGCCTGGCTCCTGTGGGAGCTGCTTTCCTCCTTCTCCCTCCTGGCCCACCCTCTTCCTGGCTGACCAGCTACACAGAGGCCAGGCTCCTCTCCATTGTTCCTTTCGATGCTGAGTGCTATTGGTCACCAACTAACTTTCCTGCCTTCCTGTGATGCAATAGAACAGACATCTCTCTGCTCCTTGTTTTTTTTCCTTACACAGAGCTCCTAACCTTTGGAAGTTCCTGTGGTTGGAGTGCCCTTGGTTATTCATAAGGAGGCCCATTCCACCATACCTGGGCGTATGCTAAAGAGTGGGGCCAGGGGCCCTGGGATAGTCTCCCAGCTGGAGCAAGTGGGCTGGCCACACCAGGAAGACAGTGCATGATGAGGGTGGGAACTTTTTCAGGCCCATCCCCAACCTGCAGGGAGGGGAGAGGGGCTAAGGCCCCAAGAAAGCTCTGGCCACTGAAGCATCAGTGGGTGGTGAGCACGTGATGTTCTCAGGGGGTTGGGGGGAAAACGACATGCCCAGTGCCATGAGGAAAGGGCCTGGACACTCTCTGCCCCTCTCCCCAGACCTTGAACTATGCACCTCCCCACTAGACTGCTCCCAACTGCATCCTCATGGTAAAGCTGTGAGCATGGTGCCTCTGTGATCCCTGCGATCCTGCTGGTGGATTAGTGAACTAGGGGGTCACAGGAACTCCCGCATGAGAGCTGGTTGGTCATCGGTGCGGTGAGCCTGGGGCTGGCTGACACCACAGATGGGCAGTCTGTGAGCAACTGTCCTTGACGTATGGGGTCTGCACACCGGCAGGTGGTCGGTGCCGATTGAATGGAATTAGGACCCTGGTTGGCGTCGGGGATTGCTGTTGGCATCCCAGCAACCCTCAACGGCTCTCAGAATCCATTCTGTCCCCAGAAGTCAGGAAGTTCTGTTCTTGCTTAAATCCTCCCCCCAAACCTTCACAAGCTCCCGTGAGGGCCTTCGTGCAGAGGCCTCCCTGTACCCAGGCTAAGCCTCACCCGCTGCCTCTCAAGGGGCAGCTCCAAGGCCATGCCTGCCTGGCAGCAGCTCCCTCTGGGGTTGCAGACACCACGTCTCTCTGGCGTGCTCATTGGCTCTGCAGGTCATGCATGTTGAGTTCTTTGGCTTCCTTCTCGGCTGCTCTAATGTCTTCCCGCCACGCCCCCTCTCTGAGAGGCCCCCCTGAACTCAGGTCCCCATGCAGGTCCCACCTCCTTTCCTTCGAGGATGTTTCCCGACATGGCTGTGTGAGTGGGCATGGCACTTGCTTATTGCAGTCTACACGGTTCAGTTGTGCAGCATTATACAGTCCAGCTGTGTTGCAGTCACTCCAAAGTCCAGCTCCCGTTTGTTACCGTACAGATGGCCCTTTACATGTTTCACTCTCTTGCACTCCAGCCCCAACCCCAGCCCCAGGCCCAGCCCCTGATCTGTTGTCTGCCTCTATGAGTTTGTTCGTTTGTTTTTGGTTTTCTTTTTAAAAATATACCATGAATGAGTGAGATCTTATGACATTTGCTTTAGCTTTTCTTTTTTTAATTTATCTTTATTGTTGAAAGTATTGTAGATTTCCCTTTAATTATTTTTTAACCATTGACCCCCTCTAACCCGCACCTGCACTTACCAGGCCTTCACCACTCTATTGTCTGTGTCCATGGGCTATGCATACCTGTAGATATAAAAGGCTAAGTGTCCGTCCATCCGACTGGTAGCTATGACACACACTGACCACCAGGGGGCAGATGTATCACGCAGGAGCTGTCATGATGCGCACTGCCCATTTAAAAATAAACAGCACCACGGACCTGGCGCTGACAAACCAACACTCGGCTTCTCCCAAGTGTGACACAGACCCCGCCACCACCCTGGAGCGACACCCCAGCAAATTGCAGCTGACACTGCCAAGACCCCATGGTACAAAATACGGCCCACAGCCCAGCCCCACTCAGAAACGGGCACTGTAGGTGCCAGGTAACAATGTCACATAGCAACGCCTGGCTTCCTCTCCCTAGCGACTAGCCTTCTTGCAGTTTCTTCAGCCCAAGGACACAACTTCCTTTATAGCCAGGTGCAAACATTTTACAGTTCAACCAAATGTCTGTGAAGCATTTTCACGTGCGTCATCTCATTTGATCCTCACAGAAGTCCTGGAGTAGGTAGATAGGAGACTATGGAATACTATTTTCTTTTCATTAGCCAGAAAATGGAAATTTAGAAAGTTTAGAAACTTGACCCGACTGAAGAGATTTAAGAAATGGTGGACCTTGGAAGTGACTTCAGGTTTTCTCACTGCACAGAATATAGTCAAACACTGCTGCAGTTAAATATTTTACCCTTTGTTCTCCCTGTGTGATCTACAATAATAATCTGCTTTGTGTTGATATTTACTGCTGTATTACTGACAATTACCTGAAAGAGAAGTTGGGATGCTTTACTGGGCTGGAAAAGTTTTAGCTACATCTCAAAGCAGGTCTAATGAAGCAAGTTTATTCTATATATATAAAAGGCTAAGTTGACTCATGCATGCGCGGTACATACAAAGCTCTTGCTGGTGCCAATCACGTGTGTTTCGATCTGTCATTGTCGATTGTGAATTTGGTTGACATTTCTATTATAGAGAAAGGGCGAATAGCGATATTAAAATACTTCTTCTAATTAATTTCCTTTCAATATGCATGAATCTGTGCACCAGGACACTAATATGACTATAATATCACTAGAGGCCCGGTGCACGAAATTCGTGCATGGGGGTGAGGGGGGGTGTCCCTCAGCCCTGTCTTGGCCTGCAAAGACACCAGCATCCCTCACCCCGGCCTCTAGCCAGAGGTTCCTCCCCTCCTTCTGCACAGCCTCTGGGAAGATGCTTGTCCTGGGGCCTCCTCAGGGCCCTGGCCCACGACGCCCTGCAGTTCAGGTACTCGGGGGCTTGGGCTTTCAGATCTGGCTTCCTCACCTGGCATGGTGAGCATCAGCTGCCATGGGAGCCTTGCCTTAGGAGTCACCCCCTTGGACCATACTACTTGCGAGTGTGTGGGGGAGGGTGGCCTCGGTGGCAGTGATTTGATGTCTGTAGCATGCCCGCTGACACCCACCACCGCGGCGCCACACTGGTCCCGTCTGGACTGCTGGCAGGGGGCTTCCAGTCTGCCACTGGGGCTGATGGGCTGCGACTGGGGGCTGCAGGTGGAGGACCCCGGCACCCATAGGGCTGTCAGCATCAGGAACTGGAAAGATCTATTTTTCTGGTTCCTCCCCTGCCGCGCGGATGCTGAGCTCCGGGCCCCACAGGCCCGTTCATTCCTGCCGCACGGCCGGCCGGGGCGGGGACATGGGCGTGCAGTGCCGGAGGCCCTTTCACTCCCGCCGCACAGCTGGCCGGGGCAGGGACGTGGGCGCGCGACCCCGGAGGCCCGTTCACTTCCGCCGCACGGCCAGCCGGGGCTGGGACGTGGGCTTGCTGCCCCAGAGGCCCCTTCTGTGCCGCAGCACAGCCATGGTGCAGACACTGAGCTCGCGCAGCCACTGGCGACGCGAGCTCAGCGTCCTGCCGGCCCCATTCAGTCCCCGCTCAGTGGCGCAGCAGCCAATGGCATTGGCGGGAGGCGCGGGGGGCGGGGACTCGCGAGTCCCGCGCCTCCCGCCAGCCCAATCGGCCACCCCGGCCACCCTGAGTCCCCCCCCCCGTGCCTCCCACCCAATCGTGGGCATAGCGAAGGTATGGTCAATTTGCATATTACCCTTTTATTATGTAGGATTACCCAACCACCCGACTCCAGCCTTCCCTCTGAGGTTTGAGGGTCTGTTCTGTGCTTCTATGTCTCTGAATCTGTTCATCAGTTTATTTTGTTCATTAGATTCCACATTTGAGTGAGATTGTGTAATACTTGCCTTTCTCTGACTGGCTTATTTTGTTCAGCATAATGCTCTCCAGACTCCTCCATGCTGCTGCAAATGGTAAGAGTTCTTTCTCACAGCTGCATAGTATTGCACCTCCTGGTGGGAATCATGAAAACATGACACAGACCGAACCCCAGAGAAGACACATTTGTTTCTTTCTGGGGAGAGGTCAGAGCACTGCCTTCTGTGTCCCTCTCCCGATGTTTTAAAAACAAACTGTGTGAGAATGTGTGTTGCAACTCCAAGTGTATGTTGACATAGTCCTTAGTGACATGGGACTTGGTGCCCAAAACTTGAGTTCTCACGTTGGGTTTCATAAATTGGAAGTGCTTATGCTGCCCATCATGAAGCCCAGTGTCAGCGAGAACACGAAAGTGGGAACAGACTTACAGGTCTCTGTTCTCCATCCCCTGCCCCAAGCCCCTGGAGGGCAGGGCCTGTGTCTAGTTGCCCCTCTAAGCGCTGCATCCACAATGTCACTTGTGCCTTGTTAATGAAAGTGTCATCTTGGGCTGGTATCCTCTCGCTCTGTGTGACCTGCCTCGGCACCCCTGGCCTAGCAGCCTCGGAGCCACTCCATCCACGGCCAGAGGAACCCTGGCACAGGAGGCCGCAGCACTTTCCAGGTGTGGCTCAGAGACGAGAACAGAACGCTGAGTCTGGGCAGAGCTGGCAGGGGGTCTTGGGAGCCGAAGAAGCCAGGAGAGGCTGTGGGTGTATAAGGATGAGTCATTATTGCTGAACCAGTGGCCACATAGCCATCAGACAGAACAGTCCAAACAGCCAAGTCCATGCAGGCAGGCAGCAGACACCGGCTGGTGAACATACCTCTTCCCCATAAAGCAGCATCCATCCCTGTACCCACAGCTGTAGCTGGGCAGCCGCTCGCTGCCTCCTAGACTCACCTCCTCATGTCATAGGGCACCCTCCCAGCTGCTCTCTCCAGCAGGCTTCTCACTCCATCCCAGCTGCTCTCTCCACCAGGCTTCTCACTCCATCCCAGCTGCTCTCTCCAGCAGACTTCTCACTCCATCCCAGCTGCTCTCTCCAGCAGACTTCTCACTCCATCCCAGCTGCTCTCTCCAGCAGACTTCTAACTCCAGCCAACTAGACTGGTCAGTACCCACTATTTACACAAAGAAGGCTTCGTGCCAACAGTGACGTCAATCACACTGGCCACAGAAGGGCACAGTGTACCGTGTGTCCTTGCACCCGCTCATGGTATGTTGGCCTGATAAGGATTCCCAGGCTTAGAGTCCTGAACATCCCGTTGAGGCGCATGCCCAGCGCGGCCTGTGGCCATTGTGGTGTATTGACAACAAGGCATCTGTGCTCCACTGGCCTTGACTATCCAGGGACCTGGCATGGTTCTCATACCGGGCATGTGCCCTGACTGGAAATTGAACCATGACCCCCTGGTTCATAGGTCAACACTCAACCACTGAGCCACACTGGCTGGGCCTAATATTTTTTAAAATAAATTTATCAACCAGGTAATATTTTGGCATTGAGAGGAGAACTAATTTCTCTAAAATGATAGATGTCTGTTTATACCTATTGTAGAGTGCTACTCTACCCCTTCAAGTTGGGAGGTTACCAGCATTAATTAATTAATCGCTTAATTTAATTACATATTGAACCTGGGCAAGGCTCTGCCCAGCCCGGAAGTCACCTGCTGGCTTCTTCCATCTGATGGCAGAGCTGATGCCGTGCACAGTCCGGCTTTCCCGAGCCCCTCTGTGTGCTCTGGCTCCAGCCCCGCCACTCTGGGTGCTGCCTCCGCTCCTACCGCACAGCTGATTGGGGGGTGGGGGGGCAGGCTGGTCAGGGTCTCTCCTGGGCATTGACGCACAAATACAGAAAGAAGTTGTCAGTCTGTCGTGAGAATGGCCCATAAAGCTAACTAGTGAGAAGGCGGAAAACGGGCAAGAAGGTTCTCTTAGTGCCTGTGTGTGGCCTCTGAGAGTTCTATCTGAGACAACAGCAACACAAACAAGGCAGACACAGCCCCGCCGTTTTACTCAGGGGTTAGAGCATGGCTGCAGGCTCAGGGTCTCGGGTGCAATTCCAGACAAGGGCACTTACCTCATTGCAGGCTCGATCCTCGGCACGGTTAGGGCAAGTGCAAGAGGCAACCAACCAAAGTGTCTTTCTCACATTGTGTTTCCCTCTGTCTCCCCCTGCCTTCCACCCTCTAAAAATCAAGGGGGAAAATATCCTTGGGTGAGGATTACCCAAAATATAAGAGAATTAGGGGTGGAAAGCAGGACAAAAATGAACCTAAAAGCTTTACTTCTCTCAATGGACTGGAATTAAAGTTAATGAAAACTGTTTCTCTTTTTGCCTTGACTCCTAATGCACCCAGCCTGGGTTCTGACCAACCCTGGGGACTTCTCATTAGCCTTTGTTTGGGTGTAGGAATCTCTTGCTATACATGGTGCCTTTGGAACTTCTACTGAAACACAATAATATGGTCCCAGCCCCTCGCATGTGGAGGTGAACGCCTGTGGAGCTGTGCATCCTGGGAAGGGAGTGCAGGTGCCTGCTGGGGACTGAGCCCACAGGACAGGGGAGTGACTCTCCCGCAGAGGGTGGGCTCAGTGGGAGACTGAGAAGTTGGACAGTGGTCAGAGTTCCTGCAGATGAGAGGCCTCCATGCAATCCGTGGTGATCAGGTCAGCTCAGGGTTCAGGACGCACATGGCTGAACGTGAGGACGTCCACCTTTGTGATCTTGGCGACACCACATGAGCCGCAGAGCTGGTATGCTCCCCCCGCGCCCCCCCCCCGCCCCCCGTCTCCGAGCGTCCCACACCTGCACACGCTTTGTTGTGGGTGGAATTAGGACCCAGGTGGCTTGGAGAGTCCCGTTTCTTTTCCTGTTTACTAATGAGCTTTTCCTTCTCTGTTCACCGGTTTTTCTTACCTTTTGTTTCTCTGGAACTGCCTGGTCTTGGCAGGTGCGGGTGTCCCGCCCAAGCCCTGGGGGTGCTTCCTAGTGGATGCAGGCCCAGCCCAGCGGCTGGCCGCAGGTGCCTCACTCATGCTCAGCCTCCAGCCTCCTGCCCCTCTGCCTCAGGGTGCCCGCCGGGAGTGAAATAGGCCCCTTCGCTCCCCACCCTGGGCCGCAGCCTCCAGGCAGAACATCTGCTGAAGGCCTGGCCCCCCTCTCCCTCCCCCAGTTATTTCCCTGACCCACACTCCTGTGAGATCCTTCCCCTTGGTCATGCTTCCTCCTTCCTCCTAATCGCGTGCCCAGGAGCCCTGACCTCCGCTCCTGCTTCCAGGGAATCTGCCTGAAAAACTGGTGCACCTACCGCTTGCAGCGAAAATGGATGCTTCAAAGTAAAACACATTTTTTCTCTCATTTTGGACTTTTCCTCTAGTTCCTGATATTAGCCGTAGCTTCTGAGCTTTATGAGAGCATGAGTGACTAATGTGTCTCATTCGTTTAGAATTAACTGGTGACTGCTATGGAAAGAGATCTAGCACTGTTACAGAGAACTGGAATACATCAAGCAATGCTCGGAGAGTTTGGAGTCACACTTTATTATTATTACGTGCAGGCCCAGAGAAAAATGCCTTTCAAATTCTGGGCAAAGCTACAAGCAGATCTTCCCTTTTTATTAAAGAGCCAGCCCTCTGTGTGCTTAGTGGTTATCTGGCTGCTGGCCTTGAAAATAATACAGTTCAATCCAATTAAAAAATACACCTGGCATGGCATTGAGAGCATGGGCGTATCTACCGTATTTTCCGGCGTATAAGATGACTGGGCATATAAGACGACCCCCAACTTTTCCAGTTAAAATATAGAGTTTGGGATATACCCTCCCTATAAGATGACACCCAGCGTATAAGACGACCCCCGACTTTTGAGATTTTTCTGGGTTAAAAAGTCGTCTTATACGCCGGAAAATACGGTAGTCTCTGGCCTACAAGATCAGACGGCTAAGTTTATCTTCCTCATATTCAAGCAGGCTAGAAAGCAAAGTTATATTTTTTTTAGAATAAGAGGCCATCTAAAAAAATAGCAGAGAATTCCAAACAGTAGTTTTACAAAATAGGGGTTAACCTTCTCAGCACTTGGCCATGGGGGAGGAGGGGGAAGAGAGATCTGCTCCCCTCTCTCCTGAATGCCCCCCCCCGCCCCTTTTGGGCTTTGCTGTTGAAGAACTACTCCCCTGGGTCTTGAAGGGTCCCTGGGCCTTAGCGAACCACTGAATGATGTGACCTTGTGAGGTTTTAGAAACACAGTTGACCCTTAAACAATGCAAGGGTCAGGGGCGCCTACCCCCGAGCAAACACCTGCATTGACTTCTGATCCCTCCAAGCCAACTCCCAGTTGCCTGCTGTTGACGGGAGCCTTACCAATAACAGTCAAGTTGTTGCAGAAGACCAAGAAGACCAAGGACGCTTCTGAGGAAGTTGGAGGGACACTATTTAATAACGCCAGCGGACTCAAGACTCAAGGAACAGCCTTCCAAATCTGAGTGAAGGAACACGCATGGGGTCCTCCCTTATATCTCCCTCCCTGTGATCTTTGTCCCACAAGCATGGATTATGCTTCCGGTCCTTTTCTCGGGCCTTGCAAGAAGGCCCCCAGGTGTTGAGGGTCTCCAGGCCATATCTGGTGGTCTGGCGTCAGAGTTAGGAGCCTTCCCTCTGGCCAGTGCACTGTCCACATTCCAATGGCCTTTGTAACCGGTTCTGCAAGACCAGTGTCTGGGAAAGAGGCAGTGACTTAATTATAGGCTATCAGAAATATACACTGAGCTTACTGGCCTGGATTCAGATCACTAGCCCCAAATATCAGGGTTACATTGGAATTAGCCCTTTTTGCCTCCTCAAAGTAACGCACATTTTGTATGTTACATGTTACAGACTGTGTTCTTCCAATAAAGTGAGTGAGAGGAAAATGTTATTAACCAGGTAACTGCTTATACGTTCAAAACAGAAACCATCCCCACTGTGTCTGTAGACGCTTATGGCGTACAAAGAGTTAAGAAAATCATAAGGAAGAGAAGATATTTTATAAAAAGCTGGGTATACGTGGACCTGCCCAGGTCACACCAGGTTTGCTGCTAGGTCACCTGTAAATGGTTAAGTAGGCAGCCTGCGCAGCGGTGATGGGGAGGGGACCTGCCTGTGCGGGCCGGATGCAGCACCAGTGGCCAGGGCATGGCTGCCGGGAGATGCCCGGTCACGTCCCTGGTTTCCTCCTATTTCTGTGGCTCCATCCCACGGGACTTTTTCTTCTCTATTGAAACTATCGAAACAGGAGTTTTTAGGCATGAAAAAGACAGGTTTAGGAACTTTCAGAAATTTTAGAAATTAAGGGGACCATGACAAAAATACAGGGCTGCAAAGTAGCAGAAGGTATATTTCCATAGAATGGGGAAGCTGAAAAGCTGTACCAGGTGCATTTCCATAGAATTAGGGAGCTGGAAACAGCTGAAGATCTATATTTACAAAATAAAGGGAAGGAGCCCCTCATCCAGAATGAGAAGAAAGCCCAGGGGGAATAGGAAAACAATAAGGAACCCCTGTGAGGTTCCACCTTTGACCTCAGAAGTTACTATAGTAACCAGTCCAAGGAAATTGTGACCAATCAGGGGAGATATCAAGGCACCAGGATCTGCAGCCTTTATAGGCCGCAGGGAAAAGGGACTCAATGGGACTCTTCCCCTCCCCACGCAGGAGTCTGTGCTGTGAGAGTCTCTCCCCTCCCCACGCGGGAGTCTGCATTTGTTCTTCAATACACTTCCACCTTTGCTATGCCACCTTCCATCTGTGGGTTCATTCTTCGACTCTGATGGACAAAGAGCCCAGGAACCATCCTGCCCAGGGGGACTCCGCCTGTTCCAGTCCAAACTCCCGCTTCTCTATGACCTAGTGCCCCTCTCAGCCCAGGAAGTGAGCACCATAGTGAAGGAGTTAGAGCAGAATTAGGTGGAGAGGTGGGGGTGGGAGAGGGAGGAATGGGCTGAAACAAACGGAAAATGTGTTTTGCAGGAAACAGGATGCAGAAAAACATGAGGGATAGCAGAAACACAGGGTGCTTTGAAACAAGGATGTTTTTCTTGCAAGTGACAAACAATGTTGCAAAAAGGCCAGGAACCAATCAGAGAGCGCCGCAGCAGGGAGCAGCTGATACTAGAGGCCAGCAGAAAGCTGGGGGCAGCCCATGTGAATCTCCCTCTGGGAAATAAGACCCTGGGACAATTCCTGCTCACAGTTCCCATATCAACAGTTTGTTTGAAATACAGTCACCTGGGCCCATGCTACAGTTCTAGCCTTTAGGGGAAGGGCAGCTATAAGAATGGAATCTGTTGTTTAATAAGCTACGCACATAAAAGACTAAGTGGCTGTCCGACCAACGGTAGCTATGATGCGCACTGACCACCTGGGGGCAGACGCTCAAAGCAAGAGCTGCCGAGCTGCAGTGACTTGGCAGCGGTGTTTCTCAGGTGATGCACCCCGGAACTGGAGAGGAGGGAGCCCGATTTCTTGCAGGGCCGTGCATTTCCACCCTCGGCCATGGGTTATGTTGTTGCTGGGGCACTGTGGGCCCTGAACCTGGTTTACTGCTGAGCTGCGGTGACAGTAGACACCCTTCGAGCTGCTGCACCGCCCCAGGTGCGCTGGCCAGGGAGGGACCACGGGAGGTTGGCCCCAGGGCGTGTCCAGCCCATCTCACCCAGTGCCACCCCACCAGCCACCTTCTAACTAGTTTCCTTTCAATGTGCATGAATCCATGCACCGGCCACTAGTTCACTGTGTTAGCTGTAGAAAAGCGATTGTTCTTGCAGATCCTGGGGCACTGGGGGACGTGCTGCAAGAAGACAAGCAGGGCTCTAAACATAAGGCATCGGGAGCCCAGGGCGGGCCGTTACTCAGAGAAGAAGATACATTTTAAATGCAGGTCAAAGGCAGGGCCTATCTCAAGGGAGATCGCATGCTTGGCCCATCTTTGCGGGTTCCCGGGCCCATCTTTGCGGGTTCCCGGGCCCATTTTTGCGGGTTCCCGGGCCCATCTTTGCAAGGAGGATGGTGGAAAACAGACCCTGTGACTCACTAGTGTTATTCTTTTCCCACCCTCTCTAACCCTATGGTAGGGGCTGGTTTGAAATGAAATGTCAGAGCGGTTTCTTTCAGGGTATTATGCCTGCTGCTCTCGGATCGAGGGCCATTTGAGTAAAACACCACAAAGATTCAGCTTTGTCTCTTCACATTGACTCACTCAGGTAGCGAGGGGTAGCAAGGGCCTCCCTGTCCGTGTCACTGCTGGCTGCACCTTCCTGGGGGAAGGAGCCTTGTTTGTCACCTTTTGATGCTTCCCTTTTCCCAGCATGAGTAAGGCACTCAGTACATGCCTGTCATCAAGTGAATGGAGTTGGTCTTTTTTCTAGGTAGGATTGTATTGTACTTTTCAATTCAAATTATAACAGAAGATGGGAAGAGGCTATGTAGACGGAACAAATTCTTAAATGTATATTGCGTATTACATGCTGTGTATTGAGGTTAATCTGAACACTCACAACCGCAGAGAGAGGAGGGAAATGCTGGATATTGGTGCTGGGTAAATGCAGTCACATTGGGCTCATCCAAATGAGCAAATCATACATTGAAGAGTAAGAATGTCCAGGGCATTGTTCACAGCCCTCCAGGAGGTTGCGGAAGCTGCCAGCGGCCTGTGGAGCAGCATGCTCCTCTGCCTCACAGAGCCTGGTGAGAGCGGGTCTCATTCCCACGCTCTAGTTTCTAGAGCTCCATGCAGAACGACAGCGGGTGCCAGCCTTGTTCTTCTCAAGGTGCTCGTTACACTGCTTGTTCTGAGCTTCAGTGAACTGACTTTTCCATACTCCCAGGACTCCTGAGAAGAGCAGCGTAAGTAATATTTTCATGAATTTTGACCATTTTTTGTTTGGGTAATCCCTTTCCTCCCAATACTTACATTTCTCCCATAACATCAGCTCATCATCCTGCTGCATTGAATGAGAAGTGAAGCTACAGGTCATACTCCTCAGGGCACAGTGAGGCCCTTGTGAGCAGAGAGCTGTGCTCTGAGCACTGGGGATGGGCTGCAATCCAGGTCCTGGTTCTCTTACTCTCGGCTTTGCACCCTGACCTCTCTCACCCACAGTCCTTTGTGGCCCCTCAGGACACCTTGTTGCAGAAGACCAAGAAGACCAAGGATGCTTCTGAGGAAGTAGGAGGGGCACTGTTTAATAACGCCAGCGGACTCAGGGAACAGCCTTCCAAATCTGAGTGAAGGAACACGCATGGGGCCCTCCCTTTTATCTCCCTCCCTGTGATCTTTGTCCCACAAGCATGGATCATGCTTCCGGTCCTTTTCTCGGGCCTTGCAAGAAGGCCCCTAGGTGTTGAGGGTCTCCAGGCCATATCTGGTGGTCTGGCCTGGCGTCAGAGTTAGGAGCCTTCCCTCTGGCCAGTGCACTGTCCACATTCCAATGGCCTCTGTAACCGGTTCTGCAAGACCAGTGTCTGGGAAAGAGGTAGTGACTTAATCATAGGTCATCAGGAATGTACACCGAGCTTACTGGCCTGGACTCACATCACTAGCCCCAAATATCAGGGTTACATTGGAATTAGCCCTTTTTGCCTCCTCAACCTCACAGTCTATTTAAGTTCACTGGATCTCGTTTTCTTGTCTTCTCTTTCCGGATCGCTGAGCACTGATGTAAGTGGCTGCCTCCTCAGAGTAGCTTTATTCAGGCAGAATTCATAGTTGAATACAAGTGAGAATTCTCCTTTCCAACCTGAATTATCATTGCTGTTAACATATGAATAAGTTCAAGCAATCTATACTAATAAAGGGGTAATATGCTAATTAGATTGGATGTCTTCCAGACGTCCTTTCTGACATTTTTCTAGACAAAGCCACAGTGGCTGCAAAGGCTGAGGGCCGGCAGCTGTGGTGGCTGTGAGGGCCAGTCCAGCGCTGAGGTCCCTTTTGCAGAGGCCATGGGAGAAGGTGCCACAGGAGAAGGCAGAGGAAGAATGTGGCAGTTAGGCAGTTAGGGAGATCAGGCCAGGAGGGGAGAGCAGTTAGGCAGTTATGGGGATCAGGCCAGGAGGGGAGCAGTTAGGGGCATCAGGCAGGCAGACAGGTGAGCAGTTAGGAGCCAGTGGCTCTGGATTGTGAGAGGGATCCCAGATTGGAGAGAGTGCAGGCTGGGCTGGGGGACGCCCCCCCCCCCCATGCATGAATTTCATGCACTGGGCCTCTAGTCTATCTATATAAAAGGCTAATATGCTAAGTGTCTTTCCCACCTTCCCACTGGTCGGGTCACTATGACAACTTGCTTTATAACCAAGTGGAAACACTTTATACTTTAAACAAATGTCTGTGAAGTGTTTTCCTGTGCCTCATCTCATTTGATCCTCACAGAAGTCCTGGAGTAGGTAGATAGGAAACTTGGTGGAATCCTATTTTCTTTTCATTAGCCAGAAAATGGAGATTTAGAAAGTTTAGAAACTTGATCCAACTGAAGAGATGTAAGAAATCGGGATGTTGAAAATGACTTCAGGTTTTGTCACTGCACAGAATATAGTCAGACAAGCTGCAGTTAAATATTTTATCCTTTGTTCTCCCTGCGTAATCCACAATAATAATCTGCTTTGTGTTGATATTTACTGCTGTGTTGCTAACAATTACCTGAAAGAGAAGTTGGGGTGCTTCACTGAGCTGGAAAAAGTTTAGCCAAATCAGAAAGCAGGTCTAATGAAGCAAGTTTATTCTATATATATAAAAGGCTAAGTGGACTCGTGCATGCGCGATACATATAAAGCTCTCTCTGGTGCCAGTCGCATGCGTATGTTTCCATCTGTCATTGTTGATCGTGAATTTGGTTTACACTTCTATTATAGAGAAAGGGCGAATAACGATATTAAAATATTTCTTCTAATTAATTTCCTTTCAATGTGCATGAATTCGTGCACTGGGCCACTAGTATAATATAAAGGAGTGATAGGGTTGTTTAACTTTGGTTCATGCTTATGCAATAGAGTATTCATTCATATTTTTAGCTTCAATAACTAAAAATGGTCATAGATACCATAGAAAGCGATTTCTCTCCTGATTGCTCCATGCTATCTGATTCATTTAAGCCAAGCATGTCAAACTTGCAGCCTGTGGGCCACATGCGGCCCAAAATGAATATTTTTGTGGCCCAGCCAATATAAAGGTATGTAAGAAACGTTTTAATAAAAATGTAGTAACTTAATTTTTACAATATTCTGTTATACATAACTAGGGGCCTAGTGCACGAATCCATGCACCTTGAAAGGAACTGTGGCCACAAGGCTGCGGTGGGCACAGGGGTGGGTCTTGGCCCATCCTCCAAGACCCCGCCCAGCCCCTCCCGCTGCAGCCCAGGTCCCCTCTCTGCCGCAGCCCCACTCCTGCCTCCAGCTCTCACACCCACTGATGGCGCCGGCCCCACTCGCACCTGCAGCCAGCACTAGCAGCGGGTGCGAGTGGGGCCGTCGCCAGCAGCGGGTGTGAGTGGTGGCTGCCAGGCCCAATAGCCCTTCAGGAGCGGGGGAAGGTGGAGAAGCCCTCAGGGGTCATCAGGGCTGGCAGCCGCTGCTCACACCCCTTGATGACACCGAGCGATTGGGGCTGGCACTGGGGGCCAGCAGCGGGTGCAAGTGGGGCTGGTGCCAGCAGCAGGTGCGAGCACTGGGCAGGACCTTGGCGCCTAGGAGCAAAGAATTTTCAGTAACCACCAGAGGCTCGCCCAGATAATAGCAACCAGCGCCTGGTCTTGGTCTGGCTCCCCCACCTACCTGCTCCACCATCCCGTCGCAGCCGGCACCCCCCATGTTCGGCGCATGACCCTGGTGGTCAGCGCACGTCATAGCAACCGGTTGTTTGTTCCTCTGTTTAGTCTATTTGTATATTAGCCTTTTATTATATAGGACTATAGGCCTGGTGCATGAAATTCATGCATTGGGGGGGGGGGGGGTGTCCTTCAGCCCAACCTGAACCCTCTCCAATCTGGGACCCATCAGAGGATGTCCAACTGCCAGTTTAGGGCTTAAACCGCCAGTCGGACATCCCTCTCACAATCCGGGACTATTGGCTCCCAACCGCTTGCCTGCCTGCCAGCCTGATCACCCCCTAACCACTCCCCTGCCAGCCTGATCGACGCCTAACTGCTCCCCTGCAGACCTGATCGCCCCTAAGTGCCCTCCCCTGCCAGCCTGATTGCTCCTAACGGCCCCCCACCACCGTGGCTTTGTCTGGAAGGACGTCCAGATGGATGTCCAAAAGATGTCTGGTCTAATTAGCATATTATCCTTTTATTAGTATAGATAACATATATGCCCCTAGAAAGTTATATTATTTTACATGCTTTAAATTATACAGTACATTCAACCTCTTTTACCTTGTTTTTTTTTTTTTCTTTTCTTCTTTTTCTAAATATATCTTACTCATTTTTTTCACAGAGAGGAAGGGAGAGGGATAGAGATTTAGAAACATCGATGAGAGAGAAACATCAATCAGCTGCCTCCTGCACACCCCCAACTGGGGATGTGCCCCCAACCAAGGTACATGCCCTTGACCGTAATAGAACCTGGGACCCTTCCGTCCACAGGCCAATGCTCTATCCACTGAACCAAACTGGTTAGGGCCCCCTCCCCCCACTTCTTTTTTTTTTCTTTTTAGATTATCCACATTTGTAGATATGGCATTAATTCATTTTCCATTGATTTTTAGAGAGAGTGGAAGGAAGAGGGATAGAGAGAGAGAAACATCAATGTAAGAAAAATCCCTTCATTTGCCTTTCTTAGGAGCCCTGACCAGGGATCCAACTTGAAACCCAGATATTTGCCAGGTATGTTCCCTGAACTGGAATTGAACCTGCAACCTTTTGGTGCACAGGACCACGTTCACACTCAACCAACCTATCCACTTCAGCCTGGCTGTTATTCAATTTCTGGAATTTTATTTCAATTAATTCTCGCAAAGTCTGTGGTTTAGGTAATATTCACATTATTACCTAAGAGAAAAAAAAAAAAAACAACTTCTTTGTTTTGAGACAGTATTCTTCCTTCATTGGCAGCATGAAGAGCCTTTCTAGGGCTGGCAGAAAAAGGAAGAATACTGTCTCAAAACAAAGAAGTTGTTTTGAGACAGTATTCTTCCTTTTTCTGCCAGCCCTAGAAAGGCTCTTCACAGCAGTTTCACTGGTATCTAGAGTCAGAAGCATTCTCCTCACCACTACCCTCTCCAAAGCCTCCTCTGCACTGGTACTGAGATTGTCCTGAAGGGCGCAGAGTCTAGGTAACAGAGACAATGACAGAATTTGGACCACTGGAACCACCGTATTCACCTTTCCTCTCCATGCTGGAGAAGGCTGGGCCAGCAACTTCCAGCAGCACCGAGCTTCCAGATAGGCTAAGGTTTGCAGCACTAGCTCTTTGAACACCGTAAGTGCTTCAGTCTCTCCCTCTCAAGAGCTGCTGTCGCCCCTGAGGTTATAGGGCTGCCCTGAAAGTCCTCTGTGCGCCTCCCATCGGTGGCAAACATGGCAGTGGACTCGGCGATGGAACTGCTATTTTTAGATAATTTAAACACCCCAGAGCTGAGGTAAGACTTTGCTTCTGATTCTGACTCTGCTTCTCGCCTGTGGGACATGTACAAAAAATCCTTAGACATGCTTCGACTTTCCCTCCTGCCAGTGGCCTTAAATTCTGCATATACACACCCGCTCCCCCCCAGCTGGGTGTGGGCACGTCTGCGGGAGAGCATCAATGGCCAGGACATTTTTCTGCCTAACCTTAGGCTCCTGCATCTTTGGTTGAGTTGGCTGTTCTGCTTGCTTTGCTCCCCTGCCCCCTTACCCTCGTCAACTTTGGGCCTTGAAAATATCTTGGTTCTCAGGTTTAGCTCAGGTGGTGTTTGGGAGGGTTTCAGACTGCCTGTGTTGTTGTTGTTGTTGTTTTTAAAATATACTTCTTTATTGATTTCAGAGAGGAAGGGAGGAGAGAGGGATAGAAACATCAATGATGAGAGAGAATCATTGATCGACTGCCTCCTGCATACCTCACACTGGGGATTGAGCCAGCAACCCAGGCATGTGCCCTTGGCCAGAATCGAACCTGGGACCCTTCAGTCCACAGGCTGATGCTCTATCTACTGAGCCAAGCCGGCTTGCCTGTGTTTTGACAGCAGTTCCAGAGACCAAGCAGGTCACGATGGTATCGTGATTCCTAAATCCCTCCTCTCAGGTCCTTTTTCTAACAGGAGTTAGGTTGTCCTGATGTGACATTCATTCGGTTTAGGATTCACCCATTAGGACATGACATATTTGCATGTAACAGCTTTTGCGTGGAGGATACCTGTGAGGGGGGAAATCAACGGTGAAAGGAACCAATGGTGGATTTGGAACCCCCAGACAGGGAACCTCGCTCACTCCCCGCATGTCTCCCCACTGCACTCCCTGCATGTCTCCCTCAGTGGTCAGCCTGGGCGTGCAGGAGGCTTGGCTTCCTTCGTCACTCAGCGACAAAGGAAGCCAAGCCTCCCGCCTGCTCTGCCGGCCACGGCTCCGGCCTACACTGCCATCTTTGTGGCTATGGGCACCGCCATATTTGTGGCTATGGGCATGGCCACCTTTGTCGTGGAGTGACAGTTAATTTGCATAGTACCCTTTTATTAGATAGGGTTAGAGGCTCAGTGCACAAAATTCATGCACAGGGCATGGTCCCTCAGCCGGGCCTGCACCATATTCAATCTGTGACCCCTCGGGGGATGTCTGAGTGCTATTTTAGGCCCTGCAGGATTGGGCCTAAACTTCTCACTACCTAGGAACACAGGCTCCTAACTGCTCACCTGCCTGCCTGCCTGGTTGTCCCCTAACTGTCCCCCTGACGGCCTGATAGCCCCTAACCGCCTCTGCCTTGGCCCCGGCCACTGTGGTTTTGTCCAGAAGGACGTCTGGTCTAATTAGCATATTACCCTTTTATTAGTATAGATTAATAATGAATTATAATGTCCAGTAATGACTGGTTATTATAATCATGCTAATTCATTTCCCTTATGCGCCTTATGCGCAGGCGCACCATTTCTCTCCACTAATACCAGCAGCAAATATTTTAGCAGCCGATTGTGATGTCATTAGCCTTGGACTAACTTGTTTGGTGTGCACAACAGGAAAAATTTCACTTTCGGAGTGTTACAGAGATTCGGATCAATCAAACAATGCAGGAGAGTTTGGAGAAATGCACTTTATTCACCACGGTGGGCTTAGAGAAAATGAATTCAAATTCTAAGCCAAGCTACAAGCAGAACTTCCCTTTTTATTAAAGAGCCAGCCCTATGTGCACTTAGTGGTTATCTTGCAGCTGGCCTTAAAAACAACACAGTTCTATCCAATTAAAAAATACACCTGGCATGGCATTGAAATTATGGGCATATCTAGTCTCTGTCCTACAAGGTCAGACAGCTAAGTTTATCTTCCTCATTATTCAAGCAGGCTAGAAAGCAAAGTTATTTTTTAGAATAAAAGTCTGTCTAAAACAACAACAGAGAATTCCAAACAGTAGTTTTACAAAATAGGGGTTTGCCTTCTCATTCCCCCGCCCTCCCCCGCCCCCCCCCCCCCCCCCCCGCCCTTGTCCCACAAGCTTTTCAGCCTTGTGGTACAATAACCACGGGATGTTATGGTGAACAGGGGTGTCGAAACTCTTTTACTGCTTCCTGCTGTAAAGGGGCGCCGTCCAAAGGGTTAACATCCCGTTTCTTCCTCTTGGAGAGGTTTGTAGGGAATTCTTCTGGCTTGTAGGACCATTTGAACTTTAAAGGCATCTAGACAGGATGAGATAAAGCAAGTTAACAGATTTAGAAGACATGGTCCTAGGGTTATGGCTATGAGTAGCATTAACAGTGGTCCTGTCAATTGAAGGAGTCATTTCCAGACTCTCCCCCTCCCCCCCGCCCCCATGCAGCCCAGGTCTCAGATAACTCCTGTCTTATTTTTGAAGCTCGATCAGCTAGTTTCTTGGCCCCATTCTTTACAATACCAGACTGGTTAGCATAAAAACAGCATTCTTCCTCAAGGAACAGGCACAGCCCCCCTTTCTCCGCTGTGAGAAGGTCTAGTCCTCTTCGATTCTGGAGAGTAACAGCTGCCAGTGAGTCAATCTGATCCTGTACTGCAACAATACCTTGAGCTATTTCCTCTAAACTGTTAGTAAGGTCTTTGGATAGACTCTGATAGCAGGAGAGGGAAGTTGCCAGTCCCCCTATTCCAGTGCTAACCCCTGCTGAAATGAAATGCCAAGTGTTATAAGGAGAGGGATTAGCTGGACTGCTCTTAAGGGGCAGAGTGTAAACCTGTGAGTGGTCGAGATTAAGAGAGTTCAGTAACAGGGAAAGAATTAGCCTTAGCTTCATCGTGTTCCTTTGCTGTGTGGGAAGCAGTGAATTTATGGTGCCTCTGTGTTCCAGCAAGGGCAGAGGAGTTCTCCTCCTGGGACCAGCCTCGGGTTCTGGCGGCACTCATAAGAAGACAAAATGAGAATTATTAGAAAGATAAAAACAATAATTATCCAGAAATACCAGAGCATTTCCAATTTAAGAAAAGATAAGAAAGAAATAGAGCAGGTTGATCAGCCAGGTCTGTTGTTTTCTTGAGGGTGATCCACAGGGGGTGTTTCTGGTCAGAGGTCACCTTCCACTCAGGCTGGACGTCGCTCGGCTGGTGTGCTGCTTTCACCTGAGAGTGGTGAATCTAGTTGTTCAGTCCTGCAACCTTGAGAGCTGTGTGAGTGGTTAATATGACTGGATAGGGTCCCTTCCAAATTGGCTTAAGAGGCTCTTTTTTCCAGTCTTTTACCCAAACCTGGTCTCCAGGTTTATAAGGATGTACAGCTGTTCCTAGAGAGATTGGTAGTCGGTCAGTAACCTAACTGGATCTCAAAGACAGTTTTTCCAAGTCCTTGTAGTTGCTTCTGGATTTCTAAGTTTCCTATTTCCCCCAAATCTCCCTTTGGCCGAATTAAGGGAGGGGGTCTACCATATAGAATTTCAAAGGGAGAGAAACCTACCCTGGCCCTCGGGGCACAGCGTACCCGCAGGAGTACAAAAAGGCAAGATATCTGTCCAGGGTAGGGTTGTCTCTTGGCATAGCTTAGCCATAGCCTGCTTTAGAGTCCGGTTCATGCGCTCTACTTTCCCTGAACTCTGAGGCCTGTAAGCTGTAGGTAGGTTCCATCTAATTCCTAAAGCCTTAGTTACCTGTTGTACTATTTCTGCTACAAAGGCTGGGCCATTATCAGACCCTATGTTCAGAGGCATTCCATACCGAGGAATTATGTCCTTCAGCAATGCCTTAGTGACTTCTCTCACCCTTTCAGTGCGAGTGTGATATGCCTCGACCCAACCTGAAAAGGTGCAAACAAAGATTAGCAGGTATTTATTCCCTTTGCTAGGCCCTATTTCTGTAAAATCTACTTCTAAGTCCTCAGAAGGAGCTTGCCCACACGCTGAACTCCTATCAGTCCTACAGGACCCTGTTTAGCATTGTTCTGAGCACAGAGGAGGCAACGCTGAGAGACTGAGGCACACAAGGAGGGTAGATGGGCAATCAGGTAGTACCTGCCTAACAAAGCTTCTAGGGTAGTCTTCCCTAAATGAGTGAGTTCATGCTGCTGGAGGACTACCTTATGGGCTAACTGTTCTGGGACATAGACCCTATGATCTGGGAGTATCCACCAGCCTTCCATTGTCCTCTTGCCCCCTTCTTTCTGGGCCCATTTCTCCTCCTGGGGAGTGTATTTTGGAGGTTCAGATAATTCGGGGCCAACATGATCCCTGCAGGTGCTTCTTGTTCTTTAGCAGCCAGCTTGGCTGCAGCATCAGCACGATGGTTTCCTTCTGATACTGAGTCTTTCCCTTTTTGGTGACCTTTGCAATGGATGACGGCTATTTTCTTAGGCTCCCAGACTGCTTCTAGTAACTTTAAAATCTCATTCTGTTTTTTTTTTTCCTTTTCTTCCTGCTGTCAAGAGCCCCCTTTCCTTATATATGGCCCCATGGACATGCAGGGTAGCAAAGGCATAGCACGAGTCAGTGTAGATGTTGGCACGCTTATTCTTACTGAGTTCTAGGGCTCTTACTAGTGCCCAAAGTTCTGCCCTCTGCGCTGACCATCCTTCAGGCAGGGCTTGTGCCTCGATTGTCTCAAAGTTTGATACCACTGCATACCCAGCTCGTCTTTTTCCTTCATCTAAGAAGCTACTGCCATCTGTGAACAATACCAAGTCTGGGTTTGGCAGGGGCCTATCCGTTAGATCTGGCCGGCTGGAGTAAACCTCCTCTAGGACTTCCAGGCAATCATGCTCAGGGGCCCCTTAGCTTTCATTAAAGTAATAACAGAATGAGGTACTTTTACATTTAAGTTTTGTCCCAGGGTAAGCTTATCTGCTTCTTTGATTAATAATGCCGTGGCTGCAAGGGCCCGGAGACACAGGGACCACCCGGAGGTAACTGGGTCAATGTGCTTGGAGAGATAGGCTACTGGTCTTTGCCAGGGTCCAAACTCCTGGGTTAGAACTCCTAGGGCTACCCCGCTGTTCTCGTGAACAAAAAGATTAAAGTCCCGTGTCACATCTGGTAACCCAAGTGCTGGGGCCTCAGTAAGCTTTGCCTTTATGCTGATGAAGGCTTCTCCTGCTCGGGTCCCCATACAATGGATGCCTTCTCTTCCCCTTTTAAAGCTTCATAGAGGGCCTTGGCCAGATCTGAAAACCCTGGGATCCAGATTCGACAGAACCGTGCTGCTCCCAGGAATTCCCGAATCTGTCGCCGGGTGCTAGGGACTGGGATGGCACATACTGCCTGCTTCCTTTCAGTCCCTAGCCTTCGTTTCCCTTGGGTGATTCGGAAGCCTAGATACTTGACTTCCTTCTGACAAATCTGTGCCTTTTTCTTGGACACTCCGTAACCTGTTTCAGTTAACAGTCTCAGGAGGGCTCGTGTCCCTTCCCAGCACTGAGCTCGTGTGGAGCTAGCCAGTAGGAGGTCGTCTACATATTGGAGTAGAACACACCCCAAGTCCTGTCCTGGGAACTGAGACAAATCAGATGCTAGTGCTCCACTAAAGAGAGTAGGGGAGTTTTTAAATCCTTGTGGAGGTCTGGTCCAGGTGAACTGCTCCTTGGCTCCCGTATTTGGGTTTTCCCACTCAAAAGCAAAAAGCGGCTGGCTGATGGGGGCTAATTGGAGGCAAAAAAGGGCATCTTTCAGATCTAGGCATGTAAACCATTCCGCTTCTGATGGAATAAGTCCTAGAAGTGTGTAGGGGTTAGGCAGTGTCGCATGCAAGATTGTAACAGCCTCATTAACAGCCCGTAAATCCTGTACCGGGCGGTAGTCATTAGTCCCAGGCTTTTTGACAGGCAAGAGGGGAGTATTCCATGGTGACTGGCATCTTTTAAGGAGTCCCCACTGAAGTAGCCGGTCTAAGTGGACCTGAATTCCTAGGAGTGCCTCCCGTGGAATTGGATATTGTCGGATTTTGACAGGCTGTGCCCAGGCTTTAAGTCAATGAGTATCGGGGCATGGTCTTTGGCCAGGCCAGGGGGATTTCCTTCTGCCCAGACCAGTGGGAATTCTTCCTCTAATTCAGGCTCTGAAGGTGAGGCCTTTGACTGAGGGGCATAAAGTCTCCGTTCTTCCTCCCGGGGCACTGCTAAGGACAGGATCATTGGAGAAGTCTCCTCACTCAGGCGAAGCTGTGCTGAGCCATTTGGACCAAAAGTGATTTCTGCCCCCATTTTGGCTAAAAGGTCTATACCTATCAGAGGTACTGGACAGTCTGGCAAGTTCAGGAATTCATGAATTACTCGGTGGCCGCCAAGTTGGCATCGGCGAGGCCGGCAGAATGGTCTACGGGTCTGGTCCCCAGTAGCTCCAATAATGGTGACCTCCTTCCCTGAGAGAGGCGCTACTTTCTGTGTGACTACTGAGTGCTCCGCTCCCGTATAAACCATAAAGTCCACAGTCTGCCCCCCAATTTTCATTCTGACCATGGGCTCGTGGGGGCCCAGCTGAAAAGAGCCCGGTCTGTCCTAGTCAGAGTCAGCTGCTGCCAGCCCAATAAGGTCTGCTTCAGGTGGTTCTGATTAATAGCGACTGGGTGGAAAAGGGGGCCCTATTTTCTTGCTCTGCCGTTTGGGACATTCATTCTTCCAGTGCCCTGTCTCCTTACAATAGGCACATTGGTCCCGTCTCAGACTTGCTCTTCCTTTCCCTCCTGATCTGTCTTCTTGCTTCCCTTTCTGTGCTGTCTGGGGGCCCGAACCTCTGAAAGCCGCTGCTATCCCATTGGCCCTTCTTTGCATTTTCTTTTCTTCCTCCTTTTTTGCTGCCCTGTACTTAGCCTGCTCCTGCCCTGCCTGCCTCTCCTTAGCCTGCACCTGCCCTGCCTCTTCACTCCTACTACTAAAACCTTACTCTGTCCCTTCTTACACACGCAGAACTGGACCCAAGGCGGCAAGGTTTGAGCAATTTCTAACCAGCTGTCTATGTAGGGAAACTGATCTGCGTGTCCAGGATCTCCTGTGACTACATTCCACACCGCCCTGACCAATCCTTCATCTAAAGAGCCTTCCGAGGGCCAGCCAACCCCAAAGGCTGGCCATTCCACTTCACAGAATTTCCTCAATGTTTCAGACTTCATTTTAATTCCATAATCTCCATCAAATCCCTTTTTAAAATTTTTCAACATGCAATTGAGAACAATGGGTTTACTCTGTCCCGACCCCATGATGATTGGTGGCGAGAGACAGACAAGGGAGCGGGTGACCTGTTTTCACAGATCCTCACTCAGATGCCTGTCTGGCCGCATCCCTTGGGAGCTTAGATTCGTCTTAGCTAAGGTGCACCCGTATAAACCCCGGGCCTGGTCACCTCCACGTGGGGGTGAGTCACCATTATGCCATATGATGAATCGCGGAACCGCAGGTTGGGGCCCACTCGGACCCCGTAACCAAAGTCGTGGAGCCACACAAAGGAGAGGAGAGGGCAGGCCCTCTCCCTCCACACTCACACACTTTCACCAGACATTCACTCAGAGTTTAAACAACAATCCACCCAATCCTGATTAATTTGCCTGAGGAAGCCGAATGGCTTCCGGGGAGGTGATCAAGCTCCCCCTTCCACTCACTTGGAGTGGGCTGAACTGATGGGGCCCCTACCTTACCGATTCTGTTGACAGGTCCAGAAGTGCGTGGTGGGGGTGCAACGAGAGAATGCTTCCAGTGCAGAAACGAAGGCCACAGTGCCCCCAACCCCGGGCTCCAGCCCAGCCTTGCCCGGCGTGCGGTCAAAGCAGCCACTGGAAAAGTGACGGGCCCTCTGTTTCTCAACGTAGAGGGGCCGTCCTTCCAGGTCATGACCCGCTGCTGGCCACGCTGGAACTGGCTAAAGGCTGAAGATGCCAGGACTCGACGACCCATCACCCTCGCCGGGCCCCAGGTAAACGCTCAAGGTAGTGGGTAAGCAGATCTCTTTCCTGATCATACGGGGGCTACATCTCTGTTCTTGCCCTCCTTTTTCAGGCCATTGCCCCTTCCATGATCTCAGTCATGGGTATTGATGGCAAACATGCTCTGGCCTCAGCGCCTTCTCACCCCGCCCTCTCCCCCTCTCCTCCCTCCCTAGAGAACAACTTTCTTGCTGGCACAGGCTTATCAGAAACTCAGTTCTGAATTCAAGCAGTTAGAGGCCTGTTCCAAGAAGTTTTAAAGTTAATTGTTGACAAGGATTTTAAAAGGACCCACTCACCTGGACGGTCCTGCCCCAGGGGTTCAGAGACAGCCCTCATCTGTTTGGCCAGGCCTAACAGAGACCTCCAACAATGCTCGTTAGAACCCAGCACTCTCCTCCAGTATGGAGATGATCTCCTTCTCTGCAGCCCCTCCCTGGACACGTCTCAGAGACATACAGCTGGCCTCCACTGGTAGGATTCTTCCAGCCTTCACCCCGTAGCCTACCTGTCCAGGCAGCTTGATCCCACAGTTCGGGAATGGCAGCCCTGCCTCCGGGCTCTGGCTGCAGCTGCTGCTCTCACCAAGGAGGCCCAGAAGATTTGCCTCCAGCAACCCTTACAGGTCTTCTCCAGGATCTTCTGTCACACTGTCCTTATCTCTCCTTGCCCCCTCTCCCATGCAGGAACTCCATCTCCTGTTCCTCGAGAGTCCGGACATCTCCCTAACTCAGTCCCCAGCCCTGAACCCAGCCACACTCCTTCCTGCTGCCTCCACCCAACCTGCAGCAAAGCGCTCCTGTCCCGAGGTCTTCAGAGGCCCTCACTCAACCTCGCGCGGGACTTTCAGATCTTCCTCTCTCTAATCCTGACTTAACTCTGTTTGTGGATGGAAGCTCTTGTCTAGACCCCCAGGGACGTCAGAAAGCCTCCTACGCCATAGTAACACTCGAGCGGACCCTGGATACGGCCTTCATCCCTCTTCACCTCACCCACACTGCGAGAGGCAGTTACAAGTGCCTGCTCCTCCTGCTCACCCCAGGGAGGAATGCGCCCCAACTTTCCTACACATCAAATGAGGGGACACCTCCCAGGGCAGGACTGGCAGGCAGCTGCTCCGGGAACAGGCTGACAGGTGGACGGGACTGCACACAGTAATCCTCACCACCCCCACTGCAGCCAAACTACTTGAAGATCCATCGTGGCACCACCTCTCCAGACTCAAGAGGACTCTGGAGCAGCATGACTTCTATAAATGTGAGGTGTTGGGCACCACTAAGGTCTGCCTTAGCCGCCCTCCCCCTCCTCCTTCTCCTCCCAGCCCTGGGCAACCTATACCCACCCCCACCTGCTTATGTGTGGAGGTTCAAGGTCCATGAAACCTACGACCAGGACAGCACACAAGTCACCCGGCAGGTAGGATCTCAGGACTGCCCTCTGGTCGGATGCCAGGCGGAGATCCTGATTGCTGTCGACCTCCGGTCAGTGTCCAACAGTGGCCGACCATATGCCTAATCTGCTTACAACCAGCGGAACCCAGGCAGGTGTAATCGCGACGTCAACACCTATGGGGGTTGCCGCTGGTCAGGCTGTGTCATCCATGATGCCTACAATGAGGTCAGGTCTGGTCCCTTTTTCTGGAAGGAAGGAACCTTCAACATCAGGGTTCGGGACCCCTGGGACCAGGGATGGGTTGCGGGCGTTATGGGAAAACTATATGGGGGTGGTTGGAGCTCAACCCCTTCAGGGACCATCTACATCTCCCGGGAATATATCATGGCCAGGAGGCCCAAATCCAGGTCTCCAAAAGCATCCTACAGGCGGAACATTCCCTTAAAGGGAAGCTGCCTGATTCCCCCCGGGTAGAAGTCCTGTCTTCTTGGCTCCAACTTATCCAACACACTCTACTATTCCTTAACAAGACCTGCACCCTGCCCAATGTCTCGCACTGCTTTTTATGTGTCTCTCTCCAAAGACCTTTGCTGGGACTCCTCCAGGAACCCAAGGACATGGTGAATGTCAGCCTCCCCTGACTGGCATTCCCCTCTGGGAACCCGAAACTCCAGAGCCCACCTTGCCCCCACGGATATGCTACCAGACCAGCAACCCGGTAACTGTGGGACGGGTCACTTGGAACTGTACCCAAAACCACACTGCAGCCAGTCCCACCAAGGCCAGCCCGGGTACCTTCTTTTGGTGCAATGGCACCTTAAGCAACTGCATAAACTCCTCTGACCCCGGGCCTTGCTTTGGAGTCACAGTAGTTCCCCAGCTAACCTTGTATGGAGAGTCGGAGCTTGCCTGGTTTCTCCCTTCATCCCACCCCCGGGCCCGCAGGGCCGCCTTCCTCCCTGTCATGTTGGGGGTAAGTATCGCTGCCTCGATAGGCCTTGCTGGCGGGGGGGGGGGGGGGGGGGGGGCTCGGGAACAGCATAATCTCTGCTCAGGATTTCAATGACAGACTCCAGATAGCCCTGGAGTCTACTACTGCCTCCTTAGCCTCCCTGCAGTGGCAAGTAACATCGGTAGCCCAAATAGCCCTGCAGAACCGAAAGGCCCTAGACCTTCTTGCTGCGAAAAGAGGAGGAACCTGCATGTTCCTTCAAGAAGAATGCTGCTACTACATCAACGAATCCGGAGTGGTGGAACAGAACGTGCAGACCCTGACTAAGCTGAGTGAAGAATTACGTGCAAGACACTCCCGGAACAACTCTCTTTAGAGCTACCTGGATCTTACCCCTGTTAGGGCCCCCAATCCTCATCTGTGTCTTTTTTTTTTTCCTAGCTCCCTGCCTCCTCAAATTCATCCACTCCCGGATGGCAGAAATGTCTCCGGTGACTGTAAACCAGCTCCTGCTCCATCCCTACACTCGGCTGCCCCTCAACCCGCCTCTGCCTGACCCTGGCCTTTAACATCCCCCACCCTCTTCGCCCCTAGTCAGCAGGAAGTAGCCAGGACGATTTCGGCGCCCCCTATCACCAAAAAGGCTGGGATGTTAGGTCGAGGCAGGGGGGAAAGACCACAGCCATGCAAGCATCCGCAAGGTAGATGGTGACAAAGATGACTGGCGCCTTCCCAGACCCTTGCCAGCCTTCCCAGACCCCTGCCTGAGGCAGGAATTCCACACCTCTCATGCCCTCCACCCTCCCCTCGCTAAACAGCTGTATAAAGGAAGTACCTAAGCCCCCGTTTTGGCGCGAACTCCCCTGGCCCACTCTCGGACCGGTGAGTTTCGCCCTGGAGCGCAAGATTAAAACCTCCCCCCTTTCCATGGCCTGGGCTCTGTGTCTTGTTTCCTGCGTCGCAAACCTTTCACTCACTTCATTCACTTTTTCTTGCCGTCTTCTTTCATTGCTCTAAATTTCATATATTTATGACAAATTTTTTCTCAACACATACCACTCTCCTAAGCTACATGCTTATCTATGGACACCTGAATGCCCTTTGGGCATTTCAAATTGAATGGATTAAAAACTAAACTCATATTCAGAGAAACTTACTCTTCCTCCTTCATTCACTGTTTTCATTAATGGTACCACTGAAACAGGAATGTTTTGGGGTGAAAAAAAACAGGTTTTAGGAAATTTCAGAAATTGAGGAGACCATGGAGGAAGCACAGGACTGCAGAGCAGCAGCAGGTATATTTCCATAGAATGGGGGAGCTGAAAAGCTGCAACAGGTGCATTTCCATAGAATGAGGGAGCTGGGAACAGCAAAAGGTCTATATTTACAAAATAAAGGGAAGGAAGCCCTTCAGCCAGAAGGAGAAGAAGAAAGCCCAAAGGGAATAGGAAAACAATGGGGAAGGAGGGGGAGAACCTCATGTGTCCCTTGTGAGGTTCAACATGTGAGGTTCAACCTTTGATCTCAGGAGTTGCTATGGTAACCAGTCCAAGGGAATAGTGACCAATCAGAGGGGACATCAAGGCACCAGGATCTGCAGCCTTTATAAGCCCCAGGGAGAAGGAACTCAGCGGAACCCCTTCCCCCTCCCCATGTGAGAGTCCATTCTGTGGGTCTCTTTCCCACTCCCCACATGGGAGTCTGTACTTGTTCTTCAGTAAATCTCCATCTTTGCTATACCACCTTCTGTCCGTGGATTCATTGTTCGATTCCAGTGGTCAAAGAATCCGGGTTCCAGTCCAAAAATTCCATTTCACCACTATCAAACAATTAAAATCAAGAAATCATACTAGATTAAAGTGACCAGACGTCCCGCTTTTGGCGGGACAGTCCCGATTTTTAACAATTTGTCCCGCGTCCCGCGGCATTTTTAAAAAGTCCCAATTTTTGGAAAGAATGCACGACAAGCTAGGGAACAGCGGGAGACCGGGAAGGGAATATACGGTTTTCAGCGGCCATGTGGCTATTTAGCCAGGATATGAGTTTTATATTATTTTTGTTAATTTTATAATGTTAAACTTTAATAATAACAAATAATTGTTGAGAACTGATTATCGAGAACTGCTTATCAAAGTTCGCATTGTTGATCAATTGTTTGAATTCGACCACCATTGTTTGGACTTAATGAGCAATGGCATATTTCGGGATTGGCAACGACGAAAACATTTTGTAACTGTCTCTCAGACGATACATATCGTACTGCGTGCTAGTAAGCTAGTTAAACAAGTGATGTCATTACAAATCAGCTATTCAGATAATTTAGGTAAGTTATTTATTTATTTATTTCATAAATACGTAAATTTTCTTGAATTTAGCAGACAGTGCTCGTATTATTTTTATTTTATAGTGGCGGCAAAAAGTCTAGCGCCGGCCTTGAAAGTGACTTACGACTTACGTTACGGCAAATTCAGAGGAAAAATAATACAAGTTAGTATTGTTATTATTTAGAAAGAAATATAGGATTAAAATAATTTTTAAAATATAGTTACTTTATAACAATTAAATTAATTTAATTTATAAACTAACAATAAAATATGTTCATGTAATTATGTACCTACTTACTGTGCTTTTAAGCAATATGTATATAACAATTTATAATATAATTTTAAATTAATTTTTTTAGATTTTTAACATAATGAGTAAGAAAAGAGGATGCAAATTCAACGATGATCTAAGAAGTGAATTTCCTTTTATTAAAAAAACCAAAAGCGATTACAATATAGACCAAATTTTTAATCAAGAACCCCCCCCCCCCCCCACGGCCGATACCGGTTTGGCTCAGTGGATAGTGCGTCGGCCTGCGGACTCAAGGGTCCCAGGTTCGATTCCGGTCAAGGGCATGTACCTTGGTTGCGGGCACATCCCCAGTAGGGGGTGTGCAAGAGGCAGCTGATCGATGTTTCTCTCTCATCGATGTTTCTAACTCTCTATCCCTCTCTCTTCCTCTCTGTAAAAAATCAATAAAATATATTTTTAAAAAAAAGAACCCCCCCCCTCCCGTCAATGGTGTCCTGCTTTACCAATGTTAAATCTGGTCACCTTATACTAGATGCTTCTTTTTCTAACTCTCCCTTGACTAAGTCTGTAGGTTCTATCTGTTCTTTACGTTTGGAATTCATCTTCTCACTGCCCGTATTTAATTTTATAAATTTATTTTCAGAATTAAACTTATTGGGGTAACATTGTTAAGAACATTGTCTAAGTTCCAGTGTGCGGTGCTATAATCCATCACCCATATACTCCATTGTGCACTCGCCACCCAAAGCCTGGTCTCTGTCATGTATCTGACTCTCTTCCACCTCTTCATCCTAAGTCTCCCTGATGCCTTCTCTGGACTGTTGCACCATCTCCTCGTCGATGACCCTTCAGTCTTGCCCCAGTTCTTTTTGCCCCTCAACATTCCCATGTCCCCATGGGATCTTTCTAAAATGTAAATGGGATCATTCATTTTCTCATTCAAATTTCTTTTTTTTATTGTTTAAAGTATTACATATAATAGTACATATATCTCCTTTTTTTCCCCCATTGACCTTCCCCCACAGCCTCCCCTACTCCCTGTCATGTGCCTTCATCCCACCCCCTACCCCCAGTGTCTTGTGTCCATTGGTTGTGCTTATATGCATGCATACCAGTCCTTTGGTGGATCTCTTTCTCCCCCTCCCCAACACACCCAGCCTTCCTACTGTAATTTGACAGTCTGTTTGATGCTTTACTGCCTCTGTATCTATCTATTTGTTCATTAGGTTATAATGTTCTTTATTTTCCATAAATGAGTGAGATCATGTGGTATTTTTCTTTCATTGCCTGGCTTATTTCACTTAATGCTCTCCAGGTCCATCCATGCTGCTGCAAATGGTAAGAATTCCTTCTTTTTATAGCAGTGTAGTATTCCATTGTGTAGATGTACCATATTTTTCTAATCCACTCATCTGCTGATGGGCATTTAGGCTGTTTCCAAATCTTAGCTATGGTGAATTGTGCTGCTATGAACATAGGGGTGCATATAACCTTTCTGCTTGGTGTTTCTAGTTTCTTGGGATATATTCCTAGAAGTGGGATTACTGGGTCAAATGGGAGTTCCATTTTTAGTTTTTTGAGGAAACTCCATACTGTTCTCCACAATGGCTGCACCAGTCTGCATTCCCACCAGCAGTGCACGAAGGTTCCTTTTTCTCCACATCCTCTCCAGCACTTGTCGTTTGTTGATTTGTTGATGATTGCCATTCTGACTGGTGTGAGATGGTACCTCATTGTTGTTTTCATTTGCATCTCTCGGATAATTAGTGACGTTGAGCATGTTTTCATATGTCTCTTGGCCTTCCTTCTGTCTTCTTTGGAAAAGATTCTATTTAGGTCCGTTGCCCATTTTTTTATTGGATCATTTGTCTTCCTTTTATTAAGTTGTATAAATTAATAAATTTGGAGATGTTGGAGATTAAACCTTTATCAGTGATAACATTTGCAAATATGTTGTCCCATACAGTGGGCTTTCTTGTTGTTTTGTTGATGGTTTCTTTTGCTGTGAAAAAGCTTTTTATTTTGATGTAGTCCCATTTGTTTATTTTCTCTTTAATTTCCATTGCCTATGAGCAGTATTGGTGAAGAAATTGCTTCGGCATGTCTGAGATTTCTCTGCCTGTGAATTCCTCTAGTATTTTTATAGTTTCATGTCTTATGTTTAAGTCCTTTATCCATTTTGAGTTTATGTTTGTGTATGGTGTAAGTTGGTGGTCTAGTTTCATTTTTTTGCATGAACCCGTCCAATTTTCCCAACACGATTTATTGAAGAGACTGTCTTTACTCCATTGTATGTTCATGCCTCCTTTGTCAAATATTAATTGAGCATAGTGGTTTGGGTCAATATCTGGGTTCTCTATTCCATTGGTCTACAAGTCTGTTCTTATGCCAGTACCAGGCTGTTTTGAGAACAGTGGCTTTGTAATAAATCTTGAAATCTGGTATTGAGATCCCACATACTTTGTTCTTCTTTCTCAGGATTGCTGTGGCTATTCGGGGTCTTTTTTTATTCCAGATGAATTTTTGGAGAGTTCTTTCTAGGTCTGTGAAATATGCCATTGGTATTTTAATGGGGAGTGCATTGAATCTATAGATTGCTTTGGGTAGTATGGACATTTTAATGATGTTGGTTCTACCAATCCATGAACATGGTATGTTCTTCCATCTGTTTACGTCTCCCTCTATCTCTTTTTTCAGTGTCCTGTAGTTTTCCACATATAGGTCTTTTACCTCCTTAGTTAAGTTTATTCCTAAGTATCTTAATTTTTTTGGTGTGATGGTAAATGCAATTGCTTTTTTAGTCTCTCTTTCTGTAAGTTCACTATTGGTGTATAGAAATGCCATAGATTTCTTGGCGTTAATTTTGTATCCTGCTACATTGCCAAATTCATTTATTAAGTCTGTTAGTTTTTTTATGGAGTCTTTCGGGTTTTTTATGTACAATATCATGTCATCTGCAAATAAGGACAGCTTTACTTCTTCTTTTCCAATTTGGATGCCTTTTATTTCCTCTTCTTGTCTGATCGCAATGGCTAATACTTCCAGTATTATGTTGAACAGGAGTGGTGAGAATGGGCATCCCTGTCTTGTTCCTGTTCTTAGGGGAAATGGTTTTAGTTTTTGCCCATTGAGTATGATGTTGGCTGTGGGTTTATCATATATAGCTTTTATTATGTTGAGGTATGATCCTTCTATTCCCACCTTGTTGAGAGTTTTAATCAAGAAAGGGTGTTGGATTTTGTCAAATGCTTTTTCTGCATCAATTTATATGACCATGTGATTTTTATCTCTCAATATGTTTATGTGATGTATCACGTTTATTGATTTGCGGATATTGTACCATCCTTGCATCCCTGGGATAAATCCTACTTGGTCATGGTGTCTGATCTTTCTGATGTACTGCTGGAGCCGATTTGCTAGAATTTTGTTGAGGATTTTGGCATCTATGTTCATGAGGGATATTGGCCTGCAATTCTCTTTCTTTGTGTTGTCTTTATCTAGTTTTGGTATTAGGGTGATGCTGGCTTTATAGAAGGAGCTTGGAAGTGTTCTGTCCTCTTGAATTTTTTGGAATAGTCTGAGAAGGATAGGTTTTAGTTCTTCCTTGAATGTTTGGTAAAAGTCCCCCGTGAAGCCGTGTGGCTCTGGGCTTTTGTTTGCTGGAAGCTTTTTGATGACTGCTTCAATTTCTTCCATAGTTATTGGCCTATTGAGATGTTTAGATTCTTCCTGATTGAGTTTTGGAACGTTGTATTTTTCTAGGAATAGGTTCATTTCCTCCAGGTTGTCCAGTTTTTTGGAATAGAGTTGTTTATAGTATTTTTTAACAATCCTTTGTATTTTGGTGGGGTCTGTTGTTATTTCTCTTCTTTCATTTCTGATTTTGTTTATTTGAGTCCTCTCTCTTTGCTTCTTGGTGAGCCTGGCTAGAGTTTCATCAATCTTGTTTATCCTTTCAAAGAACTAGCTCTCTTGGTTTTGTTGATCTTTTGTATTGTTTTTTTGGTTTCTATGTTGTTTATCTCCGCTCTGATCTTTATTATTTCCTTCCTTCTGCTTACACTGGGCTTTTCTTTTTGCTCTCTAACTCTTTGAGTTGTAGGGTTAAGTAATTTATTACCATTGTTTCTTGTTTTTTTGCAGTAGGTTTGTAGAGCTATAAACTTCTCTCTCAAGCCCGCTTTAGCTGTGTCCCATACATTTTGTATTGTTGTGTTTTCATTGTCGTTTGTTGCCATGATTTTTTTTGTTTCTTTTTTTAAATTTTATAAATCTTTATTGTTAAGATTATTACAATTGTTTCTCCTTTTTCCCCCCATAGCTCCCCTCCACCCGGTTCCCACCCCACCCTCTGCCCTTACCTCCCCCACACCATCCATAGGTATACGATTTTTGTCCCGTCTCTTCCTGCACCCCCTCATACCCCTTTCCCCCTGAGAATTATCAGTCCACTCCCTTTCTATGCCCCTGATTCTATTATATTCACCAGTTTATTCTGTTCCTCAGATTTTTAATTCACTTGATTTTTAGGTTCAGTTGTTGATAGATATGTATTTGTTGTTCATAATTTTTATCTTTACTTTTTTTTTCTTCCTCTTCTTAAATAACTAGAGGCCCGGTGCATGAAATTCATGCACAGGGGCGGGGGCGGGGGGGTGTCCCTCAGCCCAGCTTGCACCTTCTCCAATCTGGGACCCCTCAAGGGATGTCCAACTGCCTGTTTAGGCCCGATCCCACTGGCAGTCGGACATCCCTCTCACAATCCAGGACTGCTGGCTCCCAACTGCTCACCTGCCTGCCTTCCTGATTTCCCCTAACCACTTCTGCCTGCCAGCCTGATCACCCCCTATCCACTCCCATGCCAGCCTGATTGATGTCTAACTGCTCCCCTGCCAGCCTGTTTGCCCCCAACTTCCCTCCTCTGCTGGCCTGGTCATCCCTAACTGCCCTCCTCTGCAGGGTTGATCGCCTCCAACTGCCTTCCCTTACAGGCCTGGTCCCTCTCAACTGCCTTCCCTTGCAGGCCTGATCCCTCCCAACTGCCCTCCCCTGCTGGCCATCTTGTGGTGGCCATCTTGTGTCCACATGGGGGCAGGATCTTTGACCACATAGGGGCAGCTATCTTGATCTTGTGTGTTGGAGTGATGGTCAGTCTGCATATTACTCTTTTATTACATAGGATAGAGGCCTGGTGCACGGGTGTGGACCACCTGGTTTGCCCTGAAGGGTGTCCTGGATCAGGGTGGGGTTCCCTTGGGGTGTGGAGAGGCCTGGGCGAGGGGCCTGTGGTGGTTTGCAGGCCAGCCACGCCCCTGACAACCCAAGCAGAAGCCTTGGTATCTGGAATTTATGTACATTCTACAATTGAAACTTTGTAGCCTGGAGTGGAGCCAAGCCTCCTGCTCGCTCCCATGGCTGGCAGCAATTTCTCTTGGGATTGATGTATCTTCTTTAATTGAAACTTTGTATCCTTGAGTGGAGGCCTGGGCCCGCCAGAGTGTGTGGAAAGCTTGGCTTCCTCTGTTACCGGGGAAACCCAAGCCTCCCTTCTGGTAGCCATCTTGGTTGAGGTTAATTTGCATACTCACCCTGATTGGCTGGTGGGTGTGGCTTGGCTGGTGGGCATGGTTTTATGTAGCGGAGTGGTGGTTAATTTGCATATTACTCCTTTATTAGAGAGGATACCTTTCAGCATTTCATATAATACTGGTTTGGTGGCGATGAACTCCTTTAGCTTTTTCTTATCTGTGAAGCTCTTTATCTGAACTTCCATTCTGAATGATAACTTTGCTGGGTAGAGTAATCTTGGTTGTAGGTTCTTGCTATTCATCACTTTGAATATTTGTTGCCACTCCCATCTGGCCTGTATAGTTTCTGTTGAGAAATCAGCTGACAATCATATGGGTGCTCCCTTGTAGGTAACTAACTGTTTTTCTCTTGCTGCTTTTAATATTCTCTCTTTGTCTTTTGATCTTGGCATTTTAATTATGATGTGTCTTGGTGTGGTCCTCTTTGGATTCCTTTTGTTTGGGGTTCTGTGCGCTTCCTGGACTTGTAAGTCTATTTCTTTCACCAGGTGGGGGAAGTTTTCTGTCATTATTTCTTCAAATAAGTTTTGAGTATCTTGCTCTCTCTGTTCTTCTGGCACCCCCATAATTCTGATGTTGGTACGCTTGAAGTTGTCCCAGAGGCTTCTTACACTATCTTCAACTTTTTTTTATATATATATATTTTATTGATTTTTCACAGAGAGGAAGGGAGAGGGATAGAGAGCCAGAAACATCGATGAGAGAGAGACATCGACCAGCCGCCTCCTGCACATCCCCCACCGGGATGTGCCCGCAACCAATGTACATGCCCCCGACCAGAATCGAACCTGGGACCTTCCAGTCCGCAGACGCTCTATCCACTGAGCCAAACCGGTTTCGGCTATCTTCAACTTTTTGGATTCTTTTTTCTTTTCTGGTTGAGTGTTTTTTGCTTCTTTGTATTTCAAATCTTTGACTTGATTCTTGCGATCCTCTAGTCTGCTGTTGGGTCTCTGTACAATATTTTTTATTTCAGTCAGTGTATGTTTAATTTCTAGTTGGTCCTTTTTCATATCCTCGAGGGTCTCGCTAAATTTATCGGCCTTTTCTAGGAAATTCTTGAAAAACCTTATAACCGTGGTTTTGAATTCTATATCCAGTTGTTTGTTTTCCTCCATTTCTTTCATTTGTGATCTGTTTCTTTGTCTCTGCATTTTCACTGCTTCCCTGAGTTGGTAGGGTAGGCTTGTGTGCTAGGTGTCCTATATGGCCCAGTGGGTCGGCCTCCCCAGTTACCTGAGGTGGACACTCTTGGTGCACCCCTTTGTGGACTGTGTGTACAGCCTTGTTGTACTTAAGTCTTGATTGTTGTTGGTATCACTGGGAGGAGTTGACCTCCAGGCCAATTGGCTGTGAGGATCAGCTGTGTCTACACTGGGAGACCTTCTATGCTGGAGACAGCCTTATGGGACCAGGCTTGCAAAATTGCAAAAGCCTCTGTGCTCAGCTTGGATGGGGTGGAGTGTCAGGGCTGAGCAGACAGTCTTGGCTTCCCGTCAGCCCTTCCCTATGAGACCCTTGGGTCTCATTGTCCCTCGGTAATCGCTGCAAGCACCTCTGAGAGAAAGCTGCCTTCAAGTTTCGCCCACTGCCAGGCAGTCCAGTTTCTCCCCCAGTGAATCCAGATTCCCAGATTCTCACCCGGAACTGGAGTTCAGAGCAGTCGGGAGCTTCCGGTTCCCTCCAGCCAGTGGCGCAGTCAGCAGTCAGTCCTCTCTTCGCCCATTTCCATGTGTGCCTCCAGACCTCTGCCTTTCACGGATCCCCTGAGTTTCCGTCTGACAGTCCAGATTCCCCCCGTAAGAGTTTGGGTCCCCAGGGGCTCACCCAGAACTGGGGTTCAGTGCAGTCAGAACTGGGGTTCAGTGCAGTCAGGAGCTTCCGACTCCCTTCCGCTAGGGAAAGCCAGCGGCAACCTCCGCAGTCAGTCTTCTCTGTGTGCACTCGCGCGCACACGCGCCTCCAGAACCCTTCCCGCCATGGCTCCCCCAAGTCTCCTGTGTGCCTTTCTCTCTACCTGACAGTCCAGACCCCCTCCCCCTCCATATGAGCCTGGATCCACGGGGTTTCGCCCGGAACTGGGCTTAAGTGTAGTTAGTTCATTGCAGTCGGGAGCTTCCTTCTCTCTCCCGCCAGAGTAAGCCTGCCAGGCACTCAGCCACCCTTCCTCTCTGCGCACGTGTCTCCATACCTCAGCCCTTTGCAGCTCCTCTGATTCTCCGTGAGCTTTTCTCTTTCCTTCTAGTTGTAGAATTTTCACCCAGCCAGCTTTCCTGTGGTTCTGGATGATGTCTGTTCTGTCTTTTAGTTGTAGTTTTGAAATTGTTGTGCAAGGCAGCAGTTTAGGTGCTTACCTATGCCGCCATCTTTGTTTTCCTTCCTGCCATGATGTTTTTTATTTCTTCTTTAATCTCTCTGGTAACCCAGTCATTGTTTAATAGCATGCTATTTAGTCTCCATGTGTTTGATTTTTTTGGATTGTTTTTATTGTAGTTGATTTCCAGTTTTATGCCACTGTGATCTGAGAAGACGCTTGGTATGATTTCTATCTTCTTGAATTTGAAGAGACTTTTCCTGTGACCCAATATATGGTCTATCTTTGAAAATGATCCATGTGCACTTGAGAAGAATGTATATTCTGTGGCTTTGGGGTGAAATGTTCTGAAGATGTCAATTAATTCCATCTGGTCTAGTGAGTCATTTAGGATTTATGCTTCTTTGCTGATTTTTTGTTTAGAGGATTTGTCCAATGGTGATAGTGGGGTATTAAAGTCTCCTACTATGATTGTATTGCTGTCAATCTCTCCCTTGATATCCTCCAGGAGTATTTTTTAATGTATTTGGGTGCTCCTGTATTGGGTGCTTATATGTTTACCAGAGTTATTTCTTCTTGTTGGATTGCTCCCTTTAGTATTATGAAGTGGCCTTCCTTATCTCTTTTTATGTCCTTCACTTTGAGATCTAATTTGTCAGATATACGTATTGCTACCCCAGCTTTTTTTTTTTTTCATTTCCATTCGCCTGAAAAACCTTTTTCCATCCCTTCACCCTCAGTCTGTGTGCATCTTTTTCTCTGAGGTGGGTTTCTTGTAGACAGCAGATATATGGGTCATGTTTTCTTATCCAATCCGTTACCCTGTGTCTTTTGATTGGGGCATTTAATCTACTTACATATAAAGTTATTATTAATAGGTACTTGTTTGTCGCCATTTTTATTCTTTACCCCTGTGTTCCTTCTTGGCTTCATATATACATATATATATATATATATATATATATATATATATATATATATATATATATATTTTTTTTTTTTTACAGCAGACCCTTTAGCATTTCTTGCATTGCTGGTTTGGTGGTAATAAACTCCCTTAGTCCTTTTTTGTCTGTGAAGCTCCTGATTTCACCTTCAATTTTGATTGATAGCCTTGCTGGGTACAGTATTCTTGGATTCAGACCCTTCCTTTGCATGACTTTGTATATTTCATTACATTCCCTTCTGGCCTGATGTGTTTCTGTTGAGAAATCAGCTGCTAATCTGATTGGGGATCCTTTGTAGGTAACTTTCTGTCTCTCTCTGGCCGCTTTTAAGACTCTTACTTTGTTGTTGGTGTTTGCCAATTATAATGTGCTATGGTGTCTGTCTTTTGGGGTTCATTTTGCTTGGGACTCTGTAAGCTTCTTGGATTTGTGTGGGTTTTTTCTTCCCTATATCAGGAAAGTTTTCTGTCATTATTTCTTCAAACAGGTTTTCTATTCCTTGCTCAGTTTCCTCTCCTTCTGGGACCCGTATTATGTGGATGTTTTGTTTCATGTTGTCCCAAAGTTCCCTTAGGCTCTCCTCCTGCTTTTTAATCTTTTTTTCTAGAAGCTGCTCTACTTGGGTATTTTTTCCTACCTTGTCTTCTAGCTCACTGATGCAGTCCTCTGATTCTTCTAGTCTACTCTTGATGCTTTCTATTGAGTTCTTTACAGCAGCGATGTCATTTTTCATTTCTTCTTGGTTCTTCTTCATTTCCTCTTGGTTCTTATATATATATTGTCGAATTTGTCTTCCATTCTTTTCTCCATCCACCTTATGACCATTTCTCTGAATTCTTTCTCTGACATGTTGCTTGCCTCCATTTTGTTTACTTCCTTCTCTGGTGATGCCTGCTTTTCTTTAATATGCGGGCTGTGTCTTTGTCTCCCCATGATTTCTCTTCTCTGGGTGTCTGGTTATGTAGTTCTCTCTCTCCTTGATGTCTAACCACCCTCACTGGGTTCAGCCTCAAATTTCTTTTTGTCCCAAGTCACCTGTATGATCAGCATAGCAACACGGCCCTTCAGTTATGACTCCCACCTTCCAGGCTTCATTTATGGCATCGAGTGTACTTCTTAGGCACAATAGTCCTGGCCCCTGCTCATCTGGTAAACTAGCTGCTCTCCTGCCTCTCACTTGGCAACTTCCCATTTACTCTCATGACCCAGCTCCTCCGTCACCCTTGCCAACCCTCCTTGTCCAGGAGTTAAGCACTCCTAGCTCTCTGTTCCCAGAACACCTTACCCATTCCCATGGTGCTTTACTGTTACCCCCACCTGCAGCCTGGTGCTGTCTACCCTACCAATATATGGACATATGTCTTTAGTCACCACCACCCCCCCAGAGAAAGATATGCAAGGTAGCATGATTAAGGCCCTGGATTAACTCTAGAAAACCAGGGATGGTATAAGTGTGGCTCTTGACCAGACTGTTAAAAGGCACAGAACTGTTCTCTGTGGAGAGGACTCCTTTGGCTAAGTGCCAAGAGCCCATCTGCAGACTCTGTAGGTAAGTACTTCTGTAGACTACAAGCCAGGACATGGGTTCTTGGGGCTCTGAGCGAGTTGTAATGAGTTCTTTAAGGACCAACTCATGATGTATGACAAATTGCCTGTTTTAAAACAGTCATGGGGATATACAGTAAAGTATAGGGATTGCAATCAATAGTATTGTAACAATTTTGTGATGTTAGATGGCTGAGTGCTGACTTTGTAAGTAATGTAAATGTCTAATTACTGTTATACACCTGAAACTAATATAATATTGTAAAAAAAAACTACTATAAAGTTGAAAACAAAAAGAAGTATGTGAAAATCCACTTGTACCTCCATAGTCTTCAATATAGAAAATAATTTTTATGTTTACAAAAATTTGACAAAATTATTTGGTTTTTATCAGTTCTCAGAATGTACTTGTAGGCTTGGAAGAGGCAATTTAGTTATAAATGAAATAAAGTGAGAGGATAGAGGAGCCCCATGGTTCCTAAGGTTCCACCAATGAAATCTGCTAAATACTCATTCCCTCGAGGCTAGGAGCATGCTGACTGTGTCCACACTTAGGAAGAACGTTGTGGTTGTAGGGGGCATGGAGTAGGCAGCGCAGGGTCGTGAAAAGGTCACATGCTGTCAGGTTAAAAAGGTCTGGATTTGCAGCCCATCTCTTGCATCTTCCAGGTGTTATCATTGGACATCGCTGAGCTGTAGTGTGCCCATCTTCACTCCCCTTGATGGCATAATTGAGGGGCTGAGGATGCTCAGAAGCAAGCCCAATCGATGTTGGTCCTCTCCCTCTTCTCCATGTAGGTGTAAACTAAGCCCGTCCTTGTCAGTGAGAGATGAGGAACATGGGAAATAATTGCAGGCCTCATCATCTATTCCTTGGTGCTCTTGGTAGACACGACACGGGGATGACTGGACCACGGTTCTGACACAATATTCTTATGAGGAATGATCATCTCTGACTTTGTCTGCTTCACACTTGCCTCACAGTTTTCTCCCAGAAGGTGAGGGCAGTAGTTGCACAGGAAGATGAGTTTTCAGCATCCTCGGGGAAGGCATCGCATTAGCCTGGTCAATTCCTGAAAAATTACACTGGCTGATAACTTACTTTTAAAATGTTTTTCTTTCTTATGCAATTGATTGTGTCATCTTTTTCAGTTATGGATTTTGGGCTTAATGTCATGTTTAGCCCTTCACTTCTAGATGATAAGAGTATTCTTCCCTGTTTTCTTTTAGTACTTAGTACATTGGGTTTCATTTTGTATGTTCAGGTCTTCGATACACTGGCCTTCACTTGGTCTTTATTGTTGGTTCCCCTATCCATTCTCATCTCATTAACCTTCAGTACCTACAACAGTGCTGCTTGGCCTTAGGGGTTGTTGGCATAGACACAAATGAAGACACTGAGACCACGTGGCAGGTTATGCATTGGCCATAGGTCAGCCAGAGCTTGCTACGTTATATTTTAAAATCACTATTCATATAAGATAATCAAGGAATTGTTGTAGAATTCTTGAGGACTTCCAATGATGTGTCCACAGGTGGCCTCTAAGATCAAACCCAAATCGCTTAGTGTGGCCTAGGATCTTTCTTAAAATAGGACACTCACCTTTGCCACTTTTCCCCAAGCACCCTGGCTTGACGCTGACCAAGTGGTTTTGAAAACATGGCACATGTTAGCCTACTTAAAGAAACAAAAAAGACAAAACACTGAGCATTAATTTGTTAATTCACTCTTCAAAGATGAGTTCATAAGTCAGTTGTTTTAGATTGGATAAGAATTGATTCTGGTAGAAACAGTATTATTAACCTTTTGCACTCAGATGTCGAGTGTGACTCGGCACGGTTAGCATCGGTAGCAGCTCGTATGTCGAATTGTATTGAATGTATCAATAATTTGAAATATAAAAAAATCCAAATAAATAAGTTTGTATGAAAAGAAACTCCAGTTTTTTATTCTACTGCCGCGCTTTGTAAAATCTGGGGTATTTAAAAAATTAAATCCCGAGTAGAATAAAGGAATCGAGAAAAAAGCAAGCGAGTGCAAAGGGTTAAAGACTAGTGGCCCAGTGCATGGATTTGTGCACATTGAAAGGAAATTAATTAGAAGAAATATTTTAATATCGCTGTTCACCCTTTCTCTATAATAGAAGTGTCAACCAAATTCACTATCAACAGTTACAGATCAAAACACATGCGTGTGATTGGCATTAGCCTTTTATCGATATAGAATAAACTAGCTTAATTAGACCTGCTTTCTGATGTAGCTAAATTTTTTCCAGCCCAGGAAAGCACCCCAACTTCTCTTTCAGGTAATTGTCAGCAACACAGCAGTAAATATTAACACAAAGCAGATTATTATTGTAGATCACGCAGGGAGAACAAAGGGTAAAATATTTAACTGCAGCAGTGTTTGACTATATTCTGCGCAGTGAGAAAACCTGAAGTCATTTTCAAGGTCCATCATTTCTTACTTTTCTCAGTCAGGTCAAGTTTCTAAACTTTCTAAATCAGCAGTCACCAACCAGTGGACTGTGAACCACTGGTGGTCCGTGAGGTCCTAAAGGTTGGCGACCGCTGTTCTAAATCTCTGTTTTCTGGCTATTGAAAAGAAAATAGGATTCCACCGAATCTCCTATCTACCTACTCCAGGACTTCTGTGAGGATCAAATGAGATGAGGGAAAAGGCTTCACAGACATTTGATTATAGTGTGAAATGTTTGCACCTGGCTATAAAGCAAGTTGTGTTCCTGGGCAGAAGAAACTGCAAGGAGGCTAGTCATCACTAGGGAGAGGAAGCCAGGTGTTGCTACGTGACATCATTACCAAGACAGACACTTAGCATATTAGCCTTTTATTTATGTAGATGACCAGGTTCCACCAGTGTCTAACTCCATCCTATACCTCAGATACATAAATTTGGAGTAGTCCATACAAGAGGTACACACACACACACACACACACACACACACACACACACACCATATATATTAAGAGCATGGCTTTAGAAACAGAATTCTTGAGTTCAAATCTTGGCTTAGTTACCTGTTAGTTATGAACTTTGAGCAAATAATAACCTCCCTGTGTTTCGGTTTCTTCACCTCCTACGTGGGTATAAAACAGCAACTATCTGGATTTGCTGTACAGACTAAAACTCTGCATGGAAAATGTTAGAATGATGCCTGGCGTGTGGTGAGTGCTATAAGGATCTTAGTTGTGGCCATCCCGTTTGTTTTTCCAGGGACAGTGCATTCTTACTATGAACCTGGTGCCCTTGATGCCAGGCTTCCTTGGCCTTGGCACTGGGGTCCTACATGGCAAAGTAGGTACTCCATGGGGGAGGACTGGGTAGGTACCCCTGGGCACTTGTAACTCACTGACACTTCATTCTCTAGAGAGATATTGCCTCTTTATTAAGTAGGGAGGCTAAGTAAGTTTCTAAGTGAAGGGGCCTATCCAGATTTGCATAAGAAAAGACAATTTTCATCCCCAGTTAGAACTCGGGACTACAGGAAGGGTTCATTTTTTCAGTGTGGTAGACTTTCAGAGTCTCTGCTTCCAATTCTCCATCTTTATGGGAAGATGATGATTTCATATTGGAGCCTCACCCAACATGAAGAGTTGGTTGCTCTTACCCACTCCAAGCAAGGCTGTCGAAGGGGAAAGGGAGCCCTGCTCTTCTCAGTGTCTCCGCTGTTCTGTATCAGATCGACGATTGCCTGGTCCACGTTGTTCCTGAAAGTAGGGTGAAGAACCGAGGACTGATTATTAATTTTCTGCAATTACAATTTAGAAACATCTTATCTACAGAAAGAATTAATTTTCCTATCAATACTGCACTCACATTACTTACTATGTTGAATTGAAACCAATTATTAAGATTCTCTTCTCACCAGAAACTTTAAGGGAAGAAATGTGACATTCATTTTTTTATCTTCCAATGCTATTTTTTAAAATCTAAATATGCATTGGTATTTTTAGAAAATGATCATGTAAATAATTATTACGTGTAATCATAGGGGTTTATTTTGTTTAATATTTTCATTGGAGAAAAATCACAGAAATTCACAACCACTCACTTTTACAATTAAAACCTTGCTGCTAATAAATAATCTTGTTTCCCCTTCTGGCTATTTTTTCTTTTTGGGAACATGAAATTGATCCAATGTGTAAAGGAAAGAAATTTTAAAAGGGAAACTAAAATTACAAATAATCCACAAACTGCAGGAATATGGATTGCATTAATTTCCCTTTAAAAGGAAAAGAAAGAGCCCTGGACGGTTTGGCTCAGTGGATAGAGAGTCGGCTAGTGGACTGAAGCATCCTGGGTTTGATTCCGGTCAAGGACACGTGCCCAGGTTTCGGCCTCGATCCCTAGTGGGGGGCGTGCAGGAGGCAGCCAATCGATGATTCTCTTTCATCATTGGTGTTTCTTTCTTTTTTTTTTTTTTTTAAATATATTTTATTGATTTTTTACAGAGAGGAAGAGAGAGGGATAGAGAGTTAGAAACATCGATGAGAGAGAAACATCGATCAGCTACCTCTTGCACACCCCCTACTGGGGATGTGCCCGCAACCAAGGTACATGCCCTTGACCGGAATCGAACCTGGGACCCTTGAGTCCGCAGGCCGACGCTCTATCCACTGAGCCAAACCAGTCAGGGCTCATCATTGGTGTTTCTATCTATCCTCCCTTTCTCTCTGAAATCAATAAAAACATTTTTTTAATAAAATGGAAAAGAAAGACTCAATGTAATATTAAACAACTACAAGAAAGTTGAATTGGTTTTAAATGGAAAAATAACCTTCTTACATTTGGAGGTAGTACTTGTTTCTCTCTACAGACGTATCTGCCAGCTCCTTAATGATCTGGTTGGGGAGGGTGTTCCTCTTGCCCCTGAGCCCCTTGGTCCCCACAGAGTCCAGCCTCCCAGGAAGCCTCCCCCTGACTGGCTTCTGGGCCACGTGGCTGCCCTAGTCCTGTTTCTCTGGGGGAAGCATGGAGGTGATGTGTGTGAGGCTGCGGAATCAGATGGACTCCAATCTTCTCTCTGGGATGCTTGATTTGGGTGGTTTTGGATAAATTATATAAATTTCATTGAGCACCAATTTTTATCATGGGTTTTGAGAATTAGACAACAGGCAGAACCCAGCTTAGAGGCAGCGCTGCACATGTTGTGTCTTCATTTTTCACTGTTGGTGCTTGTCTTCCGGGAGGGCCAGAGACAGTGCACGTGAGAGCCCCGTGCTCAGGTCACTGAGGGGAGTGTGTTCTGGTCCTGGTGCCTCATGTGGGTTCCTGCGGCCAGGTTCCCTGTCCCTAGAACCTGACGGCAGTCCCTGAGTGCTGGCCTGTGGCCCCTTCTTGACCGTACGCTGTCCCCGGATCTGCCCGCTCCTGGCAGGTTTCTACTCTGCACTGAAACCAATGTCTCCTCCCCCGGAATCAGAGTTTGCTTCATCCTTGACACCTGGCTGCCTCCTTGTCACGTACTGTCTGGCTCCATGTGTGGTTCTGCCGGGGGCAGACCCCTGACCTGCTACCCTTCCTGGGCTCTGAGGGGCTGAGTCCCTCTAAGGAGGAGCCCTCCTGCTCTGCAGGCTCCGCTTCTGGACTGGGCTTTGCTGTTGGAGACACTGTGAGCATCTCGGGAAACTTGGGCTCCCCCAGGGGCGGGTGCCGACCGCCCAGGCTTCTGACAGACTTCCTGGCCTCCTTCTCCAGACTTGCCTGGCAGGCCAGCTGTTCATAGGGGCGCCCACGAGACTCACACTCCCCACTGACTACTCCCTTCCGCCCCAGCGAGCTGAATCCCACTGTCCCATCCCTGTTTCTGCTGACGAACTCCCCCTGCCCTCTGAGTGCTGCCCTCTCCTGGACGCTGCCCGCCAGCAGGTAAGTGATGACCCATCCAGGCAGCTCTGGTAGTTGTGCTGCGGCCAGAGATGGAGGAGTAAGGAGGGCAGGACGTGCTGCCCAGGTTCCCTCTGAAGGGAAGGGCTTCTCTCCCGCCGCTGTGGAATGCTGCTGGCAGACTCCTCGCTGCCCATCCCTCCCCAAGAGCCAGCCCTGCCCTTTGCTGAGGCAGCTGGTCAGTGGCTGCCGCCTGATCCTCCCCTCAGTGAGAATGGCGCCAGCTCAGAGGAGCCATCTCGGCGTCAGAGCATCTCATGGGGTGGACGAGGCTTTGCTGGGACAGAGGTAAAGCTCAGCGTCTCCCTCTGCTCCATTCTGCGTCCTTCTGGAGGGAATGGTCCCAGGAGCACTCCCTCGTCCTCGTAACCCCCACTTCTTCCCACTCTGAGTCCGACTCTCAGAGCCCGGCTTTGACATGGACGGAAAGGGGCTGATTTAAGGTGGAGATCATGACTGAAGATTGCATCAGGCTGTTAGATAGCAGATGGGATCCTGGAATCGTACAGGAGCTTTATGGAGTTAGGGTTTTACAGAGCAATGTAGTCCAAGTGATGTCATTAGGGGGGCCTGACACAAGGTGGGTGGGTGCTCACAGGGAGAGGCCGGTGCTCGCAGAGAGAGGGGGAGGGGGGGCAGACATGCATGGAGAGAATGGGGTTGAGCATGCAACTGAGAGCCCTGCTGCAGACCTTTTCCTCGGAGCCCTCAGCGCCCAGCTGCGCTGGGCTGTGGTGGCCCCGGCAGACTGTCATCTGCCTGGGTGGTGGGCACAGTAGTTCGGCTTCTTTATGGTGCTTTCCTTAATGGAGGACCTGCCAGTATCATCTCATCATCCCTTCCACGTCTCCGCCCTGCCTTTCTCGAGTGCTGCACCCAAAGGCCTGCGCACTGGCTTGTGTAACGATCCGTGTCACAGACAGGATGTGGGGCCAGCACAGGGACCACTGTGCCTGGTGCTGAGAAGACTCGTGACAGATTGTAATTGAGTTAAAAACGATGAGTGCGGGTGTTCTCACCTACGGAATCTGGTTTGACCAGTTATATTTTTAATCAATCAACTGCTCTATCTATAAACAACTCCCTCGTCGTTTTGTAGGGAATTTCAGACCCTTTGCCTTCACGGATTTACAGGCCAGCACACTGCCTCATCCTGGAGCCTACTTCACGCTCCCAATCGTAGCTGCCGCTCCCACATTCGTGCGTCCCCCCCGCCCCCCGGCCCCCGGCCCCCGGCCCCCGTCCCCCGTCCTGCACACACCACCACCCACCCCACCCGCACAGGCCTGTGGGACAGGAAGCCATGAAGAGTCCTCAGGCTTGGCCTCAAAAAGTCCCCACTTTGTCCCAGATGCTGCGTGTCTTCTCTAGCACAATCCCACCCACGCAGGTGGCTTCTGCGGGGGACCAAGGCCCGCGCTAACTCTTGCGTCTCCTCCACCTCACCTTCCGCCATTCTCTCCAGCTTGGTCGCGGCACCAAAGCGACAAGCAAATGAAGGGACTCACATGGGTTTCACGGCCTCCGTCTCTAGGCCTTTATGATAGGAACGTGTGTTCAGGCAGACGAAGGGGCCTCATGCCTGGCTCCTCTGTCCTGAGGGGACTGAGCGGAGAGGCCAGCTTTGGGCCAGGACACGCCTTCCTGATGCTGCCAGAAGGAAGAGCAGCAGGAAGGCAGCTCAGCCAGGGGCCTCCCCAGGCCCCGGAGGGCACTTCCTGGTCCCGAAGCACCCACAAAGACGGGGCATTGAGAGGTGCCACCGAAGGAAGCTGGAGCAGATCTCCAGGAACCACCCTTCCTTTCCCTCTTCCTCCAAAGCTAGCGGTTCGGTGCTCTGAGCTCACCACCGTGACATTGGGAGGAAGGCCTTCCCACAGCGGGCAGAACTGAGCTTCCGTTAACCTGCACCTGCTGGGGGCCCGCTCATGGCTCCAGCCAGACAGGCCAGCTTGCAATTCCACCCAACTTCCCAGTCTGAACCCAAGAGTTGCTCAGTTCTCAGGGTTCGGTTCCTCCCGCGGCAGCTGGCAGACGGACACCCTCCCAGGGAATTTCAAGTCTCCTCCCAGCTTTCCTTGGCACTGGAGAGAGCAGGTTCTTCCCATGGATGGATGCCCCGTCCTCGCCCTCCAGGAGCCTGTTGGAAAGGAGGGCACCTCGTCACCCCGTTGGGGTTAGAAACCCAACTCAGCTCTCTCCAGCCCCAACCCGGCCCTGTTGGACGGTGTTTGGATGAAGCAGAGTAGTTATTATCTAAAAGACTTCTGTCTTTGTGAGATACCACTTTCCTACCTTTTTGGATAGAGAAAGTGGCTTCTTTGAAGGGGCATTTTTGTATGTAATTGTTTGTGTTTCTGGGTTACAAGCTTCTTTGGGACCAAGTCTCTGTCAAAAAACACGCAGAAAGAAACCCCAGGCATATGCTAACAAGCACACTCTGCAGGCACAGGCAAGCATGAGGACACACTTCCGTACACCCACACTCGCAAGTGACTATAAGAGAAACCCAGTCACTCTCACCTTCTCATGTTTGGGATAGGAGATCTCTTACTCATTTACTGATTCTCTCCACCTTTCAGAGCCTCTTTATGTTTGCTTTGTGCGTACAATATCCAAGGATTTTAGCAATGTGACGGTGAATAATAACTTTATACTCTGACTAACCATGAAATAGAACTAGAATAAAATGTACTAAGGAATTTATACGAAGGACCTCTACACTAAAGGTTTCCTTATGCGCATCCTGCAGGCACCAGCAGTTCCAGGCTGTACAAGGAGCGGCGTTGGCACAAGACCTGGCTTACACAGGTAGCCCAACCACAGGAATGTGGCTTGCATGGACCGACTCCAGGTGCTGACATTCAAGATCTGCATCAGGACCAGCAAGGACACTCAGGCGTGTCCACAGCCCCACCAGGACTCTCTGTTCCTCTTGCCTACTCCCTCCCTATAAAAAGCCCTGCACTTACGGGACAGTAAGGGGTCTTTGGGATGGGAGTCCACCATCAGGCGGCTGGCACTTGAATAAACCATTTTTCTCACACTGGCTCCTGCCTCTTGAGGACTGGCTTTCAAAGTGGCAAGCAGCTGAACCTGGGTTTGCGATCAGAATTTGGCGAGCAACCCCAGAGGTGCTCTCAGCTGCTTGTGGCCAGCTGACTCTGTGCCAGGACTGCACAGGGGCTTCCCAGAGCTGTGGAGAGGTTCTTTTACATCTCAGGGACGCCCCTTGTCCTTCTCACAGCATCAGCAATCTATAAATGATTTGCTGGTGAAAGCAAATGGTCTTTGGGGGAGTCAGCTGGCTCCAAGACGGAGTAAGTCCAGCTGGCATCCACCAAAAGCCCTCTCACTGCCGCCTGGGCTGGTGTGCTGTCTGCACTCAGCCAGGAGACATTTCCAGGATTGGTTAGCAGGGACAGAACTGGATGGCTTTAATCCGGGTTTTCCCACGGGAGGATTTGGTTTTGATTTGAGAGCCCCCGTCTGTCTGGAATGCCTCTTTGGTTACAGTTGCTCTTTGCTTGCTTTCTTACATTTGGGGGACTTGGTTTGATGGCTGCTGTTCGTGCCCGCCGGGAGTCCTCTGCCGCTGCTGTTTTGGCTTGGTGGCATTTGGGCCCCGTAAAGGTCACTCATGGCAGTGATTGGTGTGAGGTGAGGCTAAGGCGGGTGTCTCGGTCCCTCCTCCCAGCAGGTTTGAGTTGTGATCATTTGTTTCTTTGAACTTAATTTTTGTGTTTTGAACTTTGTTTCTGTTTTAAATTGGATGACTTGGTATCAATTACACCAGCATGTCCATTAGGTCTTATTCTAGCTGCCTGTTCCACTTACAGCTATAAGCCGATGACGAACTAGAATTGTTTTGCTAAAGGTCTAGTAGACGGGATAAGACCTCTTATGTGCAAACTTTCATGTTGTTAGATCATAAGTTTTCTACTCAGAAAGGATCTAAATGGATGATTGAAAAAGGTGGAAAAGATCTCACTCCCTCCCAGAAAGTAAAATTCAGAAACAAGAAAAAAGATGAGAAAGCAAGTTCTTCGAAACACTACATCCGCCTTTTGGTGGTCCAGGAGCTGCTGCAGGCCTGGGAACAATGGGGGGATTAATGCCATCGCCAACCCCACACAGGCTGAGGGACTAACAGAGGCCCCTGCCCCTGCCCTCAATGTGAAGAACAGAGGTAGCATTCTAAGAAACCGCCGTGGCAGCCCTGGCCCGTGCTTAGCTCATTGGAACATTGTCATGGGCACCAGAAACTTTGCAGGTTTGATTCCGGTCAGGGCACATACCTACAATGCTGATTCAATCCTCCAGGAGGTAATCAATTGCTGTTTCTCTCGCATTGATGTCTCTCTCTTTCTCTCACCCTTCCTCTCTCTCTAAAGCCAATGAACATATTTTGGCATGAGTATAAAAAGAAAAAAAAACTGAAGCGACTGAAGTCGTCCAAGTCTGATCTCTCCCATTGTTTTCCCCAGCCTTCTTCAACGTTGACAAGGAAAGTAGGAAATTAAACTGCTCGGTTTTGAGCACACTAAAGCCATGCGTTCATCCCCAAGATTCCAAATTGGTGACCTAATTTAATTGATGTCTTTTATTTTTTTATCTTGATTGTTGAGAGTATTACAAATCTCTTCCCTTTTTTCCCCCATTGCCCCATTCCCCGGGTTCCCACCCCGTGCCAGGCCTTCACCACCCTGTGGTCTGTGTTCATGGACAATGCATATGCATATAAGTTCTTTGGTAAATCTCTCCCCACTGCCCCCCTGAACCCCGCCCCCCTTCCCTGGATTCCTCAGTCTGTTCCATGTTTCCATGACTCCCATTCTATTTTATTCATCATTTATCGTATTCATTAGATTCCACATTTGAGTGAGATCATGTGATATTTGTCTTTCTCTGACTGGCTTATTTCGCTTAGCATAATCATCTCAGGACCCTCCATGCTGTCTCAAAGGGTAAGAGATTCTTCTTTTTTACACCTGCATAGTATTCCATGGTATAAATGTACTTCAGTTCTTTTTATCCACTCATCTACTGATGGGCACTTGGGTTGTTTCCAGATCTCAGCTATTGTAAATTGTGCTGCTATGAACACAGGGGTGCATACATTCTTTCTGATTGGTGCTTCGGGTTTCTTAGGATATATTCCTAGAAGTGGGATCACTGGGTCAAATGGCAGTGCCATATTTAAGTTTTTGAGGAAACTCTGCACTGTTTTCCATAATGGCTGCACCAGTCTGCATTCCCACCAGCAGTGCACGAGGGTTCCCTTTTCTATACATCCTCACCAGCCCTTGTCATTTGTTGATGGTAGCCATTCTGACAGGTGTGAGATGGTACCTCATTGTCGTTTTAATTTGCATCTCTCGGATGATCAGTGACATTGAGAATGTTTTCATATGTCTCTTGGCCATCTGTATGTCCTCTTTAGGAAAATGTCTATTCAGGTTCTCTGCTCATGGTTGTTGTTTTTAAATATATTTTTATTGATTCAGAGAGGAAGGGAGAGGAGAGAGAGAGAGAGAAACATCAATGATGAGAGAGAATCATTGATCAGCTGCCTCCTGCACACCCCACACTGGGGATCGAGTCTGCAACCTGGCCATGTGCCCTTGACCAGAATTGAATCCAGGACCCTTCAGTCCACAGGCTGACACTCTATTCACTGAGCCACATCAGCCAGGGCTCCTGTTTTAATTGGATTGTTTGTTTTTCTTTTGTTGACTTGTATGAGCACTTTAGTTTTTTGGAAATTAACCCCTTACAGATGTATTATTGGCAAATATGTTGTCCCACGCAGTGGGCTCCCTTTTCGTTTTGATGCTGGTTTATTTTGCTGTGCAGAAGTTTTGAGTTTGATGTAGTCCCACTTGTTTATTTTTTCCTTAGTTTCTCTAACCCTAGGCAGTGTATTAGCAAACATTCTGCTAAGTGAGATGTCTGAGATTTAGTTGCCTACATTTTCTTGTAGTATTTTTGTTTCATGACTTACATCTTTTATCCATTTTGAGTTTATTCTTGTGTGCGACGTGAGTTGGTGGTCTGGTTTCACTCTTTTGCATGTACTGCGCAATGTTCCCAGCACCGTTTGTTGGAGAGACTGGCTTTACACAGTGCTCTGTGCCAGGAGGCAGGGCCAGCACACTCACCACCAGGCTCTGCTGAGCTCAAGGCCAGGCCAGGCTTCCTGGGAAACCTGGGCCGTTAGGAGCTGGTGGGGGTTTAATGAGAGCCGTGGAGACGCAGGGCTGAAAGACTGCACCTCATGTTCTCCTCTCAGGGCCAGTGAGGCTCTCAAGGCCTCTTGCCTCACCTCCTTCCAATGAGGACCATCCTGGACCAGATTGCCGACTTCAAGCTGTCAGTGAAAAGGGATCGCACATCAGCTGATGGCTGTCCTAGCCTGCTATTTCCGGCCCAGAGAACTCCAGTTGACATTTCACACAAAAAAGGGAAAATCTGAGCAGAATTGGGCTCCTGCGTCATTGCTGCCTGTCGGGCCCCTGCTGGCCGCCAGGCTCAGGTGCTCCTCATGCCGAGCCCAGGCCCCCCGCCCAGCACCACGGCCTCAGGGGTCCCCCAGGCCTGGCCTGCCACTTGTTTCCCCGTCAGGTCCCTGTGTGCCGGCTCCTAACCGACAGCCACTCCTTCTTACTTTGTCGGCCTCTCTCTCCAAATGCCTCAGCCTCTCTGATTCTCTCGCATTTACTGCGACCTCAGTCGGCTCCGGTGGGGAACCCCTGCTCGCTGAGCTCCTGGTGGGGAACCTGAGTGCAGGCCCTGCTCTCAGAGCTCCTGGTGGAGCTGCTCATACAGCCATGCCTGGTCCCGGAGCTGCAGGGCGGACCTGTGCGGCGCCCGTGGGAATACTGGCTGCGTGGCAGCCTTTCTCACCGCTCGCCTCCTTCCTCTGCCGCCTGCAAACACTCCAGTCTCTGTCCCTTAACTACGGACAAGCCCTGAGGCCAAAATTGGTACAACAGCCCTGGCCCGGTTGCTCAGTGGATAGCGCCTCAGCCTGCAGACTGGATTCCCGGTCAGGGCACAGGACCGGGTTGCTGGAGATCCCCAGTGGCAGGTGTGCAGGAGGCAGCCGATCCTTGATTCTCTCTCATCACTGATGTTCCTTTCTCCCTCTCTCAGCCCCTTCCTCTCTGAAATCAATAAAAAAAAATATTTTTTTTAAATGCCAAAACAAACCCAAAAAGAAAAAGAGGGAAAAAACCTGGACCTGGCCACGCTCCACAGACAAGGCTCCCTCTGGGCGGTGGGGGGAGGACCTGGCTTCAGACTGTGTGGGGAGAAAGCCAGAGCCACAAGGGGAACCCAGGCTTCAGTGTGCAGCACCTGCCCCACAGCCTCGTGGGGACAGGACCCCACCCTGTGCCCAGGGGGCATCTCCATGCCCCAAAGTGTGGGCAGGAAGCCCGGCTGCGGAAGCCCCTAAGGCCCTGATGATCCTGACTCCCTGCCCCCCTCCCCCTCCCCCTTCCCTCCCTCTGAGAAGGAAAACTCCTATTTTGTAAAAGTGCTGTTTGGAATTCTTTGAAGATAGACTTAGCTGCCTGACCTTGTAGGACAGAGACTAGATATGCCCATAATCTCAATGCCATGCCAGGTGCATTTTTTTAATTGGATAGAACTGTGTTGTTTTCAGGGCCAGCTGCTAGGTGACCACTGAGTGCACATAGTACTGGCTCCTTGATGGGAAGGGGAGTTCTGCTTGTGGCTTGGCTTAGAATTTGAATTCATTTTCTCTGAGCC